>NC_138770.1:42514210-43965584 GCF_965119305.1 Pelophylax lessonae
TGATGTGTGACAAGCTCTGATTTTTGTCCCAAACATTTCCCACACTCAGGACAGGAATATGCCTTCTCACCCGTGTGAGATCTTTGACAAGATTAGACTTTTTTAAAAACATTACCCACACTCAGGACAGGAATATGGCTTTCCCTGGCGTGTGACCCTTTGATGTGTGACAAGCTCTGATTTTTGTCCGAAACATTTCCCACACTCAGGACAGGAATAAGGCTTCTCACCCATGTGAGATCTTTGATGTTTGAGAAGATTGGACTTCTTTGTAAAACATTTCCCATACTCAGGACAGGAATATGGCTTTCACCGGTGTGTGACAAGCTCTGATTTTTGTCCAAAACATTTCCCACACTCAGGACAGGAATACGGCTTCTCACCCATGTGAGATCTTTGATGTTTGAGAAGATTGGACTTCTTTGTAAAACATTTCCCGCACTCAGAACAGGAATATGGCTTTCACCGGTGTGCGACCCTTTGATGTGTGACAAGCTCTGATTTTTGGCCAAAATATTTCCCACACTCAGGACAGGAATATGGTTTCTCACCTGTGTGAGACCTTTGATGTTTCAGAAGATTGGACTTCTTTGTAAAACATTTCCTGCACTCAGAACAGGAATATGGCTTTTCACCCGTGTGAGACCTTTGATGTACGGTAAGATTAGACTTCTGTAAAAAACATTTCCCGCACTCAGGACAGGAATGCGGCTTCTCCCCCGTGTGCAATTTCTCATGTCTGTAAAGATGGGACTTAACTGAAAAACATTTCCCGCACGCTGGACAGGAATACGGTTTTTCACCCGTGTGAGATCTTTGATGTGTGACAAGTTCTGTTTGTCGTACAAAACATTTCCCGCACTCAGAACAGAAATTCAGTTTTTCTCCTGTGTGAGACCTTTGATGTATGACAAGTTCTGATTTTCCTACAAACAATTTTCCGCACTCAGGACAGGAATGCGTTTTCTCACCTGTGTGCAATCTCTGATGTTTAGAAAGATGGGACTTCTGTGAAAAACATTTCCCGCACTCAGAACAGGAAAATGGCTTTTCCCCCGTGTGAGATCTCTGATGTTTGTAAAGAGAGGATTTATCGGACAAACATTTCCCGCACTCAGGGCAGGAATACGGCTTCTCACCTGTGTGAGATCTTTTATGCTCATTAAGATTATATTTAGAACGGAAACACTTCCCGCACTCAGTACAGGAAAACCTCTTGACTGTTGGAAGGACGGCACTGTCCCTCACAGTCTGAGGTTCATCAGGATAAGAGGAATACGATGGTCCATCTACACTGTGTGGTGCCGGATGGATATTTGAGGTAGCCGGGTTTTCTCCTGGACTATACTGTGTGATGTCCTCATCTTCTACTTTACAGTCTGGAGACAAAGTGAGACAATCCTCTGAGGTTTTCCTCATCTCCCGTCCATCTACTAAAATAGAAATAAAAAGATTATTACTAGACATGAGCAGATTGGTTCCCCTAAATCAGGACTCCGCCCACATCAGACAGCTTTGTCTCTGAGGATCTTACAATTCCACCCTCAAGGTAACTAGTAAATGGGTCCTCTGATCTCCTACCAGTTCATTTCTTTATTCATGGACCTTAGTCAGAGAGTGAGGAAACAACGAGAACTGTCTTTTATAGGAGTGACAGTGATAAGGGGGGATTATAGGACGAGTGTCCCCCTCCCCCTCTCTCACTCATTGCCATCTTCCCAACACAAGAAGTCCTGCACTTCCTTATTTAGTCCATGATTTAGTCATGAATAACAGCGGGGCTGAGCCCCACCAGAGGTCAGAGAGTGAGGATGGGGGGAGAACAACCAAGATGAAGACTGGACTGATCCTGAAGACCGCCATCATTGGGTTACTGACTCCTCCCTCATTATCACTTTCTGTTTAAGGTCCCAAAGTTTGAGGATGTTATCACATTATTATCACCTTGTAAAAGTCTGTCCTCCAATCAAATCATCAGATATAAGATGTCCAGTTGGTAGAAAATGGGTGTAACAAAGAGAATCCATATTATGTTTATATACAGCAGTGGATAGAGAGAGCAGAAGTCAGGACTATGTAATGTACAACATACTGTATAGGGTACGACAGTTAGCACTATATAGTATCTGAATAATATCATTTATAACATAGAGTATATAGTGCAAGGGTCAGGAGTATGTAATGTACAACATAGAGTATATATGTATATAGTGAATAGAGTCAAGATTCATTGGTATTCAGTAAGTGCCTAGACCAGGGGTCTCCAAACTTTATAAACAAAGAGCCAGTTCACTGTCCTTCAGGCTTTAGGAGGGGGCCAGACTGTGGCCAGTGGGAGAAGAACATGTCCCATCATTGGTATTATGAGGAGGAGTAATTGTGCCCCATTGCTGGTGTCAGTGGAGAGAATAGTGCCCTATCATTAGTATCAAAGGGAGGAATAGTGCCCTGTCATTGGTATCAGTGGGAGGAATAGTGCCCATCATTGGTGTCAGTGGGAAAAATAGTGTCTCATAACTGGCGTCAGTGGGAGCATTACAGCCCCATCATTGGTATCAGTATTGGTATTGTAACGCCCCTTAAGTCAGTGGGAGGAATAGTGCGCCATCATTGGTATCAGTGGGCGAAATAGTGACCCATCTTTGGTAACAGTGGGAGGGATAGTGCCCCGTCATTGGTGTCACTGGAAGGAATAGTGCCATATCATTGGTGTCAGTGGAAGGAATAGTGCCCCATCATTGGTGTCTGTGGGAGGAATAGTGCCCCATCATTGGTATCAGGGGGAGAAATAGTGTCCCATCATTGGTGTCAGTTAGAGGAATAGTGCCCCATCATTGGGATCAGTGGGAGGAATAGTGCCCCATTGTTGGTGTCAGTGGAAGGAATAGTGACCCATTGTTGGTATCAGTGGAAGGAATAGTGCCCCATCATTAGAATCAGTGGGAGGAATAGTGCCCCATCATTAGAATCAGTGGGAGGAATAGTGCCCCATTGTTGGCGTCAGTGGAAGTAATAGTGTCTCATCATTGGTGTCAGTGGGAAAAATAGTGTCTCATCATTGGCGTCAGTGGGAGAAATACAGCCCCGTCACTGGTATTAGTGGGAGATGTAGTGCCCCTTTGGTGTCATTGGAAGGAATATTCCTCCATTGTTTGTATCAGTGGGAGGAATAGTGCCCCACCATTGGTGTCAGTGGGAGGAATAGTGCCCCATCATTGGTGTCAGTGGGAGGAATAGTGCCCCATCATTGGTGTCAGTGGGAGGAATAGTGCCCCATCATTGGTGTCACTGGAAGGAATAGTGCCCCATCATTGGTATCAGTGGGAGGAATAGTGCTCCATCATTGGTGTCAGTGGGAAGAATAGTGCTTCATTGTCGATGTCAGTGGCAGGAACTATGCCCCACGGTTGCTGAAAGTGGGGGAATTAATGCTCCAGGGACCAGATAAAAGCAAGCAAAGAGTCACATCTAGCCCCTGGGCCGCAGTTTGGAGACCACTGCCCTAGACCCATAAACCAGGTGTCTTTGTAGAACATCTCCTATGGTGAAAACCAACATTTTCTGCCAACTGAACCCCAGAATCTACATAAATCTAGTCTAGATACATAAAGTGTACAAACAAGTGGCCACTGCCCCCACCTATAATTGGTCTTTGCAACAAGAAGCGCTGGAAGAGCAACGTATGCCATACAAAACCAAAGAAATTTCTAAGCCCAACCAAATTGTCCTGTCTAACAGTATGCGTTAAAACAGGGGTTTAGTCTGCATTCATTTGCAAATACATGCGTAAGCCACAGAGCCCCGGCAAGGCACCCTGTTTTCTGTAGTCCTAACTAGAACTCCTGAGAGTCTCCATAATGGAAGCACATGCATTTTAATGGATAGGCAGAGGGCAGGTGAACCTGGAAGGAGCCCACCCCTCCTTCCAGGTTCAGGGCACAGGGGCACACTGAACACCCAGCGCAAAGCACTATGGCAGCAAAGGTGCCAGTGCGTTGCCTGACCAGCATATTAACCGTACTAACAAGTGGCTAGAGTTAGGAGTGGACTACAGAAAATGGAGTGCCTTGACAGGGCCTTTAGCTTACGTATGCATTTGCAAATGTGTGCAAACTGAAACCCTGTTTTTAATGTATTTTGCTGGACAGGTCAATTCGGTTGGTCGCAGGCTAGTCGGTAAGTGGAGCATGGAAATTTCTTTGTTTTTTTTTAAATACATAAATTGTGTCTGCAGCACAGAGATGGAAGATTATCCGAGAGAAATACAGGAATACAGGACGGGACACACAGCTCAGGAAAGTGACCAGAGTGTTATAGGCTGATATCACCCAGTCCTTGCCTTACTATGGGCCAATGAGTGAGCAGTATGGGTGGAGGAATGTATTTAGTGCTAATGACCCACCTGTGCTGATCTCTGTAGGAGTGTCCTCCTCTATAAATGTCCCCGTTATTCCATCCTCCTCCATAGACTGCTGATAATCCCTCACATATCTCTCTTCTTCTTCCTTAGCCTCAACTTTTATATCTATCAGATCTTCTCTCTAAACCAAGAAAATGATATCTGTAAAGCATAAGCTTAAATATTGTAACATCACATCAACCTCCCCAAGTCCAATGCTCTAGATGCTCTGTCCCACTAACCTCGTATTGGTGAGGAATGGTGTGATCTTCCTGGGTGGAATCCCGGGAATACAGAGGACGGGGACATCTCTCTGGTGGGTTCCTGGTATTTGGTGGCTCTATCATATCCTTGTGTCCTTCTGAAAACTTCTCCATCACTCCATACTCCTCATCCTCCTCTTTATACTCTTCTTTAACAATGATATTATCATCCCAGAGTTTTCCACTCTGAAAGATATAATAAAACATTTGCTGTAATCAACATACGTCTCGTCTTCTGTCCTAACCTCAACTTTGGAGTCACTCAGGTTTTTACTTTGAATATTTAAAAAAAATTCCATAAATTGTAATGATACATATAATGTACAGATCATAATGATACTATCAGAGATTCTCTATTAAGAGATCCTTGTGTCCTTCTAAATACTCCCACTCCTCCATGGAGAAATAGACAGTGACATCCTGACACCTTATAGGAACCTGACACACACAATGATACAGTCACCATCCAGACACATCCCTTGTCTGTTACTGGATAATATCCCAGAATTCCCAACACCGCTCACCTCTCCTGTCAGCAGCTCCATCATCTTCTTGGTGACTTCTAGAATCTTCTGCATGTTGTGTCTCTCAGGTTTTAGGGAGTCACATGGAGGCACTGTGATGGTCAAATGGTCTCCTGACTTCAGAAGAGGAACACTCTGTATTGAGAAACCAATAGGAATGTCATGTTAGAATCCCAGAATCCTCCTCACCCCTCCAGTGAGGTCTGTGTTTTTCTAATAGAGATACGATTTATGTCATGTGACCTCCCAGAATCCTCCTCACCTCTCCGGTGTTCTGTGAGAATTACCTCCCCGTGAGAAAAACCTACCCCTCGTCACTTCCGGTGCACGGCAGTGTGTGTACTGCAGCAGTTACATTAAAACAACTGTGCTGCAATATGAGTCATCTCCGCTCCTGTCCCTGTCACTACCCTGATCTCGGCAAGTAAATATAAAAGCGGCGGCGGGTGTATGGAAACATAAATGACGGAGCCGAGAGCCGCTTTTATATTTACTAGCCAAGATCAGGGTAGTGACAGGGACAGGAGCGGAGATGACTCATATTGCAGCACAGCTGTTTTATGTAACCGCCGCGTCAGTAGGTTTTTTTCACAGACACCGTGATCTTTTCATACTAGTGCGCATGTGCACTAGTCAGCTCCTCAGCTGTTCCATTAGGTATCCAGGGCTGTGAGCATGCGCACTGCTGCGCTGCTCAGCTGTTCCTGGCCGGAAGTGACAAGGGTAGGTTTTTCTCATGGGGTAGGTAATTCTAACGTTACACCGGTCAGGTCTGTGTTTTATTAAGAGATAAGAGTGATGTCATGTGACCTCCCAGAATCCTCCTTACCTCTCCGGTCAGCAGGTAGATGATCTCCAGGGTGAGGTTTAGTATCTTCTCAGTTATGTGACTCCGGTCCTCCTCCATCCTCATTGGTGCCATCATGTGATCTATATAGGTCTACTTGTAGACGGATAACTTTGGGAAAACGAAAGTAAGAATTATTTGGATGGTTTGGTCACACAATAATAGGATGTGGACCCCATTGGAACATTTAGTCTGGAGTATTTAGTGTCTATTACAAAACTCAGAACCCTCCTGACCTGCTGGATCAGAAATTCTCTTTTCCCTTACCAGGCCTCAGGTCCCGGCCAGTGCACTATTGCACGGCCACTTATTTATTTATTTTTCTCCCACTGTTTGTTTCACTTTCACTTTTGTAGACGCTTTAACGTTCGCGTGAACCAATCACTATACGCTTATTAGGTTTTTTCTTTACTAAAAATATGTAAAATACATATTGGCCTAAATTTATGAAGAAATTCGATTTTTTTTATTGCATATGTTTTATAGCAGAAAGTAAAAAATATTGGGGTTTTTTTTCAAAACTTTTGGTCTTTTTTTTATCGCGCAAAAAATAAAAAACACAGAGGTGATTAAATACCACTAAAACAAAGCTCAATTTGTGGGAAAAATATACATAGATTTAGTTTGCATGACCGCGCAACTGTCAGTTAACCATTTCTGGACCGGATTTACCCCCCTTAATGGCCAGGCCATTTTTTGCGATTCGGCACTGCGTTACTTTAACTGACAATTGCGTGGCGCTGTACCCAAATAAAATTGTAACCCAAATGTTTGGATCAGAGTCCCAACCATCCTAAGCAATCTCTCCAGGAAGCCATCACTGCACATCACCAATCATAGGCAGCCTAGTCAGGGCGTATATATTAGCAACTGCGGGCCCGGAAATGCCTCACTGCCTATGATTGACTGTATAATTGATCTCCTTTTTTCCCCCACAAATAGAGCTTTCTTTTGGTGGTATTTGATCACCTCTGATTTTTTATTTTTTTTGTTTATAGCGCAAAAAATAAGAAGAACAACAATTCTGGAAAAAAAAAAAATATTTTTACTTTCTGCTATATAACATTTCCAATAATAATAAAAAAAAAATCTAATTTTTTCATAATTTTAGGCCAATTTGTATTCTGCTACATATTTTTGTAAAAAAATAAAACAATAAGCGTATATTTATTTTTTCACTAGTAATGGCGGCGATCTGCGATTTTTTAGCGGGACTTCGACAGATCGGACCCCCAAACTGACATTGACATTTTTTGGGGACCAGTGACATTACTACAGTAATCAGTGCTAAAAATATGCACCGTTAACCCCAGGGGCGATCAAAGGGTTAAATGTGTCCCTAGGGAGTGCTTTCTAACCGTGTGGGGGTGATGGGCTTATGGAATGAACACAGAGACTTGTGTTCCGAAATAAGAGGATCACAGGATCCCTGTGTTCATAACTGACAGAACAACAGTCTGTTGTATTTACAACTATAGACCACCGTTCTGTCTCCACGGGGAGCAATCGCGGTTGCCTGGCAATCGAGGCCGCTGGACCCTCTGATTGGCTTCCCGTGGCAAATGGGCATTCTCCCACTAGCCGTCCTGCGAAGCGACGTACAGTTATGTCGCTTCATGGGAAAGAACCAGCCTGCCGCAGTAAAACTACGGTGGGCGGTCTTTAAGTGGTAAAGCAATGCAGGGCTAAATAGCAAAAAAAATTGCCTGGTCTTGAAGGGGGGCAAATCTTCCGGGAAGTCAACTGGCTATTGGAGGAGTAGAAGACTCTGACAATTGTAGATGCTTTGACTCCACCAAAATGTGACCAAATATGTAAATAAAATTCGCAGTCAACACACTCTGGACTGCGGTCGTGCACGATGACATTACTACCTGGACTCTGCCTTGAAGTTGCAGGCCTTTGCGTCTTCAGGGGAATGTGGAAAATCCAGACAGTGTCATTATCGCGCACCGGAGCGGCGTCTTCCATTTAAACCTTAATGCATAGGATAGGTGCAGGAACTCCCCTCTTCTGCGTCACCCCTTGTCTCGGCCCCCTACCCACCTCTGAGCATTGTCCCTTGGTTCCAGCCCCTACCCACCTCTGAGCATCGTCCCTTGGTTCCACCCCCTACCCACCTCTGAGCATCATCCCTTGGTTCCACCCCCTACCAACCTCTAAAGCATCGTCCCTTGGTGCCATCCCCTACCCACCTCTAAGCATCGTCCCTTGGAGCCACCCCCTACCCACCTCTAAGCATCGTCCCTTGGAGCCACCCCCTACACATCTCTGAGCATCGTCCCTTGGTTCTACCCCCTACCCAACTCTAAGCATTGTCCCTTGGTTACACCCTCTACCCACCTCCCAGTACCACCCCTTTTAGAGAATACAGAACCAAGTATCATTTTGTTAATGATAACAAGAAAAGCAGCAAAATAGATCCCCTGCAGCTAGCAACAATAGATCTCCCACACATCAATAGACCCCCTCCCCGCAACAACAATGGATTCCACCCCAGCAACAATGGACCCCACCCAAGCATCAATAGATCCCCCACAAAGCAACGATGGACCACCCCCCAACAAAATAACACACCTAGAAACAAAAGATCCACCCAGCAACATTGTACCCCCCAGCAGCGACAACAGATGTCCCAGCAGCCATCATCAAAAGACCCTCCAGCAGCTAGCAACAATAGACCTCTCTTAACAGTAGATCCCTACCAGCAACAATAGATCCCCCACAAAGGAACAATGGAGCACCTGCAAACAAAATACCACACCCAGAAACATAAGGTCCACCCAGCAGTAACAACAGATCTCCCAGCAGCCATCATCAATAGACCCTCCAGCAGCTAGGAACAATAGACCTCTCTTAACAGTAGATCCCTACCAGCAACATAAGACTACCCCAGCAATAATAGATCCCCCCCACAAAGCAACAATGGACCACCTACAACAAAATACCACACCCAAAAACAAAAAATCCAACCCAGCAAAATTCGACCCCCCCCAGCAGCAACAACAGATCTTCTAGCAGCCAGCATCAATAGACCCTCCAGCAGCTAGCAACAATAGACCTCTCCCTTAACAGTAGGAAGAAAAGAGGATGTGTTGGGCGCTTGTGCCAAAAGGTGAGGTCTTCCTTTTGTCTCCCTTAACAGTAGATCCCTACCAGCAACATAAGACCCCCAGCAACAATATATCCCCCACCAGCAACAATAGACCCTCACACAAAAACAGATTCCCACCAGTGACAACAGATCCCCCAGCATCAATAGACCCTCCAGCACACCCAACACCCTTTGCTATTACATACAGTCAGTGCTGGAGGTGCCGGTGTTCTCTTGAAAACTGCAACTCGCCAAAATCTCCAACCACCCCACTTTCGGTGACTACAGCAGGAATAATTGGAGATTCGATGAGTTGCTGTTTTCACAGACCACCGGCAGCCAATACACTCCGGTACACGACCAGTTGTCTCTTTTCACAGAACACCGGGTAACGAGGAAAAAAGTTGTCGCTCCCTTGGAGGCGGCCATTTTTCTGGTTAATAACAGGTAGACTAACAATGTCCACTCATTATACTGTGTACCTGAATGTATAGGCTTCCTGTGGTGTGTGAAAACAGCAACTCGTCAAAATCTCTAATTATAGCTGCTGGAGAGAGTTACCAGAAGTGACGAGGTTGGAGATTTTGGCAAGTTGGAGTTTTCGGCAGAACACCGGATCTGCGTTCCCCCCTGAAAAATGTCCTGGCTCTATGTACATCCATTGACATGTAAATGCACAATCTGTGATTTCATAAATAATTTTTAAGGACTTATGCACAGTGGAGATCTTTCATGTACTAATGTGTTTGCGGCTTGCTATGTGGACATCTCGGTCGATACCGGGGTGATTGTTTTGGAGGTCTGAATTCCCGTGGCATAATGTATCTTCACCGGAGGCCAGTGTCAGGGGATTGGCGTTGCCAGAGGGATAAAAACAAGCATGTTTGGGCCTTACTGGAGGGGCCAAACTATCTGATTATTTGGATTAGGAACTTTTTTGAGTTTGACAACTTTCGATTACCTGCACAAGTCACTTTTATGGTGATTGAAGTAGAAGTAACGGTGGCCGTGGGCGATAATGATACTGCCTGGATTTCCACATTCCCCCGAATACGCGAGGGAGCAAAACTTCAGGGCAGAGTCCAAGCAGGGACGTTATCATGCACGACCGCAGTCCGGGTGTGTTGAATGTTCTTTAAATATTTGGTCAAATATTGTTGGAATGCATCTACATTTCTAACCCGTTTTTGTGTTCGAATTCAGGGACATTGTGGATTTCTCAGTTATTTTATTTCATTTATTCTGGTCATTTTATTTTCAATCTATTCGTTTGAACACATATTTTTTCACTATGCGCAGGAAGACTTTCTGACAAATGCTTCTTCAAAAAGATAGCACACAGAGAAACCTTTAGTCAAGGTGAAGGACTTCGCTAGACGTGACCTGTTCTTGTAGATAAAATCGTCAAAAAATGGGATATATGGAAAAACCTTAGAGGACATTTTTCGCATGCGAGTCCCGTAAGAAAACTGTCGAAGTTGACGTGGAATCACCTATCTTTAAAGTTTTTCCAGACCACGATAAGATGCAAAATCAGCTCCTTCTAGTGAACCAAAGTTGGGACATGCAACCCATCCGTCATGAAGATCTTGAAAGAACGGAAGAGAAATAATATCTTATTACCTCCTCTGCTGCCAGTTTCAGCAATGTCTCCTCTGTACTTGCTACCACATGGAATTTCCTGCCTGTACTGCCATCACTTCCTGTATTCCATAGAGACTTCCTGTCTGGATAGATGTGAGATCATCACCTTGTGGGGCCCAGAGGAATTGAAGCCTCAAGAAACATCTCGTAGCGTGAACACGGCCTTGTGCTGTGTGTGTGTGTACTGTATATCCTTACAGATGGGTCATCTCCACTCCCACCAAGAGGGATACAAATATATTACTGTCTAGTCCAGTCTTTCTCAGCCAGGGTTCCTCCAAAGGTTATAGATGGGGTCATCTCCACTCCCTAGGGTTGCCACCTCATCCCTTTAAACCAGGACACATATTAATTACACAGGTTCTGTGGCTGATTAAGGCTGTAAATAAACTCACTTAGTGTTTTATGTGAATTATATTAGCCTTTAGAACCTGTGTAATTAATATGTGTCCTGGTTTAAAGGGATGAGGTGGCAACCCTACCTCTCCCACCAAGGGGGATAGATATATTTTAATGCCCAGTCCAGCCTTTCTTATGCCCCATACACACGTGCAGATTATCTGAAGACTTTTGTCTGCAGACTTACCAAAACCATATAATATGAGGTCAAACCTAAACACTTTCAATTTGTATGCAATCCGGCAGGCCCTTGCACTACATAGAAAAGGTAAGTCTGCAGACAAAAGTCTGCAGATAATCTGCATGTGTGTATGGGGCATTAAGAACAACTGATACACTGGTCTGCAAGGAGAAAGACTTGGAAATTAAAGTAGCCAAATTTTACCAGAATTGGGTCTTTAATACAGGAAACTGAAATCCTAAGTATTAATTGGCTCCAGTTTCCAAGATACAACTTCTGGTCAAAATTGCACCAAAATAATTCAAAATTACTAGGGGGGATGTGCAATTCTGCTCCATAAATTTTATAAAAAATGTGATCTAGCAATGAGAATGGTGCCACACCAATCATTATAAATATTTTTTATTGATACCAATAACTTAGCTTTCAATTCATTTATTGGTTTTTCATGTAATATTTTCATTCTCCCTCCACACCATTGGGACTGTGAAAGGCATGGACTCTCTTTTTTATCCAATTTTAGCCAGTTTAGCCAATTACACAGATAAGTTGCACATGTAATGCAACAATAATGAGGGGCCCAACTCTTGTCCTTTTCCCCTATTTTGCATCTAAAATATACAGTATCTCACAAAAGAGAGTACACCCCTCATCTTTTCATGTGACAACACTGAGGAAATGACACTTTGCTACAATGTAAAGTAGTGATTGTACAGCTTGTATACCAGTGTAAACTTGCTGTCCCCTCAAAATAACTCAACACAGCCATTAACCACTTAAGCCCCGGAAGATTTTACCCCCTTCCTGACCAGGGCCTATTTTGCGAATCGGCACTGCGTGACTTTAACGGACAATTGCGCGGTCGTGCGACGCTGTACCTAAACGAATTTGGCATCCTTTTTTTCCCACAAACTGAGCTTTCTTTTGGTGGTATTTGATCACCTGTGCGATTTTTTGATCATGCGCTATAAACAAAAAAAAGCGTCAATTTTGCATAAATAACAATATTTTTCACATTTTTTTTATATGAAATTCCCCCCAAAAAAATAAAAAAATCAAAATTTAACATTTTAGGCCAATTTTTTTATTTTACCATATGTTTGGTAAAAAAAAAAACAATCGCAAAAAGCGTATTTTGATTGGTTTGCGCAAAAGTTATTGCGTTTACTAACAAAGGGAAAGATTTTTGTAATTTTTGTTGTTTTTTTTTTAACGCATAATGGCGGCGATCTGCGTTTTTTTTTTTGCGGGACTGCGACATTGGGGCGGACAGATCGGACCCTTGACTGACATTTTTGGGGTTACCAGTGACATTACTACAGTAATCAGTGCTATATATACATATGCACTGTTACTGTAAAAATGACACTGGCAGTGAAGGAGTTAACTGTATTGGAGAGGGAGGGGTTAAGTGTGTCCTAGGGGCGTGCTTCTAACTGTGATTGGCTGTGGCTGTGTGTGTAAGAACAGTGATCAACGGTCCTACATAGTAGAACCGTTTGATCACCATTCTTACACAGGGAGAACTGACAGGCAGCTTTGTTTACATTAGCCGCCTGCCTTTCTCCCGCTGTCACGGACGATCGCGAGTGCCCGGCGGACATCGGGTCCGCCGGGCACACGTGCGGGGGGTCTGTGACGGAGCGGGAGCGCGCCTCCGGTGGCGCGCACTCGCTCCCCACACCCTTACAGGCTAGCGACGTATCCCTGCGTCGCTCTGCCTGTGAGGGGCTGACTGCCGACATAAATAGTCGTGCGGCAGTCGGCAAGTGGTTAATGTCTAAACTGCTGGCAACAAAAGTGAGTACTGGCAGTTGAAATTTGTGTGTATGATAGAGATATATATATATATATATATATATTATTAGCTGTAATTATATATATATATATATATACATATACATACACATACATATATACATACATATACACATACAAATGTTTCAACGGCCAGGCACTGGTATTTAGTTAGGTTTTTTTTTTTTTTTTTAATCCTTTCATTTTTTAGATAGATATAAAAATAAATAAATGGGAGGATAAGAAGGAAAAAAAAATATATATATATATAAAGATATATATATCTTTAATCCTCCCATTTATTTATTTTTATATCCATCTATAAAAATGGAAGGATTAAAAAAAAAACTAAATAAATACCAGTGCCTGACAGTTGAAATTATATATATATATATATATATATATATACACACACACACACAGTGAGACTTCACACCAAGCGTAGAGCTTGAAGGGCCCTTTCACACGGGCGATCTGATCAGATCCGCCTGTCAGTTTTTTAGGCGGATCTGATCGGATCCTCCATGCAGCTCTATGGGGCAGCTGATGTCAGCGGAGACACCTCCGCTGACACCCACTGCCATCCGTATCCGATCCTGTCCGTGAAATCTGGACGGATGGAAACCCTATTTTTCCATCCGTTCAGTGATCGGATCGGATGAGAGCGGACAGGCGGTCCGCTCTCATCCGATCCCCCATAGAGGGCAGCGGGGGCTGAGACACCTCCCTCTCCGCTCTGCAAGCGGAGACGGAGCTGTCATCCGCCGGCTCTGCGGGGATCGCGGATCGATCCCCGCTGCGCAACACGGATCCGCCTAAGGAGGCGGACCGTGTGAAAGAGGCCTAAGGACACCGCCACTCGCTGTTTCTTCTTTAAAGAGGTTGTAAACTCGTATAAATTTTTTTTTTTTTTTTTTTACACCCTGCAAAAGAAAGACATAATGAGCTAGTATGCATCGCATATTAGCTCATTATGCAATACTTACCTCAGAACGAGCCCCCGCCGTGCCGCTCACTCACCTCTATGACGGGCGACATGTCTAGTCGCCCGTCTTCCGGGATCGCGGCATCCGGTCATCTGATTGGCCGGAGCCGCGGTGACGTCACTCCCGCGCACGCGCGCGGGAGCCGACAGTCACGGCACGGGGCTCTGAAGGAACGGCACGATCGGCCGTTCCTTCAGAGCGCATGCGCCAGTGACGTCACTGGCGACATATAAGGTAAATATCTCCTAAACGGTGCATGTTTAGGAGATATTTACAGTACCTATAGGTAAGCCTTATCATAGGCTTGCCTATAGGTACAAGTTGTAGAGGAGGGTTTACTTCCTCTTTAAGGGCTTTCTTTGCCCATGTTTATTAAAAGAAAACTCTGTACACAAAACAAGTGTTTCCCTCGCAGGGGTTTCAGCATTTTAGTCCTCAGCAAAATAAAAATGATTATTCAGCCCTCCTGGCTTGAACTTGCAGTGCTGCTGCTCTGGCCTTCACACTTCAGGCCCTTGTCTGTCTCCCATAGACTTCGATCACCCAAAAGGGTGCACACAGCAGCCTCGTGCCGCACTGACTCCTAGGTCAGACCTCCTGTCTGCCGGGATGGAGCCCAGAACCATGATCAGATTACTACTAAAAGCACAGCACACACCTGACCAATTATTATGCTGGCTATACCGAATAGCTGGACCCAGGATTGGAGGAGATTTCATCCCACCCGGATCACTTAGAAATCTCCAGGCTCCAGGTCCCAAACTGGAATTTTTAAAACACAGAGGAAACTGAAAAGCCAGTTTCCTCTTCATGTTACAAGCTCCCTGGAGCCCCTGCCTGGTTGAGAATTCTGGGTCACATTCACTTTTTAGATCCTGGCAGGGCAACGCTCTGCCACTATATATATATATATATATATATATAAAAAGTTTCAACTGTCAGGCACCGGCGTTTATTTAGTTAGTTTTTTTTTTTTAATCCTTCCATTTAAATAACTAATATATATATATATATATATAGATATATACAAAAGCTCCAACTGTCGGGCGCATGGGCAGTAGTGTTAACATATACTGCGGCGGTCAGCCCCTCACAGGCAAAGTGACGTATGGGTACATCACTAGCCTGTGAGGCTCTGGGGAGCGAGCGCGCGCCGCCGGAGGAGCACTCCCGCTCCCGCGCGGTCCCGGACACCCCCGCGCATGTGCCCGGCGGACCTAATGGAAGGATTAAAAAAAATAAAATAAATAAATAACTAAATAAATACCAGTGCCTGACAGTTGAAACTTTTGTGTGTATATATATATTGTATATATATATATTAACATATACAAAGGTTTCAACTGCCAGGCACTGGTATTTATTAAGGGTCCTTTTTGATCCGTATTTTGATCCGCTCCGGCACTTTTTTTTTTTACAGACACGGGTGACACTTGTGTCATCCGATCCGTATGTCCGCATATCATCCCATCTGTTTGCGGATGATATACGGAGTCGGACATAATGTATGTCTATGGGATTGCGGATGTCAGCAGATGACACCGCTGACATCCGATTTTGCGTCCTTTCCGTTTTTTAAACAGAAGAAAAAATAGGTTTCTGTTCCGTTCCAAAAAACGGAACAGAACTGAAAGGACGCAAATCGGATGTCAGCGGATGGTCATCCCCTGACATCCGCAATCCCATAGACATACATTATGTCCGTATATCATCCGAAAACGGATGGGATGATATACGGACATACGGACCGCCTGTATTTTTTTTTTTAATCCTTCCATTCAAATAAGTTAAACATCTAGCCGAAAACTCCAACTATATACAACAGCTCCAAATGTCGGGGGCATGCGCAGTTGCGTTAAACATCTTGCCGAAAACTCCAACTCTCGTGCACAGTGTTCTCCGCTGTGCACGGGCATTGACTCGCGGCCAGCGGAAGAGATGAGGGTGGTTGGAGATTTCGGCAAGTTGAAACTTTCAACAGTACACCGTCAGACCCCGTTCACACTGGGGCGACCTGTCAGGCGACCTGGTCGCCTGACAGGTCGCCTTAGGTCGCCTGCCATAGAGAAGCTGTGGACCCGTTCTAATAGGAGCGACACAAGTCGCTCCGACTTAGAAAAAGGGTCCGGAGCTTCTTTGGGGCGACCTGGAGCGACCTGCATTAACTTCAATGCTATGAAGTCCGTGCCGGCCGCACCGAGGTCGTGGTGCGAGCTGTGCGCCGCGACCTGTGAGGTCGCCCCGGCAAGTTGGATCGCCCCAGTGTGAACGGGGTCTAATACTGCACTTTTGAGATGCAAAAGGAACCTCGCCACAAATGTAGCAGAAGTTATCTGCTTGTTTACACAGTTTCCAGGCATCTTGGCTTCTGAGGGAAAATATCATGCAACTGTTCCTTGGAAATGTTAGGCAATGACACTTTCACAAGCCACTAGATGTAACTGTATGATGCGTAGATCTGACCAAGACAAATGTACCTTGCAATAGAAGAACATTAAATTACAGTTCGGTAATAATTTTTAGTTTCAAAGTGAAGATAAATTTATACACCTCCATGTGGTACTACTTTCATTGTTCTACCGTACTTTGTCGACAAGTTACGAGGCATCATGATCATCAGACACCTCCCTCCCTTGTAGGTAAATATACTCGCCTGTGTCTAAATCTTTATTGTGAAATAGCCTAAACCAGCACCTTTATCTGCTGTTTTTTAATTTATCTAATCAAAATACACTATATTACCAAAAGTATTGGGACACCTGCCCTCATATGCACTGTTCCTGATCTTTGCTGACAGTATTTTGACAGGAACTGTACCAGGTGACTGGAGGAAAGCCAACGTGATACCAATATTCAAAAAAGGGCAGAGGCATATCCTGGGAAATTATAGACCGGTCAGCCTGATGCCAATAGTATGTAAACTATGGAAGGGATGATAAGGGACTATATCCAAGAATTTGCTAAAGACAACAACATCATCAGCAGTAATCAGCACGGGTTTACAAAAGGACGTTCTTGTCAAACCAATCTGTTAACATTCTATGAGGAGGTGAGCTGTGAGCTAGATAGGGGGAGACCTGTGGATGTGGTGTACCAGGATTTTGCTAAGGCGTTTGATACAGTTCCCCACAAACGCTTAATTTACAAAATAAGGTCTGCAGGCATCGACCACAAGGTTTGCTCTTGGATAGAAAACTGGTTAAAGGGGCGTGTCCAAAGGGTGGTAATAAATAACGCATACTCAGACTGGTCTGGGGTGGTAAGTGGGGTCCCCCAAGGCTCAAGTCCTGGGACCAATCTTGTTCAATATATTCATAAATAGCATTGAGGATGGGATCATTAGCTCAATCTCAGTTTTTGCAGATGACACAAAATTAAGCAGGGCAACAACTTCACATCGTGAGGCAGATATCTTACAGAATGACCTGAACAAAATAACAGAGTGGGCAACTACATGGCAAATGAGGTTTAATGTGGAGAAGTGTAAGGTATTGACTTCTCTTCTCCAAACAACTCCATGGTGCTTCTCCTCGCACGTGTCTCCCTCTCAGCCACACCCGAAGGGGGAGTATTATATGGACTCCCCTAGTCACTCCTGATTGGCTGGGCGCGACCAACGTCTCCACACACACTCCTTGTTTGGCGGTGGCTCCTCCTGCTAGGCGGTGCTTTCTGGATTGCGCTTTCCAGCGCGGTGCAGCAACTCCTCCCATGCCATGTTCGCTCTCTCTAGCCCGCAGGGAAATTGCTGCAAAGCGGACAATGTCCCTCGCCAGACATGCATCCACTCTTCTTACTTGCAACAGGGCCCCAGCTGCGCATCCCTCTTCCGAAGCCAGCTGTCCCTCTTTGCCAAGAAAGAGAATTGTCCCACTGTCACATGCACGGTCAACTGTCCTCTCCCCGACATGTGCACGTAAGGCCCACCCTACTGTCTCTGAAGATAGTCCCACTCCCCCTCCCGGCATGGCCGACTGCAATCTTTACAGTATCACTGCAATTGCTGTATAGAACAAATGTCCCGTTGTCATAAGCACGGTCAACAACAGTCCATATAGCCTGCACACACACCTGGCCCCTGGCACTCTGCTCCATGTGCCCCTGGCCACCATTTTCTTCATTCCCACCTGGACCTCTCTGTTAAGCAGCTGGAGCTTTTATTCACTGTCACTGACATAGATCTCTTCCCTGCTCTCCAATACTTGATAGCAGAGTACATCTCATAACTGAAATGGAAGGTTCCCGCCATTCTGCAGTACTGACTGGGACATTTGTTTTACCATGGGCAACCCTCCATGTGCACAATTATCTTCATTCCACTCTCCCTCTCTTCTGCGGAGCCGACCTCACACTTGGCTTTAGTTTTGGAGTAAAGTCACGGACACAAAAATTTAGATTTTGAACGTTTTCTTTGGCCGTTGCCATGGGCAACTGACCCAGTAACCCAGGGTGACAAGCCCCCAAATGTAGCAAGATTCCCAGCCATTTTGCTGGATATGGGTCCCCTTGGGTTACCGCTAGTAACAACAGCACATTTAAGCATGTTCTCCAAGTGTGAGCACCGAGACAATGACCAGTCCAGTATCTTTGGATTTTTATATTTATTTTGTAACTTGGATGGGAGAAGGGATGAGTGGGATACCCCTTTGGCTCAACTATGCACAAATTGCTGAAGACACTTGAAAAATGCAGATTGGCGCGGACTTAATGCTGGCTGGATACCGGTCAACGCCGGTTAACGCTGGCCTGCTGCCTGTTAACGCTGAACTGATTTGTGACAGCTTTTCTGGATAAAGAAGTCCTCTTTAAGCTCCCCTAAGCACTCCTTGCTGAGGTAGCTACTTGTATACACTGTTGAACACTTCAGGGCCCGCACCGGCGCCCTCTTTCTCTCACTTATCTTCAGGGTTTAGACACAGGCACCCCCTTTCTAATCCGCTCTACTGGTTAGCTGGCTCCCGGATCCCTCTGACCTTCTGGACTGGCCCCCTATCCTAGGCAGACCCCGGGCCAGTTTCGAGTACTCACAACACTGTTTTTCCTGGAAACCTCTGCCCAGCAGCTCCACTCGGTCCACAGCACTCTGGATTCCTTTCTGTAGCCCAGCTCAACCTTCCGTCCTCTAGGCCGACCACCCAGGACACACTTGCTTCCTCTGACAGGAGGAGTGACGGCCATCAGCCTCCTCCTGGGACTCTGCTTCCCGCCAAAGACACTCTGTCATGTGCTCCACTCAGACTTATACCCCATCCCAGGGTGCATTGCAGCAGGCTCTGCCCTCTGGGATAGATATAAGCCCTGGTGTGCTATTGGCCAGGTTTACTCCACCTGTCCAACAAGAGCCCTCACTGGACACAGTGGGGAGACACCCCAGACTCAACAGACACACCTGGAAACACATGACAGCCTAGCTGAATGATCAGGCCCCCCCTGATAAGCAGACAGGGCCACAATATGCTTTTCCTAGAACCTACCTAGGAGGGTGCTACATATATATTTTAAGGTTCACGAGTATGTAAAATGGTGGCATTGTGAATAAATATATATCTAATCTGTGGTTGTTATATTTGACAGAATATAAGTTTCTCCTCCTTTTTTTGGTCCTGAAGAAGCTATGCTTACGGCGAAATGCGTTGACCCAAGGAGGATACTTCTACCCAATATTATCTTCGATTTGGGGCCCGTTTGTGGCACCATCCTGATGCAGGAGGTTCTCAGAGATAGTCCCTCTTTTGTGAGGTTATATGTTTAAAATACTTTATGCACTATTGTTTACAATGTTTTTAATGTATTCATGATGGATTTATGTCATGTGACCTAATTTTAATGTTTTCAAAAAAATATTTTGTTACACTTCAACAAGTGGAATTGGTCTCATATCCATGCCAGTAAAGTCCTCCTATGACAGGATGGGGTCCTGTTCCTTTCTTTTTTTGTATATATACTAGGATGTGGCATGAAAGGTGGTCAATAGGGTTGAGCGGACACCTAGATGTCCGTGTTCGACGGGTTCGGCCGAACTTTAAAAAAAAGTCCGGGTCCGTGTCCCGGACTTTTACCGAACTTTTCCCGGACACCGAACCCCATTGAAGTCAATGGGGACCCGAACTTTAAGGCACTAAAATGGCTCTAAAACACCAATGGAAA
Organism: Pelophylax lessonae; assembly: GCF_965119305.1. Classification (NCBI taxonomy): domain Eukaryota; kingdom Metazoa; phylum Chordata; class Amphibia; order Anura; family Ranidae; genus Pelophylax; species Pelophylax lessonae. The sequence continues at coordinate 42,534,492 of NC_138770.1, forward strand.
GGGCTAGAGTGCTGCAAATGGCAGCAAAACGTAGTTAAGAGCATGGCAAGTGCTCTGCAAACAAATGTGGATAGGGAAATAACTTAAAACAACAAAAAAAAAACAGAAAAATAAAACAATGTTCTTCATCTCTGAAGGACGAGGCCCATATGGAGTAGGAGGGAGGTTGAGGTGGTGGTGGATGTGGCGGTGTCATAGGCGTGCTCACAGGGTGTGCCTGGTGTACCTGGGCACACCCTAATCACCTAGGGCACATAGCATTATCGCTCTGTTTGCCAGTGAGGAGATGGGAAAGATCTCCCTCGCACCTGCTCTGCTCTATTTCTCTTTGCCAGCAGGGAGAGTAATGTATCGGGGCCATGTACATGTAGGCAAACACATGCATGTGTATTTCAACTTTGGGGTGCACACCCTAATGCAATAGGCTGCGAAAACCTATGGGCGGTGTAGGTGGAAGCGGCGGTGGAGGAGGACCAGGGCCGGATTAAGAGCATCATGGTCTTGGTGCTGAGGATTTTAAAGGGCCTTAAGGGCCGTGCCTTGGCATGCACCCAGAGGAGGAAGGGTGCAGCCATGCATGCCTAATTCAACATGGGATGCTGTCTCTGAAGCCCATAAACACATCCATGCATCAGCAACTGTCCCTCCTTGTCCGGCCTTCGCGCTGTGTGGGGAGGTTCTGAGGGTGCTGCCTGGGGAAGCGAGCATAGAAGCCAGACTTCTGTGTTTACAAGTGACAGAAGAGCGGTCACAGTGAATATGGCCAACCCGGGGCCTATATAAAAGGTAGGGGCCTGCATGGAGCTGCAGCTCCAATAGCCCCTACGTTAATCTGGTCCTGAGGAGGAGGACGAGGTAGCCAACACTGCTTCTTTTCACAAATTTTAAATGAGGGTACACCCCAAAAGAGTGAGAAAGAGCAAAAATGGAACAATGGCTGGGTAAGGTCGGTATCCATTGCTATTCTGCACAAGGTACGGAAAAGTCCCGTGGGATCCATGCCTGGTTCATTTTAATGAACGTGAGCTTGTCCACATTGTCTCTGGACAGGCGGCTGCGCTTGTCTGTTATAACACCCCCAGCCGTGCTAAATACCCGTTCAGATAATACACTGGCTGCAGGGCACGCCAGCACCTCCAAGGCGTAAAGGGCAAGCTCAGGCCATGTGCCCAATTTGGAGACCCAGAAGTTAAAGGGGGCAGACCCCTCATTCACTACATGTAGGCGTGTGCACACATACTGCTCCACCATGTTGGTAAAATGCTGCCTCCTGCTAAGACGTTCCATCTGAGCTGCTGGTGCTGCTGTTTGTTGTGGCGTGGTGACAAAGCTTTTCCACATTTCGGCCATGCTAACCCTGCCTTCTGAGGTGCTGGCGGTGCCCTGGTTGAGTTGGCGACCTCCTCCTCCTCTGCCTTGTGCTTCCACTGTGGCCCCGCTGTCAGATGGGAATGCCAGCAGCATCGCGTCTACCAGCGTGCGCTTGTACTCGCGCATCTTGCGATCGCGCTCCAGTGAGTGAATTAAGGACGGTACGTTGTCCTTGTAACGGGGATCCAGCAGCGTGGCCACCCAGTAATCAGCACAAGTTAGAATGTGGGCAACTCGGCGGTCGTTGTGGAGACACTGCAGCATGTAATCGCTCATGTGTGCCAGGCTGCCCAGAGGCGACGAAAGGCTGTCCTCTTTGGGAGGTGTATCGTCCGTGTCCTCTGTATCCCCCCAGCCACGCACCAGTGATGGCCATGAGCTGGCCTGGGTGCCACCCTGCTGTGAACATGGTTCCATCTCCTCCTCCAGCTCCTCCTCCTCCTCATCCTCCAGAACTGTGCCCCTGCTGGACAATTGTGTCCCTGGCGTTTGTGTGTGCAGGAACCCACCCTCGGAGCCCCTTGCGAATGACTGCCCTGAAAGCCTTTGAAATGTTACCTCTTCATCCTCCTCCTCCTCCTCCTCATCCTGTGCCACATCCTCTTCCATCATCGCCCGAATTGTTTTTTCAAGGAGGCATAGAAGTGGGATAGTTAAGCTGAGAACGGCGTCATTGCCACTGGCCATGTTGGTGGAGTACTCAAAACAGCGCAACAAGGCACACAGGTCTCGCATGGAGGCCCAGTTATTGGTGGTGAAGTGGTGCTGTTCCGCAGAGCGACTCACGCGTGCGTGCTGCAGCTGAAACTCCACTATGGCCTGCTGCTGCTCGCACAGTCTTTGCAGCATGTGCAAGGTGGAGTTCCACCTTGTGGGCACGTCACATATGAGGCGGTGAGCGGGAAGGCCGAAGTTACGCTGCAGCCCTGCCAGGCGAGCAGCAGCAGGGTGAGAACGCCGAAAGTGCGCACAGACGGCCCGCACTTTCTGCAGCAGCTCTGACATATCGGGGTAGTTTTTAAGGAACCTCTGCACCACCAAATTCAGCACATGCGCCAGGCAAGGGATGTGCGTCAAACCGGCTAGGCCCAGAGCTGCTATGAGATTTCGCCCGTTATCGCACACCACCAGGCCGGGCTTGAGGCTCGCTGACAGCAACCACTCATTTGTCTGCTGTTCCATGCTCCTCCACAACTCCTGCGCGGTGTGTGGTTTGTCCCCCAAACAGGCAAGTTGTAAAACTGCCTGCTGTCGTTTAGCCCTGGCCGTGCTGAAGTTGGTGGTGAAGGTATTACGCTGTCCGGATGAGGAGGCGGTAGAGGATGAGGTAGCGGAGTAGGATGAGTTAGGAACAGGAGGCAAACTGAAGCGCCCTGCAATCCTCGGTGGTGGAAGGACATGTGCCAAATTGCTATCCGCCTCAGGCCCATCCGCCACTGCATTTACCCAGTGTGCCGTTAGGGAGATATAACGCCCCTGACCGTGCTTACTGGTCCACGTATCGGTAGTTAGGTGGACCTTGGCACAGATGGCGTTGCGCAGTGCACACCTGATTTTTTCCCCCACTTGGTTGTGCAGGGAAGGGATGGCTTGCCTGGAAAAGTAGTGGCGGCTGGGCACGACGTACTGTGGGACAGCCACCGACATAAGCTTTTTAAAACTGAGCGTCTCCACCAGACGGAATGACAGCATTTCAAAGGCCAATAATTGTGAAATGCTGGCATTCAGGGCCAGGGATCGCGGGTGGGTAGGGGGGTACTTCCTCTTCCTCTCAAGTGTTTGGGAGATGGAAAGCTGAACGCTTCCACGGGACATTGTGGAGATGGTTGTTGGTGACCCAGGTGGTGGTGTTGCTGACAGATCGTCTGTTTGCGGGGTGGCAGGTGCCGGTATGACTACAGAGGTGGCTGGAGCGGCCGAGACTGCAGCAGAAGAGGAAGCAGGATGAGCCAGAGACGTTTCTTGGTTTTGAAGGTGTGTACTCCACTGCAGCTCGAGCTTTGCACTTAGATGCCTGATCATGCAGGTTGTGCTCAGGTTGAGAAGGTTTATGCCTCGCTTCAGGCTCTGATTGCACAGGGTGCAAACCACTCGTGTCCTGTCATCAGCACATTTTCTAAAGAACTTCCACGCTAGAGAACTCTTTTGAGCTGACTTTGGTGCGCTCGTTCCCTTGCTGCGTTGGGCAGTAGCAGGCGTAGTGTCTAGGGCACGGCCGCTCCGCTTCTGCACCCTGCTCCCTCTTCTGCTGTGCTGGTGGCTCTGTGCGACCACCGCCTCTTCCTCCAAACTACTCAGGTCACCTGCATGACCTTCATTCCATGTGGGGTCGAGGACCTCATCGTCCTCCACATCATCTTCCACCCAGTCTTCACCCCTGCCCTCCCTGTCGGTCTCCACAATGCTGAACGCCGCAGCAGTTGGCACCTGCGTTTCGTCATCATCGGAGACGTGCTGTGATGGTCCTTCCATGTACTCATCTTGAGAAATAAGTGGTTGGGCATGCTGCACTCAATCTCTTCCACTTCTGGGGCAGGGCTAGGTGGATGGCCCTGGGAAACCCTGCTGACAGAGTCCTCAAAAAGAATAAGAGACTGCTCTATGGCTTGGGGCTCAGACTGCTTGCCTGATTTGCAAGGGGGTGAGGTGAAAGACGGTTGGACATTGGCTGCAGGTGCCAACTCTGACCTTTCTGCAGTAGACTGGGTGGGAGACAATGTGAAGGAACTGGAGGCACTGTCAGCAGCAAACCAATCTACTATCGCCTCTCTGTGTTCTGGCCTCATCACTTCTAGAGGCGTATGATGCCCTACCAAACACTGATGCAGGTTCTGTCGCCTACTCACACTTGAGGAAGGTGTTTCACTTGTGCGTGTAGCTGGCACAGATCGACCACGTCCTCTCCTTGCAACAGGAGCTCTAGCAGCAGCACCACCACGACCCAGGCCACGGCCCCTATTTGACGCTCTCCTCATATTTCTGAAATTTAAGATCTTGCCCTAGAAAGGTCTTTATTGAATAGCGGAACAAAAGAACAACAGTATCGCACGGGTGTATCTCACAGTCAAGTATGCAAACTATGCCGCAATTTAATGTTTTTTACACCAAAAGGGTGTGTATTGAATAGCGGAATAGGATAAAAAACTGTGTATCTCACACGTACAAACACAGACTAGGCCCGATTAAATTTTTTCCTACCCTAAAGGGAGGATGAGGAAGAGGAGTATGGAACAGGCAGCACCCTCAAATCTTCAGAAGTATGAGATGAACCCCAAAAACTTGGAAAGGTGGATCTCACACGTACCGACACAGACTATTCCGCAATTTAATTGAGCCCCAAAGGTTTTTATTGAATAACGGAATAGGAAATATGATCAAAAAAAGTGTATGTTTTTCACACGTACAGAAGCACACTAGGCCCCAATTACTATTGTTTGTACACCTAAAAGGATGGATGAGGAGGAGGAGGAGGAGTATAGAACAGGCAGCACCCTCAAAGCTTCAGAAGTATGAGATTGTGTTCACTGTACCCCACAAAGATTGTGTTCACTGTACCCCACAAAGATTGTGTTCACTGTACCCCACAAAGGTTTTGTTCACTGCACCCCACAAAGATTGTGTTCACTGTACCCCACAAAGGTTTTGTTCACTGCACCCCACAAAGATTGTGTTCACTGTACCCCACAAAGATTGTGTTCACTGCACCCCAAAAGGATTGTCTTCTCTGCACCCCACAAAGATTGTGTTCACTGTACCCCACAAAGGTTTTGTTCACTGTACCCCACAAAGATTGTGTTCACTGCACTCCAAAAGGATTGTCTTCACTGCACCCCACAAAGATTGTGTTCACTGTACCCCACAAAGGTTTTGTTCACTGCACCCCACAAAGATTGTGTTCACTGTACCCCACAAAGGTTTTGTTCACTGCACCCCACAAAGATTGTGTTCACTGTACCCCCCAAAGATTTTGTTCACTGCATCCCACAAGGATTGTTTGTCTTCACTGCACCCCACAAGGATTGTCTTCACTGCACCCCACAAGGATTGTCTTCACTGCACCCCACAAAGATTGTGTTCACTGCACCCCACAAAGGTTTTGTTCACTGCACCCCACAAAGATTGTGTTCACTGTACCCCACAAAGGTTTTGTTCACTGCACCCCACAAAGATTGTGTTCACTGTACCCCACAAAGATTGTGTTCACTGTACCCCACAAAGGTTTTGTTCACTGCACCCCACAAAGATTGTGTTCACTGTACCCCACAAAGGTTGTGTTCACTGCACCCCACAAAGATTGTGTTCACTGCACCCCACAAAGATTGTGTTCACTGTACCCCACAAAGGTTTTGTTCACTGCACCCCACAAAGGTTTTGTTCACTGCACCCCACAAAGATTGTGTTCACTGTACCCCACAAAGATTGTGTTCACTGCACTCCAAAAGGATTGTCTTCACTGTACCCCACAAAGATTGTGTTCACTGCACCCCACAAAGATTGTGTTCACTGCACCCCACAAAGATTGTGTTCACTGTACCCCCCAAAGATTTTGTTCACTGCACCCCACAAGGATTGTCTTCACTGCACCCCACAAGGATTGTCTTCACTGCACCCCACAAGGATTGTCTTCACTGCACCCCACAAAGATTGTGTTCACTGTACCCCACAAAGATTTTGTTCACTGCACCCCACAAAGATTGTGTTCACTGTACCCCACAAAGATTTTGTTCACTGCACTCCAAAAGGATTGTCTTCACTGCACCCCACAAAGATTGTGTTCACTGTACCCCACAAAGGTTTTGTTCACTGAACCCCACAAAGATTGTGTTCACTGTACCCCACAAAGGTTTTGTTCACTGCACCCCACAAAGATTGTGTTCACTGTACCCTACAAAAATTGTGTTCACTGTACCCCACAAAGGTTTTGTTCACTGCACCCACAAAGATTGTGTTCACTGTACCCCACAAAGGTTGTGTTCACTGCACCCCACAAAGGTTTTGTTCACTGCACCCCACAAAGATTGCGTTCACTGCACCCCACAAAGATTGTGTTCACTGTACCCCACAAAGGTTTTGTTCACTGCACCCCACAAAGATTGTGTTCACTGTACCCCACAAAGATTGTGTTCACTGCACTCCAAAAGGATTGTCTTCACTGCACCCCACAAAGATTGTGTTCACTGTACCCCACAAAGGTTTTGTTCACTGCACCCCACAAAGATTGTGTTCACTGTACCCCACAAAGGTTTTGTTCACTGCACCCCACAAAGATTGTGTTCACTGTACCCCCCAAAGATTTTGTTCACTGCACCCCACAAGGATTGTCTTCACTGCACCCCACAAGGATTGTCTTCACTGCACCCCACAAGGATTGTCTTCACTGCACCCCACAAAGATTGTGTTCACTGTACCCCACAAAGATTTTGTTCACTGCACCCCACAAAGATTGTGTTCACTGTACCCCACAAAGATTTTGTTCACTGCACTCCAAAAGGATTGTCTTCACTGCACCCCACAAAGATTGTGTTCACTGTACCCCACAAAGGTTTTGTTCACTGCACCCCACAAAGATTGTGTTCACTGTACCCCACAAAGGTTTTGTTCACTGCACCCCACAAAGATTGTGTTCACTGTACCCCACAAAGATTGTGTTCACTGTACCCCACAAAGGTTTTGTTCACTGCACCCCACAAAGATTGTGTTCACTGTACCCCACAAAGGTTGTGTTCACTGCACCCCACAAAGGTTTTGTTCACTGCACCCCACAAAGATTGTGTTCACTGCACCCCACAAAGATTGTGTTCACTGTACCCCACAAAGGTTTTGTTCACTGCACCCCACAAAGATTGTGTTCACTGTACCCCACAAAGATTGTGTTCACTGCACTCCAAAAGGATTGTCTTCACTGCACCCCACAAAGATTGTGTTCACTGTACCCCACAAAGGTTTTGTTCACTGCACCCCACAAAGATTGTGTTCACTGTACCCCACAAAGGTTTTGTTCACTGCACCCCACAAAGATTGTGTTCACTGTACCCCCCAAAGATTTTGTTCACTGCACCCCACAAGGATTGTCTTCACTGCACCCCACAAGGATTGTCTTCACTGCACCCCACAAAGATTGTGTTCACTGCACCCCACAAAGGTTTTGTTCACTGCACCCCACAAAAGATTTTGTTCACTGCACCCCACAAGGATTGTCTTCTCTGCACCCCACAAAGATTGTGTTCACTGTTCCCCCACAAAGGTTTTGTTCACTGCACCCCACAAAGATTTTGTTCACTGCACTCCAAAAGGATTGTGTTCACTGCACCCCAAAAATTGGATTTTTGACTTACCGTAAAATCCATTTCTCTGATGTTCATTGACCGACACAGCTCCTCATCTTCTTGACCCTTAGGTTAAACTAAGGTGACCAGATTTTTTATTTATTTTTTTATTGGCAAATGGTAAACTATTTTATAAGCATGTTTTCTTGAAATGATATATGCAGTGTATGTGGTATGTGTTTGTGGAATGATTGTATGATATATATGTTATTTCTCACACTTCCTCCATGAGATAAAGAAAAAAAAAAAAGATACTTAGAATTTTTTGGGATGACTACCAAATGTTAAGAAGATAAGATATAGAAAAAAAAAACTTGGTGGGAGGGATGGCGACGGCAAAATTCAAATCCAATCCAGGCAGGGGCGGCTCCAGACAAATTTCTTTGGGTTCAAACCAAAGAAGTAGGACCGCACTCAAAGATGAAATCAATGATATCCTTTATTCCTCATAAATCCGTACAGACAGTGCATCAGAAGACATGCCAGGTTGACGCGTTTCGCTTACTCAACCACAAAATGGTGTGGTTATCAGTAAGTGATCCTCTGTATCATGAAACGCGTCAACCTGGCATGTCTTGTGATGCACTGTCTGTACGGATTTATGAGGAATAAAGGATATCATTGATTTCCTCTTTGAGTGCAGTCCTATTTGGTTTGAACACATTTTGGATTGCGGATCTGACCTGTACCGAGATATACAGCTTCACCTGAGCGGCTTTTCCTTCCATTTTCCAATGTTCTAATGTTCTTTGGGTGGCGCTTGAGGTAAAAACGAGGGTGCTATTGCGGCGCGCTACCGCACACTTGTGGCCGTGGTCATGGAAGTAGAGGTTTCTTCATGGCTTAAAAAAAAAAAAAAAGCCTGGACTCTTCCCTAAGTGTACATAATATAACTGGGTACTAATATTTATAGGTAAAGTTGATCCAGGGAATATCCAATTGCACAAAAATAGAAAAGCACCCAAATTAGAGACTAATGTGTCCTATATGTACTGGGCACAGAACCGTCAAGAGACCTATTGGAAGTCCAGATAGTCTCAGATAGTAAGTGGGGAGCCACCGCAGCCAATATAACACTATAAAAGAAAAATGTAAGGGGCCAGGGGTACACTATGGCCCCTTGCATTTTTCTTTTTTAGAATATCCAATTGCCCCTCGGGGGATCAGGAAGGAATTTTTTTCCCCTGCTGTAGTAAATTGGATCATGCTTTGCTGGGGTTTTTTCACCTTCCTCTGGATCAACTGTGGATATAGGATTGTGTATATGGGATTGTATGGTTGGGTTTTCTTTACTGGTTTTTATTGGTTGAGCTAGATGTCTTTTTTTTTTTAACCCGACTATGTAACTCTACCAATAAAAAGCCATAAAATGCAACACGACCCTACACTTCCTTTATACAATTCTACAAATGGACTTATAAGTGCAATGGTAAAACCTATAAATGAATATCCAGTGCAAACCAACTAATGTATTGCAATGTAGTAGTGATGGTGTCACTCCCTCTGCAAAAATAGTTTGAGAAATTAAGAGCTTCAATGTGCAACTAATGGTGAAACCCCGTATATAGAATAATAACAACAGAGGTGCAAATCATCCAGTGTCTTGAACATAGTAGTGATGGTGTCACCCTCTCTGTAAAAGGTAAGAAATATTGCAGAGCTGCAATGTGCAAATAGTAGTAAACCACCCTATGTATATAATGATAATAAAATGCACAAATTGATATATATATATATATATATATATATATATATATATATATATATATATATATATATGTGGGTTTCACTACTATTTGCACATTTCAGCTCTGCAATATTTCTTACCTTTTGCAGAGAGGGTGACACCATCACTATGTTCAAGACACTGGATGATTTGCACCACTGGTATTATTGTATGTGGGTGGTATCACCATTATTTGCACATTGAAGCTCGCAATTTCTCAAAATATTTTTGCAGAGAGGGTGACACCATCACTACTACATTGCAATACATTAGTTGGTTTGCACTGGGTACTCATTTATAGGTTTTACCATTGCACTTATAAGTCCATTTGTACAATGTTATAGACGAAGTGTAGGGTTGTGCTGCATTTTTTGCTTTTTATTGATTTGCATTAGATGAGGGAACCAGCTAACAACATTCTCTTATTGTTTTTGAAATTTTTTCAGTTGCATGGTAGTTTTTTTACTTGATTTGTTATATCCTTTGTGGACTGGTAACCACTGTCCCAGCCTATTGGTGGTCAGTGTGCCCCCTGTATGCTGGTGCTACATGCAGGAGGATTCTACTGGCAGGGGATGCAGGAGGATGCTGCGTGCAGGGTTCAGGAGGAGGCTGCGTGCAGTGGGACTTTACGTGCAGGGTTCAGGAGGAGGCTACGTGCAGGGTTCAGGAGGAGGCTACGTGCAGGGGGACTCTACATGCAGGGTTCAGGAGGAGGCTGCGTGCAGGGTTCAGGAGGAGGCTGCGTGCAGTTGGACTCTACGTGCAGGGTTCAGGAGGAGGCTGTGTGCAGTGGGACTTTACGTGCATGGTTTAGGAGTCTACATGCAGGGTTGAGGAGGAGGCTGCGTGCAGGGTTCAGGAGGAGGCTGCGTACAATGGGACTCTACGTGCAGGGTTCAGGAGGCGGCTGCGTGCAGGGTTCAGAAGGAGGCTGCGTGCAATGGGACTCTACATGCAGGGTTCAGGAGGAGGCTGCGTGCAGGGTTCAGGAGGAGGCTGCGCGCAGGGTTCAGGAGGAGGCTGCGTGCAGGGTTCAGGAGGAGGCTGCGTGCAGTGGGACTCTACGTGCAGGGTTTAGGAGACTACGTGCAGGGTTCAGGAGGAGGCTGCGTGCAGGGTTCAGGGGGCGGCTGCGTGCAGGGTTCAGGAGGAGGCTGCATACGTGCAGGGTTCAGGAGAAGGCTGCGTGCAGTGGGACTCTACGTGCAGGGTTCAGGAAGAGGGCTGCGTGCAGGGTTCAGGAGGAGGCTGCGTGCAGTGGGACTCTACGTGCAGGGTTCAGGAGGAGGCTGCGTGCAGGGTTCAGGAGGAGGCTACGTAGAGTGCAGGATTCAGGAGGATGCTACATACAGAGGGCAGGGCTATTAACTATTTTTTTTTTCTTCTGTATGGATTGACAGTATACATGTGATTTTTGTGTGTGTTATGTTTTGTCAGTATATTTGAGAATATTTTTTCTGTGTTGGGATGTGTCTGTGTAATGTCCCTCACACGCAGCCTGTATAAAACATATACTCCTCACATCACTCACACACACACCACAGAGACACTACATGGGATGGTCAGAGACTGCAGACATAATATTACAAGAGATGGTCAGAGACTGCAGACATGATATAGGAGATGGTCAGAGACTGCAGACACGATATAGGAGATGGTCAGGGACTGCAGACACAATATAGAAGATGGTCAAGAGATTGCAGACACGATATAGGAGATGGTCAAGAGATTGCAGACACGATATAGGAGATGGTCAAGAGATTGCAGACACAATACGGGAGATGGTCAGAGATTACTGACACGATACGGGAGATGGTCAGAGATTGCAGACACGATACGGGAGATGGTCAGAGACTGCAGACACGATACGGGAGATGGTCAGAGATTGTAGACACGATACGGGAGATGGTCAGAGATTGCAGACACGATACGGGAGATGGTGAGAGACTGCAGACACGATACGGGAGATGGTCAGAGATTGCAGACACGATACAGGAGATGGTCAGAGACTGCAGACATGATATAGAAGATGGTCAAGAGATTGCAGACACGATACGGGAGATGGTCAGAGATTGCAGACACAATACGGGAGATGGTCAGAGATTGCAGACACCATACGGGAGATGGTCAGAGACTGCAGATATGATACAGGAGGTGATCAGGGACTGTGTTTATGGCTCAAACCAGTGTAAAAGTGTATAGTATTGCAAGGCTGCTCCACTCTATTTAAAAAAACTCTGAAAGATCAAGTCAGTAATCCTCCTTTGAAAGTACAATCAAGTGACAGAAGATGGCAGTACATCCAATTTCCAAAATAAAAATGGTCTTACAAACAGTTAACTGCCCAAGATTAGTGGAGGACAGTTAACAGTTATTGGACCTGTGAAGCTTCTAGCCTGAACCAGCAGTAAATCCTAGAGAGAAAACATAAAAATCCCATGCAGCACACACAGAGGTCTGACTAAATAACTGAATAGAAGCAGAAATGGTTAACAGCCATGAGTCTTCTTATCTGTGTATTCAGGCTATGTGTAGGTCCGGCTATGCGTAGGTCCGGCTATGTGTAGGTGCAGGTCAGGCAAACTCCAACCATCAAGGGTCCTATGAGGAGGACAAAAAAAAAAAAAGGAATATGGCCTCTTGCTCAGCCTCAAAATTTACAGAAGTGGGGTCCCATGGGTTAGGAGAAAGGGTGGCACTACCCAAACGTATGCTGCCAAGCAGTCTGTTAGAAAATATGGCCAACGTTTCTTACAGCCTGGCAAATACATGCACAAATTTGTTAAAAAACAGACCTTTAGGGGGCGTGGTCTCGGCCTGGCGGCGTGAGGACGCTCTGAAGGAGAGCTCCTGGCACTTCGCCCATAATTAAACTACATACCGACCCCGGAGGCCCCGTTCTGCTTCCCACGGGATGCCCCCGAAGCGGCGACAGTCCCAGCAGCCACAGCGGATGACCCGGGCGAGATCTCATTCCATCGGGGACTTCTTCTCAGGCAGTCGCCGGTCTGGGCCTACTACGCCTGCTACTCCCAAGATGGCGGCCGCCCCTCAGATGTCTGCAGTGAGTGCTCTCTCTCCCATCCCATCCCCGCGCCTGGACTCCACGGCGGCGCCGTCCCCGGCGTCCACGAGCTCTGCCTCGGGCCGGACGGAACCCGCTGCCGCAGCAGCCCTGGCGGACGTTGCGGACCTGCGTGCACACATCCTGTCTCTCTCCACGGCTGCGGACTTGGACAGACTAGCCGACAGGGTTGAGAGGGCCCTCCGCCAGGAGATCGACGCGGTGAAGGCAGACACTGTCCAACTGTGCCACAGGGTGGAGTCGGTGGAGACCAAGGTGGAGGACATACTGCCAGTGGTACAGGCGCTCTCAGACCGCTGCGCGCTACAAGACAGGCGCATTGACACTTTATTGGACCAGCTGGACGATATAGAGAACCGGAGCCGCAGGGGGAACATCCGTATCAGAGGCCTGCCTGAGGCTACTGCGGCAAGGGATATTGTCCCCACTCTTCAGGGAGTCTTCAAACAGATCCTGGGCCATGATGCTCCGGATCACATTGAAATCGACAGAGCGCATAGGGCGCTGCGCCCCCCCCTCTGATGATCGTGATAAACCCCGGGACATTATCTGTAAACTACACAGTGAAAGACCGCATAATGTACCACATGCATGGGGTTTCTGCCATTGACTTCGATGGGGCAAAGCTGTCTCTGTATCCGGACATTTCCCGCCGCACCCTGATGCAACGCAGGGCCTTGAAACCTCTTTTGGAAACTATTAGAGACGCTGACCTGACCTATCGTTGGGGCTTCCCCTTCAGCCTCTCGGTTACCAAGAACGGTAAACAACATGTCCTGAGGAACAGGGACGATTTGCCGCGCTTTCTATCTCAACTAGATCTTCCGCCCGTTGACATCCCGGAGTGGCGCACCTCTCCTGACCTGCCCTTACCGGCCCGCACGCCATCATGGCGCTCGGCGCGCCGGCACGTCCATAACCGCAATCGCTCCCGAAACCGGCCCTCCCGCTCGGACCCCTGAGGACTGGCTACTACGGAGATCCTATCCTCTTTTGGACGTTCCTGGAATCTTACAGCCCGCCATGTTAGCGGGACCTCAAGGTGAACTCTGACCCCCCCTTTTTTTTCTTTTGGCATGCCGTTCCCGGTGGGCCCGCAGGCCTGGGGATTGTGCCGCCGGGCCTCTTGGGACTGAGAGGGGGGAAGTTCCCCTCTCCACCTGCAGACTGTTACTTGTTACAAGGTTCCCCATTTTATCTGCTGGCTGTTGTTCTATTTTGTTGGCTTAGCTCCTGTTGGGACTCATGGACTGGGTTCCGGTATACTTGAAAGACTATGGCGGAGTGCCTTCGCTCCTCCTGCCCTACCATTTTTTCCCCCTTCTATGCACATGTTTTTATTGTGCCTTGGCACTCAAGGGAGTGCATGTTTGACCCTGTTTTTGCAGGACCTTGGCCGTCGGCGGGCGGGGCCCCGTCCTCCGCATCCGTTGTGGGTGGGGGGGCCGGGGCTCCCCCTGGTCGGCCGGGCAGCTCATCTGGAGGGACGGGTGCCCCCCCGAACTGCGGGGGCCCCCCCCTCCAGCGCCTGATGTATTTTGTTGTCTTGTTCGTGTTCATGCTCTTCCCCCACCCCTCCCCCATTTTCATTTCTGAGTCTGTGAGTCATGTACTATTGCTTTCTACCTTACAGGGCATGCTGTCAGACAGCCAATGGTGTGGCTGGTCAAAAATGGGTGGTGCGCTTTATCAATAAATGTGAATGCATAAACTGTGCATGAAATAAATGTGCAAATCAATATACAAACATATAAGGCACATATAACAAAATCAAAGTCCCAAAAAAAAATGGTGTGGCTGGGTCTCTCTCTCCTGCCCTGGGTTCGTGGGTCCTTGGATCTGACACCTCACGAATGGCTCCTCTGAAGATCCTTACTTATAACGTTCGCGGCCTGAGCTCTCAATTTAAACGAGGTAAGTTGAGGCTTGAGTTGTGTAGGCTTGGTGCACAGGTAGTTTTCTTGCAGGAGACGCATTTCTCCCCCCAATCCATGCCCAGGTTGCCCACTCACTTATATAGTCAGTGGTTCCACAGTTACTCCCCGCGACCAAAGTCCGGGGGAGTCGCTATTGCACTTCACAGGGATTTTCCGTTTGTGCTGACTGATACCCTCTCTGACACACAGGGTAGATATATTTTCTTGAAGGGGACGCTGTTTGGCCGCCCATTGACTCTGGCCTCCCTCTATGCCCCGAACTCGGGTCAGCTGACCTTCCTAGAGTCCACCCTGGACGCTTTGTCCACGTTTTGGGAGGGCCAGCTGATCCTCGGGGGGATTTCAACTTTTGTCTGGACCCCCGCACTGACACGTCCTCTGGGCGCTCAGCGCACTCGTTCGCGGCACACCGCCGATTCCTCCGGTTGCTACAGTCGCACGGCCTGGTGGACTGTTGGCGGCTCCTCCATCCCTCGCTGCGGGACTATAGCTACTACTCGGCGACTCACGACTCCTACTCACGCATTGACATGCTCCTCATTGACCAGTCACGCCTGGACTCTCTGGCGGGTGCGGACATCTCCGTCCGCACTCTCTCAGATCATGCTCCGGTGACGGTGCAGATGGACTTTCCCCACCACGGGGACAGGGAATGGACATGGCGACTGAACGAGAACCTGCTGGACGATGCTGTGGTGACCGCTACTGTGACTGACACGATTTCTAATTATTTCCCCGAGAACGACAGTGCGGACGTTACCCCGACGGCGATTTGGGAGGGACACAAGGCGGTTGTCCGCGGCGAGCTGATTTCACAGGGAGCACGACTGAGGAAGGCCCGCTTGGCGGACCTTAACAGGCTCCTCACGCAAATTCGAGATACTGAACTGTCGCATAAGTGTTCGCGGGCGTCGGAGGCCCTCCAAAAGCTGCAGGGCCTGCGGGAGGAGCTGTCTGCTCTCCTGGAGGCTCAGATATGTAGCAGACTGCGGTACATGTCACACAAATTCTATGAGTTCGGCAACAAATGCAGACGCCTGCTGGCCAGAGCCCTGCGTAAGCAGCGTGCCTCGACTCGTATCCCCAAGCTTCAGACCCCTCAGGGCCCGGTAACGCAGATTCCTTCCCGGATCGCGGATGCTTTCCGGGAATATTACTCTCAGTTGTATAACCTTTCGCCCCCCCCTATCGCATAACGCAACGACGGCTAAGTGTGATCGGATTAAACAATATCTGGAGGAGGCTGACATCCCCCATCTGACCTCCCGTTCGGTGAAGGCCCTCGAGCGACCCGTCACGGAAAGGGAACTAGAATTTGCCCTTAAGGCTCTGCCGAAGGGTAAGAGCCGGGGCCCTGATGGGTACACGAACGCATACTACCTAAAGTTCCAATCCTCTCTGCTGTCACCGATGTGCAAGTACTTTAACGCACTGGCCTTGGGCCCCCCGACCACCAGAGACGCCCTTCTCGCTCACATTACTGTTCTCCCTAGGGACGGCCGTGACCCCACGCTACCTAGCAGCTACCGACCGATTTCGTTAATTAACACGGACGTCAAGATCCAGGCCAGGATCTTGGCAGACCGACTGAAGCCATTACTGCCCTCGGTTGTACACCCTGACCAGACTGGGTTCATAGCGGGCCGGGAAGCACGAGACAATGCCAACAGAGCGCTCCAAATTATACATTGGGTGGGGTCCCGGTCCCACCCACACCATCCACCCTGTCTCTTGCTGTCCACGGACGCTGAAAAGGCATTTGACAGGGTGGATTGGCTTTACATGCGCCTAGTCTTGGAACACTTAGGCCTGGGTCCCCGGATGACGGGTTGGGTGGCAGCGCTCTACGCCTCTCATGAAGCCAGGGTGAAGGCTGGGGGCTTTCTTTCTCAGCCCTTCCCGATCCGCAATGGGACGCGACAGGGCTGCCCCCTTTTACTTTTCGCCCTTACCCTGGAGCCGTTCTTGGCTAGAGTCAGGGCGAACCCGGATATTGGGGGGGTCACGGTGGGCCCAACGAAGCACAAACTGTCTGCCTACGCGGACGATGTCCTTTTTTATGTCACTAGACCTCAGACGTCGCTCCCTGTGCTCATGTCCGAGCTCCGGTCCTTCCATACACTTTCCAACTTCAAAATTAACTTTGACAAGTCAGAGATCCTGCCCCTCTCTATCCCTCCGGACTTGGCCACGACCTTGCAATCGTCCCTGCCGTTTACCTGGTGCCGTTCCAGGCTTAAATACCTGGGGGTCTACCTTCCCGACTGCTCCGCAGATGTGTTCGGACTCAATTATGTACCCCTGCTGAACGCAATTCGCAGAGACCTGACGGACTGGTCCAAATTGACGCTGACATGGATTGGGAGGGTGAATGTGCTCAAAATGAAGATCCTGCCGCGGATCTTGTTCTACCTGCAGATGCTGCCTGTGCGTTTACCCAGGTCTTACTTCTTGAACCTCAACAGCCTATTTATCCGTTTTATATGGAATGGTAAGCACCCCCGCCTGGCCTTTCCCCTCATGCAGCGTTCTAAACGGACGGGGGGACTGGGGATACCCGTGATTCGGAGATACTACGAAGCGATTGCTTTGCAGCGTGTCCTGGACTGGCATCACCATGCCCGGGATAAGCTCTGGGTCCCTATGGAAAAATATATGGCGGGCAGAAACCTAGCCCATGCTCCGTGGCTCCCCAGGGAGCACAGAGGCCTCTCCTCATGGGTTTCCCCATCCACGACCCACACGTTGCGGGTCTGGGACGACGTCAATGCCAAATTACAGCTGTCGGCAGCGATCTCCCCACTGGCGCCTCTCGGGGGTTTCCCGTGGTTCCTCCCGGGGGAGGATGTTTCCTTCTTCGGGACGTGGGCGAACGGTGGGGAGACGCGCTGCGGACGCTTCGTACAGGGGGGGAGGATGCTGCCACTCTCGGAGCTCAGGGAGCATTATGGGAGGTTTCCAATGGACGTGTGGCGCTATCGCCAGCTGTCCCACTTCCTCCTTCCTAGGTTGGAGACCATCCGTTCTCCGACTCAGGTGTCCCCCTATGAGAAACTTTGCATCTCCAAGGACCCGATCCAGCATTCTATTACACTACTGTACCAACTTCTTAGCCCTTCGGACCAGGAGCTAAGACCCTTGTTTGTGAGAGAGAGACTTGCAGTGCACCATTTCTGAACAACAGCTGACCCATGTGTACCAACTGACCCACTCTAGCACGGTGGACACTAAGATGCAGGAAAACAGTTACAAGATACTGACGAGGTTGTACAGGGTACCCTCCCGACTCGCACAGATCTTCCCTGGTGCCTCAGACCGCTGCTGGCGGGGCTGCGGAGACAGGGGCACCTTCCTCCATATCTGGTGGGGGTGCCCGCTCCTGCGGCCGTTTTGGGTAGACATTAGGGCACAGATCTTGGCGATTCTGGATGTGGATGTTCCTGATGACCCACGTCACTTTCTCCTGCACGTGCCCTCCATCCCTCTTAGCGGATATAGAAAAAGTGTCCTGCCGCATTTGTTGAACGCTGCACGCTGCCTGGTCCTGGTGTTCTGGAAACAGACTAGGGTGCCTGATAGGGCGGCTTGGATATCATTGTTAAATACCATAATGGCGGCTGAGGAGTGGATGGCCCAATGTAAGGACCGCTATGACAAATTGTATACGAAATGGGCAGTGTGGATGAACTATACGGCCTCGGTTGCGGGCGGCCCTGTGCCCGCACCGGTCGCTGATCCTGCTGTATGATGGATTCTAGCCACGGACTCCTATTGACTTAAGAAATGGATGAACTGTTGATGCCTTGTTATTCTATCTCTTCTTATCATAACAATGCCTCATGACCTCTGGACTCATATTTACCCCATCCCTCTCCCTTTCTTCTTTGACTTTCTGCCCCGCTCCTCTCTGCCCCCTCCCCTTCTCCTTTTGTGCTCTCCCCCCCATCCCCCTCACGTTCTCCTCCTTCTTTGCTCTCTGGCCTTGGCTTCCAGTCTCTTCCTGACCCACCCTTGTTGTGTATGGCACTTATAATGATGATAGATGTGTTTAAATGTTGCCTGGGAGGGTCATTGCCCTTGCCCTTACTAACTTGTTGCCATGCATGAAGCCCTCTAGCCTTCTGGACTCTGTGGCCTCGAACTTTTAAGTTGCACTACGTGATACTCTTGAGGAGAATGCCTCCCTATTTACTTTGTTGTCTTACCTCCCATGCATTTCTGTGTGTTCTCTTGTTTACTTTTTGAAAAATTTAAATAAAGATTATACAAAAAAAAAACAGACCTTTAAGCATTTGTGAAAGCTTACACCACAATAATGACTCAGCCAATGAAAGGTAATGACTCCATTTTTATTATTCTACTGCTATCAATGGCCAACACGGTACAACCCTTCATCCATGTCTTTGGTGATCTCTGATCTCCTTATGAAGTGTTTCTTACATGATGAAGATCAGCCATGGAGTATATCCGAAGTGTATATCAGGGTGTGCTTTTTCCACACATGAGAGCAGTGATGTCCAGCAACATTCATATAGAAAACATTTCCTGCACTCAAGGCACTAATACACCTCGAGGATTGGGTGGGATCCCTGATGTACAGGACGACAGACTTCACTGAGTAACAATTCCCTCACTCAGGACAGGAAGGTGGCTTCTCCCCCATGTGAGATCTCTGATGTCTGTAAAGGTTTGACTTCCGTGAAAAACATTTCCCACACTTAGGACAGGGATATGGCTTCTCCCCCGTGTGAGATCTTTGATGTGTGATAAGCTCGGATTTTCGTACAAAACATTTCCCGCACTCAGAACATGAATCCACCTTCTCACCTGTGTGCAATTTCTGATGTTTGTTAAGATCAGACTTATGTGAAAAACATTTCCCGCACTCAGGACAGGAATAGGGCTTCTCACCTGTGTGAGACGTCAGATGTGTAAGTAGTACTGATTTGTGTACAAAACATTTTCCGCACTCAGAACAGGAATACATATTCTCATCTGTGTGCGATCTCTGATGATTAATGAGATTGGACTTATTTAAAAAACATTTCCCGCACTCAGGACAAGAATACGGCTTCTCACCTGTGTGCAATCTCTGATGCCTGTAAAGATTGCACTTTTGTGCAAAACATTTCCCGCAGTCAGAACAGACATAAGGCTTCTCATCCAGGTGCAATTTCTGATGTGCGTAAAGATGGGACTTCTGTGAAAAACATTTCCCGCACTCAGGGCAGGAAAACGGCTTCTCCCCTGTGTGAGATCTCTGATGTCTGGCAAGTTCTGATTTTTGTACAAAACATTTTCCACACTCGGAACACGAATATGGCTTTACACCTGTGTGCAATCTCCGATGTCCATAAAGATTGAATTTCCTTGAAAAACATTTCCCGCACTCAGAACAGGAATATGGTGTTTCCCCCGTGTGGGACCTCTGATGTATGACAAGTTCTGCTTTTCTCATAAAACATTTTCTGCACTCAGAACAGGAATATGGCTTCTCACCTGTGTGTAATCTCTGATGATCATAAAGGTATGACTTAGCTGAAAAACATTTCCCGCACTCAGCACAGGAAAATGGTTTCTCTCCCGTGTGAGATCTCTCATGTCTGGAAAGACGAGACTTCTTTGAAAAACATTTCCCGCACTCAGGGCAGGAATGTGGTTTATCCCCTGTGTGAGATCTTTTATGAACATTAAGACTGGATTTATAACGGAAATGCTTCCCGCACTCAGTACAGGGAAACCTCTTCTCTGTTGGTAAAATGGCACCGTCCCTCACAGTCTGAGGTTCCTCATGATAAGAGGAATACGATGGTCCGGCACTGTCCCTCACAGTCTGAGGTTCCTCAGGATAAGAGGAATACGATGGTCCGGCACTGTCCCTCACAGTCTGAGGTTCCTCAGGATAAGAGGAATACGATGGTCCATCTACACTGTGTGGTGCCGGATGGACATTTGAGGTAGCCGGGTTTTCTCCTGGACTATACTGTGTGATGTCCTCATCTTCTACTTTACAGTCTGGAGACAAAGTGAGACAATCCTCTGAGGTTTTCCTCATCTCCCGTCCATCTACTAAAATAGAAATAAAAAGATTATTCCTAGACATGAGCAGATTGGTTCCCCTAAACCAGGACTCCACCCACATCAGGCAGCTTGGTCTCTGAGGATCTTACAATTTCCCCCTCAAGGTAACTAGTAAATGGGTCCTCTGATCTCCTACCAGTTCATTTCTTTATTCATGGACCTTAGTCAGAGAGTGAGGAAACAACGAGAACTGTCTTTTATAGGAGTGACAGTGATGAGGGGATTATAGGACGAATGTCCCCGCCCCCTCTATCACTCATTGCCATCTTCCCAACAAGAAGTACTGCACTTCCTTATTTATCCATGATTTAGTCATGAATAACAGCGGGGCTGAGCCCCACCAGAGGTCAGAGAGTGAGGATGGGGGGAACAACCAAGATGAAGACTGGACTGATCCTGAAGAACACCATCATTGGGTTATTGACTCCTCCCTCATTATCACTTTCTTTTTAAGGGTCCAAAGCTTAACCACTCACGAACCTGTACGTCATTTTGAGGAACTGGTTGTATCGGGGTGATGCCTGCAGCTAGAGGCATCACCCTGGTACAGTTTTTTTTAAGGCAAACGGTCGGCTTTAATGTAATAACAACCGATGCAGCTAAGCAGCCGCTCGACAGTTATCATAAGCAGCGGGAGGACGTTCCCCCTAACTCATGCCACCTTCCACCGCTCTGCCTGGGTCTCCCGACCCACCAGCATGTCCACCAGCTGGCCAGAGACCCGAACAAAGCCGGAATCGGCTTTGATCTGGTCTCCGATGTAGTAACCTGGAAGAGTTGTCACAACATCACTACCAGTTTATTCAGCAGCCAATGGCGCTGATTTTAACCACTTCTGGGCCAGAAAAGTTTCCCCCCCTAATGACCAGGCCATTTTTTGCGATTCCGCACTGAGTTACTTTAACTGACAATTGCGCGGTTGTGCGACGCTGTACGCAAATATAATTGATGTCCTTTTTTTTTACCACAAATAGAGCTTTCTTTTGGTGGTATTTGATCACCTGTGCAATTTTTATTTCTTTGCGCTATAAAACAAAAAAGCGACAATTTAAAAAAAAATAATATGTATGTATATATATATATATATATAAATAAATAACTTGCTGCTATAAAAAATTCCCAATAAACAAAATATAAAAATCTATTTTTTTTTCATCAGTTTAGGCCAATTTGTATTCTACTACATATAAAAAAAAAAAGAAAAAAAAAAAAATCGCAATAAGCATATTTTGATTGGTTTGCGCAAAAGTTATCGCGACTGCAAACTAGGAGAAAGATTTGTCATTTTTATTTTTTACTAATAATATGGCTGTGATGAACGCCCATTTGCTGGAATTTTCGCCACAGGCTACTGGAGGAGTGTGGTGGCCAGCCTCCAGCCCACGGACTATGGGCCCTGGCTTGTAGGGGAGTGCACCTCTGTGTGGGGGTATATGCTGGGTGACAATGGGAGTAGTGTTGCTTTGGACTCAGGTCCATGTCCCCCCAAGATACAGACTCAGACTGGGATCAATGTTACAGGCCTAAGCTGCATATTCCAGCAGAGGACTTCGCTACACTTTGAGAGACTAAAGAGATGCTAATGACGCCAAATTCAGCTATTGTCTGCTGTAGGGATGTGTATTGACATTTATAGTAAGGTGTTTTGAAAGTGAAGACGTGCAGTCTTAGAGCCTAGGTCTTCTGCTTTCATCTGTTTAGAGGTGAAGTGTGTTCACACTTCTAGGAATGTGTATTCGGCTATGTTTTGGGCTTGTGGTTTGTTGAATTAATTATGATAATGTTGCAATGTCATTCACCTGTGTCTGTCCAGATGGCCAGGTATGTTAATTACTGGATATATATTGAAAGTGAGTTGGCGAATAAAGTGTCATTTGTTGTACCCTTCATTGAGCTTCGGCTAAGGTTTGGGGGGAATTGAGGGGCCAGGTCACTACATCACGTGAGAGTCTGGGGACGTAAGACAGAAATACTTGGTCCAAGTATTGGGGATCTGTTAAAGTGGCGATCTGCGATTTTTAGCGACATTGCAATGGACAGATCGGACCCCTGACTGACATTTTTGACACTTTTGGGGGGGACCAGTGACATTACTACAGTAATCAGTGCTATAAATATGCACTGTTACTGTAATAATGACACTGGCAGGGAAGGGGTTATCTCAGGGGCGATCAAAGGGTTAAATGTGTCCCTAGGGGGTGTTTTCTAACTGTGTGAGGGAGAGACTTGTAAAATCAACACAGAGATCTGTGTTCCCAATTAGGAGGGGGGCACGGCACGCTGGTCACTTTGCATCCAAAGGGGGCACGGCGCGCTGGTCACTTTGCATCCAAAGGGGGCACGGCGCGCTGGTCACTCTGCAGCCAAAGGGGGCACGGCGCGCTGGTCACTCTGCAGCCAAAGGGGGCGGGGCACGCTGGTCACTCTGCAGCCAAAGGGGGCGGGGCACGCTGGTCACTCTGCAGCCAAAGGGGGCACGCTGGTCACTCTGCATTGTAAGGGGGCACGCTGGTCACTCTGCATTGTAAGGGGGCACGCTGGTCACTCTGCATTGTAAGGGGGCACGCTGGTCACTCTGCATTGTAAGGGGGCACGCTGGTCACTCTGCATTGTAAGGGGGCACGCTGGTCACTCTGCATTGTAAGGGGGCACGCTGGTCACTCTGCATTGTAAGGGGGCACGCTGGTCACTCTGCATTGTAAGGGGGCACGCTGGTCACTCTGCATTGAAAGGGGGCACGCTGGTCACTCTGCATTGTAAGGGGGCACGCTGGTCACTCTGCATTGTAAGGGGGCACGCTGGTCACTCTGCATTGTAAGGGGGCACGCTGGTCACTCTGCATTGTAAGGGGGCACGCTGGTCACTCTGCATTGTAAGGGGGCACGCTGGTCACTCTGCATTGTAAGGGGGCACGCTGGTCACTCTGCATTGTAAGGGGGCACGCTGGTCACTCTGCATTGTAAGGGGGCACGCTGGTCACTCTGCATTGTAAGGGGGCACGCTGGTCACTCTGCATTGTAAGGGGGCACGCTGGTCACTCTGCATTGTAAGGGGCACGCTGGTCACTCTGCATCCAAAGGGGGCACGCTGGTCACTCTGCATTGAAAGGGGGCACACTATACCTTGATTACTGAAGACCCCTTTCACACTTTTGTGACCTCAAAGTTAAGCAATTTTTTACAGCGTTCTTTTGCTGCAAAGCAATGCCTACTACATTTTTCTGTTTGCGCCCCCCCCCCCCAAAAAAAAAATTTTGAGCACCAGCCGCCACTGCCCTACTCTGGACCAATCAGTGAGCAGTATGGGTGGATGAATATATTTAGTGGCAATGACCCACCTGTGCTGATCTCCGTAGAAGTGTCCTCCTCTTTAAATGTCCCCGTTATTCCATCCTCCTCCGTTGACTGCTGATCATCCCTCACATACGTCTCTTCTTCTGCTTTAACCACAACTTTTAGATCTAGCAAATCTTCACCCTGAATTTGGAGAATGAACATCATCTGTAAACTATAAGCTTCAATATTGGGACATCACTTAAAAAAATCCACACATTCTTTCCACTAGTTCATGTTCTAGATGCTCTGTCCCACCCACCTCAAAACAGTGAGGGATGGTGTGACCTTCCTGTGTGGAATCCCGGGAATACAGAGGACGGGGACATCTCTCTGGTGGGTTTCTGGTATTCGGTGTCTCCATCATATCCTTGTGTCCTTCTAAAAACTCCATCACTCCATACTCCTCATCCTCCTCTTTATACTCTTCTTTGACAACAATATTATCATACTCGAGATTTTCACTCTGAAAGATATATTAAAACATTAATTGTAACAAAAATAACAAAAATACTGTATATAAATCATAACTACCAATCATTGTCAATCATCTACCTGATGATGGTGAGGGATGGTGTGATCCTCCTTTGCAGAATCTCGGGAATACAGAGGACGGGGACATCTCTCTGGTGGGTTCCTGGTATTTGGTGATTCCATCATGATGTCCTTATGTCCTTCAAAAGGCTCCTTCATTACACCAAACTCCTCATCCTCCTCTTTGAACTCTTCTTTAACAACAATCTCATGGCTTCCACTCTAAATATTTAACAAATAATTAATTGTAACAAATATGCTGTGTATAAATCATAACTATCAGTGATTGTTCCTCATCTACCTGATGATGGTGAGGGATGGTGTGACCTTCCTGTGTGGAATCCCGGGAATACAGAGGACAGGGACATCTCTCTGGTGGGTTCCCATTACTGGATCCATCTGTAGGAAACACACACACTGACTGAATACATTGTTTCTATGTGTTTATCAGATGATGGGGGATCTAGGTGGATCCTCCGTACTGCTCTCTCCTTTACAATAAAGTCTCCTCTTACCCGGTGATGTGAGGGGCGGCTGATTCTCCATCATGACGTCCTTGTAGAGATCCTTGTGTCCTTCTAAATACTCCCACTCCTCCATGGAGAAATAGACAGTGACATCCTGACACCTTATAGGAACCTGACACACACAATGATACAGTCACCATCCAGACACATCCCTTGTCTGTTACTGGATAATGTCCCAGAATTCCCAGCATCGCTCACCTCTCCTGTCGGCAGCTCAGTAATCTCTCTGGTGACAATTGGATTCTTCTTTGTATTTCTCTATTCAATCAGAAAGGGAGGTGGAGTGATGGTCATATGATCTCGAAACTTCATAGGAGGAAAACTCTGTATTTGAACATGAAAAGCAGAATCAAATTACATTCCCACAATCCTCCACACCAGTTAGGTCTCCATTTTGTTAAAGCCGCACTAGAGGAATGAGGTATATTTTACCCATACACTATGTAGCTTAAAAGCTTTTCGAAATGGAATTCTGACATCATTACACACAATGCAGGACCAACTGTCCTGCTTCGCAAGCGAGGATGCTAAGGGTGCGCCCATATCATAAGAGCATCAGAAAAAAATAGATAGAAGCCAGGTAGAGGGACATTGAGAGAAGAAGTTGTGAGGTAATAGGATGGGCTGACGATGGAGGGACATTGGGAGGAGGAGCTGTGATGTCAGAGTGATGTCATAGGATGTCTTGCTTCCCAGGACTCATCGTGTGCATATCAGTCTGCTGTATCACAGCGGCTGAGAGATAGACTGCAGCCTACTGCACACCTCCTATCTGCCTGTAGACTCAGCCCTGGAGGGACAGATGTTCATCGCAGCAATCCTTGCAGCATGGCTGATCAGGTGGAGTCGGAGGGACGCACTGAGATAGCAGAGCGCAGCCATCTCGAGGTCAAAGAGCATGGAGGACTGCCATTGCCTGTTCTTCCAGGACCCTCATTGATGGACATCAGGATTTGGTGAGAGGGCACCTGCTCAGAGTTCAGACCGCATTTATTACAGTTCTTGTTACTGAACAAGACACAGACACTTTGCAACTGAATCAGCCATCAGATCTTTCAGGATTATAATCATTTATTCTGCATTGCTTAATATACACAGAGTCATATTGGAAACTGTTAATTTCATGAGCTCCAACTGCCGGTGAAGATTTTAGCAAGGCCTTGCAAGTAGGACACTATCATATTATTGCGTCTAAAAGGGGACACGTTACTGGTATCTAGATTACCTTATCTCTTATCAGGATACAGGTGGTATAGGCCGGCCCGGGGTTCCCCTTTAGCCTGAGTGTTTCACAGGAATAATATATAGTTTTCTGAGAGATTCACATGCATATTCCAAGAGATTGTGTTTATTAGTATAGGTTGGTGTTAAAAAAAAAGTCTTTTTGATGGCAGTTAAACTGACTGGCGGTTTATCCAGTTAAAGTTAACCACTTGCCGACCGCTCACAGAGCTGGTACTGCGGCAAAGTGGCTCGTTATCGTCCAGTGACGTAGATCTACGTCGCTGGATCCCGCCCGCCCTCGGCGGCGCGCGCCCGCTGTATTCCGACACAGCGGGAGTCGGGCCAGGGGAGGAGAGCCGGTGATCACCGCCGCTCTTTCCCGATCGTCAGGGATCGAGTGAGGAAATCCATTCGCTTGTGTAAACAAAGCGGGCGGATCTCCTATGTGACGGACAGTCACAGATTTCAGCATAGCTGAACCTCCGATCTGTGTCCCCCCCACACACATCAGTAAGCATGAGGCATACATTTAACCCCTTGATCACCAATAAAGTTAACCCTTTCCCTGCCAGTGTCATTATTACAGTAACAGTGTATATTTATAGCACTGATTACTGTAGTAATGTCACTGGTACCCCCAAAAGTGTACGAGTGTACAAAAGTGTACCTCCCTTTCAGGAGGAAGGTGGAAACATTTGGGGCAAGGGAATACACGTGTGCAAACCCAAGCACTCACAAGAGATTACTCACAGTCCACCAAGACAAACCTAGTTCTCCATCCAGTGGTGGACAAACACCTTTGATCCTCCTATGAACATTGGCTTAAGGCTCAGGTCACACTGTACACCGCATGCCAATCACACAGGAACCGCTTTCTTGTGCAATTCACATGCGGTGTGCTTTGAGCCCATTCATTTTGAATCAGCTCAAATCGCAGCAACTTGGTTTTTTTTTTTTTTTTTTTGGAGCCTCACCAATCCAGATTGCATGTTCGTTTAGTACCGTGCAAGCAAAGGCACTGCGTTTGTGACCCAAGTTTGGGGTGCCGTTATTGACAACCGCAGGAGATCGCAAGGGCAGTGCAATTGCAATGCTGCGTGGGAAACTAGCATGGATTGCAGTGTTTCCCACACCTCATAAGTCAGAACCTACTCTAAATGTGGCGTTACAAATACCAGGTCTTATGCTGGCCATACACTACTATACAAAAAATCGTTCATACTCATTTTCGAAAAACGAACCCTCGGCCATGAGAGCAGACGATCGTCTGCCATCATGTAATGACCGATAAATCGTTCAATGGACATAAATGAATCAAATTTTTGTTCATTTTTTTCACATATATCTAGTGCAAACAGTTTGGATGAGGAACACATTAACCTTTCAATTTATTGTTCGGCAGAAAATTTCCAAACTTTCCTTTGTTTTTTCAAGCTCAAAAACATCACAACCGATTAACCACTTCTGGACCGGAAGGATTTGCCCCCTTAACCGCTTGCCGACTGCTCACAGTATATTTACTGCGGCAGTCAGCCCCTCACAGGCAGAGTGACGTAGGTCTACGTCGCTCGCCTGTGAGGCTCTGGGGAGCGAGCGCGCACCCGCGGAGGTGCGCTCCCGCGAGGTCACGGACCCCCCCCGCGCGTGTGACCAGCGGACCCGATGTCCGCCGGTCACTCAGCGATCGGCGGGGGAGAGGGAGAATGTCAGGCAGCTTGTGTAAACAAGCCACCTGTCATTCTCCTCGCTGTAAAGACACTGATCACACGGATCTAGTATGTAGATCCGTTGATCAGTGTCCTTACAGCTCAAGCCACAGCCAATCACAGTAGAAAGCACGCCCCTAGGGATACACACAGCCCCTCCCTCCCAAATAAAGTTAACCCCTTCACTACCAGTGTATTTTTACAGTAACAGTGCATATGTATAGCACTGATTACTGTAGAAATGTCACTGGTAACCCCAAAAGTGTCAAAAATATCAGTCAAGGGTCCGATCTGTCCGCCGCAATGTCGCAGTACCGCGTAAAAACAACAAAAATGACAAAAATCTTTCCCTTTGTTAGTAAACGCGATAACTTTTGCGCAAACCAATCAAAATACACTTTTTGCGATTTTTTTTACCAAACATAGGTAGCATAAAACAAATTGGCCGAAAATGTTAAAAAATTTTGATTTTTACATTTTTTTTGGGGGAATTTCATATAAAAAAATGTGAAAAATATTGTTATTTTTGCAAAATGTACGCTCTTTTTTTGTTTATAGCGCAAAAAGTAAAAATCGCACGGGTGATCAAATACCACCAAAAGAAAGCTCTGTTTGTGGGAAAAAAAGGACGTCAAATTCGTTTAGGTACAGCGTCGCACGACCGCGCAATTGTCCGTTAAAGTCACGCAGTGCCGAATCGCAAAATACCCCCTGGTCGTTTAGCAGGAAAATCCTCCAGGGCTTAAGTGGTTAATAACCAGGCCATAATTTGCGATTCGGCACTGCGTTATTTTAACGGACAATTGCGCGGCCGTGCGACGCTGTACCCAAATAAAATTGATGTCCTTTTTTTTCCCCACAAATAGTATTTTCTTTTGGTAGTATTTGATCACCTGTGAGATTTTTTTTTTTTTTTTCGCTATAAACAAAAAAAAGAGCGACAATTCTGAAAAACAAAAAAAACAATCATTTTTACATTCTTCTATATAAGATTCCCCAAAAAAATTAAAAATCTAATTTATTTTACATTTTAGGCCAATTTGTTTTCTGCTACATATTTTTGGTAAAATACAAAAATGCGCAATAAGCGTATTTTAATTGGTTTGTGCAAAAGTTATCGCGTCTACAAACTACGGGAAAGATTTATATCATTTTTTTTTTTACTAGCAATGGCGGCAATAAGCGATTTTTAGCGGGACTGCGACATTGCAGCGGACAGATCGGACCCCTAACTGACATTTTTAGTTCAATCTTATTTTATTGAAAAAAATAGAAAGAGAGATTTACAAGGAGTGAGAAGGTCATATCAAAGCATACACTGGTCCAGTTGAACATGTAGGGTTACAAAATCTCAGCAATGACACTTATTATTGATATGCAGTAGTAACAAATCACATCAGTGTAAGTGGGGGGGGGGGGCGGTCACAGACCCTGGGGTCAGCACGGCTCCCCCCTCGTTACAAATCACAGACATTGGTCTTACTGTAGTAATATAGAAAGTTTTAACCACTTAAGCCCCGGAGGATTTTACCCCCTTCCTGACCAGGGGGTATTTTGCGATTCGGCACTGCGTGACTTTAACGGACAATTGCGTGGTCGTGCAACGCTGTACCTAAACAAATTTGACGTAGTTTTTTTTCCCCACAAACAAAGCTTTCTTTTGGTGGTATTTGATCACCTGTGCGATTTTTTGATTATGCGCTATAAACAAAAAAAGAGCATAAATTTTGCAAAAACAACAATATTTTTCAAATTTTTTTATATGAAGTTCCCCAAAAAACAAAAGTAAAAATCAAAATTTAACATTTTAGGCCAATTTGTTTTATGCTACATATGTTAGGTAAAAAAAAAAAAAAAAAAAAAAAAAAAAAAAAAAAAAAATCGCAAAAAGCGTATTTTGATTGGTTTGCGCAAAAGTTATCGCGTTTACTAACAAAGGGAAGATTTTTGTAATTTTTTTCTTTAACGTGTAATGGCGGCGATCTGCAATTTTTTTTGCGGTACTGCGACATTGCGGCGGACAGATCGGACCCTTGACTGATATTTTTGACACTTTTGGGGTTACCAGTGACATTTCTACAGTAATCAGTGCTATATATATGCACTGTTACTGTAAAATTACACTGGCAGTGAAGGGGTTAACTTTTGAGAGGGAGGGGTTATGTGTGTCCCTAGGGGTGTGATTCTAACTGTGATTGGCTGTGGCTTGAGGTGTAGGAACAGTGATCAACGGTCCTACATAGTAGAACTAGGGATGCACCGAATAATCGGCGGCCGAACATTATTCGGCCGAAAATAGAAAAAATGGCACTTTCGGTGTCAAAAGGCCGAATAATTTTGTGCCGAATAATAGGGCTGAACGATAGTCGATATGATATTGACTATCGTTCTGTGGCCGTAGGCGATATTCATATCGCCGAGGTCACGATATTTACAGGGGGAAGGGACTCGGAGGAGGACAGGAGGACTCACAGACTTCAGGCAGGGGAAGCCGGGACACTTCAGCGGTGAGCATACAGCTGCACAGCGAACCAATCACGCGTGCCTGCACACCTGATTGGTGCCGCTACTCACGGCGTGATTGGCTTCCTGAATGTGCCATTGAAAAAACTAGGGAGGAGAGTAAGACTCACTGAATGTGTGGGGCGGGCTGAAGTGCACGAGTGAGTAATGTATGTATGCGGCTGTGCTCCTTTCCAGGCTCCTACTAGTCCACCTCCAGCCTCCTACTACCACCACTACGAGAGACTGTCTGTCACTATAATCTGATCGAGTCCACACTGACACTGACTGACTGTCACTGAGTAATTGATGTTACCACATTAACCCTGACCTGCCCAGTGCCCTGTATCTGCAATTAAAATTTACAAGGCTGCCTGCATGCTTCCTGATTTCCATTCCCAGCATCCTTCCCAATCCCTACAGTGTCACTAACATTAACCCTATGGTACAAGGCTGCAGTGTGCACTGAATCCCATTCCCTACAGTAACATTTAGGGAGAGAGAGAGACATGAGAGGACAAGAGAGAGAGAGAGAGAGTGAGAGGACAAGAGAGAGAGAGAGAGACACGAGAGGACAAGAGAGAGGACAAGAGAGAGGACAAAAAATTGGCAAAATAAATGGAAAAAATGCAAAACACCGCGTTCAGTATTCGGCCTTCGGCCAAACATTTTATTATTATTCGGCTTCGGCCAAGAATTTCATTTCGGTGCATCCCTCAGTAGAACCGTATGATCACTATTCTTACACAGGGGAGAATGACAGGCGGCTTGTTTACATCAGCCGCCTGCCTTTCTCCCTCTCCACCCGACGATCGCGAGTGACCGGCGGACATCGGGCCTGCCGGTCACACGCGCGGGGGGTCCGTGACCGCGCGGGAGCGCACCTCCGGCGGCGCGCGCTCGCTCCCTAGACCCTCACAGGCTAGTGACGTAGTACTACGTGGCTTTGCCTGTGAGGGGCTGACCGCCGCAGTAGATAGTCGTGCGGCGGTCGGCAAGTGGTTAAGGTGTAAAACAACGGTATGTATAGGAAAAGTGAACAGCAGTCTGCACAACAAAATCGTATATGCGTGTTATACTGCTCAGCATTTATATGGTGTCTTTGGAGTCCCCTGACATTTTTGGGGAGACCAGTGACATTACTACAGTAATCAGTGCTAAAAATATACACTGTTACTGTAATAATGACACTGGCAGGGAAGGGGTTAACACTGTGAGTGATCAAGGAGTTAAATGTTAGCCTAGGGGAGTGTTGATAACTGTATGGGGGATGGGCTTTTGAAATGACCATAGAGACCTGTGATCCTATATAGAAGGATCACAGGAGCTCTGTGATCATTCCAGGGAGAAGAACGATCAGCTGTGTTTACAACAGCCACCCGTCCTCTCTCAGCGGGGAAAAGATTGCGGGGGCCCGGCATCAATCGGAGCCGACTGCCCTGTGCATCGGAGTCCCTGCTGCTGAGTGGGGGTGGGAGCGTGCCGCTGTGTTTACAACAGCTGCCCGTCCTCTCTCAGCGGGGAAGAGATTGTGGGGGCCTGGCATCAATCGGAGCCGACTGCCCTGTGCATCGGAGTCCCCGCTGCTGAGTGGGGGTGGGAGCGCGCCGCTGTGTTTACAACAGCCGCCCGTCCTCTCTCAGGGGGGAAAAGATCGTGGGGGCCCGGCATCAATCGGAGCCGAATGCCCTGTGCATTGGAGTCCCGCTGCTTAGTGGGGGTGGGAGCGCGCCGGCGGCAGCGCGCGCTCACCCCTTAGCTGCAGGCGCGCAACCGACGTACAGCTACTTCGGTTTGCGCAGTAGGGGCTGCCTGCCGCAGTAAATCTGCGGCGGGCGGTCCTTAAGTGGTTAACCTTTCAATTTATCATTCGGCAGAAAATTTCCAAACTTGTCCTTCGTTTTTTTGGGCTCATAAACATCACAACCGATTACCGATTGGTGCCCAATAACTGGCCGAAAAACGAAAGAACCGTCCAAATAACCGAATTCCGGCTGATTTTTCGTATAGTGTATGGCCACCATTACAGTGGTACGCGTAGGCCGAGGGGGTTAAGTCCCTAAAGGCCAGACTGTCACAGGTAATCCCATCACAGCGGGAACTGTGTGCACTCTCTATGACAGTGCTGGGGGGGGGGGGGGGGGGAGGGGGACTACCTGAATCTATACATTGAGGATGAAGAAATCCATCAACCAGAACAAAAATCCATCTAAATGAACAAAAGCAGAGCAAAGAAACAATTTATAGGGCCTCACTCCTGAGCGCTAGAAAAACAACTAAGGCTTGCGTTGCAGATAGAGGTTGGCCGCCAGCAGGGGTTCAACACTAGGTTGTGTTTTTAGCTTTGATTGTGCCTAGTGTCCTGCTCCTGCAGGCGGCGACAAACCCATCCGTCATGAAGAACTTACTGTGCCTTTCAATAAACAGAAGATAAATAACATCTTATTACCTCCTTCCAGTCCCAGCAAAGTCTTCTCTCCACCTGGTATCACATGGAACTTCCTGCCTGTATTGAACTCACTTCCTGTGTACCTGACATCACTTCCTTTCTTCCATAGAGACTTCCTGTCTGTCTTCCATAGAGACTTCCTGTCTGGCTAGAAGTGAGATCACCATCTTGTGGAGATCAGAGAAACTGCAGCCCCGAAAAACCTCTCATAGTGTGAACACGGCCTTGTGCTGTGTGTGTATGTACTGTATATCCTTATAGATGGGTCATCTCCACTCCCACCAAGGGGGATAGAAATATATTACTGCCTAGTCCAGACTTTCTCAGCCAGGGTTCCTCCAAAGGTTTCTAGGGGTTCCTCGAGCAATGAACAATTTCTGTCACTTGGTAACAACTGACATCAATGATCTGTAAGAAGGTCCTTCTCCAATTGATCACCAATGTAAGGGACCACTACACAGACCACTGAAATAAGGAGGTCCTTCTCCCTTTGGTCACCAATTTAAGGGACTACTACACTGACCGCTGATATAAGGGGATCCTTCTCCCTTTGGTCACCAATTTAAGGGACCACTACACTGACCGCTGATATGAGGGGATCCTTCTCCCTTTGGTCATCAATGTAAAGGAACACTACACTGACCACTGATATAAGGGGATCCTTCTCCATTTGGTCACCAATGTAAGGGACCTCTACACTGACCACTGATATGAGGGGATCCTTCTCCCTTTGGTCATGAATGTAAGGGACCACTACACTGACCACTGATATAAGGGGATCCTTCTCCCTTTGGTCATCAATGTAAGTAGCCATTACACTGACCACTGATATGAGGTCCTTCTCCCTTTGGTCATCAATTTAAGGGACCACTACACTGACCACTGATATAGAGGTCCTTCTCCCTTTGGTCACCAATGTAAGAAACCCCTACACTGACCACTGATATAAGTGGGTCCTTCTCCCTTTGGTAACCAATGTAAGGGACCCCTACACTGACCACTGATATAATTGGGTCCTTCTCCCTTTGGTAACCAATGTAAGGGACCTCTACACTGACCACTAATATGAGGGGGTACTTTCTCCTATTGGTCACCAATGTAAGGGATCACTACACTGACCACTGATATAAGGAGGTCCTTCTCCCTTTGGTCATCAATATAAGGGAACCACTACACTAGGGTGACCAGACGTCCCCAGAATGAGGAGACTGTCCCCGAACCTTTTCTGTCCCCCGTTTCACCCCTGCTTTTCAAACCTGGGCAGACAGTTTCCTAGTGGGATGGGGCACTGTCAGTCTCACAGTGTGAGACACACTCCTTCTCTGCATCTGATAGCATCCCACCCTGTGACATGTCCTTTCCCTCTCTCAGCATCTCGCTGCTCTCCTCCTACTTCTGCTTCCTCCTCCCATCTCTCTCCGTGCAGCGGCAATACATAGGGGAGATGGGAGAGAAAGCAGAGCACAGCGTTCCTCCCTCCCCCTCCCTCCTGGATGATGTATGGCAAGTAGTGCCAGGAATTATGGGCAATGTAGTCCAGCGGAGTGGGATTTCCTTGATGAATTGAGCTGCAGACTCAGAGTGTAATGGCCACATGCCAGGAGGAGGTGAGTTTGTGTTTTAAAATTTTGCAAAAAAAGTTTTTTTTTTCTCCTTCACTGATGGACACTGTTAGGGATAGGCTGCACTGGTGGGCACTGATAAGGTGTCACTGATGGGTACTGATAGGCTGCACTGATGGGCACTGGTAGGCTGGACTGATGGGGGTGGCACTGATGGGTTGCACTTATGGGCACTGATATGTTGAACTGATGAGGTGGCACTAATAGGCTGCACTGATAGGCTGCACTGGTGGGCACTGATGAGGCTGTACTGGTGAGCACTGGTGAGGCTGCACTCATAGGCTGCACTAGTGGGCACTGATGTGCACTGATAGGCTGCACTGATGGGCACTGATGGGATGGCACTGATGGGTTTCACTTATGGGCACTGATAGGCTGCACTGATGAGGCTGTACTGATGGGCACTGATATGTTGAACTGATGAGGTGGCAAAGATAGGCTGCATTGATGAGGTGGCACTGATGTATTTTAGACCTAGGATCCCACCATAAAAAGTTACTGCCTATTACAGTCGCAAGAGATGTTCACTTTTATTGCTGTCACAATGAATGTAATCAAATAAAAAAATGTGATGGGACAGTGTAAAAATAAAAAAAAATGTAATAAAATAAATAAGAAAGAAAAAAAAAAGTAAAGCGCCCTGTCTCTCTCTGAGCTTGCGTGCAGAAGCAAACGCATATGTAGGTCGCGCCCACATATATAAATGGAGTTTAAACCACACACGTGAGGTATCGCCGCGATCGTTAGAGTGAGAGCAATAATTCTAGCCATAGACCCCCTCTGTAACTCTAAATTGGTAACCGTTAAAATTTTTTAAATCGTCACCTATGGAGGTTTTTAGTATCATAGTTTGTCGCCATTCCACCAACGTGCGCAATTTTAAAGCATGACATGTTAGGTGTCTATCTACTTGGCGTAACATCATCTTTCACATTATACAAAAAATTGTGCTAACTTTACTATTTTTTTTTTTTTTCATTAAAATGTATTTCTTCAAAAAAATTGTATTTGAAAGACCTCTGCACAAATACGGTGTGACACTAAAAATATTGCAAAGATTGCCATTTTATTCTCCAGAGACTTTGCTGAAATATTTATATACACTGCTCAAAAAAATGAAAGGAACATTTTGAAAAGACATCAGATCTCAATGGGGAAAAATATCATGCTGGATATCTATACTGGTATGGACTGGGTAATGTGTTAGGATCTATACTGGCATGGACTGGGTAATGAGTTAGGATCTATACTGGTATGGACTGGGTAATGTGTTAGGATCTACAGTATACTGGTATGGACTAGGTAATGTGTTAGGATCTATACTGGTATGGACTGGGTAATGTGTTAGTATCTATACTGGCATGGACTGGGTAATGAGTTAGGATCTATACTGGTATGGACTGGGTAATGTGTTAGGATCTATACTGGTATGGACTGGGTAATGTGTTAGGATCTATACTGGTATGGACTGGGTAATTTGTTAGGATCTATACTGGTATGGACTGGGTAATGAGTTAGGATCTATACTGGTATGGACTGGGTAATGTGTTAGGATCTATACTGGTATGGACTGGGTAATGTGTTAGGATCTATACTGGTATGGACTGGGTAATGTGTTAGGATCTATACTGGTATGGACTGGGTGATGTGTTAGGATCTATACTGGTATGGACTGGGTAATGTGTTAGGATCTATACTGGTATGGACTGGGTGATGTGTTAGGATCTATACTGGTATGGACTGGGTGATGTGTTAGGATCTATACTGGTATGGACTGGGTAATGTGTTAGGAAAGAAAGGATGCCACATCGTTTGATGGAAATGAAAATTATCACCCTACAGAGGGCTGAATACAAAGACACCCCGAAAAATCAAAGTGAAAAATATGATGCAGCAGGCTCATCCATTTTGCTGAAATTTCATTGCAGCAACTCAGAATGGTCCTCAGTAGTTTGTATGGCCCCCGCATGCTTGTATGCATGCCTGACAACATTAGGGCATGCTCCTAATGAGACGACAGATGGTGTCCTGGAGTATTTGCTCCCAGATCTGGACCAGGGCATCACTGAGCTCCTTAACAGACCGAGGTGCAACCTGGCGGCGTGGGATGGACCGAAACAGAATGTCCCAGAGGTGTTCTATTGGATTTAGGTCAGGCGAATGTGGGGGCCATTCAATGGTATCAATTCCTTCATCCTCCAGGAACTGGCTGCATACTCTCGCCGGGCATTATCGTGCACCAGGAGGAATACAGGACCCCCTGCACCAGCGTAGGGTCTGACAATGGGTCCAAGGATTTCATCCTGATACCAAATGGCAGTCAGGGTTTTATTGTCTAGCCTATAGAGGTCTGTGTGTCCATCCATGGATATGCCTCCCCAGACCATCACTGACCCACCACCAAACCAGTCTTTCTAAACTATGTTGCAGGCAGCATAATGTTCTACATGGCTTCTCCAGACCTTTTCACGTCTGTCACATGTGATCAGGGTGAACCTTCTCTCATCTGTGAAAAGCACAGGGTGCCAGTGGCAGACCTGCCAATCCTGGTGTTCAATGGCAAATGCCAATCAAGCTCCATAGTGCTGGGCAGTGAGTACAGCGCCCACTTGAGGACATTGGGCCCTCAGGCCACCCTCATGAAGTCTGTTTCTGATTGTTTGGTTGAGACATTCACACCAGTGGCCTGCTGGAGGTCCTTTTGTAGGGCTCTGGCAGTGCTCATCCTGTTCCTCCTTGCATAAAGGAGCAAATACCGGTCCTGCTGATGGGTTAAGGACCTTCTACGGCCCCGTCCAGCTCTCCTTGAGTAACTGCCTGTCTACTGGAGTCTCCTCCATGCTCTTGAGACTGTGCTGGGAGACACAGCAAACCTTCTGGCAATGCCACGTATTGATGTGCCATCCTGGAGGAATTGTATATGCAACCAAATTGCGTCAGAAGCAGGCAATCGCACCAGTCCCTTTACAGCAGCAGGGAAAAGGTGTCTATTCTCCAATATTTTTGGTGCCCAAGGCATCAGGAGACCTCAGACCAGTTTTAGACTTGGGATCGCTCAACCTATTCACCGACCCTCGGTGATTCAAGATGGAGTCAATATATACTATCATATATCATATATAAAAAATTACTACTATGCATCATTATTAGACCAAATGAAATTCTGGTTCTCCTATCATGAGGACAAACTATGGACAAACATTGAAAAAGAGATCACTAAAGGACACGATCTATTTGCCCTTTCTATGGCTAAAATTATAATACCCAAAAAAATAGTCATACCCAACTTTCTTTCTATCAAATCAACACTATTAGCATGGAAGCATATCCTATCCAAAACTAAAACTGGAAATGTATACTCAAAAGTAACATTACCTACCAGAATAATAGACTACTATAAAATAAGACTATCGGCCGAAGAGTGGATAAACCAAGGTTACCATTATTATAATAACCTTCCGTTACATCTCAGGAATATTGTGGAGGATAAACTAAGGAAATGCGCCCGACTTACAGATCTGAAACTCATTGATAATATTGATATTCCCACAGAAATATGGCAATTTTTTACAGGCCAAAACTCACAAAAAAAGAAAGGAATAAAACTATTCTTTAATCTACTTTCCTTTTCCGATAATAAAAATCCTAATATGACTAAATGGGAAAAGGATCTCTCACAAAATTTTACGTGGGAACAATGGCAAAAAGCATTATTGATTAACAATAAAGCATCCTCATGCATTGAGCATTGGGATAATTCACAAAAAATTCTAAACAGATGGTACCTGACACCATATAGATTATCGAAAATATTTCCTTCTGCCTCCCCGATATGCTGGAGATGTAATGAAGTAACAGGAAATCTTCACCACACTCTTTGGGCCTGCAAGAATTTAATAAGTTTTTGGAAATCTATTTCCTCGCTTATAGCCGAAATAACCGGTAACCTGACAGAACTGACCCCTGCGATGACACTATTGGGAATAGACTCAGATTTATACCCAACATGTTATAGAACTATAGTAGCACACATTCTAATAGCTGCAAGACTTACTATTGCTCGTATGTGGAAATCTACCAAATCTCCCAACCAGTCCAACATAATTACCTGACTGAATATACAAGCACAGTACCAAATGCTTTTAGCATACAAAAATTAATCTACTAATAAATTTAAAAAGAAATGGCAAATTTGGTTAAACAACCCAAGAGCTTCTACTTACCTAAAGAAATGTGATATCTAAATCTCCATTATAGTTCAGATCAATTGGTAATAATGTCCCATCCTTAATAAACTTTAGTACACCGCTTACAGATAGTTCCCATTGGGGGTAGGCGGTTTGGGTATGCTGTGATTTATTTAATCATTTTTTTATATATATATTTTAATTGTTTTTCTCATTTAACTGTTACCTTGTACTCCTGTAATTCTCGTAATTTTCTTCATTTTCCAAACTGTTGTTACATGTACCAAGCAATGAGTCAGAAGTGACAAATAATTGTAAATGTTATTGTTGAAATTGTTAAATTAAATTTCCAATAAAAATTTATAAAAAAAAAAAAAAAATATATATATATATATATATATATATACTATCATATTAGTGATACAGCTAAATGATTGTCTGATATCGATCTGGCAGGTGCGTATCTGCACATTCCAATCAACAAGCATCACCAAAGATATCTAAGATTCGCGTTAGAAGAGGACCATTATCAATTCAGATGCTTGCCTTTCGGGATCAGCACGGCGCCCAGAGTCTTCACCAAGGTGCTGTTAGCCACCATCGGAAATATTCGTCTAAGGAAGATAAAAATCTACCATTACCTGGACGACATCTTAGTAGTAGCCCAATCAAGCAAAGAACTGGTGCGACAAAGTACTTCAGACCCTCTCCAAATTCTGTTGGTTGATAAATGCTCAAAAGGGCAATTTAATACCATCACAGGGAATAGAGTACCTGGGTCTAATATTTGACACACGAGGACAGATCTTCCTGCTCAATCACAAGGTGGCCGAGTTGATAGCTTGTGTTGACAGAGTCATGAAGTCTCGTGTACTGTCAGCAAGAGATTGCATGATACTCCTGGGGATGCTTACTACAGCAACACCCGCAGTACCCTGGGCGAAGTTTCATGCGAGAGCCTTCTGGATGTCTTTCCTATACCAGTGGGACGGTGTGTCCCTAGATCAAAGAGTACGTTTGCCAACAAGAATCCACCAGAACCTGGTATGGTGGAGTTCGCAGGACACCCTATTGTGGGGCATGCCCCTCAGCCCAAGGAATTAGATCTCGATAACCTTGGATGCCAGTCTCCGGGGCAGGGGGGCTCACTGTCTCGACAGGCAAGTTCAGGGCATGTGGCACGCAACCGGGACAAGACACTCCAATCTCCTGGAGCTGCAGGCAGCCTGTCTGGCCCTGCGTGCCTTCAAAGACCTGATTCGTGGGGCTAAAGTCCAACTAAGGTTAGACAACTAGACAGCAGTCTTCTATATAGTCAGACAGGGAGGAGCCAAGAGCCTACCTTTACTACAATTGACGACCAGGATTTTTGTCTGGGCCGAGACACATCTGGAGACCTTGACAGTGGCCTATATTGCTGGCAGACGGAACCATCTTACAGATCAGATGAGTCAGGTTTTCCCCAGCAATGGCGAATGGGCAGTGTACAGGCACTACCTGGAACCGATTTTCTCCGAATAGAGAACATCCTTCGTGGATCTAATGGCAACATCGGAGAATGCACAGCTACCAAAATTTGTAACAAGGTTCAGAGGCAGCAAAGCGATAGCACAAGATGCATTCTCAATTCCATGGATGTTTCCACTAGTATATATCTTCCCTCCAATTCCACTGTTCTTGCAAGGGAGGAGACCCACGCCATCCTCATACTACCCTTCTGGCCTCGAAGACTGTGGTTTCCCTTGCTAGTACAGATGGTGGCAACCCTGCCAAAATCTCTGCCCCTGAAAAGAAACCTACTGATACCAGGACGGTGGACCCATCCAGGGAAGCTGCAACTAGCAGCTTGGCTCGTGAATCAGCAAGATTGTGGTCACAGGGTCTTTCAGAGGAAGTGATTTTCACACTATCGAGGGCAAGGAAAGCCTCTACAAACACTACTATACCAGAGTTTGGGGAACATTTGTAACCTGTGCTACAGAACAGGGCTTCTTTCCATCAACTCTGGAGATCAAAAGTGTGCTAGACATCTTTTAATCAGCTCTAGAGACAGGCTTTGCCTACAATACTATCAAGATACAAGTATCTGTAATATAAGCATTCAGAGGTCACAAGTGGGCAGAAGAGCCCTTAATAAGACAGTTCCTCAGGGCGACAATGAGAATACGACCTCCAAAGAGGAAAACTCTTCCCAACCCAAGACTTGGGCATAGTGCTAAAGGCCCTGATCCAACCTCCGTTCGTCCCCACAGAGACATGCCCCTTGTGATTTCTAACATCTAAGATAACCTTCCATACAGCCATCACATCAGTCAGAAGCAGTGTTAATTTCGTCGACTAAAACCGACTAAAACGTTTTCGTCGACTAACACAATTCAGATGACTAAAATACGACTAAAACTAAAATGGCATTTTAGTCTTAAGACTAAAATACGACTAAAACTAAAATGGCATTTTAGTCAAAAGACTATAACTAAAACTAAATCGAAATTTGCTGCCAAAAATTAACACTGGTGCATGCTCAAAGCATAAATAATAACATATTTGATTTTTCACTCCAGGACCAGCAGTAGTATATAATGAGTTTGGAAATTGTAGAGAAATGCTTAAATAATGCATTACAAATTACAATTGAACTACACCCATTTGATTATAGATGACTAAAATGAGTTTTAGTCGACTAAAATGTAGGGCGTTTTAGTCGACTAAAATATACTGGAGTTTTAGTCGACTAAATACGACTAAAACTAAAACACTTGCAGAAGACTAAAATAGGACTAAAACTAAAATGCCATTTTAGTCCTAAGACTAAGACTAAAACTAAATTGAAATTTGCTGCCAAAATTAACACTGGTCAGAAGGGTGTCAGAACTGGCCGCCCTATCTTGCAAACACCTGTTTTGCATTGTTCTGGCAGATAAGGTTGTCCTACAGACCTCACCAGCCTTAGCCTCCAAGGTAGTCTCTGAATTCCACATAAATTGGGAATTAATCCCACCAAGTTTCACGCAGTCACCGGAACAGACAAATGAGTTAGACCTGAGGCCACTGGATATTGTCACTTTATTTATATTGTACCTACAACATACCCAACAAATGCAAAAGTCCGACAGCCTATTTATCCTGCCAGCGGGTCCTAAAAAAGGGGAGGCAGCATCGACAAGACTCATATCAAGTTGGATCACCATGACAAACAACAGGGCTTAGCTCCTCCACAGGTGTGAGACCTTCGCCAGACACTATAAGCTGGACGTAATGTCAACCAGTACAACCAGATTTGGAACTTGTAACGCTCCTGCGTTTCATGTATGGTGTGGATTTTCAGCTGCAGAAATATTCCACTTCAGTAGTCATGTAAGAGAGATGCTGAGATACCATTCCCAACCTCAATGACTCATGTGTGGAAGGTCTTAATTCAGCTAGTAAATACACACACTCAACAAGCTGGTTCCTAGAGTGACTTTATGTATGTAGTAACACAGTGATGAAGATTTAAGAGACAGGTTGAGTGGAGGTGGTAGGTGACAGACACTTGAAGGTAAGACGGTAGCAGATGGATGCAGGTAGGTTTAGCAATCATGTATGGTAGCAGATGACAGAGTAGCAGGTGGACATACAAGAGAGATCAACCCAGTGCAGGAATAAGTAGCAGTAGTCTTAAGAGCTAGCAATCTAGATATGCAGATGTGATAAATAGTCTTTACTATGCAGAGCTAGATAGTGTAAGCTTAGTATAAGTTTATAGAGGGTTCCCCTGCGGGGTACTTAGCACTAATAGCAATACAGCCGAAGGTTGGTTCAGGAGGAGCGGATGATCCGGTAGCGGGATACAGGGATCAGCGCAGCGAGGTTCCGTCAGCGAGGTATGCTTGCAAGCACGAAAGCTTCAAGCCAAGTTAGCATCCAGGTAAGGGTGTTTGAACGAACACATGTGAGTGAGAACCGGCGATTTAAATAGCCATCTAGTCCGGCGCTGA
The DNA here is from genome assembly GCF_965119305.1 of Pelophylax lessonae. Classification (NCBI taxonomy): domain Eukaryota; kingdom Metazoa; phylum Chordata; class Amphibia; order Anura; family Ranidae; genus Pelophylax; species Pelophylax lessonae. The sequence continues at coordinate 42,577,081 of NC_138770.1, forward strand.
GTGATGACAGCTTCAGTCTTAAAGGTGTATGCGCACCTTTCCAAAAGAGAATGGTGGGGCGCATACACTTGTGAAAAGAGTAATTTAGGGTACCAAAGGTACCGGAACATTACATGACTGCACCTTTTCAAACAGAATAAAGTATATTCGTGAAGCATTAAGACAGATTATTATTTTATTGCATTATTCCAACTCTAAATAACTAAGGTAGATCCTAGGTGTGCCGACGTGGAAGCAAAGAAACAAAAAAGGGCGCACCGACCTAGCGCATTATCCTCAATAGAAGGCTTTATTGAAGTAACATTAAAAAATGGCTACTCACAGACGTAGATAAAGTAAGTCATATCAAGCTCAATTGCTCAAACGTCCGGGTGTAGTCCATACAATCGTTCATAACTGATGAGATGACGGCTGACGCGTTTCGAGGCCCAGCCTCTTCCTCAGAGCCACGTGTGCCGACGTGGGGCTGACCAGGAAAATGAAAAATTGTTATCAATACTTACCATAATTTTCCTTTCCTGGCCAGTCCTCACTTCAGCACAACTTTGCTTCCCTCCCTAAGTGGCCTCTCTATACTAAATGTAGAACAACAAAAGGGAATGGGAGGGCTCTCTTTTATGAGCTAAGGTAAGGGTGGTCCTGAGGGTTCACAGGAGGAGCAAACCGAGGTGTGCTGACGTGAGGACTGACAAGCAAAGGAAAATTATAGTAAGTATTGATAACAATTTTCTGTTATCCTGAACTGTGATGAATTAGGCTCTCAGATACACAAGGATTTGCATAGAACTCAGATGACCTTTTTAAAGCACCAGCCAGCCAGCGTCAAATTTTGATGTCAATTTTATTTAGTTTTAGTCATAGTTTTTTTTACTAAAATGCCATTTTTGCTTTAGTCGTATTTTAGTTATCTGAATTGTTTTAGTCGTATATTAATCTAATAAAATCTCCAGTACCCTTTAGTCAACAAAAATCTAATGGGTTTAGTCAAATTGTAATGCATTATTTAAGCATTTCTCTAGAATTTCCATACTCATTATATCCTCTTACTGACCAAGCCTTTTCTGGCACTTTTTGTTTACAAGTGTAGCAATGTCCCCATAGGGCTTGCCGTGTGATGACTTCTTGGGTCTCCTCTGATTACCTGCAGACAGTCACTTAGGGACAGTTCACACATTCATCCTTACTCCCAGTTGCTCGTTACTCAATAAACAGTCCAGGGATCTGGTTTTGTATTTATTGTGGAACTTCTATGGGAGAAGGGAAAAGTGGGATACTTCAACTTGAACTATTCACAGTAGATAAGGACAACTCTCACCTGGCCTCACCAGGTTATTTGTGGATGCAGACACACTGCTTTGACCATATGGCCACTTGTATGGAGGAATTAGGTCTTCTTGCTTTCTATAGCAGCAGACTTGATGCAACTACTTTATCTTCAGGACACTCTCTAGCATCCCCTTGACTGACACCCGTCCACTGACTCTTCTAGCTGAAGGGATGGCCCTCTAAGGACAGGCCCAATGATACAGATCTGTACTTACTGTATGCAGAATCAGATCCCTCCAGGACCCCGCTCTCTAGCCAAAGGCCCCTAGCACATGTGCCCTTGCCATTTATACAGTCACCCAGCATGCACCGAGGCACTTCCCTTTGCCAATCACCAAGTCTGTGCCCTCACTTGTCAGATTTTCTCCCACTGTCCAATATGCCTCCCTATTGGACCAGTGTGAAATATTGACACAAGCTGAGCTGAACCTGGGAACCATAAGCAGACCCTACCAATGGATCCTGCGCTCTGGTAGGCAGAGAGCAATCTAAATTTACCCGGCAATCTTTCTGGTAAGCAGAAAGACCCAAAAACGATACTGTCTTCTAGCACCTACCTAGGAGGGTGATGCACATATTTGAATGCAGGCTGGATTGTGACGCAGGGCAGCAGGTACTTGGCAGGCTGGCAGGTGGCAGACAGCAGGTACTTAGCAGGCTGGCTGGTCACAGGCAGCAGGTATAAGGATGACTGAACACAGAGCAGGATCAGGCAAGCTGGGTCGGTCACTAGCAGGCACGTCAGGAAAAGAGCAGTAGGTAGCAGAGTATCCAGGTTCAGGCTGGATTTGGTAATGGCAGGCAGACAGACAGAGGGATCAAGCAGAGATGTGGTCAAAGAGCAAGCCAGGGGATCAGCTCGGGTAGAGTACAAGCATGGTCAGACTGATCAGAACGGCAACAGGAGATTAAAGTGTAAAGCCTACTCTAAAACTAAAATCCCTGTATCTATATATCTCCACAATCTAACACTAATCTATCTAGCCCTGTAAAGAAATCAGTATACAGTACATACTTTTTTTGAAGCCGATCCGGTCTCCAGCGGCGGAAGCTCTGCAGAGGACACAGCCGACAATGATTGTGAAATGAATGGGGAGTGACGTCACCCATAGACTTACTATGGGACTTCCATTGTTGGTTGTGTCCTCTGAACCTGCCTCCACAGCTCAGCGTGGGATTGGGTCAGACCAGCTTCAAAACAGGTAAGTATACTGATTTCTTCTTTACAGGGCTAGATAGGTTAGTGTTAGATTGAGGAGGTCTGTAGATGCAGAGATTTTAGTGTTAGGATGGACTTCTACTTTAAACACAAGGAACAGGTATCAGAACGCTGTAGACAACAAGGCAAGGTCCTTGAGCGGCAGAGGTGTCTATATAGCCCCCTTGGTGCCACTTTAGTGGTGGGCGAGCGCATGAAGGTCAGGCTAACGGGAATTCTCTGTCCATGGGTTTGGCTAATAGGCTTTCTCTGTCTGTGGATTTGGGTAACAGAAATTCTCCATCTGCACATAACTACATGTCTTTGTACTCCTCACATGGTTGCCGCCACACACGCTTGACACCATCTGAACCAAATAAGTTTATCTTGGTCTCATCAGACCACAGGACATGGTTCCAGTAATCCATGTCCTTAGTCTGCTTGTCTTCAGCAAACTGTTTGGGGCTTTCTTGTGCATCATCATTAGAAGAGGCTTCCTTCTGGGATTACAGCCATGCAGACAATTTGATGCAGTGTGTGGCGTATGGTGTGAGCACTGACAGGCGGACCCCCCCCCCCCCCCCCCCACCCTTCAACCTCTGCAGCAATGCTGGCAGCACTCATACGTCTATTTCCCAGGGACAAACCCTGGATATGACGCTGACCATGTGCACTCAAATTCTTTGGTTGACTATGGGGAGGCCTGTTCTGAGTGGAACCTGTCCTGTTAAACCGCTGTATGGTCTTGGCCACCGTGCTGCAGATCAGTTTCAGGGTCTTGGCAATCTTCTTATAGACTAGGCCATCTTTATGTAGAGCAACAATTCTTTTTTTTCAGATCCTCAGAGAGTTCTTTGCCATAAGGTGCTGCCATGTTGAACTTCCAATGACCAGATTGAGAGAGCGAGAGTGATAACACCAAATGTAACACACCTTTTTTTAGACATTAATGGCTTTGTGTTGAGTTATTTTGAGGGGACAGCAAATTTACACTGTTATACAAGCTGTACACTCACTACAGTGTAGCATAGTGTAATTTCTTGAGTTTTGTCACATTGCAATCGACAACTTGGTGCGTAGGTGCCCTTTATGTGTGCATTTACATCAGGGCTTGACAAATTTTCCTGAAATCTAGGAGCCAGCTAAAAAAGTTAGGAGCCAGTTTTTTTTTTAAACTAACAACCAAGCTTTATTTAATAAAACGGATACTAAATTTACACATAAATACGACTAGAACCCCACTCTCCTCTAGCGCAATTGGATGAAAACAGACTGTCTGTCTCTTTCCATCCAATGCCATCTGATCCAATCCACGGGATGGATAGAAAATAGAACCACCATCCGTCTGCTTTTGGCGGACAGGATCAGATGGCGGCAGATTACTGCTCCATAGAGGAGAATGAAGGGTCCGATCAGGTCTGCCTGAAAAACTGACAGGCGGACCTGATCAGACAGCCCGTGTGAAAGGGGCCTTCGGCTGTGGCATGGCGATGAGGAAAAAAAAAAAAAAAAGATTATATTATATATATATATATATATATATATATATAAAATGTTTTGTTATAATAATAATTGGAAAAAATATATATATTTTTTTAATAATTAAAAAAAGAAAAAAATATTATTTAGTTTTTACATTAAAAAAATAAATTAAATTAATAATAAATAACCACACTCCCTGTCAAAGGTAACTAACTGGACAGGGAGATGGTAATGCATTGTGAACAAACAGTGGAAACAGTAATTACAACAGTCATTACTCCCGGCCACCACAAGAGGGCGCCAGTTCCCCATTGGAAGCCTCATCTCAAGTAGGCCGAAAAGCCGGGGCCTCAATTTTCGTACGGCCCGGAAGTCCGTGCACTCCGTGCGCGGAAGTCCGTACAAAAATGACAGGACACCCTCTGCAGGGCACCCCAGGCGCCAGGTCGCTAATTCTAGTCGCAAATGCGACCTGGCGCCCGGGTTTTGTCGAGGCCTGATTTACATTCAGGTGTGGGGGGGGGCTCAAAAATTTTTGTTGTAAAATTTTAGGTTCCTATGTTATACTGTATGTGCCTGGGCATATTTCTTCTCTCCTGGCACGTACTAATTTAAAGATAACATTCCCAATTCAAACTGCAGCTACTGAAGTTTACTAAGCTGTCAAAAAAAAGACAATGTGATAGTTGTTTCTGTTTGCTAGGTGGAAAAAAAAAACTCCTAAAGGGTTAACCACTGCTAAAGGAATATGGCCACTGCAGGTTCCCACATCAGAACATCGTGATTGCACCCAGGGCCATCTTTAATATTGATTGGACCCTGGGCAAATATTTTCTTGGGCCCTCCAAAATCCATCTATTACCTATTTGCAGGCAGTGGGGGCTCAAGGGGCAGCTGCTTTGGGCCCCACAACAATGACTGGGCCCGGGGCAGTTGACCCTTTTGCCCTGTGTTAAAGACGGCCCTGATTTTCCACCAGATGGCTAATGAACCTAACCCTGCCATACAGAAAGCAGGACACAGTTATCGCTGGATCAACTGAGGGTAAAAGATTTTGTATATAGTTGCGTTTTCTTTTTTTGTTTTTTATTGGTCCAGATGGACTTGTGTCTTTCTTCAACCTAACTATGAAAAGTTATTTGCTCAGGACAAAAAAAAATAAAAAATTTAGGAAACAGTATCAAACAATGATAAAATGCTGCAATGTACATCGATCACCCAGAGCAGTCATCTCCATGTGTTTTTTTAGTACAAGTGGAGTTACCCCCTAAAGCCTCGTACACACGTACCGATCGCCGGCCGAACAATCGGCCTTCTTTTGTCCAGGGCTGTCGTGTCTGTTGAAAACTGCAAAAGACTGCACACGAATTTTGTCGGCCAACAACAGCCGACTGCAGAAGTGATGTCATGTGATGGTTAACTTTTAAGTATTACCTTGGGGAGATGCAGACTAGAATACTACAATCACTGAGCAGCAAATGAGATCACCTGTGATGTAATTTAGTTATCTTCCAAACCTGGCCTGTTGGTGGGTCCCGAGGACCGGAGTTGAGAACCACTGCTCCAGAGGAATAGGGTTTCCATCTATCTGGATTTCACAGACAGGATCGGATTGGATAGCAGCGGGTGTCAGAGGACATGTCTCCGCTGACATCCCCCGCTCCATAGGAGTGCATGGAGCATCCGATCAGGACCTGATCAGAAAGCCTGTGTCTAAGGCGCCCTACTCATGTATTCTAGACCCCTTCCGCAGGGCCATCAATGCACCTGCTGGGCAAGCCGGATCTCAGAGGCAGGAACACAACTGTTGTATCCATGCTGGGAATACTTTAAAGGCCACCCGCTGATAGTAGGGCTCCCGGGAAATGCAAACACCCACTGATGACAGGGCCCACTCTCCAGGCATCGAACCTAGGCAAGTGTGTGCCATAACACCACCCCACTGATAGCTGGGGAAACGGTGATAACTCCTGTTGCAGGATGAAAGTCTCCTGGATGCCGCAAAAGACTTCTTGTATCAGCTGTTACATAGTGAGGTTGAAAAAAAGACACATGTCCATCCAGTTCAACCTATGATGTATGTGTGTGTTTGCTGTTAACCGTACATTGAATACCCCTGTATGTTGTACATTGTATACCCCTGTATGTTGTGGTCTTTAACTAGTTTCGGACCGCCCCGCTGCCAATTTACTGCGGCAGGCTGGCCCTTCTGCGCGAACCGACAAAGGTCTACGTCGGTCGCATGCCTGCAGCTAACGGGGTGAGCGTGTGCCGCCAGTGGCGCACTCTTGCCCCCACTCGTAAGCAGGGACTCCAATGCACGGAGCAGGCGGCTTCGATTGCCACCTGACATCCGCGATCGTTCCCCGCTGAGAGAAGAAGAATGGTCAGCTGTTGTAAACACAGGTGACCGTTCTTCTCTCTGGAATGATCACAGAGCTCATGTGATCCTTCTATATAGGATCACATGTCTCTATGGTCATTTTACAAGCCCCGCCCCCATACAGTTAGAATCACTCACCTAGGCACACATTTAACCTCTTGATCACCCACAGGGTTAACCCCTTCCCTGCCAGTGTCATTATTACAGTAACAGTGCATATTTTTAGCACTGATTACTGTAGTAATGTCACTGGTCGCCTCAAAAGTGTCAAAAATGTCAGTTAGGGGTCCGATCTGTCCGCCGCAATGTCGCAGTCCCGCTAAAAATCGCAGATCGCCGCCATTACTAGTACAAAAATAAAAAAAAAAAACAATAAAAATTACATAAATCTTTGCCGTAGTTAGTAGACGCAATAACTTTTGCGCAAACCAATCAAAATCCGCTTATTGCAATTTTTTTTTTTTACCAAAAATATGTAGCAGAATACAAATTGGCCTAAAATGTTGAAAAAATTTTGTTTTTTTACATTTGGGGGGGGGGGGGGGGGGGGGGGATGGTATATAGCAGAAAGTGAAAACTATTGATTTGTTTTTTTTCAGAATTGTCGCTCTTTTGTTGTTTATAGCGCAAAATATAAAAATCGCACAGGTGATCAAATACCACCAAAAGAAAGCTCTATTTGTGAGGAAAAAAAGGACATCAATTTTATTTGGGTACAGCGTTGCACGATCGCGCAATTGTCCGTTAAGTTAATGCTGTGCCAAATCGCAAAAAATGGCCTGGTCATTAAGGGGGCAAAACCTTACGGTCCAGAACTGGTTAAGGTGCCCATTTAATAGTTTTATGAAGCTATCGATGCTCCCTGCTGATACGACTGCTTGTGGAAGAGAATTCCACATCCTTACTGCTCTGACAGTAAAGAACCCTTTACGCAGTTTAAGGTTAAACCGCCTTTCCTCTAGTTTTAGTGAGTGGCCACGTGTCTTATTGTATTCCCTTTCTCTAAAAAGTTTGTTCCTTATGCTAGGGTCGCCAGTACAATATTTGTACATTGATATCATATCCCCCCTCAATCATCTCTTCTCCAGAGAGAATAGGTTCAGTGCTTGTAGTCTTTCCTCATAGCTGATGTCCTCCACTCCCCTAATTATTTTTGTTGCCCTTCTCTGGACTCTCTCCAATTCCAGCACATCCTTCCTGAGGACCGGTGCCCAGAACTGGACAGCATACTCCAGATGTGACCGGACCAGAGTCTTGTAGAGAGGGAGAATAATCTCTTTATTTCTGGAGTGAATCCCCTTTTTTTATACATGCCAGTATTCTGCTGGCTTTGCTTGCAGCAGCTTGGCATTGCATGCCATTCCAAAACCTGTTGTCCACTAGGACCCCCAGGTCCTTTTCCATCCTAGATTCACCCAGAGGTTCCCCCCCCCAGCGAGTAACTTGGGTTTGTGTTTCTGACACCCAAGTGCATTACTTTACATTTCTCAACATTAAACCTCATCTGCCATGTAGTTGCCCACCCCATTATTTTGTTCATGTCTGCTTGTAAGGTTTCCACATCCTGCATACAAGATATTGGCATGCTTAGTTTAGTATCATCCGCAAATACAGAGATTGTGCTGGATATCCCCTCCTCTAGGTCTTTTTTGAATAAATTAAACAGGATTGGTCCCAGGACAGAACCCTGGGGGACCCCATTTTCCACACTCGCCCATTTATCAGCATCCTCTGGACCAGTTCTCTATCCAGGTCCTATGAGGAAGAGAAAAAAAAAGGAACACAGCCCTTTTCTCTGCCACAAAGTTCATGGAAGCGGGGTCCTATAGGGTAGGAGAAAGGGCAGAGCTAGCCGGACGTATGCTGCCATGGAGTCCAGCAGAAAATATGGCCAACATTTCCTACGGCTTGGCAAATATGTGCCACTTTCGTCCAACAATTTTTTGAAAATAGACGTTTAAGGATATGTGAAAGGTTACACCACAACAATGACTCAGCCAATGAAAGGTTTTTATTTTTCTACTGCTATCGATGGCCAACACGGTACAACACTTCATCCATGTCTTTGGTGATCTCTGATCTCCTTATGAAGTGTTTCCTACATGATGAAGATCAGCCATGGAGTATATCTGAGGTGTATATCAGGGTGTGCTTCTTCCCCACATGAGAGCTGTGATGTCCAGCAACATTCATATAGAAGACATTTCCCGCACTCAAGGCACTAATACACCTCGAGGGTTGTGTGGGATCCCTGATGTACAGGAAGACAGGACTTCAGTGAGTAACATTTCCCTCACTCAGGACAGGAATACGGCTTCTCTCTCATGTGAGAGCTCTGATGTACAGGAAGACAGGACTTCAGTGAGGAACAATTCCCTCACTCAGTGGCTTCTCCCCCGTGTGTGATCTCTGATGTCTGTAAAGATTGGATGTCTTTGAAAAGCATTTCCCACACTCAGGACAGGAATATGGTTTTTCCCCCGTGTGAGTCCTTTGATGCGAGACAAGCCATGATTTTTGTACAAAACATTTCCCGCACTCAGAACAGGCATACGGCTTTTCCCCTGTGTGAAATCTCTGATGTGTGACAAGTTGTGATTTTTGTACAAAACTTTTCCCGCACTCAGAACAGGAATAAGGCTTTTCGCCCGTGTGCAAGCTCTGATGTCTGTAAAGATGGGACTTCTGTGAAAAACATTTCCCGCACTCGGAACAGGAATACGGCTTCTCATCCGTGTGAGATCTCTGATGTTTGTAGAGGCGGGACTTCAGTGAAAAACATTTCCCGCACTCAGGACAGGAATATGGCCTTTCTCCTGTGTGAGACCTTTGATGTTGGACGAGCCATGATTTTTGTACAAAACATTTCCCACACTCGGAACAGGAATTTAGCTTTTCCCCTGTGTGTAATCTCTGATGTGTGACAAGTTCTGATTTTTGTATAAAACTTTTCCCACACTCAGGACAGGAATATGGCTTCTCCCCCGTGTGCAAGCTCTGGTGTCTGTAAAGATGGGACTTCTGTGAAAAACTTTTCTCGCACTTGGAACAGGAATACGGCTTCTCATCCGTGTGAGATCTCTGATGTTTGTAGAGACGGGACTTCAGTGAAAAACATTTCCCGCACTCAGGACAGGAAAATGGCTTTTCTCCCGTGTGAGACCTTTGATGTTGGACAAGCACTGATTTTTTTACAAAACATTTCCCGCACTCGGAACAGGAATACGGTTTTTCCCCCGTGTGATACATCTGATGTGTGACAAGTTCTGATTTTTGTAAAAAACACTTTCCACATTCAGGGCAGGAATGAGGCTTCTCCCCCGTGTGCAGTCTCTGATGTCTGTAAAGGTTGGACTTCTGTGAAAAACATTTCCCGCACTCTGGACATGTATGTGGCTTCTCACATGTGTGAGATCTTTGATGCTCATTAAGAGCAGATTTAAATTTGAAACACTTCCCGCACTCAGTACAGTAAAACCTCTTATCTGTTGGAAGGACGGCGCCGTCCCTCACAGTCTGAGGTTCCTCAGGATAAGAGGAATACGATGGTCCATCTACACTGTGTGATGCCGGATGGACATTTGAGGTAGCTGGGTTTTCTCCTGGACTATACTGTGTGATGTCCTCATCTTCTACTTTACAGTCTGGAGACAAAGTGAGACAATCCTCTGAGGTTTTCCTCATCTCCCGTCCATCTACTAAAATAGAAATAGAAAGATTATTACTAGACATCAGCAGATTGGTTCCCCTAAACCAGGACTCCGCCCACATCAGACAGCTTTGCCTCTGAGGATCTTACAATTCCACCCTCAAGGTAAATAATAAATGGGTCCTCTGATCTCCTACCAGTTCATCTCTATATTCATGGACCTTAGTCAGAGAGTGAGGAAACAAAGAGAACTGTCTTTTATAGGAGTGACAGTGATGAGGGGATTATAGGATGAGTGTCCCCTCCCCCTCTATCACTCATTGCCATCTTCCCAACACAAGAAGTCCTGCACTTCTTTATTTAGTCCATGATTTAGTCATGAATAACAGCGGGGCTGAGCCCCACCAGAGGTCAGAGAGTGAGGATGAGTGGAGAACAAACAAGATGAAGACTGGACTGATCCTGAAGACCACCATCATTGGGTTATTGACTCCTCCCCCTCATTATCACTTTCTGTTTAAGGCTCAGTTCACACTTATGCGATGCGGGAAGGCTGCGAATTTGCAGCCTGTTCCCGCATCGCAAACGCACCCCCGGCAGTTCACACTGCCACATGCGATACGCTGGGGGTGTCAATGAAATCTTAACGACACCCCCAGTTTGATCGCATATCGCAGTGCGATCTTGCAGTTCACACAGGATCGGATCGCACAAGGGTGAACCGCTGTGCGATCTGATCCTGATGCGGCTGCAAAAAAGGGTCCTGTGCGTCTTTGCTGCGGGTGCGGTGTGAATTTAACCATACAAAGTGTATGGCTAAACTTGCACCGCACAGCCGATCACATGTAATGAAGGAGCAGGCGCCTGCGTGTATTGCATGCACTATTTCCATCCCGATCTCTAGTTGAGATCGATGACGCATGCCCATTACACTCTGTTTGCGTTCCACACAAACAGAATGTATTCCGTGTCGGTGGAACGCATCGGCCGCCCACGCTTCCGCCGGTTCACTTCCGGTCGGGGGCGTGTGCGGCTGCTGCACTCCAGGGAACCTCACTGGCAATCAGCTGAGCAAGCGGCGTCATTCAGCTGATGATCGTTTCAGCTGATGGCGCTGCCATTTAAGCCCTGCCTGTCCGGCATGAGAGCTGCTTGCTCCCTCGCCGGACACGCAGGATTTTTCATGCTTCAACACCCATTGGGGATATTTGAACTGCTTCGGTTCCAGGTAAGCAATCCAGCCTGCCCTTCAACATTACTCTACCCAGCTCTATCCATGATGATAGCCCCCAGTTATCTGTAGAGACAATTTAATACCTTTACAAACTAGACACTCTGCTCCATTTTGATAATGTGACAGACTCTTTGACTATATGGGATTCATTCCATTTGTCTGATATTAGAGTCTAGCACTCACTCCCTTATATTATACTTTATATATACCCTTCGACACTGGCGGCTGTCTGATCCCATGGATGTTTTTTGAGCTATTTTTGGGTACTTTTTGTTATGTGCTTCTTTGTTTCCTGTATATATTTTTTGATTAACTGCTCGAATTTTTGTTCAGCAGAACTGCTGTGAATAGGTTTCAGCTGCTCCCACCTAGCCTCTGATTGAGACTGGTTAGCGGACAGTTGCTGACCACTTGGATCCAGGAGTTCATTCAAGATCCCTAGACTCTCTAGGATAACCAGATGGCACCCCCAGTGGATAACGTTGGCATGCATACCCTTTGCCTTTAACCCTTAGGCAGGCTATCCATACTTCCCACTCTAGTGAACTATGTAAGTAGATCATATATGTGAATTCTTAATACATTGTATGTTTTTTGTAATATGTGAAAATTAATTATTATATGTCAACTGCCTACAGACCACCCTCCAAGGGCACCCCTGAGGAAGGAGTTAACCCACACTCCGAAACGCGTCGGGTCAAACCCGGAGGCTTAGTGGTCCAAGTTGCACTGGTTTATGTGGAGTATTTTATTGCTTGCCCATTCTTTTATCTTTTTGCACAAGTTAATAAAGTTTGTTTTATTTTACCTATTTCATTTGTTGTGTAACTTTGGTGCCTTTAAAGTCCCACCCCAGGGGAACCTTTTTTGGTTGTGATTTCCATTTTTGGGGATGTGGCACCTTGGGGACTATACAGCATGAGCAAAAATTTCTTATAGTGTAGGGGTCAGGAGTATGTAAAGTACAGGATAGAGTATATAGTTCAGGGTCCGGAGTAAGGATTGACTGTTTATCGGTGGGGCAGATTATCAGGGGCTGATATTCACTTTTTTTGAAGTATCAATATCGGTCACAAACTTGCCAATATGGCCAAAATTGCTTCAAAGGGTTGTACCGGAGTGATGCCTGGAGCTAGAGGATTCACCCCGATACCGTTGTTTCGAGCCGATGGTTGGCTTTCTTGTAATAACAACCAATGCAGCTAATCAGCTGCTCGGCTGTTATTACGACCAGTGGGAGGGGATATCCCCCACCTCCCCACACATTCCGCTGCTCTGCCTGGGTCTCTCGTTCCACCGGGAGGCCTAAGCAATCAGCCGGCACACAAGCCAGCTGGCCAAAGGCACGAAGAAAGCCGGAATCGGCTCTGATGGGGTCCCTGATGTAGTAACCCAGAAGTGAGGTCATGACATCACTTTCGGTTACTGGAGCCTTAAAGGCTCCAGATTTAAAAAAAAAAAAAAAAAAAAGTCAGTCGTCAAAACAGCCAAACTTGGCGTTTTGAATGCTTTTAAGTGCAGAGGAGGGGTTTGGGGTGGGTCTTACAGACCCCAGATCCCTCCATAAAGAGTCACTGCCTTTTACTGTCACAAGGGATGTTTACATTCTTTGTGACAGCAATAAAAAAGTGATAAAAAAAAATATATATTAAAAAAAAAGGTGTAAAAATAAAAACTTAAAATCTACAGACTAGCAGCACCTAATATTGGCTATCAGCCTGAAGGGTGGCTGGAAAATCGGTATCGGCCATGAAAAAACTACATCGGTCGATCTCTAGTTAGGAGTATGTAAAGTACAGCACAGAAAATATAGTGCAGGGGTCGAAATATATAATGTACAACATAGAATATATAGTGCAGGGGTTAGGAGTGTATAATGTAAAACACGGAGTATATAGTCTAGGGGGTCAGGGTATGTAATGTACAACAATATAAAAGAGTACATGGTGCATTGGTCTTGACAATGTAATGTGCAATATAAATGCTATAGTGTAATGACAATATATACAGTATCTCACAAAAGTGAGTACACCCCTCACATTTTTGTAAAATATTTTATTCTATCTTTTCATGTGACAACACTGAAGAAATTACACTTTGCTACAATGTAAAGTAGTGAGTGTACAGCTTGTATAACAGTGTAAATTTTCTGTCCCCTCAAAATAACTCAACACACAGCCATTAATGTCTAAACTGCTGGCAACAAAAGTGAGTACACCCCTAAGTGAAAATGTCCAAATTGGTCCCAATTAGCCATTTTCCCTCCCTGGTGTCACATGACTCGTTAGTGTTACAAGGTCTCAGGTGTGAATGTGGAGCAGGTGTGTTAAATTTGGTGTTATCACTCTCACTCTCTCATACTGGTGACTGGAAGTTCAACATGGCACCTCATGGCAAAGAAGTCTCTGAGGATCTGAAAAAAGGAATTGTTGCTCTACATAAAGATGGCCTAGGCTATAAGAAGATTGCCAAGACCCTGAAACTGATCTCCAGCACGGTGGCCAAGACCATACAGCAGTTTAACAGGTCAGGTTCCACTCAGAACAGGCCTCGCCATGGTCGACCAAAAAAGTTGAGTGCATGTGCTCAGCGTCCTATCAAGAGGTTGTCTTTGGGAAATAGACGTATGAGTGCTGCCATTATTGCTGCAGAGGTTGAAGGGGTGGGGGGGGGGGTCAGCCTGTTAGTGCTCAGACCATACACCGCACACTGCATCAAATTGGTCTGCATGGCTGTCGTCCCAGAAGGAAGCCTCTTCCAAAGATGATGCACAAGAAAGCCGCAAACAGTTTGCTGAAGACAAGCAAACTAAGAACATGGAACCAAGTCCTGTGATCTGGTGAGACCAAGATAAACTTATTTGGTTCAGATGGTGTCAAGCATGTGTGGTGGCAACCAGGAGAGGAATAAAAAGACAAGTGTGTCTTGCCTACAGTCAAGCATGGTGGTGGGAGTGTCATGGTCTGGGGCTGCATGAGTGCTGCCGGCACTGGGAAGCTACAGTTCATTGAGGGAACCATCAATGCCAACATGTACTGTGACATACTGAAGCAGAGCATGATCCCCTCTCTTCGGAGACTGGGCCGCAGGGCAGTATTCCAACATGATAACGACCCCAAACACACCTCCAAGAAGACCAATGCCTTGCTAAAGAAGCTGAGGGTAAAGGTAATGGACTGGCCAAGCATGTCTCCAGACCTAAACCCTATTGAGCATCTGTGGGGCATCCTCAAATGGAAGGTGGAGGAGCGCAAGGTCTCTACCATCCACCAGCTCTGTGATGTTGTCATGGAGGAGTGGAAGAGGACTCCAGTGGCACCCTGTGAAGCTCTGGTGAACTCCATTACCAAGAGGGTTAAAGCAGTGCTGGAATATAATGGCGGCCACACACAATTTTGACACTTTGGGCCCGATTTGGTCATTTTCACTTAGGGGTGTACTCACTTTTGTTGCCAGCGGTTTAGACTTTAATGGCTGTGTGTTGAGTTATTTTGAGGGGACAGCAAATTTACACTGTTATACAAGCTGTACACTAACTACTTTACATTGTAGCAAAGTGTCATTTCTTCAGTGTTGTCACATGAAAAGATAGAATAACGGAATTTTTGTAAAATCTTACCGTAAAATTCCTTTCTCTGAGTCCTCCGACAGTCGCCGCCCCTTCCCAAGTCTTCACCAATGGGTATGGACCTTTGCTCCGCAGGAGTAGCTAGGCAACAAGAATTGTTAATACAAAAGCTTTTAACATAGACACACCCCTAGGGGCTGTCCCCTCAGTCAATACCTCCCTGCACTAGCAGCATAGCAGTAAGAGTACACAAAAACCCCAAAAGAGGGGCGGGGGGCGGCGACTGTCGGAGGACTCAGAGAAAGGAATTTTACGGTAAGATTTTATAAAAATTCAGTTTTCTCTTACGTCCTCCGACAGTCGCCGCCCCTTCCCAAGTCTTCACCAATGGGACGTCCCAAAGCAGTGTAGACCTGAGGGGGTCGGAGACGCAACCGTAGAAAAGGCAACGCAGTACCCACATCAGAGAAAGGAACCTTACCATAGTAAGAGAACCATCTGGGCAACAGGAAAACGTGCTCAACAGGAGCAACAACCCAGGAAAAACAAGTAACCCAGGGGTAAAACACCCCAATAACCAAGGGCCCAAAAAAACCAAGGGTCCCTAGAAAACTGCCGCACTGAGAACCTTACGGCCAAAGGAGGCATCAGCCGATGCCTGAACATCCACCTTATAGAATTTTGAGAAGGTGTGAACGGACGATCAAGTCGCCGCCTTACACACCTGGGCCACAGAAGCCTGATGACGGTAAGCCCAAGACGTACTCAGAGATCTGGTAGAGTGCGCCTTCACAGGGAAAGGAGGAACCTTCCCCTTCAAGGCATAGGCTTGCTCAATGGTCTGTCTGATCCACTTGGCGATGATCGCAGCCGACGCCGCCATGCCCTTCCGAGGTCCCTCAGGAAGGACAAAGAGGGAATCCGACTTGTGAAAAGATTTAGTGGACGACAGGTAAACCCTGATCGCCCGGACAACATCCAAGGAATGTAAGGCAACCTCCTTCGGATGCCTAGGCTTCGGGCAGAGCGAAGGCAAGACAATGTCTTCATTAAGGTGAAACTCCGAGATCCTTTTTGGAAGAAAGGACGGGTTAGGTCGCAAGACCATTTTATCCTTGTGAACCACTAGGTAGGGAGAGTTGCAGGACAAAGCCGCCAGCTCCGACACCCTGCGAGCCGAAGTGATTGCCACCAAAAAGGCAACCTTCTTGGACAACAGAGACAACGAGATCTCCCTGATCTTCTCAAAGGGAGCCTGTTGTAACATGGACAGAACCAAGTTCAAGTCCCATGGAGGCAAAGGTTCCCTCCTAGGAGGGGCCAAATGTCGCACCCCCTGAACAAAAGGTGCTAACCAATGAATTAGACGCCACAGGGCATTGAAAAAGGACGGCCAGCGCAGAAATCTGATCCTTAATCGTGGCCAACGCCAAACGCTGGTCCACTCCAGTTTGGAGGAAAGCCAACACTCTCAACACCGAGTATGAGCGAGGGGAATACCCCCTGGACTCACACCAGGCAAAGTACGCTTTCCAAGTATGGTAGTAAATTTTTCCCGAAGAGGCTTTTCTAGCCTTGATCAAAGTGGGAATGACCTCAGGGGAGAGACCCCTATCCTTCAGGACCTGGCTCTCAACAGCCAGGCCGTTAAAGCCAGCGACTGTAAAGCAGGATGGAATATCGGCCCTGGAGACAGAAGGTCTTCTCAAAGCGGCAGACGCCACGGAGCATCGACTGCCAGATTTACGAGGTCTGCGTACCAAGACCGGCGAGGCCAGTCCGGTGCCACCAGAATCACCGTGTGCGGTTCCGAGGCTAACCTGCGAAGGAGCCTGGACAGCAGCTGAATCAGTGGAAAGGCATACATCAGACGATACTGATGCCAGGGCGCCACCAACGCGTCTGAGGCGTCTGCCTGAGGATCGCGCGTCCTTGCCACGAACCTTTCCACCTTGTTGTTTAGACGAGACGCGAACAGGTCCACATCTGGGGAACCCCACTTTGAGCACAACATCTGGAAGACATCTGGGTGAAGGGACCATTCCCCCTGGTCCAGGGTCTGGCGACTCAGATAGTCCGCCTGCCAGTTCTCCACCCCCGGTATGTGAACTGCCGTTATCGCGGGACGTGCGTCTCGGCCCAAGACAGAATGTCGGCCACTTCCCGAGCCGCCCGGGCACTCCTGGTGCCCCCTTGATGGTTGACATAGGCCACCGCGGTGGCATTGTCCGTCTGAACCCGAACTGGACGGCCCCGAAGCCGGTCCGTCCATCGCAAAAGGCAAAGCTTTATCGCCTTCTATTCCAGAATGTTGATCGGAAGGGAGGACTCCTCCTCCGACCAAGTTCCCTGGGCGGACAAAACGCCCAGAACACCACCCCAGCCCGACAGGCTGGCATCCGTGGTGATCACTGTCCACAACAATGGACGAAAAGACTTGCCCCCCGACACCGCCGGGGACTGGAGCCACCACAGAAGATCCCTTCTGGTGCTGTGGCTCAGCGAGATCCGCTGATCCAGGGATTGCGGCCGCCCGCCCCACTCAGCAAGAATCTCCGCTTGGAGACCCCGCGTGTGAAACTGGGCAAAGGGGATCGCCTCGAAAGCCGAGACCATTAAACCTAGACTTCTCATGCATGCCCGGAGAGACGAGTGCCGGTTGACCCTGAGGGACCTGACCTCGTCCTGAAGAGGACCGAAGCTTGTCTTCCGGCAGGAAGACCTTCGCTTGGACAGAGTCCAGAATCATTCCCAGGTAGGGAAGACGAACCGAAGGACACAGAGTCGACTTCGGAATGTTTATAGTCCAACCAAACTCCTGCAGAGTCCGCATCGTGGTGGACAGGTCGGTCACCAGGCTCTGACTGTCGTTTGACCGTATCAGGATATCGTCCAGATACCCCAAGACAGCAATGCCCTGTGCTCGCAACAGGGCCAGAACCGGCGCCAGCACCTTGGTAAAAACCCGCGGAGCCGAAGCGAGACCGAAAGGTAACGCCACGAATTGGTAGTGATCCTCCGCAATGGCGAATCAAAGGTACCTCTGGTGACCCTCGAAAATGGGGATGTGTAGGTACGCATCCTTCAGATCGATGGAGGCCATGAATTCCCCCGGACTCAGGGCAGCCACCACTGAGCGCAGGGATTCCATGCGGAACTCGCGAACCCGCACAAAGCGGTTCAGAGCTTTCAAGTCCAGAATCGGACGCACCTTGCCCTCCTTTCTGGGCACAGTGAACAGATTGGAGTAAAACCCCCGAAATCTGTCCCGATGAGGCACCGGAACAACCACCCCTTGGGCCCGCAGGTCCCGCACCGCCCGGTGCAGATCCTGCAAGCGCTCCGGAGACAGCTGAAGATTTGAGGGAAAAAATCTGCCCGCCGGCCGAGAGAGAAATTCGATCTTGTAACCAGATCGAACGATTTCCTGAACCCATCTGTCCCGAATGCGGGTCAGCCAAGGTTGTAGGAAACCGCGCAGACGTCCCCCCACCCCAGAAACGGGTGAGGGCGCCCCTTCAGGCGGAAGTGGTATGGGAAGTGGAACCGGACTGGCCGGACTTCTGCTTCCCTGCCTACGGCTTCTTCTGGGAGCCTTGGCCTTTGAAGGGCTTGCCCTAAAGGCACGAAAGGACCCCTGAGAGGGCCTAGACGAGGAATTCCGTTTACCACGGAAAGACTTATGCTTGTGAGACTGGGGTAGGAGAGTACTCTTGCTCCCCGTAACCCCTTTGATCAGAGTATCCAAAGCCTCGCCAAAAAGGCGAGATCCCACGTAGGGAAAATCCGCCAGCGTCTTGCGAGAAGATTGGTCGACCGACCAATTTTTCAGCCAAATCAGACAACGGTTCAGTATCGCCACGCTGGACAGGCGCGCAGCCAAGGGAGCTAAATTCAAGTCCGCATCACACAAGTACATGACACCCTGATGGATCTGGTCCACCATAGCCAAAGTGGTAGGTGAAGCTGAATCAGCCACCAAGGTGCGCCTAAGCATCTTTGTCCAATCTGCAACAGCCTGTGCCGCCATAATGGAAGCAAAAATAGGCTTCAGCATAGAACCAGCAACCATATAGGCATGACGGGCAAGAGACTCTATTCTCCTGTCCGTAGGGTCCCGGAAAACTGGGGTATCCTCAGAAGGCACCGCAGTAGCCTTGTTTAAAATGGCCACCGCGTGATCCACCTGAGGCGCCACACACCAACGCTCGTCGGTGGAGGGCGCAAACGGATAAAGCAGTTTAAACTTATTTGGCACAGTAAAGGGCTTCTTTAAATTGCGCCACTGTTCATTAACCGTATGGTGAAATTCAGCAGGGCAGGGAAAAACCTGCGCTGATTTTCGAGCTCTCTGCGTTCCAAAAGAGGACACCCTAGCAGGAGGAGTAGGCTCATCCTCTAGGTGCAAGGTATCTTTAATGGAAGCAATTAGCTCATTCATGAGTGCAAGCTCTTCAGGCGAGCCAGGGGGAGAAACATCAACCCCCTCCACCTCTGCCTCCCCCTCGGACCCCACAAGGTCCAAAGATGAGCGGGACCCCGAGAAGGGTACGCCAGCCACAGCAGCCACATCGCCCTCTGAATCAGAGGAAATGGACATCCTGGCCCTTTTTGCGGATCGTTCAGCCATCAGCATCTGCACCTGAGACACTAAGGAAGCCACTACAGCGGTCAGATCGGCCCCCTCGGGGGGTGCAGCAGCCCCCAGTCCCCCACCAGGGCGGGGGGAAACTTGCTATCCTGAGAATCCATGCCCCAGCAATGAAAAGTAAAAAAGGTACTGGCCCTTTAACACCACGGCGAGCGCAGCCCACCGCACACTACTGCATGCACCGACCCCGCAGGGATAGATAACACTGAGCAAGGAATGACAGGACAAGAAGGTAAAAACCTGGAGAGAGCACAACAGGCTGCTGCCACCGATCGCTGTTCCCAGAGAAAGAGGAAGTGATGCAATAACAGGCTGACTGATATAGCCTATGAGGCTCCGCAAACATGGCCGCCCGGCTGAGGGATGAGGCTACAGGAAAATGGCGCCGCCATGTGCTCGGACGAGCACGGCCTGCCAAAATGGCGGCGAATGGCGCCAAAACACGGCGCTGTACAGGGACAGGGCCGGTCACAGCATTCCAGCAAAGAAATGGCGGATCGCCGCAGCGGCCGCCGCACAACACATGTCTGCACCCAAATCTGCACCCAGAGCATAACTCACAGCAGAGCAGGATGGCCCCCCCTCGCAGCCCACAGGCAGCGCAGCCATACAGGGATCTGACAGGGAGCCCGCATTTTCACAGACACAGGGGGAACTACACAGCCACAGACTGACACCCACACAGAAGGTCCCCACACAGAAGGTGCTTACCGTACCAGATGGCGTGGGGAGCCGTCTCCAGCGACAAACCGCTATCAAGGCAGACAGGGAGTGCCGCAGCCAGGACGCTTGTTGACCGCAGCCACAGACCGCAGAATGGCGTCCAGTGAGGTAGCCACCTCACAGGCAGCATCCCTGCAGCGAACAGGGATGGGTCGTTCAATGTGCCAAGGCAAACCTAAGCTGAACGCTCGATGGCAGGCTGGGGATCCATCTGGCACTCAGCCCTGAGAGCCAGGGCGGCCAGTCCGAGACCCAGCCCCGCATGAACATCTTCATCCGAAGATCCCTAAACTAAAGCTGACAAAATAACATCTAGCAGAGAAAAGAAAAAACACTTGAAATAAAATCAAAAAAGGGTAGAAGGCTGAGACTAAAGCCCCAGCACAGGAAAGCCTGCTACTCCTAAGCTAGGCAAGATCAAACTGAGTTGGGAATGCTGGTGCAGGGAGGTATTGACTGAGGGGACAGCCCCTAGGGGTGTGTCTATGTTAAAAGCTTTTGTATTAACAATTCTTGTTGCCTAGCTACTCCTGCGGAGCAAAGGTCAATACCCATTGGTGAAGACTTGGGAAGGGGCGGCGACTGTCGGAGGACGTAAGAGAAAATATATTTACAAAAATGTGAGGGGTGTACTCACTTTTGTGAGATACTGTTTACCCTTTTAGACCCCCCTATAGAACTCCTGCCAGGAAAGAAAGGCAACCTTTACCATCTTACTATCTCACTGGCCAAATACACATTTCCAAGATACCAAGTGGAATGAAGAAGGACAGATCTTCACCCCTTGGTAGGCACTCATTCTTAGAGGAGGTCTGATTGCATAGTTTGTGCATCTACTAACATCCAAGTTGTGATTTTTGTACAGAACATGAACTCAGGTCAGGAATGTGTTTACGCCCCCATCCACATCCTGACATTTTGGTAAAGACGAAACATGTTGGGGATGTGGATGGGCAAAAAAACAGGGAGTGAGTTTACTGATTCTCTGTACATACAGCGGTCATGTGAATTATGTCATATGTGATATGATGAGTTTCATGAATTGTCTGGTGTGCCTCATTTTATATGGAATAAAATATAGACTTTTGGATTTACATACATCGGAAGTGTTTTTTTTTTTTTTCTTACACGTCATGAGTATATTATTACACTAAAAGCGGAGTTCAGAAGGACACTAAAAGCGGAGTTCAGAAGGACACTAAAAGCGGAGTTCAGTGTGTTTGTTGAGGAGAAGCAACACTGGTCTGGATGCTGTTCTAAAGCGCTTTACCTATCTGAAATATGAGAGGCGATATAATCTGATGAGTTACACTCGATAATTGGTAATTTTTGGTAATCACTGAAGGCACCATTGGTGATATATGTTTAAAGTGGAAAAAAGACACAGGAGTGGACTTTGCGTTTAGAAAATACCATGAAAGTTCCTTGGGGCTGAATGCACTGGACTCTTAGGCTTTGTTTAACCACTTTCCGCCAGCGCTATAACTGAACGACGGCTACAGAGCGGGCTTACTTTGCCGGGAGGGCGTACATGGACGTCTTCCTGTGATCGCGTGGCATGGACACAAAGGACTCAGCTGATCACAGATCCGGGTAAAGAGACAATCACAGCAGCAAATTACCACGTGATCAGCTTTGTCAAATCACAGGTGATCACAATGTAAACACAAGCCAGTTATCGGCTTTCCTTTCCTCACGCTGACAGCACGAGGAAAGGAGAAGAGAGCTGATAACCTGCTTGTGTTAAAGGGACATCTACACTGATAATCAGGGCACTGATTATCAGTGCAGTCTCAACAGTGCCCACCAGTGCTGACAATCCGTGCTCGCCAGTGCTGACAATCAGGGCCCACCAGTGCTGACAATCAGGGCCCACCAGTGCTGACAATCAGGGCCCACCAGTGCTGACAATCAGGGCCCACCCGTGCTGACATTCAGGGCCCACCCGTGCTGACATTCAGGGCCCACCCGTGCTGACATTCAGGGCCCACCCGTGCTGACATTCAGGGCCCACCCGTGCTGACAATCAGGGCCCACCCGTGCTGACAATCAGGGCCCACCCGTGCTGACAATCAGGGCCCACCAGTGCTGACATTCAGGGCCCACCAGTGCTGAAATTCAGGGCCCACCAGTGCTGATAATCAGGGCCCACCAGTGCTGATAATCAGGGCCCACCAGTGCTGATAATCAGGGCCCACCAGTGCTGACATTCAGGGCCCAACCGTGCTGACATTCAGGGCCCACCAGTGCTGACATTCAGGGCCCACCAGTGCTGACAATCAGGGCCTGCTCATCATGGTCACCTATCAGTGCTGCCTATCAGGGCGGCCTACCAGTGCCACCTATCAAAGCCCAAAGCCTATCATCCAACATCAGTGCCTGACGTCACAAATGCTCTTCTGGAAGAATGGTCAAACATTCCCATAGACACTCCTAAACCTTGTGGACATCCTTCCCAAAGGAGTTGAAGCTGTTATAGCTGCAAAGGTGGGGCCAACTCAATATTGAACCCTACGGACTAAGACTGGGATGCCATCAGGGGTGTAACAGGGGTTGCAATTGCAACCGGGCCCCATGCTCCAGGGGACCTGTGCAGCTCCCCTGTACACCTTGATAGGAGGGGGGGGGGGCGGGGGCAGCATGTAGAGAAATCACTCTCCTCCATATTGGTTCCTCTGTATGCTGCTTCCACCACTCCTCCTATCCATTTCACTTGTGTTCTGCTGTCTCTGGGCCCCTGTGTGCTCCCCCGCCCCCCCCCCCCCACTGTGCTCCCTCCCCTCTCCTGCCGGCTGCTGCAGGGGATGTGTCACAATAGAGAACCAGGAAGGGTCGGTAAATATGTAATTTACCAGCTCCTTCCTTTTCTGAATGGAGTCATAGTCAGTGAAATTGTAAAAAAAATAAAATAAAAATGATTAAAAATAAAACACCAAAAAATAAAATCTACTGACACCAGTGGGTGAACTTCCAGGATCGCAAATGTCATACTTGTGACCGGGCCCTGGCATTCTACCACCATGGGGATGGCAGGAAGGGGGCCCACTGCAGAACTTGGGAAAAGGTCCCGCTGCGGACTGTAATAAAGGGCCCCGCAACAAGAGTAAAGGGCCCCAGGATCAGTGGGAAGAGCCCCAGGCTTGAAGGGAAGGACCCCGGCCAGGGGTCTGGGGGGCCCTTCATGGTTTCTTGCACCGGGGCCCTGAAGGTTCTAGTTATGCCTCTGGATGCCATTAAAGTTAATCTGTGTGTAAAGGCAGGTGTCCAGTACTTTTGACAATATAGTGTATGTCTTTGATTGATTAACGATTAATACCATAGAATTAATCTATATCTACAATTACACTACACTTCTATCTCAGCTACTGGCAAAACTGCCCTACTGTTACACCTACATTCACATTTATCATACAGGTACAGACAGAGGAATGTATTTAACTTTAATGACCCACCTGTGCTGATCTCTGTAGGAGTGTCCTCCTCTATAAATGTCCCCGTTATTCCATCCTCCTCCATAGACTGCTGATCATCCCTCACATACCTCTCTTCTTCTTCTGCTTTAACCTCAACTTTAGAATCTCTCAGGTTTCCACTCTAAATATATAATAAAAATGACATCAATGGTAACAATGCAGATAATGTACAGATCCTAATGATACTATCAGTGATTGTTCCTCATCTACCTGATGATGGTGAGGGATGGTGTGACCTTCCGGTGTGGAATCCCGGGAATACAGAGGACGGGGACATCTGTCTGGTGGGTTCCTGGTATTAGGTGGCTCCATCATATCCTTGTATCCTTCTGAAAACTCCTCTATCACTCCATACTCCTCATCCTCCTCTTTATACTCTTCTTTAACAACAATTTTCTCATCCCAAAGGTTTCCACTCTGATAATAAAACATTAATTGTGACAAACATATTGTGTATAGATCATGACTACCAGTAATTGTTAATACTCTACCTGATCATGATGAGTGATGGCGTGATCTTCCTGTGTGGAATTCCGAGGATGGGGACATCTCTCTGGTGGGTTTATGTAGCTGGATGACTCCACTATGGTGTCCTGGTACAGATCTTTGTGTCCTTTTAGAAACTTTGACTCCTCCATCACCCCATCCTCATCATCCTCCTCTTTTATCTCTTCTTTAACCTCAACTTTAGAATCTCTCAGGTCTCTACTCTGAATAGATAATAAAAATAACATCAATGGTAACAATGCAGATAATGTAAAGATCCTAATGATAGTATCAGTGATTGTTCCTCATCTACCTGATGATGGTGAGGGATGGTGTGACCTTCCTGTGTGGAATCCCGGGAATACAGAGGACATGGACATCTCTCTGGTGGGTTCCCATTACTGGATCCATCTGTAGGAAACACACACACTGACTGAATACAGGTAGGTTGATTTACTAAAGGCAAATATATTGTGCTCTCCATGTGCATTTGCTCTAGATCTATAGGGAAGCTTTGAAATGAGGGGAAGCTCTGCTGATTTCTATCATCCAATCGTGTACAAGCAAAAATGCTGTTTTTTATTTTCCTTGCATGTGACTGAGTATTCTTTGCAAAGTGAAGCTTATTTCATTTACTAAGCTCTGGAGCAAATACACTTGCAGTGCTTAGTATGTTTGCCTTTGGTAAATCAACCCCATTGCTTCTATGTGTTTATCAGATGATGGGGGATCTAGGTGGATCCTCCGTACTGCTCTCTCCTTTACAATAAAGTCTCCTCTTACCCGGTGATGTGAGGGGCGGCTGATTCTCCATCCTCATTGGTGCCGTCACTTGATCTATACAGGTCTCCTTGCAGACAGATAACTTTGGGAAATAAAAGTAAGAATTATTTGGATGGTATTGGTCACACAATAAGGATGTGGATGTGAGGGGGGGGGGGTTGCTTGTACATTTAAGAACTTCTGTCCTCATTATAATTGTATAATATTCGCTACATTTTCGAGAACCTGGGACTCTCGTGGCCTGCTGGATCAGAAATTCTCTTTTCTCTGTTAGGTTTGAATTTCGGCCAGAGTTGGCTGCTAATCAGGATAATTTCCAGAACTTGGTCTGCGAGGCTCCAATCTCTGGCAGCCTGCTGACTGATAGGCTTGATGTCACCATCACTCTCTGCAGTAAGAGAAGGGATTGGATTGGATGGCAGGAGGATGATGCTGGTGGAGTAGAGAGCTGTGGGGGAGGAATCTGTACTCTTCCCTCCAATGGCAGCCCAGTGTGGGTAGGAGGAGGACAGCAGGGGTAGGAGGGGTTTGGTTGCCAAGTATACTGCAGTATCCAGGATATTGTACAGATGTGACAAAGGGTTTGTGGTGTTCTGAATTCCAGCACTGGGCACTGCCAGAGCTTGTGTCATTGGAAAGTTTTGGACTGCCTCCCCCAGATGCAAAGCAATGATCCCTGGTCACCCGTTACTTTATGCTCTGCAAGCAGTCCTCCTCTAAGAATGAGTGTCCACCAAGGTGTGAAGGAATGTCCTTCGTTCCATTTGGTATCTTTGAAAAAAGTATTTGACCAGTGAGATGGTAAGAAGGTGAAGGTTGCCTTCCCTTCCTGGCAGGAGTTCTGTAAGGAGGTCTAAAAGGAAGTTCAGGTGGGATGACCATCATAGACCAAGAGCCCCCCTCGCCTTAGAGTCCCCCTGAGCCCTACAACCTCCTCTTCCCTCAGAGCCCTTCTGCCCACCTGGGACTATCATGGCCTGCTGGATTGGAAATTCTCTTTTCTCTGTTGGGTCTGAATTTCGGCCAGAGTTGGCGGCTAATCAGGATCATTTTCAGAACTTGTGCTGCGGGGCTCCAATCTCTGGCAGCCTGCTGACTGATAGGCTTGATGTCACCATCACTCTCTGCAGTACGAGAAGGGATTGGATTGGATGGCAGGAGGATGACGCTGGTGGAGTAGAGAGCTGTGGGGGAGGAATCTGTTCTCTTCCCTCCATTGGCTGCCCAGTGTGGGTAGAAGGAGGACAAGTATACTGCAGTATCCAGGACATTGTATAGAGTGACTATTGGTTTATGGTGTTCTGAATTTCGGCACTGCCAGAGTCTGTGTCATTGGAAAATTTTGGACTGCCTCCCTCAGATGCATAGGACTGATCCCTGGCCACCCGTTACATAATGCTCTGCAAACAGTCCTCTAAAGCTGGCCAAACACTAACTGAAAAATCGTTCAAACACATTTTCGAAAAACGAAAAATCGGCCGTGAGAGCAGACGATCGTGCCATCATGTAATGACCGAATTTTGAACGATAAATCGTTCAATGGACATTTTTCGTTCAGTTTGTCACATATGCCTAGTGCAAACAGTTCGGCCGAGAAACACATTAGCCTTTCAATTTATCGTTCGTTCGGCAGAATTTTCCTTCGATTTTTTGGCTCTGAAAAGTTAAAAACGATTTTCTATTTCTGCCCATTAACTGGACGAAAAACTAACGATTGGCCCAAATGACAGATTTTCGAATGATTTTTCGGCTAGTGTATGGCCAGCATAAGACTAATGCCCCGTGCACACGCGTCGATAGTTGGCCGTGAATTTTCGGCCAACGTCCGATTTTCGGGTTGTTAGTATGATGCTTTCGACAACCGACTCTGACTTTTCGGCCAAATAAAATCTGGTGTGCAGGCTATAAAATTTTTGTTGGCCGTCAACACAACGGCCGATTTTCCGTCAGTCAGTACAGATTTCGGGAGACAAAAATGTGATGAGCAAGACTGGGCATGCTCAGAGAAGAAAAAACACACGGAAAGCAAACCATCACATGACATCACTTCTGAAGTAGATTTTTGTTGGCCGAGAAAATTTATGAGCAGTCTAGGCACATTCCAACCAACAAAACACCACTCTGTACAAAAGTTGAACGATCGGTCGGCCGATAATCGTTGCGTGTGTACGAGGCATAAGTGTCCACCAAGGTGTGAAGGAACGTCCTTCATTCCATTTGGTATCTTGGAAAAAAAAAAATTTGACAATGAGATGGTAAGAAGGCGAAGTTTGCCTCCCCTTACTAGTAGGAGTTCTGTAAGAAGGTCTAAAAGTAAGTTCAGGAGGGAGGACCATCATAGACCAAGAGCCCCCGCCTTAGAGTCCCCCTGAGCCCTACAACCTCCTCTTCCCTCAGAGCCCTTCTGCCCACCAACAATATCAAGGGCCCACAGTCTTTCAGCAACACTACCTCCTCAGGGGGGGGGTTACTGGGTGTAAATAGAAAATAAGACCTTATTACCTCCTCTGCTGCCAGTTCAGGCAACGTCTCCTCTCTACTTCCTCCTGAATAGCCCAGAACTTCCTGTCTGTATTCCATAGAGACTTCCTGAATCTGTAAAAGGGAGATCACCATCTTGTGGAGCTCAGAGGAACTGCAGCCCTGAGAAACGTCTCGTAGAGTGAACACAGCCTTGTGCTGTTTGTACTGTATGTTAGTGTTCGACCGATATCGTTTTTTTATTGCCGATACCGATATTTTGGTCTTCGGATATTGGTATCGGCCGATATTTTCGGACATTTAAAATTTTTTTTTTTTTTTTTTTTTTCACAGGTACTCTGGTGGAGGGATCTGGGGGTCTAAAAGACCCCAAACCCCTTCTCTGCACTTAAAAGCATTCAAAACGCCAAGTTTGGCTGTTTTAAATGCTCGCATTTTTTGAATTTGACGCCAAGTACCCAAAAGGGATGTCATGACATAATTTCCGGGTTTTTTACATGGAGACCCGATCAGAGCCGAATGCGGCTTTGATCGGCGGCCATGCAGGTAGGATGCCCGGGTCTCCCGGTGGGATGGGAGACCCGGGCAAGCCGCAGAAGCCGACGGGAGGGGGGAGACGTCCCCTCCTGCTCCTTGTAATGACAGCCGAGCGGCTTCTCAGCCGCATCAGTTGTCATTACAAACAGCCAATCGTTGGCTATGGACACCGGTACCGGGGTGATGCCTCTAGCTGCAGGCATCACTCCGGTACAAGCACTTTCTCGAAATATCGGCAATATCGGTAACCTCAGGGGCCGATTCCGATATATCGGGGAAAGTGCATATCGGCCCCTGATATATCGGCATTGCCGATAATCGGTCGATCCCTACTGTATATCCTTATAGATGTGTAGCACTGCCCCCGCAGGGACTGCTGAATACTGACTCTGCGGGCTCCCCTGGTTACCAACACACGGTTTTAAGTAGATAAAGTTCCTGAATCCCTCCTTACTCCTACAGTCTAGGGGTGTTGGTTTTGTTTGTTGTTTATTTTGTAATTGAGATAGAAGAAGGGAATAGTGGGATACTCCAATTGAACTATTCACATAGATGAGGACTTCTACCTTCAGAACTTCTTTAGTACTTAGGAACGGCCAGGCCACAAGTGTAGATGCGATTAAGTCTCTTGCTCCCTTCAATCTCTGACAAGATGACTTGGGGATTGATATCTTATCTTCAGGATACTCTCACTAGCATTCCCTTTCAGCTGACACCCATCCACTGACTATCCGAGGAGCAGGAGTGGCCCCTTCTCAGGTCAGGCCCCTTGACACGAGTTCCTGTACTCACGATACTGCAGAAACACGACCTCCAGTGTCTCCCCTCTCAGTCAGCTTCCCTGGAGCTCTGGGTTCAGCTCCTCTCAACCACTCCTCCAGCCCTCAGAACGACCTCCTGAGGACGCATGGCACCTCTACAGAGGAGGAGGCAGCCTCCCCTTCCCTCCGGGACTCCGCTTCCCAATGAAAAACCTTGAGCACATCTGCTCCTGGCTTTTATTCAGTATCCCAACATGCACCGAGGCGACCTGCCCTCTGCCAATCATCAGGACTGTATCAAAAGCCCATGCACCCATTTGTCAGGTTTCCTCCCACTGTCCAACATGCCTCCATATTGGACCAGCATGAAAACACTCTCTAGACTGAATGAATTGCATGCTGAGCACAATGAGCAGACCTCACTGAGAGATCCTGCTCTCTGGTAGGCAGAGAACAATATAGATTTACCTGCAGCCCCTCTGTTAAGCAGACAGAGCTCAAACTTTACTTTCTCACTATCACCTACCTAGAAGGGTGCTATAGATGGGTCATCTCAACACCCTCCAAGGGGGATAGAAATATATTACTGCCTAGTCCAGCCTTTCTTAGCCAAGGTTCCTCCAAAGGTTTCTGGGGGTTCCTTGAGAAATGATCATATTCTGTCTCTCAGTAACAACTGGTATCAATGGTCTGTAAGGGAGTAATCTTCCCACTGATGACGATGTAAGAATGTCCTTCTTCCAATGACTACTGATATCAGGGGTCCTTCTCCCTAGTCATGTGCACACCTCAAATTTTAGTTTCATTTTGGATGCATTTGGTAATTGAACCGACCGATTTGTTTCTGGAATTAGTTCTCTATCGTTGGCATTCATCTTATTTCATTTGGAATAGCTGGTTGCAGGGCTGGCCCAAGACATTGTGCTCCCTGGGTCAAAAAATGAAATGCTGCCCCCCCCCCAAAAAAAATCATGCCCAACAAAAGGCCCCCCACATCCATTATTTTATATAAATATAACATTTAGAAATAATTATATATACTGTTAAAAAAAAAATAACATTGTGGGAGTCCCCCCAAAATCCACACCAGACCCTTAGCTCTGGTATGTATTTTATAGGGGAATCCCAAGCCAAATTTCTTTTTCAAAACAGTGTGGGGTCCCCCCCCCCCCCCCAAAATCCATACCATACCCTTATCTGAGCATGCAAGCAGGGGAAGGGGGGGGAAGCAAGCAGGCAAGCAGCCCTCCTCCTGAACCACACCAGGCCACATGTCCAATATGGGGGGTGCTTTGGGGAGGGGGTCTCCCCCCAAAGCATGTTGTCCCTATGTTGATGAGGTTAAGGGCCTCTTCCCAACAACCCTGGCCCAGGGGTTGTGGGAGTGCGGGGGTGACTTATCGGAATCTAAAAGTCCTCTTTAACAAGGGGGCTCTCAGATCCTGCCCCCCCCCCCCATGTGAATGATGTGAATGAGTATGGGGTTTATAGTACCCCTACTTATTCACATAAAAAAATGACTAAAGTAAATAAAAACTCAAAGACAAGTCCTTTGTGTTTGGCAAGTCCTTTAATAAAATAAAAATAAAAACATGTCCCCCAATGTAAATATAACTTAATTCATGATGAATGACAAGCACGACCGGTCCCGTTGAGAGACATTTGCCGAAGGACAGCCCTTTGCAGGTAAGTAAACAGGAAGGCGGGGTCACCTGGCGACCATGCCCCCATGATATCACTCAGAAACCCTAGTCCATGACATCATAGGGGGCCATGGTTACTTGGTGACATTCGCTCCCATGTTTACTTACCAGAAAACGGCTGTCATACAGTGAGTGTTTCTCGCCAAGACTGGTTGTGTTTGGTGGGTGGCGCTTTTTTCGCACGGGTCGGCGTTTCGTGCTGGGGGCGCGAGCTCCCCCCTCCTTTCCAGGCCTTCTGGGCTGCATGCTTGACTAAGAGTCTGGTATGAATTGGGGTGAACCTCACAATGGTATTTTTTATTTATTTACGGCAATCCTTTTGTTAAGATTCTCCTGTCAGTGGGGAATCCTGCTGACACCAGATTAGTCATGGTTGTTAAGAATGTGGAGGCTGTCTGTACCTTAACAACCAGTTATTCACAATGAATCCGAATGATATGGATGCATTCGTTAATTTCATTATAACTGTTTTTTTTTCTGGATTTTTTGACTTTCGTTACTATATACATTTGGAAATTCAGATACTGTACATCCGAATCTCCGAAAATCTAATTTTCACCCTGAGTACTCACAGTGTCCTCCTAGTACTCACAGTGTCCTCCTAGTACTCACAGTGTCCTCCTAGTACTCACAATTTCCTCAAAGTACTCACAATGTTCTCCTAGTACTCACAGTGTCCTCCCAGTACTCACAGTGTCCTCCTAGTACTCACAGTGTCCTCCCAGTACTCACAGTGTCCTTGTGTCCTTCTAGAACTCACAGTGTCCTCCTAGTATTCACAGTGTCCTCCTAGTACTCACAGTGTCCTCCTAGTACTCCTAGTCCTCCTTGTACTCACAGTGTCCTCCTAGTACTCACAGTGTCCTCCTAGTTCTCTCAGTGTCCTCCTAGTACTCACAGTGTCCTCCTAGTACTCACAATTTCCTCAAAGTACTCACAATGTTCTCCTAGTATTCGTAGTGTCCTCCCAGTACTCACAGTGTCCTCCTTGTACTCACAGTGTCCTCGTGTCCTTCTAGTACTCACAGTGTCCTCCTAGTATTCACAGTGTCCTCCTAGTACTCCTAGTCCTCCTTGTACTCACAGTGTCCTCCTAGTACTCACAGTGTCCTCCTAGTACTCTGAATCTCCGAAAATCAAATTTTCACCCTGAGTACTCACAGTGTCCTCCTAGTACTCACAATGTCCTCCAAGTACTCACAATGTTCTCCTAGTACTCACAGTGTCCTTCTAGTACTCACAGTAACCTCCTAGTACTCACAGTGCCCTCCTAGTACCCACATTGCCCTCCTGGTACTCACAGTGCCCTGCTAATACTCACAGTTCCATCCTAGTACTCACAGTGTCGTCCTAGTACTCACAGTGTCATCCTAGTACTGCCTAAATATAACCACATGGCCATATTTGGACAATGATGTCACCACTGTCCCGCCCCCTTCCTTCCATATTGGTGATGGAAGCTCGGGAAGCTATAATTCAGCTCTTTGTGGAATCAGGGTCGGTAATATGCAACGGGTTGTCTGGTATTTTTTCAGCGAGTTGTCGGCAGTAGTCCATCATGATTGACGATGGATCTACAAGGAGGATCATTGTTTGGGGATTTTAGTTCTTTTTACAAAAGATTTGGGTTTCTTTATTTCTGGGTGATATCTTTTTTATTTTTATTTTTTTTTGTGAATGAGCAGGGGTAATATGTACTGTACCCCTACTCATTTACGTAGGGTGGTGGCATCTGGAGGCTCCCTTATTTTTAAAGGGAGCTTTTAGATTTCGATAAGCCCCCTGCAGGTAGTTTCCCACAACCACCAGGAAAGGATTGAAGGCACGTGGCCTGGTATGGTTTCAGAAGGTGGGCGCACACTAACTCCCCTTTCCTGGTCAGTCACGTTGCATACTCAAATAAGGGTCTGATATGGATTCCCATGCCTTTTTTTCTTGTGTTTTTTGCATAGCGTTCACTTTTACAATCCATACCAGACCTATGTAGGAACAGTATGAATTTTTCGGGGGTCCAATTCAGTTTGTCTTTTACTCTTTGTTTACATTCACCTGACAGGTGAGAATCCCTAGCTGGCAAGTGAATAGGCCGAGGGGATATGTCCCCTGGTGTAAAGGTGCGTGTGGCTAATGGATCCCTATTAACCAGCTTGAGCGGGAAACTTCTACATTTAGAAGTGGTAGTATAACTGCACCTGGAGGTACAACTTGGCTGAATACCCATTTAGTCAATTGTTCGATGACCCCTCAAATAAGCCAAATTCTGCCAAACATGGGTTCAGTCCAAACCCAGAGCTCATTTCACGTGGTCTGTTTATTAGTCCCCTACACTGGTGACCAATGGGAGAAGGACCCCTTTATATAAGGCTTTTTTTTAGCTGGAACTGAGTTCCACCACCTCTGGCTCAGGCTCTCTGCTTACCACTATCACTTGTAAACACAGAAGTCCAGCTTCTGTGTTTACAAGTGACAGCTTGGCTTCCACAGATCTGATCTCCTGAGTGGCTCCTACTGGGTGCCGAACGGGGACAAAGGAGATGCGGCTGGGGTGTCCAGGGTGCAGTGCAGATGCCGACACCCCCACTGGATGATGATCTCCCTGCAAGTGAGAGAGACGGAGCCAACTACAGTGTTCGAGGAGGTTTAGATCAATACAGCAACAAAAGTAAGGGGGTGGAGAAAATGGGGGCAAAGGCATCCCTGAACTTTGCACTTTTGCATAGTTGCCAACATTTGAAAAAAATTTCCAGGGACACTTTGCAGCACAGCTATCAATTACTTACCACACCCACTTCCCCGAAGCTCCGCTGTCCCTGATTAACAGGGACAATATAAATTACCCGGGACAGGCTCCTATTTTCCGGGATTGTCCCGGGAAAAACGGGACAGTTGGCAGGTATGCGCACCCCATTGTTGCCAACATTTGAAAAAAATTTCCAGGGACACTTTGCAGCACAGCTATCAATTACTTACCACACCCACTTCCCTGAAGCCCCGCCCACTCCACATAATTAATCTCCACCTACTTATCAGATTGTAGGGTCTACTCAATAAAGAGAGAATTACAGGAAATTGAAAAGGGAATTTCAAAGGCCAAAGTATCAGAGTTGGAATAATTCTCCTATTCAGCTGCACTACTTCTGCCTAAAATGTAAAATTTTCATGACAATTCCCTGCAATTCTAAAGTGTGAAATGTGCTCAGGTGTGACCATACAAAAAATGGAATATGAAATATAAATAAAGTGCAAGGTGTAAATAAGTACGATTATACTATCTGGTATAATCAGGTTTTATCGTACTTATTTACACCTTGAACTTTATTTATATTCACATATTACATTTTTTTGTCTGGGCACACCTGAGAAAACTTGACCCCCAACACAATGCAGAGGGGAGGCACCAGTGACATAACAGACCCCCCCCCCTTATCAAGGACCAATAGTGGAGAGGGTACACCCCAGTTACATGAAAGACCCTTCACCCATCCCGCCACTAGTGATCTGAACTTACTACAGAGGGGACACCCCAACCCCATGACAGAACCCCACCCCCCTCACTTGTTACCCCCAATACAGAAAAGAGGGGACACCCCAACACGAGAGACCTTCCCCATCCCATAATGAGTGATCCCAACACATTGCAGAGGGGACCCCCCCCAGTCACATGAAAGAACCCCATTCTGGCACCTGTGACCCCCAACAGTGCAGAGGGAAACCCCCCAGTCACATGACAGAATCTCATTCTGGCACCTATGACCCCCCAACAGTGGAGAGGGGACCCCTCCAGTCACATGACAGAACCCCTTTCTGGCACCTGTGACCCCCCAACAGTGGAGAGGTGACCTCTCCAGTCACATGACAGAACCCTATTCTGACACCTGTGACCTAAACAGTGCAGAGGGGACCCCTCTGACACATGACAGAACCCCATTCTGGCACCTGTGACCCCCCAACAGTGCAGAGGGGACCCCTCTGACACATGACAGAACCCCATTCTGGCACCTGTGACCTCCCCCCCAACAGTGTAGAGGGGACCCCTCTGACACATGACAGAACCCCATTCTGGCACCTGTGACCCCCCAACAGTGCAGAGGGGACCCCTCTAACACATGACAGAACCCCTTTCTGGCACCTGTGACCCCCCAACAGTGCAGAGTGGACCCCTCTGACACATGACAGAACCCCATTCTGGCACCTGTGAGCCCCCAACAGTGCAGAGGGGTCCCCCAGTCACATGACAGAACCCCATTCTGGCACCTGTGACCCCAACAGTGCAGAGGGGACCCCCAGTCACATGACAGAACCCCATTCTGGCACATGTGACCTCAACAGTGAAGAGGGGACCCCTCTGACACATGACAGAACCCCCCAACACTGAGGGGACACCTCCCTTCCCCCTCTCCCGTTCCTCTCAAACATTACAGAATGCGGAGCCCCCTCAGTATGACAAAGCCGGACCCCATCAATGCAGAGTGACCACAGCGTGCCCCCTTTAATGCAGAGTGACCAGTGTGCCCCCTTTAATGCAGAGTGACCAGTGTGCTCCCATCAATGCAGAGTGACCACAGCGTGCCCCCATCAATGCAGAGTGACCACAGCGTGCCCCCATCAATGCAGAGTGACCAGTGTGCCCCCTTTAATGCAGAGTGACCAGCATGCCCCCATCAATGCAGAGTGACCACAGCGTGCCCCCATCAATGCAGAGTGACCACATCGTGCCCCCATAAATGCAGAGTGACCACAGCGTGCCCCCATAAATGCAGAGTGACCACAGCGTGCCCCCATCAATGCAGAGTGACCACAGCATGCCCCCATCAATGCAGAGTGACCACAGCGTGCCCCCATCAATGCAGAGTGACCACAGCGTGCCCCCTTCAATGCAGAGTGACCACAGCATGCCCCCTTCAATGCAGAATGACCACAGCATGCCCCCTTCAATGCAGAGTCACTAGCGTGCCCCCTTTAATGCAGAGTGACCACAGCGTGCCCCCTTCAATACAGAGTGACCACAGCGTGCCCACATCAATGCAGAGTAACCGCAGTGTGCCCCCATCAATGCAGAGTGACCACAGCATGCCCCCATCAATGCAGAGTCACTAGCGTGCCCCCATCAATGTAGAGTGACCACAGTGTGCCCCATCAATGCAGAGTGACCACAGTGTGCCCCCATCAATGCAGAGTGACCACAGCATGCCCCCATCAATGCAGAGTGACCACAGCATGCCCCCTTCAATTCAGAGTGACCACAGCATGCCCCCATCAATGCAGAGTCACTAGCGTGCCCCCTTCAATGCAGAGTGACCACAGCGTGTCCCCTTCAATACAGAGTGACCACAGCGTGCCCCCATCAATGCAGAGTGACCACAGTGTGCCCCCATCAATGCAGAGTGACCACAGTGTGCCCCCATCAATGCAGAGTGACCACAGTGTGCCCCCATCAATGCAGAGTGACCACAGCATGCCCCCTTCAATGCAGAGTGACCACAGCGTGCCCCCATCAATGCAGAGTGACCACAGCATGCCCCCTTCGATGCAGAGTGACCACAGCCTGCCCCCTTCAATGCAGAGTGACCAGCGTGCAGAGAGACCAGTGCACTTACCTGATGCAGCGGTGGCTTCTCCTCAGTCCTCTGTGTGTCCTGAGTCCTCCTCCTCCTTGGCCAATGGCAAAAGTTTGCCTTTTGGCCAATCAGGAAATGGGTCTCTGACCCGCTTCCTGATTGGCCAGGAGGAGGATCCGTGTGACAATAGCAAATATTCATTCACTATTTTCACACAATGGGTGGGCTCAGGGCGCACTACTCTGCGCCCCGGGTCCATCCCACCATAAACATCAACACACGCGCTCCCCAGTACAGCCAATCAATGCTGGTCCATTCCTTCGTATTCCCAGCCATTGGCTGAGGACGGGCCTCTCTGGGGTTGGCTGTGCCGGAATTGGCAGGCGTGGCTTTATGCCGCAGAGTCTGTGTGTGTGTCTGTGAGCTGGTTGACACTGATTTGCCAGAACAAGACCCGGCAGAGTAAATTAGCGGGGACAGGCTCCTTTTTGCCAGGACTTTCCGGGCAAAAACGGGACAGTTGGCAGGTATGGCACCCCCGAACCCTGCACTCTGTACTTAATGCACTCCTGGTATTTAATGCGCCTTTAAGACCCTGCCACGTGTTTGAGGGGTCCTAAATGAGTTCCTGTACCTATTTTCTGTGAAAAAAAGCCCTGCCTTTATATCAGTAGTCAGCGTGAGAAGGACATTCTTCTTCCATCGTCATGAAATCGTTGTTACTGAGAGACTGAAATTGTTCATTGCACAAGGAAACCCTAGAAACCTTTGGAGGAACCCTGGCTGAGAGAGGCTGGAGTAGGCAGTAATATATTTCTATCCACCTTTGGTGGGAGTGGAGATGACCCATCTATAAGGATATACAGTACATACACACACAGCACAAGGCCGTGTTCACACTACGAGATGTTTCTCTGAGGTCCACAAGGTGGTGATCTTACTTATACCCAAACAGGAAGTCTCTATGGAAAACAGGAAGTGATGTCAGGCACAGACAGGAACTTCCGGGTGAGAGGTGGTTTAGGAAGAATGAGAGAGAAGAAATTGCTGGAAGTGGCAGCAGAGGAGGTAATAAGATCTTATTTTCTATTTGCACCCAGTAATCCCCCACATGTCCGTCCCCTTCCTCTATAGTCACTGTGACTATCTCCAGCAGATGATGATACACACATATATAGTGTGGAAACCTACATTAACCCCTTCAGGGACAGAACATTCCCCCACTTACGGGGCCGGAACATTCTCTTCATTTTGAAATTAAATTCTAGTAATACGGCCCTCTCAACAAACAGGTCTGATAACAAATCGCCACTTAATGACCAGCGGCGTACACGTACGTCGCTGGGTTTTCAGTGGTTATACCGGGATGATACATTTTTTTTGAGCCGGTGGTCGACTCTCTTGTAATGGCAATCTGAGCAGCTAACTAGCCCGACGATTGCTATTACAAGCAGCAGGAGGGGACATCCACACCCCCTTTCCGCTGCCTTCTGCAGCTTGCTTGGGCTCTCACTTCCTACCGGGAGACCCGAGCAACCAAAGCTGGATTCAGCTGTTCGTGATAGTAACTCGGAAGCGATGACATGACATCACTTCGGGTTTACCCAGATGTCAACGGCACCGTTTTAAAAAAATCAAAAGTATTAAAAAACACAGATCTTGGTGTTTTTAATGCTTTTATAGAAGAAGTCCAAAATCACACTAAAATCACTGCATTTATAGACCTCCACGTAGGGGAGGACTGGGGCAGGGGGGCAATTGCCCCCTGGGCTGCTCTGATGCCCCATAAAAAGGCTTCACCGCTTTTGCTACAGACATGCCTAAATTCCTGGTGAAGAGAAGTAAAAAGTCCCCACCGCTGACCTACTGAGTGCGGGTTGAAGACAAAGACAGAGTAAAGCCCCCCACCCCCCCAGGTGTAAACTGTGTCTGAGCAGAGGCCGGTTCCTTGCTCCACTGGAGACTCTCCTCCCCTGGCCAGCCCCAACTGAGCTGTCCCAGCTCCCCCCAACTGCCCCCTGCTGGCCAGGTCGGGAACCCAGGAGAATAGGAGGGGGGCCGAGTTGCTGCACCATGGGCCTCTGGTTTGTACTTGCCCCCTGGGCCAAAAGGTGCCATACTGCTCCTGCCTCCACAAACTAACACTAACCTATCTAGCCCCTTAAAAAAAAATCAGTATACAGTAAACCCCCCTCCATTGGGGGGGTTACGTTCCGGACACAGCTGCGAAAAGTGAAAATCCGCGAAATAGAAAAACCCTATTAAAATGCATTGTAGGCACGTTTTTTTTTTACTGTCACTGTACGTGTAAAAGCATTTTAAGGTCTTTAAACACACTTTTAAAACAATAGAAACTCATTTAAACACATAAAAGATACTGAGAGACATAGCAAGAGCTATGGAAAACACAAAATTATTTCATTTTTAATGATTTATATAGTAAAATAACATTACAAACAAAAACCGCAATATACCGGGTTCGCAAAAACTGAACCGCGATGGAGCGGGGGTTTACTGT
Source organism: Pelophylax lessonae (assembly GCF_965119305.1). NCBI lineage: Eukaryota > Metazoa > Chordata > Amphibia > Anura > Ranidae > Pelophylax > Pelophylax lessonae. The sequence continues at coordinate 42,615,595 of NC_138770.1, forward strand.
ACTTTTTTGAAGCCAAGGCTGAGCTGTCAGCAGTGACTTCGCTGTGGAGGCGGGTGCAGAGGACACAGCCAATAACGGAAGCCCCATAGTAAGTCTATGGGTGATGTCACTTCCCATTCATTTCACAGATGTTGTCGGCCATGTCCTCTGCAGAGCTTCCGCCGCTGGAAACTGGATTGGCTTCAAAAAAAGGTATGTATACTGATTTCTTCTTTACAGGGCTAGATAGGTTAGTGTAAGATCGTGGATGTCTGTAGATGCAGGAATTTTAATTTTAGGGTGGACTTATCAAGGACGGAGGAGACCATAGACCCCAGATCCCGCCATAAAGAGTACCTGTCACATGCCTATTACTGTCAAAAAGGACTTTTACATTGTGACAGCAATAAAAGTGATAAAAAAAAGTATAATTAAAAAAAATAATTTAACGTGCTCCACTGCCCCTGTCCCCCCCCCCGTGCTAGCGCGCAAAGGCGAATGCATGTGTCGGTCCTGCACACACGCAAACAATGTACGTAATTCTAACACCAGACATCCTCTGTAAATCTAAGGTGGTAACCTGTAAAGGCTTTTAAAGCATCATTTGTCGCCTTGGCACAGGCGTGCACCATCATAAAGCATGACATGTTTGGTATCTATTTACTCGGCGTAACATCATCTTTTACATTTTAGAAAAAAATTGGGTTATTTATTGTGTATATATATATATATATATATATATATATATATTTATTTATTTATTTATTTATTTTTTTGCATTAAAATTCAAATACAGTGTAACAAAAAAATGGCATCACCCACCACTTTATTCTTTAGTGCCGGTTCACACTAGGGCGCCTCACAGGTCGCCTCCCGTAGGGAAGCTGCGGACCTGTTCTAATAGGAGCGACACAAGTCGCTCCGACCTAGAAAAAGGGTCCGGAGCTTCTTTGGGGCGACCAGGAGGCGACCGCCATAGACTTCAATGTTATGAAGTCCGTGGCGGCCGCTCCGAGGTCGCGGCGCGCTGCTCGCACCGCGACCTCGGAGGTCGCCACCTAAAGTAGCGTCGCGGTAGTGTGAACCGGCGCTTAGGGCCTCTGCTTTAAAAAATATATATAATGTTTGGGGTTCTAACTAATTTTCTACAAAAAAAATATTGATTGTTACATGTAAACAAAGGTGTCAGAAAAAAGGCCTGGAGCTGAGGTGGATAGAACAAGACAATGACCATCCTGACCATACATGGTCTACAGAGGGCAATTATTACACTTTACAGGCAGCCAATGGGCAATCATTACAATATACAGCCAACACAATGATGAAATGCAGCAAGTGATAGTGACGTCACTCCTCTTAGTCAGCAGGCTCCCGGAAATTGGAGCCTTGCAGTCAAAAGAATGATCAAATTTATCTTTCCTTGTCTGCAGATCAAAAACGATTTAAAACCAGTTCAGAAACAAATGAAACTCAAGAAAAGGGAGTTTCTGATCAGGCAGAACAAGAGGGTTCTGGAACCTTGAATATGTAACAAACCCTAAATAGTCCAGACTAAATGTGTTTCCATGGGGCAGTCATCCTTCAATGTCCATCAAAGCTCCTATTACCCCCCTCACATCCACATCCTATTATTGTGTGACCAATACGCGCATAAACGCACACACCACCACAGGTTGGACTGGATGGATTCAACCTTGCCTACTATGTAATACCATCCAAATAATTCTTACTTTCATTTACCAAACTTATCTGTCTACAAGGAGATCTGTATAGATCAAATGACGGCACCAATGAGGATGGATGAGGACCGGAGTCACATGACTGAGAAGATATTAAACCTCACCCTGGAGATCATCTACCTGCTGACCGGAGAGGTGAGGAGGATTCTGGGAGGTCACATGACATCACTCTTATCTCTATTAATAAAACACAGACCTGACCGGAGAGGTGAGGAGGATTCTGGGAGGTCACATGACATCACTCTTATCTCTATTAATAAAACACAGACCTGACCGGAGAGGTGAGGAAGATTCTGGGAGGTCACATGACATCACTCTTATCTCTATTAATAAAACACAGACCTGACCGGAGAGGTGAGGAGGATTCTGGGAGGTCACATGACATCACTTATCTCTATTAATAAAACACAGGCCTGACCGGAGAGGTGAGGAAGATTCTGGGAGGTCACATGACATCACTCTTATCTCTATTAATAAAACACAGACCTGACCAAAGAGGTGAGGAGGATTCTGGGAGATCACATGACATCACTCTTATCTCTATTAATAAAACACAGACCTGACCGGAGAGGTGAGGAGGATTCTGGGAGGTCACATGACATCACTCTTATCTCTATTAATAAAACACAGACCTGACCGGAGAGGTGAGGAAGATTCTGGGAGGTCACATGACATCACTCTTATCTCTATTAATAAAACACAGACCTGACCGGAGAGGTGAGGAGGATTCTGGGAGGTCACATGACATGACTTATCTCTATTAATAAAACACAGACCTGACCGGAGAGGTGAGGAGGATTCTGGGAGGTCACATGACATCACTTATCTCTATTAATAAAACACAGACCTGACCAAAGAGGTGAGGAGGATTCTGGGAGATCACATGACATCACTCTTATCTCTATTAATAAAACACAGACCTGACCTGAGAGGTGAGGAGTGTAATGGATGTAATACTGGTTATATTAGTGAAATGCCTATTTCACCTTATGGTGCATACCTTATGTATATATGTATATATGTTACTGCTGAGATTCACTACCTTACTCAAAGTGCAATTAGATCACCTCCTTTCGGAGAAGCAAGATGGCGCTTGAACAGGGAGACAACACCCAAAACTTCAGACCTCGTCATGTCCTGGAAGGAAGACATAGACACATAGATACTCCAATCATCCAATCACCACCTTATACGTATTATATATGACTATTTCCTGTTTATGACTTTCCTCAGTCTTTATAAGAACAAAAGTGGAACTAATAAATCAGAATGAACTAATGGCTGAACTGAGTGTCAGAGTTTGGTTTATCTGATGTGCGCACATTAATCTCACCAATTGGGAAGGCAGTAGATATATCTGAGGACTGTTCTGGTCCAAATCCAAATCTAATGGCACCCCAGATGGGACTCTAGGAGGTCACATGACATCACTCTTATCTCTATTAATAAAACACAGACCTGACTTGAGAGGTGAGGAGGATTCTGGGAGGTCACATGACATCACTCTTATCTTTATTAATAAAACACAGACCTGACCGTAGAGGTGAGGAGGATTCTGGGAGGTCACATGACATCACTCTTATCTCTATTAATAAAACACTGACCTGACCGGAGAGGTGAGGAGGATTCTGGGAGGTCACATGACATCACTCTTATCTCTATTAATAAAACAGACCTGACTGGAGAGGTGAGGAGGATTCTGGGAGGTCACATGACATCACTCTTATCTCTATTAATAAAACACAGACCTGACCGGAGAGGTGAGGAGGATTCTGGGATTCTAACATGATATTCCTATTGGTTCCTCAATACAGAGAGTTCCAATTCTGAAGTCAGGTGATCATATGACCATCACAGTGCCTCCATGTGACTCCCTAAAACCTGAGAGACACAACCTGCAGAAGATTCTAGAAGTCACCAAGAAGATGATGGAGCTGCTGACAGGAGAGGTGAGCGGTGCTGGGAATTCTGGGACATTATCCAGTAACAGACAAGGGATGTGTCTGGATGGTGACTGTATCATTGTGTGTGTCAGGTTCCTATAAGGTGTCAGGATGTCACTGTCTATTTCTCCATGGAGGAGTGGGAGTATTTAGAAGGACACAAGGATCTCTACAAGGACGTCATGATGGAGAATCTCTGATAGTATCATTAGGATTTGTACATTATCTGTACTATTATAGTTTCTGTCATTTGTATATGATATATACAGAGTGAAAACCTGAGTGATTCCAGAGTTGAAGTTTAAACAGAAGAAGAAGAAACAAATGTTTGTTACAATCCGGGCCGCCAATAGGGCAGTACAACCGACCATGCTGTACCGGGCCCGGGCCTTATCGGCTCAACTGGAGGGCCCAGGCAGCTTTACTGTTTAATTATATTGAAAATACTTTTAAGCTTTGGCCCAAGCTCCTAGGTTTGCGTATATTTTTCCTGGGCCCCATCAGTTCAGCAGAGGGGCCCAGGAGGGGAGGCGCAAAGAGGGACTTGCTTCTTCATTTCAGGTGCAGTTTGGTCCGGCCGCGGCTCATTGCAACCTTTCTTTTGCGGATGATTGATTGATCACAGGTGGAGCGATTATCCCTTCCTCCGCGGAGGAGTGCAGATAGCAAGGTTGCAGCCGGGTGGTGGGAGGAGATTTAGCAAGAGAGAGGGAGAAGGCAACAACAGGAACCCGGGCACAGGCAAGCTCACAATTTCTGTTTCTGAGGCCATATGCTGTATACAGACCGGTATTCAGCACTTTCTTTTCTGTGTTGGCTATTCGCACCATTCGGGGAACACCTGAATTTGCAGTATGTTCGATGGGTGTTCGCGCCTGCCAAATGCCCTGCAATGCACCACACAGTGCATTTTGCGCCCTGATTGGGCAAAACTTGTCCCAATCAGGGCGCAGTATAAGATGGTTATTAACCACTTTACCACCGGAGGATTTTGCTGTCTTAAGTCCAGGCCACTTTTTGCGATTCGGCACTGTGCGACTTTAACTGACAATTGCACGGTCATGCAACGCCGTACCCAAAAGAAATTTACGTCCTTTTTTCCCCACAAACAGATGCTGGGGTATTTGATCACCTGTGCAATTTTTACTTTTTGCGCTATAAACAAAAAAAGAGCAACAATTTTGAAAAAATAAGAATATTTTTCACATTTTTTTTATATGAAATTCCCCCCAAAAAAATGTTAAAAATCAAAATTTTTTATCACTTTAGGTCAATTTGTTTTCTGCTACATATTTTTGGTATAAAAAAAACGCAATAAGCGTATTTTGATTGGTTTGCGCAAAAGTTATTGCGTTTACTAACAAAGGGAAAGATTTCTGTCGTTTTTGGTGGGTTTTTTTTAACGAGTAATGGCGGCGATCTGCGTTTTTTTTTTTTTTTTGCGGGACTGCGACATTGCGGCGGACAGATCGGACCCCTAACTGACATTTTTGACACTTTTGGGGGTACCAGTGACATTACTACAGTAATCAGTGCTAAAAATATGCACTGTTACTGTAATAATGACACTGGCAGGGAAGGGGTTAACACCAGGGGCGATCAAAGGGTTAATTGTGAGCCTAGGGTGTGCTTTCTAACTGTATGGGGGATGGGCTTGTGGAATTAACACAGAGACCTGTGATCCTAAATAGGAGGAACACAGACGCTCTGTGTTGATAGCTGACAGAACAACGGTCTGCTGTGTTTACAACGGCAGACCGCCCATTCTGTCTCCACAGGGGGAGCGATCTCGTGTGCCCGGCGGCAATCACAGGCCACCAGCGCCGTGGATTGGCTTCCCCGCTGCCTAATGGGGGCGCGCTTCTGCCAACTGACGTACCTGTACGTTAGTTCCCGCAACCGAGCCAGCCTGCCGCAGTATATTTGCGGCGGGCGATCAGCAAGTGGTTAAAGACCAAGACTTTTTCTGACACTTGTTTTTTTTTTTCCAATTCTTTTATTTATATGAAAGACAACTTCCCTCACAGGTAGGTGCTAGGCAGACTATAGAGGGGGGCCTTGTCTGCTTATCAGGGGGGTCTGATTGTTCAGCTAGGATGTCATGTGTTTCCAGGTGTGTCTGTTGAGGGCTCTCATTAGACAGTGGAGGAAACCTGACCAATAGCAAACCAGGGCTTGTATCTATCCCAGAGGGCAGAATCTACCGCAATGCATCCTGGGAGGGGGTATAAATCTGAGGGGAGCACATGACAGGGTGTCTTTGGCGGGAAGCAGAGTCCCAGAAGGGAGAGTACGGATGTCTCTCCTCCCGTCAGCGTGAGGAAGGTGTCCTGGGCGGTCGGCCTAGAGGACAAAAGGTTGAGCTGAGCTGCAGAGAGGGATCCAGAGTGCTGAGGACCGAATGGAGCTGCTGGGGCAGAAGTTTCCAGGAAAGCAGTGTCGTGAGTATTGTAAACTGCCCCAGGGTCTGCCTAGGATAGGGGGCCACTCCGGAAGGTCCGAGGGATCCAGTGTGTTGAGGACCAAGTGGAGTTGTTGGGGCGGACATTTCCAGGAAAGCAGTGTCGTGAGTACTGTAATCTGCCCCGGGGTCTGCCTAGGATAGGGGACCACTCCGGAAGGTCAGAGGGATCCAGTGTGCTGAGGACCAAGTGGAGTTGTTGGGGCGGACATTTCCAGGAAAGCAGTGTCGTGAGTACTGTAATCTGCCCCGGGGTCTGCCTAGGAAAGGGGACCACTCCGGAAGGTGAGAGGGATCCGGGAGCCAGCTAACCAGTAGGAGGCTTAGAAAGGGGGTGCCAGAGTGTAAGCCCTGAAGAGAATTCAGTGAGAGAGGGTGCCGGTGTGGGCCCTGAAGAGTTAAGAGTTGCAGCAGTGTTACAAGTAGCTACCTCAGCCAGGAGGGCTAAAGGGAGCAGTACAAAGGACTTTGTGTCACCAGGGAGTGTCAAAGTCAGTTCGGAGTTAACAGACAGCAAGTAAGTGTTAACAAGCGCCAACCGGCGTTGACCGGCATTCAGCCGGCGTCAAGTCATTTTTCTCAGTTGTCCCATTATCTTGTGAATAGTTGAGCCAGAGAGTATCCCACTCATTCCCTTCTCCCATCCAAGTTCCTAAATAAATACAAAAACCCAAAGATGCCGGACTGGTCATTGTCTCAGTGCTCACACTGGGAGAACATGCTTAAATGTGCTGTTGTTGCTAGCGGTAACCCTGGCGGACCCCATCCAGCACAATGGCTGGGAATCCTGCTACATACGAAAGACAACTTCCAGGTAGAATAACAGCGACATTCCATATAGTACACATGCTGAGGCAGTAAGTTTCAGCAGCGGATACAATTCGTTCATAAGACTGAGATCCGTATGGGAGGTAGAATAAAGAGGTGTTCTACATTTCCTCTGTAGCACTGCCCCCTAGAGGACTGCTGGATTGTTCACCTCGGGATCCCCCTGGGTTACCGATTGCAACTGCAGCGTGCACAATTTAACTCTTTACTCCTTGGCTCAGTCAATGAACAGTCTAGGGGATGTAGTTGTTTTTGTGGTTTTATTTAAATTAGGGATGGGAGAAGGGAAGAGTTGGGATACTCCAACTTGAACTATTCACAGTAGATGAGGACTCCTGTCTGAGGATGCAGCCAGGCTGGTGATTCAACTTGCTACTCAGATGAATTTAGGATTAAGCCTCTATGTAGATGACTTGTTTGGATGATCCTGTGGCGAATCTGCCACTGGGACCACTTTTATGTTAAAGCGGACCGCCCACCATTTAAAAAAATACCGGGGTTATGGCAGCTATCTGCTGCCATAACCCCGGTATTTAACGTCAAAGTACCAACTTAAAACTGCGGTGGGCAGTCCATAAGTGGTTAGTAAGTGGGCCCGGGAAGCAGGCCGCCACATCCTTAACGACCGATGAGTCATCAGCTGTCAGCGGTAAAAAAAAAAAAAATGCATAGATTCCCTCCCCCAGTCCATACCAGGCCCTTCAGGTCTGGTATAAATATTGGGGGGACCCCACGCCATTTTTTAAAAATTTTGTCATGGGGTTCCCCCCCAAAATCCATACCAGACCCTTATCCAAGCAAGCAACCTGGCAGGTCAGAAAAAAGAGGGGGATGAGCAAACGCCTCCCCCCCCCCCCAACCATACCAGGCCACATGCCCTCCTCCCCAAACCCCTTTATCCGCATGTTGATGGGGACAAGGGCCTCATCCCCACAACCCTGGCCGGTGGTTATAGGGGTCTGGGCAGGGGGCTAATCGGAATGTGGAGGACCCCTTTAACTACCTGCCGACCAGCCACCGTAGTTTTACTGCGGCAGGTCGGCTCTATTACGTGAAACAACATACCAGTATGTCGCTTAGTGTAACAGATAGTGGGGGTGCGTGCGCGCCACCGGAAGCACACGCACCGATTGGCCAGAGGGGGAGCCAGTCAGCGGGTCTGCCGGGATCGCTCCCCATAGAGACAGATCAGCAGTCTGTAAACACGGAAGACCGCTGTTCTGTCAGTAATGAATACAGAGATCCGGTGTTCCTCCTATTTAGAAACACAGGTCTCTGTGTTCATCCAGTAAGCCCATCCCCCCACACAGTTAGAAAACATCCCCCTAGTGACACATTTAACCCTGTGATGGCCCCCTGGTGTTAACCCCTACCCGGCCAGTGTCATTATTACAGTGACAGTGCATATTTGTAGCACTGATTACTTTAGTAATGTCACTGGTACCCCCAAAAGTGTCAAAAATGTCAGTTAGGGGTCCGATTTGTCCGCCGCAATGTCGCAGTCCCGCTAAAAATTGCAGATCGCCGCCATTACTAGTAAAAATATAAATAAATAAAAATGACATAAATCTTTCCCCTAGTTTATAGACGCGATAACTTTCAAACGCAAACCAATCAAAATACCCTTATTGGGATTTTTTTTTACCAAAAATATGTAGCAGAATACAAATTGGCATAAAATTATGAAAAAATTTGATTTTTTATTTTTTATTGGGAATGTTTTATAGCAGAAAGTAAAAAATATTGTTTTTTTTTTCTTCAGAATTGTCGCTCGTATTTTGTTTATAGCGCAATAAATAAATAAAAAAAAAACACAGAGGTGATCAAATACCACCAAAAGAAAGCTCTATTTGTGGGGAAAAAAAGGACATACATTTTATTTAGGTACAGCGTCACACGACCGCGCAATTGCCAGTTAAATTAACGCAGTGCCAAATCGCAAAAAATTGCCCTATTTTGCGATTTGACACTGCGTGACTTTAACGGACAATTGCGCGGTCATGCGACGCTGTACCCAAATGAAATTGGCGTCTTTTTTTTCCCACAAACAGAGCTTTCTTTTGGTGGTATTTAATCACCTCTGCGATTTTAACTTTTTGCGCTATAAACAAAAAAAAAGAGCGACAATTTTAAAAAATAACAATATTTTTCAAATTTTTTTTTAGATGAAATTCTCAAAAAAAAATGTAAAAATCAAACTTTATTAACATTTTAGGCCAATTTGTTTTCTGCTACATATTTTTGGTAAAAAAAAATCGCAATAAGCGTATTTTGATTGGTTTGCGCAAAAGTTATTGCGTTTACTAACTACGGGAAAGATTTATCATTTTTATTGTTTTTTTTTTTAACCACTCTGCAACCGCTCACAGTAATACTACTGCGGCAGAGTGGTTCGTTATCGTCCAGTCACGTAGTATTAACGTGACTGGACTCCTCCCCTTCTGGGCGGCGCTTGCGCGCCGCCGGAGGCTCGCTCCCGCTGTTTTCATTCACAGCAGGAGTCGGGCCAGGGGAGGAGCAGCGGCGATCGCCGCTGCTCTTACCCGATCGTCGGGGATCGAGTCTGGAGATCCGCCCGCTGTGTGTAAACACAGCGGGCGGATCTCCATAGTGACAGGGAGTGACAGATCGGACTGTTCAGCATAGCTGGACATCCGATCTGTCCATGAATCACATAGTCACCTCCCCCCCTACACGTCAGTAAGCACCAGGCATACATTAACCCCTCCCTCTCCAATAAAATTAACCCCTTCCCTGCCAGTGTCATTTTTACAGTAACAGTGCATATATATAGCACTGATTACTGCAGTAATGTCACTGGTACCCCCAAAAGTGTCAAAAATGTCAGTCAGGGGTCCGGTCTGTCCGCCGCAATGTCGCAGTCCCGCAAAAAAAATCGCAGATCGCCGCCATTACGCGTTAAAAAAAAAACACCAAAAATGACAGAAATCTTTCCCTTTGTTAGTAAACGCAATAACTTTTGCGCAAACCAATCAAAATACGCTTATTGCGATTTTTTTTTACCAAACATATGTAGCATAAAACAAATTGGCCAAAAACTTTTAAAAAAATTGGTTTTTACATCTTTTTTGGGGGGAATTTCATATAAAAAAATGTGAAAAATATTGTTATTTTTTCAAAATAAACGTTCTTTTTTTGTTTATAGCGCAAAAAGTAAAAATCGCACAGGTGATCAAATACCACCAAAAGAAAGCTCTGTTTGTGGGAAAAAAAGGACGTAAATTTCGTTTGGGTACGGCGTTGCACGACCGCGCAATTGTCAGTTGAAGTCGCACAGCGCCGAATCGCAAAAAGTGGCCTGGACGGAAGACAGCAAAATCCTCCGGTTGTAAAGTGGTTAACTAGTAATGGCGGCGATCAGCAATTTTTTTTTTTTTTTTTTTGCGGGACAGCGACATTGCGGAGGACAGATCGGACCCCTAACTGACATTTTTGACACTTTTGGGGGTACCAGTGACATTACTACAGTAATCAGTGCTATAAATTATTATTATTATTATTATTATACAGGATTTATATAGCGCCAACAGTTTGCGCAGCGCTTTACAATGTGAAGAAAGACAATACAGTTACAATACAGTTCAATACAGGAGGAATTAGAGGGCCCTGCTCGTTAGAGCTTACAATCTAGAAGGGAGGGTCAAGTGAAACAAAAGGCAATAACCGTGGGGGATGGGTTGATGGAGAAAAAGGAGGTACATTTGTTAGGGGTTGGTAGGATAGGCACTGTTACGGTAATAATGACACTGGCAGGGAAGGGTTTAACATTACTGGTGATCAAGGGGTGATCAAGGGGTTACGTGTGACCCTAGGGGCGTGATTCTAACTGTCACGGGGCGTGGCTTGTTAGATCATCATCAGACATGCGATCCTATATAGCAGGATCACATAGCCTCTGTGATCACTTCAGGGAGAATGCGAGACTGCTGTGTTTACATCAGCCGTCTGTCCTTCTCTCTCTGCTGCGGGAGATCGCGAGTGGCCGGCGGACGTCGGAGCCGCCGGTCACACGCGCTGGCTCCCCGGCTGATTAGTGGGGGCAGGAGCACGCCGGCGGCGGCGAGCGCTCGCCCCCTAGAGTCTCCTGAGGGAGTGACGTAGTACTACGTCACTTTGCCCAGGAGCGGCCGCCTGCCGCAGTAAAACTGCGGCGGGCGGTGGGTATGTGGTTAAACAAAAAGTGCAAAAGCCACCCTGGCAGTGAATGTGAATGATAGATGTACTGTAAGGCTTACAGAGTATCTATTAGACCTTAAATTCAGCTGCAGCATTCTCTCTAGGTGGGATGATCTAGTCTGGACCCGCCGGAGCTATCCTGCCAGAAAGCTGTCACTGCATGCTGACAATCATAGGTGGGCATTTTATGCCCCACAGACGCATGTATGCATGTGGTTGTGGAGCAGAGAATGCCTCGCCCGCTTATGATTGGCAGGGCACTGTGACGAGGGGCCCTGGTTACAATGAATGTTTTATTATATCTTTCAGAGTGGAAACCTCAGGGATGATAATATTGTTGTTAAAGAAGAGTATAAAGAGGAGGATGAGGAGTATGGAGTGATGGAGGAGTTTTCAGAAGGACACAAGGATATGATGGCGCCACCTAATATCGGGAACCCACCAAAGAGATGTCCCCGTCCTCTGTATTCCCGGAATTCCACACAGGAAGGTCACATCATCCCTCACCATCATCAGGTAGGTAGAATGGATTATAGACACATGGAGATGTGTGGATTTTTCTTGTGAGGTTATGTCCATGTCCATCCTTCTCCTGGTTTAGGGTGAAGATCTGATAGATATAAAAGTTGAGGGTAAAGCAGAAGAAGAAGAAGAGATGTATGTGAGGGATGATCAGCAGTCTATGAAGGAGGATGGAATAACGAGGATATTTATAGACGAGGACACTCCTACAGAGATCAGCACAGGTGGGTCATTAACACTAAATACATTCCTCCACCCATACTGCTCACTGATTGGTCCAGAGTAGGGCAAGGACTGGGTGATATCAGCCTGTAATACCCTGGTCACTTTCCAGATCTGTGCTTCCCATTCTGTATTTCTCAACGTTGCTCAACCTAGGCACCTGGTGCATGTTCCTTCAGTCTTTTGCCCCATGCCCGGGACTAGGAAATTTCTAAGAGAGCAATCTTCCTGGGGTTACTTGTTCTGTTGTTTGCTGGCTGTGCCGGGTGTGGGGCCTCTGCAAGGTGTCTCCATGAAACATTTAAAGTGGTTGTAAACTGCTGATGTTCAAAAAACCTGCAAGGCAATGGCATAATGTGCATACTATGAAATACTCACCTTGGAACAAAGCCCTCCAGCGCTGTGAAGTCACCTCTGAGAGGGCTGCCATGTTTCCCCTGTCTGTCTTCCGGGATCGCGAGCTCCGGCTATGTGATTGGCCAAAACCGCAAAGACATCACTCCCGGTCATGTGCGTGGAAGCCACTGTTTCCAGCACGGGCACTGAAGGTCCGGCACTGTAAGCCGGACTTTCAGAGCGTACACGCCAATGATGTCATCGGCTGCATGCACTCTGAATATCTCCTAAACTGTGCATGTCTAGGAGATATTCACAGTACCTGCAGGTTAGGTTTATCACGGATTACTGAACACCAATATTTCACTATATGCAGTGGGTATAGAAAAGAATCACCCCTCTTTAAAATAATCACATTTTGTTGCTTTGTAGCTGGAGGTGGGCTGAACACCCCCCTGTTCTGTTCACAGCAGAACTGAACAGGGGAAATGTTCTAACCCAAACAGCAAACCCCATTGAAGTCTATGGAAGCTGAACAAGAAAAATCAATTGTACACATTTTGAAGGCTTATATGCAAGTTATTGGCCATAAAAGTGGTATGGAGGCCCGGGTACTGCCCTGAGGAGATGTATCAATACAATTTTTTTTTTTTTTTTAAAAACTATTGTTTTTTCAGGAGCAGTGATTTTTAATGATGCTTAAAGCGCAACAATAAAAATGAAAAATTCCTTTAAATCTAGTGCCTGGGGGTCCCCTTAGTCCACCTGTAAAGTGGCGCATGTGTACAGTGTATAGAACCTGCTGCAGCAAAAATGACTTTTCTAAAGAAAAAAAAACGAGTCAAATCACATTTAAAATGACTCACAGTTGCAATTGCCATGACCCGGATAATGAAAAAAAAATAATAAAGAAAAAAACAGCGTGGGCCCCCAGTCCATACTAGGCCATTCAGGCCCCACACCCAATTTTTTTTTTAAAAATGGCGTGGGATCCCCCCCAAAAGCCATACCAGACCCTTGCCAGAGCATGCAGGTCAGGAAAGGGAGGGGGGGCAAGCGAGCACCCTCCCCCCCCTCCTGAACCATACCAGGCCACATACTCTCAACATGAGGGAATGGGTGCTTTGGGGCAGGGGGGACTCTGCCAGGACAAGGGCCTCATAGCCATAACCGTGGTTGTGGGGATCTGCAGGTGAGGGGCTTATCGGAATCTGGAAGCCCCCTTTAAGAAGGGGGCCCCCAGATCCCGCCCCCCCATGTAAATGAATATGGGGTACATAGTATCCCTACCCATTTACCCAAAAGTGTCAAAAAGTAATAAAAACAGTGACAGTTTCTGACAATTCCTTTATTAAAAAAATCAAAAAAACAATGTCCCGCGATGTAGATCCATCGTCAATCACGCGGCGCGCCGCACCCGAAAAATGAAAAAATAAACAAAATGCTTTTGCCATCCATGAAGGCTGCATACTGCAGGCTAAGCCGTTTGGCAGTACTTATATAGGTAAGGGGCGGGGCCATCTGGCTACGTCACCTGGTGGTGCCGCCCCCATCTGATGTCACAGACCGGTACATGCTGGGTCAGTGACGTCAGATAGGGGCGGTGGCACCAGGTGATGTAGCCAGGGGGCATCAGGGGACACCATTTTATTTTTTAATAAAGGAATTGTCAAAACTGTGTGTATCTTTTTATTACTTTTTTGCCAGTTTTCACATGGGGGGGGCGGAATCTGGGGGCCCTGTTGTTAAAGGGGACTTTCAGATCCCGATAAGCCCCCTACCCGCAGACCCCCACAACCACCTGCCACTGTTGTGGCGATAAGGCTTTTGTCCCCATCAACATGCGGAATAAGGTGCTTTGGGGTGGGGGGGCAGAGCCCCTCCTGCCCCAAAGCACCCACTCCCCCATGTTGAGGGCATGTGGCTTGGTATGGTTCATGGGGGGGGGGGGCGCTCTCTCATCTCCCCCTTTCCTGATCTGTCAAGCGGCATTCCCAGATAAGGGTCTGGTATGGGTTTTAGGGGGGGAAACCCCACACTGTTTTTAAAAAAAAATTTTGGTGTGGGAAGAAGGTTCACCTTTCAAACATGACAATGACCCAAGGCACACAGCAAAAAGGACCACACAGCAGGTGGAGGAGAAGGTGGTGACTGTCCTTCCATGGCCTAGTCAGAGCTCAGACTTAAACCCCATTGAAAATCTGTGGAATGACTTGAAGACTGCAGTCTACAAATTTTGGAGCCTTAAACAGAAAGTGATAATGAGGGAGGAGTCAATAACCCAATGATGGTGGTCGTTAGGATCGGTCCAGTCTTTATCTTGGTTGTTCTCCCCCTATCTTCACTCTCTGACCTCTGGTGGGGCTCAGCCCGCTGTTATTCATGACTAAATCATGGACTAAATAAGGAAGTCTGGGACTTCTTGTGTTGGGAAGATGACAATGAGTGATAGAGGGGGAGGGGACACTGGTCCTATAATCCCCTCATCACTGTCACTCTACAGTTCTTGTTGTTTCCTCACTCTCTGACTAAGGTCCATGAATAAAGAAATGAACTGGTAGGAGATCAGAGGACCCATTAACTAGTTACCTTGAGGGGGGAATTGTAAGATCCTCAGAGACAAAGCTGCCTGATGTGGGCGGAGTCCTGGTTTAGGGGAACCAATCTGCTCATGTCTAGTAATAATCTTTTTATTTCTATTTTAGTAGATGGACGGGGGATGAGGAAAACCTCAGAGGATTGTCTCACTGTGTCTCCAGACTGTAAAGTAGAAGATGAGGACATCACACAGTATAGTCCAGGAGAAAACCCGGCCACCTCAAATGTCCATCCGGCATCACACAGTGTAGATGGACCATCGTATTCCTCTTATCCTGAGGAACCTCAGACTGTGAGGGACAATGCCGTCCTTCCAACAGATAAGAGGTTTCCCTGTACTGAGTGCGGGAAGTGTTTCCGTTTTAATTCTGGCCTTAATGTGCATAAAAGATCTCACACAGGTGAGAAGCCACATATCTGCCCTGAGTGTGGGAAATGTTTTTCATCTAAGTCTGCTCTTAACAAACATAAGAGATTGCACACAGGTGAGAAGCCATATTCCTGTCCTCAGTGTGGAAAAAGTTTTTCAGAGAAGTCCCATCTTTTCATACATCAGAGATCTCACACGGGTGAGAAGCCTTTTTCCTGTCCTGAGTGCGGAAAATGTTTTCCAGAGAAGTCCTCTCTTCATAAGCATCAAAGATCTCACACAGGAGAGAAGCCGTATTCCTGTTCTGAATGTGGAAAATGTTTTCTAAACAAATCTGAACTTGTCACACATCAGAGGTCTCATACCGGGGAAAAACCGTATTTCTGTTCTGAGTGCGGGAAATGTTTTTCACAGAAGACACATCTTAACAGACATCAGAAATCTCACACGGGTGAGAAGCCTCATTCCTGTCAAGAGTGTGGGAAATGTTTTTCAAGGAAGTCTGATCTTTACAGACATCAGAGATTGCATACAGGGGAGAAGCCATATTCCTGTTCTGAGTGCCGGAAATGTTTTACAGACAAGTCCTCTCTTTCCGCACATCAGAGATTCCACACGGGTGAGAAGATGTATTCCTGTTCTGAGTGCGGGAAATATTTTGCAGTGAAGTCCCATCTTTCCAAACATCAGAAATTGCACATGGGGGAGAAGCTGTATTCCTGCTCTGAGTGTGGGAAATGCTTTGTAAATAAATCAAAACTTGTCAGACATCAGAGGTCTCATACGGGGGATAAATCCTATGCCTGTCTTGAGTGTGGGAAATGTTTTGTACAAACATCAGATCTTGTCAGACATCAGAGATCCCACACGGGGGAGAAGCCGCATTGTTGTCCTGAGTGCGGGAAATGTTTTTCAGTGACATCCTCTCTTTATAAACATCTGAGATCTCACACGGGGGAGAAGCCACCTTCCTGTCCTGAGTGAGGGAATAGTTACTTAGTGAAGTCCTGTCTTCCTGTACATCAGGGATCCCACACAAGCCTCGAGGTGTATTCGTGCCTTGAGTGCGGGAAATGTCTTCTATATGAATGTTGCTGGAGATCACAGCTCTCATGTGGGGAAGAAGCACACCCTGATATATACCTCAGATATACTCCATGGCTGATCTTCATCATGGAAGAAACACTTCATAAGGAGATCAGGGATCACCAAAGACATGGATGTTGTACCGTGTTGGCCATTGATAGCAGTAGAAAAATAAAAATGGAGTCATTACCTTTCATTGGCTGAGTCATTATTGTGGTGTAATATTTCACAAATGCTTAGAGGTCTGTTTTTTTTAAACAATTAGTTAAACAAATGTGTCAAGCATTCATCCAGCCATGACGAATGTTGGCCATATTCCATGATCATAGGCTCCGTATAATGGCCATAATGCCGTTAATGTTTTTCCTGAAAGAGTTATTTCATGAAAAATAACGCATTATAGCCACTAGAGGAACCTGAGCATCCTAGGAAATAAACATTTATAACATTTTGTAACAGCTAGACAAATGCCTGTCCTACTCTTTCAACATTTTTTTATGCACAGACCCCCTTTAGTTTTCTTCGTCAGGCACGGTTTCATAGAAATAACTGAGAACCCATACTAAACAAATAGACCTGCTAGCAATGTTATTACCAGGCTGCAGCTAGGGGAGCTCTAATGTTTAGAGTGTGACCACAGGAGAGTTCACATGAATCCTTTTCACTGCCAGAGTTGATTTTGCTTTTCTTTTTTGCACGCATGTTTAACCACTTGCCGACCTCCTGCTGCATATATATTGCGGCAGGCTGGCTAGGCTGGGCGAATCAATGTACCTGTGCGGCAATCCGCGGGAGCACTCCTGGGGCAGCGCCGCCGCCGGTGCGCTCTCGCCCCCACTAGGCAGCGAGGATGCTGATCCACGGGACCGGTGGCACCAATTGCCTCTGGGCACCTGCAATCGCTCCTCGCTGAGAGAGAACACCGGTCAGATGTTGTAAACACAGCAGACTGTTGTTCTCTCTGACATGATCACATCCTTCTATATAGGATCACAGGTCTCTATGATCGTTTCCTCCCCCATACAGTTAGAAAAACTCCCCTAGGCTCACACTTATCCCTTTGATCACCCACAGTGTTACCCCCTTCCCTGCCAGTGTCATTATTACAGTGATAGTGCATATTTTTAGCACTGATTACTGTAGTAATGTCACTGGTCCCCCCAAAAGTGTAAAAAAATGTCAGTTAGGGGTCCGATCTCTCCGCCGCAATGTCGCAGTCTTGCTAAAAATTGCAGATCACCGCCATTACTAGTAAACAAAAATTAAAAATGACATAAATCTTTCCCCTAGTTTGTAACTTTTGTGCAAATCAATCAATATACACTTATTGGGATTTTTTTTTTTTACCAAAAATATGTAGCAGAATACAAATTGGCCTAAAATTAGGAAAAAATTGATTTAAGATTTTTTTTTTTTTTGGGAATGTTATATAACAGAATGTGGAAAATATTGTTTTTTTTTTCTTTTGTTTATAGCGCAAAAAAAAAAAAAAAAAATCGCACCCTCCGGCAGCAGGGAAAACGATCCGGTCCACTCTCCTCCCAGGCAGGAAATCGAGTGAGGGCAAGATGGCCCCCACTCGACTCTATGGTCTTGGAGGACCGGAGCGACGTCAAAAACATCATCTCTTAGCAACGCATTTAAAGAGCCCATTTTTTTTCATCATGAATAAAAAATGACTCTTTTTTTTTTTTTTTCTTCTTTTTTAGTGTAGATGTGAGGTCTTTTTGACCCCAGATCTCACATTAAAGAGGTTCTGTCATGCTTATTTCTATTACAAGGGATGTTTACATTTCTTGTAATAGGAATAAAAATGATCAAAATTAAAAAAAAAAAAAAAAAAAAAAAGTGTAAAAATAAAAGATAAAATAAATAGGAAAAAAAAAATTAAAGCACCCTGTCCCCGTTAGCTCACGCGCAGAAGTGAATGTATACGCAAGTCCCGCCCACAGATGTAAATGGCGTTCAAGCCACACATGTGAGGTATCGCCGCGATCATTAGAGCGAGTACAATAATTTGAGCCCTAGACCTCCTCTGTAACTCTAAGCTGGTAACCTGTAGAAATTTTTAAAATGTCGCCGATGGAGATTTTTAAGTACCAATGTTCGTCGCCATTCCACGAGCGTGCGCAATTTTGAAGCATGACATGTTGGGTATCTATTTACTTGGCTTAACATTATCTTTCACATTATAAAAAAAAAATGGACTACCTTTACTGTTTTCTTATTTTTTTATTCAAAAAAGTGAATTTTTTCCAAAAAAATTGCGTTTGGAAGACCGCTGCGCAAATACGATAAAAAATATTGCAACCATCTCCATTATATTTTCTAGGGTCTCTGCTAAAAAAACATATGTAATGTTTGGGGGTTCTAAGTAATTTTCTAGCAAAAAATACTGATTTTAACTTGTAAACAACAAGTGTCAGAAAAAGGCCTGGTCCAGAAGTGGTTAATCAGAGTATAGCATCAAGTCAGTTAAACTCCTGGGGTATTGATCTGGTCAGTTAAGTAGCAGAGGGGGTTGTTAATCCGTTTCAGCTGCTTTGGTGTTAATGAAACAACAGGTGCACTAGATGGGCGACAATGAGACAACCCCCAAAAAAGGAATGGTTTTACAGGTGTAGGCCAATGACCTTTTTTTCCCTACTCCTCTTTTCTGACTGTTTGTCACTAGTTTTGCAATTGGCTAGGGTCATTGTCACTACTGGTAGCATGAGGACATACCTGGACCCTATAGAGGTTGCACAGGCAGTCCAACTCCTCCAGGATGGCACATCAATATGTGCCATTGCCTGAAGGTTTGCTGTGTCTCCCAGCACAGTCTCAAGAGCATGGAAGAGATTCCAGGAGACAGACAGTTACTCTAGGAGAGCTGGACAGGGCCGTAGAAGGTCGTTAACCTATCAGCAGGACCGGTATCTGCTCCTTTGTGCAAGGAGGAATAGGATGAGCACTGCCAGAGCCCTACAAAATGACCTCCAGCAGGCCACTGGGGTGAATGTCTCTGACCAAACAATCAGAAACGAACTTCATGCGGGTGGCCTGAGAGCCCAACATCCTCTAGTGGGCCCTGTGCTCACTGCTAGTGATGTCGCGAACCTAAAATTCGCCGTTCGCGAACGGCGAACGCGAACATCGGCAAATGTTCGCGAACCGGGCGAACCGCCATAGACTTCAATAGGCAGGCGAATTTTAAAACACACAGGGACTCTTTCTGGCCACAATAGTGATGGAAAAGTTGTTTCAAGGGGACTAACACCTGGACTGTGGCATGCCGGAGAGGGATCACGCAAAAAAAAGTTCTTAAAAATTATAATTTTTTGATAGAGAGCCAATTATTGGAAAAATTAAAAAAAAATAAAAATAAAAAATTTCTTTGGATTTAGCATCTGGGGGGTCTAAAAAGTGTACCTGTGAAGTTTCAGCTCTGTAGCATGTCCAGAACCCCTAAAAAACAGCATTTTTCTTATATTTTCAGGAATATGGCTTCTCTGCGGCTGGCTTTTTCTCTTGCAGGCATTTATCGGGCATTTTTTTAGGCAGGCATGTCATTTTTTGTATTTAGTGTCTGGGGGGTCTAAAAAGTGTACCTGTCAATTTTCAGCTCTGTAGCATGTCCAGAACCCCTAAAAAACAGCATTTTTCTTATATTTTCAGGAATATGGCTTCTCTGCGGCTGGCTTTTTCTCTTGCAGGCATTTAGCGGGCATTTTTTTAGGCAGGCATGTCATTTTTTGTATTTAGTGTCTGGGGGGTCTAAAAAGTGTACCTGTCAATTTTCAGCTCTGTAGCATGTCCAGAACCCCTAAAAAACAGCATTTTTCTTATATTTTCAGTAATACGGCTTCTCTGCGGCTGTCTTTTTCTCTTGCAGGCATTTATCGGGCATTTTTTTAGGCAGGCATGTCATTTTTTGTATTTAGTGTCTGGGGGGTCTAAAAAGTGTACCTGTCAAGTTTCAGCTCTGTAGCATGTCCAGAACCCCTAAAAAACAGCATTTTTCTTATATTTTCAGGAATACGGCTTCTCTGCGGCTGTCTTTTCCTCTTGCAGGCATTTATCGGGCATTTTTTTAGGCAGGCATGTCATTTTTTGTATTTAGTGTCTGGGGGGTCTAAAAAGTGTACCTGTCAAGTTTCAGCTCTGTAGCATGTCCAGAACCCCTAAAAAACAGCATTTTTCTTATATTTTCAGGAATACGGCTTCTCTGCGGCTGTCTTTTTCTCTTGCAGGCATTTATCGGGCATTTTTTTAGGCAGGCATGTCATTTTTTGTATTTAGTGTCTGGGGGGTCTAAAAAGTGTACCTGTCAAGTTTCAGCTCTGTAGCATGTCCAGAACCCCTAAAAAACAGCATTTTTCTTATATTTTCAGGAATACGGCTTCTCTGCGGCTGTCTTTTTCTCTTGCAGGCATTTATCGGGCATTTTTTTAGGCAGGCATGTCATTTTTTGTATTTAGTGTCTGGGGGGTCTAAAAAGTGTACCTGTCAAGTTTCAGCTCTGTAGCATGTCCAGAACCCCTAAAAAACAGCATTTTTCTTATATTTTCAGGAATACGGCTTCTCTGCGGCTGTCTTTTTCTCTTGCAGGCATTTATCGGGCATTTTTTTAGGCAGGCATGTCATTTTTTGTATTTAGTGTCTGGGGGGTCTAAAAAGTGTACCTGTCAAGTTTCAGCTCTGTAGCATGTCCAGAACCCCTAAAAAAAAGCATTTTTCTTATATTTTCAGGAATACGGCTTCTCTGCGGCTGGCTTTTTCTCTTGCAGGCATATATATCAGTGGTGGGTGGGCAGTGGCACAGTACACTCTCTTTGGACCTGGCAGCAGTCACTGGCACCCAGGCAACTGCAATTTAAAAAAAATATATATTTTTTTTTACTTTGCAAGCTGCTGTGCCACTTTATATATCAGTGGTGGGTGGGCAGTGGCACAGTACACTCTCTGTGGACCTGACAGCAGTCACTGGCACCCAGGCAACTGCAATTTAAAAAAATATATATATTTTTTTACTTTGCAAGCTGCTGTGCCACCTTATATATCAGTGGTGGGTGGGCAGTGGCACAGTACACTCTCTGTGGACCTGACAGCAGTCACTGGCACCCAGGCAACTGCAATTTTAAAAAAATATATTTTATTTTACTTTGCAAGCTGCTGTGCCACCTTATATATCAGTGGTGGGTGGGCAGTGGCACAGTACACTCTCTGTGGACCTGACAGCAGTCACTGGCACCCAGGCAACTGCAATTTAAAAAAATATATATATTTTCTCTTACGTCCTCCGACAGTCGCCGCCCCTTCATATTCATCACCAATGGGTTATGTCCTCTTATCCGTAGGAGTAGCTAGGCAATAGAATATGTTAGTACAAAAGACTTTTAACATATCCCCACCCCCAGGGGGTGGTCCCCTCAGTACATAACCCTCCACTTCCTGTAACCAAACCAGTTTCATTTGTCTAGCTGTCAGGAGTGGCTGGATGTTTCTGTGCTGGGACACCTTGTCTCAGCTCTCTTTCCTTTCTTTGGATTTTATTTGAGTTTTTTCTCTCTTTCTTGTTAGCTGTTATTTTATCAGCGTTAGTTAGTTCTTCGGAAGAAGAGGATCATGCGGGCTGCGTCTCGGGCTGACCCCCCTGGTCGCAGGTTGTGGGTCGGTGGTTTCTCAGCCCGCCATCGAGCGTTCAGTCAGGTATCGCTCCTGAGTTTTCTGAACGACCCATCCCTGTGTCGTGCAGGGATGCCAGGTGAGGTGGCTACCTCACCGGACGCTGTGCGGTTTCTCAACCCACCTTCTGATGCGTCCTAGATGCGACTCTCCCTGCCTTATGTTCAGCGGTTTGTTCGCCTGTGCGGGTTCCCCACGCCATGTTAGAGGTAAGTGTATGTATGTGGGGACCTGTCTGTCTGGGGGGTGTCAGTCTGGGACTGTGTTACCTTACCCTGTGTTCACAATGTTACTGTCTCCCTATCCCTCATGTTGCATGCTGTGGGCTGCAGGAGGGGGGGGGTTGTGCTGCACTCTGTGTCAGTCTGTATGTGAACGGCTGTGTGCTGTGGGGCTTGAGTTTCTCATGCTTGGGGCACATTACAGCGCCGCTGCGGCGGTTTAACATGCTTCCTTTTGCTGGGAAATTTGGATGTTTTTTTACTTCACCCTCATGGGGTGTGGGAGCGGCGGTTTCGGCGCCAAACGGCGCCATTTTGGCTGCGATCGCTCCGGCCGCATGTTTTACATGCATGGTGGCCATTTTCTTGTAGCCTCCATAGGCTTTAATAGAGCGCCCTGTATACCAGCACTTCCTTTCCATCAGGAGCACCGCAGGCAGCAGCAGCAGCAGCGATCTCCAGGTTCATTTCCCTCTATTCCCTGTATCCTGCCTTGGTTTAATTGTCCCTGTGGGGGTCCCTTGTGTGGGGTGTTTGTGTGCGGTGGGCTACGATCGCAGCGCTCTCTTAAAGGGGCGGTCACCCATTTATTTTACTGCTACAGGGGCATGGATTCTCAGGAAAACAAATTTCCTACAACTTTAGTGGGAAGCCAGGGGTCTGCACTCTCCCCCCCTGGGGGGGATTTGGCTGCGATTGTGGCTAGCCTTGCGACTCAGGTGCAAATGCTGGTGGCTGCTCAATCCACAAAAAGGCCCAGAGTTTCAATTTCCTCTGATTCAGAGGGTGATGGTGCTGGGGCTGATGTGGCTGGGGTCTCCTTATCGGGGTCCCGTTCCTCCCTGGACCTTATCGGGTCAGAAATGGAGGCTGAGGTGGAGGGGGTTGATAATTCTCCCCCTGGCTCGTCTGAGGAGCTTGCACTCATGGATGAATTGGTTGCTTCTATCAAGCAAACACTGCGGTTAGAGGAAGAATCATGTCCTCCAGCTGCCTTGGCGGCTTATGGGACGCAGAAAAGGCGCAAAACGTCGCAGGTGTACCCCTGCACTGATGATTTCCAAAATGCTGTGAAAGAACAGTGGCGTAATATACGCAAGCCGTTTGCTGTACCTAGTAGGTTTAAGCTACGCTATCCCTTTACGCCTGCTACTGATGAGCGCTGGTGTATTCCACCGCCGGTGGATCATGCGATAGCGGTTTTGAACAAATCCACTGCGATTCCGGCTGAAGACACCCCGGTGTTCCGGGATGCCACGGACAAGAGGATGGAATCCCTTGCCCGTCACACCTATTCTATTATGGGTTCTATGTTAAAAGCCTTATTTGCTTCTCTTATGGCGGCCCAAGCGGTCGCGAGCTGGACGCAGGTGCTTAGGCGGGTCCTGGTGGCTGATTCTGCCCCCCAGGCGACTTTGGATATGGTGGATCAAATCCACCAGGGTGTCATGTACTTGTGTGATGCGGACCTGGATATGGTTCCGTTGGCTGCACGTGTACACAGTGTGGCGGTGTTGAATCGCCGCCTGGTTTGGTTGAAGTGTTGGTCTGTGGATCAATCTTCCCGTAAGACTTTGGCCAATCTGCCTTATGATGGTTCTCGCCTTTTTGGCGAATCCTTAGATGCTCTAATTAAGGGAGTCACGGGTGGTAAGAGCACGCTCTTGCCCCAATCCCACAAGCCCAAGGCGGCTCCTGGTAAGAAGCATGCTTCCTTTCGACCCCATCAGGGGTCCTTTCGTGCCTTTCGGTCACACTATAGGGGCAAGCCGTCAAAGGGTCAAGGCTCCCACAAGAAGCCGTGGGCTGGTAAGCAAAAGTCCGGCCAATCCGGTTCTGCGGCCCACAACAGTGCGGCCTGAAGGGGCGCCCTCACCCGAGTCTGGAGTGGGGGGACGCTTGCTCGCTTTCTCTCGGCCATGGCTGTCCCGGGTTCGGGACAGGTGGGTTCAGGAAGTCGTTCGATCTGGTTACAAGATCGAGTTTCTCTCTCGGCCGAAGAACAGATTTTTTCCCTCAAATCTTCTGTTATCCCCGGAGCGTTTGCGGGACCTGCGTCTAGCGGTGCAGGACCTGAGGGCTCAGGGTGTGGTGGTCCCGGTGCCTCATCGGGACAGATTTCGGGGGTTCTATTCCAATCTGTTCACCGTGCCCAGGAAAGAGGGCAAGGTACGTCCGATTCTGGACTTGAAGGCGCTGAACCGCTTTGTGCGGGTGCGCAAATTCCGCATGGAATCCCTGCGGTCGGTGGTGGCTGCCCTGGTTCCGGGGGAGTTCATGGCTTCCATCGACTTGAAGGATGCGTATCTTCACATCCCCATTTTCGAGGGTCACCAGAGGTACCTTCGATTCGCCATAGCGGAGGATCATTACCAATTTGTGGCTTTGCCTTTCGGTCTCGCCTCGGCTCCGAGGGTGTTCACCAAAGTGCTGGCTCCGGTTCTGGCCTTGTTGAGAGCCCAGGGCATATCGGTCCTGGGATATCTGGACGATATTCTGGTTCGGTCTGCGACCAACCAAGGTCTGGGGAAGGATCTGTCCGTCACGTTGCAGACTCTGCAAGAGTTTGGTTGGACGATCAATTTCCCAAAATCAACATTGTGCCCGTCAGTCCGCCTCTCATACCTGGGAATGATTCTGGACTCTGTCCAGGCGAAGGTCTTCCTACCGGACGACAAACTCAGGACTCTTCAGGAGGGAGTCAGGTCCCTCAGGGACAATCAGTTCTCGTCCATTCGGACGTGCATGCGGTGTCTGGGATTGATGGTCTCGGCTTTCGAGGCGATTCCCTTCGCTCAGTTTCACACTCGGGGTCTCCAAGCGGAGATATTGTCCAAGTGGGACGGGCGACCGCACTCTCTGGATCTTCAGATATCCTTGAGTTCTCAGACCAGAAGGGATCTTCTGTGGTGGCTTCGGTCCCCCTCAGTGTCGGGGGGCAAGTCTTTTCGTCCCCTTTCGTGGACGGTGATCACCACGGACGCCAGCCTGTCGGGCTGGGGTGGTGTTCTGGGCGTTCTGTCCGCCCAGGGTGTGTGGTCGAAGGAGGAATCCTCCCTTCCGATCAACGTTCTGAAACTGCGAGCGATACTCCTCTGTCTTCGTCGTTGGACGGACAGTCTCCACGGCTGTCCGGTCAGGGTGCAGACGGACAATGCCACGGCGGTGGCTTACATCAATCACCAAGGGGGCACCAGGAGTGCCCAGGCGGCTCGAGAGGTGGCTGCGATTCTGTCTTGGGCCGAGACGCATGTCCCGGCAATATCTGCAGTTCACATTCCGGGAGTGAAAAATTGGCAGGCGGATTATCTGAGCCGCCAGACCCTGGACCAGGGGGAATGGTCCCTTCACCCGGATGTCTTCCAGATGTTGTGCGCGAAGTGGGGTCTTCCGGAGGTAGACCTGTTCGCGTCTCGTCTGAACAACAAGGTTCCACGGTTCGTGGCAAGGACGCGCGATCCTCGGGCAGACGCGTCGGACGCGTTGGTTGCCCCGTGGCATCAGTACCGACTGATGTATGCGTTTCCACCGCTCCAATTGCTGTCCAGGTTCCTTCGCAGGTTGCACTCGGAACCAACTGCGGTGATTCTTGTGGCACCGGACTGGCCTCGCCGGTCCTGGTACGCAGACCTCGTAAATCTGGCAATCGACGTCCCGTGGCGTCTGCCTCTTCGAGAAGATCTTCTGTCGCAAGGACCGATCTTCCATCCTGCTTTACAGTCGCTGGCTTTGACGGCCTGGCTGTTGAAACCGAGGTCCTGAAGAACAGGGGTCTTTCCCCTGAGGTCATTCACACCTTGATCAATGCGAGGAAGTCTTCCTCGGGGAAGGTTTACTACCGTACTTGGAAGGCGTATTTTGCCTGGTGCGAATCCAGGGGTTTCTCTCCTACCACTTATTCAGTGTCCAGGGTATTGTCCTTCCTTCAGACGGGTGTTGAACAGCGTTTGGCGCTGGCTACGATCAAAGGTCAGGTGTCCGCTTTGGCTGTTCTGTTTCAGCGTCCTGTGGCATCTAACGCTTTGGTTAGCACTTTTGTGCAGGGGGTACGTCATCTGATCCCTCCTAGGAAGGACCCTCTACCCCCTTGGGACTTGAATCTAGTCCTGTCTGTATTGCAGCGTGCTCCGTTTGAAAGGATCAGGGAGATCTCGCTGTCTTTGTTATCCAAGAAGGTCGCCTTTTTGGTGGCTATCACTTCGGCTCGTCGAGTGTCGAAGCTGGCAGCCTTGTCCTGCAAGTCTCCGTATCTGGTTGTGCATTTGGACAAGGTGGTCTTGCGACCTAACCCTTCTTTTCTTCCAAAGAGGGTTTCGGACTTTCATCTCAATGAGGATATTGTCCTGCCTTCGCTCTGCGCGAAGCCTAAGCATCCGACGGAGGTGCTGCTTCACTCCTTGGATGTTGTCCGGGCGATTAGAGTCTACTTGAAGTCGACTGAGTCTTTTCGCAAGTCGGATGCCTTGTTTGTTCTTCCGGAAGGTCCTCGGAAGGGCATGGCGGCGTCGGCTTCTACCATCGCCAAATGGATCAGACAGACCATTGAACAGGCCTACGCTTTGAAGGGGAAAGTTCCCCCTGTACCTGTGAAGGCGCACTCTACCAGGTCTCTGAGTACGTCTTGGGCCTGTCGTCATGGGGCCTCTGTGGCCCAGGTGTGTAAGGCGGCGACTTGGTCGACCGTTCACACTTTCACAAAATTCTACAGAGTAGATGTTCAGGCGTCGGCTGATGCTTCCTTTGGCCGCAAGGTTCTTAGTGCGGCTGTTCCCTAGAGCCCTTGTTGCGGGTTCTTTGACTGTTTGGGGCTTTTGTTTTTCCCTGGGTTTTCTTGCTCCTGTTGAGCGAGTGTTTTGTTCTTATGCCCGACTGGTTTCCTTCCTTTGGTAAGGTTCCTTTCTCTGATGGGGAGACGGCGTTGCCTTGGGCGCGGCTGCGTTCTTCCCACCCCTCATGTTTACACTGCTTTGGGACATCCCATTGGTGATGAATATGAAGGGGCGGCGACTGTCGGAGGACGTAAGAGAAAACGGAATTTTTGTAAAATCTTACCTGTAAAATTCCTTTCTCTGAGTCCTCCGACAGTCGCCGCCCCCGCCCCTCTTTTGGGGTTTTTCATGTACTCTCTACTGCTATTTCACTGAAACTGGTTTGGTTACAGGAAGTGGAGGGTTATGTACTGAGGGGACCACCCCCTGGGGGTGGGGATATGTTAAAAGTCTTTTGTACTAACATATTCTATTGCCTAGCTACTCCTACGGATAAGAGGACATAACCCATTGGTGATGAATATGAAGGGGCGGCGACTGTCGGAGGACTCAGAGAAAGGAATTTTACAGGTAAGATTTTACAAAAATTCCGTTTTTTTTACTTTGCAAGCTGCTGTGCCACCTTATATATCAGTGGTGGGTGGGCACACAGTGGCACTGCAGTGGGCACAGTACACTCTGTGGACCTGACAGTCACTGGCAGCCCAGGCAACTGCAATAATAAAAAATATTTTTTTTTTCAATTTATTGCAACAAGATGCTGTGCCAACGTATATATATCAGTGGTGGGCAGTGCACTGCAGTGGGTACAGTGCACTCTGTGGACCTGACACAGCACTCACTGCAATTATGACAGAGGAAAAAAAAATATTTTTTAAAATGCCAGGTACTGTGCCTGTGCCACCCGAAATGAGTGTGGTGTGCACACAGTACAGTCTGTGGTAGGTCTGTGGCCTCTCACACACAGCGGGCAGGCAACTGCAGTGTACAATAGATATATATATATATATATATATATATATATATAAAGAAAAAAATCTATTACCTTACCAGCCCTTAAAAGGGCTTTTGGGGACACTATATATATATATATATATATATGTATATATATAAATAAAAAAATCCTCAATTACCAGCCCTTAAAAGGGCTTTTGGGGACACTAGATAGATATAGATATATATATATATGAAGAAACAACTCAATTACCAGCCCTTAAAAGGGCTTTTGGGGACGCTAGGTATATATATATATATATATATATATGAAAAAGTGTGTTTGTTTTATAGAGTTTATAAACAAAAGGTACCACATCCCTAATCTGTATATATTCTATACTGGGAAAGGTATCCCAAAGAGTGAAACCCACAGCTGGAACCTGAGGTGTACAGGTAGGTGCTGGGGTAAGAGGACATGAGAAAGAAGGAAAGTATAAAGGAGAAAGGGAAGGGGAAAAAAAAAGAAAATGAAAAGAAAAGGGAAAAAGGGGGAAAGGTAGAAAGGAAGGGGGGGAAAAGGGGAAAGAAAAAGGGGAAAGGAAAATAAAAATAAAGAGAGCAGAAAAAGGGGATGGGGGAAGGGAAACAAAAAATGGGGGGGGGGGGGGGGGGAAGGGAAAGAAAGAGAAAAGGGTGGGGAACTAGGGAAAAAGAAGAAGGAAAGAGGAAGGGAAAAGCAAATGGAAATGCGAAAAAATGGGAGGGCTGGTGGGACTTTAAAGGTACCAGGTAGTTCAAAATAATAAGTACATAGTTTAAAAACTGGAAATATTTATTGACATAACATCTTTAAAATTCAAGACAAAAAATACAACATAGATACAAATAATTTGACATATACAAGAAGAGCAATGTGTTGAACATAAGGCAATAATGATAATGAAGATAAATAGGTCCAATGATGAGCATTAAACCAATCCCGACATGTTTCGCGGGCAATGGTGCACCGCTTCTTCAGGGGAATAAGAATGTATCAATGTACAGTGCCTGTATGATACAGTGACAACAAACAATTATTATTAGTTCAAATGCATATATGTCTAACAATAAGAGCAAAAAGTGCATGCTAGTATGGAACATCAAAGGACATTCAGGGCCGTCACCATAGAGAGATCCACCACCAAACCAATTGGATAGAGAGCTCCCCAGAAAATACGTCTCACCCGCGGATGTGGAGGGGCATAGGGGGTGGGATAGAGATGTAAGTGTGGTAAACTAAGGAAGTTTTCACCGCCCGGTAAACAAGAAAGAAAAACCTGTTTGTAGGTCTAACATATATACCTTATTCAGTGTCTGGAATAGACACGTTTGTATAGTCAAAAATGATAAAGGTTAAGGGCAGGAGGTGTCAAACATGGCGGCCAAGTTGGAGAAATATCCAGCGGGGTAATGATCTGGAGAGATGGAAATCAAACAAGTAGTGCATCTATGATCCAAAGTGCTGTATATTATATCTCTGTTAAGTTATAAAAAGCCACGGAGGGGCTTTACCTGCAAAGATGGAGGATAAGTCCTTCTTGGTAAAGATAGGTAACTAGGGATATGAATAAAGCCCAAGTATGAGCTGTTGCACTTGTATTACTTAGTCAGAGGGGTGAGGCCAGCCATCACAGACATCTAAATAGCATATGGAGAGATCAACGTATTGTAAGGTGAAAGGAGAACCCATCTATCTTCTGACAACAGGTACGTCAATATGGTTCTGAGTATCTTACCCGCGTGGGACCGCCATGTCCGCACACACCAGTTCCTGAGTGACTGAATGAGACGCTTGTTCCCCCTGTTATGGCCCTCAACCCGACGCCACGCCGCGCATGACGTCACGCGTAACGTGGGCGGGTCAGGTCCTCAACTGCGCGCGCATCCGAAGAGGCGCATGCGTAGTGTCGCTCAGACCGGGCCGCAAAGGACAGCCCGGAAGGCGGCCACAACAACGCCGGGCGGACAAATCAACATCCGGCCAGCGGTGTGTGAGAGGACCACACATCCGCTGAGACGTCTGGAGAACACGCCACCCAGTGGCAGGAGGAGGAACCACACACATGGATAGTGCCCAGGATGTACTTCGATCGCCAAAAGAATTATAGCATGCATGTAAACAAATATGACAATAGACATGATAAGGAGATAAAGTAATGGCAAAAAAACACCTATTAATTTTTATGTAAAATATACCGTTATAATCCTCAAAGTAAATGGTTATTATAAAGGAAACTTATAGGAAACAATAAGTTCCCCATAGTTTCTACAAAGGATACCATGTTATGGAGAACTGAAATCCTCCAGCACACGGGGAATTTTGACATCATAAAAAATAAAACATATCAAAATATTAAGTATTGACTGCTACAGCGATTGGAGATGTAAAATCCCAGAGAGATGTCAACTCGAAAAATGAGTATATAATGTTTTCAATAATGAGAATAATTGGCAGACTCACCATTCTCCAGAGTCCCATCAGCGGTGCCACAGGGGGATGGTCCAGAGATGAATTGTGGGCAAAAAGGGGGCAGAGACGTTCAGCAACTAGCATCGACCGGGTTCAAGAGCAATCCAAAAATATATATAGAATGTATATGAAAAAAGGGGGGGAGAAACGAAGGAAGGAATAGACCAATGGGGAAAAGACCGCTTTAACCCAAGAAAGGTTTGTAAGTCAAGACCTCATTGATCCCAGGAGGTATGGTAGCCTCCAGGGACTCTATCCAATACGATTCCCTTTGTAAAACCCGTTTGTCCCAGTTTCCCCCTCGGGGATCCTGGGGGATCACTTCCAAAGCAAAAAACGAGACCATGGAGTTATCATACTTATGACAAAAAGCTATGTGACGTGTGACACTTGTTTGTATTGTACCTCCCTCAGAGTGGTAGATATGATCCCCTATACGCTTGCTCAATTTCCGAATGGTCTTGCCGACATAGAATGCCCCACAGCAACAACTCATGAGGTATATAACCCCCTGAGTGTTGCAGTCGGCATGATGTCTGGACTGAAACCACTTTCCACTGGGCAAACGAATACCCGTACCGACCCTAATCCAAGGACATTTATCACAAGAGCCACAGCGGTATGTACCCTTTGGGAGACCCATCTTGGTGGATTCTTTTGTATAGTGACTTTTGGTTAAACAGTCTCTAAGGGACATTGATCGTCTAAACACCAGACTGGGTCTGGCACTTAGATATTTGTGAAGAGTAAAGTCTTGAGTAAGAATCGGCCAGTGGCGCTTAAGGATCTTTCGCAGAACATCATCGTGAGCAGAGTATGTGGTAATAAATCTGACACTTTTATCATCTTTTTTGGAGGTAGTTTTGTAAAGCAAATCAGCTCTCGAATAAGTGATGGCTCTATTGTAAGCCTTCCTGAGCAGTGTCTTAGAATATCCCCTGGCAAGGAGTCGCTCACGGAGCAGGCCAGCCTGGACATAATACTTAGCCTCCATGGAACAATTCCTACGGAGCCTTAAATATTGGGCATAAGGGATACTTGCAATCAAGGGGGCGGGATGGGCACTTGCTGCGCTGAGAATGGTATTACCCGCACTGGGTTTGCGGTAAAGGTCCGTATCAATGAGGCCATCCGGGGAGAGGCTGATGTTCAGATCAAGGAATGAAATCATGTGCCTGTCAAACGTGTGAGTAAATTTGAGATTTAGATTGTTATGGTCAATGGCTTTCAAAAATAGTGAAAGTTCATCTACTGTACCCGTCCATATAATCAACAGATCATCAATGAACCTGTACCAAATTAAAATGTGAGACATCCACTGTTCCATTCTCTCGTCCGAAAAGACCAGCCTCTCCCAGGCACCCAAATATAAATTCGCATAAGAAGGAGCGCAGCAAGTGCCCATAGCCACCCCCTGGACCTGCAAGTATGTTTGCTCCAAAAAGGTGAAATAATTTCTCGTGAGAATGAATCTTAATAACCGGAGGACAAAGTCCATCAAGGGCCAGGTCTTATAATCCTGTTCCTTGAGGAAAGATTCGGCCATCCGGATGCCCTGGTCGTGCGGGATACTGGAGTATAACGCCTCAATATCAATTGCTACAAGCAGGGCATCCGGAGGGACCTGAATCTCCTCAAGGTGTTTGAGAAGATCGGTGGTGTCCCTGATATAGGACGGAAGTGCAAGGACATGAGGAAGTAAGAATGAGTCCACGAATTTGCTGGCGTGCTCCGTGAGCGACTCGTTGCCAGAGACAATGGGTCTCCCAGGAGGGTGCACCAAACTCTTGTGCACCTTGGGCAAAGTATAAAAGGTCGGAGTTTTGGGATATTTGGTAGATAAGAAGTTATACGTATCCCTGTCTATGAGGCCCTGGGAAAGGGCCTCAAAACACAGGGACCTGTATTCACGAATGAAATCCTCAATGCAACCGGGCTCAATGGGCAAATACCATTGCCGGTTGCACAAGACTTCTAGACACATGGTTTCATACTGGGGAGGAGTCATAACAACTATGTTACCCCCCTTGTCTGATTGTTTTATAAGGATATCTTTGTTGTTTTGAAGTGAGGATAGAGCCAGGGCCTGATCTCTAGTGAGATTTCTAGGGATAGGGGGCAAAGAAGTCATTTTTAAGTCTCTGGACACCCGTTGAACGAACGTCCAGATGTTGGCATTGTTCGATAGATCAGGAAATTTCTCTGATTTCGGTTTAAAGACCTTTTTTGAAATAATTTGAGAAGTGGGAGGAGGAGGGGTTTCATCAGGTGAATCCACTGAGTCAATCATGGACACAACTTCCGTATTGCCCTCTTCATATAACAGAACTAGGTCCTTGATGGCCCGACTCTCAGCCATGGTCAAGTGCCTGGTCTGTTCGGCCAGTTGTTTTTCTAAGTTTTTTTGTTTCCTATCTTTGTCAAACATAAATTTAAAAGTAAGATTCCTTGCAAATAGGTGTAGATCTTTTATAGTTTCAGAGGTATCAATAGCCCTGGAAGGGCAAAAGCCTAGACCCAGGCCAAGCACTTGTTCCTGGACAGGAGTCAAGTCAAATGGAGTTAAGTTAATAATATTAAGTTTGTTTGAGGCATTAATGTGTGTGTTGAAATTATTTAAGTTGTTTTGGGTTTCACGTACATGTTTAAATTGCCCTGTTTGGTGTTCCTGGGTGTTTGGGGATTGGGTAGCTCTAAAAAACCGTCGTCCGATATAGCGGAAGCGGAATCACTAGTGTTGGAGGGTAATGAAGTGTTTCTGGCTAGTACTTTCTGTAGTGTAGGGGCTATGTTTGGTAGACTCGTGGACGTGTTTAGATTAGCGAGTGTATCAGGTTTTTTCTTATTTTGACTCGAGGGTAAAGTGGGTGAAGGACCAGCACTGCCTCGTCCTCGTTTCTGGGCCTTAGTGCGTTTGTTGGGAACAGGGGGACCTGATCGTGGTGCTCGTGATTGGTGCGAAAGGGAACTAGCCAGGCTAGAATCAGATTCTACATTATCATCCGTGATATCAACGTGATTAGTAGTGCGTGTGCGGTGTGTATATAAGGGGCGGGTTTTGAGATTCCATTTGTACGCATAGCCTTCATTGAAGGCTTGTTTGTCTTTTTGGAACTTAACTTGTTTTTTATGGATAATTTCTTTATTCATGATCTCTAGTTTGGCCTTCACCTCTGTCCAAGCTGGAGCAAAATTAGGGGCCTCGAAGACCTGTTTATATTTGGTATTCATTTGATCTATTTCAATGTCTAACGCTGTCATATCCACCCTATACTGGGTCACGAGTGATTTCATCAAATCTTGACTACATATATTAAGTATACTCTCCCATTCTTTTTTGAAAGTCTCAGATGGATCTCTCAAAGTAGGGAGCGTGTGTATCCTCAGCCCTTGTGGGCTGATATTCTCATCAATGTACTTGAGGAAATACTCGATATGCCAGTAAAGATGTGATTTGCGTTTTAATAGGTTATACATTTTGCTTAGATAGGTCCTTAGGTCTTCCTCTGTTTTGGTATGGGATTCACACGTGGATTGTATACCTGTCATGAAACCGGTCCATGCTGTGCCTAGCAAGTCCATGCCTATGCCCACAATTTCGGACCAAACGACCACCAAACGACCCCACAGGATGCGAAGCTGGAGAAAAAAAGCACAACTACTCCGAACCAGAGTGTGTGCCCCGGGAAACAAAAACAAAACTAGAATTACTGTCTCTCTGAGATATCAATAAAAGGCTGAGCATATAATCCAAGTGATATGTTCATATAGAAAATACTATAATGCAATACAATTTTACAAACACTTGGCATGTAGCCAAAAAGAAAGGCGCCCTCAGGTGTGTTATCCACCTAAAATTAATTGAAAAAGTGTGTTTGTTTTATAGAGTTTATAAACAAAAGGTACCACATCCCTAATCTGTATATATTCTATACTGGGAAAGGTATCCCAAAGAGTGAAACCCACAGCTGGAACCTGAGGTGTACAGGTAGGTGCTGGGGTAAGAGGACATGAGAAAGAAGGAAAGTATAAAGGAGAAAGGGAAGGGGAAAAAAAAAGAAAATGAAAAGAAAAGGGAAAAAGGGGGAAAGGTAGAAAGGAAGGGGGGGAAAAGGGAAAAGAAAAAGGGGAAAGGAAAATAAAAATAAAGAGAGCAGAAAAAGGGGATGGGGGAAGGGAAACAAAAAATGGGGGGGGGGGGGGGGGAAGGGAAAGAAAGAGAAAAGGGTGGGGAACTAGGGAAAAAGAAGAAGGAAAGAGGAAGGGAAAAGCAAATGGAAATGCGAAAAAATGGGAGGGCTGGTGGGACTTTAAAGGTACCAGGTAGTTCAAAATAATAAGTACATAGTTTAAAAACTGGAAATATTTATTGACATAACATCTTTAAAATTCAAGACAAAAAATACAACATAGATACAAATAATTTGACATATACAAGAAGAGCAATGTGTTGAACATAAGGCAATAATGATAATGAAGATAAATAGGTCCAATGATGAGCATTAAACCAATCCCGACATGTTTCGCGGGCAATGGTGCACCGCTTCTTCAGGGGAATAAGAATGTATCAATGTACAGTGCCTGTATGATACAGTGACAACAAACAATTATTATTAGTTCAAATGCATATATGTCTAACAATAAGAGCAAAAAGTGCATGCTAGTATGGAACATCAAAGGACATTCAGGGCCGTCACCATAGAGAGATCCACCACCAAACCAATTGGATAGAGAGCTCCCCAGAAAATACGTCTCACCCGCGGATGTGGAGGGGCATAGGGGGTGGGATAGAGATGCAAGTGTGGTAAACTAAGGAAGTTTTCACCGCCCGGTAAACAAGAAAGAAAAACCTGTTTGTAGGTCTAACATATATACCTTATTCAGTGTCTGGAATAGACACGTTTGTATAGTCAAAAATGATAAAGGTTAAGGGCAGGAGGTGTCAAACATGGCGGCCAAGTTGGAGAAATATCCAGCGGGGTAATGATCTGGAGAGATGGAAATCAAACAAGTAGTGCATCTATGATCCAAAGTGCTGTATATTATATCTCTGTTAAGTTATAAAAAGCCACGGAGGGGCTTTACCTGCAAAGATGGAGGATAAGTCCTTCTTGGTAAAGATAGGTAACTAGGGATATGAATAAAGCCCAAGTATGAGCTGTTGCACTTGTATTACTTAGTCAGAGGGGTGAGGCCAGCCATCACAGACATCTAAATAGCATATGGAGAGATCAACGTATTGTAAGGTGAAAGGAGAACCCATCTATCTTCTGACAACAGGTACGTCAATATGGTTCTGAGTATCTTACCCGCGTGGGACCGCCATGTCCGCACACACCAGTTCCTGAGTGACTGAATGAGACGCTTGTTCCCCCTGTTATGGCCCTCAACCCGACGCCACGCCGCGCATGACGTCACGCGTAACGTGGGCGGGTCAGGTCCTCAACTGCGCGCGCATCCGAAGAGGCGCATGCGTAGTGTCGCTCAGACCGGGCCGCAAAGGACAGCCCGGAAGGCGGCCACAACAACGCCGGGCGGACAAATCAACATCCGGCCAGCGGTGTGTGAGAGGACCACACATCCGCTGAGACGTCTGGAGAACACGCCACCCAGTGGCAGGAGGAGGAACCACACACATGGATAGTGCCCAGGATGTACTTCGATCGCCAAAAGAATTATAGCATGCATGTAAACAAATATGACAATAGACATGATAAGGAGATAAAGTAATGGCAAAAAAACACCTATTAATTTTTATGTAAAATATACCGTTATAATCCTCAAAGTAAATGGTTATTATAAAGGAAACTTATAGGAAACAATAAGTTCCCCATAGTTTCTACAAAGGATACCATGTTATGGAGAACTGAAATCCTCCAGCACACGGGGAATTTTGACATCATAAAAAATAAAACATATCAAAATATTAAGTATTGACTGCTACAGCGATTGGAGATGTAAAATCCCAGAGAGATGTCAACTCGAAAAATGAGTATATAATGTTTTCAATAATGAGAATAATTGGCAGACTCACCATTCTCCAGAGTCCCATCAGCGGTGCCACAGGGGGATGGTCCAGAGATGAATTGTGGGCAAAAAGGGGGCAGAGACGTTCAGCAACTAGCATCGACCGGGTTCAAGAGCAATCCAAAAATATATATAGAATGTATATGAAAAAAGGGGGGGAGAAACGAAGGAAGGAATAGACCAATGGGGAAAAGACCGCTTTAACCCAAGAAAGGTTTGTAAGTTTTTTATATATATATAAAGAAAAAAATCTATTACCTTACCAGCCCTTAAAAGGGCTTTTGGGGACACTATATATATATATGTATATATATAAATAAAAAAATCCTCAATTACCAGCCCTTAAAAGGGCTTTTGGGGACACTAGATAGATATAGATATATATATATATGAAGAAACAACTCAATTACCAGCCCTTAAAAGGGCTTTTGGGGACGCTAGGTATATATATATATATATATATATATATATATATATATATATATATATATAAAAAAAAAAAAAACCACAAATACCAGCCCTTAGAAGGGCTTTTTGGGGTGCTGATATTACAGCAGTAGTGGACCAAGAACACTGCAAGACCAGGAACACTGACTAACTGTCCCTAGCTTAACAGCAGCAGCAGCAGCAGCAGCTCTCCCTACTCTCACTACACACACTGCTTCAGAATGATCTAAGATGGATGCTGCCCTTGCTTATTTATAGGAGGTGGGAGGGTGTGGGAGGGAGGTACGCTGATTGGCTGGAAATGTGTCTGCTGACTGTAAAGTTCAGGGTCAAAGTTTGCCTCAATGATGTCTTATGGGGGGCGGACCGAACATCGCATATGTTCGCCGGCAGCGGCGAACGCGAACATGCTAAGTTCACCGGGAACTGTTCGCCGGCGAACAGTTCTATACATCTCTACTCACTGCCCGGAACCGTGGAGCTCGATTGGCATTTACAGGCCATCAGCCTAGAGTTAACAAAGATTGATGGCCCAGAGTGCAGTGATCAGGAGTATATGTCAGTTTTTGACATCTGAACCTGGGACCTCTGTATTTGGCTGTGGCTCTTCTCGGTGAGATGCTGTATTTGGCTGTGGCTCTTCTCGGTGAGATGCTGAATAGCTCCCTAACTGATTCCTTACTTTATATCTTGATTCTGCTGAACCTTAAACTCTGCTTCTCCCATGAACTTCTAATTTAAGCCATGTCTCTGCACTTCCTGTTTTCCAGATTATTGTGCTCTCTCCAGCCGATATCTTGCTAAATTGCATACCTGCTGCTGTCCTTATCTTTGCTACCATGCTATTAACCCTTGGCTTGTTCATCTACAACAACCACCTTACCTTGTATCTTGTTTCAGGTGACCACCTTACTTTGTATCTTGTTTCTGGTGAACCTTGAACTCTTTGCTCCTCACATGGCCTTTTAATTTAAGCCGTGTGTCTGCACTTCCTGTTTACCAGATTATTGTGCTCTCTCCAGCTGATATCTTGCTCCTTTGCATACCTGCTGCTGTCCTTATCTTTGCTGTCATACTATCAACTCTTGGCCCACCATACAAAGCGCAGTGGTCAGGAGCATGTCATATACAGCCCAGGATACCCGCTTGCCGACCGTATACTATACATATACGTCAGCAAAGCAGCTCCCCTGTGCAGAATCACACACCTGTATGTTTTTTCTGCACTTCATGGTCTGGGGTGCGCACGAGCGCAGCCGGAAACCTGGTCACACTGGGATTAGACATATCCGCTGGGACCCACCGATTTTTCTTCAGATAGGCAGAACAGCGATCTGGCTATGTAAACAAGGCAGATCGCCGTTCTGTGACAAGGGAAGGCATTGATCCTGTGTTTTTGCTGAGCAGGAACACGGATCTCTGTCTTCCCACAGTACAAGCACCTCCCCCACACAGTTGGTAAGCACTCCCTAGGAACACATTAAACCCTTTGATCTCCCCTGATGGTAACCCCTTCCCTACTAGTGTCATTAGGATAGTGACAGAGCATATTTTTTTAGCACTGATCACTGTAATAATGTCACTGGTCCCCATAAAGTGTGGCTTAGTGTCCGATTTGTTTGCCGCAAAGTCACAGTCTCAATATAAGTCGCTGATCGCCGCCATATATTAAAAAAATGTAATTACATAAATCTATTCCATAGTTTGTAGATGCTATAACTTTTGTGCAAACCAATCACTATACACCTACTGGGATTTTTTTTTTTTTACTAAAAATATATAGCAGAATACATATTGGCCAAAATTGATAAAGAAATTTGATTTTTTAAATTTTTTTTTATTGGATGTGTTTTATAACAGAAAGTAAGAAATATTGTTTTTTTTAAATTGTTGCGCTTTTTTGTTTCTAGCGCAAAAAATAAAAAACGCAGAGGTGATCAATAACCACCAAAAGAAAGCTCTATTTGTGGGAAAAAAAGGACTTAAATTTAATTTGGGTACAGCGTCACACGACCACGTCAAGAAGGAGAGGCAGAGGTTCCCATTCCATTATGAGGGGCCCAGCAGTGTATGTGTCCACAAGCAAAGGTGGACATGGTCAGTCCTCATGCAGGGCACATTTGTCTCTGTTTAGTGATGTTGCTATCCAGCCACAGCATGTAGAGGAGGTGGTGAACTGGCTTACTAAACCATTCTCATGCTATATGACCCAAGCAGAGACTAGTGCGCAGTCCACCGCAGCTGCCAGAGCGGCTTATTCTGCCTCCTTATCCACAGTTACTCCTGCCATAGCCCGAGCATCATGCATGGAGGAGTCACCTGAATTATTTGAAGACAGCGTCAGCAACTTGCTTCTTAACGATGCACAGACTTTACTTGATTCTGATGTTGGTTCTGAGGTTGAGGAAGGGAGTAACATGAGCCTACAGAGAGGGGAGAACAACAAATTGGCAGTCATGTTCCCCAAGCCACAGCGTATTGCCAAGTTGGCTCCAGTGATGATGAGGATGGAGGGGATGATGATTATGAGGTCACTGACGTGACTTAGGTGCCGGATAGAGCAGAGGAGGAAAGCAAGGGGAAGGAACAACCCCAACGAGGCAGGATGTTCTCCAGAGGGATCTGTCATGGGACAGTAGAGAGCAGCCACCCTATTCCATCAGATTGTGGAGCTGTTATCTCCCGGCCCACTTACCACAGCTCAGCTGTCTGGGCTTTTTTAAGGACATGTGCAGCTGATTGCACCTGTTGCAATCTCTGCCGCAAGTAGATCAAGCGTGGCAAAAACACCAGCCATTTGGGTACCACATGCTTGACAAGGCATTTAACCTCCCACCACTCAGCCCGTAGGCAAGAGCACCTGAAGGGCACACACAAGGGACACAATTCTTTTTCTCCTCAGTCCTCATCTTTTATGTCTACCTCTGCTATATCTCATGACCACTTAGCAGCCTCCACTGACAGGGATGATGATATAGCAAAGGGTGTCACAGGTCCTTGCAACACGTCTGCAAACAGCACACCACCAGCTGTAGAGTATAGCAGGCAAATTTCTCTGCCCCAGCTGCTGCATCCAAAAAAAAATACACTACCTGCCACCCATATGACCAGTATCTAAATTCCAATGTGTCCAAATTGCTGGCTTTACAACTCCTGCCTCTCTGTCTGGTGGATTCTGCTCCCTTCCGTGAATTTTCAGAATGTTCTGTACCACAGTGGCAGGTTCCCAGTTGCTATTTCTTTTAACGTGCCATTCCAGCTCTCTACCATCATGAGGAAGGCAATGTTTTGGCATTATTGGGTAAGGCAGTCAGCAGCAAGGTCCACATTACAGCTGACACGTGGTCCAGCAAGCATGGTCAGAGACTATATATTTTGTTCACAGCACACTCTGTAACTGCTTGCAACTAGGAAGGATGCAGGAGAGGGCTCGTGCTGAAGCTTCTTTTGCTGCCATGTCTTCAAACAGCTGGTGGTTATGATGTGAGATCAGTCAGCTTCACCCCCTCCTCCATGCCCTCCTCTGCTGAATTGTCCTATGAACCACCAATACCCTCTAAGCGTTCAAGGGGCCATTCAACGAGTCAGGCTAAAAGATGCCATGCAGTGCTTCAGCTGGTCTGTCTAGGGGATAGCCACACCAGAGCAGAAATTCTTTTTAGCTCTGCAGGGGCAGTCACAGAGATGGTTCATGCCATGGATGCTTGAGCCAGGAATGGTGGTGTGCAATAAAGGCACTAACCTTTTTGTCTGCCCTTTGACAGGAAAAATTGACACATGCCATAACTGGCACATGTCCTCAGTTTGGTGGTACAACATTCCTTAAACAGATACCCAGATTTGCAAGGAAAATAAGAAATGTGCAGCACTCTGCAGAGTCCAATCCAATGCTAGTGTGCAGTTTGCAACACAAGGGCCAAGGCTCAGTGTGTCTTCTCACACTAAATACAATATATAAGAGAGAAGAGCTGACAACTCCAAAGTCCTTAATACAAAAAATTTACAAGATCTTTTAAGGCAGGCCAGAAGAGTCTGTAGCTGTTTCAGGGTGTTATACACAGCCAGTGTTCGGTTGGCTGAAAATCAGCGGGAATTCCACCTGCCCGTAAGCTGCCTGATTTGTGACATGCCCACCACATGCAACTCAACTTTGGCAATTCTGCAGCGGTTAAACATACAGCAGAGGGCCATCAACAAGTACCTGTGTGAGTATAGCACAAGGACAGGCTCACTGTACACTCACCTGTCACCTGTACATTGTACTGTCACCATTTGAGGAGGCGACAAGGATGGTGAGCCATGACAATGCATGCATGACACAATTTTTCTTGTGTTCCTTTCGGGGATACTCCGCATGTCATTATGGACACGGCACTCGAGACAGAGCAGCGGGAGGAAGAGGACTTTCTTTCCTTTCAAGGCATGCTTTATGCAGAATCCTTTCTTACGACACCACAGAACACACAAGAGGAGAGGAAGGAGGATTCTGGCAGTTTTGCAGGCAGAGGAAGACACATGTCAAACCTTAAGAGATAAACTTTATACATGGGGAAAATCTACATTGCCACTATGTCCCCGATATACTTCTGCCAAAGGGTCTCTTATTCACATGCTATGGCGGTGTCCCAAACGAAACCGCTATTGGGAAAAGGTGTTTGCAATGTTGAATTCCATATGTTCAATAAGGGTGGCCATGGATCCTAAATTTGCACTTCTGAGAGTGGTCCCAGAAGATTTACTCCCAGGGGAAATGCACACTTTGTGGACAAGGTCATTATATTTAGCTTGAAAACTCATCTTACACTAGTGGATTTCACCTACACCCCCAACACATAAACAGCGGTCTGATGTTTTTAACTTCACATTGAGAAGGGAGCGGTTAACCTACAAAACATGGGGGATGTCCAAACAAATTTAAAAAAATATGGTCCTGGTGGGTGGACTCTATTAATTTGCTTTTTGATGCCCCCCTCGGGATGTAGAAGATATAAACTAAAAGGCAAATAATGGTCTATAGATAACAACCGTTAAGGGATTAATTAGTGAGATGGACTAGGATGGACGGACAGTAAAGGTCATAAGGGGATGGCCAATAATTCACGTGCAAAACTCCACATTCAACAGGAGTTGGAAAGTACATACAGTCAGGTCCATAAATATTGGGACATCGACACAATTCTAATATTTTTGGCTCTATACACCACCACAATGAATTTGAAATTAAACAAACGAGATGTGCTTTAAGTGCAGACTTTCAGCTTTAATTTGAGGGTATTTACATCCAAATCAGATGAAAGGTGTAGGAATTACAACAGTTTGTATATGTGCCTCCCACTTTTTAAGGGGCCAAAAGTAATGGGACAGATTAACAATCATAAATCAAACTTTCACTTTTTAATACTTGGTTGCAAATCCTTTGCAGCCAATTACAGCCTGAAGTCTGGAACGCATAGACATCACCAGACGCTGGGTTTCATCCCTGGTGATGTTCTGCCAGGCCTCTACTGCAACTGTCTTCAGTTCCTGCTTGTTCTTGGGGCATTTTCCCTTCAGGTTTGTCTTCAGCAAGTGAAATGCATGCTCAATCGGATTCAGGTCAGGTGATTGACTTGGCCATTGCATAACATTCCACTTCTTTCCCTTAAAAAACTCTTTGGTTGCTTTCGCAGTATGCTTCGGGTCATTGTCCATCTGCACTGTGAAGCGCGTCCAATGAGTTCTGAAGCATTTGGCTGAATATGAGCAGATCATATTGCCCGAAACACTTCAGAATTCATCCTGCTTCTTTTGTCAGCAGTCACATCATCAATAAATACAAGACAACCAGTTCCATTGGCAGCCATACATGCCCACGCCATGACACTACCACCACCATGCTTCACTGATGAGGTGGTATGCTTTGCATCATGAGCAGTTCCTTTCCTTCTCCATACTCTTCTCTTCCCATCACTCTGGTACAAGTTGATCTTGGTCTCATCTGTCCATAGGATGTTGTTCCAGAACTGTGAAGGCTTTTTTAGTTGTTGTTTGGCAAACTCTAATCTGGCCTTCCTGTTTTTGAGGCTCACCAATTGTTTACATCTTGTGGTGAACCTTCTGTATTCACTCTGGTGAAGTCTTCTCTTGATTGTTGACTTTGACACACATACACCTACCTCCTGGAGAGTGTTCTTGATCTGGCCAACTGTTGTGAAGGGTGTTTTCTTCATCAGGGAAAGAATTCTTTGGTCATCCACCACAGTTGTTTTCCATGGTCTTCTGGGTCTTTTGGTGTTGCTGAGCTCACCGGTGCGTTCTTTCTTTTTAAGGATGTTCCAAACAGTTGATTTGGCCACACCTAATGTTTTTGCTATCTCTCTGATGGGTTTGTTTTGTTTTTTCAGCCTAATGAGGGCTTGCTTCACTGATAGTGACAGCTCTTTGGATCTCATATTGAGAGTTGACAGCAACAGATTCCAAATGCAAATAGCACACTTGAAATGAACTCTGGACCTTTTATCTGCTCCTTGTAAATGGGATAATGAGGAAATAACACACACCTGGCCATGGAACAGCTGAGCAGCCAATTGTCCCATTACTTTTGGTCCCTTAAAAAGTGAGAGACACAT
This sequence comes from Pelophylax lessonae, assembly GCF_965119305.1. NCBI lineage: Eukaryota > Metazoa > Chordata > Amphibia > Anura > Ranidae > Pelophylax > Pelophylax lessonae. The sequence continues at coordinate 42,659,060 of NC_138770.1, forward strand.
ATACAAACTGTTGTAATTCCTACACTTTTCACCCTCAAATAAAAGCTGAAAGTCTGCAGTTAAAGCACATCTTGTTTGTTTCATTTCAAATCCATTGTGGTGGTGTAAAGAGCCAACAAGATTAGAATTGTGTCAATGTCCCAATATTTATGGACCTGACTGTATTCATTGATAACTGGATTCAATAAGGGCATTACATTAACTATTAGTCAATGCGTATATACCAAGGTCTTAGAGGAGTTGTAAAGTCAGAAGGTTTTTTATCTTATTGCATTCTATGCATTAAGATAAAAAATATTCTGGGTGTAGCAGCCTCCCCAGCACTCCCCCCCCCCTAAATACTTATCTGAGCCCCATCTGTATCCAGTGATGTCCACGAGTCCCTTGCCCGTCCGGGAACTCTTCCTCCTGATTGGCTCCTGCGACTGTCAACCGAAGTCAGTTAGCAAATCAGGAGAGAGAGGGGTGGGGACGAACGCTCTGTGTCTGAATGGACACACAGAGGTGCAGCTCAGCTCGGGTGCCCCCATAGCAAGCTTCTTGCTGTGGGGGTACTCGACAGGAGGGAGGGGCCAGGAGCAGGAATGAGGGACCCGAGAAGAGGAGGATCCGAGCTGCCTTGTGCAAAACCAACTGCACAGAGGAGATAAGTATAACGTTTGTTATTTAAAAAAAAAAACAAAAAAAAAAAAACAAGACTTTACAATCGCATTAAGGTATTTATAAATATTTACCTTTAACGCTTCTAAATTGTCTGTGAATGGCTGTAAGTCCCGGTTTTCACTATTGCGATGCGAGAACACTGCGAATATACTGCATGTTCCCGCATCCCATCCGCAGAACAGGCAGTTCACACTGCCATATGCGATACGCTGGGGGATGTCAATTCAAAGTTAATGACACCCCAAGATCAGATCGCATATCGCAGTGCGATCTGACAGTTCGCACATGAATCGGATTGCACTGGTGTGAACCACCTTGCGATCCGATTCTGCTGCGGACCAAAAAAAGGGTCCTGTGCGAGTTCACTGCGATTGCGGTGCAAATTCAGCCATACAAACTGTATGGCTGCATTTGCACCGCACAGACATCGCATGTGATTTTAGGAGCAGTGCGCTCCGAATCATATACGATGTCTGTGATCATAAAAAACAAGATGCATAAACTTAACATACAAATTAAGATTAATATCCACAAGCAGCGCTAGAGAGTGATCTCTAAAAGAAATCACTAATACTGTATATTCCAGTCCAATATAGTTCATGGGATATTAATCCAATAAAGCCCCCATAGGATCCAAGGAGGGAAAATTCACCAGTGCTAGAGCTGAAAGAAATTCTCAATCCCTTCACCTCACCAAGTGAACCACTCCCAAAGGAAACGCACTTACCAGATCCTATCAAGAGACAAGCCCATCGGATCAAATCTCCCGGTATTTCCGGACCATTAGAGTATCCACTTGCAAAAAAAACTTTTTAACCCTGTTCACCGCTGCATAGCTCTCTCAAGTGTAGTGCATGGGGAGAAAATGAAAGGGCACATAGAGCAGTATTGCCAAAAAACAATACAAGTTTATTAGTACTCCGCCCCCCCTCCACATATGCACTTACAGCAATGAACAATTTAAACAGCGTGGATAAAAACAATATAAAGCAACTGCAGACGCGTCAAAGAGCCTACCGGGCCTCCGTCCCGCTCGTCAGCGTCCGGAAGTCCATGAAGATTGCCAACGCGTCCAGTTACTTTATATAGTTTTTACCCACGCTGTTTTAATTGTTCATTGCTGTAAGTGCATATGTGGAGGGGGGGCGGAGTACTAATAAACTTGTATTGTTTTTTGGCAATACTGCTCTATGTGCCCTTTCATTTTCTCCCCATGCACTACGCTTGAGAGAGATATGCAGCGGTGAACAGGGTTAAAAAGGTTATTTTGCAAGTGGATACTCTAATGGTCCGGATGTACCGGGAGATTTGATCCGATGGGCTTGTATCTTGATAGGATCTGGTAAGTGCGTTTCCTTTGGGAGAGGTTCACTTGGTGAGGTGAAGGGATCGTGAATTTCTTTCGGCTCCAGCACTGGTGAATTTTCCCTCCTTGGATCCTATGGGGGCTTTATTGGATTAATATCCCATGGACTATATTGGACTGGAATATATTAGTGATTTCTTTTAGAGATCACTCTCTAGCGCTGGTTGTGGATATTCATTTGTATGTTAAGTTAATATGCATCCTGTTTTTTATGTTCTATTATTTTAGGCAGCAGCTGTTCATACATGATTTATTTTATTGGTGTGCACACTGTATATTTAGAGTGCAGAAGCACTGGGTGATTGAAATTTGTGATTTAGTTACTTTTTCTCAGTCCTCTTTTGTGATGTCTGTGATCCCATTAGTGTGAACCGGGACTTAGTGATTTTATTTTGTTTTATATGTTTACTTTATTGTTTTGTTACCTGAAACTTTTCTTAGCAACAGACTTCTGTTATTGCGTATTTGTTTTTGGTTTGTTTTTGATAATAAAAACTACTTGATTTAAAATTAAAAAAAAACCTTTACAGTAAGTGGTGGTTTTCAGTCCCCAGAAATCTTGGGAGTTATAGGTGGCTGGGAGGAGGCAGATCCAGATACTGTAATCTTCAGTGACCCTGAGGACTCTGCTTCTCATGCCTCTGCTCCCTTATTCTTCAAAGCCTGAAAAAAGACCCGAGAATTTTTGTCATCAAGGAAAACGATCATTATTTGTCTGTAACCCTCCTTGACCACCGTTACAAGGGGAAAGTCTAAGAACTCATCCTGCCCCCGCAGAGGGAGCACAGGATAAAATATTTTGAGGACACCTTAAAGAGAACGCCTTTCCAGACTCTGGTAGGTTACAGTCTCATGGAAAAGCTAGTTTTGAGGCTTCTGTTGGTCAAAGGAGGAATGGTGCGGAAGGGGGCTGCCTCAGTGATGCATTTATAAAAAAAATCTCTGTCCTCTGCACCCAAAGCTGTCAGCTTTAAGATCCCATCGGCAGCGTCTTCATCATATGGTGGAAGATTATCTAGCAGCAAAAACAGACATGGAGAGCTTTCCAGTAGATGATCCACTGGGTTTCTGGGTCATGAGAATTGACCACTGGCCAGAACCTGCCCAGTATGCAATTGAGCTGCCCTGCCTCCAGCATGCTTTTTGAATGGGGAATAAGTGCTGCTGGAGGTTGTGTGACAGATAAAATAGCACGCCTGTCCACAGACTTCGTTGACCAGCTGACTTTTGTCAAAATGACTCAGTCCTGGATTAGCAGCAGCTATCAAGCCCCTGATGCCGATGTTGCTGATTAAGTGTTATTGGGATTTTGAATCTCTGAAAGACTGTCTAGGCTGCGTAGCTTTGTGGGAGTTGGTTTTATCTTGAAGTCATTTTTTGGTATAGGTTTCATAGGCACAATTAACACCCAAGGGCCAATTTTACCGCAACTGTGTGACAAGGGCATCAAATTTCATTTTCTCTTACGTCCTCCGACAGTCGCCGCCCCCTCCAAGTCCTCACCAATGGGTATTGACCTTTGCTCCGTAGGAGTAGCTAGGCAACAAGAATTGTTAATACAAAAGCTTTTAGCATAGACACACCCCTAGGGGCTGTCCCCTCAGTCAATACCTCCCTGCACCAGCATTCCCAACTCAGTTTGATCTTGCCTAGCTTAGGAGTAGCTGGCTTTCCTGTGCTGGGGCTCAGTCTCAGCCTTCTACCCTTTTTTTATTTTATTTCAAGTATTTTTTCTTTTCTTTACTAGCTGTTATTTTGTCAGCTTTAGTTTTAGGGATCTTCGGATGAAGAATCGTCATGCGGAGCTGGGTCTCGGACTGGCCACCCTGGATCCCAGGGCTGAGAGCCAGATGGATCCCCAGCCTGCCATCGAGCGTTCAGCTTAGGTTTGCCCTGGCACATTGAACGACTCATCCCTGTTCGCTGCAGGGATGCTGCCTGTGAGGTGGCTACCTCACTGGACGCCATTCTGCGGTCTGTGGCTGCAGTTCACCAGCGTCCTGGCTGCGGCACTCCCTGTCTACCTTGATAGCGGTTTGCCGCTGGAGATGGCTCCCCACGCCATCTGGTACGGTAAGCACCTTCTGTGTGGGGACCTTCTGTGTGGGTGTCAGTCTGTGACTGTGTAGTACCCCCCATGTCTGTGTAACTGCGGGCTCCCTGTCAGATCCCTGTGTGGCTGCACTGCCTGTGGGCTGCGAGGGGGGGCCATCCTGCTCTGCTGTGAATTATGCTCTGGGTGCAGTTTTGTGTGCAGACATGTGTGTGTGCGGCGGTCGCTGCGGCGATCCGCCATTTTCTTTGCCTGAATAGTGTGACCGGCCCTGTCCCTGTTCAGCGCCGTGTTTTGGCGCCATTCGCCGCCATTTTGGTGGGCGGTGCTCGTCCGAGCACATGTCGGCGCCATTTTCTTGTAGCCTTCTCCCCCAGCCGAGCGGCCATTTTGCCGGAGCCTTCATAGGCTATATCAGTCAGCCAGCATTGCATCACTTCCTCTTTCTCTGGGAACAGCGATCGGTGGCAGCAGTCTTTTGTGCTCTCTCCAGGTTTTTACCTTCTTGTCCTGTCACTCCTTGCTCAGTGTTATCTATCCCTGTGGGGTCGGTGCATACAGTAGTGTGTGGTGGGCTGCGCTCGCCGTGGTATTAAAGGGCCAGTACCTTTATTACTTTTCTGTGCTGGGGCATGGATTCTCAGGATAGCAAGTTTCCCCCCGCCCTGATGGGGGACCAGGGGGCTGCTGCACCCCCCGAGGGGGCCGATCTGACCGCTGTAGTGGCTTCCTTAGTGTCTCAGGTGCAGATGCTGATGGCTGAACGATCCGCAAAAAGGGCCAGGGTGTCCGTTTCCTCTGATTCAGAGGGCGATGTGGCTGCTGTGGCTGGCGTACCCTTCTCGGGGTCCCGCTCATCTTTGGACCTTCTGGGGTCCGAGGGGGAGGCAGAGGTGGAGGGGGTTGATGTTTCTCCCCCTGGCTCGCCTGAAGAGCTTGCACTCATGAATGAGCTGATTACTTCCATAAAAGATACCTTGCACCTGGAGGATGAGCCTACTCCTCCTGCTAGGGTGTCCTCCTTTGGAACGCAGAGGACTCGCAAATCAGCGCAGGTTTTTCCCTGTCCTGCTGAATTTCACCATACGGTTAATGAGCAGTGGCGCAATTTAAAGAAGCCCTTTACTGTGCCAAATAAGTTTAAGCTGCTTTATCCGTTTGCGCCCTCCACCGACGAGCGTTGGTGTGTGGCGCCTCAGGTGGATCACGCGGTGGCCATTTTGAACAAGGCTACTGCGGTTCCTTCTGAGGATACCCCGGTTTTCCGGGACCCTACGGACAGGAGAATGGAGTCTCTTGCCCGTCATGCCTATATGGTTGCTGGTTCTATGCTGAACCCTATTTTTGCTTCCATTATGGTGGCACAGGCTGTTGCAGATTGGACTAAGATGCTCAGGCGCACCTTGGTGGCTGATTCAGCTTCGCCTGCCACGGTGGCTATGGTGGACCAGATCCATCAGGGTGTCATGTACCTGTGCGATGCGGACTTGAATTTAGCTCCCTTGGCTGCGCGCCTGTCCAGCGTGGCGATACTGAACCGTCGTCTGATTTGGCTGAAGAATTGGTCGGTCGACCAATCTTCTCGCAAGACGCTGGCGGATTTTCCCTACGCGGGATCTCGCCTTTTTGGCGAGGCTTTGGATACTCTGATAAAAGGGGTTACGGGGGGCAAGAGTACTCTCCTGCCCCAGTCTCACAAGCATAAGTCTTTCCGTGGTAAACGGAATTCCTCGTCTAGGCCCCCTCAGGGTTCCTTTTGTGCCTTTCGGTCACAATCCAAGGGCAAGCCCTTCAAAGGCCAAGGCTCCCAGAAGAAGCCGTGGGCAGGGAAGCAGAAATCCGGCCAGTCTGGGTCATCTTCCCATACCACTTCCGCCTGAAGGGGCGCCCTCAACCATTTCTGGGGTGGGGGGACGTCTGCGCGGTTTCCTACAACCTTGGCTGACCCGCATTCGGGACAGTTGAGTTCAGGAAATCGTTCGATCTGGTTACAAGATCAAATTTCTCTCTCGGCCGGCGGGCAGATTTTTTCCCTCGAATCTTCAGCTGTCTCCGGAGCGCTTGCAGGATCTGCACCTGGCGGTGCGGGACCTGCGGGCCCAGGGGGTGGTGGTTCCGGTGCCTCATCGGGACAGATTTCGGGGGTTTTACTCCAATCTGTTCACTGTGCCCAGAAAGGAGGGCAAGGTGCGTCCGATTCTGGACTTGAAAGCTCTGAACCGCTTTGTGCGGGTTCGCAAGTTCCGCATGGAATCCCTGCGCTCAGTGGTGGCTGCCCTGAGTCCGGGGAAATTCATGGCCTCCATCGATCTGAAGGATGCGTACCTGCACATCCCCGTTTTCGAGGGTCACCAGAGGTACCTTCGATTCGCCATTACGGAGGATCATTACCAATTTGTGGCATTGCCTTTCGGTCTCGCTTCGGCTCCGCGGGTTTTTACCAAGGTGCTGGCGCCGGTTCTGGCCCTGTTGCGAGCACAGGGCATTGCTGTCTTGGGGTATCTGGACAATATCCTGATACGGTCAAACGCCAGTCAGAGCCTGGTGACCGACCTGTCCACCACGATGCGGACTCTGCAGGGGTTCGGTTGGACTATAAACATTCTGAAGTCGACTCTGTGTCCTTCGGTTCATCTTCCCTACTTGGGAGTGATTCTGGACTCTGTCCAAGCGAAGGTTTTCCTGCCGGAAGACAAGCTTCGGACTCTTCAGGACGAGGTCAGGTCCCTCAGGGACAACCGGCACTCGTCTCTCCGGACATGCATGAGATGTCTAGGGTTGATGGTCTCGGCCTTCGAGGCGATCCCCTTTGCCCAGTTTCACACGCGAGGTCTCCAAGCGGAGATTCTTGCTGAGTGGGACGGGCGGCCGCAATCCCTGGCTCTGCGGATCTCGTTGAGCCACTGCACCAGAAGGGATCTTCTGTGGTGGCTCCAGTCCCCGGCGGTGTCGGGGGGCAAGTCTTTTCGTCCGTTATTGTGGACGGTGATCACCATGGATGCCAGCCTGTCGGCCTGGGGTGGTGTTCTGGGCGTTTTGTCCGCCCAGGGAACTTGGTCGGAGGAGGAGTCCTCCCTTCCGATCAACATTCTGGAATTGAGGGCGATAATGCTTTGCCTTCTACGATGGACGGACCGGCTTTGGGGCCGTCCAGTTCGGGTTCAGACGGACAATGCCACCGCGGTGGCCTATGTCAACCATCAAGGGGGCACCAGGAGTGCCCGAGCGGCTCGGGAAGTAGCCGACATTCTGTCCTGGGCCGAGACGCATGTCCCGGCGATAACGGTAGTCCACATTCCGGGGGTGGAGAACTGGCAGGCGGACTATCTGAGTCGCCAGTCCCTGGACCAGGGAGAATGGTCCCTTCACCCCGATGTCTTCCAGATGTTGTGCAAGAAGTGGGGTTCCCCAGATGTGGACCTGTTCGCGTCTCGTCTGAACAACAAGGTGGAAAGGTTCGTGGCAAGGACGCGCGATCCTCGGGAAGACGCCTCAGACGCGTTAGTGGCGCCCTGGCATCATTATCGTCTGATGTATGCCTTTCCACCGATTCGGCTGCTGTCCAGGCTCCTTCGCAGGTTGGCCTCGGAACCGCACACGGTGATTCTGGTGGCACCGGACTGGCCTCGCCGGTCTTGGTACGCAGACCTCGTAAATCTGGCAGTCGACGCTCCATGGCGTCTGCCGCTTCGAGAAGACCTTCTGTCTCAAGGACCGATATTCCATCCTGCTTTACAGTCGCTGGCTTTAACGGCCTGGCTGTTGAAAGCCAGGTCCTGAAGGATAGGGGTCTCTCCCCTGAGGTCATTCCCACTTTGATCAAGGCTAGAAAAGCCTCTTCGGGTAAAATTTACTACCATACTTGGAAAGCGTATTTTGCCTGGTGTGAGTCCAGGGGGTATTCCCTTCGCTCATACTCGGTGTCAAGAGTGTTGGCTTTCCTCCAAACTGGAGTGGACCAGCGTTTGGCGTTGGCCACGATTAACAGTCAGATTTCTGCGCTGGCCGTTCTCTTTCAACGCCCTGTGGCGTCTAATTCATTGGTTAGCACCTTTGTTCAGGGGGTGCGACATTTGGCCCCTCCTAGGAGGGAACCTTTGCCTCCGTGGGACTTGAACTTGGTTCTGTTCGTGTTACAACAGGCTCCTTTTGAAAAGATCAGGGAGATCTCGTTGTCTCTGTTGTCCAAGAAGGTTGCCTTTTTGGTGGCGATCACTTCGGCTCGCAGGGTGTCGGAGCTGGCGGCTTTGTCCTGCAGCTCTCCCTACCTGGTGATTCACAAGGATAAGGTGGTCCTGCGACCTCCCTACCTGGTGATTCACAAGGATAAGGTGGTCCTGCGACCTAACCCATCCTTTCTTCCGAAAAGGATCTCGGATTTTCACCTTAATGAAGACATTGTCTTGCCTTCGCTCTGCGTGAAGCCTAAGCATCCGAAGGAGGTTGCCTTACATTCCTTGGATGTTGTCCGGGCGATCAGGGTTTACCTGTCGTCCACTAAATCCTTTCGCAAGTCGGATTCCCTCTTTGTCCTTCCTGAGGGACCTCGGAAGGGCATGGCGGCGTCGGCTGCGACCATCGCCAAATGGATCAGACAGATCATTGAGCAAGCCTATGCCTTGAAGGGGAAGGTTCCTCCTTTCCCTGTGAAGGCGCACTCTACCAGATCTTTGAGTATGTCTTGGGCTTACCGTCATCAGGCTTCTGTGGCCCAGGTGTGTAAGGCGGCGACTTGGTCGTCCGTTCACACCTTCTCAAAACTCTATAAGGTGGATGTTCAGGCATCGGCTGATGCCTCCTTTGGCCGTAAAGTTCTCAGTGCGGCAGTTTCTTAGGGGCCCTTGTTTTCTTGTGGGCCCTTGGTTATTGGGGTGTTTTACCCCTGGGTTACTTGTTTTCCTGGGTTGTTGCTCCTGTTGAGCACGTTTTTCCTGTTGCCCAGTTGGTTCTCTTACTGTGGTAAGGTTCCTTTCTCTGATGTGGGTACTGCGTTGCTTTTTTCTACGGTTGCGTCTCCCACCCCTCATGTCTACACTGCTTTGGGACGTCCCATTGGTGAGGACTTGAAGGGGGCGGCGACTGTCGGAGGACGTAAGAGAAAACGGAATTTTTGTAAAATCTTACCGTAAAATTCCTTTCTCTGAGTCCTCCGACAGTCGCCGCCCCGGCCCCTCTTTTGGGGGTTTTATGTACTCTTACTGCTATGCTACCTAAACTGAGTTGGGAATGCTGGTGCAGGGAGGTATTGACTGAGGGGACAGCCCCTAGGGGTGTGTCTATGCTAAAAGCTTTTGTATTAACAATTCTTGTTGCCTAGCTACTCCTACGGAGCAAAGGTCAATACCCATTGGTGAGGACTTGGAGGGGGCGGCGACTGTCGGAGGACTCAGAGAAAGGAATTTTACGGTAAGATTTTACAAAAATTCCGTTTTTTTACAGGAAGGTCAATTCTTGCTTTCATCAAAACTATCCTAGAAGGAACCACCAACACCCAAAGACCAATTTTTCCGCAACTGTTTGACCGGGGCATAAAATTTCAATTTTTTTACAGCAAGGCCAATTATTGCTTTCATCAAAATTACCTCTACAGGGTTACGGTGTGAAGGCACCACCAACACCCAAAGCCCAATTTTTCAAAACTTGTTACTTCTTTCAAAAGTCTGCGAAAAAGAGACCAGACTTTATCTAAAAACAATTGTTAATCTTGGTCTGAGTGTACTATAATTTGGCTTCTTCACATAAGCCTTGCTCACTGTGGTACAAAACTTTGTTATTTCCATCCAAAGTCTGCCAAATAAAGAAAGCTTGCAGGGAATATCAATTTAAATGTAATTTTTCTTTCTTTATTAGGCCCCTTTCACATGATCAGACCAGTCGGGTCCGCCTGTCCGTTTTTCAGGCAGACCTGATTGGGCCACCTATTGACCTCTATGGGGAGCCGAATTGTGTCCGCTGACACCCGCCTGTCATCCGATCCGACAACATCCGCTGAAAACAGACTGATGCCGATACGTTCGCCATCTGTCCAGGGGGGCGGATGGGATGTGATCGGATGAAAATGGACATGCTGTCCAGTTTATTCTGATCTCCCCATAGACGAGAGTCGGACTCTGACAGGTCCTTCTCTGCACTGTGAGTAGAGACGGACCTGTCATCTGCCTGCTCAGTGGGGATCAACAGAGCGATCCCTGCTGAGCAAGTGGAGTCCATCCAAATGGATCCACCCCATGTGAAAGGGGCCCAAATGTCAGTTTTGCTGCAGCAGGTTCTATACATAGTACAGATGCGCCACTTTACAGGCAGACTAAGGGGACCCCCAAGGCACTATATTTAAAGGAATTTTTCATTTTTATTGTTTTAAATTAGGCATCATTAAAATCACTGCTCCTTTAAAAACAATCTCTTTTCAAAAAAATGTTTGCATTGGTACATGTCCCCCAGGGCAGTACCCGGGCTAACATTATCTTTTTATGGGAAATAACTTGCATATAAACCTTTAAAATTGGCACTTTTGATTTTTCAAGTTCGGGTCCCAAATACTTAAATAAGGTTCACGGTTCGAGTTCAAACTTTTGCATAGTTCGAGAATTCTGGCGCAAACCAATTCTGAGTGCAATGGTCAGAATATAGTGGTCTAAAACATGTCACATACAGCACCGTGCATAGAGTACAGTGGTCAGGTAAATTAGAGTATTATAACCATGCCGGTCATACAGTCACTAGGTATAGAGTAATAATAATAATGTCAATAACACACAACTGTTCCAACTGCCCTTTCCGGATACAGTACAGGCTTTCTCTGGGTGTTCTATTGGCATTACCTAGAGAAAAACGTCTCTCTTGTATAGGATGTATCAGGTTGACCAGATGTTTCCGGTTTCAGGGGACAGTACCCGATTTTAGGGGGCTGCCCCTGAAAAAAAGGATTTTTGTACTTACCGTAAAATGCATTTCTTTGAGTTAATTGATGGACGCAGAGCTCTATATTCAGAACCATAGGGTTTTATCGCCCACTACAGGAGTAGGACACTAGGCAGAAAAAGACTTGTCTACGCCTATGGGCAGTCCAAGCTGGTATACATTCCACACCCATTCTGCAACCACGTGAGTGGACAAGGGTCTGGAGGTTTTATCTTAATATACTAGAGCTGATTTAATTATAAATATAAACCAATTGTATTATACACTGCCTGGCCAAAAAAAAGTCGCCACCAATAAAAAAGTTTGCACACTCTAATATTTTGTTGTCTTTGATTACGGCACGCATTCACTGTGGCATTGTTTCGATAAGCTTCTGCATTGTCACAAGATTTATTTCCATCCAGTGTTCCATTCAATTTTCACCAAGATCTTGTATTGATGATGGGAGAGTCGGACCACTGCGCAAAGCCTTCTCCAGCACATTCCAAAGAGTCTCAATGAGGTTAAGTTCTGGACTCTGTGGTGGCCAATCCATGTGTGAAAATTATGTCTCATGCTCCCTAAACCACTCTTTCAAAATGTGACCCCGAAGAATCCTGGCATTGTCATCTTGGAATATTCCCGTGCCATCAGGGAAGAAAAAATGTATTGATGGAATAACCTGCTCATTCAGTATATTCAGGTAGTCAGCTGACCTCATTCCTTGGGCACATACAGTAACTATCAAATAGGAGAGTTACTGCATGCTTAGTTTAGTTAGTTGCTTAGTTAATTCCAGGTGGCAACTTTTTTTTTAGCCAGGCAGTGTATGTTTTCTTTGATCCTATATAGGACTGCTACTGCCTATGTCCGAAGATAAATACTACTCTTCTGCACCATTTGCGACACCCATTTTTGCTCCACTCGCAGTTATTCCACCATCATTGCTGGGGCTCTAGCGGTGATGTGTAAGTAAATGTAGTGATACAGCCTAATGCCTGTTTGTAACATATAAATGTATTGAATGTATTGAACATTGTACTTTTTCTGTTACATAGGATATATTGCTTTGCTGCCAAGGTATCAAGGTCCTGATGAAGCAATTAAATTAGAAATGCGTTGACCTCTTCGAACAGTTAGCAAATATATATTGATTGTTGCATCACACGTTGACTGTTATCTAATGAGAGCATTCTTCTTTGTTTTTATGAATGTAAAAAACTTTTTTAATATAAATTTTTGTAATAAGCATTGATATTTTACTAGAACTGATTTTGGCCAGTCCTCCTTTGGTACCAGAAAAGTCAGACATTTCCTTTTTCTTTCTTTTATGTGACATAAACTTTTGTATTATCCACTTTTTAGTTTTATAAATGGCTAATTAGAAACGACTTTTCTAATCAAGCTATTCGGGAGCCCTTCTCTTTCAGACTGGCAATGATTGATTTGTACTTGCTCACTGACACTCGGGGACGGCGCTACTACTAAGCGATCTAGACAGCTACCTAGTGTGCACTACCACCTAGGGCGCAGCCACAGCATATGGGTGCCATGGAGAGTCCCGGTTCGGTGGCAGTGGGGGAGGGGCAGCAAACAGTGGGGTCCTTAGGGTGTGGGCATCTATCTCCACACAGCAAGTGGGTGGCCTCGGAGATGGAGGCTGCAAGGAAAGCGAACAGTGAAGGCAGCTAGGCCTGAGAGCCCAGGAGGGAGAAGAGCTCCACTGCCTCCCTGACCCCTGAAGAGGTAAGGAGCAGCAGGCGCAGCATCCACTGCACGGGAGCGCCTCCCAGAGCCTGGATTCCTTCTCCAACCTTCTCTCTGCTCCAACATCCACAGTAACAGCGGACCAGAGGACAGGCTGACTAGGGGCCTGGAGGACGAGCATAGGAGGGAGGCGCAGACAGCCAGGGGTCCGCTGGAAGGAGCAAAGAACCCCCAGATCAAGAAGAACGGGCCCTGCCCACTGCTGGCCATCATAAATGTCATACTTTTGGCATGGAAGGTACCGGACATCATACACACCTACCCGCAGGCAAAGACTGGGCCAGGGGGCAGAGGAGAGACTGCAGACAGAGACAGGACTAGGGGTCTCTCTGTCATCTCCCCCCTCTTTCACTCACCCCCCTCTCTCTCACCCCCCCTCCTCTCTCCCTCACCCCCCCCTCTCTCCTATACCCCTCCTTTCTCCCTCACCCCCCTCTCTCTTAAACCTCTCCTCTCTTTCCCTCACCCCCCTCTCTCTTACACCCCTCCTCTCTCTCCCTCACCCCCCTCTCTCACCCCTCCTCTCTCACCCCTCCTCTCTCTCCCTCGACCCCCCCCCCCCTGATGTTGTTATGTAAATAAATTCTTTATAATGGCACACAGTAAAACATTTGATTGAGAGTAACTTGGTCTGAGAGTGTTTTGCAGGACAAGCAAAATATTTCCTTGATTAACAAGTGATGTCTGTCTTGATATACAAGTAGCGTCACGTTACAACTGAGTATAAAAGAGAAGAGAGGCACCTCTAAGTGCAGCATTTTGGTTACATTTAATGAAGGTACAACATTTAGCAACTCACATGGTTGATGATTAAAAGAGTCATATCTAGGTATGCAGGCATCTGGGATAAAGCGGTCCACATAGACCAGGGATCTCAAAACTACGGCCATCCAGCTGTTGACTACACATCCCATGAGGCTTTGTAAAACTCTGACATTCACAGACATGACTAGGCATAATGGGAACTGTAGTGCCATAGTTTGGAGACCCGTTGACATAGACCATCCTCTACACCACCATTGACATCATCCATGATGAACTCCATGAGCGCTTCAAGCCTCGCTTTCAGATCTCTCTACTGCAGGGTGGTCTTCCCGGTCACGACTGCAGACTGACGTCGGTGCAGAGGACAGTCTATGTGGACAGCTTTACCCCGGATGCCTGCATTCTTAGATGTGCCTCTTTTAATCATCAACCATGAAAGTTGCTAAATGTTGAACCTTTATTAAATGTAACCATATTGCTACACTTAGAGGAGCCTCTCTTCTCTTTTATACTCTGTAGCTCCTGCTGGATTTTGCTTATAATCCCCTTGTGGAGGCGCCGTTTGCGGATGGACATTTTATGGTTACACAACCTATCACATTGCTATAATCTTTTTATATGGACTATAAACTGAAGGATTTATGAATAAATGGTTGTGGAACGAATCATCTGAGTTTCCAATATTTCTTATGGGGAAATTCACTTTGATATACGAGTTCTTTGGATTACAAGCATGTTTCCAGAACGAATAATGCTCGCAGTCCAAGGTTTTACTGTATTTGATTGCTCAGTTTTATTTTTTCTTGGTCAGGTGCTAGTAGCTGGTTTTGCCTTGGGCGCAAAATAGTCTAGCACTGGTCCTGCTGACACTTCCATTTCTCCCCAGTCAGCTCAATTCCTCCCCACTCAGTGCCACCTCTCATATGATTTCTCATGAATGATGGTGCTAGAGGATATAAAGCAGGAGGACTACGGTTATGTAATCAGAAATAATACTACATGAAAAAAAAAAAAAAAGGTAAACACAGACTTTTAGGTTTTGAGGCATATCATGAAGCTCAGGGATTGCTTAGGATTGTAGTGGCCCGTTCAAGGCATTATGGCTTTAGAATCACTAATACCACATTTGGTGACAAGATGGGGCTAATTGCTATGGCACTTGGGGGGGGGGGGGGGGGGGTTATCTACTAAAATTGCATGGTGCAAAATCTGGCGCAGCTCTACAAAGAAACCAATCAGCTTTCAGGTTTTATTGTCAAAGCTTAATTGAACAAGTTGAAGTTGGAAGCTAATTGGCCACCATACACAGCTGCACCAGATTCTGAGTGCACCAATTTTAGTAAATCTCCCCGTGTGCCATCTAATGGTATTTTCAGTTTTAAATCAATGGTGGGTTTAATGTTATAGGTTAACCACTTCCGGACCACACGCTGTATACCTACGTCGGTACTATGGCGTTAAATACCGGGGTTATAGCCGCAGCTAGCAGTCACAACCCCGGTATTTTTTTTTACAAAGGTGATGATTCGAAATCTGATAAAAGTGGTCTCAGCGGCTGATTTACCATGGGATCACTTTTTGGGCAGCGGGAGAGGTGTCCTCCCTTCCTGGTCGTTTTCCCAGCTTACCGGAGCCGTCAGTAGCGGCTAAAAATGATCCAATTCTGTGCAGTGATGGGCAGGAAAACGAGAAGGGGAAGATGGCTCCTACTTGACTCTATGATCCTGGAGGACCGGAGCGACGTCAAACATCACTTCTGTCCTTTGGCCTTAAAGGGCCACATTTAGTGGAAGAAATAAAACAAAAATTTTTTTTTTTTTTTTTTGCTTTTATGTGAGGTCTTTTTGCCCGCAGATCTCACTTTAAAGAGGACCTGTCCTGCTTATTTCTATTACAAGGGATGTTTACATTCCTTGTAATAGGAATAAAAGTGATCAAAAAAATTTTTTTTAAAAGGGACAGTGTAAAAATAAAAAGGAAAATAAATAAGAAAAAAAAAAAATTTAAAGCGCCCCGTCCCTCAGAGCTCACGCGTAGAAGCGAACGCATACACAAGTCGTGCCCACATATGTAAATGGTGTTAAAACCACACATGTGAAGTATCCCCGCGATCATTCGATCGAGAGCAATAAATCTGGCACAAGACCTCCTCTGTAACTCTAAACTGGTAACCTGTAAAAAAAATTTAAAGCGTCGCCTACGTATATTGTTTAGTACCGTAGTTTGCCGCCATTCCACGCAATTTTGAAGAATAACATGTTAGGTATCTGTTTACTCGGTGTAATATCATCTTTCAAAAAATTCTTAGACTAACTTTACCATTTTCTTATTTTTTTATTAATAAAAAAAAGTGTATTTTTTAAAAAAAAAATGTATTTGTAAGACCGCTGCGCAAATACGGTGTGACAAAGTATTGCAACGATTTCCATTTTTTTCTCTTGGGTTTCTGCAAAAAAAAAAAAATTATATATATATATATACATAGTTTGAGGGTTCAAAGTAATTTTCTAGCACGAAATACAAATTTTAACTTGTAGACAACAAATGTCAGAAAGCGGCCTGGTTCTTAAGTGGTTAACATACTGTATATCCTTCAATGTCCACTGTACTCCTAAGTGCATGAGTATGATCTCAGTTATTAGTAAATCCATGGCTGAGGAAGAAAACTAAAATCTATAAATAGAAAATATGTTGAATGAGTGTGACAAGCACACAAATTTAGGCCATGTTTTAATAGTGATTTCATATGATCATCAGCTCCATCTAGTGGCCATAATGTGCTATTTTTCCTGAAATACCTAAATCGGTAAAAATAGCACAATACAGCATTATGGCCACTAGATGGAGCCACTGATCATAGGAAATCACTGTGTGAAATAAAATTTAAATATGTCACAATTGGGAGAATGCTCGTCCCCTAATGTTTAAAATAAACAGACCTCTAAGTGTTTGTAAAAGCGAACACAACAACATTTATTCAACCAATGAAAGGTAAGGACTCCATTTTTATTTTTCTACTGCTATTAATGGCCAACACGGTACAACACTTCATCCATGTCTTTGGTGATCCCTGGTCTCCTTATGAAGTGTTTCTTACATGATGAAGATCATCCATGGAGTATATCTGAGGTATATATCAGGGTGCGCTTCTTCCCCGCATGAGAGCTGTGATCTCCAGTAACATTCATATAGTGTAAAAGGTTGTCAGCCAAAGGTCGGGGGAGCAAGGCACTGATCGCATTCCAAAAGTTAAAGAATACACGAACTGGGGACTTTTAAGGTGCCAAACAAAAACGAGATACTATGTCATGTTTTAAAATCCATATCAAATTTTATTAGGTACATTAAAAATATTTGGTTTTAAAAGAAAATTTGAATACAGTCGCATGCAAACCAGGTATATAGTACAGCGATTTTTGCTCAACATGTTTCGCCAAAAGGTGGCTTCTTCAGGAGACTTTTTAAATTACCGTCCAAGCTATTCACTGTGGACAGAGAAAATACACATTTAGACACAATATCACACGAGGCCATCCAGCCCCTAATATCAATGTTCATACATGTTTAATTTATATACATCGAAGTTACAATGAATCGTTTGAGAGACTGTTCTTACCCCAGAGATGCCACCAGGTAAGTACGTGTCAGTGCGGGAGCCACAGGATTACAGAGATAGGGATATCAGTGTGTCATAGGAAGACCATATCCCCACAGTGGGGATCTAAAGAAAATATCAAATATAGTGGATTTTGAATCCTCTGAGGAATCCGTTCTGCCCCATCCACTCTTCTTATTTAGCAGTTATAGTCAGGGCTTTTTTTCAGCTGGAACTTGGCTCAAGCCCTCTGCTCCCTGCTCACCACTATCACTTGTAAAGACAGAAGTCTGGCTTCTGCGATTATAAGGTACAGCTTGTCTCCCAACAGCTCCCACAGATCTGATCTCCTGAGCTACTCCCATAGGATGTGCAGGATGGGGACAAGGTATATTCAGGTCCCTGGGCTGCAGTACAGATGCCAACATCCCCAATGAATGATCTCCCAGCAAGTGAGAGAGGCAGAGCCACCTACAGAAAGTAGGGAGGTACTAGAGCCAGCTGGGTGCTTCAGCTTAATACAGCAACAAAAGTAAGACATGTGGAAGATGGTGGAACTTTAAAGGTGGGGGGAGAATATGGGTCCAGGGGCAGAAGATGGGTGGGGGGTTGCATGCAGAGGTCAGAGCTGAAGAGAAGTGAAAGTGAGATGTGGATAGGGGATGCAGAGGTAAGCAGCTGTGGAAGAAGTCTGCACTATGTATGTAGCGCACCCCCGAACTCTGCACATAGCGCACCCCTGAACTCTGCACTCTCTGTGTAACCCCCCCCCCAACTCTGCTCATAGCGCACCCCTGAACTCTGCACTCTGTGTGTAACCACCCCCCCCAACTCTGCCCTCTGTGTGTAACCTCCCCCCCAAAATCTTCACATAGCGCACCCCTGAACTCTGCACTCTGTGTGTAACCTCCGCCCCCAAAATCTGCTCATAGCGCACCCCTGAATTCTGCACTCTGTGTGTAACTCCCCCAACTCTGCACATAGCGCACCCCTGAACTCTGCACTCTGTGGGTAACCTCCCTGAACTCTGCTCATAGCGCACCCCTGAACTCTGCACTTGGTACGTAATGCAATCCAGGTATTTATTGCCACTTTAAGACCCTTTCACTGAAATTTGAGTAAGGGAGGGTTATAAACCTTGGAAGATTTTTCTTGTTCGCAATCTGTGTCCAATTGTGGAGATATCCCTTCACTTCCTGTCCCATAAGGAAATCCCTTGGGGACCCCCAGAACTAGTATCCCCATTGGAAGATTTCCCCTCTTTTACTCTTCAGGAGACAACCCATAAATTGGGATTTTCTTTTACTTTCACTTTCAATAGTAATGGTAAACAGGGCAAATAGAGAGGGTGAATCTCCCTAATGGGGACACAGACAGCAATAAAAACTGTCAGGGGTTCTAATCTATCTCCACTCTATCCAAATCTAGAAAAAAGTTTTGCCTTCAGTTAGACTTCAAAAAGAAAAGGTTATCTCTTTTTATCTGTCTGTTACATCATCCGCTATAAAAAAGGGGGTGTTGTGCATACGGGGCCTCTTGTGGAACAAATGAATCTACGGAAATTGGGTGGAGAGTAATTATCTGTCGAAAAGAGTACCAGCCCAATCCCCTGTAAATTGAATACAAACAGAAAACCAAGTCTCACAGGGAAGACCTTTTAGTCGAGGAATGTGAGGATTTTAATGTGCCCAAAAGCAACAATTGAGTAAGAAACAAATTATAAAAAATATCTATAAATTTTATTAAAGACAATATGTTAAAAACAACACATGCTGATATAATATCTAAAACGGTGTATTGCAGCACATCCTAAAATGCGATGGATCGACGCGTTTCAGCAATAATTTGGGCTTCCTCAGGATCCAGATGTGTAGCAAGCTTTCTCAAACAGTATATATAGACCCAAAATAAAAAAATTTATAGTTCATCCGCCAAGCCACAAGTCCACGCGGCCATTTTGCTGCATGCAGGGACGCTGGTCAGTGCTACTCTCCTTTGCATGACCTGAATCTTTTCCTCTTATTGGATAGCTTTAGCCATAGGTGGTATTTGGTAGCTATATGTTTTTTGAACTTTGTGGTATTTGCACTCAATGCTTAATTGCATTCATTCCTGTTTGGGTACTTTTTCTCTGCAGGGGCCTGTCCCTCTCCCTGTGTATACGTACTTTATACTTTTGAGTATACCATTATAGGTATTGTAACTTGGCCAATGAATTATATTTTGGTGTTCTTATTTAGGGTGTATATATACTCTTTGACAAAGCTTGCTACACATCTGGATCCTGAGGAAGCCCAAATTATGGGTGAAACGCATCGATCCATTGCAGTGTAGGATGTGCTTCAAAACACCTTTTAGATATTGTATCTGCATGTGTTGTTGAAGTAAAGCTGTATAATTCTATCTTGGAAGATACTCTTTCTCTGATTCCTCCATGTGACGTGAATATTGATGAATCTGTGTCCCTAATCTGGGACTTAATTTTGGGAGGATTTTTGATCCTCAATAGTTCCTTCAACACCATATTTGTTTTTTTCTTTAGATCTCCACTCTGGAGATATGGTCCTCCTATAACATGCCTGACGAAGGGGGTCCTGTGCGGCTCTGAAACGTTGTACTATTTTTTGATGTGATCGTATCTTGAAATAAAGTTTTTTGGACTGCTTCTGCAAGATCCTTGGTGTGCTGGCAAATATGTATTTACTCGTCCTCCTATAACAGACTGTTATTCCTATCACAGTGATCTTGTGGCTCCTGCACGGACGCAAACTCATCTGGTGGCATCTCAGGGGTAAGAACAGTCTCTCAAACGATTCATTGTAACCCAGATGTATATGCAGTATCTAACAAAAGTGATTACACCCCTCACATTTTTGTAAATATTTTTAAAGGGGTTGAAGGGTGGGGGGGCTCAGTGCTCAGACATATGCCGCCCACTGCATCAAATTGGTCTGCATAGCTGTCATCCCAGAAGGAAGCCTCTTCTAAAGATGATGCAGAAACAGTTCACTGAAGACAAGCAGACTAAGGACATGGATTACTGGAACCATGCCCTGTGGTCTAATGAGACCAAGATAAACCTATTTGGTTCAGATGGTTTCAAGCGTGTGTGGCAGCAACCAGGTGAGGAGTACAAAGACAAGTGTGTCTTGTCTATATTCAAGCATGGTGGTGGGAGTGTCATGGTCTGGGGCTGCATGAGTGCTACTGGCACAGGGGAGCTACAGTTCATTGAGATAACCATGACCGCCAACATGTACTGTGACATACTGAAGCAGAGCATGATCTCCTCCCTTTGGAGACTGGGCCATAGGGTTATATTCCAACATGATAACGACCCCAAACACACCTCCAAGATGACTACTGCCTTGCTAAAGAAGCTGAGGGTAAAGGTGATGGACTGGCCAAGCATGTCTCCCAGACCTAAACCCTATTGACCATCTGTGGGACATCCTCAAACTGAAGGTGGAGGAGCGCAAGGTCTCTAACATCCACCAGCTCTGTGATGTTGTCATGGAGGAGTGGAAGAGGACTGTGAAGCTCTGGTGAACTCCATGCCCAAGAGGGTTAAGGCAGTGCTGGAAAATAATTGCGGCCACACAAAATATTGACACTTTGGGCCCAATTTGGACATTGTCACTTAGGGGTGTACTCACTTTTGTTGCCCGCGGTTTAGACATTATTGGCTGTGTGTTGAGTTATTTTGAGGGGACAGCAAATTTACACTTTTATACAAGCTGTACACTCACTACTTTACATTGTACCAAAGTATAATTTCTTCAGTGTTGTCACATGAAAAGATATAATAAAATATTTACAAACATGTGAGGGGTGTACTCACTTTTGTGAGATACTGTAAATTAAACATGTATGAACATTGATAAAAGGCCTGGATGGCTTCATGTGATATTGTCTCTAAATGTGTATTTTCTCTGTCCACAGTGAATAGCTTGTACAGTCATTTAAAAAGCCTCCTGAAGAAGCCACCTTTTGGCAAAACATGTTGAGCAAAAATCACTGTACTATATACCTGGATTGCATGTAACTGTATTCAAACTTTCTTTTAAAACTAAGTATTTTTAATGCACCCAATAAAATTTGATATGGATTTTAAAATATGATGTAATATTAAAAGACCCCAATTTGTGCTCTGTGTGTATTCTTTAACCTTGAGGTTTGTGTGGGATCCCTGATGTACAGGAAGACAGGACTTCAGTTCCCTCACTCAGGACAGATAAGTTGCTTCTTCCCCTGTATGCAATTCATGATGTCTGTAAAGACTTGACTTCTGTGAAAAACATTTCCCGCACTTCAGACAGGAATACGGCTTCTCCCCCGTGTGAGATCTCTGATGTGTGTAAAGATTGGCCTTCTGTGAAAAACATTTTCCGCACTCAGGACAGGAATACGGTTTTTCCCCCGTGTGAGATCTCTGATGTCTGACAAGTTGCGACTTTTTTATAAAACATTTCTCGCACTCAGAACAGAAATACAGATTCCCTCCCCTGTGCAATCTCTGATGAGTATGAAGACTAGACTTATCTGAAAAACATTTTCCGCACTCAGGACAGGAAAACAACTTTTCCCTCATATGAGACCTTTGATGTGTGAAAAGCTGTGATTTTTGTACAAAACATTTCCCGCACGCAGGACAGGAATAACATTTCTCACCCGTGTGCAGTCTCTGATGTCTGAAAAGATTGGACTTATCTGAAAAACGTTTCCCGCACTCAGGACAGGAATACGGCTTTTCCCCCGTGTGATACCTCTGATGTGTGACAAGATCTGATTTTTGTACAAAACGTTTTCCGCACTCTGGACAGGGATACGGCTTCTCTCCCGTGTGCAACCTCTGATGTCTGGAAAGTTTGGACTTCTCTGAAAAAATTTTCCCGCACTCAGGACAGGAATACAGATTTTCTTCCGTGTGAGTCCTCTGATGTGTGACAAGTTCAGATTTTTGTACAAAACATTTCCCGCACTCAGGACAAGTATAAGGCTTTTCACCCATGTGAGAGCTTTGATGTGTGATAAGATTGTACTTTAAAAAAAATTGCCCGGGCTCAGTGCAGTGCTGTTTTTTCCTTGTGTGAGATCTCTGATGTCTGGAAAAAGAGGATTTCTGTGAAAAACATTTCCCGCACTCAGTACAGGGAAACCTCTTATCTGTTGGAAGGATGGCACCGTCCCTCACAGTCTGAGGTTCTTCAGGATAAGAGGAATAGGATGGTCCCGCACCGTCCCTCACAGTCTGAGGTTCCTCAGGATAAAAGGAATACGATGGTCCCGCACCGTCCCTCACAGTCTGAGGTTCCTCAGGATAAGAGGAATACGATGGTCCCGCACCGTCCCTCACAGTCTGAGGTTCCTCAGGATAAGAGGAATACGATGGTCCATCTACACTGTGTGGTGCCGGATGGACATTTGAGGTAGCCGGGTTTTCTCCTGGATTATACTGTGTGATGTCCTCATCTTCTACTTTACAGTCTGGAGACAAAGTGAGACAATCCTCTGAGGTTTTCCTCATCTCCTGTCCATCTACTAAAATAGAAATAAAAAGATTATTACTAGACATGAGCAGATTGGTTCCCCTAAACCAGGACTCCGCCCATATCAGGCAGCTTAGTCTCTGAGGATATTACAATTCCCCCCTCAAGGTAACTAGTTAATGGGTCCTCTGATCTCCTACCAGTTCATTTCTTTATTCATGGACCTTAGTCAATTTTTTATCATGGTCACGTGTTCACAAGTTAAAAACTGTATTTTTTTGCTAGAAAATTACTTAGAACCCCCAAACATTATATATATATATATATATATATATATATATATATATTTTAGCAAAGAGCAAAGACCCTAGAGAATAAAATGGAGATCATTGCAATACTATGTCACATCGTATCTGCGCAGTGGTCTTGCAAACGCAATTTTTTTGGAAAAAATAAGAACAACAGTAAAGTTAGCCCAATTTTTGTCTATAATGTGAAAGATGATGTTATGCCAAGTAAATAGATATCCAACATGTCATGCTTCAAAATTGCGCACGATCGTGGAATGGCAACAAGCAGCGGTACTTAAAAATCTCCAAAGGCGAAAATTTAAAATTTTCTACAGGTTACCAGTTTAGTTACAGAGGACATCTAGGGCTATAATTATTGCTCTCACTCTAACGATTGTGGCGATACCTCACATGTGTGGTTTAAACATCACTTACATATGTGGGTGCGACTTGTGTATGCGTTCGCTTCTGCGCGTGAAAGTTTACTGTTAAAAAAAAAAAAAAAAATGTGAGATCTGGGGGTCAAAAAGACCTCAGATCTCACAACTACACTTAAAAGCGCCGTTGGGAGAAAGCAACGTATGAAGTTGCTCCAGTCCTCCAAGTCCATAGAATCGAGTGGGGGCCATCTTGCCCTCACTCGACTTCCTGCCTGGGACATGGATGGACCAGATGGTTTTCCCCGCTACCGACGGCTCTGGTAAGCAGGGAAAATGACTGGGAAACCCATAAAAATGACCTTGCGTATTGAGTAAAAAGTAACCCTGGGAGAATTTCTCTGTTAGAGAACTTGCTAGACCCAGCACGTAGGGCAGAAGACCCAAGACAAATGCAACAGATGCCCAGGTCAAGCAATGCCTATGGTGAAAATCAACAATATGCTGCCAGTTGAACCCCAGAATCTCCATAAATCCAGATCTAGATACATAAATTGTGTCTGCAGCACAGAGAAGGAAGATTATCCCAGAGAAATACAGGAATACAGGACGGGGAACACAGCTCAGGAAAGTGACCAGGGTATTACAGGCTGATATCACCCAGCCCTTGCCCTATATTGGACCAATCAGTGGGCAGTATGGGTGGAGGTATGCATATAATGTTAATGACCCACCTGGGTCGATCTCTGTAGGAGTGTCCTCCTCTATAAATGTCCCCGTTATTCCATCCTCCGCCATCGACTGCTGATCATCCCTCACATACTTCTCTTCTTCTTCTGCTTTAACCACAACTTTAGAATCTCTCAGATCTCCACTCTGAAAATATAATAAAAAGGACATCAAATGTAACTGTACATGGGCTGTTGTCACTGCTACTGCTGGGCTGTGTGTAGTCCGAGTAAGCCCTGTTCACCAACCAGTTTCAGAGAGAGAGAGAGAGAGAGGATATGGACTCCTGTGTCTTCTGGAAATGACATAGAGTCTGCTGAGATGAACTCTGGCTGATGGGCGTGTTGTATTCATGTTGTATATGAACACATTAGCAAGCACTGTTATCCGCTTGGTAAAGCTTTTTATCATAAATAGATACCCAAAATGTCACACTTTAAAATTGCGTTCGCCCATAGCATGGCGCCAAACTACGGCACCTAAATATCTCCATAGCTTTAAAAGCCTTTACAGGTTACCAGTTTTGAGTTACACCGAAGGTTTGGAGATATAATTGTTGCTCTCACTCGAACGTTCGCAATAATACCTCACATGTGTGGTGCAATCACCGTTAATATGAGCGTGCGGGACTTACGTATGCATTCGCGTTTGCGCACGGAGGGAGGGGTGCTTTAACATTTTATTTATTTATTTATTTTTATTTATTTATTTATTTTTTTACACTGTCTCTCTATTTTTTTTTATCAACTTTATTGCTTTCCCAAAGGATGAACAACATCCCTTGGGAAAGCATGGGCCGTGACAGGTCCTCTTTATGGAAAGATCTGGAGTCTATTAGACCCCAAATCTCTCCAATGCAGGCGATCCAACACAGATCGGTCTGACAGGCTTCTTACCTGACCGGTAAAGGCCAGGTAAACAAAGAGCCAAAAAAGTAAGTGACGAAATCCTTGTGGCTTCCGCTTTGCGGGGTCACAGAGAGGGAGGAACCACGCGTCAATTCCTCTCTGTTTAGTACCGCCATCACTGCCAGTCGCATCGCTCCTGGGCTCCGTGATCAAACAGCAAAAGCCCAGCAGTGGGGACCCTTTACTTTTCTCCCATTGGATTTGCAAATACTCTCGTGTGAGAGAGCGAGTTCTTCGATGACAGATCATGGGCCCCAGTGCCAGCTAACTGTACTTAGACCCACTAGTGTTGTGTTTTCTTCAACTCTCAATCAGGTCACCTAGAAAATTTGCTGTCCTTTATAAAATATTTGTATATCTCTCTATATTTGTGTTATAACAGTGTGCTGCTTTGGATGCTCTATTATTGTAGGTTGTTCCACTTGTTTTCTTTCCTGCAGGGCTTTGTCTGCTCATTAAATTCAATTTAATGCAACAAGGGTCTCAGGAACCATGGTGCTTCTTTCAAAGCCATGGGCACTTGGAACAGGAGACCCTTAGAAGAAATGGAGGCTCCTTCGGGGGTGAACCCTACAAAACAATGCAGATAATGTACAGTAATGATACGATCAGTTACTGTTCCCACCTGATGATGGTGAGGGATGGTGTGACCTTCCTGTGTGGAGTCCTGGGAATACGGAGGATGGGGACATCTCTCTGGTGGGTTCCCATTACTGGATCCATCTGTAGGAAACACACACACTGACTGAATACATTGTTTCTATGTGTTTATCAGATGATGGGGGATCTAGGTGAATCCTCCGTACTGCTCTCTCCTTTACAATAAAGTCTCCTCTTACCCGGTGATGTGAGGGGCGGCTGATTCTCCATCATGACGTCCTTGTAGAGATCCTTGTGTCCTTCTAAATACTCCCACTCCTCCATGGAGAAATAGACAGTGACATCCTGACACCTTATAGGAACCTGACACACACAATGATACAGTCACCATCCAGACACATCCCTTGTCTGTTACTGGATAATGTCCCAGAATTCCCAGCACCGCTCACCTCTCCTGTCAGCAGCTCCATCATCTTCTTGGTGACTTCTAGAATCTTCTGCATGTTGTGTCTCTCAGGTTTTAGGGAGTCACATAGAGGCACTGTGATGGTCATATGATCTCCTGACTTCAGAAGAGGAAATCTCTGTGTTGGGAAACCAATAGGAATATCATGTTAGAAGCCCAGAATCCTCCTCACCTCTCCGGTCAAGTCTGTGTTTTTTTAATAGAGATAAGAGTGATGTCATGTGACCTCCCAGAATCCTCCTCACCTCTACAGTCAGGTCTGGGTTTTATTACTAGAGCTAAGAGTGATGTCATGTGACCTCCTAGAATCCTCCTCACCTCTCTGGTCAGGTCTGTGTTTTATTAATAGAGATAAGAGTGATGTCATGTGACCTCCCAGAATCCTCCTCACCTCTCCGGCCAGGTCTGTGTTTTATTAATAGGAACACGAGTGAGGTCATAGGAACACATGTGATGTCATGTGACCTCCGAGAATCCTTCTCACCGCCCAGGTCAAGTCTGTGTTTTATTAATAGGAACACAAGTGATGTCATGTGACCTCCCAGAATCTTCCTCACCTCTCCGGTCAGCAGGTAGATGATCTCCAGGGTGAGGTTTAGTATCCTCTCAGTCATGTGACTCCGGTCCTCCTCCATCCTCTTTGCTGTGGTCATGTGATCTATGCGGGTTTATCTGTAAACGGATTGCAGAGAATTATCTGGAAGGTATTTGTTGCACAATATTAGAAATTGGGATGTAAGAGGTTATTAGGTCGACTCTTTGCTTCAATGGCATCGATTTTCATAGTAATTACTGCTACTCTTAGGCCTTGTTTACACTTGCTTCAAAATGTGGCATCTGCTGTGCAATTTTTAAAGCACTTTGAATGAAAATCAAAGCTCGCTTCACTAAATAAAATGGTCACCTTACAGTCCTGTACACACGGATACCGGATAATGTAATGGTATCCTGCACTGGGACACCATTTTGTCAAGCAATCATTTTGTGTTACTCCAGCTGCCATGACAGTTTGAAAAGACCCTGGCTCACCCAGCCCCTCCCTGGGTCAATTAACTTAAGAATGTGAGCTTCAAAAGAGCTGTTACTTCAAAGAACCTTATCTCAGCACATCCTGGCAGATGTCCACTAAGGCTGACCAGGCTTGGTTGTAAATTCCCCAGCCAAATTGTTAATTTGAGATGTACCAATACGTCTAACAAATCCATACCCAATTCATAAATGCAGACAGGAACATGACACATGAACAAAAAGTATATATTTGGATGAGAAATAAAATACTGAATGTACTACTGAGCATAGGGCTGAGGGGGTCAAATAGAATGTGCTACTGGGCGGAGTGTTGGGTATTTGGGAACGTACTAATGAGCGCTGGGGCGGGGGGGGTGTATTCAGGAGCAGGTGGGGTACTAGTGAGTAGAGGAGGGGTTCGGTTATGGGAAATGTACTACTGAGCATGGATCAGGGAGAAGGGGTGGTAATAAACTACTGAGTGGGGGAAATGTATGTACTACTGAGCAGTTGTTGTGAGGAATGTACTACTTAATGGGGGCAGGGTGGATAAAACTCTATTTTGAAAAGAAAAAAGATTTTTTTAAATTTAAATCGGATTTTTTTAAATTTGTATTAAATGTAATTAAAAAGAGGCTTTTGGAGTAAAATATCTATCTAAAGATAGTTTTCTATTTAGGATACATTAATAATTTATTTTATTTGGCATGAAATGGAGCTAACAGTAGTTATGTAGCATGAGGCTGTGTATTCTGCTATATTTACATTTTTGGTAAACGCATTCATACATTCATGCAATTTCACACTAACTACCAGCAAGAATAAGTCCTTACATTTAAAGAGCGACGGTCATTTCAGATCCGTCAAGGCAGCGCCTGTTAGCGGGCATCCACTCACCGGCTGCCGCCACGTCACCTTGTTGTGTCACTGCCAGCCATCCCAAGTGAATTGGACATTCAGTGAGTCAACAGTGGGTCAGAGGAGGAGCCACTGCGGGACAGAGATGACAGTTGTTCTTTAAAAACGATGATTTAAAGTGGAGTTCCACCCTAAAATTATACTTACCTCCATCTTCTAGCGTTGGGTCACCTGAAAAACAAATGGATAATCGCAATTTTTTTTTTTTTTTACTTACCTCGTTTAGAAGAAAATATACTTACCTTACCATCCACTTCCTACTTCCTCGGCCACGGCCCGCGCCGTCACTTCCGCTTTGCAATGATTCCTGGGAGCTGAACGTCATCGCTCCCAGGAATCAATGCGCCTGCACCGGCCCGACGTCAGTTCCAGTGTAGGTGCGTCATACCTTGCAATATAGCTTCTGGGCATGCCCAGAAGCTGTGCAGGGATGACGCTGCGGCACCGGAAGTGGCGGCGGGGCCAGTGCAGTGCATCGTGGGACCGAAGCAGACGGAAGAGGACACAGAAGAGGATCGCGCTGGCTTCAAGCTGCCCACACCTGAGATGGCAGCGCTGGAGAATACATTTTCAAGGTAAGTATTTCTTCTTGCAGGTAAGTGCAACCCGGGACAGATCAGAGGCTAGCCATTGTGGAATGCACTAGCCCTGACTGTCCCGGGGGTATTTTTATTAAAAAAAACGTTCACTGGGTGGAACTCCGCTTTAAATCAAGCCTTTTTACTAGTGATTAAAATTGAGTTGATTTAAATCAAATCCACCCTGGGGGGAGCGTAATACTAAACAGGAGGTGTTTCCTGAGCACAGGTGGTGTGGAATGTACTACTGACCATTAGGGGGGGGGGGATATTGTGCCAGTGAGTGAATGGATGGAATGTACTACTGAACAGGGGAGTTTCCTAAGCAGGGGTGGCGACGAATGTACTACTGAACAGAGGGCTGTACTACTGACTACGGGGGTAGTACTGAGCCAGAAAACACTGAGCAGGAGATCTGCTGAGCCAGGAAACCGCAGAGTGGAGTTGCGACTGAGCCGGGGAACCGCTGAGCAGGAGATCTGCTGAGCCAGGAAACTGCAGAGCGGAGGATCTACTAAATTGGAGGTACGACTGAGCCGGGGGAACCACTGAGCAGGGGATCTGCTGAGCCAGGAAACTGCAGAGCGGAGGATCTACTAAATTGGAGGTACGACTGAGCCGGGGGAACCACTGAGCAGGGGATCTGCTGAGCCAGGAAACCGCACAGCGGAGGATCAAATAAATTGGAGGTACGGCTGAGCCGGGTATACCACTAAGCAGGAGCTCTGCTGAGCCAGGAAACTGCAGAGCGGAGGATCAACTAAACCGGAGGTACTACTGAGCCGGGGAACCACTGAGCAGGATATCTGCTGAGCCAGGAAACCGCAGAGCGGAGGATCAACTAAATTGGAGGTACGACTGAGCCGGGGGAACCACTAAACAGGAGATCTGCTGAGCAGAGTACTAGTAAACCAGAAAACTGATGAGCGGGGGGTACTACTGAGCCACCAAAATAAAATAAAGAAAAACACCAGATACCACACCAACACATAACCATGCCACAGATCTGGCAACTTCCTCATCACTTTCACTTTAAAACAAATAAAAAACCAATATACACATGGCATTAGCCGAGCTTCATTAAAGCTACAAAAGCACCAAAAACACATAAAAAAATGCAAGTTAAAGAGGTAGGCGCTTTAATGTGTGTTACTAATCGAGGCCTTAAAATTCTGTCCATTCCCCATCCGTCCAGCAGATCGGATCGGATGACAGTTGGATGGAAATGGACAGGCAGTCTGTTTCTATCCGACCGCTCATTGAGGACAGCGAGGCTGTGCAGAGCACACACGGATCTGTCAACCACCTTCTCAGCAGGCATCGGTGGACAGATTCCCTTTGGCAGGCAGATCTGCTTGATGGGGTCTGCCCCATGTGAAGGGTGCCTCAGATTTACTAGAAATCACTGCTCCTTCCCAAACACCACAATGCCCAGCCCCCCCCCCCCCCCCCCGACAATCTCTTGCCTATTATTCTAGAAAACGGGCATAACAATTTTTTAGCATTCGTCTCCCATTAGTTCAATGGGGTTCAGATTCGGCACCTGAACTCTAGTTATGTTCTGTGGAGCTGTCTCACACGGAACCCAGGTATGTTCATCTCATCTCCAGTGAGAAGGTCACACGTCTCTGATAAAGATGGGTTCTGGCATGTTCGAGTTCCCAGGTGCCCGATCTCGCCAGGATGCCGACACTGCACTCCGCTAATCACAGGCAGTGAGACATTTCCCGATCCGCAGCTGCACAGATCATAGTTACATAGAAGGTGAGGTTGAATAAAGACAATAGTCCATCCAGTTCAACCTGTGTAGGTGTGTGTGGCTGTAATCATCTCTCATACCCCTGAATGTTCTGATCCTTGAGATGTACGTCTAAGAGTCTTTTGAAAGCCACCATACTTCCCGCAGAAACCACCTCTTGTGGTAGAGAATTCCACAATCTTGTAGCCCTAACAGTAAAGAACTCCCCACGTTGCCTGAGGTTAAAACGCTTCTCCTCCAATCGCATTGTATGCCCTCGAGTCCTCATGCAATCCCTTCGACTGAATAGCTGTTTTTCTATGCCGAGATCCCCATTGAGATATTTATAAATTGCTATCATGTCCCCTCTCAGGCCTCTCTTCTCCAGGGAGAATAAATCAAGCGATTGCAGACGCTCTTCATAATTAAGGTCCTCCAATCCCCTAATCAGTTTAGTTGCCCTTCTCTGGACTCTCTCCAGCTCCAACACATCCCTCCTGAGGACTGGCGACCAGAACTGGACAGAATACTCCAGATGTGGTCGGACCAGAGTTTTATAAAGTGGAAGGATTATAGTCTTATCTCTGGAATACATCCCTTTATTTATGCATGCTAATATTCTGCTGGCTTTGGTAGGTGCCGCTTGACATTGCATGCTGTTGCCTAATCTATCATCAACCAAGACTCCCAGATCTTTCTCCATTTTTGATTCCCCCAAGGGTTCCCCCCCTAACGTGTATTGTGCTTTTATGTTTTTAGTTCCCAAGTGCAAAACCTTACACTTATCCACATTAAACCTCATTTGCCATGTCGTTGCCCACTCCATTATTTTGTCCAGGTCATGGAAATGTCTCACTGCCCATGACTAGCGGAGTGCAGTGTCGACTTCCTGGTGGGATCAGGTACGCCCAAGCCCATCTCTAGTCTCTAACATGAAGAGAATTTTTTCCGGCCCCGTAAGTGGGGAAATGTTCTGCCCCTGAAGGGGTTAATCTAGGTCCCCACACTATATATGTGTATCATCATCTGCTGGAGATAAAAAAGGTCACAGTGACTATGGAGGAAGAGGACGGACATGATGGGGGGGTTACTGGGTGTAAATAGAAAATAAGATCTGATTACCTCCTCTGCTGCCACTTCCACCAATATCTCCTGTCTACTCCCCCCCCCCCCCCCCCCAAGTCACCTATCACCCATCACCCGGAACTTCCTATTTATACCTGAAATTACTTCCCATCTGTACCTGACATCACTTCCTGTCTGGCTTCCATAGAGACTTCCTGTCTGGGAAAAGTGAGATCACCACCTGGCTTGTGGAGCTCAGAGGAACTGCAGCCCTGAGAAAGCTTTTATAGTATGAGCGCGGCCTTGTCATTGTTGCCAAGATGCAGCAGGACAGTCCCGAAATTGTGGCTACTGCCCCAATGTCCTTAACCCACAGGTTCCAGGACTCTGTAAAGAGTGGCAGTGAGGTGATGACTGCTGGAACACTCTCTGGGTTCCATCAGCAGGCACTGCAATTATAGCAGACTGTTGGGAGCAGTGACCTCCTTTCTGACAGTGAAAGTATAACTCCGACATCAGCAGAGAGGCAGCGGGAGAGTTTGATCACCACCAATGACCACCAATGCTAGGCTGGGGTTAGACTTTGTTCTCACTGACGCTAATTGTTATATCTCATTGACACCAAGGATGGGACTTATTTTATCTCACTGATGCCAAGGATGGCTTTGGGACCTCAGCAGATGTAATTTTTGGTGAGTGAGCAACACCGATGGGTTGAGTCCATTGGTTAATGTTTTTTTTTTCTTTCGCCGGGATCAGACGTCATTCATTGTGATTGATGTGGATCTGCAAGTGTCAGTGTGTTTACTTCCAGTATGCTTTTTTTTGTGAATGTCTAAGGGTATGTAGCACCCTCCTAGGTAGGTACTAGGAAAACACATCTATTTGCTCCTTCTGCTTATCAGGGGAGCCTGATCTGCAGTGGCGGCTGGTGAAGTTTTAAGATGGTGGGGCGCAAGATTTTGTCCCCTGTATTTTGCTTGCGTGAACAAATTCTCCCAATATATCACATATTAAGAGGTCTATCAGTATTAGTGTATCCCATAATAGGGAACAGGGGCCCTATTATGGGATATACTGTGAGAGACACACTATTATGGGATACACTGACTGAGAGTGGCACAAACTCCACAGTACAGACCCCCCCCCCCAGCACAAACCCCTCAAGCACAAACCCCCTAGCACAAACCCCACAGTACAGGCCCCCTAGCACAAACCCCACAGTACAGGCCCCCTAGCACAAACCCCACAGTACAGACCCCCCTAGCACAAACCCCACAGTACAGACCCCCTAGAACTAATCCCACAGTACAGACACCCTAGCACAAACCCCACAGTACAGGCCCCCTAGCACAAACCCTACAGTACAGACCCCCTAGCACTAATCCAACAGTACAGGCCCCCTAGCACAAACCCCACAGTACAGACCCCCTAGCACTAATCCCACAGTACAGACCCCCTAGCACAAACCCCACAGTACAGACCCCCTAGCACTAATCCCACAGTACAGGCCCCCTAGCACAAACCCCACAGTACAGACCCCCTAGCACTAATCCCACAGTACAGGCCCCCTAGCACAAACCCCACAGTACAGGCCCCCTTTCAACGCAGTGACCAGCGTACATGCCCCCTTTCAATGCAGTGACCAGCGTACATGCCCCCTTTCAATGCAGTGACCAGCGTACATGCTCCCTTTCAATGTAGTGACCAGTATACATGCCCCCTTTCAATGTAGTGACCAGCATACCTGCCCCCAATGCAGAGATCAGCGTGCGTGCCCCCAATGTAGTGACCAGCATACGTGGTGCCCCCAATGCAGAGATCAGCGTGCGTGCCCCCAATTTAGTGACCAGCATACATGATGCCCCCAATGCAGAGATCAGCGTGCGTACCCCCAATGTAGTGACCAGCATACATGGTGCCCCCAATGCAGAGATCAGCGTGCGTGCCCCCAATTTAGTGACCAGCATACATGATGCCCCCAATGCAGAGATCAGCGTGCGTGCCCCCAATGTAGTGACCAGCATACATGATGCCCCCAATGCAGAGATCAGCGTGCGTGCTCCCAATGTAGAGATCAGCGTGCGTGCCCCCAATGTAGTGACCAGCATACATGATGCCCCCAATGCAGAGATCAGCATGCATGCCCCCAACGTAGTGACCAGCATACATGATGCCCCCAATGCAGAGATCAGCGTGCGTGCGTGCCCCCTTCAAAGTTGTCAGTGACAGTGTGTTGGCCGGGCGGGCCCCCCATGAGGCATCACAAACTTACCTCGAGTCACGACACTGACACTCACGGACGGACGGCTGCAGCAGTGCTTCTTCTCTCCTCTGTGAACTTCCGAGTCCCAACGGCGACCACTCCGACTCCTCACACGGGCGCGGCGGCAGCTCTCCTCTCTCCGGCGGGCGGGAAGGTGATCGTGTGATGCCGGGGCGGTGCACCGCCCCCACGCGTCACGTCACGTCACCAGGTCCCGGGATGTCCTCCTGTGATTGGTCCAGGCTGGAGTCTGGACCATTCACAGCCAGGACATTAGAAAAGTAGGGAGTGTCGGGGCGCATTTCTCTGCGCCCCGGTGACCCACAGAAGGCCGCCAATCGGCGCCTCTGCCCCCCGCACGTGGGATCAAAAACCCCCACCCCCCATACCCACCACTAGGTCCGGCGCCCCTAGTGGACCAGAAATTGAATTTTTTTTTTAAATCTTTTTTTTTTCTTCTTTTTTTTGGGGGGGGGGGGCGCCCCTGCGCCCCCTATGGACAGGCCGCCACTGCTGATCTGTTAGGTTGCCTGTTGCATGTCTCCAGGTGTGATTCACTGGGTCTGAGGGAGTGTCCCCACTGCATCCAATAAGGGAGCTTGTTGGACAGTGGAGGAAACCCAGCCAGTGACACATCAGGTTTTATGGAAGTCCCAGTGGGAGGGCATTCCTGCAATGCATCCTGGGATTAATCATAAATACTGAGGGGGCATGTGACAGGGCGTCTTTGGCGGGAAGCAGAGTCCCAGGAGGAGGTGGACGGCTGTCTCTCCTCCTGCAGTGTGTGAGGAAGGTGGTCTTAGGCGGTCAGCCTAGTGAACCAGATGTGGAGCTGAGCTGCATAAGGTCCAGTGGAGCTGACAGTGGAGCTGCTGGCAGAATCTCTCGGGAAAAACAGTGTCCATGAGTACCAGGAGATTTGCCTAAGAGTCTGCCCAGGAAGGGGGACCACTCCAGTGAAGTCAGGGGATTAAGGAGCTAACTCACACAGAGAGTGTTACAGTAAAGGGGGTGCCATGTAGAAAGCCCTGAAGAATAGGAACAAAGGCGGTGCCAGGAAGGGCCCTGAAGAGTGTTCTGCAGTACAGTACAGCTTATCTAAAGCGGTTCATTAACTACTTCTTCATCGCTAGTGACAAGGTGAAGCAACGGCCTTGCCGCAATCAGCAATATCTAGTCATCCCAGCAAACTGTGCATAGTTTATACAATTTGGAGTATCCGACTCATTCGCTTCTCCAATCCAAGTTCTCAATAAAACTAGAAAAACCAAAACTCCTAGACTGTTTCCTGACTGAGCCAAAGCACTTTAAAAATGATGAACTGTCATGTCGTTGCTAAGGGTAACCCGGGGGAAACTGTAACCAGCAGTTTCCAAGGGATTAGTACTACAGGTACAATGTTTCCCTTACTCATCCACAAGTAAGAATGTCCCTAAAATTGCCAGGTTAGGGTTTTGGGGTATAGGGCTTGACCTCATCAACATGTGGACAATCTGTTCTGCCAGGGGGTTCTCCTTGGCATGGTACCCCCATTCACAGGGCATGTGCCTTAGTATGGTTTGGGGGCATATACCCTCACCACCCCCCACACCCCCTTCCAGGCCTGCCAGAGCATATTATCTAATGAGGGTTTGGTATAGATTATAGGGGAATTCACATGCATTGTTTGCAAGGGGTTTCTCCTTGAAATCCATACCAGACTTTAAGAGACTGGTATGGATTTTGAAGGGACCCAGCACTTTTCTTTTTTGCCTGGCATCCCCTTGACACCCATACCAGACCCTCATAAAGCTTAAGGGTCTGGCATGTATTTTTAGGGGGAACCACATGCCATTTAACATCAGACCCTCATGTAGGATAAGTGTCGTGTATAGCCACTTCAGCGTGGTTATACTGGGATGGGGCATTAGACATGTGCAATTTGTTTCGGTCCGAATACAAATTCGGACTAATTTTTGTTTTTCAGAGATTCGGATGTATCCAAATCTGCCAAAGAAATAGTAACAATTAGTAATGAATTTTGTTGCATTCCATTAAAATTTGTTTTGTTTGTTTGTTTTCTAACGAATTTCAACTTTTCAGAAAGATTAGAATTCGTATCTGTTGAAAAACGATCGACTGATTAAAATTCTGTGTGAAGAAATAGTTGGTTGTTAAGCAGTGGGCCAGGAGGCCAGCTGCCCGCGTCCTTAACAACCATGACTCATCATCTGTCAGTGGGCTGAATGTAAAGAAAAGAATGCCGGCAATTGCCTTGCAATAGAAATATGTAAAAAAAATAGCATAGGGTCCCCCCCTCCCCCAGTCTATACCGGACCCTTATCCGAGCATGCAGCCTGGCAGGTCAGGAAAGAGGGGGGGATGAGCGAGCACCCCCCCCCCCTCCTGAACCATGCCTGGCCTCATGCCCTCAACATGGGGAGTGGGTGCTTTGGGGGGCTCTGTGTGTGCTCTCCCGGCTCCTCGCCAGCTGCAGATCGGTTTGGAGAGGTCCCCCTGCACTTCTGTATGCAGCCCAGGAGAGGCTGGTCTTTGCCCCCCTCCCTTCCCCGTCTTAGCAGTTGGCAACAGAGAGGAAGACAAAACTCCTCCACCAGGTCCTGCACTTCTGTATGGAGCTACGGAGAGGCTGGTCTCTGCCCCCTCCCTTCCCCACCTCAGCAGTTGGCAGCACAGAGGAGGACAGAACTCCCCCACCAGATCCTGCACTTCTGTGTGCAGCCACAAAGAGGCTGGTCTCTGCCCCCCCCTCCCTTCACTGTCTCAGCAGTTGGCAGCAGGGAGCAGGACAGAATTCCTTCCCCAGATCCTGCACTTCTGTGTGCAGCCACAAAGAGGCTGGTCTCTGCCCCCACTCCCTTCCCAGTCTCAGGAGTTAGAAGCAGGGAAGAAGAGAGAACTCCTCCACCAGGTCCTGCACTTCTGTATGCAGCCACAAAGAGGCAGATCTCTGCTCTCCTCCCTTCCCCATTTCAGCAGTTGGCAGCACAGAGGAGGACAGGACTCCTCCAACAGATCCTGCACTTCTGTATGCAGCCACGAAGAGGCTGGTTTTTGCCCCCGCCCTTTACTATCTCAGCAGTCTCAGCCCCCTTTACAGTGCAGTCCTCTTTATAGCACAGTGCCCCCTTTACATCACAGCCCCCCTTTAAAGTGCAGTCCTCTTTATATCCCAGTCCCCCTTTAAAATGTAGTCTTCTTTACATCACAGCTCCCCTTTACATTACAGTGCCCCCTTTACACCACAGCCCCCCTTACATTACAGTACCCCCTTTACATCATAGCCCCCTTTACATTTCAGTGCCCCCTTTACACCACAGCCCCCTTTACATTACAGTACCCCCTTTACATCATAGCCCCCCTTTACATTAAAGTGCCCCCTTTACATCACAGCCCCCCTTTACATTACAGTGCTCCCTTTACAGAGCAGTCCCGGTACATTCATGTAAAAGGGACTGCACTGAAAAGGGGACTGCACTGTAATGTAAAGGGGGGCTGTGATGTGAAGGGTAACTAAGGACACTATGGGACTGCTTTAACCACTTAAGCCCCGGAAGATTTTACCCCCTTCCTGACCAGGGCCTATTTTGCGATTCGGCACTGCGTGATTTTAACGGACAATTGCGCTGTCGTGCGACGCTGTACCCAAATGAAATTGACGTCCTTTTTTTCCCACAAACAGAGCTTTCTTTTGGTGGTATTTGATCACCTGTGCGATTTTTTGATCATGTGCTATAAACAAAAAAAGAGCTACAATTTTGCAAAAATAACAATATTTTTCACATTTTTTTATATGAAATTCCCCCAAAAAAATGTAAAAATCAAAATTTTTTAACATTTTAGGCCAATTTGTTTTCTGCTACATATGTTTGGTAAAAAAAAATCGCAAAAAGCGTATTATGATTGGTTTGCGCAAAAGTTACTGCGTTTACTAACTAAGGGAAAGATTTTTGTCTTTTTTATTGTTTTTTTTTTTAACGAGAAATGGCGGCGATCTGCGATTTTTTTTGCGGGACTGCGACATTGCGGCGGACAGATCGGACCCTTGACTGACATTTTTGACACTTTTGGGGGTACCAGTGACATTACTACAGTAATCAGTGCTATACATATGCACTGTTACTGTAAAAATGACACTGGGAGGGAAGGGGTTAACTTTATTGGAGAGGGAGGGGTTAAGTGTGTCCCTAGGGGCGTGCTTCTAACTGTGATTGGATGTGGCTGTGTGTGTAACTGCAGAGATCAACGGTCCTACATAGCAGGACCGTATGATCTGTGCTTTTACACAGGGGAGAATCACAGGCGGCTTTGTTTACATTAGCCGCCCGCCTTTCTCCCTCTCCACCCGACGATCGTGAGTGACCGGCGGCCATCGGGTCCGCCGGTCACACGCATGGGCTTCTTAGGGTACGAGCGGGGGCGGGAGCGCTCCTCCGGCGGTGCGCGCTCGCCCCCTATTGGCTTCCAGGCTAGTGACGTACCGGTACGTCACTTTGCCTGGGAGGGGCTGACCGCCGCCGTATATATTCGGGCGGCGGTCGGCAAGTGGTTAAAGGGGTAACTGTGATGTAAAGGGGGACTGTGGACACTAATATGAAGAGGGGACTGTGTTGTTAAAGGGGGGGTTGTGGTGTGAAGGGAGGCTGAGGACAGACTGCGTGAATATCCCATCCCCTGACCCATTCACCACAACCATCATCCCTCGCCCCAACCCCAGTCCCTGGGAAAACTGGCTGCCATAAAACTGGGCCTTTGTGGCAAAAAGTTTGGGGACCGCTAACGTAAGGGAAGGTGAGGGACTCTTGATGGTGGGGGGGCTTTTGACAACTGATGTAAGGGGGGATGGGGTGCTCTGGACATCTATTCTTATAGATACAACCAACCCTTTGAGGACAACCATAATGCTGATGCAGTCCATGATGAAATTGAATTTGACACACCCTGATACCTAGGGATATGACTTGGTATATAAATAAAGATTTTGGATTTTCATGGTCACAATCCTGAGCTTTCATTGTGGTATAATCTATATAGAAACCTGAAGAGAAAGCAGTCTGCTCTCATAGGGATTTTGGGGAAGGTTGGGTAAGTACAGTATCTCACAAAAGTGAGCACACCCCTCACATTTTTGTAAATATTTTATTCTATCAACACTGAAGAAATGACACTTTGCTACAATGTAAAGTAGTGAGTGTACAGCTTGTATAACAGTGTAAATTTGCTGTCCCCTCAAAATAACTCAACACACAGCCATTAATGTCTAAACCGCTGGCAACAAAAGTGAGTACACCCCTAAGTGACAATGTCCAAATTGGGCCCAAAGTGCCAATATTTTGTGTGGCCGCCATTATTTTCCAGCACTGCCGTAATGCTCTTGGGTATGAAGTTCACCAGACCTTCAAAGGTTGCCACTGGAGTCCTCTTCCACTCTTCCATGACGAAATCACAGAGCTGGTGGATGTTAGAGACCTTGCGCTCCTCCACCTTTCGTTTGAGGATGCCCCACAGATGCTCAATAGGGTTTAGGTCTGGAGACATGCTTGGCCAGTCCATCACCTTTACCCTCAGCTTCTTTAGCAAGGCAGAGGTCGTCTTGAAGGTGTGTTTGGGGTCGTTATCATGTTGGAATATTGCCCTGTGGCCCAGTCTCCGAAGGGAGGGGATCAGTATGTCACAGTACATGTTGCCATTCATGGTTCCCTCAATGAACTGTAGCTCCCCAGTGACGGCAGCACTCATGTCACCCCAGACCATGACACTCCCACCACCATGCTTGGCTGTAGGCTTGTTCCTGTACTCCTCACCTGGTTGCCGCCACACACGCTTGACACAATCTGAACCAAATAAGTTTATCTTGGTCTCTTCAGACCACAGGAGCTGGTTCCAGTAATCCATGTCCTTAGTCTGCTTGTCTTAACCACTTTACCACCGGAGGATTTTGCTGTCTTCCGTCCAGGCCACTTTTTACGATTCGGCGCTGTGCGAATTTAACTGACAATTGCGCGGTCGTGCGACGCCGTACCCAAACGAAATTTACGTCCTTTTTTTCCCACAAACAGAGCTTTCTTTTGGTGGTATTTGATCACCTGTGCGATTTTTACTTTTTGCGCTATAAACAAAAAAAGAGCGTTTATTTTGAAAAAATAACAATATTTTTCACATTTTTTTATATGAAATTCCCCCCCAAAAAAATGTAAAAATCAAATTTTTTTTACATTTTTGGCCAATTTGTTTTCTGCTACCTATGTTTAGTAAAAAAAATCGCAATAAGCGTATTTTGATTGGTTTGCGCAAAAGTTATTGCGTTTACTAACTAAGGGAAAGATTTCTGTCATTTTTTTTTTTTTTTTTTTTAACGCATAATGGCGGTGATCTGCGATTTTTTTTGCGGGACTGCGACATTGCGGCGGACAGATCGGACCCTTGACTGACATTTTTGACACTTTTGGGGGTACCAGTGACATTTCTACAGTAATCAGTGCTATATATATGCACTGTTACTGTAAAAATGACACTGGCAGGGAAGGGGTTAATTTTATTGGAGAGGGAGGGGTTAATGTATGCCTGGTGCTTACTGACGTGTGGGGGGGGAGAGGTGACTGTGTGACAGAAGGACAGATTGGATGTCCAGCTATGCTGAACACTCCGATCTGTCAGTCCCTGTCACTATGGAGATCCGCCCGCTGTGTTTACACACAGCGGGCGGATCTCCAGACTCGATCCCCGACGATCGGGGCAGAGCAGCGGCAATCGCCGCTGCTCCTCCCCTGGCCCGACTCCCGCTGTGAATGAACACAGCGGGAGCGAGCCTCCGGCGGCGCGCGAGCACCACCCACAAGGGGCGGAGTCCAGCGACGTAGATCGCACTTTGCCGCAGTAGCCTCCATGTGAGCGGAGGTAAAGTGGTTAAGCAAACTGTTTGCGGGCTTTCTTGTGCATCATCTTTAGAAGGCTTCCTTCTGGGACCACAGCCATGCAGACCGATTTGATGCAGTGTGCAGCGTATGGTCTGAGCACTGACAAGCTGACCCTCCACCCCTTCAACCTCTGCAGCAATGCTGGCAGCACTCATACGTCTATTTCTCAAAGACAACCTCTGGATATGACGCTGAGCACGTGCACTCAACTTCTTTGGTCGACCATGGCGAGGCCTGTTATAAGTGGAACCTGTCCTGTTAAACCGCTGTATGGCCTTGGCCACTGTGCTGCAGCTCAGTTTCAGGGTCTTGGCAATCTTCTTATAGCCTAGGCCATCTTTATGTAGAGCAACAATTCTTCTTTTTCAGATCCTCAGAGAGTTCTTTACCATGAGGTGCCATGTTGAACTTCCAGTGACCAGTATGAGAGTGAGAGCGATAACACCAAATTTAACACACCTGCTCCCCATTCACAACTGTGACCTTGTAACACTAACGAGTCACATGACACCGGGGAGGGGAAATGGCTAATTGGGCCCAATTTGGACATTGTCACTTAGGGGTGCACTCACTTTTGTTGCCAGTGGTTTAGACATTAATGGCTGTGTGTTGAGTTATTTTGAGGGACAGCAAATTTACACTGTTATACAAGCTGTACACTCACTACTTTACATTGTAGCAAAGTGTCATTTCTTCAGTGTTGTCACATGAAAAGATGGAATAAAATATTTACAAAAAAGTGAAGGGTGTACTCACTTTTGTGAGATACTGTAAATAAAATGGGTTGGTGTGGAGAGTAATGGGGTTGATAGATGGGGTGAGGTGAGATATTAGTAGAGGGTGAAATGAGAGAAGATGGGGGAAGGTTAGGGCAGTAAATAATGAGATCCTTCAATTCCATTAAAACATAATATTACAGCAAAAATCATGTTGCAAAAATATAACATAACCCAAAGCAAAACAGCCAACAATATGCCAGGCAGAATTCTTAAATCCAGGGGCCACCAGACTGCTCAGTCCACATGCGTGCACAGACCATCCAAGAGGAGCCTGGCCAGGCTACGGTAAGATGCTCACTTGATGGACGCTGTCTCGTACAGAAGCGGGAGAGACCGGCTGCTGTCAGATACAGACCCGCCCACCTGAACGATGTCATCAACCAGTGTGTGCCGAAGGAAGGGATGAGTTTCTGAGGGGGGGATTCCACTTTCATCCTCCTATCGAAAGATTACCTGTGACCGTATTTATAGCCGGCCTTGCTGAACAATAAGGCTTGGTATACGATACTGCGACCTGAAAGTGGTGTGACTTTTCCATGTGATTTGCTGGCGACATGAGTACTAATTTAATGCGACTTAGAAGCGAGGGAGGGGCTACACTGCAGGGAATGGCTGGGTAATCTTCCTATAATGTTGGATCCAAATCATATCAATATAGATGAGGACCCGACTTGGAGGCGACTTTATTAAAGGTCTATGGGCACAAGTCAGGTAGAAGTCGCCTTGAAATAGCACAGGGACCTTTTCTAAAATCAGGGTGAGTAGTGCTACTTAAGACAGCTCTCATTGACTAACATGGGATTTCACATGTCATGCGACTTGGGGTCTCACAAGTTGGATCCCAAGTCGCAGCAGTGTGAACCGAGCCGTAGGGAGAGCAACTCAATCATAAACAGCTGTGCAATGCCCCTGATGTCTTTACTAGCAATTAGAATCAAGAGTGCTTAAGACAAACACTTTATTACCAAATGTATTATTGGAATGCCTACCTTTTCATACACATGAAATTTAATGACATCCCAGTTTAGTCCGTAGGGTTCAATATTGAGTTGGCCCACCCTTTGCAGCTAAAGCAGCTTAAACTCTTTTGGGAAGGCTGTCCACAAGGTTTAGGAGTGGGTCTATGGGAATGTTTGACCATTCTTCAGAAGAGCATTTGTGAGGTCAAACACTGATGTTGGATGAGAAGGCCTGGTTTGCAGTCTCTGCTCTAATTCATCCCAAAGGTGTTCTATCAAGTTGAGGTCAGGACTCTGTCTTTATGGACCTTGCTTTTTGCACTGGTCCAAATCATTTGGTGGAGGGGGGATTATGGTGTGGGTTTTTTTTTTCCAGGGGTTGAGCTTGGCCCCTTAGTTCCAGTGAAATGAACTCTTATAGGTGGCCGCATACAAAGACATTTTGACAATTTCATGCTCCCAACTTTGTGGGAACAGTTTGGGGATGACCCCTTCCTGTTCCAATATGACTGCGCACCACTGCACAAAGCAAGGTCCATATAGACATGGATGAGGAAGTTTGGGGAACTTGACTGGCCTGCACAGAGTCCTGACCTCAACCTGATAGAACACCTTTGGGATGAATTAGAGCAGAGACTGCGAGCCAGGCCTTCTGGTCCAACAATAGTGTCTGACCTCACAAATGCGCTTTTGGAAGAATGGCCAAACATTCCCATAGACACACTCCTAAACCTTGTGGACAGCCTTCCCAGAAGAGTTGAAGCCGTTATAGCTACAAAGGGTGGGCCAACTCAATATTGAACCCTACGACCTAAGACTGGGGTGCCATTAAAGTTCATGTGCGTGTCATGTGCAGGCCAGTCAAGTTCCTCCACTCCAAACTCGCTCGTTCATGTCTTTATGGACCTTGCTTTGTGCACTGGTACGCAGTCACGTTGGAACAGGACAAGGCCATCCCCAAAGTTGGGAGCATGAAATTGTGCAAAATGTCCTGGTATGCTGACGTCTTAAGAGTTCCCTTCACTGGAACTACAGTAGGTGGTCAAGTCCAACCCCTGAAAACCAACCCCACACCATAATCCCCCCCCCCCCCCAAATGATTTGGACCAGTGCACAAAGCAAGGGCGTAGCTACACTCAGGAAACTTAGACCAGACCATATATATATTTTAAGTAAGATTTATTTACAGTGAAACCAAAATCCATCCAAATACCAGCAAACAGATGACTAAGTGAGCCAAAAACCCAGCGACAAACTAACAGAGTAACAGAAAGCCTAACTATATACAATACAGTAAGGTAAAAAATTGGATTTTTGGCTTACCGTAAAATCAATTTCTCGGATGTTCGTTGGGTTATGCTGCCCCCTACAGGAGTAGGACACTAGGCAGAGAAAAGCTTGAGTATGCCCATGGGGCAGCACTTCCTGCTATAGGTATTCAGTTTTGTAACAATCAGTGTCAGAAGAAAAAAACACCCCAACTCCAAAGAGGGGCAGGTGCTGTGTCTGTCAAAGAACATTAGAGAAATGGATTTTACAGTAAGTCAAAAATCCCATTTTCTCTTTCGTTCATTGACGGACACAGCTCTTCATCTTCATGACCGTAGGGGCATCCCAAAGCAGTGTCAAACATGAGTGGTGGGAACAGCAGAAAACAAACTTCCTAAAAGCTTAACATAGCCAACCAGGTAACATGGAGCTCAACTTAGAACAACTGGAGCTCACCTGAAAAAAAAAAACTCAAATAGGAAAAGTCCTCTGCAGATGCCAATACATTCACTTTATAAAACTTTGTGAATGTGTGCACAGACGACCAATTGGCCGCTTTGCAAACTTGCACTACTGACGCCTGATGACGGAAGGCCCAGGAGGCACTAAGCGCCCGAGTAGAGTGCGTCCTGACAGGGAAAGGAGGAACCT
The DNA here is from genome assembly GCF_965119305.1 of Pelophylax lessonae. Classification (NCBI taxonomy): domain Eukaryota; kingdom Metazoa; phylum Chordata; class Amphibia; order Anura; family Ranidae; genus Pelophylax; species Pelophylax lessonae. Next base: position 42,703,176 of record NC_138770.1, read on the forward strand.
GACCCATAATAGAATAAGCCTGAACCATAGTCTGCCTGATCCATCTGAAAATAGTCACAGCAGAAGCAGCCAGCCCCTTGCAAGGTCCATCCATGGAGGACAAACAGTGAGTCTGACTTTCTAAACGACTCTGTAGCTGCCAGATACACCCTGATGGACTGTACCACATCCAGGGAATGCAAAGCAACTTTCTTAGGCTGCTTAGGCTTAGGACACAGGGAAGGCAACACAATGTCTTCATTCAGATGAAAATTGGAGACGCCCTTTGGAAGGAACGACAGACATGGTCGAAGAACCACCTTATCTCCATGAACGAGAAGACAGCGCTGCCAGCTCAGACACCCTGCGTGCTGAAGTAATAGCCACTAAAAAGGCCACCTTCTGGGACAACGTAAGCAGAGGAATCTCCCGAATATTTTCAAGAGGAGGTTTCTGAAGAACTGACAACACCAAATTAGGTCCCATAGCAGCAAAGGAGAACGCACTGGGGGAGCCAAGTGTCTCACTCCCCGCCCCGGAGAAAGGTAGATGGGCATTGAAAAAAAATCGTCAAGGCCGAGACCTGGCCCTTGATGGTACTCAAGGCCAAACGTTGCTCGACCCCCCTGCTGGAAGAAAGCCAAGATGCGAGCCACCAAAAAGGAACAAGGGTGAACCCCAAGAGACTCACACCATGCAATGTACATCTTCCAAGAACGATGGTAAATCTTCCTGGAAGTAGATTTCCTAGCTTTTAAAGCATAGGAATCATCGATTTAGACAACCCTCTATCCTTCAGCACCTGGCTTTCAACAGCCAGGCCGTCAAAGCCAGCGACTGTAAAGCAGGATGAAAGATCGGTCCTTGAGACAGCAGATCTTCCCTGAGAAGAAGTCGCCAAGGAACATCTGCGACCAGCCGTACCAGATCGGCATACCAAAGCCAGCAAGGCCAGTCTGGAGCCACTGGAATGCTTGGAATCTCTTCTGCCTTGATCCTGCGCAGGAGTTGCGGCAGAAGCTTGAGAGGAGGAAAGGCGTATATCAGGGAGCCACTAAGGCATCGGTGGTGTCGGCTGCTAGAGGGTCCCGAGACCGAGCCACAAACCTCTGAACTTTCCTGTTTAGGCGAGAGGCCAACAGATCCACCTCAGGAGTCCCCCACTGGAGACCCAACTGACGGAACATCTCCGGAAGCAGTGACCATTCTCCTTGGTCTAACGCCTGTCGACAGATAGTCCACTTGCCAATCTTCCACTCCTGGAATGTGCACAGCAGAGATGACTGGAACTAACTGTTCTGCCCATCTTAGAATGCAGGCTACTTCCTAAGTCGCAAGAACACTTTTTGTGCCCCCTTGGTGATTGACTTAGGCCACGGCTGTGGCATTGTCCGATTGTATCCATACTGGACATCCCTGGAGACGATTTGTCCAATGATCCAGGCAAGCCTGATCTCTTATAGCTCCAGTACATTGATCGATAGCCTGGACTATTCCAGAGTCCAGACCCCTTGAGCACAATCCGTGCCGAGAACGCCTCCCCACCCAACAACCGTCCAGTACAGGGGAAGGTAGGATTTTCCCTGAAGAAGTGCCGGAGAGCGAAGCCACCAAACCAGGGACCCCCTCGTGCTCTGGCTCAACACGATCGGATTGTCTAGAGACTGAGGATCCTTGTTCCTTTTCACCAGTTGCAGAAATCTTGTGTGGAACTGTGCAAACAGAACCACCATGAAGGTAGACACCATCAGACCCAGCACCCACATGCAAGTCCGAAGAGATGACCGTCTGCTGGACAGCAGAAGCCATATCACCTCCTGCAACTTCTGAAGTTTTGCCAGAGGGAGAAACACGTGGCCAAGTCCAGAGTCATTCCCAAATATTCCAAGCTCATGGATGGGACCAGGGCAGACTTCTGAAGATTCAGAATCCAACTGAACTCCCTCACCGTTTGCAGAGTGATCTCAAAGTTGGCAGGGCAGTCAAAGACTCTGCGCACAAAAGCAGATCATCCAGGTACCCCAGTATCGCGACCCCCCCCCCCCCCCCCGATGCAGTAATGCTAGAACCAGGGCCAACACTTTTGTGAATACCCGAGGAGCAGAAGCTAAACCAAAGGTTAACGCCACAAATTGATAATGCTCCTCGCCCACGGCAAAGCGGAGGAAGCACTGCTGGGCAGTACAAATAAGAATGTGAAGGTAAGCGTCCTTGATGTCGATGGATGCGAGAAAGTCCCCCTGATGTGGGGACACCACCACCGTGTGAATGGATTCCATTTGGAACTTCTGTACCCTACCTGCACAAAGCAGTTCAGTGCCTTGAGGTCCAGAACTGGACGCACTTTGCCCTCCTCTAGCTAGAGGCATCACCCCGGTACAACCACTTAAAGTCAGCCGACGTAGGTCTACGTGGCTGGTCGGTAAGTGGTTAAGCATGTTCTCCAAGTTTGAGCACTGAGACAAAGAACAGTCAAGTATCTTTGGTTTTTTTTTGTTTATTGAGAACTTGGATGGGAGAAGGGATGAGTGGGATACTCCTCTGGCTCAACTATATACAATGCAAGTGGGACAACTAGAAAAATGCCTGCCGACACTGACTTGACGCTGGCTGAATGCCGGTCAACGCCGGTTAATGCTGACTTGCTGTCTGTTAACACCGAACTGACTTCTGACACTCTCTTGTAGCACAAAGTCCTTGTTAAAGCTTCCTTATCACTTTTCTTTGTGATAGCTACTTGTACATCTGCTGCAACGTTTAACTCTTCAGGGCCCGCACCGGCACCCTCTTTACACACACTTCTCTTCAGGGCTTAGACTCTGGCACCCCCTTTCTAAGCCTCCTACTGGTTAGCTTGCTCCTGGATCCCTCTGACCTTCTGGAGTGGTCCCCTATCCTAGGCAGACCCCTGGGCAGCTTACAGTACTCACGATACTGCTTTCCTGGAATCTTCTACCTCAGCACTCGTTCCTCAGCACTCTGGATCCCTCTCGCTTCAGCTTAGTTCAACCTTCTGTCCTCTAGGCCGACCGCCAAGGACCTTTCCATACGCTGACAAGAGGAGAGACAGCCGTCACCCTCCTGCTGAGACTCCGCTTCCCGCCAAAGACACCCTGTCATGTGCTCCCCTCAGACTTATACCCCATCCCAGGATGCATTGCGGCAGATTCTGCCCTCTGGGATAGATACAAGCCCTGGTGTGCTACTGGTCAGGTTTCCTCCACTGCCAAAAAAGAGCCCTCGTTGGACACAGTGGGAAGACTCCCCAAGCTCAACAGGCACACCTGGGAACACATGACAGCCTAGATGAATAATCAGACCCTCCCGATAAGCAGACAGGGCCCCCCCTATGGGTTTTCCTAGCACCTACCTAGGAGGGTGCTACATCCACCCCCCACCAAACATGAGCCATGTCCCCATTGGCTCTGAGGCAGCCGTCTCCTAGATCTTCTGCAAAGATCAGGAGTATCCCACAAACTTGGAAAAGGGGTAAAAGGGAAAAACAAATGTACAAATAAGTTACGTGAAAAAAAAAATACATCTGTATGCTGTACAAATATACAAACAGTTTAAGGTGCATGAATGGATGCACCCCCCACCAAACAAATTTGCCTGGTGGGGATTTTAGATAAACAATCTTCCTAGCTGACTGTCTCTACTGTGAGCCCAACTGTAGAGAGAAATGAAAGGTTAGTCACCTGCACACATATAACAATCACAGACTATCTGAACAGTTGAATGAGAAGACCCTCCCTGCAGGGGCGACCTTCTCACTCCATTCCCTGACTCCTCTGCTAATCAGTGCTTGACACGCCAAATCCAATTCTCCCCTCCTCCTCGGGGAATCTGTGCCCTATCACTCACTATGTATGCAGAGTCCTTGAAGAAGTTAGACACAGCATCTCCCTGCTGTCACTCAGAACGCTTCTTCTTAGGAAACAGGACAAACCACCGGAGCCTGAGTGGCCTGCAGTCCTGCTGAGTCAGGGAAATGTAAGGGGTCTTCCAGAGCACCCCTCACCAAACTTCCTGGATGCACCGCCCAAGGTTGTGATGGCCATTCGTTTTTCCTTTCTTGCCTTGAAACTTGCACAGTTTCTCGTGCAGTATTTGTAATCCAAAAAGACCCTGGCCTGATGGCCCAAGGGATCTTTCATAGTCAAGAGTATTTCCTTAGAACCCTGGCCCGGTGGCCCAAGGGGTCTGCAAAATAACACAACACTTTTCAACTTGGAATGGAAACTTATATAATTCAGCATTATAAATTTGTCCCTTTCTTTTGGTCAGTATGATGGCTAACCAGCCTTAAGTTCACAGTTTTGCTACAAGGAAATACACTTTAGATGTAATAATCAGAGTGGGGGACCCTAACAAGGGCTCCATGACTGTCCCGCATCAGATGGACCAGGCCTGGCCCGATCCCTCTGGACGGTGGACCTCCACCCTATCAACATAAATGGACCATCCATAGTACCACTGCGTTTTCACTGCATTAAATTTTTCTTTCAGGTCCGTCTTGGGTGAGTCTCTGAAAGGTTTGGGGGCGAAGAGGAAGTCCCAAATTGCCTCATTACACCAGAAGTCCCTTTGTTTTTCAATGAGCAGCATGACCTTCCTAAGAGCATACGGATAGTCATATCTGTACTCCATCGCCACCTTGCGCTGTATCCACCTCTGCATTCTAGATAAATGGGGGAGAGTTTTCCTATTACCTCTCCCCGGCAAGGAGAAGGGGGTCTCTTCCCTCATAATTAGAGTCATAAGCTTCATTTTGGTCCCAAGCCCGGGCGTAGTTTGCTGGTGGAGTCAGATCTGGGATTCTTTATCGAGAACGGTGACAACTTCCGGGCCTGGCGAGCTGCTCCCAGCCTCAGAACCCCAATCCCATTCCGTTTCATCAGTGGATTCCCAATCATCGATTCCCTCCTCTATAGATCCATACTTATACTGGAACGAGGGAGATTCCACATTGACAATCCCAGCTTCCTCCTCACCACTAGTGCTTGTAGGTGAGGCCTTGGTGGCCGCAGGCCATGTTCGCGGCTGAATAGGAATAGGGGTAGACCTTGCTGCTGCTGCGGTAGGGGCTGGTGCACCCTCTGGCCACTTCCCAACCTGCTGGACAGGCATGCACCCCTCTAGACATCCCAGTGACCGAGTCCCTCTAACTGGTAATGCTGGCCCACTGTCAGCTTGCATGGCCTCCAGCTTTATCATCACACAAATCATGCCCCTCCCGTCTCCACGGAGGAACCTATGCTCTGTACCAGTCACATCCTGAGTGAATCCTGACTCCCAAGACACACACATCTGCCTGGGCCGCCCCTCACTCTTCTCTGCCCGCAGCAACAGATAGCCACACTGCCAGCATTGACTCCACGCTTGCACTTTCATAGTAATATTGATGCATTGAGGACATACCGCTCCCAGGTACTCTAGGCCTCCTCCTGTGCACTGCGCAAGTCCTCCTTCTGGCACCATCCAGATGCCTGTGTCCCACACAAAGGGTGGGCTGTCCGGTCTGCTCCGGTGCCTAGCAGGTTCCCCTCCAATAGGTGAAGCAACCATGGTCACACACTTCTGCTCTCCAGCAAGCTCCATGTTGCTTCCTCTCGCACGTGTCTCCCTCTCAGCCACACCCGAAGAGGGGGGGGGTATTAAATGGACTCCCCTAGTCACTCCCGATTGGCTGGGTGCGACCGATGTCTCCACCCATTTTCCTTGTTCGGCGATGGCTCCTCCTGATAGGCAGTGCTGTGTGGATCACGCTTTCCCACGCGGTACAGTAACTCTTCCCATGCCATGCTCTCTCTCACAGAGAAGTTGCTGTAAAGCGGACCCCATCCCTTGCCAGACGTGCATCCACTCTTCTTACTTTCAACAAGGCCCCAGCTTTGCCTCCCTCTCCCGGAGCCAGCTGTCCCTCTTTGCCAGGCAAGAGAATAATCCCGCTGTCATAAGCACGGTCAATAGTCCCCTCCCCAACACATGTGCAAGCATGGCCCTCCATACTGTCTCTGAAGACAGTCCCATTGCTCCTCACGGCATGGCCGACTACAATCTTCACAGTATACATGCACTCACTGTACAGAATAAATGTTCCAGACACAACAATTTATATTTTGGATATTTTCTTTGGCCATTGCCAAGGGCAACCAGCCCAGTAACACATGGCAAAATCCCGGATGAGCCCCCGAATGTAGCAGGATTCCCAGCCGTTTTGCTGGATATGGGTCTGCCAGGGTTACCGCTAGCAACAACAGCCCATTTAAGCATTTTCTCCAAGTGTGAGCACTGAGACAAAGAACAGTCAAGTATCTTCGTTTTTTTTTTTGGTTTATTGAGAACTTGGATGGGAGAAGGGATGAGTGGGATACTCCTCTGGCTCAACTATATACAATGCGAGTGGGACAACTATAAAAATGCCTGCCAACGCTGACTGAATGCCGGTCAACGCCGGTTGGCGCTGGTTAACACTGACTTGCTGTCTGTTAACACTGACTTCTGACACTCTCTTGTGGCACAAAGTCCTTGTTAAATCTTCCTTAACACTTTCCTTTGTGATAGCTACTTGTACATCTGCTGCAACGCTTAACTCTTCAGGGCCCGCACCGTCACCCTCTTTACACACACTTCTCTTCAGGGCTTACACTCTGGCACCCCCTTTCTAAGCCTCCTACTGGTTAGCTTGCTCCTGGATCCCTCTGACCTTCTGGAGTGGTCCCCTATCCTAGGCAGACCCCTGGGCAGTTTACAGTACTCACGATACTGCTTTCCTGGAATCTTCTACCCCAGCAGCTCCACTCTTTCCTCAGCACTCTGGATCCCTCTCTCTGCAGCTCAGCTCAACCTTCTGTCCTCTAGGCCGACCGCCAAGGACCTTTCCATACGCTGACAGGAGGAGAGACAGCCGTCACCCTCCTCCTGGGACTCCGCTTTCAACCATTCAACCAAAGACACCCTGTCATGTGCTCCCCTCAGACTTATACCCCATCCCAAGATGCATTGCGGCAGATTCTGCCCTCTGGGATAGATACAAGCCCTGGTGTGCTATTGGCCAGGTTTCCTCCACTGCCCAATTAGAGCCCTCATTGGACACAGTGGGGAGACTCCCCAAGCTCAACAGGCACACCTGGGAACACATGACAGCCTAGCTGAACAATCAGACCCTCCCGAAAAGCAGGCAGCGCCCCCCCCCCCCCCCCAAAGGTTTTCCTAGCACCTACCAGGGAGGGTGCTACAAACACATTTCAAAAAAGTTATAAATTGAGTTGTATTTTAATGAGTGAAATAAGTATTTCATCTCCTATCAATCAGCAAGATGTCTGGCTCCCCAGGTGTTTTCTATACAGGTAATGAGCTGAGATTAGGAGCACTTTCCTAAAGGGAGTGCTCCTAATTTCAGCTTGTTACCTGTATAAAAGACACCTGTCCACAGAAGCTATCAATCAATCAGATTCCAATCTCTCCACCATGGCCAAGACCAAAGAGCTGTACAAGGATGTCAGGGACAAGATTGTAGACCTACACAAGGCTGGAATAGGCTACAAGACCATCGCCAAGCAGCTTGGTGAGAGGGTGACAACAATTGGTGCGATTATTCACAAATGGAAGAAACACAAAATAACTGTCAATCTCCCTCGGTCTGGGGCTCCATGCCAGATCTGACCTTGTGGAGTTTCAATGATCATGAGAATGGTGAGGAATTAGCCCAGAACTACACAGGAGAATCTTGTCAATGATCTCAAGGCAGCTGGGACCATAGTCACCAAGAAAACAATTGGTAATACACTACTCCCTGAAGGACTGGAATCCTGCAGCACCTGCAAGGTCCCCCTGCTCGAAAAAGAACATGTACATGCCAGTCTGAAGTTTGCTAATTAACGTCTGAATGATTCAGAGGAGAACTGGGTGAAAGTGTTGTGGTCAGATGAGACCAAAATCAAGCTCTTTGTCATCAACTCAACTCACTGTGTTTGGACGAGGAGGGATGCTGCCTGTGACCCCAAGATCACCACCCCCACCGTCAAACATGGATGTGGAAACATTATGCTTTGAGGGTGTTTTTCTGTTAAGTGTACAGGACAACTTCACCGCATCAAAAGGGAAGATGGACGGGGCCTTGTACCATCAAATCTTGGGTGAGAACCTCTTTCCCTTAGCCAGGGCATCGAAAATGGGTTGTTGATGGGTATTCCATCATGACAATGACCCAAAACACACGGTCAAGGCAACAAAGGAGTGGCTCAAGAAGAAGCACATTAAGGTCCTGAAGTAGCTTAGATAGTCCTCAGACCTTAATCCCATAGAAAATATGTGGTGGGAGCTGAAGGTTAGAGTTACCAAATGACAGCCTCAAAACCCTAATGACTTGGAGAGGATCTGCAAAGAGGAGTGGGACAAAATCCCTCCTGAGATGTGTGCAAACCTGTTGGCCAACTACAAGAAACTTCTGACCTCTGGTTGCCAACAAGGGTTTTGCCACCGAGTACCAAGTCATGTTTTGCGTAGGGGTCAAATACTTTTTTTCACTTAATAAAATGCAAATCAATTTATAACTTTTTTTGAAATGCGTTTCTTTGGATTTATGTGGTTATTCTGTCTCTCACTGTTAAAATAAACCGACTATTAAAATTATAGACTGATCATTTCTTTATCAGTGGGCAAACGTAGAAAATCATCAGGGGATCAAATACTTTTTTCCCTCACTGTATATACAAATGGGGAACACAAATCAGGGTATAACTGGAGGTGCTTGGAACCCATGGGAAGGGGGGAACCAAAACTGGGATCAGGTCCAAGGGGAAGTTGGAACAAGGCAATAGGGTTCAGGGTGTAAGGCAAGGATCATGATCAAGAGCAGTAATAAGATAAACGGCTAGCAGCATCTGGAAGCAGAGCAAAACACTATAGCGGGGCGGAAATGTAGAGGAGAAGCTAAATACCCCCCAGCACACAGCATAAGGTGGAAACTGCTTACTGGTATCTGCTGGCACCTACTGTAGAAAAACACCTGCTGGTGGACACTGGAACTACAACCTTCCACTCTGGGATGCACAGTGCCACCAGCAGGTGGTCCAGGTCCTAAACTCGGAATGTTCTCCACTCATCCAGTGCATGGTTTTGCCACTTTTGTTGGGGCTTTTTCTTTTTATATTTCAACCCCTCTGTAATACCACTTTTCGTTTAGCCAATGTTTTTATCAGTAGCATGTACCGCTCATGTTCCATGGCAGTTGCCAATCACATTCCAGAATCCTGGTTTTGGCTGAGCTACACTCTCCCTGTCTGACTGTTTGCCTGCAGGGTGATTGGTGTAGACCCAGCCTCTGGGAGGAGTCCAAACCTGTTTTAAGCCTGCCAAGCCCTTAGTGTTATGCTTGTGATAGTGTTTGCAACACGTGCATCAGGCTCTCGTTTCCCTGCCTTGTTCTTCACTTTTGCCCAATTCCTGCCAGCTAGCTTGGATTTCCTTGTTCTCAACCTCGGATTTGACCCTGACTACTCTCGGAACGACCGTGAACCTGGACTGCCACTGGACCACTCTGCTTGGCTGTTCACCGCAAGTACCTGTGTGCTTAACTCTAGCCTGCCCCTGGCTTGGTAGCGAGGCACTATAGCAGTGTTTCTCAACTCCGGTCCTCAGGGCACACTAACAGGCCAGATTTTAAGTATTACCTTGGGGAGATGCAGACTAGAATACTGCAATCACTAAGCAGCAAATTATATCACCTGTGATGTATTTCAGTTTTCTTGCAAACCTGGCCTGTTAGTGTGCCCTGAGGTCCGAAGTTGAGAAACTTGGAGAAATATATTTGAGATTTGAGAGCTATGCAGTCCAGCCCTCGGATTCATCTCTCCACACCATCCTCGCATCCTGCTGGTCAGGACAAGGACACGAGCAGCATTACAAAGACCCAGAAGGCGGCCTTATGCAGACCCTGTACACCGGACATCCCATGTGCCTGATTCTACATTCTTTTATGTGAGTTTTTAGTATATCCATCACAGTTTATACTCGGGGGCGCCTGTTTTCCCTGTATTATTTACTGCATATACAGACTCATTTGACTGTTGTGGGTTTAGTAACACTTTAAGTTGCTCCCCCTAATGGTGCAGCACGGGCGGCTATAAATACAGTCATGGGTAATCCTTGGGTAGGCGGATGAAAGGGAAACCCCCCCCCCCCCCCCACAGAAATGCATCCCTTCCTTTGGCACATGCCAGTTGATAACATCATTTAGGTGGTCGGGTTTGTATCTGACAGCAGCCAATATCCTTTGGCTTGTCTGTACATGCATGTAGAGAGGTCTAGTGGCCCCTGGACTTATGGATTACATACTCTCCTTTTCTGCTAGTTTTTTTTTATTGCATTTTTTTTACTTTATTTAATAAACCACACTGGTAAACATACTGCACTAAAAGTCTTTGCGCTGTATCTCCTTGTCATACCTCTAAAGCTTGTAAAGACTGGATTTCTCTGAAAACAACATTTCTCTCCCTAAGGGCAGGAATATGGTTTCTCTCCTCCGTGAGATCTTTGATGCCTAACAAGGTCTGATTTCTGTAAAAAACTTTTCCCGCACTCAGGGCAGGAAAATGGCTTCTCCCCTGTATGAGATCTCTGATGCATAACAAGTCTCGATTTCCATGGAAAACATTTACCGCACTCAAGGCAGGAATACGGCTTATCGCCTGTATGAGATCTTTGATGAATAACAAGGTCTGATTTCTGTGAATAAGATTTCCCACAGTAAGGACAGGAATATAGCTCAGGACAAGAATACTGCTTCTCCCCCGTATGAATCCGCAGATGTCTGTAAAGAGTGGGCTTCTCTGAAAATCTTCTACCGCACTCAGAGCAGGCATACGGCTTCTCCCCCGTGTGAGATCTTTGATGTGTGACAAGTCTCGCTTTCTGTGGATAAGATTTCCCACAGTCAGGACAGGAATACGGCTTCTCTCCCGTGTGAACCCTCTGATGTCTGTAAAGATTGGACCTTTTAAAAAAACATTTACCGCACTCTGGGCAGGAATACGGCTTCTCCCCCGTGTGAGATCTCTGATGCATAAGACAGTCTGATTTCCGTATATAACATTTTCCGCACTTGGGGCAGGAAAACGGCTTCTCCCCTGTGTGAGACATTTGATGTCTAACAAGGATTGATTTCTGTGAAAAAAATTTCCCGCACTCAGCGCAGAAATACGGCTTCTCCCCCGAGTGAGACCTTTGATGTCTAACAAGGCTTGATTTCAGTAAAAAACATCTTCCACACTCAGAGCAGGAAAACGGCTTTTTCTCTGTGTGAGATACCGCATGTCTAACAAGGTCTGATTCCTGTATAAAACATTTCCCGCACTCAGGACAGGAATAGAGATTTTTCATCTTGTGAGAACTCTGATGCATGTAAAGATGAGACAAAGAGCTGAAACTTTCCCCACATTCAGGACAGGAAAATTTCTCCTCCCCCTGAATTCCGGCACCATCCCTCACAGTATAAGGTTCTTTAATGTCAGAGGAATTGGATGGTCCATCCACACTGTGAAGTCCTCCATCCATAGCTGAGCTCATTGTCTTTTCTCCTGCACAATCTCTTGTGATGTCCTCATCTTCCATTTTACAGCTTAGTGATAAAGTGAGATGATCCTTTGAGGGTTCCTCAATGGTGTGTCCTGGAAAATATAAAAACATGATCAATAGATAGGAGAAGGTTATGTATATGCAAAAATTGAGACATGATCCAAAATGTAGTGGTGCTTCATCCCATAAAATGAATGAACAAAAGTAAGAGGGGAAAAGAAACACTAGCCCCCAAAGATAGTAGGGCTTTGTAGGCATCCACTGATTAATCTCACAAAAAAACGTACAATCTATAGTAGTGTAAATACATACAAAATGTATTGATATAAAATTACATAAAAACCATTACAATGATGAGCATGAATGGGAAAACCCCCAGCTAGTGGGGATAATATAGCGCTTGCTAGTAAAATGCAAATATATAAATCTAAAACCATAGGATAAAATAAATGCCCTTAAATGCACAGTAAGACCATATAATAATATTAGGAATATATAAAAAACATTAGTGCAAAGTGAAGTCCAAAAAATGTGCAAAAGTGACTGTATAATAAAAGTCCAAGGAGAAATTGTGCCAAGAAAAAAGTGCGAGTGCTTGAGGCTAAATCCTCCAGTGATCCAGGAGATCCAATCACACAGGTGACTCTCAAAGGGGAGGTTAGATGTACACTCACCAGATGCGATGGGTCTCAAATGTCATATGACAATGAGGCCAGTATTGCTTTGTGACCATCCAGGTCAGGGGTAGGGTGACTGCTGGGCTCAGGTCCCTCTAGACCGGGTATTCCCCAAATGTGGATCAAGTTCCCGAGGTCCAGTCTGCACACCAGCAGCTGCTGACAATCAACTGACACAACACAGACACACACACCCTCTGCCCAATGAGCAACAATCTGTATATGATATGGGGTTGTCCTTAAAATAACCAGAAAGTTTGGTGAAAGATACTTGCATACAGGTTTTTCAGAAGACAGGTGAGGTGGTCTGGTGTTCTCATTTCTTTCAGTATTTGCCACATCTTGTTGTGATCCACACCATCAAAGGCTTTACTGTAATCAATAAAGCAGAAGTAGACATTCTTCTGGAACTCCCTTGCTTTCTCCATGATCCATTGAATGTTGGCAATTTGATCTCTAGTCCCTCTGCCTCTTCGAAATCCAGTTTGCACTTGTGGTAGCTCCCGGTTCACATGCTGCTGAAGCCTAGCTTGTAGAATTTTCAGAATAACCTTGCGATACGATCACACTCATCTCACATGCCAGCAAGGTTATGCTTAAAATTATCAACCTATGACATCACTTATCTCCCGCTCTACTCTGGACCAATCAGTGTGCAGTAACAGAGCAAAGATAGGGTAATAGAAAAATTGGCTGGCCTGCTAAAATCGTCTTTATTATGGAATTCTTCAATAAAATCACATTATCATGAACACATAGTTACATGGTTTGTGAGGTTGAAAAAAAAAGACACCAGTCCATCCAGTTCAACCTATGATGTGTGTTTGCTGTTAACCGTACATTGTATACCCCTGTATGTTGTGGTCTTTAAGGTGCCCATCTAGGGGGCGTGACCGGATGTGAAGCGGACCAGACGTGCCTGCCTGGAGCTCCGGGGACCCTGATTAATCCTCCTTGTTACGCATCCTGAACCCCGTTTTCTCCTGCCGTGCCGGACTGGTGGAGGGTCGGGACGTCTGTGGGCTGCATCTGGAATGCCTGGGAGGTCCAAATCTGCGGCCGCCGCTGCGAAGCGGAGGCCGGCTTCCCCGCCGGCGGTGCCTCCGCACGCCATCTTGGAAGGCCTGCGCGCTCTGCTCACCAGCATGGAGCTCCCGGCGGACTCGGCTGCGGTTCCATCCACATCCATCCAGGGCCAGGCAAGTGACACAGCTACTATCCTGTCTGCCATTGAGCAGAGTAAGACCTCTCTACTGGCCAGGATTGATCATTTGGCGGAGAAGTGCAACTTTATCCGGGCGGACTTGGATAAGATCCGGGGGAGGCTCACGGACACTGAGCAGCGTATCTCCTCTGCTGAGGACCTCACTATCCAGCACTCTGCTTCCCTGTCCTCCCTACAACAGACGGTTCAGATGCTGTTAGCAAAGGCGGATGATGCTGAGAACCGCCAGAGGCGGAATAATGTGCGGGTGCTGGTCCTGCCTGAAGGGGCTGAGGGGGATAGGCCTGCTGAATTTGCTGAACTGTTTTTTAAGAACCTCCTGAAGCTCACGGACCTGGCACCCACCTATGTGGTTGAGCGGGCCCATAGAGTCCCTACGGGCCGCATAATCCCGGGGGCCCCGCCCCGCCCCGCCCCGCCCCTTCTTGGTCCGGTTCCTAAACTACCGTGACAGGGACCGCATACTAAGTGAAGCCCGCAAGCATGACACGTTGCCGTTTGAAAACACCTTGGTACATCTCTACCCTGACTTCTCTGCGGAGCTGCAGAAAAAGAGAAAGACCTTTAATGGATGTGCGGCGGAGGCTCCGTGAGAAGGAAATTAAGTATTCCATGCTCTATCCCAGCCGACTCCGTGTGCAACATGCCGGATCTGTCAAGTTTTTTGATTCCCCTGACGACGCGGATGCCTGGTTGCTCAGCCTGCGATGAGCCTTCCACCTTGGCGCTGTTGGCCACGTGTTTGCTGAACTCCCTGTTCTTCAATTTGTCCCCCCTCTGAGTTGTTCGGTTGGACTGTGAACAGTGGAGACCCTCTATTCCCGGATCGTTCCTGCCTCTCCTCCACTCCTATACTCCTGGGTTGTGTTATTTTTTCTTTTTCCTCATTTTGCTGTTTTCCCTCTATGTCCATGTGTCCCTGGAGCTGGGGCTGGCGTTAGCCACCTTTTTGTTTTGCTTTCTACTACAGAACTGCTGTAACTGGTTCTCGAGACGACGGAGACTGTTGGCTGACCTTGCCTCTGGTTAGCCCCTGGACATTTTTTTTTTTTTTTTTCCTGGCCTAGAGCCGGATGACTATGGTCTAGGCCTTTTTCCTGGCCCATAGTGTGCTGTTTTTTCTTGTTTTTTGGGATGAAGTCGACCTGCGGCACGGTTGCTCTCTGGTCGACAGGGGTTTATATGTGTGCTTGTTTTGTTTCGTTTTTTTCTATTTTTTTGTTTTTGGCTGCAAACCTGTGCTGTGTTCTGATGTTTTTTATGCAATGTGCTCATTCACTGTGTGGTACTGTTTCACTGTGGGTCGCAGTCTGGGCTGTCTGCTTCCCTGCTCCTGATACTGAGGGGTGGCGTGGTTGGTCTCCCACCTGGCCCCTGGCTCCCTTCCTGATGCGCCTATTCCCCCTGCCTGATTGCTCTTCTCTGTGTCATGGCTGACCGCATCAAAGTACTGTCTTGGAACGTGCGTGGCCTCAATAGTAAATTTAAACGTGCTCTTTTATTTAAATATCTCCAGTCCTCTAAACCACAGGTGGTCTTCCTCCAGGAGACCCATCTGACGGGGAGTGCTATCCTAGCCCTCCGCAGGCGCTGGGTGTGTCAGGCCTTCCACGCCACTTACTCCAATTATGCAAGGGGGGTGTCAATTTTGGTTCATAGGGCCCTGTCCTGTCGGGTTGAGAGGGTCATCACGGACCCCAAGGGTCAATATGTTATTCTGGCTCTTGAGATTGCGGGTAAATTGTTTGTATTTGTCAATGTGTATGTCCCCCCGCCTTTTTCTAGTGCGGTCCTATACCACATCTATGATCGCCTGGCCGAATTCTCGACCCAGCGCATCTTTGTGGCTGGGGATTTTAACAACATCCTAGATGGTGACTTGGACACCTCGAATCTGAACCGTCAATCCTGCTCGGAGCTGCATACTTGGGCCTCGACCTTACAGCTCACGGAACTGTGGCGGTGGAAACACCCGCAGGACCGGTTCTATTCCCACGTGTCCTCGTCGCATCGATCTGGCTCCCGTATTGATTTGGCGTTCTGCTCACCCTCGGTCCTGCCATTTGTGCAGTCAGCTGGCTACCTCCCCTCCGGTCTCTCGGATCACTCGCCGCTTGAGATTCAATTGCGGTTGGGGGATCCGGGGGAACGGGGCGGCTGGAGGTTGGGCTGTGGGTGGCTTCAGAACCAGCGGGTGATGGAGGGGATGTCTGGTAAAATTGCCCAATATTGGGAGGTCAACGACCTTACGGCCTCCGCCTCGGTGTGTTGGGATGCATTCAAGGCCACGGTCCGTGGCGACTATATCTCTGCTATTAAGTCTGCGCGGGTGGAGTGCGCCTCGGTGAGGACGGAATTGGAGATGGCGGTGACGGAGTCTGAGGCTGAATTTGCCTCGGATCCCTCCTCCGAGGCGTACTCCTCCATGGCGCAGGCTCGGAGAGCCCTACACTTGCATGTATCTTCGGCTGCTGAGGCGGAGATGGGTTCGCTACGAGCCAGAATATTTGAGTCTGGGGACAAAAATGGCAGACTTTTGGCCAATCTGTCTGCGGACTCTAGGCTCCAAACGGTGGTCCCGGTTATACAATCTGCTGATGGTGGTGTCCTTCGGGATCCTGCCGATATTCTCTTGGAATTCCGCAATTTCTATGAACGTGTGTACGGGGCGGACCCTCCCCCGCCGGGGGGTGGGGACTTGGGGTCTCTTGGGGAGTTGGCCCTGCCTACTCTGGCTGCGGAGGATGCCGCTCTCCTGGAGGCAGAGTTCACGCTGGAGGAGGTTGAGCAGGCTATTCGCTCCCTCCCCCCCGGGAAGACCCCTGGTCCTGACGGCCTGCCGGGGGATTGGTATAGGATGTATATCTCTGAACTGGCTCCTAGGCTTTTGGGGACCTACGCATCCTGCCTGGAAGAGGGGGCTCTCCCGGATTCTATGTCTCTTGCCCACATAGTCTTGATCCTCAAGCCCGGGAAAGACCCCACCCAGTGCTCCGCCTACAGGCCCATATCTCTTCTGAATTATGACCTAAAAATACTTACAAAGTTGCTAGCTACCAGGTTGATGAAGGTCCTGCCCTACTTGATTAATATAGATCAGACATCAGATATGCCAGGCAAATCCACTGATATCAATATACGCAGAGTGTATACTCATCTGCAGGTCCCGGCGGAGGCTCAGGGTACACGAGTGATGGTGGCGCTTGATCTGGAAAAGGCGTTTGACTCAGTAGACTGGTCTTATATGATGATGGTGCTGGAGAAGTTTGGCTTCGGCCCCGTATTCCGTAAATGGGTTGCCATGCTGTACGCCCACCCCTGTGCTCAAATTAAATTGGGGGGGAGGCTGTCGTGTCCCTTTTCAATCGCGCGGGGCACTCGTCAGGGATGCCCGCTCTCGCCTGCCTTGTTTTCCTTGGCTGTTGAGCCCCTGGCGGCGGCTGTTCGCGGTTCCGGGGCGGTCGGGGGGATCAGGGTGGGGTCCTTGGAAGAAAAACTGGCACTTTATGCTGATGACATTATCCTGTTCCTCCGGGACCCTGGCCGGTCGCTCAGTTCGGCCCTGGATCTGCTGGCGGCCTTCTCCAATTTGTCTGGCTTGCGAGTGAACTGGGGCAAGTCGCTTATCCTTCCGATAGACGAGGGAGCCCGGGCCCACGCGGACCCGTCCCTGCCCTTGTGCTGGACCGATAGACTTAAATATCTGGGCGTCGTGATTTCCCCTAACATTCGGGACTTTTGCGACCTGAATTTGACCCCCCTACTGTCGAAATTCGGGACCAAACTGCGCTCCTGGGCGAATCTCCCCCTGACCCTGATTGGCCGTATCAACCTGGTCAAGATGAAGTTGTTGCCCCCTCTCATATACGTGCTTCGCCATTCTCCAGTCTGGATACCGAGGGCCGTATTTCGTCGGCTGCACTCTCGCATCCTCTCCTTTCTCTGGGGTTCTCGCCCTCCTAGACTTCGCCTTGCGGTATTGCAGCGACCCTGGACTCGGGGGGGATTGGCGTGCCCTGACTTTTTCCGATACTTCGTGGCGGGACTTCTGACGCATGCTCACAACTGGCTGGTCTCGGATACTTCCAATGCTGCGGTGGCTCTGGAGGCGGCTCTGTTGGGCTCCTATGAGGCCTTGCGCAACTTGCTACTTCGCCCGAAAGCTCCGTACCCTGTCACTGTCTCGATGGCGACGGTGATCAGAGCTTGGAAACTACAGTCTCCCTATATCCGGACGGGTCCTGGGCGCCGCTCCCCGAATTCCCCTCTGTGGATGAACCCGGAGCTGCCGGAGTTTTTCTCCATTCCAGATCCCACTGTGTGGGCCTCCAGGGGCATATTGTACCTTTCCCATATTTGTAGACATTTGACCAACTGAAAGCAGACTTTTCCTTGCCCAATTCCCATTTTTTCAGATACCTTCAGCTTCGCCATGCCTTCCATAAACAGTTCGGTGACCATCCCTGCGACTTCACGTTAGCTGATTTGGAGGCCATTCTTCGAAATGACACTCTAAAGAAGCCCCTCTCCACCATCTACAGCACCCTACTCCCTAGTGTGCATTCGGGACTGGAGGCTCTACAGGCCTTTTGGGTGGCTGAGGCTCCGGGCCTGGATGCGGAGGATTGGGAGGATGTCTGGGACTACCCGTTCCGTCACTTGGTGGCCACCAGGGACCGCCTTGTGCAGTTTAAAATCCTCCATAGGTTTCATCTGACCCCGACCAGGCTGCATAGGGCCTTTCCTGACACGCCTCCGACCTGCTGGCGCTGCGGCGCACGGGATCCCACCTATACGCACATGCTTTGGCATTGTTTGCCCTTGGTGGCATATTGGACTCGGATTCTGGACTTCATTGCTCGAGTGACCACCATCCGTGTGCCCCTTAAGCTGGAATGTTGCATCCTGGGACTTGTAAATGATCTGGCCCACTCAGTGGCGACCCGCACTCTCCTAGGCCTTTTATTATTCTATGCTAGGAAATTGGTGATTCTCCACTGGCGGAAGCCTGTGGCACCCACCCTCTCCCTGTGGAAGTCCCTAGTTAACTCGGTTATACCTCTCTATAAAGCGACCTATGCTAACAGGGGCTGCCCGAAAAAATTCTCAAAAGGTGTGGGACATTTGGGTGGATTTTTTTTTTTTTTTTGTTACTGTATGTTTTTTTTTTTTAATTTCCATTTCTTTTGGTTTTTTTTTTTTTTGTTGTTGTTGTCGAGCCGGGGTATGCCCAGAGGCTCTGTTCTGTATGTTGTTCTGTTTTTAAAAACCAATAAAAAGAATTTTCAAAAAAAAAAAAAAAGATGCCCATCTAATAGTTTTTTGAAACTATCAATGCTCCCTGCTGATACGACTGTTTGCGGAAGAGAATTCCACATCCTTACTGCTCTCACAGTGAAGAACCCCCCACGTATTTTAAGGTTAAACCGCCTTTCCTCTAGTTTTAGTGAGTGGCCACGTGTCTTATTGTATCTCCTCTCTCTGAATAGTTTGTTCCTTATGCTCGGGTCGCCAGTACAGTATTTGTACATTGATATCATATCCCCCCTCAATCATCTCTTCTCCAGAGAGAATACGTTCAGTGCTTGTAGTCTTTCCTCATAGCTGATGTCCTCCATTCCCCTAATTATTTTTGTTGCCCTTCTCTGGACTCTTTCCAGTTCCAGCACATCCCTCCTGAGGACCGGTGCCGAGAACTGGACAGCATACTCCAGATGTGGCCGGACCAGAGTCTTGTAGAGCGGGAGAATAATCTCTTTATTTCTGGAGTAAATCCCCTTTTTTATACATCCCAGTATTCTGTTGGCTTTGCTTGCAGCGGCTTGGCATTGCATGCCACTGCCAAGCCTGTTGTCTACCAGTACCCCCAAGTCCTTTTCCATCCTAGACTCACCCAGAGGTTCCCCCCCTAGTGAGTAGCTTGCTTTCTGGTTTCTGGCCCCCAAGTGCATTACTTTACATTTTTCAACATTAAACCTCATCTGCCATGTAGTTGCCCACCCCATTATTTTGTTCAGGTCCGCTTGTAAGGTTTCCACATCCTGCATAGAAGATATTGGCATGCTTAGTTTAGTATAATCCGCAAATACTGAGATTTTACTCGATATCCCCTCCTCTAGATCATTTATGAATAAATTAAACAGGATTGGTCCCAGGACAGAACCCTGGGGGACAACACTTTCCACACCCGCCCAATCCGAGTACTCCCCAATAATCATCACCCTCTGGACTCTCCCCTGGAGCCAGTTCTCTATCCAGGTACTCACCTTATGGTCCATACCTACCTCCTTAGTTTGTACAATAAGCGTTGGTGGGGAACGGTGTCAAAGGCCTTTGCAAAGTCCAGATACACCACATCCACAGGCCTACCTTTATCCAGGTGGCAGCTCACTTCATCGTAGAATTTTAATAGATTGGTTTGGTAAGAACGATTTTTCATGAATCCATGCTGATTACTACTAATAATACCACTTTCATTACTAAAGTCTTGTATGTGGTCCCTTAACACCCCCTCCAAAATCTTGCAGACTACTGATGTTAGGCTGACTGGCCTATAGTTTCCCGGGATATATCTCGGCCCTTTTTTAAATATTGGTACCACGTTGACTTTTTTCCAATCAGCTGGCACCATACCCGTCTGAAACTATCCTTAAAGATCAAGAATAATGGTCTAGCAATCACCTGGCTGAGCTCTTTAAGAACCCTCGGGTGCAAGCCATCTGGTCCCGGTGATTTATTTATGTTGAGTTTCTCTAGTTTAGTTCTAAGTCTATCTTCTGTTAGCCATGGCGTTATTTCCTGAGGTGTGTTATTTAGTTTGGCCTTACAAGCTGGGTTAGTGTAGCCCCCCAATTCTTTTGTGAAGACTGAAGAGAAGAAATTATTTAACACTTCCGCCTTTTCTCTGACCTCTGTGGCCATATTTCCTTTGTCATCTTTTATGGGGCCAATGTGTTCTGGCCTCGCTTTCTTACTGTTTATATACTTAAAGAATTTCTTGGGGTTCTTTTTACTCCCCTCCGCTATACGTCTCTCGTGTTCTATTTTAGCCGCCCTGATTTCGTCTTTACATTTCTTATTACACTCTTTGTAATGCTTGAATGCTGCCAATGACCCCTCAGTCTTGTATTTTTTGAAGGCTTTTCTTTAGTATTAATATGCATTTTTATGTTGGAGTTTAGCCACCCAGGGTTTAGTTTTGCTCTTTTAAATGTATTTCCCTTTGGAATGCACTGGCCAATCCCTTTGTTTAGTATGCTCTTGAAGCACTCCCATTTTTCCTCCGTGTTCCTTGTTTCCAAGGTTTTATCCCATTTGATATTTTCACCAGAGGGAAAAACAGAACAACAGCTAACGCGTTTCGTGCTTATCTAGCTCTTATTCAGAGCTTGAAAAAGAGAGCAGAGATAACAGAAGAATATACAGAAGAATGGATTATGGCTCACCTGGGCTGATCTCTGTAGAAATGTCCTCCTCTTTGAATGTCCTCTTAATTCCAGCCTCCTCCGTATATTGCTGATCATCCCTCACATACGTCTCTTCTACTTCCCCATCAACTTTCATGTCCATCAGATCTTTACCCTAAACCAACAGAATAGCAGAAAATACTATTGTCAAGGACACACACCCATGGAGACTCACTAACCAAGGTAGGGACCTTGTTTGGTGTAGGAGGAATGAGAAGAGGGCTTACTCTAAGCACTTAAAAAAAGTGCTGTGAAACAATTATCACCAGGCTCATCCACCTTACAAACTGCTCAGCGTCTGCTACCACTCTCTGCCAATCCCTCCATTGGCTGCCACTCAACCAACAAATAAAATTCAAGATACTAACAGTAACTTACAAAGCCATGCACAACCTGGCCCCCAGCTACATCACTAACCTGGTCTCAAAATACCAACCAAGTCATCCTCTTCGCTCCTCCCAGGACCTCCTGCTCTCTAGCTCACTTGTCACCTCCTCCGACACTCACCTTCAGGACTTATTCTAAGCCTCTCCCATCCTCTGGAATGCTCTTCTCTAATCTATCTGACTGACTATCTCCTACTTTATCTACTTTCAGACAATTCCTGAAAACACATCTCTTCAGAGAAGTCTATCTGGCCCCCACCTAACAACTGTACATTTATTTTCTCCATTAGCCCATCCCCCACAGTGATTACCTCTTGTATCTCTTGACCCTCCCTCTTAGACGGTAAGCTCTAATGAGCAGGGCCCTCTAATTCCTACTGTATTAAAATGTACTGTATTTGTACTATCTACCCTCAAGTTATAAAGCGCTTCGTAAACTGCCAGCGCTATATAAATCCTGTATAATAATATTAATTATCACAGCCTGCAATACCACTGGCCTCCACTGAAGGGGGACGTCACCCAAACCTCACTGGCTGCCCATACACAGACAGATACAAATCTTGCATACAACCTGGTGCACTCCAAGTGTTGTGGGGCCACCTGGTAATTTCTTAACACTTCTAACATTCCACAAAGTATGCTGTAAGCTCAAGTTCTGAAGTAGGCACTTTTCGCACTGCCCACACAGATCAGACACATGACTAAAGGTAATGTTACCACCATCAGTTTGTCAGCTGACTGCAGCACGGTGGGCAAGACTATACAGCGGTTAAACAGGACAGGTTCCACTCAGAACAGGCCTCACCATGGTCAACCAAAGAAGTTGAGTGCATGTGCTCAGCGTCATATCCAGAGGTTGTCTTTGGGAAATAGACGTATGAGTGCTGCCAGCATTGCTGCAGAGGTTGAAGGGGTGGGGGGGGATCCGCCTGTCAGTGCTCAGAACATTGGTCTGCATGGTTGTCATCCCAGAAGGAAGCCTCTTCTAAAAAGGTGATGCACAAGAAAGCCCGCAAACAGTTTGCTGAAGACAAGCAGACTAAGGACATGGATTACTGGAGCCATGTCCTGTGGTCTTAGGAGACCAAGATAAACTTATTTGGTTCAGATGGTGTCATATGTGTGCGGCGGCAACCAGGTGAGGAGTACAAAGACTAGTGTGTATTCCCTACAGTCAAGCATGGTGTTGGGAGTGTCATGGTCTGGAACTGCATGAGTGCTGCCGGCACTGGGGAGCTACAGTTCATTGAGGGAACCATGAATGCCAACATGTACTGTGACATACTGAAGCAGAGCATGATCTCCTCCCTTTGGAGACTGGGCCACATGGCAGTATTCCAACATGATAACCACCCCAAACACACCTCCAAGACGACCACTGCCTTGCTAAAGAAGCTGAGGGTAAAGGTGATGGACTGGCCAAGCATGTCTCCCAGACCTAAACCCTATTGAGCATCTGTGGGGCATCCTCAAATGGAAGATGGAGGAGCGCAAGGTCTCTAACATCCACCAGCTCTGTGATGTCATCATGGAGGAGTGGAAGAGGACTCCAGTGGCAACCTGTGAAGCTCTGGTGAACTCCATGCCCAAGAGGGTTAAGGCAGTGCTGGAAAATAATGGTGGGCACACAAAATATTGACACTTTGGGCCCAATTTGGACATTGTCACTTAGGGGTGTACTCACTTTTGTTGCCAGCGGTTTAGACATTAATGGCTGTGTGTTGAGTTATTTTGAGGGGACAGCAAATTTACACTGTTTATACAAGCTGTACACTCACTACTTTACATTGTAGCAAAGTGTCAATTCTTCAGTGTTGTCACATGAAAAGATAGAATAAAATATTTACAAAAATGTGAGGGGTGTACTCACTTTTGTGAGATACTGTATACACACACACACACACTGAACAATATAATTATAAAACGCAACACTTTTGTTTTTGCCGCCATTTTTCATGAGCTGAACTCAAAGATCTAAGACTTTTTCTATGTACATGTAGCACCCTCCTAGATAGGTGCTTGGAAAAAGCATTGTAATGCTCCATCTGCTTATCAGGGGAGCCTGATCTGTTAGTTATGCCTGTTGCATGTGTCCAGGTGTGAGTCACTTGGTCTGAGGGAGTGTCCCCACTGTATCCAATAGGGGAGCCTGTTGGACAATGGAGGAAAACCAGCCAGTAGCACAAGGGCTTTGTGGCAATTCGAGTGGGAGGGCACCACCGCAGTGCATCATGGGTTTGACCAAAAATGTCATAAAATTTTGAGGGCTGGACAGCAATACAGAACCAAGGCCATCGGCCTACATCCAATGTTCTGCATCTACGTAGCCACTGCGATCTCTAGCAACCAAACTCACAACACTGTATGGAATTTCATCGTCTATTTCCTTTTGATTTTTTCTCACCCTCTTCACAGTCCCCGACTCATGAAGAGTCTACTCTGGTACTTCATCTCAGAGCTTGGTACTTCTTCTCAGCATGCCCCCAGGCAACAAGAGGTTCTTGCTCTCTAGTAGTTCCTCTCCCATGCCCCCCCCCCCCCCCCCAAGGTAACAACCAGGCTCTCTCCAGCAGTGCCCTGGCTTGGACACATGGTTAGGCCTCAGGCTTCAGGTCAACCCAGCAGAGGCTGCTCCTCAAACACCCACCCGTCTGGGTGGAAAAGGCCCAGACCACCTGACTACCTCCAAATATGTACCCTTTCCCAGCATCCTCAGCGGCCAGAGAAACTGACTGGCTGAGAAAAGTATGCATGTTTATAGCTTGAGTTCACTGTAGCTCAACATACTAATGCCAAAGGCGACAGTGCCACCTATTGACAGAAGAGAGAAACCATAGCTAAACCAGGCTTAGGGGAAAACCCAAATGATCACAACGACTATAAATTAGTCTGGCTAGTTAGACATAACTAGGAGAAAAACAGAAATATTCTTTACCATTTGGGCAGGGTGGTTTATCTTGCTAGGGGGAGAAGACGAGCAACCATATGGATTGTAAAGGAGCATCGCTTGCTCCGAAACATGTTACCTTTCACCTCATCCTGACATCACTACGCCCCAACGCCTATCCTGGCCTCGGTCCCGACACTGGCTTGCATTTCATCTCACCAGCGGCTCTCGTTTGTGAAGCCTACCACCCGCCCAGTGAAGCTCTTGCAGCACGCATCCAGCGTGACATCCACCAGACTCAGATGTCTGTTCTCTCTCTGCACTTCTGATGCTTGTCAGTGTATAAGGACTCAAGATATGCCAGAGTCAACCAAACTTCTGTGAGTGCATTTTAACTCTTTGCTAATCATTGCTTTTAATAAATGGTTACATTTAGATGGCGGCCCCTTCTGTCTGTCTGTTTTTTCCCCTAGTGTACCAAGGCATCCATTACCTGGTTAAGAAGAGCTGCTGCCATTTAGTGGATATTTTAACTCCTTTTGAATATACATGCCCTTGGCTCCCTTTGTGTGTACTACAAATATTCTCATCTTGCGCTATTGAGACTTTTTTTCACCTCAACTCCACCCACCTGATCATGAAGAGTGATGGTGTGATCTTCCTGTGTGGAATCCCGGGAATACAGAGGACGGGAACATCTCTCTGGTGGGGTTCTGTAGCTGGATGACTCCACCATGTTGTCCTGGTACAGATCTTTGTGTCCTTTTACAAACTCTGACTTCTCCATCACCCAAATCTCATCATCCTCCTCCTGTATCTCAACTTTAATATGAACTTTAGAATCTCTCAGATTTCCACTCTGAATATAAAATAAAAATGACATCAACATTAACAATGCAGATAATGTACAGATCCTAATGATGCTTTCAGTGATTGTTCCTCATCTACCTGATGACGGTGAGGAATGGTGTGACCTTCCTGTGTGGAATCCCGGGAATACAGAGGATGGGGACATCTCTCTGGTGGGTTCCCATTACTGGATCCATCTGTAGGAAACACACACACTGACTGAATACACTGTTTCTATGGGTTTATCAGATGATTGGGGATCTAGGTGGATCCTCCGTACTGCTCTCTCCTTTACAATAAAGTCTCCTCTTACCCGGTGATGTGAGGGGTGGCTGATTCTCCATCATGACGTCCTTGTAGAGATCCTTGTGTCCTTCTATATACTCCCACTCCTCCATGGAGAAATAGACAGTGACATCCTGACACCTTATAGGAACCTGACACACACAATGATACAGTCACCATCCAGACACATCCCTTGTCTATTACTGGATAATGTCCCAGAATTCCCAGCACCGCTCACCTCTCCTGTCAGAAGCTCCATCATCTTCTTGGTGACTTCTAGAATCTTCTGCATGTTGTGTCTCTCAGGTTTTAGGGAGTCACATGGAGGCACTGTGATGGTCATATGATCACCTGACTTCAGAGGAGGAAATCTCTGTATTGGAAAACCAAAAGGAATATCATGTTAGATTTACAGAATCCTCCTCACCTCTCCGGTCAGGACTGTGTTTTATTAATAGAGGCAAGACTGAGGTCATGTGACCTCCCAGAATCCTCCTCACCTCTCCGGTCAGCAGGTAGATGATCTCCAGTGTGAGGTCTAATATCCTCTCAGTCATGTGACTCTGGTCCTCCTCCATCCTCATTGATGTGATCTATGCGGGATTCTCTGTAGACAGATAGCGGAGAATTATGGGACGGTATTGGTTGTACAATATTAGGATGGGGATGTAAGGGGTTAATAGGTGGACTCTTTGCTCTCTGTTGTTCCTTTATGGTGATCACTGCTGCTCTTCCATCTGTAGCCCTTTTCATATTATTGGGATTTACTTTTGTTCTCTCCCTTATTGTTTCACCTAAACAATGAGCTGATCTTCATAGGTACATCTCTGGCCTCTCTTGTAGTCTGTAGGCAGTGTTGTGGTGAGGTCAGTGGGGGAATGAAGTATTTACATTCTTCTTTAGAGGTTGCTAAGGGAAATCTATTAGGGAGTAGCACACTCCTGACTCCTGCACTCTGAGTATTATGGACTGTTGACCTGAGTAGGCTCAGGTTCTACCCTAGATTCCCAAAAATCACCAGGCTGGGGTTGTGGGAAAGAAATACTTCCTCTCATCAACATGGGGACACGGTGCTTTCCCGAATGAGTCCCCTGTGTTGATGGTATGTAGCTTGGTATGGTTCAAGAGGAGGGAGACCACACATCCACCCCCCGCTTCCCTCCCTCACTCCTTACCTGGTCTACTAGGCTGCATACTCAAATAAAGGTCTGGGATAAACTTAGGAACAGGAACCTATGTTTGTTTGTTTTTTTCAGTGGCATTCTCAATGTTTAAATGTTGAATTTGGGGAGCACCCCCAGGGTCATCCTTGGCATTCATACTATACCCTCATGAAGGATAAGGGTCTGGTATGTGTTTGAGGGAGGAACCACACACTTGTTTTTGTGTGGGGTCCCTCAGTAACATCTATATCAGACCCTCATCTAGGATAAGTCTGGTATACAGTAGGTGAAGGAAAGTCCATCCACTTTGTTTACAGAGGAAGAGGCTGGGAACGGTCATTTACCAGCAATTTACACTGCATTTTTTTCTTTGTATATATCAGTGTTGCTGTAGTATGTTGTATACATCGTACAGATACAACACTTTACAGGAAGGGTCAGGGCATCCCCCAGACATGGTATTTAACCACTTGACGACCAGCAGCCATAGTTATACTGCGGCAGGTCGGCTCTGTCCCGCGAAACGACTTACCTGTACGTCGCTTCACGGGACCGCTCGCATTCCAATTCGCCACAGGGGGAGCCGATCAGCTGATCCGGCGGGCAGCGATATCCGCCAGGCACCTGCGATCACTCCCCAGAGAGACAGAACGGAGGTCTGCTGTTGTAAACACGACAAACCGCTATTCTGTCAGTAATGAGCACAGGGATCCTCTTATTTAGGAACACCGGTCTCTGTGTTCATGCAGAAAGCCCCTCCCCCACATAGTTAGAAAGTATCCCCTTTGATCGCCCCTGGTGTTAACCCCTACCCTGCCAGTGTCATTATTACAGTGACCAGTGCTAAAAATATGCACTGATTACTGTAGTAATGTCACTGGTCCCCCCAAAAGTGTCAAAAATGTCAGCTAGGGGTCCGATCTGTCCGCCGCAATGTCGCAGTCCCGCAAAAAATCGTAGATCACTGCCATTATTGGTAAGAAATTAATAAATAAACAAAAACAACATAAGTCTTTCCCCTAGTTTGTAGACACAATAACTTTTGCGCAAACCAATCATTATACACATATTGGGATTTTTTTTTACCAAAAATATGTAGCAAAATACAAATTGGCCTAAAATGATAAAAAAATTGATTTTTAATGTTTTTTTTTATTATTTTTTTATTTGGAATGTTTTATAGCATAAAGTCAAAAATATTGTTCTTTTTTTCAGAATTGTTGCTCTTTTTTTGTTTACAGTGCAAAAAATAAAAATCGCACAGGTGATCAAATACCACCAAAAGAAATCTCTATTTGTAGGAAAAAAGGACATCGAAGTTTATTTGGGTACAGCGTCGCACGACCACGCAATTGTCAGTTAAAGTAACGCAGTGCCGATCCGCAAAAAAATGACCTGGTCATTAAGGGGGAAAATCCTTTCGGTCCAGAAGTGGTTAAAGGAATTGTGCATTTTATTGTTGCCCTTTGAGCTTTATTAAAATTGCTTCTCCCTCCCAAACAGATTTTTCAGAAAAAAAAATCTATTAACTTTAGTACATCTCGCCAAGGGTGGCACAGAGCAGGTTTAGCGTTAGGTTTGCCTGGACTTATCCACGACAATGCCCAGCCCCTCCATTTTTCTGACAATCTCTTGCCTATTAATTTAGAAAACTGCCATTACTATTTTTTAGCATTCGGCTACCTTTGTCTTCAATGGGGTTCAGATTCGGCACCTGAACTTTAGTTATGTTCTGTAGAGCCATCTCACATGGAACCCAGGTATGTTCATCTCATCTCCAGTGAGAAGGCGACACATCTCTAACATGAAGAGAATGTTCCGGCCCCGTAAGTGGAGGAATGTTCTGACCCTGAAGGGATTAATCTAGGTTTCCACACAATATATCCCCATTACCACCTATTACATGGTGCTCAACAAAGAGTCCTCCTCTAAGAATGAGCGCCCACCAAGTATTGAAGGACTGCCCTTCTTCATTCCACTTGGAACATTTTTTTTGTTTAGTGAGGTTGTAGGTTAGTGAAGGTTGTCTTCCTTTCCTGGATGGAGTTCTGTAAGATGGCCTTCAATGTAAGTGAAGGTCGGAGGACCATAATAGACCAAGAGCCCCCTTTCGTATCTTAGAGTTCCCCTGAGCCCTACAAAATTAAGGAAATGTTCCGGCCCCGTAAGTGGGGAAATGTTCTGACC
This sequence comes from Pelophylax lessonae, assembly GCF_965119305.1. Lineage (NCBI taxonomy): Eukaryota > Metazoa > Chordata > Amphibia > Anura > Ranidae > Pelophylax > Pelophylax lessonae. The sequence goes on from NC_138770.1 coordinate 42,731,863, forward strand.
CTGAAGGGGTTAATCTAGATTTCCACACTATATATGTGTGTATCATCATCTGCTGGAGATTAAAGACATCACAGTGACTATGGAGGAAGAGGACGGACATGACGGGCGAGGGGTTACTGGGTGGAAATAGAAAATAAGATCTTATTACCTCCTCTGCTGTCACTTCCAGCAATGTCTCCTCTTTACTTCCTCCTGACTCACCTCTCACCTGGAACTTCCTTTTTATACCTGACATCACTTCCTTTCTGTAACTGACATCACTTCCTGTCTCTAAACTGACATCACTTCCTGTCTGGGTAGTGCGATCAGCACCGTGTGAAGGAGAGAACCGATCTACGGCTTCTCTTGGTGGTGGAGATTTTACGAGCACGTTTCGGATTTGTTTCCATTCAGGTGAGGAGAACGTTCACTGTTCCTTAACACGGATAAATGAATGTATGGACTTATATGGAAATTTGTTCACAGTTTATATCATTTTGTATGTATTGTATTGAGTATTGTTATGTGGAGTAATTATTGTATATTTTCACGTTAATATTTTACCTGGATTTGCTTTTTGTAAGTAGAGACGGATTTGGAGACTACCTACGCGCGGCACATCGGATGATCGGTTTGGTGAACGTTTGTGTTAACTTTGAGAGCTGCAGCTTTGTTTTGTGCAGAGATAATTTATACAAAGTTTACGTCTTTTGTGTGTACAGTAAACCCCCGCTCCATCGTGGTTCAGTTTTTGCGGTCCCGGTATATTGCGTTTTTTTCTGTAATGTTATTTTACTATATAAATCATTCAAAATTAAATATTTTTGTGTTTTCCATAGCTCTTGCTATGTCTCTCAGTATCTTTTATGTGTGCAAATGAGTTTCTATTTTTTTAAAAGTGTTTAGAGACCTCAAAATGCTTTTACACGTACAGTGACAGTAAAAAAAACATGCCTACACCTACAGTGTATTTTAATAGGGTTTTTCTATTTAGCGGATTTTCACTTTTCGCGGCTGGGTCCGGAACGTAACCCCCGCAATGGAGGGGGGTTTACTGTACAGACATGCTGTGCAAGAGCAGAGCGTGTCTGCGTTTTCCTTTTTGCAAGTTCCGTAGTCGCTGTAAAGCTGTGCCCCTCCCCCATTGACTTAGGATTCGTGCGACATTGTACGTAAATTCCCCCCACACAAATAGAGCTTTCTTTTGGTGGTATTTGAAAAGAAAAGCGACAATTTTGGAAAAAAAAAAACGGAAAATTTATATCAAATACTTACCGTAATTTTCCTTTCCTGATGGACTCCATGGCAGCATACGTATCGGGTTTGGCCCCGCCTCCAAACCTACCCATAGGACCTCACTCCCATAAATCTTTGCTCCTGTTCAGCACACGTGTTCTGTAACTATCCTCCACAGAAATCCGGGAGGGAACTCCTGCTGCCATGGAGTCCATCAGGAAAGGAAAATTACGGTAAGTATTTGATATAAATTTTCCGTTTTCCTGACAGACTCCATGGCAGCATACGTATCGGGAAATAACTCGCCGTACACACAGGGTGGGCAGGTGCTGAACAGAAAAGTTTAATGCATTTTGTCAAACAGACAGGACTTGCAAACCAAAATTCACAGAAGAAAGAGCCGCTGGCTCAACACAGTAATGGGATAAAAAAGTGTTAATAGAGGACCACGACGCTGCTCTGCAGATGACTTCAGGAGCCACATGTCTGGATACTGCCCAGGAGGTAGAGATGCTCCGCGTCGAATGAGCTGTAACTACTGCTGGAGGGGTCAAGCCCTTAGCCCTATAAGCCCACTGGATGGTCTGGATGATCCAAGAGGAAATGGATCTCGTCGAGGCTCTTGAACCTTTGTTTTTTCCATAGAAGGTAACAAAAAGATGTTCTGATTTTCTGAAAGAGGAAGTGGCATCTAAATATTTCTTAATACACTCTCCAACATCCAGCGGATGAACCGAAGATTCTTCCTCTTCCTGTCTAAAGGTTGGTAATACTGTTTCTATGTTTTCATGGAAGACAGAGGTCCTTTTTGGTCTCGCATCCAGCATGGGAATGAGCACCACTCTGTCAGGAAAAAAAGTTAAGAAAGGCTCTTGTGTCCCAAAGGACCCAATTTCCGACACTCTTTTTGCTGAGGTTATAGCTACCAGAAACACTGTTATCAGTGTAAGCTCTCTTATGGTCAAAGAATCAGACATGTCTTGAATCTGACCCGCCAGGAAATCCAGAACTAGTGGCAGATCCCACTTGGGAAACCTGGGTTTTCTCTGAGGTCTGATTCTCACTGCCCCGTGGAAGAATTGACGAATTAGGGCATGAGTGGCCCAGGAGATCCCTGTAAAAGCGGAAATAGCCGAGACCTGGACTCTGAGCGAACTCACTGATAGAGGCAAGTCCAGTCCTGATTGGAGAAAGCTCAATACATCCTGGATCTTAATTGAAGATTGAGGATCAGGCCTTGTAGTCAGCTGTGCAGAAAATTTTTCCCAGATTCTCTGATAAACCCTGTTCGTTGAGCTTCTTCTAGCACTAAGCAATGTCGAGATTGCCGTTTCTGGACAGCCTAAAGCCTGTAACCTCCTCCTCTCAACATCCAGACCCTGAGATGTAGACGGTCTGGGCACGGATGGAGTACAGACCCCTGGGACAACAGATCCGGTCTGAAGGGTAACGGGATTGGGTCTCGGACACTGAGTAGCGTCAGAAGGGGAAACCATGGCCTGTTCGGCCAGAAGGGAATCACCGCCACTACCTCCACTGGCTCCGACCTGAGTCTCCGAAGAAACTGTAACACAATCGGAATTGGTGGGAAGGCGTATGCCCTGTGGAATCTCCACTGATCCGAGAGTGCATCTATCCCTGATGCTTGTGGATCTCTGAATCTTGAATAGTACCTCGGCAGTTTGTGATTGCAGGGGGAGGCGAAGAGGTCTACCTCTGGAGAGAGCCCCAATGTTAGGATCCAGTCGAACGTTTCCTTGTGAAGGGACCACTCGTTGTCCAGATCCACTCTGGACAAGAAGTCTGCTTTGACATTCTGGACTCCTGGAACATAAACCGCTGAAAGATTCGAGAGATTTCTCTGTGCCCAGGACATAATCGGCTCCACTTCCCTCAATAGGGACCAGCTGCGTGTTCCCCCTTGTTTCCTGATGTATGCCACTGCTGAGGTGTTGTCCAGACGCAGCATGACAGGTTGGTCTTTTGTCAGGTGAGAAAATGCCCGAAGAGCTTGGAATGCTGCTCGGAGTTCTAGTATGTTGGATACTAATCCTCGAGTGGAAAACTCCCACCTGCCCTGTGCCACCTCCGACAGACAGTGGGCACCCCAGCCTATGTTGCTGGCGTCCGAGGTAACCACTACCCACGGAGCTGGCTTCAGAGAGTGGCAGTTCAGCAGGTGGTCTCTGCATAACCACCAGGGGAGACTCGCTCTCATTGAAGGGGTTAAGAAGATGCGTTGATCCAGATGCCACGTATCCCATTGCTGAAAGAATCCCTTCTGAAAGGGTCTCATCCTCCACAGGGCCCACTTCACCATGGGGACTACTGCGACCATAGTCCCGATCACCTTCAGGCATTGACGTGCCTGAAGATGAGAGGATGAGAGGGCAAAGCGAATCCTGTCTCGAAGTGTCCCTATCTTTTCCTCTGGAAGAGAGATAGTCGCCTTCTCTGTGTCGAACAGAGCGCCCAAGTAGATCAGGGACTGAGTTGGAATCAGGTGACTCTTCTCCTTGTTGAGTAACCAACCAAACTTCTGGAGAGTGGAAACGACCTGCTCCAGATGAACTAATAGTTGGTCTCTGTCTTGGGACAACAGGAGGAGATCGTCCAAATAGTGGTGAAGACGGATACCTTTCAATCTCAGTAGGGCTACCACGGCCAATAAGATTTTTGAAAAGGTCCGTGGAGATGTTGAGAGCCCGAATGGGAGACAGATAAACTGAAGATGTAATCCTCCCACTTCGAACCGGAGAAACCTTTGAAAATCTTCGTCCACAGGGACATGAAAGTAGGCGTCTTTCAAGTCGATGGACACCATCCAATCTGCCGGCTGGACTGACTGCTGTATGGACAACAAGGTCTCCATTTTGAACCTTTCTTTTTTTATGAATTTGTTCAAGAAGGTCAAATCTATTACTGGTCTCCATGATCCGTTCTTCTTTTGGACCAGAAAGAGCGGAGAATATATTCCTTGGCCTCGCTCGGACTCTGGAACGGAGATGACAGCCCCTTGAGCAATGAGAGCTTCGACGTAAGAAAACAAAATCTGACGCCTTTCTTCTAGGAATGGAATGGCAGTAGGCAGGAACCTTGAGCCTGGCCTCTCCTTGAAGACCCACTTGTGGCCTGAGGACACCGTCCTGACGGCCCAGGGGTCCTGAATCGAAGCCGCCCAGACATGTCGGAAGGAGCGTAGACGCGCACCCACCCGACATGTCTGAGCGGGCCCACCTTCAAAAGGACTTAGTGGGCTCACGGTCCCCCGAGGAGACATTCTTTGTCGTCTTCCTGGAAGACTGTCTGGATCTCCAGTTCCGGTTGAACTCCCGACCAGGTCTATAAGAACGAGCTTCCCTGGCCCGGTCAGGCACAAATTTTCTGGTAGGCTGTCCTTTCTTGACGTTGAACTGGCGCCGATCCTGGGGAAGAAACCCAGACTTACCGCCTGTAGCCCGGGTTATGGCCTCGTCAAGTTTATTCCCGAAAAGGGAGGACCCCTCAAAGGGAATACGGCACCAAACTTGCTTTGATGCCGGATCCGCAACCCAAGGGCGGAGCCAAAGAGCTCTCTTAGCTGTGACTGAGGACAGCATAACTCTTGCCAATAGACGGATCAGGTCTATGGAAGCCTCCCCAAGGAACGACGCGCCCAGCCTAAGCTCCTGGATTGGAGCGCTTCTGGCCACCTCCTCCGAAACCGATCTGACCGATTCGTCTACCACATCAGCCCAAGACTCCATGGCTTTGGATAGAGCAGCTAAAGCCAGGACTGGCTTACAGGCCATACCTGCTGTAAGGTAGATTCTTTTCAAATCAGAGTCCATCCTTCGGTCCAACGGGTCTTTAAATGAGACCGTATCCTCTAAGGGAAGGGTCACGTGCTTGACCAGTCTCATGACTGCTGCGTCAACTAGGGGAGGAGACTCAAGATGTTTCACATCATCCTCTTTGAAGGGGTAAAGTTTAGCCATCTTGGATACTAAGGAATTCTTTCGTTCCACCTTTCTCCACTCCTCCAAGATGATTTCACCCAACTCTCCCAGGAAGGGAAAATTAACACGCTCCTTATTGAGCTGTTTAAAGTACTTCTTCTGCTTGGGAGGGGGAACAGCTGACTCTTCCCAATTTAAGGTCTCTCTGATCGCTTTAACCAGGGAAGGCACCAAGGTATATTCAAAACCCAAGCAGGGATCCTCATCTTCAGAGTCGCTACCTGACAAGAGCATCGACTGATGGCTTGTGTGGGCCGACTCGAAATCTTCCTGTACCTGTAGTGCTACAGGGGAGGGGCTTGGGGAAGCCGTTGCAGTGTCTTGAGAACGACTGACACCCAACTCTGCCAAAGAGTCCTTTACCACTCTCTTGACCAAAGCCTCAATGCGTTGATCGGAAGTATCCCTTTCTCCCGCAGCCTGGGAGAAACATCTGTCACAGAAAAGCTTCCTCTCCGGGACACTAGCGCCACAGCCTCTGCAACCTGCTTTGTCAGGTCTCCGTGCGTGGCTGGCTGAAGTAGACGATTTTCGATGATGTGAGCCCGAACGGGACTTTCCTGTAGAGTGCCGGTGGCGAGAGCTCGAGCGCCTTTCACTTCTTTGAGAAGAGTGCCTAGTCTCTGAACGAGGAGGGCTGTGAACAAGAGAAAAAACAGAAAAAACAGACAGGAAGCTAGGAACACTTGAGTTCCTACCCCCACCCCCTATAACCCACAACCCCACCAAGAAGCCCCAAATACCTGTTAGGGGCGGGCTGACCACCGGAGGGCAAAGTAGCTTCCATTCTGATGCTGACCTACAAGAATGAGCCGGACAGCAATGTCAGAAAACCAGCAAAAGAGGAGGGGGGGGGGGGCGCTCCCAAACTGGGGCCAGTACTCACCAAGAACCAGAGGTTAGCAGGCAGAGCGGCAGCGAACAGCAGGCGTCCAAAAACCGATCGGATGCGGAGTATAGAACACCCAGTATCAGCAGTGTGTATAAACACAACACTGCTGACAGTTCTGGGGTTTAAATATGGCGCCTGGTGACGTCATCAGCGATCGCCACCGACGCCGACTCACTGCGCATGCGCCGAGCTCCTACTGCGCACGCGCGAGAGCCAAGCCTCGCTCTCGAGGCGCCGCACATGCGCAGTAGCGTACCGCACCGGCGGCCGGTCAGGAAGTGAACCGCTGACCGGCCCCGGACCACTAGCCACCAGGGAAGGCAGGAAAGACCAGGTAAGAGACAAATACAAAAAACCAGGCAATACAAGCATATAAAAAATAGCTGCCATGGAGTGTACTCACGAACCGCAGACCACCAGGGATGGATGCACACCGGACTTATCTCTTCAAGGGTACCGGCCACCCGCAGCAGCTGGGCTTTTTGGCCAAGGCTGCTACATCTTCGCCCCTACCCCATACCCCGCAGCAGCTGGGGCTTATTGGAGAGCTCCATACCCGACTGGTAGAGCCATCCATCACCCGGAATCCATCTTCAGGTAGGATATCAGGTAATCCTTTGGAGGACAAAAAAAGAACACGTGTGCTGAACAGGAGCAAAGATTTATGGGAGTGAGGTCCTATGGGTAGGTTTGGAGGCGGGGCCAAACCCGATACGTATGCTGCCATGGAGTCTGTCAGGAAAATATTTTTTTTACTTTTGCTATAAAACCTATCCAATCAAAAAAATTATTTTTTTTTTTTTTTTCATCAATTTGGTCAATATGTATTCTGCTACAAAAAAAAAATCCCAATGTTTGCGTTTACATTGTAAAGCACCGCCAGCTCTAAATGAGATACCGCAGTCGTGACTGGACTCGGGGAAACCATTCAAACTGCCGTGGCGTACCTCTGCGTCATCTGGCAGCAAGTGGTTAAAAACCATTTTTAGCACTAATAAAATTAGTTATGTATCTCCAATAAAATATGCAATCAATTATTACTGTTGCGTTTTTTTTTTTTAATTGCCAGCAGCATGATTTCATAAGGCAACGTTAGCATGATCTTGCGTTCCCACTTCCTTTTTTTTTCTTTTTCTCCTTTTGTTGCATTTATCTACAGATTGTGCCTAGGATGGCCTATGGCCTATTCACTTTAATGGGCTGCCCCTGCGCATGACAAATGTGCCACATAAGCTCTTGAACCTTTTCTAAACTTTTCATGCTTTTTTTTTTTTACCACCTCAGCCCCGGAAGATTTACCCCCCTTCATGACCATGCCATTTTTTGCCATACGGCCCTGCATTACTTTAACTGACAATTGCGCGGTTGTGCAATACTGTACCCAAATAATATTTATGTCATTTTGTTCCCACAAATAGAGCTTTCTTTTGGTGGTATTTGATCACCTCTGCGATTTTAATTTTTTTGCGCTAGAAACAAAAAAAGACCGACAATTTTGAAAAAAAAATATATATATATATTTTTTTACTTTCTGCTATATAACACATCCAATAAAAAATCTAATTTCTTCATCAATTTAGGCTAATATGTATTCTGCTACATATTTGGTAAAAAAAAAAAATTCCCAATAAGTGTATATTGATTGGTTTGTGCAAAAGTTATCGTGTCTACAAACTATGGGATATTTTTATTGAATCTTTATTTTTTACATTGTTTTTAATAGTAATGGCGGCCATCAACGACTTATAGTGGGACTGTAGCATTGCGGTCAACAAATTGGACACAAAGTGACACTTTTTGGGGACCAGTGACACTAATACAGGGATCAGTGCTAAAAAAAAAAATGCACTGTACTAATGACACTGGCAGGGAAGGGGTTAACGTCAGGGGCAATCAAAGGGTTAAATGTACTTCTTGGGAGTGCTTATTAACTGTGTGGGGGAGGTGCTTTGAATGGGGGAAGACAGAGATCTGTGTCCTGCTTAGCAGGAACACAAGATCTCCACTTTCCCCTCTCACATAACAGCGGTCTGCCTTGTTTACATGGGGGGGGCACCATTCTTCCTCTCCTTACAACGATCGGCGTGTCCCAGCAGGCACACTGATTGGCTCCCGCTGTGTCCAGTCACAGCAGAAGCGGGTTCCCGGCGGCGCACCCCAGACCCAGTGCCCGAAATCGCGTACAGGTATGTCATTTCGCACAGGAGGGCCATCCTGCCGCAGTATATCTGCATGGGGCGGTCCATAACAAGTTAAACGCACATATCGTTATTGTACTTCACTGGGCACAGAACAGCCATAATAATTACTATCTGGGTTATATGCCACCTATAAGTGAATGGACACTGGCAACCAAAAAGACAGGAAGTCCCCTTCTATATAACCCCTCCCATACAGGAAGTACCTCAGTTTTTTCACCAGTGTCTTAAAGGCGATGGTCATGGTTGCAGAAGCTCTCCTTATTTTTAAAGAAGAAGAAAAAAGATTATGCTACAATCCCGGTTAAGCTCTCTGGATCCAAGGGGATTGACAATCAGATCCATCCGAACGTGGAAGACTAAAAGGATCTTACCCGAGCCTCGGTAAAGGGAACTAGGTATTGCCTGTAATGCGACCCTCTTGGGCGCTGGACCCTGGGATCTGGACCCTTGACCCTTTAAGTATATAAACAGTAAGAAAGGGAGGCCAGAACACATTGGCCCCATAAAAGACGACAAGGGAGATTTGGCCACAGAGGACAGGGAAAAGGCGGTAGTGTTAAATAATTTCTTCTCTTCAGTCTTCACAAAAGAATTGGGGGGCTACACTAACCCAGCTTGTAAGGCCAAACTAAACAACACACCTCAGGAAGTACCGCCATGGCTAACAGAAGATAGACTTAGAACTAAACTAGAGAAACTTAACATAAATAAATCACCGGGACCGGATGGCTTGCACCCAAGGGTTCTTAAAGAGCTCAGCCAGGTGATTGCCAGACCATTATTCTTGATCTTTAAGGATAGTTTACAGACGGGTATGGTGCCAGCTGATTGGAAAAAAGCCAACGTGGTACCAATATTTAAAAAGGGGCCGAGATATATCCCGGGTAACTATAGGCCGGTCAGCCTAACATCAGTAGTCTGCAAGATTTTGGAAGGGATGTTAAGGGACCACATACAAGACTTTAGTAATGAAAATGGTATTATTAGTAGTAATCAGCATGGATTCATGAAAAATTGTTCTTGCCAAACCAATCTATTAACCTTCTATGATGAAGTGAGCTGCCACCTAGATAAAGGTAAGCCGGTGGATGTGGTGTATCTGGACTTTGCAAAGGCCTTTGACACCGTTACTCACAAACGCTTACTGTTCAAACTAAGGAAGGTAGGTATGGACCATAAGGTGAGTACCTGGATAGAGAACTGGCTCCAGGGGAGAGTGCAAAGGGTGGTGATTAATGGGGAGTACTCGGATTGGGCGGGTGTGGAAAGTGGGGTCCCCCTGGGGCCAATCCTGTTTAATTTATTCATAAATGATCTAGAGGAGGGGATATCTAGTACAATCTCAGTATTTGCGGATGATACTAAACTAAGCATGCCAATATCTTCTATGCAGGATGTGGAAACCTTACAAGCAGACCTGAACAAAATAATGGGGTGGGCAACTACATGGCAGATGAGGTTTAATGTTGAAAAGTGTAAAGTAATGCACTTGGGTGCCAGAAACCAGAAAGCAAGCTACTCACTAGGGGGGGAACCTCTGGGTGAGTCTAGGATGGAAAAGAACCTGGGGGTACTGGTAGACAACAGGCTTGGCAGTGGCATGCAATGCCAAGCCCCTGCAAGCAAAACCAACAGAATACTGGGATGTATAAAAAAGGGGATTCACTCCAGAAATAAAGAGATTATTCTCCCGCTCTACAAGACTCTGGTCCGGCCACATCTGGAGTATGCTGTCCAGTTCTGGGCACCGGTCCTCAGGAAGGATGTGTTGGAACTGGAAAGAGTCCAGAGAAGGGCAACAAAAATAATTAGGTGAATGGAGGACAACAGCTATAAGGAAAGACTACAAGCACTGAACTTATTCTCTCTGGAGAAGAGACGATTAAGGGGGGATATGATATCAATGTACAAATACTGTACTGGCGACCCTAGCATAAGGAACAAACTATTCAGAGAAAGGGAATACAATAAGACACGTGGCCCACCGTTCTTGATCTTTTCTAATACGGGATAACATAGGGGCATAGTTTAGAGAGTATAGTTTGGATAAATCAGCTGGTATCGTAATCCCTAAATAGGAGATGCCCTTAGTTTGCCATTGGAAGGAGTATTTAGAGCTAAGTTGGGACATCGTGATATCAGCTAAAGAGACATTGAGAGCTACAGTTTTAGAAATGTTGAGTTTGAAATTACTGAACATCCCAAACCTGGAAAATTCATGGAAAATTGAGGGGAGGGAGGTATGTGGATGCTGAATGTAAACTAACAGATCGTCGGCATACAATGAGAGTTTATGATGGGAGGATGGGGGTAAGGATTCCCTGTATAAAATTGTTCTGGCGTATAGCACAAGCTAAAATGAAGAAGAGGGAAGAGAGGGGGCACCTACCATTGGGATGCCCAGGTTTTTAAAGATCCAGCTGATAAGAAATTGGAATCTTTACTAAAAGTTTCCTTTGCTTTTAGCAGATTTTCCTCGGGCTTTGTGTTTTGCAGTAGATGCTCTTACGGACTCCATACAGCAAATGTCACGGTTTGCTCTTTTGTCAGTTCATATGCGCAGAATCCTCTGGCTAAAAAGTTGGTCTGCGGAATTACCGTGTAAAAAATTCTAGCTGGCTTTCCCTTTTCATGGGAGCGCCTATTTGGTGATGATCTGGACAAATATATCCAAAAGATTTCGGGGGGAGAATGCGCTTCTACCAGTTAAGAGGGGAAGTAAACGTCCTTCTTTTAAGGTGTCTAACACTCAGGTTTCCAGTACTTCTAATCCCAGGCAGTTTTGACGGCCTCAGCCGTCTTGATCTAGAGTCAAGCCTTCAGGTCAAGGGCAAAAGAAACCCTGGGTCCAGAGGCCTACCAAGCCTAGCTCTAACATTACCTTGTGAAAGCCGACTGAGTGGGGGGAAGGCTGCTACAGTTCTTGGAGGCCTTGGTGGAAATGATTCAGGACAACTGGGTTATTTCCACAGTCTCGCAGGGGTACAAATGAGAATTTCGGGTGTTTCCTCATACTCGGTTTGTAAGGTCAAACATACCTGCAGATCCTCTAAAAAGAAGATCCTTCTTTCTGGCTCTAGGACCACCCGAGGTCTCAAGCACTGATTACAGAAGTTCCAGACGACGAGAAATTCAGCGGTTTTTACTCAAACCTTTGCATAGTCCCCAAGCCAAATGGAGATGTGAGACCAATTCTGGATCTCAAAGCTCTGAACCAATTGTTAAACATTCGCACATTCCGAACTGAGTAAATTTTCTCATGGCCTCTAGCAAGGAGGAGAATTTCTAGCATCCATAGACATCAAGGGATGTATACCTTCACGTGCCAATTTTTCAGGGCCATCAAAGGTTTATGCGCTTTGCGGTGGAAGACCGTCATTTCCAGTTTGTGGCCTTGCCCTTCGGTCTAGCCACGGCTCCAAGAATGTTCACAAAAACCCTAGCTCCAGTGTTGGCTATTCTAAGGTCTCAAGGAATAGCCGTGGTAGGATACCTGTATGATCTATTACTTATAGACCGGTCTGCTCAGAATGTGTTCTGGGCAGTTCATTTCTTAGAACATCTGGGTTGGATCCTGAAGTCAGCATTGCAGCCGGCTCAAAAACTAGACTATCTAGGTTTCTTTGTAGACACAGTACAGGCAAAGGTGTTTTTGCCCCAAGAAAGGTCGTAGCCCTGAAGGATCTAGTTCGGATCGTAAGAGGGAAAAGTATCCTTCTGTGCGTCTTTGTATGAGGTTGCTAGGGAAGATGGTGTCCTCATTCGAAGCAGTTCCTTATGCCAAATTCCACGCCAGACCTTTACAGAATAACATTCTGCCAGCCTGGAGCAAAAAGATCCAGGCACTAGATTGTTGCATGTCTCTAGTACCAAGGGTACGTCAGAGTCTAGGTTGGTAGCCAGGAATTTGGAGAGCGGGAAATCCTTTCTTTCAGTAGTCTGGAAGGTGGTGACTACAGATGCCAGTCTCTCCGGCTGGGGAGCAGTTCTGGAAGAAGCCACTGTCCAAGGCAAATGGTCCTGTTAGAAAGGAGCTTTCCCATAAATATCCTGGAAATCCGAGCAGTTTGTCGGGCATTAAGGTACTTAAGGGACTCCCAGACTTTGGGGTTGCCCCATCAGTACAATCCGACAATGCCACGGCTGTGGCCTATATCAACCATCAGGGGGCACCAAGTATCAGTCAGCCTAGAAGGAGGTGGGTCACATCCTATCCTGGGTGGAGAAATTTGTTCCATGCCTGTCAGGGGTTTTCATTCCAGGAATAGAGAACTGGCAGGCAGACTTTGAGTCACCAGCAGATGTTTCCAGGGGAATGGTCCATACATCCTGAGATGTTTGCATTAATTGGTCAACGATGGGGGTCCAGAACATAGATCTGTTGGCATCCAGGTTCAACAACAAGTTGGAAAAATTTGTGTCCAGGACCAAGGATACGCTCGCAGTCGGGGTGGATGCCTTGGTCACTCCCTGAGAGCAGTTCTCCCTGATCTATGCCTTTCCCCGGTTCAGCTGCTGCCACGACTTCTGTGCAGAATTCAGGAAGAAGGGAAACCAGTAATCCTGGTGGCTCCAACTTGGCCCAGTAAGATTTGGTACGCGCAAATTCTAAGGTTGGCGGTGGGAAGGCCATGGGTTTTCCCACTGCGTCCGGATCTGCTCTCTCAGGGTCCGATATTCCACCCTGCTTTACAATCTCTAAATTTGACGGCTTGGCTATTGAAGCCTGGTATATCTGGTACTGCAGTCTCTACCGTGATAAATGCTAGGAAACCAGTCTCTAGGGGCCTTTATTACAGAGTATGTAAGTCTTACATTTCTTGTTGTGAGGCATCCCCATAAATATATCTTCGGGAGAATTCTAGCCGTCTTGTAAGTAGGGGTAGATATAAAGCTAGCCTTAGACACTATTAAAGATCAAATTTCAGCCCTGTCGGTCTTTTTTCATTCCTTGGTCCGAGCCTTTATTCAAGGGGTGCTACGTATGCTTCCGCCAGTTAGGCCATCGTTGTGTCCTTTGGATTTAAATTTGGTCCTGGTGGTTCTACAGAAACAGTCTTTTGAGCACATTCAACATATTCCTCTGCTTCTTTTGACCAGAAAGTTAGTCTTTTTGATTGCAGTAACTTCAACTAGAAGAGTATCAGAGCTAGCTGGCCTTTCTTGTAAGGAGCCATTTTTGATCTTGATAGGGTGATTCTATGTCCACACCCTGGATTTTTGCCCAAGGTGGTGTCCGCTTTTCATTTGAATAGGGACATTATACTGCCTTCCTTTTTTCCAAATCCTCAAACAGCAGAGGAAAAGTTGTTACATTTTCTCGATGTAGTACGTGCATTTGAGGTCTATTTGAAGATGTCAGCTCAGATTCGGAAGATCGACCTTTTGTTAGTGCTGCCAGAATGGCCCAGGAAAGGGCAGGCAGCATCTAGGTCTACAATTTCTCAGTGGATTTGCCAGGTCATTATCCAGGCATATGGTTTAAAGGGGAAGGTTCCACCTTTTCCAGTAAAGGCACACTCTACCAGAAGAGTAGGTGCTTCTTGGGCAGTTCGCCATCAAGCTTCTCTGGCTCAGATTTGCAGGACCGCTACTTGATCTTCAGTACATACGTTCACTAGATTCTATCAGGTGGGTGTTAGGACCCGGGAGGATTCTGCATTTGGCCCCAGTGTGCTGCAGGCAGCTATGTAGATCTTTTCGGTCTGATGGCGGTCTTTTCGTAGTGTCCCCCTCCCCTCAAGTGCATTGTTTTGGGACGTCCCAGATAGTTATTATTATGCCTGCTCTGTGCCCCGTGATGAACGATAAAGAAAATTGGATTTTTCCTACAGCTTACCTGTAAAATCCTTTTCTTGGAGTTCGTCATGGGACACAGAGGTCCCTCCCCTCTTGTCTCAGATGTTTATTGCTTGCTACAAAACCAAGGTACTTCCTGTATGGGAGGGGTTTTATAGATGGGGACTTCCTGTATTTTTGGTTGCCAGCGTCCATTCACCTATAGGTGGCATATAACCCTGATTTTAACCCTGTAATTATTATGGCTGCTCTGTGTCCCAAGATATACTCCAAGAAAGGATCCTCCCGGGTCCTAACATCCATGCAGATAAGCACACAGTTCTTTAGCTGATGCACAGGGGTGCCATTATTTCCTAATGATAGCACACACATAAGCACCTATGGCACATTTTCGCATGCACCAAACCACATGGTGCTTCAGCACCATGTGGCTTGGTGGAGCGCCTTTTTGAAAAAAGGGTCGGGATTTCCATGCATTTCTTTTGGATCAGGAAGCCTATTACAATTAATAGGCTGCCCAACCTTGGAATGTGCGCATTACTGGCCACAATCCCCACCTCACATTACTGTCCTCAGTCCCGCCCCCACATTACTGTCCTCAGCCTCCCACATTACTGTCCTTAGCCCCCCTTGTCCAGTTTACCAGAGAAAATCCTAAATTTTGGGTTGTTCCCAGAAAAGTAATAGAGGGGAAGTCTTCCAATGGGCACACTAGTTCTGGTAACCTGGGGGCCTGGGGGTCCTCAAGCAAATCCCTTTTATTTGCAGGGACTACCTCTCACTTTCTGTTTGACTATGGGACAGGAAGTGAAGGGAAATCCCCCCCCCCCCCCCAATAGGACCCGGATGGCGAAAAAAAATCTGACGGGTTAGAACCCGCCCTTGCTCTATCCAAAATGGAAAAATAAAAACAGAAAATTGTTTCATACTTACCGCAATTTTCCTTTCCTGGTGCCTATCCAAGGCAGCATACATGTGATTAGGTCTGCCTGGGACTCCTTCCTCATGACTAGTGAATATTATAAAAAAGAGAGACCTAGATACCCCCAGCATTCTCCGTGATATAGAATACTGAGGGTGGGAATGTATGCTGTTATAGATAGGCACCAGGAAAAAAAATTATGGTAAGTATGAAACAATTTTCCGTTTTCCTGGTGCCTCCATGGCAGCATACCTGTTATAAATAACTAGCTGACATGGGTGGGATCATGCTTATGTAGCATTGTCCCTATAGGGCTTGCTGTATGATGACTTCTTGGGCCTCCTCTGATTACCAGCACACAGTCACTTAGGGTACAGTTCACATATCCCTCCTTACTCCTGATGGCTTGTCCCTCAATAAACAGTCCAGGGGTATTGGTTTTTAGTGTTTATTTTGGAACTTGGATGGGAGAAGGGAATAGTGGGATACTCTCAACTGTAACTTCACAATCGATAAGGACACGTCTCACATGGCCTCACCAGGTTGCTTGTGGAAGCGGCTTCACTGCTTAATCCATACTGCCACATGAATGGAAAGGGTTCAGTCTCCTTGCTCTTTCTCTCCAGCAATAGACTTTGTGAACTACATTTGTTTGGGGCACTCACTAGCATCCCCTTTACTGACACCTGTCCACTGACTCTTCTAGCTGCAGGGGTGGCCCCCCTCAGATCAGACCCCTTGACACAGATCTATACTCACTGTACTGCAGAATCAGATCCTCCAGTAGCTCCCCTCTCGGTCAGCTTCACAGGACCTCTGGGTTCAGTTCCTCACTAGCACTCTCTAGGCCCTCAGGTCGACTACCTGAGGCCACATGGCACCTCTACAGCGGAGGAGGCAGCCGTCCCCTCTCTCTAGAACCCTGCTATCCAGCCGAAAGACCATGAGCACGTGCTCCTGGCATTTATACAGTATTGTCAGGTTTCTGCCCACTGTCAAACGTGCCTCCTTATTGGATCAGTGTGAAACAATATGCAGACAGAATGAGTTGCACCTGAGCACACTGAGCAGACCTCACTAACAGATCCTGCTCAATGGTAGGCAGAGAACAATCTAGATATACCTGCAATCCCTCTGGTAAGCAGACAGGATTCAAAACCATTATTTCTCTCGCACCTACCTAGGAAGGTGCTACATCTACCCCCCGCCAAACTTGGCCATTTCCTCACTGGCTCTGGGCATCTGCCCGTACAAAAATACTTGTACAAAAATTTACAAGCAGTTTCCCAAGAACTTTGAAAAGAAAAATTATATTTCTCTTTCGTTCATTGACAGACATAGCTCCTGATATTCTTAACCACTGCCCCCTACAGGAGTAGGACACTAGGCAGAAAAAAAGCCTGGCTATGCCCCCCTCACATTACTGTCCTCAGAATTTGTTCAAGGGCATGGCCTTCTGGACAGAGAAGGGTTGTAACAATGTATTCTTGGTGTTTCAGGTTGGATGGTGCAAAAGTTATCGTGCTTACAAACTAGGGGAAAGATTTGTCTTTTTTTTTTAAGTAGTAATGGCGGTGATCTGCGATTTTTAGCGAGGCTGCGGCATTGCGGTGGACAGATCGGACACCTACCTGACCTTTTTGACACTTTTGGGGGACCAGTGACATTACTACAGTAATCAGTGCTAAAAATATGCACTATTACTGTAGTAATGACACTGGCAGGGAAGGGGTTATCAGAGGGTTAATTGTGAGCCTAGGGTGTGTTTTCGAACTGTGAGGGGGATGGGCTTGTGGAATCAACACAGGGACCTGTATTTCTAGGTAGGAGAAACACAGGAGCCCTTTGATTACTGAGAGAACAACGATCTGCTGTGTTTACATCATTCTCTTTCCGCAGGTAAGGCGATTTGCGGGAACCTGCCGACCTGCCTCCGTATATGGGTGTCGGCTGGTCGCCAAGTGGTTAAGGAGAGCTGGGAATGTACCCAGCAGGTGCCGGCATGGGCCAGCACAGAGGCGGGCGGAGATACAAGGGTGCAGGCATCAGAGCAGAGTAGTTGGGTGAAAGGAAGGGTAGAGGGGAAAGAGTCAAGGAGGCCGATCCTGGGCAGGAACATCCCAATAAATACACCCTGTTGCGTGATGTTGGGGAAACCCGTCAGGGACCAGCATTTCTGGAGCAGAGCGACGCCCCTAGCTGCCAGGGGAAGAACTCCTCCAGTGAGAGCGGGAGCGAGGCTAAGGGTAAAGAAAAGACAGGTTCTGGTGGTATGGGACTCAATTATTAGAAGGACAGGGAGGGCAATCTGTCAAAAAGACGCAGAACTGTTTGTTGTTTATCGGGCACTCGGGTTTGACACATCACGGATCTGGTGGATAGATTTTTGGGTGAGGTTGAGGAGGACCTGGTTGTGATGGTACACGTGGGTACCAATGACAAAGTTAGAGGAACCTGGAGAGTCCTAAAAAACGATTTCAGGGACTTAGTAGCTAAATTGAGGAGTAGGACCTCCAAGGTAGTATTCTCAGAAATACTACCTGTACCTTGAGGCACGCCAGAGAGGCAGCGGGAGATTAGGGAAGTTAACAAGTGGCTGAGGAGCTGGTATAGTAAGAAGGGGTTTGCGTTCCTGGAGAACTGGGCCGACTTCTCAGTCGGCTATAGGCTCTTTAGTAGGGATGGACTGCACCTAAATGGGGAGGGTGCAGCCGTACTGGGAGAGAAGATGGCCAAAAAGTTAGAGGGGCTTTTAAACTAGGTGATGGGGGTCCAGATGTAGAATTAGCCAGCGGGGAGCAAGGTTCAGCGGGCATTATTGGGGGCATTAGCGATAGGGTGACCAGAAATCCAAAACCCAAGGTAGGTAGGCTGACAAATCAAAAGTGCAGCCTCATAACATCTAACGAGGATAAAGTATGCAACCGGACAAAATTACAAAGTTTGTATACCAATGCCAGCAGTCTGGCCAACAAGATGGGAGAACTGGAGCTGTTAATGTATGAGGAGGAATTTTGATTTTGTGGGAATTTCGGAGACTTGGTTTGACAGCTCTCATGATTGGCTGGAAACCATTCAGGGGTATTCCCTTTATTGCAGAGATAGAGATGGTAAAAAAGGAGGAGGGGTATGCCTGTATACCAAGAACAATCTGCAAGTGAATATGTGGGACGATATCACTAATGGAGCTAGGAAGGAGGTGGAATCCCTATGGGTAGATCTACAAAGGGAAGGCACTTTGGGGATAGTAATATTGGTTGTATGCTATAGGCCCCCCAACCAGAGGGATGAGGGGGAGGCGGACCTCCTATCACAGCTTGGAATGGCAGCAAGGATGGGCGATGTCATTATAATGGGGGATTTCAATTATGCGGATAGGAAGGAACTGCACATTCATCTAAGGCTCGCCATTTCCTAAATGTTTTGCAGGACAATTTCATGGGTCAGATGGTGAACGCACCATCGAGAAACAATGTGTTATTAGACCTACTGATTACGAATAATACAGACCTGATTGTGGATGAAGACATACGGGGCAACTTAGGAAACAGTGACCTTAGGTCAATTCGTTTCAGTATAAATCATAGAAAACACAGGGGTAATACAAGGACACTGAATTTCAAAAGAGCCCTTAAACTGCGCTCTATGCTAGATGATGTTAAATGGGATAAAATCCTAGGAACAAAGAACACGGAGGAAAAATGGAAGTGCTTTAAGAACATACTAAATAAAGGTATTGGCCAGTGCATTCCAACAGGGAATAAGTTTAAAATATCTAAAATAAAACCTGGATGGCTAAACTCCAATGTAAAAATACATATAAAAACTAAAGAAGAAAATATAAGGCTGAGGGGTCATTGGCAGCATTCCAAAATTACAAAGAATGCAATAAGAAATGTAAGAGCCCAATCAGGATGGCTAAAATAGAACACAAAAGGCACATAGCGGAAGAGGGCATAAAAAAACCCCCCAAGAAATTCTTTATATAAATAGTAAGAAAGTAAGGCCAGTACACATTGGCCCCATAAAGGACAACAAAGGGAAACTGGCTACAAAGAGAAGCCAAAGGCGCTAAATAAATTCTTCTCCTCAGTCTACACAAAAGAATTGGGGGGCAACATTAACCCAGCTTGTAATGTTAAAGTAAATTAACACGTCACAGGAAGCACCCTCCATGATTAACAGAAGACACTCAGAACTAGACTTGAAAAACTTAACATAAATAAGTCACCAGGACCAGATGGCTTACACCCGAGGGTCCTTAAAGAACTCGGCCAGGTGATAGCCAGACCATTGTTCCTAATTTTTATGCATAGTCTACTGACAGGAATGGTACCAGCTGATTGGAAAAAAGCCAACGTGATACCAATATTTAAAAAAGGGCCAAGATAAAACCCTGAGAACTACAGGCCGGTTAGCCTAACATCAATAATCTGTAAGTTACTGGAGGGGATAAGGGACTATATACAAGACTTTCGTAATAAAAACAGTATTATTAGTAGTAATCAGGATGGATTCATGAAAAACCGCTCTTGCCAGACCAATCTTTTAACCTTCTATGAAGAAGTGAGCTGCCATGTAGATAAAGCAAGGCCTGTGGATGTGGTGTATCTGGATTTTGCAATGGCATTTTATACGGTTTCCCACAAACCCTTACTGTACAAACTAAGGTACGTAGGTATGGACCATAGAGTGAGTACCTGGATTAAAAGCTGGCTGCAGGGGCGAATCCAAAGGGTGGTGATAAATGGGGAGTACTCAGAAGGGTCTGGTGTGGAAAGTGGGGTCCCCCAAGGATCCTATTTAATTTATTCATAAACGATCTAGAGGATGGGATAAACAGCACAATCTCCGTATTTGCGGATGATACTAAATTAAGCAGGGCAATCATTTCTACGCAGGATGTAGAAATCTTACAAGAGGACCTGAACAAAATAATGGGGTGGGCATCTACATGGCAAATGAGGTTTAATGTTGAAAAATGTAAGGTAATGCATTTGGGTTTAACAAAAAAATAGTCGAAAAAGGGACTATCTACAGCGCTTGCTGATGGCCTAAATAAATATATGAATAATATAAATAAATAGATACTAATGATAAAAGGTGAGATTGTAAATTTGATTGCTAAGTTCTAGTGCAGTAAAGGACATCAAGGATAAATGGTGGCAATAATATAAATAAATAAATAAATAACCAATAGTGCAAAGTTAGAGTTTAAGCATGAAGTCCATCAAGGTGACAAGAAAAAGTCTTTTTCAAATTCTAAATCAAAGCGCAGGTGCTTTTGTGCTCAAAACATCCAAGGTTCGAGACTTTTCGTGGCCTGGGTTCCTTTTCCAGTGAATGTGGTAAAGGTGGATCACTTACCAGAGGTATTGGGTCTTATGTGCTGTATAGCACTAAGACCACACTCGCTTGTGGGCCTGCCAGGCTGGAGGTACTGGGTTCCCTGTGTACTCCTAGTAGGGGTGATGGTTGGATTCCTCCTCACCTGCTCTCCACTCCTCTGGGTATAGGGCCAGGTTTATGAAAAAAAGGAAATGCTCTAAGATAGTGTAGAAGGTTTATAAAAATGTATTTCCCGCATAGGGGTAAAAACATCACAAACGTAAACTCCAAATGACGAACAGCCATGGACATGCAGAGTGGCGAGCAGAGTGTTTCGGCTTGCGTTCCAATGCGCGGTGTGTCACGACGTGTGTTCCAATACTGACGCGTTTCGTCACTTCCTGTGACTTTATCAAAGGTTATCAAAAGGACTCACTAGGGGTAGAGCTTTTGAGGGAATCGAAGGTAGAAAAGGACCTGGGGGTCATAGTAGACGACAAGCTCAGCAATGGCATGCAATGTCAAGCTGCTGCAAGCAAAGGCAACAGAATACTGGCGTGCATTAAAAAGGGGATGCACTCCAGAGATAAAACAATAATTCTCCCACTCTACAAGACTCTGATCCAGCCACATCTGGAGTATGCCGTCCAGTTCTGGGCACCGGTCCTCAGGAAGGATGTGCTGGAACTGGAGAGAGTCCAGAGAAGGGCAACAAAGCTAATAAAAGGGACTGGAGGATCTCAGCTATGGGGAAAGACTACAAGCATTGAACTTATTTTCTCTGGAGAAGAGACGCTTGAGACGAGATATGATATCAATGTACAAATACTGTACTTGTGACCCTAGCATAGGGAACAAACTAATCAGTGAAAGCGAATATAAAAGGACTCGCAGCCATTCACTAAAATTAGAAGAGAAGCGGTTTATCCATAAACTGCGTAAAGGGTTCTATACAGTCAGAGCAGTAAGGATGTGGAATTTTCTTCCACAAGCATTCGTATCAGCGAGGAGCATTGATAGTTTCAAAAAACTATTAGATGGGCACCTTATTGACCACAGCACACAGGGGTATACAATGTATTTTGACATAAACGCACACTCATCATAGGTTGAACTGGATGGACTGGTGTCTTTTTTTCCACCTCACTAACTATGTAACTGTATATGGGTTGGGTGGACCAGTAAGCTTGTACTTCATTTTTGCCAGTCCCATATTTAATGTAAGTCCAAGAAAAACTTTAAATTCTTCCACGGTGACAGGTTTCCATGGATGGGCATAGGGTGAATTCAGATTGCTGGCAATGTATTGATTGGCATAAAGATTGCACTGGTCCACAATGAAATTCATTAGTAAAAAATAATTAGCGTAACATTTTCTGTCACTATCTGAGGGCCTGGCTGTGCTGCAAAAGGGGGGATTGTAGGTTCTGTTGAATAGAGGGCAGCCATATGGGATTTGAAAGCAAGTCTGGGAGGCTAGTGTGGGCCCTACTTCTTTGTGGTAGACATGAGGCCCCGCTACTAGTACCTGGCCTATCATCTGGGAGTGCTGTGCTGCTTGCGTTTGCCACTTCACTAGGACATACGCCAGGACTTACCTTCTTGTGGTTGCCTGCTCCTCCTGAGATTGCCTAAATCTTTTTGTTGGGACCCTCTCTCTCAGAATCTGTTACTGTCCCATTGCTTTCAACTGGCTCATATTCCAAATCAGAGAGTTCCCCGCTACTCTCATCCGTTATACCTAGTATCTGGAATGCCTCCTCACTGGTGTATTTTTTTAGACATGGCATTAAGATGTTGATGCTGTCCTTCTGACACCATGAAAGATGTTGATTGTGTCCTGATGACACTATGACAGTTGTTGGTGCACTAGGGACACTATAACAGTTGGTGCCCTTGGACACTGACAGATGTTGATAGTCCACTGGGACACTATGGCAGATATTGTTGGTGCACTAGGACACCGACAGATGTTGATGGCCCACTAGAGACGCCAACAGATGTTGATGTTGCAGTTGAACACTATTGCAGATGTTGTACACAATGACAGATGTTCTTGGGACATTGTGATAGATGTTGATGGTCCACTTGAACACTATGGCAGATGTTTCTTGTGCACTAGGACACCTACAGATGTTGACGGTCCACTGGGACACCAATAGATATCGATGTTGCTTGGGACACTATATTGCAGATGGTAAACTGTGACAGATGTTGATGGTGCACTGGTACTTTGTGACAGATGTTGCTGGTGCACTGGTACTTTGTGACAGATGTTGATGGGACACTGGGACACTGTGATAGATGTTCATGTGCACTGGGGACAGATGGCTGCACTGACTGTGTATGTATCGTAAAAAGCACTTAAACTCATTGATCCTGGCTGGCAGGCACAGATTAGCTCTCCTTCTCCTCTCTCGTGGTCTCTGTGTGAGGAGAAGCAGATCTGATCAACTGACTGGCTGGTTTGTTTACATTATTTGGACACAGCCATTATGTGATCAGAAGGGTCAATCAGAGAGTCCATATGCTGATTGGTGATGCGCTGTGTTCAGGGGAAACAGGCATCACAGGAGAGTGCAGCTGCTCGGCCATAGTGCGGGAGGACATGTGGGCATGTCCTCCCAGAATGGCGCTTGTGGTTAAATTAGCAACTCATACAAATTGGTGGACAGCTAGAAGACTAAAATGACCATTTTTAAACCTTCCTATATATATGGGGGGCAGGGTCACCTGGTCATGATGCCCCCATGTTTACCTGGGGCCATTTATTTTTTGTTTTTATTTTAATTGAAGACTTGTCAAAATCTGTCTCTGGGTTTTAATTTACTTTTGAATTTGTTTCGGCGAATGAGTAGGGGTACCATGTATCCCATATTTGTTCACATGGGGGGTATCAGGATCTAGGGTCTTGCAGATTGGGGGTCAGGGTTGTGGGGATGAGGCTCTTGTCCTCAACACCATGGGGACAAGGTGCTTTGGGGGGGGGGGGCGCTCTCCCCCAACGCACCCACCCATGTTGAAGGCATGTGACCTGGTATGGTTCAGGAGGGGGGGGGGGCATGCATGCTCGGATAAGGATCTGGTATATATTTGGGGGGACAATAATGCCTCGTTTCCACTGAGTGGTACGGTACGGTTCGGTTCGGTACGGTACGGTTTGGTACGGTACACATTGCGTTTCCACTGCCAATAGTACCCTTTTCATGATAGGCGTGGTGTAGCTGGTCACAGCAGGAAAGCTGTGATAGACGATTCTCTGTCAACCAATCAAAGTTCTGCAGAGTGTAGCTCCATCCAGTTGGTACGGGTCTAATGTGCTTGGTACCCCAACGAAAGGGTACCAAAAAGTGGTACGGTACGGTTCGGAATTAGGGTACCATTCATAAAGGAAACGGCATAAATAGCGTTCCGTACCGAACCGAACCGTACCAGAAAGCTCAGTGGAAACGCGCCATAATATCTCTCTGCCTTTTCTGCTGCCAGTTCCAGCAATGTCTCCTCTCTACTTCCTCTCGACTCATCTTTGACCCGGTACTTCTTATTTATATCTGAAATCACTTCCTGTCTGTACCTGACATCACTTCCTGTCTAGGTAGAAGTGAGATCAGCACCTTGTGAAGGAGAGAACCGATCTATAGCTTCTGTTGGTGGTGGAGATTTTCACGATTTGATTGAATTTAGGTGAGGAGAATATTCACTGTTCCACAACACGGATAAATGAATGTATGGACTTCTTTGGACATTAGATAACAGTTTATATAATTTTGTATGTATGTCTGTATTGAGTATTGGTATACGAAGGGAATATTATATATTTTCACGTTATTATTTTTGCTGGATTTTCATTTTGTATGTGAAGACGGAGTTGGAGATTACCTACGCGTGGCACATCGGATGATTGGTTTGGTGAACGTTTGTGTTAACTTTGAGTGCTGCAGCTTTGTTTTGCACAGTGAGTGGGTGAGCGCAGAGGTAATTTATACAAATTTACGTCTTATGTCAAACTGCTGTGTGTACAGACATGTTGTGCAAGAGCAGAGCGCGTCTGTGTTTTTCCTTTTGCAAGTTCCGTGGTCGCTGTAAAGCCGTGCCCCTCCCCCCCTCCATTGACCGAGGATTTCCCTGCAGCCGCTCCCCCCCCCCCCCTCCTCTTTGTTAAAGCTGCCGTGTCTCAGATTTTTATGGTCTTTGGAGACAGCAGCTTACAAATCAGTAATGCATGCTTTCACTTGGCAATGTTTTAAAAACAACTATAAAAAAAACAGTTGTTTTAAATAAAGTTTACCAACCATAAATTCATTCGGCACAATTTTTTTCCTTTTTTTTTTTTTTATTTTTTACTTTTTATATTATTGTTCATTTTATTAATAAATCCTATAGAATAGAAGCACATTTTAGTTGAAAGAAATGATATATATATATATATATATATATATATATATATATCGTATCTTACAAAAGTGAGTACACCCCTCACATTTTTGTAAATATTTTATTATATCTTTTCATGTGACAACACTGAAGAAATGACACGTTGCTACAGGATGCCCCACAGCTGCTCGATAGGGTCTAGGTCTGGAGACATGCTTGGCCAGTCCATCACCTTTACCCTCAGCTTCTTTAGCAAGGCAGTGGTTGTCATGGAGGTGTGTTTGGGGTCGTTATCATGTTTGAATACTGCCCTGCGGCCCAGTGTCCGAAGGGAGGGGATCATGCTCTTATTCAGTATGTCACAGTACATGCTGGCATTCATGGTTCCGTCCATGAACTGTAGCTCCCCAGTGCTGGCAGCACTCATGCAGCCCCAGACCATGACACTCCCACCACCATGCTTGACTGTAGGCAAGACACACTTTTCTTTGTACTCCTCACCTGATGCCGCCACACACGCTTGCCACCATCTGAACCAAATAAATTGTCAACTCTTCTTTACAGATCTTCTCAAAATCCTTAGGGCTTCCTGGCTGTCTCTTGGCAACTCGAAGTTTCAGCTCCCTCCCTTACATTTTCTATAGGATTAAGGTCTGGAGACTGACTAGGCTACTCCATGACCTTAATGTGCTTCTTTAGCCACTCCTTTGTTGCTTTGGTGGTATGTTTTGGGTCATTGTCATGCTGGAAGACCCAACAGCAACCCATGTTCAGTGTTCTGGCTGAGGGAAGAAGGTTCTCATCCAGGATTTTACAATACATGCCCCTGAGGAACAAAAATGCTGACTATGACACCATCCCTACAGTCTAGCATTGAGGTGGAAACATTATGCTTTGGCGCTGTTTCTCTGCTAATGGTACAGGCCAACTTTGCCGCATTGCCCAATGGACGTGGCCATGTATTGTCAAATCTTGGATGAGAACCTTCTTCCCCTTCGCCATTACACTAAAGATGGGTCGTTGATGGGTCTTCCAGCATGACCATGACCCAAAACATACCGCCAAGGCAACAAAGGAGTCGCTTAAGAAGACGCATATTAAGGCAACGGAGTGACCTAGCCAGTCTCCAGACCCTAATCCTATAGAAAATTTATGGAGGGAGCTGAAACTTCAACTCCCCAAGAGACAGCCAAGAAACCTTAAGGATTTAGAGAAGAGTGGACCAAAATCCCTCCTAAGATGTGTGCAAACCTGGTCACCAACTACAAGAAACGTCTTACCTCTGTGCTTGCCAACAAGGGTTTCTCCACCAAGTACAATGTCATGTTTTACTTGGGGATCAAATACTTATTTACTTACTAAATTGCAACTCAGTTTATAACATTTGTATCATGTGTTTTTTTTTGGATTGTTGGTTCATTTTCCTTTCATACCTATGATAAAAATGATAGACCCTTAATTTCTTTGTAAATGGGCAAAATTACAAAATCTGTAGGGGATCAAATAATTATTTTCCCCACTGTAGGGGGCTTTTGAAGCGTCACCCAAAGAAGATATAGGGTACTAAAGTTTGTCGCCATTTCACAGGCACATGCAAATTTAAAGTTTGACATTTTGGATATGTATTTACTCGCTGCAACCTCGTCTTTTATATTTTACCAAAAATCTGGGTATTTTATTGTATTTGTTTGCCCTAAAACCCACTTTAGTGTATTTTTTACTGAAATTTTGTGTTTCCTACACCTATGCGGTAATATCGCGTGACATAAAAAAATTGTAACTAGCACTGTTTTAGTCTCTAGGGTGTCGGCTTTCAGAAAATATGCAATGTTTGGGGGTTTTATGTAATCTTGAGGCCTAAAATAATTTTTTAAATGTGTGCAAAAAAATTTAAAAAAACGGCCCTGGCAGTGAAAGGGTTAGTTTTTTTTTTTTTTTTTTTTTTTTACGCTGTCCCTTTCAATTTTTTATTTTTTTTATCACTTTTATTATCACAAGGAATGTAAATAATCCATTGTGATAGCAATAGACAGTTACAGGTCCTTTTTCCTGAGACATCTGAGGTTTATTAGACCCCAGATCTCTCCTCTGCCCTAGAAAGCTTTGGATCAAACTTGGATCAGTTCCATCCACAGCTTTCCCTTGCTGGTGATGACCAGTAAACAAAAGATCGAAACCTGGAAATGCCCAAATGCTCATCTGTTCCGGTTTCGTATACCATAGAGATGATTAGGGATTTTCTGCCGGCTTCAGTACTGGGCTCCTGGTGGGAGGCTTATGCCTCGTACACACGCAACGATTATCGGCCGACCGATCGTCCGACTTTTGTCCAAGTTGTGTTTTGTTGGTTGGAATGTGCCTAGACTGCACACGAATTTTCTCGGCCAACAAAAATATACTTCAGAAGTGATGTCATGTGTTGGTTTGTTTTATTTGTGTTTTTCCTTCACTGAGCATGCCCAGACTTGCGGATCAGATTTTTGTCTGCCGAAATCTGTACTGACTGACGGAAAATCGGCCATTGTGTTGACGGCCAACAAAAATTATATAGCCTGCACACCAGATTTTTACGTACGAAAAGTCGGAGTCGGTTGTCGAAAGCATCATACTAACAAGCCGAAAATCGGCCGAAAATTCCCGGCCAATAATCAATGCGTGTGTACGAGGCATTAGAAAGGCAGCGGAGAGCGGCAGGAGGGGTTATCTTTGAATCCTATTTACCAAATATAAAAATAGCTGAAGAAAAAAAAAAATACCAGGTTGATGCCCCAACCCCAGCCCCCCCCCCCCCCGCAGCTCGCCGTTGTCTCTCAGGCTTACCATGTCCGCCTGTTCGCTCCAGAAACGATCCAACGGTGCCACACAGGCAATCAAAGAGCAGATCATCTTTGATCACCTTTATGGCCTTGGAGGACCAGAGTGACTTCATGACCTTGCTTCCGGTGTTCTGTCAAAAACTCCAACCCATCAAAATCTCCAACCACGTCACTTTCTTTTTCTTTCCAGCATCAGTAATTGCAAATTTCGACATCCTGCCTGTTTTCAAAGAACACTGGCAATGTACACACGACGGTACAGGATGAGTTGGCTGTTTCGACAGCACACAGGGTAAGGAGGAAAAAAGTTGTCTCCACCTAGGAGGCAGCCATATTGTTGGTTAGTAGTGGGCAGACTAACAGTTTCCACTCATATTGTTTACTGTAGTGTATAGGCTGCAAGGGTTCTGTGAAAACAGGCAAGTTGTCAAAATCTGCAATTACTGCTGCTGGAGAGAAAGGGAGCGAAGAGCGGTAGGAGGGGGTCATCCTTGAATCATTCTTACCAAATAGAAAATTGCCTAAAGCAATAACAAAAATACCCAGTTGATGCCCCACCCTCGCAGCTCGTCGGTGTCTCTCGCGCTTATCGTTTTCGCTGGTTTGCCCCAGAAACGATCCGACGATGCCACTGGCTGGCCACACAGGCAATCAAAGAGTAAATCATCTTTGATCGCCGCTATGGCCTTGGAGGACCAGAGTGACTTCCTGACCTCCCTTCCGGTGTTTTGTCAAAGTCCAACCCATCAAGATCTCCAACCACGTCACTTCTGGTTTATCTCCAGCATCAGTAATTGCTGATTTTGATGACTTGCCTGTATTCAAAGAATACTGGCAGCGTGTACACTAACGGTACAAGACGGGTTGGCTGTTTTGACAGAACACGGAGTAAAGGCCCGAACACACGTGCAGATTGTCGGCCAAAAAGATTCGGCCGACGACCGATCGGCCGATTTTTGGCTTGTTAGTATGATGCTTCCGACAGCCGACAGCGCACTTTCGGCTGAACAGAATCTGTCGTGCAAGCATTAAAATTTTTGTATGCCGACACCAGAACGGCCGATTGTTCGCCAGTCAGTACAGATTTTGGCCGACAGACAGCAGATTTGCAAGACTGGGCATGCTCAGAAAAGAAAAAACACAGGGAAAGTTAACCATCACATGACATCACTTCTGCAGTCGGCTGTTGTTGGCCGACAAAATTCGTGTGCAGTCTTTTGCACTTTTCAGCGGACACGACAGCCCGGGGACAAAAGACGGCCGATCGTTCGGCCGATGATCGGTACGTGTGTACGGGGCTTAAGGAGGAAAAACGTTGTCTCCGTCTAGGAGGCGGTCATGTTGTGGGTTAGTAGTGGGTGGACTAACAATCTCCACTCATATTGTCTACCATAGTGTATACGCTGTCGGTGCTCTGTGAAAACCAGCAAGTCGTCGAAATCTGCAAATACTGCTGCTGGAGAGAAACCAGAAGTGACTAAATGCTCGTTGGTTCTGGTTTCGTATACCATAGAGATGATCAGGGACGTTCCGCTTCAGTACTGGGCTACGGATGGGAGGCTTGGAAAGGGAGCTGCAGCAGGGGGTCTTCCTCAGATCGCTTTTACCAAATAGAAAATTGCCTAAAGAAAAAATAAATAAAAATACCGGGTTGATGCCACACCCCTCTCTGCTCGCTGCTGTCTGAACTAACAATCTCCACTCCTTATATTGTATTTATATACGCTGCTGGTGTTATGCTGAAAACTCCAACTCGCCAAAATCTGCAATTACTGCTGCTGGAGAGAAACCAGAAGTAACTAAATGCTCGTTTGGTTCAGGTTTCATATACCATAGAGATGATCAGGTTCATTCTGTCGGCTTCAGTACCGGAATCCCGGTGGGAGACTTGGAAAGGGAGCAGAGAGGAGTTGTCCTCGGATCGCTTTTACCAAATAGATAATTGCCTGAAAAAAAAAAAAATCCGGTTGATGCCCACCCCCCCCTCCCCCACACCACTCGCTGGTGTCTCTTGGGCCTACCGTTTCTGCCGGTTTGCCCCAGAAACGATCCAACAGTGCCGCCGGCTGGCCACAGGTGTTTAAAGAGAAGATAATCTTTGATCACCTCTATGGCCTTGGAGGACTGGAGGGACGTCATAACTGACCGGATATCACTTCCTCTGTTCTGTCAAACTCCAACCCTATTCTAAATCAAGATTTTGATAAGTTGGAGTTTTTGACAGAGCACCGGTCCAGGGTGGAAGTAAACACTACTTTTTTTTTTTTTTTTTTTTTTGCTTTTCAAGGTAAAGGAGAGATTTGGAGTCTTTTTAATAGCAATAAAAGCGATCAAAAAAATATAAAGGGACAGTGTAAAAATAAATAAATAAGAAAAAAAAATAAAAATTAAAGCATCCCCATCTCTCTGTGCTAGCATACAGAAGTGAACGCATACGTAGGCCATGCACCCATATGTTAACGGCGTTCGCACCACACATGAGGTATCACTATGAACATTGGATCAAGAGAAATTTTTCCCCCCAAAAAAATGCGTTTGAAAAACCGCTGCACAAATACTGTGGGACATAAAAAACAATCACCATTTTATTCACTAGGGTCTCTGCAAAAAAAAAAAAATATATATATATATATATATATATATATATATATATATATATATATAAATGTTTGGAGGTTCTAAGTAATTTTCTAGCAAAAAATACTGATTTTAACTTATAAATAAAGTTCCAAAAAAAGCCTGGTCTTTAAGTGGTTAATAAAAATGAATATAAATAAATAGAAATGGAAAGTGTCTATTAAAGTGTCCATATGCACCGAGAGCAAATAAAATCTTCTGCTCCCAGTGAAAATAATGTCCAAGCAAATGTCCAACTTCAACTCACATGAGCGGCTCTTACCAGAATGATGCGACCATCAGAATATAAATGGTCAAATGCACATGAAGGGTTAACGATCCAGGTCGTTGTTACATCTGCCAGCCATAACCATGGAAAAGTGCATTGCCTGTCACCTCCGAGGTGGGGGAGGGGGGGGGATTAGGGTGTGTGCAGCCTTTCAGCCAGTGCTCTATGACCCTGGGCTGGCTCTCCTCCCTCCCCTTCTCCTTCATCTCCCCCTTACTCTCCGTAGGTAAGGCGATCACAGAGAGGGAAGGGAGTAGTGGTGCTCGGAGAAGGGAAACTGGCATCCTCTGGTGGTGGTGCATGATTTTCTAACTCTGACGCCGCCTGTCCTCCAACAGGCCACAGACTGGCACCAGTTCGCAGCCTGGGGGTTGGGGACCCCAATACCCAGTTTTATTATTTGGATTGTCTATATGAAGATAAATATCCTACAAATGAGATTAATGAATATTATATTTTTTCTAAATAATAAAAAATAATTAAATTATATACATATATTTTATTTTTTTTATTTTTAGGATGCCAAACTGTTTCGTGCCAGGTTGCAGTTTTTCATGGCGAACGCACCATCCAGACACAACATTACACGTCTTCCCAAAGAAGGAAAGTCGGGTAAAATTATGGCTCGATCAGCTTGGCTTAAAAGAAAAAGAAAAAAACTTCCTTGTCCCAGAAATCATGTCTTGCAAAAAAGGCAAATATCGTGTTTGCTCCTTGCATTTTGACGATCAAGATTTTGCAACCCGAGGTACTCTACGTGGTCTGAAAAGCAATGCAGTTCCATGTCAGCGTCTGCCCCCGTCAAGGGAACTTCTAATTGATGAATTGTCGGAACATTCATATTCAAAAAGACCAAAGCTGGACACCTATGAGGAACACGGTACAGAATCCACTGATGAACCTGAAGGAACTTCTAGTTCCCCAAGCGGACAAGTCAATCCATTAGATGAATTAGAGGAACCCACCACCCCAACCTCTGAATCCCCTCCTTCTGAAAATATTATTTTCAAAGACATAGAGATTGAACAGGCTCCGCAAGAGGCTATTTTACAAACGACGGAAGAAGAAAATCTTGAACCCCCTAAAAAAAATTTGAAAAGAAAAAAAAAAAGGCCTGCCCAAGAAACGTCTACTAAAGGAACAAACACAGAGTACTTTCCTGGACAAAAACACAAAAGTTCACAAACACAAAAAAACATTGGTGTGAAACAGAAGTGTATACAAGTCTCATTCCGGAATCCTCAATGTTCAATTGCCATACAGTGCGAAATGGTGATCCTGCCACCTCTTTCTCTATGGTCAGCTCCTGAAGATACAGAAGATGGGCAACTTCGACCTCTCAGACTTGAAGAACCTTTGCCACAGCCTTCTCTTGAGGGATTCAGCAAGCAAAACCCACAAATTTCCACTGGCCCGAGTTCATTGAGACCTTTAGAAGCACGTTTTGGGGGATACTTCCTTCTATTGCCTACTAGTGCTACTACTAAGGGCCCTCCAACTCTTAAGGCTCCTTCCTCAGCTACTGAACAAACCACTACACCACAACAAACCATTATGGATGTAGGTCACTGTCCAACAGTAAAGGACGAAGAAGAGTGTCAAAAAGAAACAGAGGAAGAAAATTTAATTGATCCATCTGATCCAGATTCCTCATTTATTCGCATGCCATTCGAGCTGGGATCAAATAAAACGGCAACGGAGCGCAAGTTTATTGTTTTCGAGTCCTGTTTGAATAAGTTGTTATTAAATTGCCGATGCCAAGAAAAAAGAAATTGTCCTGGATATATTGCCCATCTCAAAAAATATCGTGTTGGGTCCGCTCTTGTTGTGACTGGATTCTGCTCGGAAAACCACAAATTTCATCTGTGGTCCAGTCAACCTTTTATTGGAAAAATGCCGGCTGGGAATTTACTTATATCCTCCGCCCTGCTATGTAGTGGCTGCAACTTCCATAAAATGGCACATTTTTTCAATATACTGTCCTTGGTGGGAATATCCCATCAAACTCATTGCGATAATAAAAGAAAATTTATTTACCCTACTATACATCACCACTGGCTCAAGGAAAGATCCAATGTCTTGGCAGAGAGTAGAGGGAAAGGTGTGGCTTTGGTCGGAGATGGTCAGTGCAACTCACCATTTTTCTCTGCCAAGTACTGCACATATACATTCCTGGATGCGGAGACTGAAAAAATTTTAGATTTTCAAGTAGAACAAATCAAAGCTGGTGTCCCGTCAGTCTCACTAGAAAAAAAAGCCTTTCAGTTAGCTGTGGACCGTTTGCTTAGGGAAAATGTAAAAATTAAAATTATCGCTACCGATCATCACATTGGAATACGTAAAATCATGAAGGAACAATATAAAAACATACGTCATGAATTTGACATCTGGCGCTTAGTAAAATCGATAGGCCACAAAATACACCGGTCAAGTTTACGCAGCAATACTAAGGAATTAGCACCTTGGGTTGCCCCAACCAAACACCATTTGTGGTGGTGCGCCAGTACATGTCATCGAAATGTTGATCTATTGAAGGAGAAATGGATGTCAATATTATACCATGCAGCTAACATCCACGAATGGTCAGAGGGAAAACTTTATAAAGCCTGCAGTCATGCACCCGTGTTAGACCGAGACAGTGAGGAAAATGCCTGGCTCATTGGTGGATCTGCAGCACACCAGCAACTTAAAAAAATTGTTATGGACACAAAGTTGTTGAAGGACCTGAATCATTTGTCAAATGTGAGCCATACAGGAAATCTTGAAGTCTATCATAGAATAGCCCTCAAGTACAGATCCAAAGGGTACCACTTCGAAATAGATGGCGTGGTTGCACGAACAGAGCTAGCAGCCTTGGATTATAACAGAAATGTAGGTCGCAAGCAAGCTACTGTACAACAACCAAGGTTGACCAATGGCCAGTTAGGAACCGAACAATTTCCTTATTCATACAGCAAGGCCAAAAAGGAGTGGATAGTTTCTAAAGTATATGAAGAAACGACACTAGAATTAATGATTCAGATTTTGTCAGATGTCGTATCTTTTGTCTCAGGTGAAATAGAACTCAAGTGGACACCCAGACACCTGGGAGAACCTAAGAATACCACACCTTTACCATGTCCAGAGAAATCAGATATGTTACAGAAATATCTCTCATGTTTCCACAAGCAACCAACATAGCATTTAGGTATTGGCCTTTCAAAATATAGAACTTTTTTAGGCTATCTTTTGATTTTTTTTTTTTTAGTCTGTATACCTTATTTACAATATTCTGTATTTTGCATTTGTTTATTACTTTTGTAATTTATTGTTGTTCAGTTATATTTTGTCAAAATCTTTACTAATTGTTTAAAATAACTTAAGCAAAGATTTTGTTTTGTTTTTTACAAATAAATAGATTCTATTTTGATATAAAAAAAATGTATAAATGAAGAATGTTAATTGATAGATATATATATTATATTCTCAGTGCTGTGAAAAAGTATTTGTCCCCTTTGGACAGCTTTTTTTCCTTAAATGAAATCATCATTTAAAAAATGCATTTTCTATTTACTCAGGTTATATTTGTGTAATATTAAACTTTATTTAATGATCGGAATCATTTAAGTGTTACAAATATGCAAAAAAAAAAAAATTAGCAAGGGGCAAATACTTTTCTCACAGCACTATATATACATATAGATACAGTGGGTACGGAAAGTATTCAGACCCCCTTAAATTTTTCACTCTTTGTTATATTGCAGCCATTTGCTAAAATCATTTAGGTTCATTCTTCTTCCTCATGAATGTACACATAGCACCCCATACTGACAGAAAAACACAGAATTGTTGACATTGTTGCACATGTATTAAAAAAGAAAAACTGAAATATCACATGGTCCTAAGTATTCAGACCCTTTGCTCAGTATTTAGTAGAAGCCCCCTTTTGATCTAATACAGCCAGGAGTCTTTTTGGGAAAGATGCAACAAGTCTTTCACACCTGGATTTGGGGATCCTCTACCATTCCTCCTTGCAGATCCTCTCCAGTTCTTTTTTTTTTAAGTCTCTCCAGAGATGCTCAATTGGGTTTAAGTCAGGGCTCTGGCTGGGCCATTCAAGAACAGTCACGGAGTTGTTGTGAAGCCACTCCTTCGTTATTTTAGCTGTGTGCTTAGGGTCATTGTCTTGTTGGAAGGTAAACCTTCAGCCCAGTCTGAGGTCCAGAGCACTCTGGAGAAGGGTTTTGTCCAGGATATCCCTGTACTTGGCCGCATTCATCTTTCCCTCAATTGCAACCAGTCGTCCTGTCCCTGCAGCTGAAAAACACCCCCACAGCATGATGCTGCCACCACCATGCTTCACTGTTGGGACTGCATTGGACAGGGGATGAGCAGTGCCTGGTTTTCTCCACACATACCGCTTAGAATTAAGGCCAAAAAGTTCTATTTTGGTCTCATCAGACCAGAGAATCTTATTTCTCACCATCTTGGAGTCCTTCAGGTGTTTTTTTAGCAAACTCCATGCGGGCTTTCATGTGTCTTACACTGAGGAGAGGCTTCCGTCGGGCCACTCTGCCATAAAGCCCCGACTGGTGGAGGGCTGCAGTGATGGTTGACTTTCTACAACTTTCTCCCATCTCCTGACTGCATCTCTGGAGCTCAGCCACAGTGATCTTTGGGTTCTTCTTTACCACTCTCACCAAGGCTCTTCTCCCCCGATAGCTCAGTTTGGCCGGACGGCCAGCTCTAGGAAGGGTTCTGGTCGTCCCAAACATCTTCCATTTGAGGATTATGGAGGCCACTGTGCTCTTAGGAACCTTAAGTGCAGCAGAAATCTTTTTGTAACCTTGGCTAGATCTGTGCCTTGCCACAATTCTGTCTCTGAGCTCTTCAGGCAGTTCCTTTGACCTCATGATTCTCATTTGCTCTGACATGCATTGTGATCTGGAAGGTCTTATATAGACAGGTGTGTGGCTTTCCTAATCAAGTCCAATCAGTATAATCAAACACAGCTGGACTCAAATGAAGGTGTAGAACCATCTCAAGGATGATCAGAAGAAATGGAAAGCACCTGAGTTAAATATATGAGTGTCACAGCAAAGGGTCTGAATACTTAGGACCATGTGATATTTCAGTTTTTCTTTTTTAATAAATCTGCAACAATGTCAACAATTCTGTGTTTTTCTGTCAGTATGGGGTGCTATGTGTACATTCATGAGGAAGAAGAATGAACTTAAATGATTTTAGCAAATGGCTGCAATATAACAAAGAGTGAAAAATTTAAGGGGGTCTGAATACTTTCCGTACCCACTGTATGTATAGTGTATATACAATAGAGAGAGATAAGTCCATAAAGACATGCATGAGCGAGTTTGGGGTGGAGGAACTTGACTGATCTGCACAGAGTCCTGACCTTAACCTGATAGAACACCCTTGGGATAAATTGGTGTATGATATATGTATGTGTGTGTATGTTTGTATGTATGTGTGTGTGTGTAAAATATATATATATATATATATGTATGTGTTTTATGTGTGTGTGTGTGTGTGTGTGTGTGTATATATATATATATATATATATATATATATATATATATACACAGTTGTGCTTATAAGTTTACATACCCTGGCAGATTTTATGATTTTCTTGGCCATTTTTCAGAGAATATGAATGATAACACAAAAACTTTTCTTTCACTCATGGTTAGTGTTTGGCTGAAGCCATTTATTATATATTATACAACAGAAACTACCCAAATGACCCTGATCAAAAGTTTACACACCCTGATGATTTTGGCCTGATAACATGCTCACAAATTGACACAAAGGGTTTTGAATGGCTATTAAAGGTAAATTCTGCCAGGGTATGTAATCTTATGAGCACAACTGTATACACACACTGCTGTGAAAAGTATTTAAAAATTGCATTTTGTATTTATTCGGGTTATCTTTGTGTAATAATAAAATGTTTTTGATCTGAATCATTTAAGTGTAACAATATTGCAAATAAATATACAAACCCAATTCCAAAAAAGTTGGGACACTGTACAAATTGTGAGTAAAAAAGGAATGGACTAATTTACAAATCTCATAAACTTATATTTTATTCACAATATAATATAGATAACATATCAAATGTTGAAAGTGAGACATTTTGAAATGTCATGCCAAATATTGGTTCATTTTGGATTTCATGAGAGCTATTCATTCCAAAAAAGTTGGGACAGGTAGCAATAAGAGGCCTGAAAAGTTAAATGTACATACATGGAACATCTGGAGGACCAATTTGCAACTTATTAGGTCAATTGGCAACATGATTGGGTATAAAAAGAGCCTCTCAGAGTGGCAGTGTCCCTCAGAAGTCATGATGTGCAGAGGATCACCAATTCCCCCAATGCTGCGGCGAAAAATATTGGAGCAATATCAGAAAGGAGTTTCTCAAAGAAAAATTGCAAAGAGTTTGAAGTTATCATCATCTACAGTGCATAATATCATCCAAAGATTCAGAGAATCTGGAACAATCTCTGTGCGTAAGGGTCAAAGCCGGAAAACCATACTGAATGCCCGTGATCTTCAGGCCCTTAGACGGCACTGCATCACATACAGGAATTCTATTGTAATGGAAATCACATTATGGGCTCAGGAATACTTCCAGAAAACATTGTCGGTGAACACAATCCACTGTGCCATTCGCCGTTGCCGGCTAAAACTCTATAGGCCAAAAAAGAAGCCATATCTAAACATGATCCAGAAGCGCAGGCGTTTTCTCTGGGCCAAGGCTCATTTAAAATGGTCTGTGGCAATGTGGAAAACTGTTCTGTGGTCAGACGACTCAAAATTTAAAGTTCTTTTTGGAAAACTGGGACGCCATGTCATCCGGACTAAAGAGGACAACCCAAGTTGTTATCAGCACTCAGTTCAGAAGTATAAGGTTAATATAAGGAGCGTTTGAACTTGGATTGCTATGATAGGTCCCTGTATTTCAATAATACATGTCCGACCTAACCAAAACATGCATATAAGAAGGTGTTCTGTTCTGTTCAGGAGTCAGAACTTAAGATGGTTAGATGGTCAGGACAAATTTAGGGACTCAAATGTAAAAGGTAAATGGCAATTTATTAATGAAAAAATCATACCTGACACTCCACTACATCGCCGCAAACAAAGGAATCTAACCTTTATGCTCTGCAAATCCTTAGCCATCTGAAGTCCAAAAGGATATACAAGAAACCTCACAAAACTTTTCCTGTTACACTGAAACCGCTGATAAGTCTGGTATCCCATTTACATCACAAAGGGAATAAGATGGAATAACGGCAATTGCCGCCAGAGTTACGAGTCATTGTACCGACTCTGGAAAAATACCTCCATACCCTTGACATTTAAAAGATGCTAAATGGAGTAATAACCATCCCAGCAAGCCTGCCACTCAATACTCCCACTTACCTTGCTTAATCAAGCGGAAAGTGACTTATTGTCTAAAATCCCGCATGTCCACAGACACATTTCACAGGAAGGATAGAAAAGTGGTATATACCACCTGTATTATTATTTGACACATAGTAGCCCTGTGATGAAATTTACTATGCACCGGCCGGTACCCTGTTAACTGTTTAATGTTTTATGTTGTATGTCTTGTTTCCTGTTTATACTGGTTACACATTATATAAATAAAAAAGAGGAAAATAACCGCGCTAAAGTGAATAATGTAAAGAGCAGCGACTTCAAGTGCGACCACACCCTCAAATAATGTATAGAAAAATAAGCCGCGCTGCGTGAAGTGGGTAAACAAAAATTAAATGTCCAAACAAAAATCAATGTCCCATATAACAACTTGATTGACGCTGAAGGCATAGATCACACTCCACAGTCTCTGTAGGAAATGTGCTTACCGGATAGCCACTAAAAGTCTGCAAAATTCATATGCCGAGATATAGTCACAGATCCGGGAGATGGGAGTTGTCAGAGTCCTCAGCGAATATTGTGAATGATATGCAAAAGAAAAAAACTTACATAGTGTGATACCGTAATATATATAGTATCCACCACCAATAGGGAATCCCTATCAATCGTGCAGCAGCTCACCAAATGAATAATGAGTGTAACGTGAATAGCCCAGTGTAAAGAGAGAAATGTGGAACCTTTGATAACGTCTTCTTGGACGAAATGCCGTCAGGTCGCGGCGTGCTGACGTCATCCCGGAAGTTATCCTAGGAGCGGATGTGCTTTGCCGTCCGGCCGGCGGCTCCCATCCATTGCGATTTTATCTACTATGCTTGTGAGTGTTCTTCTTTTAATTATTAAACCAGTCATTATTTTATTACACTATTGGCGTTTTTCTTTCACTCGGGCTATAT
The DNA here is from genome assembly GCF_965119305.1 of Pelophylax lessonae. NCBI lineage: Eukaryota > Metazoa > Chordata > Amphibia > Anura > Ranidae > Pelophylax > Pelophylax lessonae. Next base: position 42,770,649 of record NC_138770.1, read on the forward strand.
CTTGGTACTGAGTTCATAGTTAACACCATTGATGCTGTTGGTCCCGGAGCTTCACGTATGATGGGAAAGCGTTATTAGATCTACTGCTTGGAATATTTGTCATCTGGTAAGAGGCCAATAGGGCTTTTGAGTGACGTTTCTGGTTTCTTGGCGATCTGGATTTACCTATTTTGCTCATTTGACTCAATTTTCGGTAAGAGGCTTCACAATTGGTGGTGGTTTGTTCCACATTTCTCTCTTTACACTGGGCTATTCACGTTACACTCATTATTCATTTGGTGAGCTGCTGCACGATTGATAGGGATTCCCTATTGGTGGTGGATACTATATATATTACGGTATCACACTATGTAAGTTTTTTTCTTTTGCATATCATTCACAATATTCGCTGAGGTCTCTGACAACTCCCATCTCCCGGATCTGTGACTATATCTCGGCATATGAATTTTGCAGACTTTTAGTGGCTATCCGGTAAGCACATTTCCTACAGAGACTGTGGAGTGTGATCTATGCCTTCAGCGTCAATCAAGTTGTTATATGGGACATTGATTTTTGTTTGGACATTAATTTTTGTTTACCCACTTCACGCAGCGCGGCTTATTTTTCTATACATTATATAAATGATCAATATCTGAATGGTTCTGTATTTACATATGATTTTTTCATTAATAAATTGCTACTATTTACCTTTTACATTTGAGTCCCTAACCATCTAACCATCTTTAGCACTCAGTTCAGAAGCCTGCATCTCTGATGGTATGGGGTTGCATGAGTGCGTGTGGCATGGGCAGCGTACACATCTGGAAAGGCACCATCAATACTGAAAGGTATATCCAAGTTCTAGAACAACATATGCTCCCATCCTGATGTCGTCTCTTTCAGGGAAGACCTTGCATTTTCCAACATGACAATGCCAGACCACATACTGCATCAATTACAACATCATGGCTGCGTAGAGGAAGGATCCGGGTACTGAAACGGCCAGCCTGCAGTCCAGACCTTTCACCCATAGAAAACATTTGGCGCATCATAAAGGGGAAGATGCAATAAAGAAGACCTAAGGCAGTTGAGCAACTAGAAGCCTGTATTAGACAAGAATGGGACAACATTCCTATTCCTAAACTTGGGCAACTTGCCTCCTCAGTCCCCAGACGTTTGCAGACTGTTATAAAAAGAAGAGGGGAGGCCACACAGTGATAAACATGGCCTTGTCCCAACTTTTTTTTAGATGTGTTGATGCCATGAAATGTAAAATCAACTTATTTTTCCCTTAAAATTATACATTTTCTCAGTTTAAACATTTGATATGCCATCTATGTTGTATTCTGAATAAAATATTGAAATTTGACACTACCAAATCATTGCATTCTGTTTTTATTCACAATTTGTACAATGTCCCAACTTTTTGGGAATCGGGTTTGTATAAAAAAAATCAGGAAGGGGCAAATTTTCACAGCATTATATATAGTATATATACAATAAAGGGAGAGAGAGAGCTAGATAAGTGTGTGTGTGTGTGTGTGTGTGTGTATATGTGTATATATATATATATATATATATATATATATATATAAAATCATGTATATACAGTGGGTACGGAAAGTATTCAGACCCCCTTAAATTTTTCACTCTTTGTTATATTGCAGCCATTTGCTAAAATCATTTAAGTTCATTCTTCTTCCTCATGAATGTACACATAGCACCCCATACTGACAGAAAAACACAGAATTGTTGACATTGTTGCAGATTTATTAAAAAAGAAAAACTGAAATATCACATGGTCCTAAGTATTCAGACCCTTTGCTGTGACACTCATATATTTAACTCAGGTGCTTTCCATTTCTTCTGATCATCCTTGAGATGGTTCTACACCTTCATTTGAGTCCAGCTGTGTTTGATTATACTGATTGGACTCGATTAGGAAAGCCACACACCTGTCTATATAAGACCTTCCAGATCACAATGCATGTCAGAGCAAATGAGAATCATGAGGTCAAAGGAACTGCCTGAAGAGCTCAGAGACAGAATTGTGGCAAGGCACAGATCTGGCCAAGGTTACAAAAAGATTTCTGCTGCACTTAAGGTTCCTAAGAGCACAGTGGCCTCCATAATCCTCAAATGGAAGACGTTTGGGACGACCAGAACCCTTCCTAGAGCTGGCCGTCCGGCCAAACTGAGCTATCGGGGGAGAAGAGCCTTGGTGAGAGAGGTAAAGAAGAACCCAAAGATCACTGTGGCTGAGCTCCAGAGATGCAGTCAGGAGATGGGAGAAAGTTGTAGAAAGTCAACCATCACTGCAGCCCTCCACCAGTCGGGGCTTTATGGCAGAGTGGCCCGACGGAAGCCTCTCCTCAGTGTAAGACACATGAAAGCCCGCATGGAGTTTGCTAAAAAACACCTGAAGGACTCCAAGATGGTGAGAAATAAGATTCTCTGGTCTGATGAGACCAAAATAGAACTTTTTGGTCTTAATTCTAAGCGGTATGTGTGGAGAAAAACAGGCACTGCTCATCACCTGTCCAATACAGTCCCAACAGTGAAGCATGGTGGTGGCAGCATCATGCTGTGGGGGTGTTTTTCAGCTGCAGGGACGGGACGACTGGTTGCAATCAAGGGAAAGATGAATGCGGCCAAGTACAGGGATATCCTGGACAAAAACCTTCTCCAGAGTTCTCTGGACCTCAGACTGGGCCGAAGGTTTACCTTCCAACAAGACAATGACCCTAAGCACACAGCTAAAATAACGAAGGAGTGGCTTCACAACAACTCCGTGACTGTTCTTGAATGGCCCAGCCAGAGCCCTGACTTAAACCCAATTGAGCATCTCTGGAGAGAACTAAAAATGGCTGTCCACCAATGTTTACCATCCAACCTGACAGAACTGGAGAGGATCTGCAAGGAGGAATGGCAGAGGATCCCCAAATCCAGGTGTGAAAGACTTGTTGCATCTTTCCCAAAAAGACTCTTGGCTGTATTAGATCAAAAGGGGGCTTCTACTAAATACTGAGCAAAGGGTCTGAATACTTAGGACCATGTGATATTTCAGTTTTTCTTTTTTAATAAATCTGCAACAATGTCAACAATTCTGTGTTTTTCTGTCAGTATGGGGTGCTATGTGTACATTCATGAGGAAGAAGAATGAACGTAAATGATTTTAGCAAATGGCTGCAATATAACAAAGAGTGAAAAATTTAAGGGGGTCTGAATACTTTCCGTACCCACTGTACTGTATATACCCAAACAATAACAATGTATGTTTCTTTGGATTTCAGTAGTTTATCATACACTTTTAATGATCCAAGAATGTTGAAAGTCTTTGAACGTTTGAACAATTTGTTACCCTTATGGATTTTCCAAACGGGTAACTAAAATGCATAAAAACATGTCAAGAATTGAAAATCCATCTTCACTTCCTCAAAATTTTCTAAATGAAAAGAATAAAATTTACTTTTAGATTTCAAACAAAGAATTGTTTTAATTTAATTTCTCATCAACAAAGTATTAAACACAACACTTTCTTTATGGTGATATCTTTGTCAAGAACAGCAATAAAGAACGCTATTTTTTATTATTTTATTTCAATTTCCCAAAAACAAACACGTGAAGAAAAAAAAAGTTATAAGCTGAAAAAAATCTAAGTAAACATTCATACATTATTAAAAATATACTTACATCTTTTTTTTTTTTTTTAGAATACTGGTATATAGAACACCCAAACAAATACAGAATGTTTTTTTTTGTAATTTTATTCCATAGCTATATCATTAGCTACCGTATCAAAATTACTAGGCCAGTCGAGTCCTGTATACTGAACAGGTGGGTCTGGAAAGGTGTCGCATATCTTCCAAAGGTAGGTATGGGAATTCTCCAATTTTTTTTTTTTTTTTCTGGAAAACCTTGTATTATCTGTGTAAAAAGAACGATATGCTCCTTTTCTTAGGCATCTCAAAATAATGAATATTTTTAAATGTGTAGAAAATTCAGTCTGAATAAAAATATTTATGCACACTACATTATACACTTATAAGGTAATCAATGCCCAGAAATAAAATTTAATATGGGGTACCGACGGACTGACTGTTAACTTTCGGCCCATGGTGCAGCGACTTGGCCCCCCTCCCACTCTCCCTCTTCCTGGCCTCCTCCTGACCCCAATCCGGGTTACCGACCTGGCCAGCAGGGGGTGGTTGGGGGGGGGGGGCTGGGACAGCTTGGTTGGGGTTGGCCAAGGGGAGGAGAGTCTCCAGTGGGGCACGGAACCGGCCTCTGCTCAGACACAGTTTACGCCATCCATATCTGTCCTTGTCTTCAACCCACACTCAGTAGGTCAGCGGTGGGGACATTTTTCTTCTCTTCACCAGGAATCATTTAGGCATGTCTGTAGCAGAAGCAGTGCAGCCTTTTTACGGGGCATCAGAGTGGCCCTGGGGCCAATTGCCGCCCTGGCCCAGTCCTCCCCTGGCTACCGAGAGCTATCTCTGATAGAGGTTTTCTGAACTTTGAACGCAGTTAGGTGTCCTCAGATAAGAAAGATCACCCGCTCAGTGATGCACATATGCCGCATGTGGACATTCACCAGTTCTCGCACACCCACAGTACATTTAGGGCAGGCGGCACGGGCAGGCTCCCATGTTCCGGCTTCTCACGTGCGCGTTGCATGCCCCCTGCTGAAGAATGCTGTAATTGTTTACAGCACAAGTTTGTCAGCAGGCTACAGCTAACAATTTCGGATGTAGACCTGCTGATCAGTTGTGGCCAATCACAGCACACAGATCACCTGCGTTTACAAACATCATTACACACAGGATCTGGCCGGATCTTACCCCCCCCCCCCCCCCAAGCTTGTTTTGTTCAGGGAGAGAAGAAAGACAAGTCCTGTGTGAGTACATGCAGCACATCTGCACTTTTATTAGGCATGTTTAACCCCTTGATCTCTCTCCAGTTAACCCCTTCATTGTCCTGTCACCCAGCCCATTGTCATTGGTACAGTGTACAGTATTATCACTGATCAGTGTATTAGTGTCACTAGCAACATCTGTGTCAGTCAGTTAGTGTCCCTACCAGCTACTGAGCCCATCCATTCCAGCGATGTGCACGAGTCCAGCTCCAGCCCCTGTCTATGTCCTTGTTGAATAGATTGATAGCAGCAGCAGCCATTGGCTCCTACTGCTGTCAATCAAATTCAGTGATGCAGGGGGGCGGGGCGAGGCAGAGTCTGTGTCAATGGACGCAGAAGCGGGACTTGGGAGCGTGCCTGCCCAGGTGCCCCCATTGGAAAGCGGCTCTCCGTGGGGGCACCCAATGAGGGGGAGGAGCCAAGAGCGCTGACGGGGTACAGCAAAAGAGGAGGTTCGGGGCTGCTCTGTGCAAAACCCTTGCACAGAGCAGGTAAGTGTAACATGTTTGTTATTTTTACTTAAAAAAAAATTCTGAACCTTTACAACCCCTTTAGAGGTGTAGTTAAATCAAACACGGTCACACTGTCCACCAATACAACACCCCCCCCCCCCCCCCCTCTGTTCAGTGTGTAACCCAGTATAATCCTGTCCAGGTCAGTGTATACCCCAGTATAATCCCTCCCAGGTCAGTCTCTCCCTAAGTATGATACCTCAAATATCAGTCTGTGCCCCAGTATAAACCCCCAAGGTCAATCTGTCACCCAGTACATCCCCCTCAGGTCAATTTGTCCCCCAGTATAATCCCCCCGGGTCAGTCTGTACCCCAGTACACCCCACCCCCCAGCTCAGTCTGTACCTCAGGATAACCCCCCCCCCCAAAGGTCAGTGTGTCCCCCAGTATATTTCCTCCCAGGTCAGTCTGTCCCCCCCAGTATAATCCCTCCCAGGTCAGTCTGTCCCCCAGTATGATACCTCAAAGGTCATTCTGTCCCCCAATATAATCTCCCAAGATCAGTCTGTCACCCAGTACATCCCCTCAGGTCAGTCTGTCACCCAGTATAACCCCCCCCCCCCCCTGGTCAGTCTGTCCCCAGTATAATCCCTTCCAGGCCAGTCTGTCCCCCAGTATAATCCCTCCCAGGTCAGTCTGTCCCCCAGTTTAATCCATCCCAGGTCAGTCTGTCTCCCAGTAAACCCCCCCTAGTCTCTGTCCCCCAGTACATCCCCCCTCCCCTTAGTCTGTGCACCAGTAGAATTCCCCCACGTTAGTCTGTCCCTCAGGATAATCTTTTCCCCCTCAAGCTCAGCCTGTACCTCAGGATAACCCCCCAAGGGCAGTGTGTCTACCAGTACATCCCTCTCAGGTCAGTCTGCCTCCCAGTATAATCCCCCCAGGTCAGTATGCACCTCAGGATAATCCCCCCCCCCCCCAAGGTCAGTCTGTCCCCCAGTATAACCCCCCCCCCTTTCTATTCATTCACAAGCTGAAGCATAGTAAACACTGTTTACTATGCTTCAGTGATGAATTAACACCGGAGAAAACGGTACTGATCTCTCACCGTGTTATTTCAGGAAGCAGCTGACATATTTACCACAATGAATAAAAGGAGGAATAGGTGGCACTACCTGAGGGCAAGTAGGATGTAAACCTATCGGAAATTAAACAAAATCTAATAAATTCCGTAATGGATATAAATAAAGTGCTAGGGGTGCAGAAAATGTATATGCAAGTGTATACACCAATTATACCTCCAAAAAAAGCTACAAATAGTATAGCTAAAATTATAAATGTGAACCAAAAAACACATCAATAAGGTGACAAAGTGTAAAAAGGTGACAGCTGTGCAAAAAGGGAATAATTATACATGTTTAAATTATTTGACCAATAAAAAAATTGCCAGTGGTAAATCAATCTTCAAGGTGATTTGTGATATATAGGAGAGCCAGATTCTGACCTGTGATTGATGTTTGTTGTGCTGTTAACAATCACAGCATACTATTTGTAGCTTTTTTTGGAGGCATAATTGGTGTATACACTCGCATATACATTTTCTGCACCCCTAGCATTTTATTTATATCTATATATATATTTTCTATTACCGAATTTATTATATTTAGTTACATTTCCGATAGGTTTACATCCTACTTGCCCTCAGGTAGCGCCACCTATTCCTCCATTTATTCATTCATGTGTATACCCCTCCTTTGGGGTTAGGCTGCAGCCTGTGGCGTACATCATAGCACGGAACTTATATCGATATGTTTACCATACCCCTCCTCTCCCATGCTCTCCATTCTGAACGCAGCACTGATCTCCTGCCCCAGCCAGCGGGATGGGGAAGCGGGCCACCTGCACTGCAAGGACAGGGCCCGAGGGAATGGGGGGGGGGGGGCAGTACAAGGGGTCAGAGCAGTGGGAGGGGGTCTACTTTTAGAGTTAAATCCCACTCTGGCTTCCTTGCAGCCAGTGCTGGAAGAAGATTAGCTGGTGCCCAGGGCAAAGATGTTGAAATGTGCCCCCTCCCCTGCCCAGATGGAGTATTGGGTGGGGCTGATAATGGTGCTTGCAGTGCCAAGCTGCAACATATGTGATGGGTATGGCATGCACTAAAATAGCACCAATGGTTGTGGAAAAGCTCCCCGTGTGCAACCCCCTTTACATAATAACATTGCATCCAGGGCACATGCCCCCATGCCCCTGCCTCCTGACCCAGATTGTATAAGCCCAAAGCAATCTCATTAAGCGTTTCTCTTGAAACTCTGTGTAAAAGGACACATGGATCTTATACAACCCATAGCAATCTCATTGTGTCCCTAAAGGACATATGGATCATAAAAATCTTCCCCTCTCTCATCCACATGTATGCATGGAGAGGTGGTGACAGAGGAGGTGGACTGTCTGCAGTAATGCTAACTGAGGTTGGTGTGAAAGAGACAAGAGGGACTCTCTACAACTGGTCAGGGGCAATAATCTGAGAGCTCAGTATTTTAGAGGCACCCATAATGAAGGAGTAATCAGTGACCCCCATCCCGAAGTGCAATGAGTAATCTGAGAATCCCAACTGGAGTTTGGGGCCCCCACCCCACACACACACTTCCAAGTGTAGTGACCCCTCTCCAGGAGAAGGAGACCACTTAACAGGAGGAGTGCATGGGGGTGAGATAAAGGGACCCCCTACTCACCCATCCAGGAATACAGGGAAAAACCCATCAAGCTATACAGGAACCCCCTTCCAGTTAAGAGACCCCCGATCAGGAGGACTGTAGGGTGGGGATGAGATGGCTCCCCCATCCGGGAATACAGGAACCCCCCCTCCCTCCAGTTAAAGGAGACTCCTGGATAATAGGACTGCAGGGGGGGTTGATCATACGGGAACCCCCACCCAGGAATACAGGAACTCCCATCCCTCTCCCCTCTAGATATGGAAGACCTGCAGCTAGGAGGACTGCAGGGGGGTGATTAAATGGGTCCCACATCCGGGAATTCCCCTCCCTCCCCCTCCAGATAAAGAAGATCCAAAGCTGAGAGGACTGCAGGGGGGTGATAAGAGTAGTCCCCCATCTAGGAATATACAGTGCATTGCGAAAGTATTCGGCCCCCTTGAACTTTTCGAACTTTTGCCACATTTCAGGCTTCAAACATAAAGATATAAAACTGTAATTTTTTGTGAAGAATCAACAACAAGTGGGACACAATCATGAAGTGGAACGAAATTTATTGGATATTTCAAACTTTAACAAATAAAAAACTGAAAAATTGGGCGTGCAAAATTATTCAGCCCCTTTACTTTCAGTGCAGCAAACTCTCTCCAGAAGTTCAGTGAGGATCTCTGAATGATCCAATGTTGACCTAAATGACTAATGATGATAAATAAAATCCACCTATGTATAATCAAGTCTCTGTATAAATGCACCTGCACTGTGATAGTCTCAGAGGTCCGTTTAAAGCACAGAGAGCATCATGAAGAACAAGGAACACACCAGGAAGGTCCGAGATACTGTTGTGGAGAAGTTTAAAGCCGGATTTGGATACAAAAAGATTTCCCAAGGTTTAAACATCCCAAGGAGCACTGTGCAAGCGATAATATTGAAATGGAAGGAGTATCAGACCACTGCAAATCTACGAAGACCTGGCCGTCCCTCTAAACTTTCAGCTCATACAAGGAGAAGACTGATCAGAGATGCAGCCAAGAGGCCCATGATCACTCTGGATGAACTGCAGAGATCTACAGCTGAGGTGGGAGACTCTGTCCATAGGACAACAGTCGTATACTGCACAAATCTGGCCTTTATGGAAGAGTGGAAAGAAGAAAGCCATTTCTTAAAGATATCCATAAAAAGTGTCGTTTAAAGTTTGCTTCAAGACACCTGGGAGACACACCAAACATGTGGAAGAAGGTGCTCTGGTCAGATGAAACCAAAATCAAACTTTTTGGCAACAATGCAAAACGTTATGTTTGGCGTAAAAGCAACACAGCTCATGACCCTGAACACACCATCCCCACTGTCAAACATGGTGGTGGCAGCATCATGGTTTGGGCCTGCTTTTCTTCAGCAGGGACAGGGAAGATGGTTAAAATTGATGGGAAGATGGATGGAGCCAAATACAGGACCATTCTGGAAGAAAACCTGATGGAGTCTACAAAAGACCTGAGACTGGGGTGGAGATTTGTCTTCCAACAAGACAATGATCCAAAACATAAAGCAAAATCTACAATGGAATGGTTCACAAATAAACATATCCAGGCGTTAGAATGGCCAAGTCAAAGTCCAGACCTGAATCCAATCGAGAATCTGTGGAAAGAACTGAAAACTGCTGTTCACAAATGCTCTCCATCCAACCTCACTGAGCTCGAGCTGTTTTACAAGGAGGAATGGGCAAACATTTCAGTCTCTTGATGTGCAAAACTGATAGAAGCCCCGTACGCACGTACCGATCGTCGGCCGAACGATCGGCCGTCTTTTGTCCAGGGCTGTCCTGTCTGCTGAAAAGTGCCAAAGACTGCACATGAATTTTGTCGGCCAACAACAGCCGACTGCAGAAGTGATGTCATGTGATGGTTAACTTTCCGTGTCTTTTTTCTTCTCTGAGCATGCCCAGTCTTGCAAATCTGCTGATTGTCGGACGAATTCTGTACTGACTGGCGAACAATCGGCCGTTCTGGTGTTGGCCAACAAAAATTTTAATGCCTGCACGACAGATTCTGTTAGGCTGAAAATGCGCTGTCGGCTGTCGGAAGCATCATACTAACAAGCCTACAATTGGCCGATCGGTCGGCGGCCGAATATTTGCGGCCGACAATCGGTACGTGTGTACGGGGCTAGAGACATACCCCAAGCGACTTACAGCTGTAATCGCAGCAAAAGGTGGCGCTACAAAGTATTAACTTAAGGGGGCTGAATAATTTTGCAGTTTTTTATTAGTTAAAAAAGTTTGAAATATCCAATAAATTTCGTTCCACTTCACAATTGTGTCCCACTTGTTGTTGATTCTTCACAAAAAATTACAGTTTTATATCTTCATGTTTGAAGCCTGAAATGTGGCAAAAGGTTGAAAAGTTCAAGGGGGCCGAATACTTTCGCAATGCACTGTAGGAACCCCCCTCCAGTTAAACTTTACTCCAGCTAGGAGGACTGCAGAGGTGGAGGGATGATAAGAGGGGGCCTTGCCCAGGGGAGGGCTGGCAACCTTAAGCCTGGGGGGCAAGTCCGGTCAAGTGGCCCGTTGAACTACCGAATCAACTCACCATCCATGCCCAGCTTTTTAGTGGGACTGCGACATTGCGACGGACAAATCTGACACAAAGTGACACTTTTTGGGGACCAGTGACACTAATCCAGTGATCAGTGCTAAAAAATGCACTGCTACTGTATAAATGACAATGGCAGGAAAGGGGTTAACACCAGGGGTGATCAAGGGGTTAAGTTTGCTCCTAGGGAATGCTTTCTTACTGTGTGGGGGATGGATGTACTAGAGAAAATAAAAAGATCTGTGTTTCAGCTCAGCTGAAACACAGATCTCCATCTTCCTTTGACAGAACAGCCGTCTACCTTGCTTACAAAGGCAGACCGCCGTTCTGTCATTCTCCTGCATGATCGCAGGTGACCTGCTGATTGGCTCCCACTGTGTCGCGTCCCCTAGAACCCGTGCACAAAATCACGCATTGGTATGTGATTTTGCACAGCCAGGCCGCCCTGCCACACTATATATGCGGTGGGCGGTCTGGAAGTGGTTAAGCTGGATGGATGGGTCCTGTAGTCCTTCACTAGTTGGGGGGATCGGGGGTGGGTGACACATGCTGAGCTCTGAGGGGCTTATGCTGGGACCTGTAGTCCTTCACTTTTGGGGGGATTACATCCCCAAAAGCAAAGGACTGCAAGTCCCAGCATGAACCCTGGCTGAGATCTACACATGTGACCTCCTCCTTTGCGGCCAGCTTACGCTCCCATGACACAAGGGGGAGCCCTAGGGGACCTCAGGGACCCAATACCTTTAAAGAGGTTGTAAACCCATGAAACTATTTTTTTTTTTTTGCTGCAACCTGAAAGAGAAACCCATAATGAGCTAGTATGCATTGCATACTAGCTCATTATGAAATACTTACCTTAGAACGAGCCCCCGCCGTGCCGCCCGCTTACCTGTATGATGGGCGACATGTCCAGTCGCCCGTCTTCCGGGATCGCGGCATCCGGCCATCTGATTGGCCGGAGCCGCGGGAGCCGACGGTCACGGCACCGGACTCTGAAGGAACGGCACCAGCGGCCGTTCCTTCAGAGCGCATGCGCCAGTGACGTCACTGGCTGCATGTAAGGTAAATATCTCCTCAACGGTACATGTTTAGGAGATATTTACAGTACCTATAGGTAAGCCTTATCATAGGATCACCTATAGGTACAAGTGTCAGAGGAGTGTTTACTTCATCTTTAAAGAGGTTGTAAACCCACCTCACAAACTTTTACCTATAGGTAAGCCTATATTAAGGCTTACCTATAGGTGCTATAAATATCTCCTAAACTTGCACCGTTTAGGAGATATTTAGAGTACATGCAGCCGATGACGTCATTGGCGCAGGCGCTCTGAAGGAACGGCCACCCCTGCCGTTCCTTCAGAGCTCAGGCGCGGGAGTGATGTAATCGCGCCTCCGGCCAATCAGATGGCCGGAGGACGCGAACCTGGAAGCAGGACGGTCGGACATGTCGCCGTCCTGTCGCTAAGGTGGCGGCACGGCGGGGGCTTCGTTTTAAGGTAAGTACTTCACAATGAGCTAGTATGCGATGCATACTAGCTCATTATGCCTTTTTCTTTACAGGGCTTTTTTTTTTCTCGTTTTTTTGGGGGACTTTACTTCCTCTTTAAAGAGGAAGTAAACCCTCCTCTGACACTTTTACCTATAGGTACTGTAAATATCTCCTAAACATGTACCGTTTAGGAGATATTTACCTTACATGCAGCCAGTGACGTCACTGGCGCATGCGCTCTGAAGGAACGGCCGCTCGTGCCGTTTCTTCAGAGTCCGGTGCCGTGACCGTCGGCTCCTGCACGACGTCACCGCGGCTCTGGCCAATCAGATGGCCGGATGCCGCGATCCCGGAAGACGGGTGACTGGACATGTCGCCCGTCATCCAGCTAAGCGGGCGGCACGGCGGGGGCTCGTTCTAAGGTAAGTATTGCATAATGAGCTAGTATGCGATGCATACTAGCTCATTATGTGTTTGTCTTGCAGGGTCAAAAAGAAAAAAAAAAAAAGGGTTTACTACCTCTCTAACTGGACTGTATACAGTCTGTATATTGATGTCTAGCTGCTCCTGGCTCTAAATACTTGTCTCATACCTGTATAATACAGGTATGAGACAGGTATATAGTGGCAGGAACAGCTAGACATCAATATACAGACTGTATACAGTGCCAGGGGGTAAGTACAGGGAAAAAATGCTCCACATGTTGTCCACACATCACATGACACTTTTTTTTTTTTTTTTTGCCACTCACTGGAAATTCTTCTCCGAGTCCCGACCACGTCCTCACAGATACTGTCCACCGCAGCAGCCAGCAGGTAACTTCACTTTAAATCTGGATTGCCGATTTGCCGCCGTAAGTTTACCAGGCCAGGCCAGCCCTCTCTTCTGCATCGGCCCCATGTTGATGGATGGAGGGAGGAGCCGGAGGTGGGTGGGGCCGAGCGGCTGGGGCCAGTAATCGGCGCGGAGGACGGCTGACCACGGCGCTTTGCATGGGTCCTCCTCTCTGCTCTGGAGACCGTGACGTCACTGGTTGCTAGACGCTAAGCGGTGATCTAGCAACCAGGTCTCCAGGGCAGGGCAGGGCAGTCGCCGGAACTTCCAGGAAGTCACAGACAGTGTCAGCTGTCAGCGCTGCGTGTGACTAAGTGCCTGAGCGACGTGAGCGCCTCCCATTTTCAATCGAGTACCGACTGACACACAAGATACTGAGCGGCCTTTTCTGAGGGGGATCAGATCGGCCCAGGGGGAAATTGCCACCTTGCCCCCCGGCCCAGCCCGCGCCTGGCCTTGCCCACCCCCTCTAGTAGAAAAAGACCACTGGCCAGGAAGACTACATGCAGCTGCCCCCTCCTCCCGCTGGAGAAGGTGAATTCTGTGTAGTGAGTGAACACATCCAGAGCCATACAAACATAGCAGCCCTGGTCATCATGCAGAGGGGAAGGCGGTGATTGGCAGTACCAGAGGAGAAAAAAGAAATCCCACACAGTTCAAATGGCTATGATGTAGCTCTGGGCGGTCCTGTCACTGCTGCTTCAACTGCATTCTCTCCCTTCCCTCACTGTACCAGGACAGCCGATCTTATCCAATCCTGGGCTCTGCACAAGAGGGAGGCTGGAGGATCCAGAATGGCGGGGAGAAAAGGACTGGTGCTGCGGGCCTGCCGCTGATGTGTCCAGGATTCGGTGGACTAAAACCTGGACACATAATTTAAAACTCAACCTGTCTGGGTGAATCCCAGATAGGTGACAAGCCTAGGTCAAATTCTATAAGCTCTGTGATGGGGCCACATGCTTTACATAACGCTTTAGAATTTATGAGGAAAAATAAAGTCCAAGGGAGCCCACGGATGCCCAGGGGAGCAGTGGCAAGATAGTGTGGGACTTGTTGTCACCCTTGTTTCGTATGGGGTACCATTTGTACATGGACAACTTTTATGGAAGTGTGCCACTTTTTAGACATTTGTTCAATCAAGAAATTAGCTGCTGTGGCACCTTGTGACCAAATTGCAGGGGCTTCCTCCCAGTGCCTCGTTAGAAAGATGGCGAAAGCCTGTGTGCGCAATGAAGAACTACTTGCAGTGAAGTGGAAGGACAAATTGGCTGACAGTCCAAATTAACGCAACATCTGGTGCCGTTGAAAGCCTCTCTGTGTCCACGATTTTAATTTACTAATATGGGAGGCGTAGATTTCAAAGACCAAATGATGAAGCCCAAGTCCAGATGCAGTTAGACAAGTGCATATGAGGCATTTTCCATATTTCCTCCAAAGTATCCCGATACAAAAGTCACCCCAAAAAAGATGTGTTTGTGTCAAGCACGGAATGAGATGTGTGACACGTTTTTTTTTTGTCCCTCCTGTCCTGGCCAACCTGGTCTCTGCGCCAAGGACTGCTTCTGTCGCTACCACGCCGTAGTGGACTTTTAATCTAGGTTACAGCACAGTACTGGGCACACAACTCTGCACAAGAAGGGTCTCGAAAAATTTTAGGTAGTCAGCAAACTATCACATTTTGAGAGACCCTAAAATCAAAGGCTGAAAAGGTTATTCTTCTGAAAAGTTAAGTTACAAAAAAAAGTAAAAAATAAATAAAGTGCAAAAAAAAAAAGTTGTTTTATTGTGTTAATGGTATATTGTTACTGTGTGTTATTGTTATCCGTTGTTGCCAATGAGCTGCAGCACTGATCTGTGTATTCTGACAGGAGCAGGGTATTGCTCTCAGAATACATACGTCAGTGCCTGCAGCATTCCAGGGGGAGATTTCTCTATCCAGTAGACTCGGTTCACACTAATGTGGGCCCTGCGGCCCCCATTTGTTCAAGCACAGCAGCCCATTCATTTGAAGGGGCTGCTATGTCAGCGTTTCCCACAGGAAAAAGGTGCATGCACCTTTTTAAAAATGCGGCTGCAGGACAACCGCATGCTCTTTTGTACCATGCGATTTCCCTGTGGTACCCACAAACGTGTTGCGGGCAGAGATGTATGTGGGTGCTATTCAGAATAAATGGCAGCCCCACGCATCTCATATAAGCAGCACAATTTGGCTGTGGGTTGTTGCGGAAACAGGTGCAATTCCTGCACCCGCATCTAGCCCACACACTACGGGCTAGTGTGAGCCGAGCCTTCCGCATATACTGTTTTCATTTTTTGACAGAGATTTCATCATCCTCATCACACCAGGGCTAGTTGATCCAGGGATTATCCTATTGCCTCCTGGGGGGTCAGGAAGGACTTTTTTCTTCCACTGGAGCAAATTTCTTTTTTTTTTTTTTTTTTGCCTTCACGTGGATCAACTGTGGGTATAGGATTGTGCATATTGAGGTTTTCAATATCTTTTTCTTGTTGGTTGAACTAGATTGATTAGTGTCTTTTTTCAACCTTACTATGTAACATCGATCAATGTGAGTGGAGGAATCTGTCCAGCATTAAAAGAGCGGGGTGGTCAGTGGGCAGAAGCTCCTATGCTTCAGAATATTTTTTTTTTGTCACTTTTTCTCTGGCAGAGATTTCTTTGTCCACATCAATCGATGTAAATGGAGGTATCTGTTAGGTACTTTCTTTTCATTCAGCATATAGAAAAAAGAACATTACATACTGTATATGCCCAACATTAGGAGTGTGGCACTCCTAATGCCTAATTTCCTTATTTTCGCTTCCTGACTGCTTCTCACAGTTTTGAAGGCCCTTAAAATACCAGGATAGTACACACAAGGTGCTTATTGGTTTTGGAACCCCGCTTGTGGCTAGGCTCCTAAAAGTCTCACACATGTGGTATCCCCATACTCAGGAGAAGTAGCAGAATGTGTTTTGGGGTGTAATTCCTCATATACTCTTGGTAGGTGTGAAAAATATCTTGCTAAAGTTTCCTGACAGACTCCATGGCAGCATACGTTCGGGTAGGCCCCGCCTCCTCTCCTACCTCATAGGACCCCACTCCCATAAATCTTTGCTCCCTTTCAGCATCAGTGTTCTTTTTTCGTCCTCCTCATTCATACATGTGATGTTCCTACAAAATACGGTCCTATATACACGGAAGCAGGATTGGGTCTTGGAGCCTCCGCTAAGCCCTGGCTATTAGCAGGGTATGGAGGGGGCAATAGAAGAGACCCTTTGCAGGGAGCTCTGTGGTCTGGCCGAGAGAGCCTAGCTGCGGTGGGTGGCCCATCATTGCCCGAAGATTCAGCTGGTGGTGCGTCTCTGGACCCGTCTCTGCTCCGGGCAGGGTGGTAAGCCCTGTTATGGGACCATTTTCTATCTTTATTATATGTCTTTACTTTCCTGTTGTGTATTATGGTAGCCTTCCTTCCCCTGACAGGCATTGTATGTTGTGATCTTATACTATAGGTTGTTTATGGGGTCTTTCCCTTATTTAATTAGCCGCTGGGAGTATTCCGTTGTTACCTTATCTTCATCCGGTATCGGCAGCGGCCGCTATCCCGGCCGTTTCTTCCGGGTTACGCCGTTGTCTGCGCATGCGCAGTAGCCGCCGGCGTGGTTAGGATGGTGCGCGTGCGCGGGATGACGCGTGACGTCACTCGCGCATGCGCAGTACCGCTCACGGATCGCAGAGCGGTCTATTTAAACAGCAAATTTGTCAGAAACTGGTGGGACGGTCGGTTCGTGTTATAGCCTCCCCCAGTTTCTGGCTTTGTCATTTGAGGTAAGATTCCATGCAATAGATGATTTTTAATCCTGTTTTATGCTAGATGTTATAGCCAATAGCCTGCCTTTCTTTTTACATACCAGCTGATAGAGCTCTGTCTTTTGAAGAGTATGGATGCTTCTCCGCCCCCTAGTGGCCAGCCCGCTCATACAAGGTATGTGCTGGGCAATTTTTGGGGGTAGGGAAACTGCAGGTTCTTTTAGCTGATGTCTTTCCCTGTCCTATATGTCTGTCTCCAGCTCTTCTAGGTCTGACCAGCAGCCTCACGCACGCACTGAAGACAGACATTCTAAACCGCACCACCGGCGCTCCTCGTCTAGGTCCAGACGCAGCTCTCCCCGCGATAAGGGACGCAGTGGTCAGTCTTCTTCCAAGCATCATGGCCACTCAGAGCGTCCGCATGGGAAGAAGTGCTGGGGGTGTAGTACCCTAGTAACAGATGGATCCTCTTTGTGTAAACCCTGCTATGCCCAAGCTACGGGTGAACGGGAAAAGTCGGACCAACATATCGAGGAAGTTGTGCGTAGAGTCCTCAAAGACTCTCTTGCTGAGCTACACAGACCAAGTACTGCTGCGGGACCATCCCGCTCTCCTGAAAGAGATTTTTTATTTCAGGATCCGTCTGATTCTCCTCAACCCAACCATCCTTCCATTCTTCCTTCGGATTCTGAATCTGATTCGGATGACTCCGGTACTGGGTTTGAGTTCAACCTTGTCTCTCCTTTAGTCAAGGCGGTGAGAGAAGCCCTTGAATGGGAAGATCCGGCTGTTTCCTCTCCGAAGCAGAAAAAATTCTTTAAACAGTTGTGCAAAGAACGTGTGAACTTTCCCTTTTTAGGGGAACTGGGAGATATAATTTCCGAAGAGTGGAGTAAGGTGGAGAAGAAAAATTCCTTGACCACGAAAATGGCAAAACTGTATCCATTTAAACAGGAGGAGGTGAAACACCTGGAGTCCCCTCCTCTGGTGGACGCAGCTGTGATGCGACTTGTTAAGCATGTCACTCTTCCATTGGAGGATACGGTATCTTTTAGAGATCCTTTAGATAGAAGGATTGACGCCGACCTCAAACGGGCATATCTTTCAGCTGGTATGGCCTGCAAACCAGCATTGGCTCTGGCTACAATTTCAAAAGCCATGGAAGTTTGGATCAACGCCCTGGATGACACTCTTAGAGGTATTTCGGAAGAAGCTCTTCAACGTTCTCCGATACAGGAGTTGAAGATGGCTGCGGGCTTCTTGGGGGAGGCGTCTATAGACACCATTCGCCTCTTGGCCCGAGTTATGCTGTCTTCGGTCACGGCTAAACGAGCCCTTTGGCTTCGTTCTTGGGTAGCCGACGCTGCATCAAAACAGGCGTGGTGCCGGATTCCCTTTGAGGGTTCTTCCCTCTTTGGGAATAAATTGGATGCAGCCATAACTCGGGCCACAGGTGGAAAATCTGGGTTCCTCCCTCAGGATAAACGCCCAGGCACTCAGAAGCGCTCTTTTCCGAGAAGACAGACTACCAATCGTGCCAGGGAAGCACGCAGCTACAGACCAGGCAAGTCCTACGGAAGAGGTTGGAAGTCAAGGCAATCCACCTTCCAGAAAGGCTCTAAGGGCTCTTCGTCTGGTGACCGGGAGGCCACCAAATCCTTTTGAGGTTGGGCCTGTCCAGGCCTTCCCGGTAGGGGCCAGGTTGCTCCAATTTCGGGATGTCTGGGCGGCCTCGATCCAGGATCCCTGGGTGTTAAACATCGTGTCCCAGGGACATTTGTGGGCGTTCGACAACATCCCCAAACCCAGGTTTGTCGCAACTTCACTTCCCCCTTCAGCAGAGAAAAAGGAGGTTCTTCTTGCTTACGTGGACGCTTTACTGGCTCAGCGAGCTGTTGTGCCAGTTCCCGATGCAGAACGAGGTCTGGGAGTCTATTCACCTCTGTTCCTCGTCCAGAAGAAGAACGGCACCGGGCGCCCGGTAATAGACCTTACATATCTCAACAGGTCTATACATCAAGAAAGGTTCAAAATGGAGTCCCTAGTCACAATACAGCACTCAATTCTCCCAGGAGATTGGTTGGCATCGATCGATCTAAAAGACGCGTACTTCCACGTTCCTGTGGCAAGAGAGTACCATCAGTTCCTCCGGTTTGCTGTAGGTCCTGCTCACATGCAATTTACGTGTCTTCCCTTCGGGCTCTCAACTTCGCCTCGCATGTTCTCCAAGACCTTGCTGGCAGTTGTGGCCTTCATCAGGACCAGAGGCGTCAGATTGCACCATTATCTGGACGATCTCCTCCTTCTGTCTCAAGACAGACGTCAGTTAATCTTGCATCTGGACCTAGTGATCTCTACACTCCAGGAATTCGGTTGGATTCTGAATCTAGAAAAGAGCCATCTGGTACCTACACAGTCGCTGGTGTTTCTTGGGGCACTGTTCAACACGGTGAAGTGCACCATTTCCCTGCCAGAAGAGAAAATTCCAGTAGTCCAGAGCAGGGTGGCTTGCGCTCTCGCTGCCTCTCGTCTCACTGCTCGTCAGTGTCTAAAGGTAGTAGGGACGCTAGTGGCCACCTCTCCCATGGTGAAGTGGGCTATGTGGAAGCTGAGACCCTTCCAGAAGGGGTTTCTCCAACAGTGGACGACGGAGAACTTGTCACAAGTTATTCACCTGACCCCATTCATGAAGGGATGCCTTCCCTGGTGGTTACGCCGTACAAATCTGACCAACTGCCACTCAATCGCTCCGATTTCCTGGATAACGATAACCTCCGATGCCAGCAGTACAGGTTGGGGAGCCCACTGTCTGTCCGAAGTGGCACAAGGCAGATGGATCTTTCCTGGTCACGGAGTGGTGTCCAACATTCTAGAGCTTCGAGCTGCCTTCAAAGCCCTTCAGGCATTTCACCATCTAACACAAGGGGCTTCAGTCCTGCTAAGGATGGACAACACCACGGCAGTGGCTTATGTCAAGAGGCAGGGAGGAACACGCAGCATGTCTCTCCTCCAAGAAACAGAGCCGATCATGACATGGGCCCAGCACCATCTGGCCAATCTTTCAGCGGTCTTTGTTCCGGGAGTGTTGAATGTGGAAGCAGACTTCCTATCCCGTTTCCAACTAGACAACAACGAGTGGTCCCTCCATCAGGAGGTGTTCGACTGGGTCCTGTCCCTGGGGATTTCGCCAGAAGTGGATCTGTTTGCGAGTCCACGCAACAAGAAACTTCGGAAGTACTACACGAGGTTCAGAGATCCTCGAGCCTTCGGAGTGGATGCCCTCACGGACAGATGGAACTTCCAGTCTGCTTATGCTTTTCCTCCAGTACCAATAGTACTCCAGTTCCTGCGGAGACTGAAGATGGAGGAAGTAGAGATTGTGGCAATAATCCCCTTCTGGCCCAACCGGCCATGGTTTCCCTTGCTGACCCTTCTCAGCTTCAAGGATCCAATTCCTCTACCTCTCAGGCCGGACCTTCTATCTCAGGGTCCTACTCTACACCCATGCCCGGCACGTCTGCACCTCAGGGCCTGGTTCTTGAGAGGGGGAGGTTGGAAGCTCTCGGATGTCCAGAAGAGGTGATTCCGACTCTCATGAGTTCAAGAAGACCTAGCACCAACAGGGTATATGAGAGGATATGGGCCAGGTTCATGAGTCATCAGGCCCAGAGGTCAGGTCCAGTAGGTACACCTACTATTCAGCAGACTCTAAGTTTCTTGCAATCTGGTCTGGATCTGTCCCTCTCAGTTAGTTCTCTCCGGGTGCAAGTTTCCGCCATTTCAGCCTTCACCGGAATTCAGTGGGCAAGCCATCATCTGATTCAGCAATTCTTTAAGGGCACAGTCAGGCTCAGGCCTCAGAGAAGGCCGAGATTTCCAAAATGGGATCTTCCATTAGTTTTGGACTTTTTCTCTTCAAAGGAAGTTGCCTCCATGTCAATCAAGGAGCTTACGTTGAAGACAGCATTTTTGGTGGCCATTACCTCCGCTAAGAGGGTTTCTGAGATACACAATTTAGGTTACAAGGAGCCTTTTTTGACCTTCTTTCAAGACAGAGTGGTCCTAATCCCTATGCTGGGGTCAAATCCGAAAGTGACCTCTGTCTTCCACGAGAATGCTGAGATAGTTCTTCCCACCTTCAGAACTGATGGGGAATCTCCAGTCCATCCTCTAGACGTGGGCAATACTCTAAGTCAATATTTAGAAGCCACATCATCCTTCCGCCAATCGGATTTCCTTTTCATTCTTCTCCATGGCAAAAAGAAGGGTATGCGTGCATCTTCTAGAGCAGTGGCTGCGTGGATTGTTCAGGCTATCCAATGGGCGTATAGAGCAAAGGGCTTGGCTCCTCCAGAGGCGATTACAGCTCACTCTACAAGAAGCGTCGCTACGTCTTGGGCAGCTTCCAAACACGTCGCGCCCGACGTGATCTGCAAGGCAGCATCCTGGTCGTCTGTCAATACCTTCCTTTCCCATTATTGTATTGAACCTGCTGCCTTATCTTCCGTTAATTTTGGTGTTCAAGTCTTGTCAGTTGACAGTGCCAATTAAAGTTTTCTTTGTTCAGCATCTTCCCACCCGGGAGTGTATAGCGAGTTATTTCCCGAACGTATGCTGCCATGGAGTCTGTCAGGAAAACGGAAAATTGTTATCAAATACTTACTGTAATTTTCCTTTCCTGATGGACTCCATGGCAGCAGGAGTCCCCTCCCAATTCCTGAGTAGGCTAGTTACAGAACACTGATGCTGAAAGGGAGCAAAGATTTATGGGAGTGGGGTCCTATGAGGTAGGAGAGGAGGCGGGGCCTACCCGAACGTATGCTGCCATGGAGTCCATCAGGAAAGGAAAATTACGGTAAGTATTTGATAACAATTTTCCGTTATTTTGGCAGGTAATCTGTTAGGTACTTTCTTTTCATTCAGCCTATAGAAAAAAGAACATTACATACTGTAAATGCCCAACATTAGGAGTGTGGCACTCCTAATGCCTAATTTCCTCCTTTCGCTTCCTGACTGCTTCTCACAGTTTCGGAGGCCCTAAAAATACCAGGATAGTACATACAATGACCCCTTTTTTGGAAGAAGACACTCCAAGGTAATTGCTAAGAGGCATGGTGAGTATTTTGCAGATCTCATTTGTTGCTACAAGTTTTTAGAAAATGAAGAAAGAAAACAAAAATGTATTTTTTATTTTCTTTTTCCAAAAAATTGTATCAAAAATTGTCTTTTTTTTTTAAAGGCTTAACATCCCTCTCAGCAAATACCTTGGGGTGTCTACTTTCCAAAGGGTCATTTAGGGGGAATTTGTGCTATTCTGGTATTTTTGGGCCCCCGAAACTCTGATAGGTAGTCAGGAAGTTAAGTGAGGGAATTACGCCCTTTGAAAGCCTGAAGGTGCTCATTGGTTTTGGAACCCCGCTTGTGGCTAGGCTCCTAAAAAGTCTCACACATGTGGTATCCCCATACTCAGGAGAAGTAGCAGAATGTGTTTTGGGGTGTAATTCCACATATACTCTTGGTAGGTGTGAAAAATATCTTGTTAAAATGACAACTTTGTGTGAAAAAAAAAAAAGAAAAATAATTTATTTTGTCATTTTCCAAAAACGTGGCAAAAACTAAAATCTTTCATGGACTCAACATGCCTCTCAGCAAATACCTTGGGGTTTCTACTTTCCAAAAAGGGGTAGTTTTCGGGGGCCTTTATGCTATATTGGTATTTTAGGGTCCCCCGAAAATCTGATAGGTAGTGAGGAAGTTAAGTGAGAGAATTACGCCCTTTGGATTTGGAACCCCGCTTGTGGCTAGGCTCCTAAATAGTCTCACACATGTAGTATCCCCATACTCAGGGGAAGTAGAAGAATGTGTTTTGGGGTGTAATTCCACATATACTCATGGTAGGTGTGAGAAATATCTTGTTAAAATGACAACTTTGTGTCAAAAAAAAAAAATATTTTGGCATTTTGCAAAAACGTGTGGCAAAAACTAAAATCTTCCATGGACTCAACATGCCTCTCAGCAAATACCTTGGGGTGTCTACTCTCCAAAGAGGGGTCATTTTGAGGGGGGGGTGTTTGTACTGTCCTGCCATTTTATCACCTAAAGAAATGTGATAATCAGTCAGAAAGTCAGAGCTGCTTAAAAGCTGTGTAAATTCCAGTATATATATCTTTCTAGCAAACCAATTAATATACACTTATTAGGATTGTAGACGTGTAGCATTATACATTGTGGCCTAAATTTAATAAGGAAATTGGATTGTATTGCTTGTTTTATAACAGAAAGTAGCAAAGGTTTTTTCAAAATTGTTGGTATTTTTTTGTTTATATAGCAAAGAATAAAAAAAAAAAACCCCAGTGGTGATCAAATAACACCAAAAGAAAGCTTGTATAAAAAAAATTATATGAATTTCATGTGGGTACAGTGTTGCATGACCGAGCAATTGCCAATGAACTACTTAAGGACCGCCCCATGCAGATATACTGCGGCAGGGTGGCCCTCCTGCATGAACCGACGTACTTGTATGCTGTGGGTCCTGCGTGCACTACCGGATTGGACACAGCAGGAGCCAATCGGCGGGTTCAATGGACGCGATGTCTGGGACAGTCATAAACCCTGATGTGCTATTGGTTAGGTTTCCTCCACTGTCCAACAAGCTCCCTTATTGGATACAGTGGGGAGACTCCATTAGACCCAATAAATCACACCTGGAAATATGTGACAGGTAAAACTAACGGATCCGGCTCTCCTGATAAGCAGAAAGAGCCACCAAATGTGTTTTCCTAGCACCTACCTACATACCAAAAATATGTAGCAGAATACATACTGGCCTAAATTGATTAAAAAAATTAGCTTTTTTACATTTTTTTATTGGGTATGTTTTACAGCATAAAGTAAAAGATCTTGTTTTTTTTTTTTCAAAACTGTTGGTTTTTTTGGTTTATAGCGCAACAGGTGATCAAATACCACCAAAAAAATGCTCTATTTGTGGGAAAGAAAAGGACATCAATTTTATTTGGGTACAGCGCAATTGTCAGTTTAAGTAACGCAGTGCAGTATCGCAAAAAATGGCCTGGTCATGAAGGTGGTAAAACCTTCCGGGGCTGAAGTGGTTAAAGTAGCGCAGTGCTAAATAGCGAAAAAAATGGCCTGATCATGAAGGGGGTAAAACCTTCCGAAGTTTAAATGGTTAAAACAAAACCTTTCCATGGGACATAAATATGTTTTAAAGGGCTGGCACAAGGTTAAACAGGTGTATTTAACTGGTGTTTACTTTTTTTTGTTGACATGTGACTGGCATAGCGCCATACATGAAACCATACAATTGGTGAATGGTACGCCGTGGTATTCATATATCCTCCAGAGCGAGATTTCCGCTTGTTCCTTAATCGGTTTAATATTTTCCGCTCTACATGTTTCGTGACCTGGTCACTTCCTCAGGAGCTCAAAACAATTCGCAAAAGGGATATCAAATTCACAACGCTCACCCCCAGGGCGCAAAAGGAATGCAGATATGGCCAAATTATGGCTCCATTGCTACATGTGGGGACACGCAGATCTGATATGTGTATATATACGAGGCTGCATCAATTACATTTGTGGGATGTTAGAACTCCCTATAAACCAAAGTGCCTCCAGACTGGAGTGCATTGATCATAAATAAGACAGCCAATCAGGTAAATACAATAACCTCACAAACGGGTTCAAAAAGGTACGGCTCTGTCTTGAATGGTTACCCAATTGTTTGGGGGTACCATGGGTAATGGTGCCTCAAATATACCAACGCAATGTTCCACCGCAGAGTAGAGGAGAGGAGAGACCGATGGAACATCCGTCTCCCTCTGAGCTCCAGGTGGTGTTGTTGGTTAGGAAGGGACGTATCTTGGAGATGTTGTGGGGGTTGAGGCGGCAAGCTTTGGACAGCGACTGGATGTGGGGCCTGTAATGGTATTGCACAATTTGACCCCAGTTTGTCAGGCAGCCATTTTGTTTAAAGCTGTCGCAAGCCTCCATTTTGTGTTTCAGCTGACAGTTTTAAAAAAACAGAAAAGGGTTCCTTTACCAGCCCTCACCCTAGCTCCTTTTGGCAGTGTTAATTACCCTCTGAGTCACTGAACATTAGTATGCACAGCTTCAAACAACTCTTATCTAAGCAGCAGACCAACCTCCTAGCCACTCTGTCTCTCCCTACTCAGAGCCAGATTGTAATCTGAGCAAAGCCACATGGCTAATAGGTCATATAGCAAATCAGTCAAGAGCTCTGTTATCTGGGACACAGTTAACCACAAACTTCCTAACTTTACACACACACAAAATATGTCTCTAGAAAATATATCTGGGGCATGCACTCGCCACCGGCGACCTGCTCCTGCTGAGACTGGACACAGTGAGAGCCACTCAGTGGGTCCAGCAGACTCACCGGCATCCGTGGTAATCTCCCTCTGTGTGAGAAGGAAGCAGACGCAAGCCCAGTGAGGAGCAAGGTTTTCCATCCAGGCGGCCATTATAAGGGACAATTCTTGTTTTATCCCTGTTTACTGTATGTTGGCGAATAAAGATTGGATTTTTTATGATGATCACCGTGGGGATTCTTGCTGTCATTGCTCCATTTGTTGGTGATCATTGGCCATTGGGCTTTCCTGGAAGCTTAGCAACTGCTAAGACACCTCCCGCTTAGATAGATTATTAACAGAACTCATATCTCGGAATATGTAATGGTTACATTCTTGAAACTGATATTTTATGGTACGGTATTGAATCTATTATTCACAGACACTAAACATGGGTTATCTCGGAATAACCTCTCTGTAAGGCATCTGATCGCTAGCTTGTCTCCCCTAGCAACGAAGGTGATCGTGTTTGATCTTACTTCGATCTGTATTTTATGTGGCATTCAAATATATATTTTCTAGAGACATATTTTGTGTGTGTGTAAAGTCACCATTGAAGACAGAGCCGTACCTTTTTGAACCCGTTTGTGAGGTTATTGTATTTACCAGATTGGCTGTCTTATTTATGATCGATGCACTCCAGTCTGGAGGCACTTTGGTTTATAGGGAGTTCTAACATCCCACATATGTAATTGATGCAGCCTCATATATACACATATCAGATCTGCGTGTCCCCACATCTAGCAATGGAGCCATAATTTGGCCATATCTGCGTTCCTTTTGCGCCCTGGGGGTGAGCGTTGTGACTTTGATATCCCTTTTGCGAATTGTTTTGAGCTCCTGAGGAAGTGACCAGGTCACGAAACATGTAGAGCGGAAAATATTAAACCGATTAAGGAACAAGCGAAAATCTCACTCTGGAGGATATATGAATACCTCGGCGTACCATTCACCACTTGTATGGTTTCATGTATGCGATATGTTGCTCTAGAAGGGCCAATTAGCTTGTCTGTGACTCTTGTCATGTTTTAATTGGGGAAAAAAGTGTTTTTTACTTTTGTTACTATATATAATAATGTTTTAATGCAGATCAATAAAACATGTATAGTTCATTATTCTCCCAAATTCCTTCTCCATGACACCACAAAACTTCTAGTCCACTCCCTGGTCATCTCTTGTCTTGATTATTGCAACTCCCTTCTCATTGGGTTACCTTTAATTAGGCTATCCCATCCTCAGTCCATCATGAACGCTGCTGCCAGGCTCATCAAACTTACCCCTCTATGGCAATCGCTCCATTGGCTGCCACTCAACCAACAAATTAAATTCAAGATACTAACCATAACTTACAAAGCCATCGAAAACTTGGCCCCCAGCTACATCACTAACCTGGTCTCAAAATACCAACCTAATCATTCTGTTGGTTCCTCCCAGCCCCACTTGCTCTCTAGCTCCCTTCTCCCCTCTTCCCATGCTCACCTCCAGGATTTCTCTCGAGCCTCTCCCATCCTCTGGAATGCTCTACCCCTATCTGTCTGACTATCTCCTACTTTGTCCACTTTCAGAAGATCCCTGATAACTCATCCCTTCAGAGAAGCCTATCTGGCATCCATCTAACAACTGTACTTTTATTTTCTCCATCGGTCCATCCCCCACAGTTATTACCTCTTGTATCTCTTGACCCTCCCTCTTAGATCGTAAGCTCTTACAAGCAGGGCCCTATGATTCCTCCTGTATGAAAGTGTATTGTAGTTGTACTGTCTACCCTCAAGTTGTAAAGCGCTGCGTAAACTGTCTGCGCTATATAAATCCTGTATTGTACAGAGCATCTGGAAAGTATTCACAGCGCTTCACTTTTTCCACATTTTGCTATGTTAAAGCCTTATTCAAAAATGTATTAAATTCATTATTTTTCTCAAAATTCTACAAACAATCCCCTATAATGAAAACGTAAAAGAAATTTGTTTAAAATTTTTGCAAATTTATTAAAAAAAAATCTGTGGCGAAAGTGACCTCACCACTGTTTTTTGGAGAGGCCTGCTTGCCAGCCTCTTACCCTGGGACTATGGCCCCTGTAATAACCCCTTGGACTTTTAACTGGAGTATTTTGGGGTTTGCAAAAATGTATGTTTTTTCTGCTTAGAGTTAATGGTATCACAGACAGAGGGAAGGGATTGTGTACAGTATATGTGAGTGACTGAGTGTAAAACTCTGTTTTTATTGGATTGTGAATTTCATGTCCTGTGCCCCACCTGGGCGGTAAACTTATGGGGGAAAACTGTATAAAAGAGCAGCTGTACCATTAAACCTTCAGTTCTACTTCACCCTCAATCTATATTCTGTCTCTCATTGGGGAAATCTGCCACAATGGATTGCTATGCTCTTCATACTCCCTTGAATAATCACTAAGCTCTTGTAAGAGATTGTTCTTGTTCCTGCTTCACTCTCTGGGGAAAGAGAAGTTCACCCACTGGAACCTGGATGGAGCCTTGTCGTAGTTCCGGGGTGGGTAGTAGACGGCGAGACCTCAACCAAGCTGCGGCTGTTCGTGGGGTCTGTGGTGGTTATGGTGTCTGGTGGAATGCTTGGAGTCCTCGGAAAGCACTAGGAGTATCCGTCAACGGAGATACCCAGTCGGGGTGCCAGGTGATCCGTTACAATCCCATGTACATCAGTATTCACAGCCTTTACTATGACACTCAAAATTGAGCTCAGGTGCATTGTTTCCACTGATCATCCTTGAGATGTTTCCACAACTTGATTGGAGTCCACCTGTGGTAAATTCAGTTGACAGGACATTATTTGTTAAGGCACATACCTGTCTATATAATGTCCCACAGTTAACAGTGCATGTTAGAGCACAAGCCAAGCAATGAAGTCCAAGGAATTGTATGTCGACCTCCGAGACAGGATTGTAGAGGCACAGATCTGGGGAAGGGTGCAGAAAAAAATTCTGCAGCACTGAAGGTCCCAATGAGCACAGTGGCCTCCATCATCCCTAAATGGAAGAAGTTTGGAACCACCGGGAACCTTCCTAGAGTGGCGAGTGGGAGAAGAACCTTAGTCAGGGAGGTGACCAAGAACCCAATGGTCACTCTGACCGAGCACCAGCATTTCTCTGTGGAGAGAGGAGAACCTTCCAGAAGAACAACCATCTCTGCAGCACTCCCCCAATTAGACCTGTATAGTAGACTGGTCAGACGGAAGCCACTCCTCCGTAAAAGGCACATGAAAGCCCGCCTGGAGTTTGCCAAGATGCAACTGAAGGACTCTCAGACCATGAGAAGCAAAATTCTCTGGTCTGATGAAACACAAATTTAACACTTTAGCCTTAAGGGCAAGCATCAGGAACCCAGGCACCACTCATCACCTGGCCAATACACTCCCTACAGTGAAGCATGGTAGTAAAATAATGCTGTGGGGGGGGGGGGGGGGTTTTCATGGACTGGGAGACTAGTCAGGATCAAGGGAAAGATGAATGCAGCAAGATATCCTTGATGAAAACTGGAGCTCAGACTGGGGTGGAGGTTCATCTTCCGACTGGACAACGACCCTAAGCACACAGCCAAGATAACAAAGGAGTGGCTACGGGACAACTCTGTGAATGTCCATGAGTGGCCCAGCCAGAGCCCAGACTTGAACCTTTATGGAGAGATCTGAAAATGGATGTGCACCGACGCTCCCCATCCAACCTGATGGTGCTTGAGAGGTCCTGTAAAGAAAAATGGGGGAAACTGCCCAAAAATAGATGTGCCAAGCTTGTAGCATCATACTCAAAAAGACTTGAGGCTGTAATTGGTGCCAAAGGTGCTTCATCAAAGTATTGAGCAAAGGCTGCTATACTTCTGTACATCAGATTTTTTTCATTTTTTTCTTTCAATCAGTTTTTATTAAAAGAAATAAAGTAGGTTACAAAGATGGTGAGCATAGGGTTACAGAGTAAATGAGGCACAAACTTCATGGAGTTAATAACATAGATGAGTCGATACGCTTCCGCTTATTGTGACACCTAATGACAACTTTGGGAAAAGTAATCAGTTGACCTGGGGCTAACAGTTAGTAGTAATGTCTGGGCGAACCCGGTAGGAATGAAATGCTGGGTCCCCTAGGTATTCTCTATTAGATTGCTTTCCTGTCCCGAATATGTCACTTACTATAGATCAGTGTTTTTTCAGTCAAGGCACCCTTTAAAATTCTGCACAACCTCAAGGCACCCCATTCTAAAATGTATAAAACGAAACTAATAGTTTTACATAATGTAACAACATCCACACATGTAGGACACCCAACGTTAGAGGTTATTTATTTTTCCAAGGCAAAATTATCTTTGCACATTGGTACTGACTAGTATTTCAGGTTTTCTCTTCCACAGTTTCTCTCCTTCACTCTGCTAATGTGACCCCAGTGCAGATAGAGGGGGGCAATGCTGGGGCAAACAAGGATGCTCTGCAGGTGCCCAATGTCCTCCTTATCAACCGATTACATCATTGGTTGTTAGGATGCCAACGGCTAGAAGATTGTGGTGGTGCACAACGAAAACATGTGGCTTTGTGTAACTAATTAAAGGCTTTATCCACCCTCTGAGTTCTATACAATTTTTTGGGAAATCTTAGGCATTTTGTCAAGGCATCTCTGAAGACACTTAAAGGCACCCTGGTTGAAAAAGGCTGCTATAGATGGTAGTGAAATCTAGGGTTTGTAAGAGTGGTCGGGATAAAACCCCGCAGTCAGGATAGGGGAGGCAATTGGACAGATAGAGGGTAAAACCTTTACTACAGTGGGAGACTGTTGGTAGTTGAGAGTTGAAAGGTTTCTGTCCCCATATAATGGGTTACTGAACTCTAGGGACCACTCTAAGATTTGGTTGAATATGGGACCCAGCATGTCATAGTATAGTATAACAGTTGCAAAAAAAAACAAAAATGATCAGGGCCAATGTAATTCCCCCTGGTGCACAGATCACAACTTTAGGCCATGTGTTAGCTAGAGCTCTTGGTAGGTGCCTCATTTTAACGTAAATGGAGGAGAGAGCAGAAGGAGAGAAGAGAGATCAGGAAATCATTTTTTTTTTTTTTGTATTATTTTTAATACATTTGCAAACATCAAACAAACTTCTTTCACGTTGTCATTATGGGGTATTTTTTGTAAAATTTTAATGAAAATAAAGAATTTAATCCACTTTGGAATAAGGCTGTAACATAAAATGTGGAAAAAGTGAAGCGCTGTGAATACATTCCAGATGCACTGTAATAATAATAATAGTCTAGTGCTTTCGACAACCAATTCCAACTGTTCAGATGAAACAAAAAGACAACGGTGCAAGATAGAAAATTTTTATTATTGTAGCACCCTCCTAGGTAGGTGCTAGTGAGTAAGTATAGTTTTTGGCTCTGTCTGCCTATCAGAGGAGCAGCAGGCAAATCTATATTTCTTTCTGCTTGCCAGAGAGCAGGATCTGTGAGTTAGGTGTGCTCATTGTGTGTTTCGTTGTGTCTAGAGAGAGAGTTTTACACTGGTCCAATAGGGAGGCATGTTGGACAGTGGGAGGAAACCTGGCCAATGGGTACACAGGCTTTGATACAGTCCTGGTGATTGGCAGAGACTGGCTGTCCTGGTGCATTCTGGGGTACTGTATAAAACGCCAGGAGCACATGTGCTGCGGGGTCTTTGGCTGGAGAGGAAGTCGTCCTGAGGGCCAGAGCTGAACCCAGAGGTCCAGGAAAGCTGACTGAGGGGGAGACACTGGAGACCCTAGAAAAACAGTATCGTGAGTACAGGGGTTCATGTCAAGGGGCCTGACCTGAGGGGGGCCACCCCAGAGTAGGATAGTCAGAGGACGGGTGTCGGTGGTCGAGAAAGAGGATGCTAGGATAGTGTCCTGAAGAGAATTTAGTTCTTCAAGTCATCTGCATAGAGACTTAACCCCAAATTCACCTAAGCGGCAGGGTTAATCAACAGCCTGGCTGTATCGAGAATTAGAAGTCCTCCATCTTGTGAATAGTTAACTTGGAGTATCCCACTATTTCCTTCTCCCATCCCTATTTAAAATAAAACACCAAAAACAACTACAAACCCCTGGACTAATCATTGACTGAGCCAAGAAATAAAATGTTAAATTGTGAATGCCGATGTAGCACCCTCCTAGTCAGGTGCTAGGTAAGAGATTGTAGTTTTTAGCTCTCTCTGCTTACCAGAAGAGCAGCAGGTAAAACCTATATGCACTCTGCTTATCAGGGAGCAGGATTGATAGTTAGGTCTACTCAGTATGCCCACTGTGTGACTCATCTGTTCTCAGGGAGTATCCCCAGCTGATCCAATGGGGAGGTACGTTGGAGGCTGGAGGAAACCTGACCAGTGACACACAGGCTTTTAGTACTGTCCCAGGGGTTGGCACAAATAGTGGTGCATTAAGGGACAGGGTATAAAAAGCCATGGGCACATGAGGTAGAGGTCCTTGGGAGGGAAGCCAGGTCCCAGAAGGAGGCTGCCTCCTCTTCTGCAACAGTTGGTGGTGATCACAGGCAGTCGGCCCGGTGTACCAGGGGCACGAGACTGAACCCAGAGGTCCAGGAGAAGCTGACTACAGGAATTGGGGCACAGCTGAATCTGGAAATA
The DNA here is from genome assembly GCF_965119305.1 of Pelophylax lessonae. NCBI lineage: Eukaryota > Metazoa > Chordata > Amphibia > Anura > Ranidae > Pelophylax > Pelophylax lessonae. The sequence continues at coordinate 42,802,430 of NC_138770.1, forward strand.
CAGTGTCCGTGAGTACAGAGGAACTTGCCCAGGGGTCTGCCCAGGAAGAGGACCAATCCGGAGTGTAGAGTCAGTGGATGGGTGTCAGCTAGTCACAGAGAGAAAGGGGGTACTGGGAGAGTACCCTGAAGAGAAATGTAATGGAAACAATTACCTTATCTTCATTCAAGTGGTAGGATGAAGCAGCGGCCTTGCCGCATTCTCAAGTTTAGAGTCCTCAGCATTGTGAATAGTTAACAATTGGAGTATCCCACTCATCCCTTCTCCTATCCCAATTACAATAAAACCACAAAACCAACATCCCCTGGACTGATCTTTGACTGAGCCAAGAACTTAAAGTGTTACGTTTCTGCAAACAGTTGCTACGGGTAACCCAGGGGAATCCCTAAAGTGTAATATCCAGCAGTCCTCTAGGGGGCAGTGCTACACCAGTATTGCTAACGGTAACTCAGGGGAATCCCTAAAGTGTTATCCAGCAGCCCTCTAGGGGGTAGTTCTACACCAGTATTGCTAATGGTAACCCAGGGGGACCCGAAAGGGTAATATCCAGCAGTCCTCAAGGGACGCCCGATTTTCGCTCAATGTGTACAGTAATCATATGGAAATATTCAAAAAGAAAAAAAAAACACGCATGGTTCGAAGTAAAAAAAAAAACTACACTACGCTACATTACTTCTCCTTCTACTACGCTAGTACGTAGGTTAATTTGGCTTTGTCGGTCAAGAATTTACGTACAAGTTAATACCATTGTCAGTTACATCAGCGTTTGTGCGATTTTCTCATAGTCTGTACTAGGCTTTACTGAGTATGTGCCATACCCCTGTGGTTGGAATGCACAATCTGATGCATCACGCTACCCTACCTGAGCATACTGAACATCAGCTGATTACTCAGAAATGGGGAACGGCTGAGATCTGACCACAGGAGAGCAGTGGATGGACAATTCATGTAGGTACAGAGATCAAGTAGGAACACAGAGGGCAGAGGGGCCTTTTTAACCACCTTTGCCCCCTTAATGACCAGGCCATTACTTTAATGGAAAATTGCGCGGTCGTGTGACGCTGTATCCAAATAAAATTTACATCCTTTTTTTCCCCACAAATAGAGCTTTTTTTTGGTGGTATTTGATCACCTCTGCGATTTTTATTTTTTGCGCTATAAACAAAAAAAGAGCGACAATTCTGAAAAAAAAAAAAAAAACATTTTTCACTTTCTGCTATATAACTAACATTCATCCTTTTAGGCTAATTTGTATTCTGCTACATATTTTTGGTAAAAAAAAATAGCAATAAGCGTATTTTGATTGGTTTGCGCAAAAGTTATCGCGTCTTTAAACTAGGGGAAAGATTTATGTCAATTTTATTTATTTATTTTTTTACTAGCAATGGCGGTGATGTGCGATTTTAAGCAGGACTGCGACATTGCGGCGGACAGATCAGACCCCTAACTGACATTTTTGGGGGGACCAATGACATTACTACAGTAATCAGTGCTAAAAATATGCACTGTTACTGTACTGACACTGGCACCGGACGGGTTAACCCAGGGGCGAGCAAAGGGTTAAATGTGAGCCTAGGGGGTGTTTTCTAACTGTTTCGGGGCGGGGTGGGGCTTCTGAAATGATCAAAGAGACCTGTGTTCCTATGTAGACGGATCACAGGCGCTCTGTGATCATTTCAGAGAGAAGAACGGTCGGCTGTGTTTACAACAGCTGGCCGTCCTTCTCTCAGCGGGGAATGATTGCGGGTGCCCAGGAGCAATCGCGGCCGCCGGCCCTGTGCATCAGCATCCCTGCAGCCTAGTGGGGGCAGAAGCGTGCCGCTGATGGCGTGCACTCGCCCCCCCCCCCCCGGCACCATGCGTGTGACCGACATAGTACTACATCGTTTCGCACAGCCAAGCCAGCCTGCCGCATTAAAACTGCGGCGGTTGGTCGGCAAGTGATTAAGAACCGCCCCCACACATATACTGCAGCAGGGTGGCTCTTCTGCGCGAAACAACATACTAGTACGTTGCCTCGTGCTCTGGGGTGTGCGCCACCAGCGACCCGCTCAAGCTGTGATTGGACACAGCTGGACCCAATCAGCAGATCCAGCGGACGCGATGTCCGCTGAGACCCACCGATCGTTCCTATGTAAACAAGGCAGATCGCAGTACTGTCGGAGAGGAAGATGGAGATCTTGTGTTTCTGCTAAGCAGGAACATGGATCTCTGTCTTCCTTCAGTTAGGCCATCCTCCCCCACACAGTTAGCAAGCACTCCCTAGGCACACATTTAACCCTTTGATCGTCCCTGAAGTTAACCCCTTCTCTGCCAGTGTCATTAGTACAGTGCATTTTGTTTTAGCACTGGTGTCACTGGTTCCCAAAAAGTGTCACCCTGTGCCAGATTTGTCCACCCCAGTAACGCAGTCCTGCTAAAAATCATGGATCGCCGCCATTACTAGTAAAAAAAAAAAAAAATTCCATAAATCTATCCTATCATTTGTAGATGCGATAACTTTTGTGCAAACCAATCAATATACGCGTATTGGCATTTTTTTTACCAAAAATATGTAGCAGAATATATATTGGCCTAAATTGATCAATTTGATTTTTTACATTTTTCTTTTAGATGTTTTATAGCATAAAGTAAAAAATATTGTTTTTTTTTTTTCAAAACTGTTAGTCTTTTTTTTTTGGTTTATAGCGCAAAAAATAAAAACCACAAAGGTGATCAAATACCACCAAAAGAAAGCTCTATTCGTGGGAAAAAAAGGACATCAATTTGGGTACAGGGTCGCATGATCGCGCAATTGTCAGGTAAAGTTACGCAGTGCCGTATTGCAAAAATGGCCTGGCCATTAAGGGGGGGGGGGGGTAAAACCTTCAGGGGCTAAAGAAGTTAAAGATAAGGCCTTTTTTTTTTTACATTTGTTGTTTACAAATAAAAATCTGTATTTATTGCTAGAAAATAACTTAGAACCCCCCACACATTATATATATTTTTTATAGCAGAGAGACCCTGGAGAATAAAATGGCAGTCATTGCAATATTTTATTATTATATTTTAATATTTCATGCGTAGCAATCTTACAAAAGCAATATTTTGTGAAAGAAATACATTTCTTTGAAAAAAAAAACAAAACAGTAAATGTATAATGTGATAGGTATCTGTTGCAACCTCATCTAACATGTCAAAATTGCGCACGCTAGTGGAATGGCAACAAAGTACAGTACTTAAAAAATCTCCATAGGCGATGTTTACAGGTTACCAGTAAAATTTTTGTTGGCCAACAAAGAACGGCCGATTGTTTCTCAGTCAGTACAGATTTCGGCAGACAAAAATCAGATGAGCAAGACTGGGCATGCTCAGAGAAGAAAAAACACACGGAAAGTAAACCAGAACATGACATCACTTCTGAAGTTGTTTTTTGTTGGCCAACAAAAGTCCAGTGCAAGTCTAGAGCACATTTCAACCAACAAACAACACTGGACAAAAGTTGGCCGATCAGCTGGCCAACAATCTGTGCGTGTGTACGGGGCTTAACTCTAAACACGTAACCTGTAAAAAAAAAATGTAAGCGTCGCCTAAAGAGATTTTGAAGTAGCGTAGTTTGTCGCCATTCCACGAGCGCGCGTAACATCTTTCACAATATACAGAAAATTGGGTCAAATATTGTATTTTATTAGTTTTTTTTTTTTAATTCATTAAAGTGTATTTTTTTCCAAATAAATTGGGTTTGAAAGACCGCTACGCAAATACTGTATGACATAAAATATTGTAACAATCGCCATTTTATTCTCTAGGGTTTCTGCTAAATAAAAAGAAATACAATTACACATATTATATATATATATATATATATATATATATATATGTTTGGGGGTTCTAAGTAATTTTCTAGCAAAAACTACTGATTTAATACAGATTTAAACTTTTAAACAAAAGTTTCAGAAAAGGCCTGGTCTTCTCAAGTGGTTCAGATCTTTGATGTATAACAAAGTCTGATGTCCATATATGTATAACATTTTCACACTCAGGACAGGAATACGGCTTCTCCTCTAATGTCTGTAAAGCCTGGAGTTCGCTGATGAACATTGACTACACTAAGGACAGGGATTCAGCTTCTACCCTCTTTGAGATCAGGGATTCGGCTTCTACTCTCTTGAGATCAGGGATTCGGCTTCTACTCTTTGAGATCCTTGAGGTCCTTTAAGGTCTTTTATCTGTGAAGAAAAATGTCCACATTCTGGACAGGAATACGGCTTCTCCACTGTGTGAATCCTCTGATGTCTGTGAGGAAAGGACACCTGTAAAAAACATTTCCCTCACTCACGAAAGGAATGTGGCTTCTCACATGTGCGAGATCTTTGATGTCTAACAAGGTCTGATTTCTGTGAAAAACATTTCCCGCACTCAGGACAGGAACACAGCTTCTCCTCTGTGTGAGATCTCTGATGTACGTAAAGATGGGATGACTGTGAAAAACTTTTCCCACACACAGCACAGGAATACGGCCTCTCCCCTGTGTGAATCCTCTGATGTTTGTAAAGACTAGACTTCTCTGGAAATCGTTTACCGCACTCAGTGCAGGAATACGGCTTCTCCCCAGTGTGAGATCTTTGATGTCTAACAAAGTCTGATTTATGGCGATAACATTTCCTGCAGCTTGGGCAGGAATATGGCCTCTCCCCTGTGTGAGACCTTTGATGTTTAACAAGGTCTGATTTCTGTGAAAAACATTTCCCGCACTCAGAACAGGAATACGGCTTCTCCCCTGTGTGAATCCTCTGATGTCTGTAAAGTCTTGACTTCTCCGGAAAACATTTACCGCACTCAAGACAGGAATAAAGCTTCTCTCCTGTGTGAGATCTCTGGTGTGTGACAAGTTTTGATTTTTGAGAAAAGCATTTCCCACACTCAGAACAGGAATGTGGCTTCTCTCCTTTGTGAGTCCTTTGATGTGCATAAAGATTGGACGTCTCTGAAAAACATTTCCCGCACTCAGGGCAGGAATACGGCTTCTCACCAGTGTGAGATCTTTGATGTATAACAAAGTCTGATTTTCGTATATAACATTTCCCACAGATGGGGCAGGAATATGGCTTTTCCCCTGTGTGAGACTTCAGATGTCTAATAAGGTCTGATTTCTGTGAAAAACATTTCTCGCATTCAGTGCAGGAATGCGGTTTTTCCCCCGTGTGAGACTTTTGATGTCTAACAAGTTCTGATTTATATAAAAAACATTTCCCGCACTCAGAGCAGGAAAACTGCTTCTCTCCAGTGTGAGATCTTTGATGTCTAACAAGGTCTGGTTTCTTTGAAAAACATTTCCCACACTCAGGGCAGGAATATGGCTTCTCCCCTATGTGAGAACTTTGATTTAAAACAAGTCCTAATTTCCGTGTAAAACATTTCCCATACTCAGGACAGGTATTTAGATTTTTCCTTTGATGTAAGTAGAGATGAGACAAAGAGCTAAAACTTTCTCCACATTCAGGTCCCGAAAAGGTCTCCTCCCCCTGAATTCTGGCACCATCTCTCGCAGTACGAGGTTGCTCAGCATCAGAGGGATTTGATGGTCTATCCACACTGTAAAGTCCACCATTCATAGTTGAGCTCATTGTCTTTTCTCTAGCACACTCTCTTGTGATGTCCTCATCTTCCATTTTACAGCTTAGAGATATCGTGGTTTTTTTAATGGCATGTCCTGAAAAAATAGAAAAACATGATCAATAGATGCAAGGTAATTAGTTCACTTAAAACGGAAAATTTATATCAAATACTTACCGTAATTTTCCTTTCCTGATGGACTCCATGGCAGCATACGTTTGGGTAGTCCCGCCTCCACTCCTACCCTATAGGACCCCACTCCCATAAATCTTTGCTCCCTTTCAGCATCCGTGTTCTGTAACTAGCCTACTCAGGAACTGGGAGGGGACTCCTGCTGCCATGGAGTCCATCAGGAAAGGAAAATTACGGTAAGTATTTGATATAAATTTTCCGTTTTCCTGACAGACTCCATGGCAGCATACGTTTGGGAAATAACTCGCCAAAACACAATTGGGTGGGCAGATGCTGATAATTTTAATTAACACCTGCAACAGATAACACTTGAGTACCAAAACCAACAGAAGAAAGAGCCGCCGGCTCAACACAATAATGTGACATAAATGTGTGAATGGACGACCAAGACGCTGCTCTGCAGACCACATCCGGAGCGACGTGTCTTGAAGCTGCCCATGAAGTAGCGACACCACGCGTAGAATGTGCAGTCACCGCTTTTGGAGGAACCAAGCCCTTCTCTCTATAAGCCCACTGAATCGCCTCTACTATCCAGGAGGCAACTGATCTTGAAGAGGCACGCATACCTTTGTTCTTCCCAGACAATAGGATAAAGAGATAATCTGTCTTCCGGAAAGAGGCTGTAGCTTCCAAGTACTGTCTGAGCGTGTTGCCCACATCCAGAGGATGGACTTCCGGAGGTTCGGCCGATGAATTGAAAGTAGGGAGAACTATTTCTTGGTTCTCATGGAAAACCGACGTGACTTTAGGCCTTGCTCCCAGCATTGGAATGAGGACAACTCTGTCCGGGAAAAAAGTCAGAAAGGGTTCTTTACTTCCCAGACTTTGGATCTCTGACACCCTTTTTGCAGATGTGATGGCCACCAGAAAGACCGTCTTGAGGGTGAGATGTTTTAAAGATATAGGATCTTCAAGACTTGAGCCAACTGAGGATAAGAAATCCAGGACCAAAGGCATGTCCCACTTGGGGAATCTCAACTTTTTCTGTGGCCTTAGCCTTACTGCCCCTTCGAAGAATTGCCTGATCAAAGGATGTGTAGCCCAGGAAATGCCTGTGAAAGCGGATATGGCTGAGACTTGGACTCGTAAGGCGCTCACTGAAAGAGGTAATTCCAAACCTGACTGGAGAAAAGATAGAATATTCTGCACGGAAGGAGATGACCAGGACTTTCCTTTGGACTCTAGGAAAGAAGTAAACCTAGCCCAAATCCTTTCATAGGTCTTATTCGTGCTTTGTCTTCTAGCACTCAAAAGCGTTGGTATGGCTACTTCCGGACATCCTAACGCTTCCAGCCTTCCCCTTTCAAAAACCAGACCCGAAGGTGCAGACGGGCTGGGCATGGGTGAAGGATGGAGCCCTGGGACAGCAGATCCGTCCTGAGAGGAAGAGGGACTGGGTCGCGGTAGCTCAGTTGAAACAGTAGGGGAAACCACGGTCTGTTGGGCCAGAACGGGATTACTGCAACCACTTTGACTAATTCCATCTGTACTCTCCGCAGGAATTGAAAGATGACTGGTACTGGGGGAAAGGCATAGGCCTTGTGAAACCTCCAGCAATCTGTCAGGGCATCCACCCCGAATGCTCTGGGATCTCTGTCCCTCGAGTAAAACTTCTGCAACTTCCTGTTGTTGAAGGAGGCAAATAGATCCACCTCTGGGATGAACTCCAAGGACAGGATCCAGCTGAAGACATCCTCGTGGAGAGACCACTCGTTGTTGCTGAGTTGTGTTCTCGAGAGGAAATCTGCTTGAGTGTTCTGAGCCCCTGGTATGTAAACCGCCGACAGATTGACCAGGTTTTCCTGAGCCCAGGTCATTATTGGCTCTACTTCCCGAAGCAGGGATGCACTGCGAGTTCCACCTTGTTTCCTCACATAGGCTACTGCAGTCGTGTTGTCTAACCTCAGCATGACTGAGGTGCCCCGAATGAGGTGGCTGAAGGCTAGTAGCACTTGAAAGGCCGCTCGTAGCTCCAAGATGTTGGACACTGTCTGGCGAGACCGAAAGTCCCATTTCCCTTGTGCCATCTCTGTTCCGCAATGACCGCCCCATCCGGTGTTGCTGGCGTCTGATGTCACTATCACCCAAGATATGGGGGTTATGGAGTGACAATTGCTCAAATTCTTCAGCTGTAGCCACCACGGAAGCCAACTCTTCATTGTTGTGGTTATCACAATTCGTTGGGAATTGCTGACTCCGTTCCACTGCTGAAGGAAACCCCTCTGAAAAGGTCTCATCCTCCAGAGAGCCCACTTCACCATAGGGGCTGCCGACACCATGGTGCCAATTACCCTTAGGCATTGTTTTGCTGTGAGACGGGATGCTGACAAAGCTAGAGACACTCTGTCCCTGATTACCGGAATCTTTTCTTCTGGCAGAGAGATGGTACTGTTCTTGGTGTTGAACAGCGCACCCAAAAAGACCAGGGACTGAGTGGGAATCAGATGGCTCTTCTCCCTGTTCAGGATCCAGCCAAACCTCTCTAGAGACGAGATGACCAGAGCTAGATGTTCCAGGATGACAGACTTGTCTTGGGCCAGAAGAAGGAGGTCGTCCAGGTAGTGATAAAGACGGACCTCTCTCAGTCTTATCAAGGCTACCACCGCTAATAAGACCTTCGAAAAGGTACGAGGCGACGTGGAAAGCCCGAAGGGGAGACATACAAATTGTAGATGACGCTGGCCGACCGAGAATCTCAGATATCGTTGAAACTCTGTTGACACTGGTACGTGGAAGTATGCATCCTTCAGGTCTACCGAGACCATCCAATCTCCTGGTTGAACGGCTTGCTGAATGGAGAATAGAGTCTCCATCTTGAATTTTTCGCCTTTGATGAAGCGATTCAGATGCGTCAGATCTATCACTGGTCTCCAGGCGCCGCTCTTCTTGCGCACCATGAACAGAGGAGAGTACACTCCGAGTCTTCTTTCGGACTCTGGCACTGGAACCACTGCTCCTTGAGTGACTAGCGAGTCTACGTAGGACAAGAGAATCTCTCTTTTGTCGCCTGACCGAGGAAGGGAGGTAGGAAAAAATCTGTCTCCGGGAATACTGGTGAAGGTCCAAGAATGACCTGCAGAGACCGTGTTGACGACCCAAGTATCCCGGATTGAGGCCGCCCAGACCCGCCGAAAGTGAAGGAGACGACCTCCCACCCGACCGGCCTGAGCGGGCCCAATCTCAAAAGGACTTTGTCGTGTCTCTATCCCCAGACGTATTGGTCTTGGGGCCTTTCCGAAAGGAAGACTGCCTGGATTTCCAGTTTCTTCCAAACTCCCTCCCTGGCCTATAACTGCGTGCCTCCCTGGCACGATCAGAATTTTGTCTTCTAAGAGGTGGCCTTTTTTGACCCAGAAGACGCCTATCCTGGGGGAGAAAGCCCGACTTACCGCCAGTAGCCTTGGAAATGGCGCTATCTAACTTATTCCCAAAGAGGGACGAACCCTCAAAGGGAATACGGCACCACACCTGCTTAGAAGCAGGATCAGCCAACCAAGGGCGCAACCAAAGTGCACGCTTCGCCGTAACGAATGATAGCATTCCCCGGGCTAACAGGCGAATAACATCAATAGACGCCTCCCCCAGAAAAGCTGAGGCCAGTTTCAACTCCTGGATAGGAGAATTCTTAGCTGCATCCTCGGAGAAGCTTCTGAGGGAATCATCCACGTTGTCCACCCACACTTCCATGGCTTTGGACAGAGAAGCCAGGGCCAAAACCGGTTTACAGGCAGCACCCACCGAAAGATAGACACGCTTCAAATCCGTGTCGATTTTCCTGTCAAGCGGGTCTTTGAAGGAAACAGTATCCTCAAGAGGTAAAGTTACATGCTTCACTAGTCTCATGACAGCCGCATCTACCAGAGGAGGAGTTTCCAGATGTCTGACTTCCTCTTCCTTGAATGGATAGAGCTTGGCCAATTTTGAGATCATAGAATTCTTTTTCTCCACCTTACTCCATTCTTCCGTTATAATTTCTCCTAATTCAGGAATAAACGGGAAATTCAGCCGCTCCTTGCTCAGCTGTTTAAAGAGTTTCCTCTGCTTTGGAGCCGAGACTACTGGATCTTCCCAGTTCAAAGTTTCTCTGACGGCCTTTACTAAAGGTGGAACCAAATTGAAAGAGAATCCTAAACTTGGTTCATCCTGATCCGAATCGCTATCAGACTCGAATACCGAGGGATGGCTAGGTTCAGAGGATTTGAGGGCTCTTCCGCTAGTGGTCTCTCTAACTGGAGATACCGATGGCTCTGGCGCTGGAGATTGACGTCTATTAAAATCAGCCAGCGAATTCTTGACTATGCGTTTGACCATAGACTCAAGTTGTTGGTCAGATCTTCCCCTTTCATTCGATGCTCGGGAATAACAGGAGTCGCATAGTGATCCACCGTCCAGTAAATGGATACCACAGCCCCAGCACTTAGTCTCGCTGGATTGGCGTGAAGACCTGGGAGGTGACCGGTCTCTACTACGGTATCTGGACTTGGATGAGCCATGTTTGGAGGAGGAGCGGTGATGCTGCGGATTAGCATGGCGATCCTCCCACGTGCCCTGCGGTTGTTCCGTCCTAGAAGAGGAGCTGCAAAAATAAAACACATAAGGCAATACAGTAATGCGCCCATCCGTACATCCTGCTCCCCCCCTTCATGCAGCCCTGCACTCACCTAAGAGAGGGCTGGTCACAGGGGAGCGGTGACGGGTCCATAAAGCAAAGGAACCACTGGAATAAATAATGCACATAAGTATACTAGAAAGGGCTGACATGACGACCCTATAAAGGAAACCCCCAAAAAGAAACCCCACATACCTGAGGACTAGAGCGTCAGCTCTTGGGAACAGCTACAGGCTGTGGAGGTCGCTTGGGGATTCAAAACTTGCAGCCTGAGATCAGCAGCCTGAAATATAGTCAGTTCCACAGACTGTGGAACTGACAGCTGTTTAAATTTGGCGCCGGCCGTGACGTCACGGTCGCGGCGCACTGCGCATGCGCGAGTATCGGCACTCGCCGCTACTGCGCATGCGCGAACCAGGCCTCGCTCTCGGTCAGTCGGCGCGCATGCGCAGAGCGACCGAGGACGCCGGAGATGGAACGCATAGCGTTCCGCGGTGTCCACAGAGCCTCCCGGACCACCAGGAAGACTGTGAACAAAGCGAGGAGCCGCACACTAGACCACCAGGCAGTCACTAGACCACCAGGTATGAAAAAAATAAATGGGATAAAGAAAACACTTACCCCTCCAGTCGCACTAGACACCAGGGACACCTTAGAGCCATAGACCAGGACAACAATTCCAGCGTTGGGGCAATACAATGAGGCCACCCACCACAGCGGGGTCATCGGCCATGCCATTACCAACCCGCTTTGTCAGGCACTTCTTGGCTCCTCTTCAACTTGCCCATCCCACACCCCGCAGCAGCAAGGGCTTATTGGGAAAACAGGTCCTGCCGACTCCAAACGACCCTGCGTCATATAAAACGACCATATTCGTAGGGATTCAGCACCAAACAGGTGCATGGAGGAGGACAAAAAAAGAACACGGATGCTGAAAGGGAGCAAAGATTTATGGGAGTGGGGTCCTATAGGGTAGGAGTGGAGGCGGGACTACCCAAACGTATGCTGCCATGGAGTCTGTCAGGAAATCAATATTCCATCTAGATTAGTTGAGTGAGCAGATGTTCTCTGTGGATGTTCCAACCAGCTATGACTTCCCCTCTTCAGTAAATGGTCCTTTGGTCCTCCTCCCAGATCACTTCTACATTTACACAGACTTGTCAGAAGAGCAGGAACCAACAGGGACTGGGAGGCGCATGCTCTTCACACAACCACAAGTCTAGGCACTGAGTAATGTGATCTCTGATAATAAAGAGGTTCAAAGTTCAGGCTTGCAGACCATTTAGCATAGAACAAGTGGCCAAAGTCCTAGACTTCTGGTGACAAGCAGCACTGGAGGGTGTTTTGAGAAGTGTTTTCTGTTGCAAATATGTGTTTCAGTTTTCTATGTTCCTGCTTATTATTCACCCCAATATACAGTTAAAAGAGTTTTAGGTTAATATTTAGCTATAAGTTAGCTGAAAGAAGAGTTAGTAAGAGGACTTTGTGTAAGATAGTGCTACTGTACACTTCAAAAGACTGAAAAAAACATCTTCTGGCACTACAATTAGCTGAAGTAAAGTTGAGTTTGATTCAACTTCTGTGCCTTTCTAAAGAGTTAAGCTGCCTGTGGATTGAGCCAAGTCAGCAGGTGACCATACTTTCTGGGCAGACTTGGCTTAAAGAAGTATGTCAATGCATTAAGCATCAGTTGGAACAGAACAGTAGGGATACTTTGTTATTCATCTCCCGCCCTACTCCGGACCAATCACTGCGCAGTAACAGCGCAGAGATAACAGAAGAATATATTATGGCTCACCTGTGCTGATCTCTGTAGGAGTGTTCTCCTCTTTGAAGGTCCTCCTCATTGCAGCCTCCTCCATGTATTGCTGATCATCCCTCACATACGTCTCTTCTACCTCACCCTCAACTTTCATGTTCATCAGATCTTCAACCTAAACCAATGAAGAATTTTAGCATTTTTTCCCCACTACTCCCACAGACCAGACACCAGTTTTTATTACTCTTTGGGCAAGAAAATAAAAAATTGGAACTTTATTTATTTATTTATTTTCAAACATTTATCCTCAAAGGAGTTTTAGACATGTCCACTAGAGTGGAATGCAGACATTTTAGCTTTTATCTGAAGAAACAATTTCACAAAACAGAGAAAAGAAATGTAGAAAGAAAAGAAAAAATTCTATGCGAACTTATAAAATAATTTAAAATTTTGAAATTCCCTTACTCAAGCTTTAATATATTCTAACACTGTCCAATGCGATGTAAAAATCACTGAACCTCACTCCTTACTCTTCAGCCTCTCTCTACTCCTGGTTCTTGTCTCCTCTTCCTCCTTCCCCTCCATTTTCATCACATCCTCTCATTCAGCCACTAGCTCTGGACTTATACCCTCCCTACTGTCTCCTGTTGACCTGTATATTATTTAAAAAAAAAAGAAGAGAAAAAGAAAACTAGGACTTTGAAGTTAGCCACTGGTAATCCCATGAGAAAACATGAGAACTCAGCAAATAAAATGTATAGATTTATTGTGACAACATTAAAAATACATTAAAACCATATCATGAAAAAACATGTGTGGATGCATCTCGGATTCTCCAGCCAGAGGAGTGTCAGAGGAGTGTCATATAGTAAGGATCAGCACAAGTGGGAGCAACCACTCCACATCCTAGCAGAGAGAAGCTGTGTTACGGGGGATTCCCGAGATTGGAGGGACGACTAATTTACTACAAACTATGTGGGATCGAAATCTAGCAACTTTCTGTCGGCCATATTTTTTAAGTGTCTATAGCCCTAGAACGGGACTCCTGAGGTTCTGACTTTGGTGTGTGTGTCCCCCTCCCCCTTTTGGAGTTGATGTGTGTGGGATCTCTTTTCGTACCACCATATGATTCCAGGTGCTTTATGTTCTTTCTCCTTTTTCCCCTTTGGGATTTGGTACCAATAAGATCTCCTGAGGAAGCTATAAGCGAAACACTGTAGGTTAGATCGCGCTCACTTCATTGTTTCAGCGTGCATAATTGGGTTTGGGTTTACTCTATAGGTATAAGCAATTGTACATAAGTTGATCCATCCTCTTGTGTATGCTGGCACTGATGTGTGCGGCACCGGTCGAACAGTTAATGAGTGCAGAGGAGGCGGTCCTTGATGGCACTTAAAATGGAGAGCAGCGCAGCGTGCTTGCGCCCTAAGTTGAAGTTTCTATGACGAAACGTGTCAGTACGTAAAACACGCTGTCTCCGTGGATACTCTAGACGTGACCGATACACTTCCGGAACCCGCTGCCGAATGCCTGAAAGACAGCAGCAGACGCAGTGAGGTAGCGTAGCATCAGAGACCCTGAATGTCATACATGCTTTTGGATGTTTTTCTGAATGTAAGCAGATCTTGATTGGGGGGGGGAATGCGATGTGGATATTATGTGAAATAAAAGTTTAAACGTTTTCACACTTTCGATGTCCATATTTGCTTCCCTTCTATTGGTGGCTTGATGTCATGTGATCCGGGTGTCTGAGAAATACCAAGAGGCTTCTGATTAGATTGGGAGAGTCAGTATTATCCGAGGATCCATTACTGGCTTATATATACAAAGAGCCTGATTCCTACTACATATCTGGTGAGTGCCCACTGCTACGGGGTGCACTGGAGGTGTGGTGAAGGATATAGTCCATTTCTATCCATATGGGCACTGGGAGTACCACCGGTTGTCAAGTTATATTGAATATATTGGACTGATATGGACAATATTTCACTTCTGTGACTTCTGTCTCCTTTTGTTCATGCAAATGAATTGCGGACATTAAGCAATTAACACTTGATATGTGCAAGCATATTTAGCGCTGCCGTTTATTGCATTTTTTCTTTTATAAGCGAAACACGTAGCGATCCATTGGCTTTTGCAACTTGGGATACCTGTTTGACCCGAATGTTCCAAAGATCATCACAGAATCTTATATTAGTTTGAAACGGGCATTCTAACAGGTTTCTCTGCCATACATTCACCCTGTTTGGGGAGATATTGCTTTGTATTTTCTACACATCTTTTCATGATCTGGTTTTAATGTATTTTTAATGTCACAATAAATCTATACATTTTATTTGCGGAGTACTCGTGTTTCTTCATGTGATTATTACCAGTGAGATTTTTCTTCTCTTCTTTTTTTGCAATATTTTCTTTTGGATGTGGTGCCACACATATCAGTCACGTCTCATACTTGTTACGCATACCATATTATTCAGTCAACATATTCTACCAAAAATATTGTCCATGGCTCTCCAAACACTATTTTAGATGGAAGTCAGCTACCCAGTGAATTAAATTCAAGATGCCAACAACGACATACAAAGCCATTCACAACTCTTCCGCCCGAGCTACATAACCAATCTTGTCTCCAAATATCACCCAAAACCATCCTCTCCACTCCTCCTAAGACCCAGTCTCCTCCTCGTCTCCAGGACTTCTCCAGAACCTCTCCCATCCTCTAGAACTCTCTACCTCAATCTGCCTGGCTATCTTCTACTCTTGGCCACCTTTAGGCAATCCCTGAAAAATCATCTCTTCAGGGAAGCCTATCACTCCTCCAACCAACTGAAATTTTATCTCTTCCATCAGCTTATCCTCCACAGTTATAACCTTTTGTACCACTTGCCCCACCCCATTAGATTATAGGCTCTTATGGACAGGACTACCTTAAGCCTCTTGCATTTTATTGTATCGTAACTGTACTGTCTCTCTTTATATTGTAAAGTGCTGCACAAACTGTTGGCGCTATACATGAGGCATGTCTAAAATGTTGGGTGAATGGTATCAGAAAACAAACAAAACAGAGGATACAAATTACGTTTATGGACTTTCAAAATAATCGTCATCCTTCACAACACACTTTTGGCAACGTTCATAAAGCTTCTGGAAACTGTCAGCAAAGGCCTCTTTAGGAATCCATCGCAGAACCACTGTCACAGATTCTTGAATTGCTGCCATGTCTGCAAAACATTATTTTGACCTTGGTTTTTTGCAGGTGACTCTTTTGAGGTCGTAGGGAAGACAGTGAATGCCATTCTATCGATTGCCGATTGGATTCCGTGGCGAACTGGTAGCACCAAGTCTCATCCCCTGTGACTATAGTTGGCAGAAAGGATGGATCCTGGTCACCCATTGGAATGAAATCTCCATAAGTTTTCATCTGTTTTGCTTTCTGTTTGTCTGTCAGCTTGTGCGGCACAATGTGGGAACAGATCTTCTGCTTACCCAAATCTTCACGGACGGTGGTGTGCACCGTGTCCTTGCTAATGCCCAATTCCTCCGCCATCAATCGTACAGTCATCTTGTGCCAGCATTTGTCCTACTCGCTTGATCACGTCTGGGGTTCTGCTTGTCAACGGCTGACCTGACCGTGGCTCATCCCCAGTCATTTCCTTTGTGTTGCAAAAGCATTTGAACACATTTTCTCCTCATGGCTTCCGTCCCGTACACTTGCACCAACAGTTCATGCATCTCCATCACCATTTCCCCAATTTGCTTGATGTTCACTCTTTGCTTCAATGCACTGTGACCCTACCTCTCACACTGACTACGTTTGACTGCTCGTAGCAGGTTTACCCTGATGGTCACAAGTACTCCACTCTGGGTGGTGCTTCTTGATGTGTTTCTAGATAGCCATGTGCATGTGCGTGAACCTGGCTCATGTTGCCATTGAGATAGCAGACCATTCATTGAACTTTTTAGACACACTTCATATATATCCTGTATATTAAATATTGTAGTCTGGTTTGCTGGCTTGTGCATCAATTCACCAAGTATATCTTCTATGAAAATTGGCGAAGCACCCAGGGCCCAAAGGACCAAGACACTGCATGCAGATGTATTTGGTCTTTCTTTTGCAAATGGCATCTGTTTGCATTTTTCACTTTGACGAGCTGGGGCCAGTGGTTTCCAGGGCCAAGCTTGACCTCAGGGGGGTCTTGAAAGCTGCTCTGTGCTTCAAAAGGAGGTGGAGTAGCACCGGGTCTCCCTCTTGTGCTTGTCTCATGGGGACCTGCATTTATTAGGAGGCGAATCCTTTTTTTTTCCGATCAAGACGTTTTGTAGAGGTGCCAGGTGTTCACAGTGGTCACATCCTTGAAAGAAAACTCGGACGTACCACCGTTTGTGTTTGCTTCTGTGGGTATACATTGCAACACATTGACCTATGAGATCTACTCCTCCTATTTTCTGGATCGTACAACTTCAGTGAAAATGGTCTTTGGCTGTTGAGCAGCTTTTTTTTCTTTTTTGCTCCATTTCTGGGCCGAATCTGCCAGTAACTGCCCAGCACAGAAAGAGGCCAGATGGATCACTGAGCTATCCAACCAACGTGTGATTGTGATGTTTTCGGAATTGCATACAACAGCAGAGCAGGCTCCTCTTCCTTCACTCTTGAGTTTCTTTTCACTGTTCAGTTTCAGTTGTGCTCCCTGCAGCGAGATGATTCTGCATGTGCCAGCACCATGAATGGGGAAATTGTACATTTCATATTTCCTCAAGTTTGTCTCACAAGATCTAAAGCCTCCAATATCCTAGTTACTTTAGATTACTTCATGCTATAGGAATGTCATTGTAAACTGATTATATGGACAAGCCCACTAATCTCCTTTCAGGGATGTGCTCTCTTCCTTAGAAGGTCAATTTGATCCAGTAGGGGGGGGGGGGCTTGTCCATTTTTTACACACAAGCCGTATATACTACAGTTATGACTTGGAATATTCAGTCTCGTGTCAGAGCTTGCTCTCATGCATGCGTCTGATCACCTGTGCCATGCCGTATGAAACGCGGACGGGACTCCGTGGAAAGACAGCATCTTTAGTTAAGTATTCTTGTTATGTTTTCTATTATTAGTGTCATCTGTATTTGTCATTACTAGATGAAATGTTACACTTATAAGTATCCATGATAAAATAGCCATAGATGCCCCATTGTTGCAATGCCTGAATGAGTGGAATGGTGCAAATGAAATGGTGAAAAAATACCTTGTGGTTCTTTTGCTGTAGGTCTTCACTGAGGCACATGACTACGTCTGCTGCCAGTCCCAATCCACTGACCTGACCATCCCCAAATGAACCCTGATATACCTCAAGGCTGTATATGTATCAAAGAGGCCCCTGCTCTCACCCACACACTTTCACACCCCAAGGATTTTTTTTTGGAATATACTGCTTGAGAGATAGTTGGCTTTTAAAGGAAATGCTCGGCTCATCAATTAATTGAAAATTTTCAGGATCCAGTGCCGAATGGAAGGTCTTCTCAAGTACTGTACATCTAACACTGGTCTGACTTTGAAGAGTTTATTAGCATTTCCTGGCTCCGGCGAGTCCTTATCAACAAAGTGAAAGTAACTAAGAATCTTCTCAAAATCTGTTCACTGGCATAGCATTGGCTATCAAATCTTCTGATGACCAGTACATTCTTTATCTGGGGTACCTGAAGTAGGACATGACCATATTGATTCCTAGGATGTTCTTCAATTATTTTGTCAAGGTTTCCTGCATACAAGTTGGTATTGTGCATCATATCATTGATCAGCTCTTTGGGAAAGAGATATAGAAATCTTTTGGTTCGGTTTTTAAAAAATTCACTTTCAACTCTCCTAAAAAAGAAGGCAAGTCTCTCTCAAACTAATTGCTTTTGGCCTTCCAGACATTACTTTCCTTTTTCTGCTCATGAGCACTTTTAGGTGGTGAATCCTCATCCTCAGCTTCATTGTCACTACTGCTAACTTTCTCTAACCCTTTTTTTTTGCCATTTGTCATCATTGCTCCAAACATCATCCTCCATTGACTCACTCAGATAGCATTTTCTCCACTATCCTGTAGGCCTTTTTATCACGCTCTGCACTTGAGCCCTACAAAATATAAAGACATTAAGACCGGGCTGGTGGGAGGAACAGAGCCCGTCACGTCACACCGCGGCCATCAGAGGCTATGTGGTGAGCCATGGTTTACATAGACAATTGAATGCTTGCTTATTTTATGAAGTTTGTAGGTGTTTTTAATTCCTTTACGCTGTTAAAATATTGAGATAGAGAGCACTATGGTTTAGTGTCTTTTATCATGCGGCCAGTTAAATTCCTCCACCCCAAACTCGCTCAGCCATGTCTTTATGGATCTTGCTTTGGGCACTGGTACACAGTCATGTTGCAACAGGTAGGGGCCATCCCCAAACTGTTCCCACAAAGTTGGGAGCATTAAGTTCTCCAAAATGTCTTGGTATGCTGACGCCTTAAAGAGTTCCCTTCACTGGATCTAAGGGGCCAAGCCCAACCCCTGAAGAACAACCCCACACCATATTCCCCCCCTCCACCAAATGATTTGGACAAGTGCACAAAGCAAGGTCCATTAAGACATTGATGAGCGAATTTTGGGTGTAGGACCTTGACTGGCCTGCACAGAGTCCTGACCTCAACCTGATAGAACACATTTGGGATGAATTAGAGCCAGGCCTTCTTGTCCAACATCAGTGCCTGACCTCACAGAGGCGCTTCTGGAAGAATGGTCAAACATTCCCATAGACACACTCCTAAACCTTGTGGACAGTCTTCCCAGAAGAGTTGAAGCTGTTATAGCTGCAAATGGTGGGCCAACTCAATATTGAATCCAATGGACTAAGACTGGGATGGCATTAAAGTTCATGTTCGTTTAAAGGCAGGCGTCCCAATACTTCTGACAAGATATTGCATGTGCAGTACTGGTTTCAGTGCGATTTGTAGAGTCCGGTGTGATTTCGTTCAGGTGCACATTTTTAAAGTGTATGACACTGGAACCTCATGTGTGAATAAGTTCCATAGAATGCCGGTTTGGTTCACATGTCATGCAAATTGGATGTGGTTCAAAATGAAAAGGTAGCATGTCACCACTCACCACCTTCAGTTTGCCAGCTGACTGGTCTGCTAGGCAATCTTACACACACACTGATTTCAGTCTGCCAGATATGTAGCATATACACAATGGCTCTAATCTTTGTGCAGTTTCATACAGATTAACAGAATAAGAATAGATGAAACCGAGCATATGGACACAGGTTACACAATGCAGCAACCTCTCTCTTTAGGAGTTCTTGGAATTCTTAGTTTAGTAAGCAGAAGTCACATATTATTTTAACATTTATTATCTCTAGGCAGGGAAGTACATACAAATATGTACAAATGTAAAAATTGCAAAAATACCAGAGAAAAAAAAGGAAATGTGTCATTGACTACACAAAAGGGGAGACAACAGAAATATCCTTTACCATTTGGCGAGTATGGTTTACCCTACTAGTGGAAGCACTGTGAAATATAATGAGTAGGAAGCTTGGTACCCTGCTTTGGTCCCCAACTCCCAATCTGCAATACACAGCTCAGTTAGTAGCCAGCAGCAAATGGGTACCAACAACTGATGCAGAAAACCATACAAGAGGGTGGGTGCTGTGTCTTTCAATGACTGCAGAAGAAAGGATTTTACGGTGAGTACAAAAATCCCATTTTCTCTTTTGTTCAATAAAAAGGAAACAGATGGATCTGTAGATTGCGACCAATGGGACATCGCAAAGCAGCACCAGAAGCAAGGAGGAGGAAGTATGAACAGTTGATCAGGTAGCCACCTTGCAAACCTGAACAACAGAGGCACGATAATGAAAAGCTTCAGGACAAACCTAGAGCCCAGGTAGAATGAGCAGTAATAGGAAACAGAGGTTCCCAGCATGAGAGGGCATAGGCCTGAACCACAGTCTGAGGAATCCACTTGGAAATGATAGACAACCAGGCCACCGGCCCCATACTAGCACCATCAGTGACTATAAACAGGGAATATGAACAGTGACTATGAACAGGGAATCTCTCTTCTGAAGAGAGGCAGTAGAATTCAGGTAAATTCCAGGGGCCCAGACTGTAGGCAGGTGCAGTCTATATTCCCCACTGTAGGTGTCATTCGCAGCAGCAATGCAGATAGAGGAGGAAGTCAAGAGGAACCTAGTACCTCTATGGTTTCCTTGATCACAAGGAGACAGCTATCCGATTAAGCCATTTGTCGGCCATCTAGGGTCAGGCAGTGTCTATTTAAGACCATGGCACCTGGGTTTGCCGGGCATTTTACGAGTAGCTAGTGTAGAGGGACAGGTCACTCATCTGAGGGAAAGGTTCCAGAGGAGTAGGGAAAGTGCAGAAACTATGCGAATCATCCTGGAAAGCTCCCCTTTGGGTACAGATCCGCCAGGACACATTCCGCTCCTCATGGCAGATGCTGTCGGCATCTCCATGTCTCCAGTCTTATGTTTCTTCTGTGTGGCACTTTGTAAGTGGCCCCGGTCGGGTTACTTTCCCGCTGGGCCTGTTGCGTACTGCTTAACTTTTGTTACAATATACTCCTGGTACTACACTTTGACTCTGTGTGCTTCCTGCCTGCCACAACACATTGCACCTACCCACAAGACCACCCACAAGACCATATCCAAATAATGAAGTACAACTTCCTAAGGATGGGAGGGATTAGGACACAGAGCAAGTAAGACAGTGTCCTCATTCAAGTGAAAGACCAACACAACCCTTCAGCAGCAATGACAACCGATGTCAAAGTACCAACTTATCACTATGTAGCAATAAAAAATGGTTGCTGCTAGTTTGGTTACCCTGATGGCCACCAGGAGGGCCAGCTTTTGCAAGGGAGACAGAAAAGGAATTTCCTGCATATTCTCAAAAGGAAGATTTTGCAGGACTGAAAAAACTAAATTCAGATCCTATAGTATCAGTGAAAATCTTGTAGGTGGAAAGATTCACGTCACGTTGATGGGGCTCCTACCTCCATGGTGGTCTCTGGACCTGTAGGAGAAGTGTGTTCATCGTCTGAGATTTCGAATGCAGGTTCTAGGTGATGGTGGGAGAATTTTAGGAAGCTTCTGGAATAAGTAAGACCCTCTCCATGCAGGATACAAAATCCTCCATGGTTGATGACAAATTGTCAAAAGTTAAGGGGCCCCCCTGAAGCTCTAACACCACTTGATCCACATCCTGAGTTGAAACAGGGGCCTCCGGGAATTTTGGCAGGAGATGCAAAGAAAGTCCAAGTGGGAAGCGGCCCCAGCACCATGCAACTGGCACAGGAGGGGAGAAGATGTTTATGCCCGAGTACCCGACATTCCTTGACCGGTCCACTGTGACTTGGTCATGACTATAAAGGGGTGAATGTGTGCATGCAGGGAGTGACCCCAACAGGAGCTTCTCACCTCACCTTGAGCACATCTAAGGGGAAACAGCAGTGGTGCCTGTAACAGAGAGGATCTGGCTGTGGTTGAAGGACCACCCCACCAGAATCCAAGAGAAACCAGTCCAAGCAGGAAAACTCCAGTAGTACTGGTGCCCACAGTAAAATGGGCAGGCTGCGGGACCACTCCAACAGCCTACCCACGGCTGCTATTAAAAGTGTACAGTAAAATTTCCTGAAGAAAGGATCTTGACCTGGCCTGGTGCTGTTTGCTCCAGCAGTGGCTCCCGAGCAGCGCTCTGTAACTTCTTCATGCCCATGTTATCTGCACTCAGCTGCTGGCACAGCAAGACTCAGGCAGTCCCAGCCCAGCAGCACTTCCTCAAACAACATATCCCTGCCCCACATAGGTCAGCTCCACAAGAAGTAACGCCGCCAATTTGAATCTGGCTCCGTGACGGAACAACCAGCAATGACCATGGAGGGACAGAGCCATCCAGGTCACTCCACCATAGTGGAGTTGTCGCAGCTAAACCCACCTGGGCAGGCAACTGCATACTCTTGCAGGCCGATACAAGACAAGAAAAGAAGAAAAAAAAAAAACTCTAGGTCCTACCTCCTAAGCACTAGGCAAAGAGAAATATCTTAGTTACATAGTTTGTGAGGTTGAAAAAAGACATCAGTCCATCCAGTTCAACCTATGATGTGTGTGTGTGTTTGCTGTTAACCGTACATTGTATACCCCTGTATGTTGTGGTCTTTTAAGGTGCCCATCTAATAGTTTTTTGAAACTATCGATGCTTCCTGCGGATACGACTGCTTATGGAAGAGAATTCCACATCCTTACTGCTCTGACAGTGAAGAAGCCCCTACGTATTTTAAGGTTAAACCGTTTTTCCTCTAGTTTTAGTGAGTGGCCACATGTCTTATTGTATTTCCTTACACTGAAAAGTTTGTTCCTTATGCTAGGGTCACCAGTACATATTTGTACATTGATATCATATCCCCCCTCAATCGACTCTTCTCCAGAGAGAATCGGTTCAGTGCTTGTAGTCTTTCCTCATAGCTGATGCCCTCCATTCACCTAATTATTTTTGTTGCCCTTCTCTGGACTTTCTCCAGTTCCAGCACATCCTTCCTGAGGACCGGTGCCCAGAACTGGACAGCATACTCCAGATGTGGCCGGACCAGAGTCTTGTAGAGCGGGAGAATAATCTCTTTATTTCTGGAGTGAATCCCCTTTTTTATACATACCAGTAGTCTGTTGGCTTTGCTTGCAGCGGCTTGGCATTGCATGCCACTGCCAAGCCTGTTGTCCACCAGTACCCCCAAGTCCTTTTCCATCCTAGACTCCCCCAGAGGTTCCCCCCCTAGTGAGTAGCTTGCTTTTGTATTTCTGACGCCCAGGTGCATTACTTTACATTTTTCAACATTAAACCTCATCTGCCATGTAGTTGCCCACCCCGTTATTTAGTTTAGATCCGCTTGTAAGTTTTCCACATCCTGCATAGAAGATATTGGCATGCTTAGTTTAGTATCATCCACAAATACTGAGATTGCACTAGATATCCCCTCCTCTAGATCATTTATGAATAAGTTAAACAGGATTGGCCCCAGGACAGATCCTTGGGGGACCCCACTTTCCACTCCCGCCCAATCCGAGTACTCCCCATTAATCATCACCCTCTATACTCTCCCCTGGAGCCAGTTCTCTATCCAGGTACTCACCTTATGGTCCATACCTACCTTCCTTAGTTTGTACAGTAAGCGTTTGTGGGGAACGGTGTCAAAGGCCTTTGCAAAGTCCAGATACACCACATCCACAGGCTTACCTTTATCTAGATGGCAGCTCACTTCATCGTAGAAGGTTAATAGATTGGTTTGGCAAGAACTATTTTTCATGAATCCATGCTGATTACTACTAATAATACCGTTTTCATTACTAAAGTCTTGTATGTGGTCCCTTAACATCCCCTCCAAAATCTTGCAGACTACTGATGTTAGGCTGACCGGCCTATAGTTACCCGGGATATATCTCCGCCCTTTTTTAAATATTGGTACCACGTTGGCTTTTTTCCAATCAGCTGGCACCATACCCGTCTGTAAACTATCCTTAAAGATCAAGAATAATGGTCTGGCAATCACCTGGCTGAGCTCTTTAAGAACCCTCGGGTGCAAGCCATCCGGTCCCGGTGATTTATTTATGTTAAGTTTCTCTAGTTAGGTTCTAAGTCTATCTTCTGTTAGCCATGGCGGTACTTCCTGAGGTGTATTATTTAGTTTGGCCTTAAAAGCTGGGTTAGTGTAGCCGCCGATTCTTTTGTGAAGACTGAAGAGAAGAAATTATTTAACACTTCCGCCTTTTCTCTGTCCTCAGTGGCCAAAACTCCCTTATCGTCTTTTATAGGGCCAATGTGTTCTGGCCACACATTGATCTGACATGTGGACACACTTTATGTTTCAGACCCTCAAGTCCACCTACCTGATCAGGGTGAGGGATGGTGTGATCTTCTTGGGTGGAATCCCAGGAATACAGAAGACGGGGACATCTCTCTGGTGGGTTCCCATTACTGGATCCATCTGTAGGAAACACACACACTGACTGAATACATTGTTTCTATGTGTTTATCAGATGATGGGGGATCTAGGTGGATCCTCCGTACTGCTCTCTCCTTTACAATAAAGTCTCCTCTTACCCGGTGATGTGAGGGGCAGCTGATTGTCCATCATGATGTCCCTGTAGAGATCCTTGTGTCCTAAAAGTTCCTTCATCACACCATATGCCTCATCCTCCTCTTTGAACTCTTCTTTAACAACAATATTAAAATCCCCAAGGTTTTCACTCTGAACATATAATAAGATGTAACTTGTAATAAACATGCTGTGTATAAATCATAACTACCAATAATTGTTCCTCATCTACCTGATCATGTTGAGGGATGGTGTGATCTTTCTGTGTGGAATCCCAGGAATACAAAGGATGGATACATCTCTCTGGTGGGTTTCTGTAGCTAGATAATGCCACCATGGTGTCCTGGTACAGATCTTCGTATACTTTTAGAGACTCCAACTCCTCCATAACCCCATCCTCATCATCCTCCTCCTTTATCTCTTCTTTAGCATCAACTTTAGAAGCTCTCAGGGTTCCTCTCTGAATATATAATAAGAATGACAGAAATTGTAACAATGCAGATAATGTACAGATCCTAATGATACTATCAGTGATTGTTCCTCATCTACCTGACGATGGTGAGGGATGGTGTGACCTTCCTGTGTGGAATCCCGGGAATACAGAGGACGGGGACATCTCTCTGGTGGGTTCCCATTACTGGATCCATCTGTAGGAAACACACACACTGACTGAATACATTGTTTCTATGTGTTTATCAGATGATGGGGGATCTAGGTGAATCCTCCGTACTGCTCTCTCCTTTACAATAAAGTCTCCTCTTACCCGGTGATGTGAGGGGCGGCTGATTCTCCATCATGACGTCCTTGTAGAGATCCTTGTGTCCTTCTAAATACTCCCACTCCTCCATGGAGAAATAGACAGTGACATCCTGACACCTTATAGGAACCTGACACACACAATGATACAGTCACCATCCAGACACATCCCTTGTCTGTTACTGGATAATATCCCAGAATTCCCAGCACCGCTCACCTCTCCTGTCAGCAGCTCCATCATCTTCTTGGTGACTTCTAGAATCTTCTGCATGTTGTGTCTCTCAGCTTTTAGGGAGTCACATGGAGGCACTGTGATGGTCATATGATCTCCTGACTTCAGAAGAGGAAATCTCTGTATTGGAAAGCCAATATGAATATCATGTTAGAATCCCAGAATCCTCCTCACCTCTCTGGTCAGGTCTATGTTTTATTAATAGAGATAAGAGTGATGTCATGTGACCTTTCAGAATCCTCCTCACCCCTCTGGTCAAGTCTGTGTTTTATTAATAGCGATAAGTGTGATGTCATGTGACCTCCCAGAATCCTCCTCACCTCTCCGGTCAGCTCTGTTTTATTAATAGCGATAAGAGTGATGTCATGTGACCTTTCAGAATCCTCCTCACCCCTCTGGTCAAGTCTGTGTTTTATTAATAGCGATAAGTGTGATGTCATGTGACCTCCCAGAATATTCCTCACCTCTCCGGTCAGCAGGTAGATGATCTCCAGGGTGAGGTTTAGTATCCTCTCAGTCATGTGACTCCGGTCCTCCTCCATCCTCATTGATGTGGTCATGAGATCTGTGCAGGTTTCTCTGTGGATGGATAGTAGAAAATGATCTGTATGGTATTGGTTGTAGAATATTAGGATGGGGATATAAGGGGTTAATAGACGGGCTGCAGGTAGATTAGGTTACTTTGTGTCTATTGGGTTCCTTGCACCCTACACACCTATTATTATTGTTATTATTATTATACAGGATTTATAAAGTGCCAACAGTTTGCGCAGCACATACACCGGTCAGCCATAACATTATGACCACTGACCGGTATAGGGAATATCTTGTTACAATGGCATCTTAAAATTGGTGGAAAATATTAGGCATCAAGAGAACACGTTGTCCATGAAGTTGATGTGGTGAAAGCAGAAAAAAAATGGGCATAGCAGTTGGTGGTGTATGGGGCTGTGAAGCCCACGGTGACCCATGTCAAATTGCCTCATATAAAGTCCCAATCTGTGTTTTACACTGTATCCACCAAGGGGTTGGAGGTGTATGCTTCTCAGCTGGTCGTTTTCAGTTTGTACCATCATAAGAACATTGCTATTAGAGTTTTGAGATACTAGACCGGTCATGGATGGAGGTGGGTTGGGGGGAAGTTTGGGCTGCTCCCTCTCACCTGCCTCCTATCTATCCATTAGCAGCCATGTGCTCCCAGAGTGGAGACACTCAAATTCAAAAATGTTAGGACTGGAGATAAAACAGGGTGCCGTGTCGTGGCTCCGCAGCTTACACATGCGTGTCAACTAAACCCCTGTTCTTTATTTATATCATGAGACAGGACTACTTGGTTGGTGGCAGACTGGAGGGTGAGTACATCAGACTGGGGGCTGGCTGGCTTCCATGCACCTCTCTTAATCCTTTTCAATTCGTTTTTTTTTGTCCACAGCCAAAAGCTTCTATAATGGTCACATGAACATCAGAACTGGACTACGGAGCAATGGAAGAAGGTGGCCCGGTTTGATAAATCGGGTTTTCTTTTACATAGTTACATAGTTGGTGAGGTTGAATAAAGACAAAAGTCCATCCAGTTCAACCTGTGTAGATGTGTGTGGCTGTAATCATCTTGCATACCCCTGAATGTTCTGATCCTTGAGATGTACGTCTAAGAGTCTTTTGAAAGCCACCATACTACCCGCAGAAACCACCTCATGTGGTAGAGAATTCCACAATCTTGTAGCCCTAACAGTAAAGAACCCCCCACGTTGCCTGAGGTTAAAACGCTTCTCCTCTAATCGCATTGTATGCCCCCGAGTTCTCATGCAATCCCTTCGACTGAACAGCTTTTTTTCTAAGCCTAGATCCCCATTTAGATATTTAAAAATTGCTATCATGTCCCCCCTCAGGCGTCTCTTCTCCAGGGAGAATAAATCAAGCGATTGCAGACGCTCCTCATAATCAAGGTCCTCCAATCCCCTAATTAGTTTAGTTGCCCTTCTCTGGACTCTCTCCAGCTCCAACACATCCCTTCTGAGGACTGGTGACCAGAACTGGACCGAATACTCCAGATGAGGTCGGACCAGAGTTTTATAAAGTGGAAGGATTATAGTCTTATCTCTGGAATACATCCCTTTCTTTATGCATGCTAATATTCTGCTAGCCTTGGCAGCTGCCGCTTGACATTGCATGCTGTTGCCTAGTCTATCATCAACCAAGACTCCCAGATCCTTCTCCATTTTTTGATTCTCCCAAGAGTTCCCCTCCTAACGTGTATTGTGCTTTTATGTTTCTAGTCCCCAAGTGTAAAACCTTACACTTCTCCACGTTAAACCTCATTTGCCATGTCTTTGCCCACTCCGTTATTTTGTCCAGGTCATTCTGTAGGATATCTGCTTCATGCTGTGCTGTTATTGTCCTGCCTAATTTTGTGTCATCTGCAAAAACTGATATTGAACTACTGATCCCGTCCTCAATGCTGTTTATGAATAAATTGAACAAGGTTGGTCCTAGGACTGAGCCTTGGGGGACCCCGCTTACTACCTCAGACCAGTCTGAGTATGCGCTGTTTATTACCACCCTTTGGACACGCCCTTTTAGCCAGTTCCGTATCCAAGAGCAAACCCTGCTGTCGATACCTGCAGACCTTATTTTATAAATTATTTTATTATTTTACACCATGTGGATGGCCGAGTGCGTGTGCATCACTTACCTGGGGAAGAGATGGCACCAGGATGCGGTATAAGAAGGCAGAGGCAGTGTGATGTTTCAGGCAAAATTCTGCTGGTAAACCTTGTCTCCTGCCATTCATTTGTATGTTACTTTGGTGTCCATGCCTCAAAGGGTCAGGGCTGTTTCAGCAAAAGGAGGCCATACTCAATATTAGGTGGCTGGTCACAATGTTATGGCTGATCGGTGTATATCCTGTTATATCTGTTACATCCTGTCCTACCTGCTTGATCAGAAAGTTATCTTACAGGTGCCGGTTTTGTATATTGCTACTTGCAGGGCTGGGGATTTACCCTTTTTCTTCAGCAGTTGCTTTAAAAGTAAAACTATAGGACCCCATTTATGCTGTGTGGTGCAAATGCACTTTTTTTGCTCATCATTACACGTCACACCTTGGGGAGAACATTAATTTCAGTGGTCTACCCTACACATGACAACCGCAGTAAAGAACCATTTGCCTAACAATCCATGCCTATTGCCTAGAAAATGGCCATTGCTTGCTTTATAACATTTGGCTCTCCATGTCTTCAATGGGGTTCAGGTTCGGCACCTGAGCCTTAGTTATGTTCTGTGGACCCGTCTCACGAGGAACCCAGGTATGTTCATCTCATCTCCAGTGAGAAGGTGACACATCTCCAAAATGAAAAGAATGTTCCGGCCTCATAAGTGGGGAAATGTTCTGACCCTGAAGGGGTAATCTAAGTTTCCACACTATATATGTGTGTATCATCATCTGCTGGACATAAAAGACGTCACAGTGACTATGGAGGAAGAGGACGGACATGACGGGGGTTACTGGGTGTAAATAGAAAATAAGATCTTATTACCTCCTCTGCTGCCACTTCCAGCAATGTCTCCGCTCTACTTCCTCCCAACTCACCTCTCACCCGGAACTTCCTATTTATACCTGACATCACTTCCTGCCTTCCATAGAGACTTCCTGTCTTAATTTAAGCAAGACCACCACCTTGTGGAGCTCAGAGGAACTGCAGACCCAAGAAATGTGGTCTTGTCGTTGTTGCCAGGTGTCTTATGCCTCGTACACACGATCAGATAATCGTATGGAAAAAAAAAAAAAACGCTTTCGAATTGATCGCACGATAATCTGATCGTTAGTACACAGCTTTCGACAGCCGATCACAACATTTCATCCAACAAAATCCAAAGGGACAAACACGAAAACTTTTGTCGTACGATAGCCTAGCGAACGATAATCGTTTAATCAGTACAGTGTGCTTTCGCTAAAAATCGATAGACCTTGTTGGATATACAGAAGCGGACGGTAAAAATGATCTGGCGAGGATATATACTTGCACTGAAGAATAATCTGCACTGAGAATAAATGGGAATGAAAGAAAACACATCCTATGAGTACATTTCTAAAGTAATATAATGGTGTTTTTTTGTTTTTTTTTTATATTAGGAGAAGTGCCTTTTTTTCGTTTCTCCTAAACTTTACAGAGAGAGCTTGGAGGAGTGTTGGGAATCCCAAGTAGACAGAAGAAGCATCTGGACAGGAAAAGGTGTATTCACCTACATTGAGAAACAAGCTGGAAAGAATTGGGAAAAACAGAGACAAAGAGGAGAGACACACAGGATCAGAGATTTGCATACTACAGACTAAAACCGGGAGATAAGCATTTGGGTTTTCTGGCCAGGCCAGAACCTGCAGGGTCAGCCTACTGAGAGAGGTAGAGATGTTTGTGACCTGGGTGGGAGGAATCTCTCAACACAATGAGTCGGAACTTCAGGGAGGAATCCATATCTTGTGGCCCAGTTGGGCAACAAGTGGTGCAAACATCCAGGTTGCTTCAAGTGGATTTAATCTCTGGGCAAGATTTCAGATTTAGATATGCTAGCATCTCCATATTACTACAAGCTGAAAATCCTTTTCCCAAGGAGTGAGGATTATGTGATAGATCAGGATTATGTGATAGATCACAAGCCATATGCTTTCCCTTCAGTCCAATCATTATACAGTTTTTTGGGTCTATTGTGAAGACATTGGCAAGAATCACAGTATTTCCCTATTGGTCAATCAGGCCATGGTTACTACTTTGGTACCGGGTTAAAGGAACCCAGTCCTTTCTTTCAGATGAGATCTTCTGTCGCTGCATTAAATACTCCACCCTTGTTCATCTCTTTTCTGATTTTTCATCCTGGGTGGAAGAGACTAATCAGCCTTGGCTGTTTTTCTCGAAGCTGATACCTATAAATCCTACAACAGGATTTGAATAACGCTTGTTCAGGTTGGACTGATTTTTTTTCCCTTTGGTCTTAGTTCTTAGGTCAGGTCCATTCTCAACTTCAACTGATTCTAAGCTCTCTTAGAGGGCAGATCTCTGCAGTCCCTAGATATCTAATGAATCTTTAGGTAAACTCTTACTCATCCAATACTTTGATGGGCAGCTGCATCTTATACTTGAGGGAGAGACAAGATTCTCTACGTAGGATTTACTACTTGTTCTTAACTTCCTTGCCAGTACCAGATCAATTATTAATCCAGCTTGGGTAAAGACTGAGATATGAAGAAATCCTCTCTAAGAGCTATCTCTTCAGCCAAGAAGTTTCCCAAGATCAGGGCTTTAGGCTAAGAGGGATCCTTTGGTGACCGGCAGCTAAAAATTATTTTATTATAAGAGCACGTTCCTGCTTTGCCAAGCCTCTAGTCCAGTAATTCTCAATAGGGGTTTTACTGAGATCTACCCATCAATCTCAAGCAGCTGATGGTTAGATTGCATCCCCGCTGCCAACACATGCAGAACTAGGCAGGGAAGCGACTGTGATCATTCCTCTTCTGGTGCGCTGTTCCCCAATGGCACCTCCTCTCCTACCAGTATTATGTAGCCATAGTCATGATTAAGGCTGTAATGGCTGAAACGCATTGGCTTTCACTGCCTGTATCTCCCTTTACCACAAAGATAAAGGTACAATTTGCTGATCCATACCACTAGGTTGACATTTCCACTGGACTGTATCTGTAGCAAGACACTCGCATTTATATATGCGTAAAAAGGGCGCTCCCACTAGGAAAACCTAATATGTGTAAACAGTAACATAAATCCATATATATATACAGTGCAAGTATTCACAGCGCTTCACTTTTTTCACATTTTGTTATGTTACAGCCTTATTCCAAAATGGCTTCAATACATTATTTTCCGCAAAATTCTACAAACAATTCCTCATAATAACAACATGAAAGAAGTTTGTTTGAAATCTTTGCAAATTTATTAAAAATAAAAAAAATCCCATGTACATAAGTATCACACCCTTTGCTCAATACTTTGGTGAAGCACCTTTGGCATCAATTACAGCCTCAAGTCTTTTTCAGTATAATGCTACAAGCTTGGCACACCTATGTTTGGGCAGTTTCTCCCATTCTTCTTTGCAGGACCTCTTAAGCTCTCCAGAGATGTTCAATCGGGTTCAAGTCTGGTCTCTGGCTGGGCCACTCAAGGACATTCATAGAGTTGTCCTCTAGCCACTCCTTTGTTATCTTGGTTGTGTGCTTAGGGTCGTTGTCCTGTTGGAAGATGAACCTTTGCCCCATTCTGCGGTCCAGAGCGCTCTGGAGCAGGTTTTCATCAAGGATGTCTCTGTACATTGCTGCATTCATCTTTACCTCAATCCTGACTAGTCTCCCAGTCCTTGCCGCTGAAAAACATCCCCACAGCATGATTCTGCCACCACTGTGCTTCACTATAGGGATTGTATTGGCCAGGTGTTGAGCGGTGCCTGGTTTCTCCCAGACATTATGCTTGCCATTCAGACCAAAGAGTTCAATCTTTGTTTCATCAGACCAGAGAGTTTTGTTTCTCATGGTCTGAGAGTCCTTCAGGTGCCTTTTGGGAAACTCCAGGCGGGCTGTCATGTGCCATTTACTGAGGAGTGGCTTCTGTCTGGCCACTCTACCATACAGGCCTGATTGGTGGAGTGCTGCAGAGATGGTTGTTCTTCTGGAAGATTCTCCTCTCTCCACAGAAAAACGCTAGAGCTCTGTCTCCACCCTGTCATCACCCTGACCAATGCCCTCTCCCCCAATTGCTCAGTTTGGCCGGGCGGCCCGCTCTAGGAAGAGTCTTGGTGGTTCCAAACTTCTTCCATTTATGGATGATGCAGGCCACCGTGGTCATTGGGACCTTCAATGCTGCAGAATATTTTTTGTACCCTTCCCCAGATCTGTGTCTCAATACAATCCTGTCTCTGAGGTCTACAGACAACTCCTTGAACTTCATGGCTGTAACGCTCCTGCGTTTCATGTATGGTGTGGATTTTCAGCTGCAGAAATATTCCACTTCAGTAGTCATGTAAGAGAGATGCTGAGATACCATTCCCAACCTCAATGACTCATCATGTGTGGAAGGTCTTAATTCAGCTAGTAAATACACACACTCAACAAGCTGGTTCCTAGAGTGACTTTATGTATGTAGTAACACAGTGATGAAGATTTAAGAGACAGGTTGTGGAGGTGGTAGGTGACAGACACTTGAAGGTAAGACAGTAGCAGATGGATGCAGGTAGGTTTAGCAATCATGTATGGTAGCAGATGACAGAGTAGCAGGTGGACATACAAGAGTGATCAACCCAGTGCAGGAATAAGTAGCAGTAGTCTTAAGAGCTAGCAATCTAGATATGCAGATGTGATAAATAGTCTTTACTATGCAGAGCTAGATAGTGTAAGCTTAGTAAAAGTTTATAGAGGGTTCCCCTGCGGGGTACTTAGCACTAATAGCAATACAGCCGAAGGTTGGTTCAGGAGGAGCGGATGATCCGAAAGCGGGATGCAGGGATCAGCGCAGCGAGGTTCCGTCAGCGAGGTATGCTTGCAAGCACGAAAGCTTCAAGCCAAGTTAGCATCCAGGTAAGGGTGTTTGAACGAACACATGTGAGTGAGAACCGGCGCTTTAAATAGCCATCTAGTCCGGCGCTGAGTGATGACAGCTTCAGTCTTAAAGGTGTATGCGCACCTTTCCAAAAGAGAATGGTGGGGCGCATACACTTGTGAAAAGAGTAATTTAGGGTACCAAAGGTACCGGAACATTACAATGGCTTGGTTTGTGCTCTGACATGCACGATTAATTTTGGGGCCTTAAAAAGACAGGTATGTTCCTTTCCAAATCTTGTCCAATCAACTGAAATTACCACAGGTGGACTTCAATCAAGTTGTAGAAACATCTCAATGAGTGGGTGACTGGGGACAAAGAGAAGGCAAATTTATTAAATACTTTCTTTAGCTCTGTATATACAAAGGAGCATGGGGGAGCTCATGACCATAATGAGCACGGTATTGACACAGCCCCAAATGATCCACAATGGCTCAAAAGTGATATGGTCCAGAAATATTTAGACAGAATAAGGGTGGATAAAGCGCCTGGACCAGATGGCATCCACCCATGCATCCTAAAAGAATTGAGCGCTGTCATTTCTAAGCCTTTGTTTCTAATTTTTAGGGACTCGTTAAAGACTGGAATAGTACCACTGGATTGGCGTATGGCCAATGCGGTGCCTATATGTAAAAAGGGATCAAAGTCTTTGCCAAGTAACTATAGACCTGTTAGTTTAACTTCTATAGTCAGGAAGATATTGGAGAGTTTAATGAAAGACCACATAGATGAGTTCTTGCTGGAAAAAAATATTTTAAGCAACAGACAGCATGGATTCATGAAAGACAGAAGTTGTCAAACAAACCTGATTTCTTTTTATGCGGAGGTAAGTAAAACCTTGGACAGAGGGGTGGCTGTGGACATAATATACTTGGATTTTGCAAAAGACACAGTTCCCCACACACGGCTAATGTGGAAGGTAAAGTCTACTGGCTAGAAAAGATTGGTTTGTAATTGGATAGAAAATTGGCTAAAAGATAGAATTCAGAGAGTAGTGGTTAATGATTCTTACTCTGAATGGTCTAAAGTTATCAGTGGTGTACCCCAAGGTTCAGTGTTGGGACCCTTACTTTTTAATAACTTTATAAATGATATCGGGTCTGGGATTAAAAGTAGCATTTCAGTCTTTGCAGATTACACCAAGCTTTGCAGTGGAATAACTTCTTTACAGGATGTCTCCAGCTTACAAACTGACCTCAATGCACTGTTTCATTGGGCAACTATGTGGCAAATGAGGTTTAATGTTGATAAACGTAAAGTTATGCACTTGGGGGCTAAGAATATGCATGCATCATACATACTAGGTGGAGTAGAACTTAGGGAATCCATAGCGGAGAAGGATCTGGGTGTTCTGGTAGATCATAAGCTTAATAATAGCATGCAATGCCAAGCTGCTATTTCCAAAGCAAGCAAAGTCATTTCTTGTATTAAAAGAGGCATGGACTCCAGAGAGAGAGAGATATAATTTTGCCCCTGTACAAATCATTAGTAAGACCTCATCTGGAATATGCAGTTCAGTTTTGGGCACCAGTTCTTAAAAAGGATATCGGGGAACTGGAGAAAGTGCAGAGAAGGGCAACCAAACTGATAAGAGGCATGGAGGACCTCAGCTATGAGAAAAGATTAGAGGAACTGCATTTATTCTCTCTTGAGAAGAGGAGATTAAGGGGGGATATGATCAACATGTATAAATACATAAGGGGTCCATATAGTGAACTTGGTGTGGAGTTGTTCACTTTAAGGTCAACACAGAGGACAAGGGGGCACTCTTTACGTCTAGAGGAAAACAGATTCCATCTCCAAATACGGAAAGGTTTCTTCACCGTAAGAGCTGTGAAAATGTGGAATAGACTCCCTCCAGAGGTGGTTCTGGCCAGCTCCCTAGATTGCTTTAAAAAAAAGGCCTGGATTCTTTCCCGGGTGTACATAATATAACTGGGTACTAATATTTATAGGTAAAGTTGATCCAGGGAATATCTGATTGCCTCTCTGGGGCTCAGGAAGGAATTTTTTCCCCTGCTGTAGCAAATTGGATCATGCTTTGCTGGGGTTTTTTTTGCCTTCCTCTGGATCAACAGTGGGTATAGGATTGTGTATATGGGATTGTATGGTTGAGTTTTTAATACTGTTTTTTTTTTTTTGGTTGAACCGGATGGACTATGATCAGTGGAAACAGGATGCAACTGAGCTCAATTTGGAGTGTCATGGCAAAGGCTGTGATTACTTATGTACATGGGATTTGTTTTGTTGTTTTATTTTTAATATATTTGAAAAGATTTCGAACAAACTTATTTCCCGTTGTCATTACGGGGGATTGTTTGTAGAATTTTGAGGAAAATAATGAATTTAATCCATTTTGGAATAAGGCTGCAACATAAAAAAATGTGAAAAAAGTGAAGCGCTGTGAATACTTTTCGGATGCACTGTATACACAATATCAAAGTTCAAAAATCAATAGATGTCAAGTGCCAAATGCAGTACACAAAATTGGTGCAGTCCGTGCTCCATTCCTGTGTGCCCACTCACTCACCAGCTGCCAGACTCCCATAACAGAAGTCACGTGCGCTTTGCAAAACATCTCAGTTGCTGGGATTAGTAGTCCTCCAATGGAGCTCCTTCTTTGTGGATGCGGATTCCCTTCATATATAGTATAATGTCAGAAAAGAGGAGGAATATATAGTGTAATTCTGTTTATTAAAATGATACTTAAAAACACAGTATTGCACTCACTTTTGTACAAGGTAAAACCAGCATAAAACCGGAAATCGGAAGTACGCCGCCACTTGCGTGTCACCGGCCGGATGTGAGGTAACCACTCGCAGCCAACTGACACGTTTCGTCCCTTCCACAGGACGTTATCAAAGGCTACCACAGGGTGGTGTAAAATGTCCATTAATATAGTCCAATGCCTCCCCCTCTAAACCTGATTTCCATTAATCTCTAACTCCTTCCTTCCTGTTTTCTGACATCACATCCTCTTCCTTTTATCTCCTTTCCGGTGTATCTGGCTTTAACCAGTTCCGGACCGCCCGCTGCAGTTTTACTGTGGCAGGCAGCCCCTCCTGCGCGAACCAACGTAGTACTATGTCGGTCGCGCGCATGGTGCTGGGGGGTGAGCGTGTGCTCCCACCCCCACTAAGCAGCAGGAATGCCAATGCACAGGGCCAGCAGCCATGATTGCGAAAGGGCACTCGCGATCGCAGCTGACCGTCCTTGTCTCTCAGCGGGGAGCGATCGTGGGTGCCCGCCGGCAATCGCGGCTGCAGGCCCGTGCATCAGCATCCCCACTGCCTAGTGGGGGCAAGTGCGCGCCGGCGCGCGCTTGCCCCCAGGAGCGCTCCCGCAAACCTCCGCGATTCGCGCAGCCAAGCCAGCCTGCCGCAGTATATATGCGGCGGGTGGTCGGTAAGTGGTTAATAATGATTAAAATAATAAAAATACATTAATTAAAATAATAATAGTTTCTAAATCTACTCTTGGTATGGCTTTTCGCCATCTAGTGGGGCATTATGTTATTGCAGTGGTTAATTATATCTTAACCACTTACGGAACCGCTTACCGCATATTTGTGTCGCTACTTTGATGATAAATACCGGGGTATTTTTTTTAAACTGCAGGCGGTCCACTTTATCATAAGGGTGGTCCCAGCGGCGGATTCGCAGCGGGATCACCTTTATGGGCGTCGGGTGAGGTGCCCCCACTGGTGTGAATATCTCTGACCAAACAATCAGAAATAGACTTCATGAGGGTGGCTTGATGTCCTCTAGTGGGCCCTGTGCTCACTCTCCTGCACTGTGGAGCTTGTTTTCCCTTAAACACCAGAATTGGCGGGTCCACCACTGGCGCCCTGTGTTTTTCACAGATGAGCGCAGGTTCACCCTGAGCACATGTGACAGACGTGAAAGGGTCTGGAGAAGCCATGGAGAATGTTATGCTGCCTGTAACATCATTCAGCATGACTGTTTTGGTGGTGGGTAAGTGATGGTTTGGGGAGACATATCCATGGAGGTTTGCAAAGACCTCTACAGGCTAGACAATGCCACCCTGACTGCCATTAGGTATTGGGATGAAATCCTTGGACCCATTGTCAGACCCTACATTGGTGCGGTGGGTCCTGGATTCTTCCATGTGCATGACAATGGCCGGCCTCACGTGGTGAGAGAATGCAACCAGTTCCTGGAGGATGAAGGAATTGATACCACAGAATGGCCCCCATGCTTGCCTTAAATCCAATAGAACACCTCTAGGACATTATGTTTTGGTCGATCCGATGCCACCAGGTTGCACCTCAGCCTGTTCAGGTTGGTGATGCCCCAGTCCAAATATCCCAGGGCACCATCTGTTATCTCATTAGGAGCATGCCCCGATGTTGTCAGGCGTGCATACAAGCACGTGGGGGCCAT
The DNA here is from genome assembly GCF_965119305.1 of Pelophylax lessonae. NCBI lineage: Eukaryota > Metazoa > Chordata > Amphibia > Anura > Ranidae > Pelophylax > Pelophylax lessonae. Next base: position 42,839,708 of record NC_138770.1, read on the forward strand.
ACAAACTACTGAGGACCATTCTGAGTTGCTGCAATGAAATTTCAGCAAAATGGACTAGCCTGCTGCATCAGCCTTCTTGGTTGATAATTTTAATTTCCATGAAACAATGTGGCATCCTTTCATTCCTAACATTACCAAGTCCATACCAGTATGGATATCCAGCATGATATTTTTCCCCATTGAGATCTGATGTGTTTTCCAAGTGTTCCTTTCATTTCTTTGAGCAGTGTATAACAAAGTCTGATTTCCATGTATAGCATTTCACACTCAGGACAGGAACATGGCTTCCCCTGTATGATATTTTCTGATGTCTGTGAAGATTAGACACCTTTGAAAAACATTTCCCTCACTCTGTGAAGGAATAAAGTTTTTCCCCTCTGTGAGACTTTTGATGCCTACTAAGGCCGGATTTCTGTAAAAAACATTTCCCACAGTCAGGACAGGAATACGGCTTCTCCCCTTTGTGAGATCTTTGATGACTAATAAGGTCTGATTTCTGTGAAAAATGTTTTCTGCATTCAGGACAGGAATACGACTTCTTCCCGGTGTGAGTCCTCTGATGTCTGTAAAGACTCCACTTCTCTGAAAAACATTTCCCGCACACAGGACAGCAATGCGGTTTTTCCCCCATGTGAATCCGCTGATGTGTGTAAAGATGGGACACCTGTGAAAAACATTTACCGCACTCAGAACAAGAATATGGTTTCTCCCCCGTGTGAATCCTCTGATGTCTGTAAAGACTTGATTTCACAGAAAAACTTTTACCGCATTCAGGACAGGAATACAGCTTTTTCCCCTTGTGAGATCTCTGATGTACATTAAGATGGGATACCTGTGAAAAAGATTTCCCGCACTCAGAACAGAAATACGGCTTCTCTCCTGTGTGACTTCTCTGGTGTCTGTAAAGTATGCACTTCTCTGAAAAACATTTCCCGCACTCAGAGCAGGAATAAGAGTTCTCCCCTGTGTGAATCCTCTGATGTCTGTGAAGTCTGGACTTCTCTGAAAAACATTTTCCACACTCAGAGCAGAAACAAGACTTCTCCCCCGTGTGAATCCTCTGATGTCTGTAAAGTGTGGACTTCTGTGAAAAACATTTTCCGCACTCAGAGCAGGAATAAGGCTTCTCCCCCGTGTGAGAACTTTGATGCAGAACAAGTCCTGATTTCCATGCAAAATATTTCCCACACTCAGGACAGGGATATAGCTTTTTCCCTGTATGAGATCTCTGATGTACAGTAAGATCTGATTCAGAGCTAAAGCTTTCCCCACATTCAGGACAGGAACATGTCTCCTCCCCTTGAATTCCGGCACCATCCCTCACAGTATGAGGTTGCTCAGAGCCAGAGGGATTTGATGGTCTATCCACACTGTGAAGTCCACCATCCATAGCTGAGCTCATTGTCTTTTCTCCTGCACAATCTCTTGTGATGTCCTCATCTTCCATTTTACAGCTTAGAGATAAAGGGAGATGGTCCTTTGAGGGTTTCTCGATGGCATGTCCTGGAAAAATATAAAAACATGATTAATAGATACAAGATTAATATGATTTCACCTGGATCAAATAGGTTTTATTGAGCAGATGTTCTCTGTGGGTGTCCCAACCAGCTGTGATTTCCCCTCTTCATTAAAAGTTATTTTGGTCCTCCTCTCAGATCACTTCTACATTTACACAGCCTTGTCAGAAGATCAGGAACAAATTGGGGACCTGGAGTTGCATGCTCTTTACACAACCACAAGCCTAGACAATGTGTTAAAGGTTCTTTGATAAGGACATTTCAGACCTGTAGAGCTATTAGTGTAGACCACTGTCACCAGACCAGTGCAGCCAGCAACAGTGTTCCTGATCATCACCACACCAGTGCCGTGTTGCCTCTGCCTGCTGCCTGTACTTACCCTGGCATGTTTTTGTGACCATGTTCATGTAATGTATGCCCCTATAAAACCTAAAGGTGCTCCTTGGATTTTGAGCCCTTCTGTGTAGTTAGGCTGTGAAAAAGATTCACATTTGGTTAGCACCAAACTTAGGAGAATAGTGTTTTGGGGTATAATTCTAAGTGCACCTATGATATGTGTTAGAATTATCTTATTAATTATTATTATTAATAATTGACATTTTTATTCCTGCATTTTCCAAAAAGTTGGAAAAAATGACTTTTTCAAAAGACTCACTATGCCTTTCAGAAAAAAACTTTGGATTGGGTTTGATTTCCAAAATTGGGCCATTTTGTTGGTGTTTCTACTGTCCTGGTGCTCCAGGGCCTCTAGGTCAGGGATGGCGAACCTTGGCACCCCAGATGTTTTGGAACTACATTTCCCATGATGCTCAACTACACTGCAGTGTGCATGACCATCATGTGAAATGTAGTTCCAAAAAATCTGGGGTGCCAAGGTTCGCCATTACTGCTCTAGGTAGTAAGGAGATTAGATGCACATTTTATGCTCCTTGAAAGCCCGAAGGTGCTCCTTGAATTCTGGGCAGAATTCTGGGCAGAATATATTCTGGTCAAAATTTATGAAAAAAAGATAGTTAAAAATATTCGGGATTTTTAGCACAAAATAAAAAAAAACCCAGCAGTAATTAAATATTACAATTTTTTTTATTTTTAATATTAAGATAGTGTTTTTTGTGAGACATGTGATGTATTTTATTGTGAGGGGCTGCATCTGCATTTCATTGTATGATTTTTATTGTAAAATGTTAATACATTTTCAGATTCTGAAATGAACGGAATCTCCGGCTGTTTGTTTTCAAGCAGAAGTGGTCGATATAAATAAATTGTATCTCCAGCACAGAGGAAGCAAGGAGAAAGGGGGTTTATCTGAGAGAAAAGGAGATCTAATGTGCAGGACGGACATCAGTACAAGGAGGTGACTATTATCAACCTAGGATATCACTCATCTCCCGTCCTACACTGGACCGATCATTTGCAGTAACAGAGCAGAGGTGACAGAAGAATATATTGTGGCCCACCTGTGTTGATCTCTGTAGGAGTGTCCTCCTCTTTAAATGTCCTCCTCATTCCAGCCTCCTCCTTATATTGCTGATCATCCCTCATATACATCTTTTTGACTTCGTCCTCAACCTTTATGTTCATCAGATCTTCACCCTAAACCAACAGCATGGCAGAAAATAACATCTGTAACATAGAAGTATTTATGATGTGAGATCACAGAAAATATCATCTTGTAGAGTCCACACATCGTCTCCACATGTCAGTGTTCAAACACTTTATGTTCCAGACCCTCAACTCCACCGACCTGATCATTGTGAGGGATGGTGTGATCTTCCTGTGTGGAATCTCGGGAATACAGAGGACGGGGACATCTCTCTGGTGGGTTCTTGGTATTAGATGACTCCTTCATAATGTCCTTGTAGAGATCCTTGTGTCCTTCTGAAAACTCCTCCATCACACCATACTCTTCTTTATACTCTTCTTTAACAACAATATTATCCTTGAAGTTTCCACCCTGAATATAAAATAAACATTCAAAGTAATATACATGCTGTTTATAAATCATAACTACCAATAATTATCAATCATCTACCTGATGATGGTGAGGGATGGTGTGACCTTCCTGTGTGGAATCCCGGGAATACAGAGGACGGGGACATCTCTCTGGTGGGTTCCCATTACTGGATCCATCTGTAGGAAACACACACACTGACTGAATACATTGTTTCTATGTGTTTATTAGATGATGAGGGATCTAGGTGGAGCCTCCGTACTGCTCTCTCCTTTACAATAAAGTCTCCTCTTACCCGGTGATGTGAGGGGCGGCTGATTCTCCATCATGATGTCCTTGTAGAGATCCTTGTGTCCTTCTAAATACTCCCACTCCTCCATGGAGAAATAGACAGTGACATCCTGACACCTTATAGGAACCTGACACACACAATGATACAGTCACCATCCAGACACATCCCTTGTCTGTTACTGGATAATGTCCCAGAATTCCCAGCACCGCTCACCTCTCCTGTCAGCAGCTCCATCATCTTCTTGGTGACTTCTAGAATCTTCTGCATGTTGTGTCTCTCAGGTTTTAGGGAGTCACATGGAGGCACTGTGATGGTCATATGATCACCTGACCTCAGAAGAGGAAATCTCTGTATTAGAAAACCAATAGAAATATCACGTTAGAATCCCAGAATTCTCCTCACCTCTTGGGTCAGGTCTAGGTTTTATTAATAGAGATAAGAGTGATGTCATGTGACCTCCCAGAATCCTCCTCACCTCTCCGGTCAGGTCTGTGTTTTATTAATAGAGATAAGAGTGAAGTCATGTGACCTCCCAGAATCCTCCTCACCTCCCCGGTCAGCAGGTAGATAATCTCCAGGGTGAGGTTTAGGATCCTCTCAGTCATGTGACTCTGGTCCTCCTCCATCCTCCTTGATGTGGTCATGTGATCTATGCAGGTTTCCCTGTGGATGAAAAGCAGAGAATTATCTAGACGGGTCCTTGATTTCATGGATACAATGGTAATATATCCACTTAGTCTCTCACACTTTTTTCACCCATATTGGAATAGAGCAATTTTCTAATTTCTGCTATGAGCCTGTTTATTCAGAGACAATTTTGTCATTACTTAGGCCTCATGCACACTGGAAGTTATAAAAATGTAGAACTGCCCCCTAGAGGACTGCTGAGAATTACACTTTATGGATTCCCCTGGGTTACCCCTAGCAACGGACAGCAGATAACAGCATTAAAAGTTCTTGGCTCAGTCAAACATCAGGGGATGTTTTTGTGGTTTTATTGAGAACTTGGATAGGAGAAGGGATAAGTGGGATACTCCAACTATTAACTATTCACAGTCTGAGGGACAGCTTACTGTAGAATGCGGCAAGGCCGCTGCTTCACTTTGCCACTAAATGAAGGTACTTTAAATGTTCCTGTGTAAATATTCTCTTCAGGGTTCTGAAACTGGCACCCCCTTTTCTCTCAATGCCTGTGTGCTGACACCCATCCGCTGACCTTAGCTTCTGGAGTTGTCCCCTTCCTGGCAGACCCCTGGGCAAGTTCCCCTGTACTCACGGACACTGTTTTTCCAGAGTCAGATTTGCCTCCAAACTCCACTTGTCAGCATCCACTGGACCTCTGGGTTCAGCAACACCTTCAGGCCGACTGCCTGTGACCACCTTTCACAACTGCAGAAGAAGAAACAGCTGTACCCTCCTTCTGGGACTTCCCACCCAAAGACCCCCTGCCACGTGTGCCCTTGACTTTTATAGCCTATCCCAGGATGCACCACTGTTTGTGCCAACCCACTGGGACAGCTACAAAAGCCTGTGTGTCACTGGCTGGGTTTCCTCCACTGTCCAACAGCCCTTCCTTTTGGACACCGTGGGGAGATTCCCTCAGACCAGATAAATCACACATGGACACATGCAACAGGCATAACTAATAATCAGGCTCCCCTGAGAAGCAGACAGAGCAAACTATATTTCACCTGCCTAGCACCTATCTAGGAGGGTGCTACAAAAATGTCAGCAGAAGGCCTTATGCACACTGGAAGTTATAAAAACATCAATAGAAGGCCTCATGCACACTGAAAGTTATAAAAACATCAGTAGAAGGACTCATGCACACTGGAAGTTATGAAAACGTCAGTAGAAGGCCTCATGCACACTGGAAGTTCTGAAAACGTAGGTAGAAGACCCCATGCACACTGGAAGTTCTGAAAACGTAGGTAGAAGGCCTCATGCACACTGGAAGTTATGAAAATGTCAGTAGAAGGCCTCATGCACACTCGAAGTTATGAAAATGTCAGTAGAGGGCCTCATGCACACTGGAAGTTCTGAAAATGTTAGTAGAAGGCCTCATGCACACTGAAAGCTCTGAAAACGTCAGTAGAAGGCCTCATGCACACTGGAAGTTCTGGAAACATCAGTAGAAGACCTCATGCACACTGGAAGTTATAAAAATGTCTGTAGAAGGCCTCATGCACACTGGAAGTTATGAAAACATCAGTAGAAGGCCATATGCACACTGGAAGTTCTGAAAACGTCAGTAGAAGGCCTCATGCACACTGGAAGTTCTGAAAATGTAGGTAGAAGGCCTCATGCACACTGGAAGTTCTGAAAACGTCAGTAGAAGGCCTCATGCACACTGGAAGTTCTGAAAACGTAGGTAGAAGGCCTCATGCACACTGGAAGTTCTGAAAATGTCAGTAGAAGGCCTCATGCACACTGGAATTTATGAAAATGTCAGTAGAAGGCCTCATTCACACTGGACGTTATAAAAACGTCAGCAGAAGGCCTCATGCACACCGGACGTTTTTTACAGCGGCTGTTTTTGGCGTCAAATGTTTTTTCTGCAGCCAGTAAACCCCCCAGCATGTTCTCCTATGTCTCCATGCACACACAGGCAGTTATCAGTAGATTTTGGCAGGGGCGTTTTCTGTCTGGAAATAAAAACGCGAAAACTAGTGTGAGTGGCATTTTTCAGCTGTAAAAACGCTCTAACTTTAATAAATGCTGATAAACGCCAAAAAACGTTTTTTTTACGTTTTTTTTATGCCATAGCTTTTTTAAGCCTGGGTTGTGTTTGGAGGTGTCATTGATGGAACATAGCCTGGGGTCACACTGGTGCATGCTGAACACCGCATGTGATTTGCATCAAAAACGCACCGCATTCCTGTGCACATCACATGTAATGTCTGTGCGATGTGATTTGAGTCATATTTTGTAGGCCTCAAATTGCATCACATTTGCACCAAAATGTTGTAGGACCTTTTTTTTTTCTCCACACCTAATCGCATTGCATGGGTGTGAACACCCATGTGATGCGATTCTGGCAAGCGCACTGCATTTTGCAACCTGTTTCGGGGTAACCATTCATGGAACATAAAGCCCTGTTGACATTGTGCCGATTAGGCATGCGATTTGTCATGTCGAATCGCATGTCAAATTGGAGCCTATTGCCGGCAACGTCACCGGTTCACACTGAGGGCGGGTTGGAAATCATTCAGCTGAACGCGCACGATTTCAAACTTGCATGTCAGTGCGACTTCGAGGGGAGATTTGACAGACATCTGTACGGGCTCATGCACAGATGTCTATTGAAGTCGCCAAAAGTAGTGCAGAATCTACTTTTGGGAATGGGTGCGGTGCGGCTCCGCAAAGTCAGGGATGCACCAATTCGGACAGTGACGTTGCCGAAAATAGCCTCTGATTTGGCATGCGATTTGACATGTCAACTCTGCCCAATGTGAACGGGGGGCTTAATGTTCCATAAACGACACCCCGAAACAGATTGCAAAATGCAGTGAGCTTGACAGAATCGCATCGCATGGATGTTCACACCCATGCAATGCGATTTTGATGCGGGGGAAAAAAGGGTCCACATTTGCACCAAAATGTTGTAGGACCCTTCCCCCCCCCCCCCCCCCCACACCTAAATCTTATCACATGAGTGTGAACACTCATCCTAAGCGATGCTGGAAAGCATTGCATTGTGGGAAAGTGGGAGTTACTAAAATAGCAGAGAGGTGATTTTTAGCTAAAAACGCCAAAAAACGCCAATACAAAAAAAGCTAAAAAATGCTGGAACACTCATTACAAAGCTACTGGCGTTTTTATAACGTCCCGTGTGCATGAGACCTAAAGATAACAACATAATACATATATTGCGCCAAAAGTGAATATGTGAAACAGTGACAAATGTTGCCAAATATAATAAATATAGGTATATGTGAATAAATTAATAAAAAATCATAGAATTTATCATATACAAACCACGTGAATAAATCTCATAAATAAGAATCAATATCATAAATACATTCAAATAATATTTGAAATAATAATTGAAATAACAGTTCAATATTTTTCAAATATTATAATATTATATAATATTTATGATATTGATTCTTATTTATGAGATTTATTCACGTGGTTTGTATATGATGAATTCTCAGATTTTTTTTAAATGAATTTATTCACATATACCTATATTTATTATATTTGGCAACATTTGTCACTGTTTCACATATTCACTTTTGGCGCAGCATTATTAAAATTTTTTTGGTTCATTTGTGTTATGTGAAAGCACTGAATGCATGCAGCCATTGGGAGTTTATTGGTGTTTTAAAATATTTAATTGCGCTGATTTTATTCTGTTTTTATAATACATATATTGTTTTTTTAAGTGAATATTGTCCTGCAACAATTAATTTTTTTCCCCCAATTCTTAGACAATTAAGGGTAATAAAACTACGAGGGATTTAGCGCCCTTTGAACAACTCCTGGTATCTCAGGACCATATGCCTCCCAGATATATGCACTGATCTCACAACCACCTGACGATTTTGTCTTGCCAGGTATTCTCAAATGGGAGGGGGAACTGCAAAGGACGTTCTCAGATTCCCAGAGACGCAATATTGTTTGATTCTCCCTCAAATCCTCCATCTGCACGCGGATCCAGGAATCCAATTATAAAATCTTAACACACTGGTACTTCACACCGGTCCGGCTTCGACGTATCTTCCCGGAGGCGACGGATAGGTGCTGGCGGTGGGTACCATGTCCCACGTTTTCTGGTCCTGTTCGAAACTCCAGGGTTTCTGGTCGGAAGTGAGACGCATTACCCAACTGATGACCGACCGGGTTGTCCCTGATGATCCGGCGTTCTTTCTGCTTCACTGCACGGGCATAGCTCTTAAACGCTACAAAGGCTCTGTGTTGCAGCACCTTTTGGATGCGGCAAAGACCTGTATTAGCCTCTGCTGGAAAGACACCTCCCCTCCGACGGTTGCCCTCTGGCGGCGGAGGGTTAAATGGATACATGACCTGGAGGATCTGGTACTCACGGCACAGGGTAGAAGGGAGCAGTACTCTAAGACGTGGTCCTGTTGGAATTCGTTCATGTTCTCTGATGAGGGCCTGGTATTGCAGGGTCTACCTCTGTACTCGGGGACCTGATTGGGGGTGGGGTCACCTGCACGGGAAACATTTCCGGTCATCCCTTTGTCATCCTTGCCCTTCCCCCTCACGTCCATTCAGCTTTGGCCTTCTCCCGCCGGGGGCCTCGTCGGGAGCTGGACTCATACCTGACTTTCCCTCTCTTATGCCTCTTTACTACCTCCTTTCTTTTTTCTTTTTCCTCTTTCGCACAAGTTGTCTTGCTGGTCCTTTCTCTTCCCTATTGCCCTACCAAGGGCACCAAATTTAATTGCAGGTAATGACATGTGCACTCTCTCTCATGATATACTTACCCATGATTCAGGATGTTACTGGTGATTGTCTTATAGACCACTGTTTCTCTTACCCCCGTTGAATGGGGACTATGCAGTATTTTTCTGTGGTTTTACGAGTTTGTCTGTTAGCTGAGACTCTGTTCCTTGCACCTTTATGGGTAAATCGAATGTAGATTTGTTTCTTATATTTTGCTGCACTTTTGTATCCTTTTCTATTGTTTAATAAAGAATTTGAAAAAAAAAAAAAAAAGAAAGAAATATAAAAAGTGCGCATTTTATTCTGTTATTTTTCCTTTTTAAAAGAACACTAAAATTAGGATTCTGGTACAAAGCATAGCAAAGTTATTTTCAAATTAAGTAAAGTGAGTTTTTTTTTAAATTTTGCGTTTTTTTTTTTTTAGTGTGATACGTGTAAATATTTGTAAAAGGTGTAAAAAAAAAAAAATGATTGTAAATGGCAAACAAAAGCAGAAAAAAAGTTTAAATACTAGGTAATAAAATAGAAAAAAAGAATCACCAAGAAAATTATAATTAAATAGAGAAGGAGCATAAGGAGTTAATTAGGGCTGATTAGAGTAAACTAAGGGTTAATAACAGAGAAACATTTAATTGAAGAAAAAAAACAAAAAAAAAAAAATTATTTTATTTTTTTTTTTTTTACTTGTTAGGTTCCCGACCGCTCTATAGCAGATTTACTGCTCTGCGCAGAATCACGTGTATATATACATTATTTTGCCCTTCCAGGTCTTGGGTGCGAGGTCACCGCCGCCGCCTGCTCACTCCCGCTGTGATTTTACACAGTGGGAGCCAATCAGCGGGTCCGATGTCTGCCGGGATGATCCGCCGATTGTTCAGTACTCTGACAGAATGACAGTTTGACTATGTAAACAAGGGAGCCTGTTATTCTGTGAGTACAGAGAAGACATGGATCCTGTGAAGCAGGAACACCGATCCATGACTTCAAGCAGTAAAAGCACCTCTCCCACAGTTAGTAAGCACTCCCTAGACACACATTTAACCCTTTAATCGCCCCTGATGTTAACCCCTTCCCTGCCAGTGTCATTAGTACATTGTGACAATGACACAGTGACAGTGCATATTTGTTTTAGCACTGATCACTGTATTAGTGTCACTGGTCCCCAAAAAATGTATTAAAAGTGTCAAGGGTCCAATTTGTCCGCCGCAATGTCACAGTCCGGCTATAAGTCACTGATCGCCACCATTACTTGTAAAAAAATAAATAAATACATAAAAATATCCCCTAGTTTGTAGACGCTATAACTTTTGTGCAATCAATATAAGCTTATTGGGATTTTTTTTTTAACAAAAATATGTAACAGAATAGTTGGCCTAAATTGATTAAGAAATTTGATTTTTTACATGTTTTATAGCAGAAAGTAAAAAAAAAAAAATATATATATATATATATATATATATATATATATATATTTATATATACTGTATATATATATTTTTTTTTTCAAAATTATCAGTCTTTTTTTGTTTCTAGCGCAAAAAATAAAAACCGCAGAGGGGATCAAATACCACCAAAAGAAACCTTTGTTTGTGGGAAAAAAAGGACATCAATGTTATTTGGGTACAGCGCCGCACGCACTGCGCAATAGTCAGTTAAAGTAACGCAGTGCCGTAAGCAAAAAAATGGCCTGGTCGGCGGAGGGGGAATATTCCGGAGGTCAAGTGGTTAACTGACTTTATCTACAGATTGAAGTTCATCCCTTTGATCTGTAAATGAAGAAACAGAAAGTTGCATAATGATACAATATTTCATTGTATCTTTCTGCATTTGTGGCTGAGAAATGTTGTTGATAAACAATAAACATTGCCTGACTGCTTTTTGTTTTTACAGCTCCTACTGCGTGCACTCGGCAATGCAGCTGTGATTAATTAGAGATGAATTGCCGTGTACTGGGACATGGGGGATCCCGGCAGAAGGACTAGACAAGCCCTGCGTACAATGATGACATCTTTTTGGGCGTGTCTAATATGCCCAGAGTCTGAAACTGGTTATGTATTATTGTGGCTTGGCATTATTATAGCACCGCACTAATTATTTTATGCATTTTCATTTTAGGGTGATATTCACTTAAGAGTGCAGACAAGCTTTAATTATTATTTTTTTTTTTTGGAGCTCTGGAGTTGTATTACCACTCATCTCTAAAATGAAGAGAATGTTCCGGCCCCCGTGAGTGGGGAAATGTTCTGCCCCTGAAGGGGTTAATCTAGGTTTCCACACTATATATGTGTGTATCATCATCTGCTGGAGATAAAAGACGTCACAGTGACTATGGAGGAAGAGGACGGACATGACGGGGTGGGGGGGGGGGGGTTACTGGTTGTAAATAGAAAATAAGATCGTATTACCTTCTCTGCTGCCACTTCCAGTAATGTCTCCTCTCTACTTCCTCCCGACTCACCTCTCACCCAGGAACTTCTTATTTATACCTGACATCACTTCCTGTCCGTGCTTGACACCACTTCCTGATTGGATTCCATAGAGACTTCTTGTCTCAGTATAAGTGAGATTACTAGCTTGTGGAGCTCAGAGAAACTGCATCCCTGAGAAAGCCTTGTCATTGTGTCCATGTGTCCCAGATGCTGCAGGACAGTCCCGAAATTTTGGCTACTCTCCCAGTGTGTCCTCATTTCTCCCGTCCCTTCTGTATTGAACATTATTGTAATCGTCCTGTCCCCTCTCTACATTGTAAAGCACTGCGCAAACTGTTGGCACTATATAACGTGGGCACTATACAGTATCTCACAAAAGTCAATACACCCCTCACATTTATGTAAATATTTTATTATATCTTTTCATGTGACAACACTGAAGAAATGACACTTTGCTACAATGTAAAGTAGTGAGTGTACAGCTTGTATAACAGTGTACATTTGCTGTCCCCTCAAAATAACTCAACACACAGCCATTAATGTCTAAACCGCTGGCAACAAAAGTGAGTACACCCCTAAGTGACAATGTCCAAATTGGGCCCAATTAGCCATTTTCCCTCCCCGGTGTCATGTGACTCGTTAGTGTTACAAGGTCTCAGGTGTGAATGGGGAGCAATAAAATCATGACTTAATAGCGAAAACACAACAAACACAAAGGGTGGGACTTTAAATGAAGTGTGACCAGCTGAATAACATGGTAAATTTGTCCAGAGATGTATAGTAACGAAGTAGAACTACTTAAGTACTGTACTTAAGTACCGAAATGCGGTATCTGTACTTTCCTAGAGTAGAATTTTTTTCTCCTACTTCCACTTTTACTTCACTACATTTTTTCGATGATTTCGATACTTCTACTCAAGTATTTTTTTTTTTGTGCTGCATAGTTACTCGTTACTTTTAAAAAAATTACCACTGCCAGAACAGTAGATGGCAGGTTGCATAAAGCTCAAAAAAATGCGTATAATGCCATTTGTAAATCAGCGCATACGAAAATAAAGGCTGTGTATAATAAAAGCTGCTATACCAAATCTTTCCAATAAAAAGAAAATATGAAACAAACAAATAAATGGTGCTACAGCGCTTAAAGTGCATCAAGAAACTACTAACAAACACAGGTTAATCATTTGAATAAATCATTTGAAATAATAAAAAACAATATGATGTTCAAACGTTTGACTTCTTTCTTTAATAACTACATAACAGAGTACTTGTACTTCTACTTTCAGTACTTGAGTAGAAATTTTTTTTCAAAACTACTGGTACTTTTTACTTTTAGTACTTAAGTAGCAAATCTTTTGAAAAAACTACTTGCAATACTTAAGTAAAAAAAATGTTGAATACTTTAGTACTTCTACTTAAAGCGGTTGTATCCCGCTTTTTGACACTTTTACCTACAGGTAAGCCTATAATAAGGCTTACCTGTAGGTACAAATAATATCTCCTAAACCGGCACGGTTTAGGAGATATTTACAGTGCATGCAGCCGCTCGCGCGAGCGGCGCATGCGCTCTGAAGGTCCGGGGGGACCTTCAATTAAGTTGCCGGGAGCTTGCCGGAAAAATCACTCCCGCGCGCATGCGCGGCTCCGGCCAATCAGCGCGCTGGAGCCGTCTCTTCCGGCCAATCAGCGCGCCGGAGCCGCCGAACCCGGAATAGACGACGAGGGATCATGGCAGCGCCCGCATCGATGTCCGGGGGTCCGTGTCGGGGCTTCGTTTTAAGGTAAGTTAAACATAATGGGCTAGTATGCGATGCATACTAGCTCATTATGCATTTGTCTTGCAGGTTTTTTTTTTATAGGGTTTACAACCGCTTTAAGTAACTTTTTCTGCGAGCACTTCCACTTCTACTCAAGTCACTTTTTGATCGAGCACTTGTACTTTTACTCAAGTAGAAATTTTGAGTACTTTATACAAGTCTGAATTCGTCATAGAAAGGACCAGAGGGGTAATAATTCATAATTTTATTAAAATTCTGAAGACCAGTTAACAGTAGATCCAAAATGTACCCAAAAGTATGTGAACCCATGGTAATGGGATAAACATAAGTGATACACGTAAGGATGTAAATGGTCCAGAACAGTAATATAAAAAGGTACATAATAAACCTGGTACATTCTAATACATAGCAGACATACAATAAGGTCATGTAAACAAAGGTATGTAATGTAAAATTATAATAGATGAATATGCCTATGCTTGACTCAACGCGTTTCGTGAGGATTCACTTCGTCAGTAGTATACATAGTTCAAAATATCTAAAAAAGATATAAGTACAAACTATAATTATCAGTGTAACCAACAAATACATCCACCTCAAACAAATATCATAGATGTGGCTTACAATCAGGTAATAATTGTATCAGGGGTCATATGTCATCCGGGGGTAGATCCATCTCGGGCACTGAGGGAGCAAAGCTCACATGCGCCAGGCAGGTATATAAGAAAGATGATGTGGTAAGGATCTCCGTATATGGATCTCAAAAACTCTCCACTGGCATACAATTTGTAAATCTATAAAAATAGTAATGATAATGGTAAAATATATGCATATTACAATGGCATTATGGATTATTGGGAGAGTATATCAATAGTTGAGATCCAGAGAACCAAAAGCACATAAACCAAGGAGAGGTGGAAGGTGAACCATAAAATATTGTGATGGTAGATAAAACGACCACATAATTACAAGTGGTGGTTGTCTATACATCGGTGAAACGGTGAAATGAAGGTAATAATATCATAGATCACCAGCAGTGAATAAGGATAAACATAGAGGATATAGAGTGGGAAAATAAATATATAGTGGAGAACCGTAGACCAAAATTAAATGAGTATTAGCTAGGATTACTTCATTTAAAGTCCCACCCTTTGTGTTTGTTGTGTTTTCGCTATTATGCATCAGGGATTGAGACTCAGTTGGTCACGAGTCTCATATAAAGTCCCAAAGTTTTCTCCTTTCTCAAAATCATGACTTGAATCCATTTCAGGGATATGATACATGAGGTTGTAGTCCTATAATCATACACTCTCATATATAAATGCGGAGATGGTACGGTTCCTTTTAAATTATCATAAATACATAAACAAAAACTTAATAATTCCCTCTTATCATATTATGGACCATGGAGGTTGTACATCCATATTTATGTTAAGATTCCTAGTGGAATCTCTGTTGTATAGTGTCCACAAATTTTAAATGGTGTTTGAGATGTATACAGTACATATGTATTTTTCAGTGGTGAGAAATTTTAGGTGGAAATCCAGGTTTTTACTACTAGCCGGAGTCTGTTTACCGACGTAACTTAGAAGAACTTAAGACATCCTGTGTTTTTCTCACTCTGTTGGAGGTCTGTAAACAAGCTGTTTGCAGAACTAGGAATATAACAATGAGTACGTACCTTCTTGCTCACTTTAAAGCCAAGGATAAATATATTTTATGATTACTAAATAGAATGTATTTGATGACCGTTGGACCAGTGATAAAACCCTAAAAATGCCAGCAAAAACACAGCTGGGCATTTTTTTTTGACGCTAGCTTTTTTTTTTGGCATTTTTTGGGGGGTTTTGGAGGCAGGCAAAACATCTGAACTTGTGTATAGTGGTGTATATACACACATCCATATATTTATATACACACCTAGACATATATAGTAGCACAAATATATGCTTGCGCTAATAAAATCATTTACAGTAATATATTTCTGCTACTATCACACCTATATATGGTTAGGTGTCTATATACATATAATTATGTGTGTATATATACCACTATACACAAGTTCAGATGTTTTGCCTGCCTCAAAAGAAGCCCAAAAAATGCCAAAAAAAATGCTAGCGTCCAAAAAAAAAATGCCCAGGTGTGTTTTTGCTGGCATTTTTTGGGGGTTTTTGGAGGCAGGCAAAACATCAGAACTTGTGCACAGTACCACTATACACAAGTTCAGATGTTTTTCCTGACTGCAAAGAACCCAGAAAAATGCCTTCTATTAAACCGGCAAGGTGTTACAGCAGCGAAGCCAACCCCCTGAGCTGAAAGTTTTCTAATACAAACAATCTTTTTTTTTATGGTTCTGGACATGCTACAGAGCTGAAACTTCACATGTAAACTTTTTAGTCCCCCCAGATACTAAATCCAAAGTAAAAATCAAAAAATCTCTCTTTTTTTTTAATTTTTCAATAATTGGCTTTTTTTTATCAAAAATGACAATTTTTAAGAACTTTTTTTGTGTGATTTAGTGTCTGGGGGGTCTAAAGGGTGTACCTGTGAAGTTTCAGCTCTGTAGCATGTCCAGAACCAGAAAAAAAGATCATATAGGTGTTAAAGGAGGGTCCCACATCCCTGTTCTACTGAAAAATTATCTTTTTTTTTTTCATGGTTCTGGACATGCTACAGAGCTGAAACTTCACATGTACACTTTTTAGACCCCCCAGATACTAAATCCAAAGTCAAAAAAATCTCTCTCTTTTTTTTTTTTTTCAATAATTGGCTTTTTTATCAAAAATGACAATTTTTAAGAACTTTTTTTGTGTGATTAATAGTTAATGGGGCATGACCCAGAACCCTAGGCACTTTTTAGGGGCATTTATTGGGTTTTAGGGCTTAAAAATTGTGTTTTTTGATTACCGAAGTTCGGGTCCCATTGATTTCAATGGGGTTCTGAAATACCGGGCCGAACTTTCGGGAAGTTCGGATGTTCTGGCCGAACCGAACTTTGCAAAAGTTCGATCATCCCTAATTGCTACCAACATCCTTTGGGTTTAGTATGGATTTTAAAGGGTAACCCCATGCAAAAAAAAAAACCAAGACAGAAAAGTGTGGTCCCCCCCCAAAATTCATAACAAGCCCTAACACTTGCTTCACACCTTTGCAGGTTGTATTTTTCAACACACGTTTGATATATTGAAGTACAGTGCCTTGCGAAAGTATTCGGCCCCCTTGAACTTTGCTACGTTTTGCCACATGTCAGGCTTCAAACATAAAGATATAAAACTGTAATTTTTTGTGAAGAATAAACAACAAGTGGGACACAATCATGAAGTGGAACGAAGTTTATTGGATATTTCAAACTTTAACAAATAAAAAACGGAAAAATTGGGCGTGCAAAATTATTCAGCTCCCTTAAGTTTATACTTTGGAGCGCCACCTTTTGCTGCGATTACAGCTGTAAGTCGCTTGGGGTATGTCTCTATCAGTTTTGCACATCAAGAGACTGAAATTTTTGCCCATTCCTCCTTGCAAAACAGCTTGAGCTCAGTGAGGTTGGATGGAGAGCGTTTGTGAACAGCAGTTTTCAGTTCTTTCCACAGATTCTCAAATGGATTCAGGTCTGGACTTTGACTTGGCCATTCTAACACCTGGATATGTTTATTTGTGAACCATTCCATTGTAGATTTTGCTTTAGGTTTTGGATCATTGTCTTGTTGGAAGACAAATCTCCGTCCCAGTCTCAGGTCTTTTGCAGACTGCATCAGGTTTTTTTCCAGAATGGTCCTGTATTTGGCTCCATCCATCTTCCCATCAATTTTAACCATCTTCCCTGTCCCTGCTGAAGAAAAGCAGGCCCAAACCATGATGCTGCCACCACCATGTTTGACAGTGGGGATGGTGTGTTCAGGGTGATGAGTTGTGTTGCTTTTACGCCAAACATAACGTTTTGCATTGTTGCCAAAAAGTTCGATTTTGGTTTCATCTGACCAGAGCACCTTCTTCCACATGTTTGGTGTGTCTCCCAGGTGGCTTGTGGCAAACTTTAAACAACACTTTTTATGGATATCTTTAAGAAATGGCTTTCTTCTTGCCACTCTTCCATAAATGCCAAATTTGTGCAGTATACGACTGATTGTTGTCCTATGGACAGAGTCTCCCACCTCAGCTGTAGATCTCTGCAGTTCATCCACAGTGATCATGGGCCTCTTGGCTGCATCTCTGATCAGTCTTCTCCTTGTATGAGCTGAAAGTTTAGAGGGACAGCCAGGTCTTCGTAGATTTGCAGTGGTCTGATACTCCTTCCATTTCAATATTATCGCTTGCACATTGCTCCTTTGGATGTTAAAGCTTGGGAAATCTTTTTGTATCCAAATCCGGCTTTAAACTTCTCCACAACAGTATCTCGGACCTGCCTGGTGTGTTCCTTGTTCTTCATGATGCTCTCTGAACTTTAAACGGACCTCTGAGACTATCACAGTGCAGGTGCATTTATACGGAGACTTGATTACACACAAGTGGATTCTATTCATCATCATTAGTCCTTTAGGTCAACATTGGATCATTCAGAGATCCTTACTGAACTTCTGGAGAGAGTTTGCTGCACTGAAAGTAAAGGGGCTGAATAATTTTGTATGCCCAATTTTTCAGTTTTTTATTTGTTAACAAAGTTTGAAATATCCAATAAATTTCCACTTCATGATTGTGTGCCACTTGTTGTTGATTCTTCACAAAAAATTACAGTTTTATATCTTTATGTTTGAAGCGTGAAATGTGGCAAAAGGTCGAAAAGTTCAAGGGGGCCGAATACTTTCGCAAGGCACTGTATATGGAAGCAAAAACACAACCTGCTGGTCTCTGGCCCTTTCCATAAAATGCACAGATGTGAACATGACCCATAGGAAACCATGTGGACTAATGAACTGTAGAGTGTTTCTGCAAAACTGAAAACGCACTAAAAAATGCATAGGTGTAAAACAGACCTTATCCAAGACTGAAACCTGTCTGGTCAAAAAAAGAGGAGGACGACCGTGCACCCCCCACCCCTGGGACCAAACCAGACCACATGCCCTAAACACGAGGGAGGAATTTTGCCAAGATCATTTACTACAGGTTAAAAAATTGAAACAGCAGAATGTATGGGCTCCTATTTGGGAACAAAAGGAATCTGAACAACATAAGGCATCAGCAAATGTATATCTGTCTGCAGAAAACAGGGGAGATATTAGAACTCAAATTCATGTTCACCTGGTGACCTGGAAACAATCAAAAGGAGAAAGGCTATCCAAACCATGAGATTGATCAGAGAATAATTGATTCCCAGACATGTAAATGACTAAAACAGGTGACGTCAGTCATTTTAAAGGATGTGTTGGGTGCAAGCAGT
This sequence comes from Pelophylax lessonae, assembly GCF_965119305.1. Taxonomy (NCBI): domain Eukaryota; kingdom Metazoa; phylum Chordata; class Amphibia; order Anura; family Ranidae; genus Pelophylax; species Pelophylax lessonae. The sequence goes on from NC_138770.1 coordinate 42,858,461, forward strand.
CGCTGCTTTCTTAGCATTCATTGACAGTTGGATAGTGGTGACATCATAACCCAAGTATGGCAATGTGACATAATAATCAATTACAGTTTTTAACCTGTTCCTTTCCCCGCCTGTTTGCTTACGTAGTCGTGACTTCCCAGCCATGTAAGTGAATGGGCCTGATGACATCAGTGGTTGGTAAGGACGCAGCAGGTTCGCAATAGTAATCAATGGACAATGTGGATTTTTAAGGTGCTGAAAGACGAACAGACTAAAATTCCATATAACAAAGTTTATTCGCATATAGAAATGTACATTAAAAGCATATCAAGGCAATGTTAACATCAAATTTAGATCCCTGATTTCTGCAAAGGACCTCCTTCAAGACACCAGTGTTATACATGATACGATTGTTACAATGTATAAATGGGGTCCTTATATGCATCCCTTTATGGCTCTATGCGTTTCATGGGATGTACCTGCTTCTTCAGGAGACTTCAGGGACAATATACTTGGAGTCAGACCTTTCTTCTCAGGAAAAAACCCATCCAGGGGATAAGCTTCCATCTCTGGGGTCCCCGGGGGGAGAGCACAGAAACACCCTGTGACGGTTTTCACCGTCACTGGGAGTGAAAGACAGATAATTAATGGTTTGAATTGCTTCAGATGGGACAGTAATATGTGTCAGCAATATCTCTTAGGAAATGTAGGAAGATGAATGGTTTGACTTTTCAGATTGCTAGATAGTGAGATGGGGTGGGGTCTGTTATTGGTAAGTGCCTGTATTCCTTTGTTCTATTGTTTCTGTCTGCCTTAAGATAAACTTATTATGGGATGTATACTGTATGTGTATGTGGATTGGCTGCTAAGGGGGAGGTGGGATTGTCCCACAGTGTATATCTCTTTGTGCATGCGTTTTTACCTCTTCATGAAGTCTCAACTCATGTTTGAGGGAATATGCTAGGGATTGCTATGCTCTTCATACTCCCTTGGATAATCACAAAGCTCTTGTAAGAGCTTGTTCCTGCTTCACTCTGGGGAAAGAGAGGTTCACCCACGGGAACCTGGAGCCTTGTCATAGGTCCAGGGTGGGTAGGGGACGGAGAGACCCCAACCTTTGCAGCGGCGGTTCGTGGGGTCTGAGGTGGTTATGGTGTTTGGTGGAGTGCTTGGAGCCCTCGGGAAGCACTAGGAGCATCCGTCAACTGAGGTACCCAGTCGGGGTGCCGGTTGATCCGTTACACACCCCATACAGGAATGACTAAATTGGCAGGATTTAGCCAGAGACCCAAGAAGAGGCGTAGAACCACTCAATAGACATGCACACAGCTAGGACAGTTGTATTACTTCTAAGGGAATCTACTATACCCGGCAGATCCAAGATATGGCCATTATATGGAGCCAAAGATCATAGGACATCATTGTATAAAAAAAAATATGGCCAACATTCATCATGGCTGGTCACATTTCTTTTTAATTTTTTTTAATTTTTTTTTTTAATTAGACCTTTAAGTGTTTGTGAAAGCCTACACCATAAAATTTACTCAGCCAACACTTCATCCATGTCTTTGGTGATCTCGGATCTCCTTATGAACTGTTTCTTACATGATGAAGATCAGCCATGGATTATATCTGGGGTGTATATCAAGGTGTGCTTCTTCTCCACATGGGACCAATGATGTCCAGAAAAATTCATATAGAAGACATTTCCTGCACTCAAGGCACTAATATACCTTGAGGGTTGTGTGAGATCTCTGATGTACAGGAAGACAGGACTTTACCGAGTAACAATTCCCTCACTCGGAGCAGGAAAGTGGCTTCTCCCCTGTGTGCAATCTCTGGTGTCTGCAAAGATTGGACTTCCGTGAAAAACATTTCTCGCACTCAGGACAGGAATACAGTTTTTCCCCTGTGTGCAATCTTTGATGTGTGACAAGCTCGGATTTTCGTACAAAACATTTTCCGCACTCAGAACAGGGATCAACTCTCTCACTTGTGTGCAACTTCTGATGTTTCTTAAGATTGCACTTATGTGGAAAACATTTCCCACATTCAGGACAGGAATACGGCTTCTCCCCTGTGTGACACCTCTGATGTGTAACAAGTACTGATTTGTGTACAAAACATTTCCCGCACTCAGAACAGGAATACACATTCTCACCTGTGTGCAATCTCTGATGATGATTAAGATTAGACTGATCTAAAAAACATTTCCCGCACTCAGGGCAGGAATACAATTTTGCCTCTAGGTGAGACTTCTGATGTCTGACGAGTTTTGATTTCTGTACAAAACACTTCCCACATTCAGGACAGGAGTACGGCTTCTCTCCTGTGTGCAATCTCTGATGTCTGTCAAGATTGCACTTCCGTGAAAAACATTTCTCGCACTCAGAACAGGAATAAGGCTTCTCATCCGTGTGCAATCTCTGATGTGTGTGAAGATGGGACTTCTGTGAAAAACATTTACCGCACTCAGGACAGGAAAATGGCTTCTCCCCTGTGTGAGATCTCTGGTGTTTGACAAGTTCTGATCTTTGTACAAAACATTTCCCGCAATAAGAACAAGAATATGGCTTCTCACCTGTGTGAGATCTCTGATGTCCGTAAAGATTGAACTTTCTTGAAAAACATTTCCCACACTCAGAGCAGAGATATGGTTTTTCCCCTGTGTGAGACCTCTGATGTATGACAAGTTCTGATTTTTTTACAAAACATTTTCCGCACTCAGAGCAGAGATATGGTTTTTCCCCTGTGTGAGATCTCTGATGTATGACAAGTTGTGATTTTTTTACAAAACATTTTCTGCACTCAGAACAGGAATACAGCTTCTCACCTGTGTGCAATCTCTGATGATTAAGAAGAGAGGACTTCAATGAAAAATATTTCCCGCACTCTGCACAGGAAAATGGCTTTTCCCCTGTGTGAGTTCTACGATGTATGGAAAGCTGGGACTTCTTTGAAAAACATTTCCCGCACTCAGGGCAGGAATGTGCCTTCTCCCTCATGTGAGATCTTTGATGTGTGTAAAGATGTGTCTTACATGAAAAACATTTCCCGCACTCTAAACAAGAATAGTTTTTCTCCCCCGTGTGAGTTCTACGATGTGTGGAAAGCTGGGACTTCTTTGAAAAACATTTCCCACACTCAGGACATGTATGTGGCCCCTCACCTGTGTGAGATCTTTTATGCTCATTGAGATCAGATTCAAAAAAGAAACCTTTCCCGCACTCAATACAGGAAAACCTCTTATCTGTTGGAAGGACTGCACCGTCCCTCACAGTCTGAGGTTCTTCAGGATAAGAGGAATACGATGGTCCATCTACACTGTGTGGTGCCAGATGGACATTTGAGGTAGCCGGGTTTTCTCCTGGACTATACTGTGTGATGTCCTCATCTTCTACTTTACAGTCTGGAGACAAAGTGAGACAATCCTCTGAGGTTTTCCTCATCTCCCGTCCATCTACTAAAATAGAAATAAAAAGATTATTACTAGACATCAGCAGATTGGTTTCCCTAAACCAGGACTCCGCCCACATCAGGCAACTTTGTCTCTGAGGATCTTACAATTCCACCCTCAAGGTAACTAGTAAATGGGTCCTCTGATCTCCTACCAGTTCATTTCTTTATTCATGGACATTAGTCAGAGAGTGAGGAAACAACGAGAACTGTCTTTTATAGGAGTGACAGTGATGAGGGGATTATAGGACGAGTGTCCCCACCCCCTCTATCACTCATTGCCATCTTCCCAACACAAGAAGTCCTGCACTTCCTTATTTAGTCCATGATTTAGTCATGAATAACAGCAGGGCTGAGCCCCACCAGAGGTCAGAGAGTGAGGATGGGGGGAGAACAACCAAGATAAAGACTGGACTGATCCTGAAGACCACCATCATTGGGTTATTGGCTCCTCCCCCATTTATCACTTTCTGTTTAAGGTCCCAAAGTTTGAGAATGTTATCACATTATTATCAACATGCAAAAGTCTGTCCTCCAATCAAATAGTCAGATATAAAATGTCCAGCTGGTAGAAAATGGGTGCAACAAAAGAGAATACAAATTGAGGAGGATATACTAAGAGTGCAGCAGCTGGGAATTGCAACTAATCAGAATCTATCCTTCATTTTCAAAGCTTAACTAAACAAGCTGAAGATAGATGCTGATTGGTTACCATACACATATGCTCCAGATCCTGGCTGATCCAGTCTTAGTCAATTCCCCCCACTATGTTTATAAATAGCAGTGGATAGAGGCAGGGGCGTATCCTGAAATCAGTGGGCCCGTGTGCAAGATCAAAAGTTGGCCCTAGAGTTTAAGGAAAATTAAAATGCGGAGCTCGAAGCGCACCAGGGCAAAAGGTGGGCGTGGTTTACATTGTGCTTAATATTGGGCATGGCTTAAAGGGGGTGTGGTAGAGTCTAAGATGACTTACATAGTGCAGAATGTGGTAATGTTAAATAGGGACAGATCCTCCCCATCATCTCACTCACTGGATCCGCGGACTACTCGTGCACATGGATCCTCCTCCATCCCTGCACTACTCATACAGACGTCACCACCAGCACCCTGAGTAGACTCTGCACTGCCCGGGGTAAAAACACAAGACACAAGTCAACCTGGCAGCCCACAGCCAATTGGTCTCGGGGTCAACTGGGGGACAGTGTCACAGGAGATGAGTAGAGGAAAACAAGGGGGCCGGGGGACAGATGGGGGGCAGCATTACAGGAGGGGGGCAGCGTCACAGGAGGTGGGCAGAGAGATAGGAAGGGGAAAGTGTCACAGGAGGGGGGCAGTGTCATAGGAAGTGGGCAGAGGGACAGGAGGGGAGCAGCTTTACAGGAGGGGAGTAGCAGTAAAGGAGGGGAGCAGCATCACAGGAAGTGGGCCAAAGGACAGGAGGGGGGCAGCATCACAGGAGGTGGGCAGATGGAAGGCAGGGCCACAGTTGGTGGGCAGAGGGACAGCATCACAGGAGGTGGGCAGAGGGACAGCATCATAGGAGCTGGGCGGCAGGACAGGAGGGGAGTAGCAGGAAAGGAGGGGGGGAGCCTTACAGGAGGGGAACAGCAGGACAGGAGGAGGGCAGCGGGAAAGGAGGGGGGCAGTGATACAGGAGGTGGGAAGAGGGACAGGAGGGGGGCTGCATTACAGGAGGGGAGTAGCAGGAAAGGAGGGGGCAGCCTTACAGGAGGGGAGCAGCATTACAGGAAGTAGGCAGAGGAACAGATGGGAGGCAGCGCCACAGGAGGTGGGCAGAGGGACAGCATCACAGGAGCTGGGCGGCGGGACAGGAGGAGGGCAGCGTCCTAGGAGGTGGGCAGAGGGACAGGTGGTGGGAAAGCAGGACAGGATGGGAACAGCAGGACAGGAAGGAGGCAGCATCACAGGATGGGGGCAACATCACAGGAGGGGGTCATCGGGAAAGGAAATGGGGTAATGTCACAGGAGGGGAGCAGCAGGACAGTAGAGGGGCAGCATGACAGGAGGGAGGCAGTGTTACAGGAGGTGGGCATAGGGACAGGAGGGGGCAGTTTCACAGCGGGGGGGGGGGGGGGGCAGTAGGAAAGGTGGGGAGCAGTGTCATAGGAGGGTGACAGAGACAGGAGGGGGGGCAATAGGACAGGAGAGGGGCAGTGTCATCGAAGAGAGGCAGAGAGACAGGACAGAGGAGAACCTCTCCAGCATCAGGTCACCAGGCAGCGGCGGGTGGTAGGGCTTGTGCAGTCCCTGTTAGGGGGGTGAGCATGGGGGGGAGGGGGGTGAAGAGGTGGTCTTAAGCCAGGGATGTGAGGTCACCCTGGGGATGGAGGTGGAGGCAGAGTGTTTCAGGTAGGTATCCAGCTCTGACAGCTGTAGCGCTCCTTCGGCCTGTCTTTTCCCAGCCTGATCTTTTCTCAGCGAGAGAGCTGATCCACATCCTGCCACTTCAAAGAATGTGCCCTCTGCTCACCTCCAACGCCTGGCTCCCTCCACCCAGCTGCCTCCTGTCTGACCCCGCTCTGTCCAGGTGGCAGGGTGGGCAGTCTGAATTGATCATCCAGCCGTCCACCTGCGGGCTGGGCTCCCCACTGCTTAAATGAGGAGCACTTCTCATTAGTTATGGAGCGCTCCGCTCCTATCTTCTATCTGGGACCGGCCTCCCCCCTGTTCGCTGTGCCATTGGTCAGGTGCGCAGGGGATCCCTCTACACAGGTGAAAGTGCATGTTACTGCTCTGCTCCCCCATCTTGGCGCCCCCCCACCCGTGTGCAGTGAACACCCTGCACCTATGGATGATACGCCACTGGGTAGAGGATAGAAAGCAGAGGTCAGGACTATGTAATGAACAACATATTGTATTAGATACAATAGTTAGGATTTTATAGTATCAGAATTATGCAATGTATAATATAGAGTATATAGTACAGGAGTAAGAAATGTGTAGCATAGAGCTAATATAGCAGAGGTCAGGACTACATTATAAGCAATATAAATTATCTAGTGTAATAGTCAGGACTTACAATATTTGTGTTCAGTATTCGTTGGTAGTTTACATGTTTTCTTAACTGAGGCTGAGCTCAATGATTTGCATCGGGGACTATACAGACATATCCCTGCATCCAGCAAACAAGTAACAGTAATCCTGGGAGAATTGCTCTGTCAGGGATCTTGCTAGACCCGGATGGGGAAGGAGACCCAAAGCACATGCCCCAGGTATCTAGAAAGCAACTCCTATGGTAAAAGTCATAATTTTGCTGCCAGCTGAACCCCAGAATCTCCATAAATCCAGTCAAGATACATAAATTGTATCTGCAGCACAGAGAAGGAAGATAATCTGAGAGAAATACAGGAATACAGGACAGGGAACACAGCTCGGGAAAGGGACCAGGGGATTACAGGCTGATATCACCGAGTCCCCACCCTATTCTGGACCAATCAGTGAGCAGTATGGGTGGAGGAATGTATTTAGTGTTAATGACCCACCTGTGCTGATCTCTGTAGGAGTGTCCTCCTCTATAAATGTCCCCGTTATTCCATCCTCCTCCATAGACTGCTGATCATCCCTCACATACTTCTCTTCTTCTTCGGATTTAACCTCAACTTTTATATCTATCAGATCTTCCCACTAAACAAAGAAAATGAGATAAAATATAATTTATTATAAGATATAGGCTTTAATATTGTGACATCACATAAATAATCCACACATTGTCTCCAAAAGTCCATATTCTAGATGCTCTGTCTCACCAACCTTGTAATGGTGAGGGATGGTGTGACCTTCCTGTGTGGAATCCTGAGAATACAGAGGACGGGGACATCTCTCTGGTGGGTTCCTGGGATTAAGTGGCTCCATCATATCCGCGTGTCCTTCTAAAAACTCCTCCATCACTCCATACTCCTCATCCTCCTCTTTACCAACAATATTATCATCCCAGAGGTTTCCACTCTAAACATGTAATAAAACATTCTTTGTGGCAAACATACTGTGTAAAAATCATGTCTACCAGTAACTGCTACTCATCTACCTGATGATGGTGAGGGATGGTGTGATCTTCCTGTGTGGAATCCCGGGAATACAGAGGACGGAAACATCTCTCTGGTGGGTTCCTGTAGCTGGATGACTCCACCATGTTGTCCTGGTACAGATCTTTGTGTCCTTTTAGAGACTCTGACTTCTCCATTACCCCATCCTCATCATCCTCCTCCTTTATCTCTTCTTTAACTTCAACTTCAACTTTAGAATCGCTCAGGTTTCCACTCTGAATATATAATAAAAATGACATCAATGGTAACAATGCAGATAATGTACAGATCATAATGATACTATCAGTGATTGTTCCTCATCTACCTGATGATGGTGAGGGATGGTGTGACCTTCCTGTGTGGAATCCCGGGAATACAGAGGACGGGGACATCTCTCTGGTGGGTTCCCATTACTGGATCCATCTGTAGGAAACACACACACACTGAATACATTGTTTCTATGTGTTTATCAGATGATGGGGGATCTAGGTGGATCCTCCGTACTGCTCTCTCCTTTACAATAACGTCTCCTCTTACCCGGTGATGTGAGGGGCGGCTGATTCTCCATCATGGCGTCCTTGTAGAGATCCTTGTGTCCTTCTAAATACTCCCACTCCTCCATGGAGAAATAGACAGTGACATCCTGACACCTTATAGGAACCTGACACACACAATGATACAGTCACCATCCAGACACATCCCTTGTCTATTACTGGATAATGTCCCAGAATTCCCAGCACCGCTCACCTCTCCTGGTCAGAAGCTCAGTAATCTTGCTGGCGACTTCTAGAATCTTACTTTTACTTTTTTTTTTATTTCCTTTGATGATGTGACGGTCATATGATCTCCAGACTTCACAGGAGGAAAACTCTATATTTGAGCAAGTATAGTAAAATAAATGATATTCCCAGAATCCTCCTCACCTCCCTGTTCAGGTCTTCATTCTATTAAAGTTCCACATCAAGCTGAGGTACAATTTACCTACATAGGGCCCCCTACTACGCATGTTAAAAGCTTTTCAAAGGCATTCTGACATTATTACACAAAATGCAGGGAGGGAGCAGCTGTGATGTCATATGATTCTCTGACTCTGGTTGGAAAGCCATTGGGGGGAGGAGCTGAGGTCGGTGTGATGTCATAGGATTCTCTGACTCTGGATGGAGGGACATTGGGAGGAGGAGCTGTGAGGTCAGTGTGATGTTATAGGATTCTCTGACTCCGGTTGGAAGGACATTGGGAGGAGGAGCTGTGAGGTCAGTGTGATGTCATAGGATTCTCTGACTCTGGATGGAGGGACATTGGGAGGAGGATCTGTGAGGTCAGTGTGATGTCGTAGGATTCTCTGACTCTGGTTGGAGGGACATTGGGAGGAGGATCTGTGAGGTCAGTGTGATGTCGTAGGATTCTCTGACTCTGGATGGAGGGACATTGGGAGGAGGATCTGTGAGGTCAGTGTGATGTCGTAGGATTCTCTGACTCTGGTTGGAAAGCCATTGGGGGGAGGAGCTGAGGTCGGTGTGATGTCATACCATTCTCTGACTCTGGATGGAGGGACATTGGGAGGAGGAGCTGTGAGGACAGTGTGATGTTATAGGATTCTCTGACTCTGGTTGGAAGGACATTGGGAGGAGGAGCTGTGAGGTCAGTGTGATGTCATACCATTCTCTGACTCTGGATGGAGGGACATTGGGAGGAGGAGCTGTGAGGTCGGTGTGATGTCATACCATTCTCTGACTCTGGATGGAGGGACATTGGGAGGAGGAGCTGTGAGGTCAGTGTGATGTCATAGGATTCTCTGACTCTGGATGGAGGGACATTGGGAGGAGGAGCTGTGAGGTCGGTGTGATGTCATACCATTCTCTGACTCTGGATGGAAGGACATTGGGAGGAGGAGCTGTGAGGTCAGTGTGATGTCATAGGATTCTCTGACTTTGGATGGAGGGACATTGGGAGGAGGAGCTGTGAGGTCAGTGTGATTTTATAGGATTCTCTGACTCTGGATGGGAGGAGGATCTGTGAGGTCAGTGTGATGTCGTAGGATTCTCTGACTCTGGATGGAGGGACATTGGGAGGAGGAGCTGTGAGGTCAGTGTGATGTCATAGGATTCTCTGACTCTGGATGGAGGGACATTGGGAGAAGGATCTGTGGGGGCGCTCTGAGAGGTTTCTGTACACACAGAATCATTTCTCCCAGGGGCGTCCTATCTCTCCTAAACCAAACTTTGTTTTTGGGCCTTGCCAGGACACATCGTATTCCTATGATCTCTGTGTACTCCGGAGACTTTACTCATCACATTTTAGGATGAATATCTGAGACTGGGATCATTATGGAAACATTTTTTGAAGACATTTACTACAAATTACATTTTTCCCTCTTTCCTCCTATTTGAATTTTATAAAATAAAGACATACATTTTCCAATGCCCGTAAATAAATCCCACCATCCCCCGCCACTAATAAAAGTCATATAATCCGTTAATATAGACAGGGATCTTCGACCCTCCAGCTGTTGCGGAACTACACGTCCCATGAGGCATTGTAAAACTCTGACATTCACAGACATGACTAGGCATGATTGGAATTGTAGTTCCTGACGGCCATAGTTTGGAGATACCTGGTATAGACGGATGAGGGGAGAAGGTTAATTGGTGGGAAAGGTGACACATCTCCAAAATGAAGAGAATGTACCGGCCCCGTAAGTGGGAAAATGTTCTGACCCTGAAGGTGTCAATCTAGGTTTCCACACTATATATGTGTGTATCATCATCTGCTGGAGATAAAAGACATCACAGTGACTATGGAGGAAGAGGACGGACATGACGGGGGGGGGGGGGGGGGGCTACTGGGTGTACCTAGAAAAAAAGATCTTATTAAATACCTCCTCTGCTGCCACTTCCAGCAATGTCTCCTTTCTACTTCCCCCCAACTCACCTCTCACCCGGAATTTCCTATTTATACCTGACATCACTTCCTGTCTTCCATAGAGACTTCCTGTCTGGGTAGAAGTGTGATCACCACCTTGTGGAGCTCAGAGGAATGGCACCCCTGAGAAACATCCTAAACATGGCCTTGTGCTGTGAGTGTATGTACTGTATATCCTTATAGATGGGGTTAGCTCCACTCCAACCGAGGGGGATAGAAATATATTAAAGCGGTTGTAAACTCAATAAAAAAAAAATAAAAAATAAAAAACCTGCAAGACAAAGGCATAATGAGCTAGTATGCAACGCATACTAGCCCATTATGTGTAACTTACCTGAAAACGAAGCCCCGACACGGACCCCCGGACATCGCTGCGGGGGCTGCCATGGTCCCTCATCGTCTCTTCCGGGTTCGGCGGTTCCGGCACGCTGATTGGCCGGAAGAGACGGCTCCGGCACGATGATTGGCCGGAGCCGCGATGACATCACTCCCGCGCATGCGCGCGGGAGTGATTTTTCCGGCAAGCTCCCGGAAACTTAATTGAAGGTCCCCCGGACCTTCAGAGCGCATGCGCCGCTCGCACGAGCGGCTGCATGCACTGTAAATATCTCCTAAACCGTGCCGGTTTAGGAGATATTATTTGTACCTACAGGTAAGCCTTATTATAGGCTTACCTGTAGGTAAAAGTGTCAAAAAGTGGAATACTACCGCTTTAATACCTAGTCCAGCCTTTCTCAGCCAGGGTTCCTCCAAAGGTTTCTAGAGGTTCCTTTAGCAATGAACAATTTCTGTCTCTCAGTAACAGCTGGCATCAACAATCTTTAAGTAGGGCAGTCTTCCTATTGATGACAATGTAAGTATGTCCTTCTCCCACTGACCATTGACATAAGGGGGTCCTCCTCCTATATCAGTCACCAATGTAAGGGACCGTTACGCCTACCACTTGTAAGGACAGGGCACCTCTGGTGGTTGTCACATCGTCCATGTTTCTCTTCTCATTGGGCACCAAGCAAGGGTTACATGAGAGGCCTACCCCGGGGTGGGTTCTTCTGGGCTATGGGTTGTTTGCCTTGCATGTGGGGTACCTTTACTTTTGTGCTGAGCACTGTGTACATCTGAACATATGACTGAACACTGTCACAGCTGCATTTAAGAAAAACATACATAGCCAATGCCCTCTCCACCTGTCCAGTGTATTAACCCTTCCTCACTCCCAGTAACGGTATGGGGTCCCACCGTGCAAATCAAACAAAAAATGATCCAGGCGCTAATACTTTAGATAAGTTCATAAGGGGCCATAAAGCCAAATGGCTGTGATGTTGTAGGTGGAACCAATAAATACTGTTACACTCAGGCTGCCAAATCCCTAGCACGGGATGATGTGCAAACTGTCAAAATTGTTGGAAGGAGGGATGGTGCACTGCGGTGTAAAAATTCTCCATAAATGAAAAAATACTAGCAAGAAAGTGTTGATGAAAAAATGTCATAAAAATTTAATAGGTGAGAGATGGAATTAAAATAAAAGCCAAACCAGTCCTGGAGTCTCCAGTATCTCCCTGGGGTGCTGTGGGAATCCCATGCTATAGAAAGCAGGACGATCCAAACCCAAAGATGGTGGAAGGAGGGGAGAGATGGTATGAGATCCCAGGGGTGCAGGAGGACGTCAATACGGCTAGAGAGGACCTTGTGGGTACTGTGTGCGGCCGCTACACGAGTAGAAGTGGAAGTGCTCGATCAAAAAGTGACTTGAGTAGAAGTGGAAGTGCTCGTATTTTATTTATAAGATTCAGATATATTGACTAGATGGGCCAAATGGTTCTTATCTTCCGACACATTCTATGTTTCTATGTTTCGATCAAAAAGTGACTTGAGTAGAAGTACTAAAGTATTCAACATTTTTTGTACTTAAGTATTGCAAGTAGTTTTTTTTAAAAATGTTGCTACTCAAGTACTGAAAGTACAAGTAACAGTAGTTTTGAAAAAAAAATTGCTACTCAAGTACTGAAAGTAAAAGTACAAGTACTGTGTTATGTAGTTATTAAAGAAAGAAATCAAAAGTTTGAACATCATATTGTTTTTTATTATTTCAAATGCAGCTTTTATTTATACATACAGTAGCTTTTATTTTCGTATGCGCTGATAATACACATGTTTTGAGCTTCATGAAACCTGCCATCTACTGTTCTGGCAGTGGTAATTTTTATAATTGTAACGAGTAACTATGCAGCACAATCCTCTTCCGCGTCTTCTTCCGCGTCCTCTTCTCCCAGAATGCGCCTGCACCGGCCCCTCTCGTCACCTCTGAGCGGGGCCGGTGCCGTTGAATTGATTCCTGGGAGCGATGACGTTCAGCTCCCAGAAATCATCGCGAAGGAGGAAGTGACTGAGGACCGCGGCACAGAGGGAGGAAGTACATTGAGGTGAGTATTTTCGATCTTCAATTACAAGGTGAGTTTTAAAAAAAAAAAAACCTAACTATCCAATTCCTTTTCAGGTGAAGGTGAAGAAGCGGACGGGCACAAAAAAAAAATATCGATTTTGTGCCCGGAACTCCACTTTAAGTACAGTAGTGAAGTAGTTCTACTTAGTTACTATACATCTCTGCCAAAAACAGACACAAATTGAAAACATTTATATACATGTAACACCCTCCTAGGTAGGTGCTAGAGAGTGAGTATAGCTTTTGGCTCTGTTTGCCTATCAGAGGAGCAGCAGATAAATTCTATATTTCTCTCTGCTTAACAGGGAGCAGGATCTGTGAGTTAGGTCTGCTCAATGTGTGATGGTGTGTAGAAAGGCGGTACTAGGCGAGTGCCCTGCAGAGAAGTGCTCAAGAACAGTATTCAGATTCATCTAGTGGCAGGATGAACAGTGGCAGCCTGTGCATAGGGGGCGCCAGGGCGCCGCCCCCCCCTAAAAAAAAGGAAAGAAAAAAAAAAAAAAAGATTACAAAAAGAACAATAAAGTTTAAAAAAAAAAATCGCGTTCGCCGGCCTATGTGATGGCTATGGGGGGGGGGGGGGGTTTACGACCCAGCAGAGGCGCCGATTGGCTGCCTTCTGGGACGTAACCTGGGCGCAGGTCATGGCGCTAGGACACCCCCACTTTCGTGATATCCTGGCTGTGATTGGTCCAGTCTCCAGCCTGGACCAATCATCATCCAGGACATCCGATTGCTGACCCCGCTGACGTCGCAATGGGGGCGGTACCGATGCGTGCGTCAGTCACGCACCGTCACTGCCCGATCTCCTTCCCGCCGGACCGATCGGAAGACCCAGAGAGCCCGCCGCCACCAAAGAAGACTGAAGAGGATGAGACGAGCAGCGCCGTGGACGGTTCCCGGAATCCCGCCGCCGTCAGAAAAAGAGGACTCGAGGAGAGGAGCAGCGCCGTGGACGTCTCACAGGCAGCCCAGGAGGAGAGCAGGTAAGTGATTGAAGCCAACCTGTGACCTCACCTGTGCCATGCCTATACCATCACCTGTGCCATGCCTGTACCATGCCTATACCATCACCTGTGCCATGCCTATACCATCACCTGTGCCATGCCTATACCATCACCTGTGCCATGCCTGTACCATCGCCTATGCCATGCCTGTACCATCGCCTGTGCCATGCCTATACCATCACCTGTGCCATGCCTATACCATCACCTGTGCCATGCCTATACCATCACCTGTGCCATGCCTGTACCATGCCTATACCATCACCTGTGCCATGCCTGTACCATCACCTGTGCCATGCCTGTACCATGCCTATACCATCACCTGTGCCATGCCTATACCATCACCTGTGCCATGCCTGTACCATCACCTGTGCCATGCCTGTGCCATGCCTGTGCCATCACCTGTGCCATGCCTGTGCCATCACCTGTGCCATGACCTCAAAGTCACGCAATTTTTTTACCGCGTTTTTTTCCGCGAAGCAATACCTATTACATTTTTCTTTTTGCGCCCGCCCCCCCCCCCCCAAAAAAATTTTGAGCACCAGCCGCCACTGAGGATGAAGCTGTGGCCTTGCCGCATTCTCAGATAGAAGTCCTCAGCATAGTGAATAATCTCCATATAAAAAACAACAACCCCTAGACTGTTCATTGACTGAGCGGGGAACGTAAAGTGTTAAGATTCTGCATGCAGTTGCTACCGGTAACCCAGTGGGACCTGAAAAGTGAGAAATCCAACAGCCCTCAAGGGGCCAGTGCTACATACACAATCCTATACCCACAGCTAATCAAGAGGAAGGCAAAAAAACTCAATAAAGCATGATCCAATTTGCTCCAGCAGGGAATAAAAAGGGGATATTCTTGGATCAATATTGCCTATAAATGTTAGTATCCAGTTATTTAATATATATATATTTAGGAAAGAATCCAGGTCTTTTTAAAACAATCTACAGAGTTGGCCGGAACCACCTCTTGAGGGATTCCATACCACATTTTCACAGCGAAAAAGCCTTTCTGTATTTGAAGGTTAATTCTCTTTTCCTCCAGACATAAAGAGTGCCTCCTTGTGATCTATGATGACCTTAAAGTGAATAACTCAATACCAGGTTCACTATATGGACCACTTATTATTTATACATGGTGATCATATCCCCCCTTATGTATTTATACATGGAGATCATATTCCTCCTTATGCATTTATATACGGTGATCATATCCCCCCTTATGTATTTATACATGGTGATCATATCCCCCCTTATGTATTTATACATAGTGATCATATCCCCCCTTTTGTATTTATACATGGTGATCATATCCCCCTTATGTATTTATACATGGAGTTCATATCCCCCCCTTATGTATTTATACATGGAGACCATATCCCCCCTTATGTATTTATACATGGTGATCATATCCCTCCTTATGTATTTTTCCATGGTGATCATATCCCCCCTTATTTATTTATACATGGAGATCATACCCCCCCCTTATGTATTGTGAGGGATTAGCTCGGTGGTAGGCGTGGATGACCCCTTGGGGGGTGCGTTTCCACAGAGAAATAGCCCAAAAGTGCTTGCAAACAACAGGTTTATTCTTCAAACAAGTGCATGCAGCAAAAACATCAAAATAAAATAAAACAAAATAAATCCTTGCCTCTGTGGGCGGCTACCTTCTCACAACTGGAACCTGCCTAAGTGTCTGTCTCCAACCTACCGTCGGGCAGACTTCCTTGTCCTTACAGCGGACACTCAATAGTCCTTTTATAATAGCTTCACAGGGCAACACAGTCCTTTTGTTTCTTTCACATCAACAGTTCGTCTTCTCACCTTTGAGACGTATTCACCCTTGGTTACCGTCCCGGGCACACATCACTCCGGGGGGTCTTCTCCCAGGCCCACACATCCTGTCGGGAGGCACACGCTGACTGTCCTCCTGCTCCCAGCCCACATGGCTTCAGGACACAGCTTCTGGAGGCAGCAAACAATAGGACTTTCTCTGAACAAATTATAGAGCCTTAACTCCCTCATTCTGAACAGGTGAAGGCCTTTCAACTTCCTGCTGGCTAGCTCTGTAGCCAACACCCTAAATTAATTAATGGACTTCTCAATCAGGTGGAAATGTATCTCCTTCCTGTGACTACATTCCCAGATTTAGCTGACTTCCTGTCACATACCCCCCCCTCTTGTTTCAACCCTAGGGTTGGGACACATATTTCCAGGCACGCATGTGTCAAGCACTGCTGACTCACTGATAAGCCTCCTATTATCCTCAAGCTTCCGGATGAAACTGTTTTGTCATCTTCATTGACGGATTTCTCATAAATGCCACACAGTTTGTCTCTCATCTCATATACACATTCTTCAACTGCATTTTTGGCATCATTTGCTCCTTCTCGTTTCTGTCATCTTCATTGACAGCTTTCTCATAAATGTCAGACAGCTTGTCCCTCATAACCGTCTGTCCAATCCACCATGGAGGACCGTGATCCATAGGCAACTCAATTGGGCTAGTCTTAATGTCTTCAACATTCTTAAGACGCCTCTCTCTGCAATCCATAAATGTTTTCCACAAAACTTTGAGAACCTTTGCTTCACTAAGCTTTGTTCCAAGTAGGGACTCTTGACATCCCTCTGTGACTTGAGTTGCCTCTCCATACAGCTGTACACAATCATTGACTTTTTGTTGTAAAAGGGAATGATCTTCCTTCTTGAGCTTTGCTTGCTCTAAGATGCTGTGCAGAGGATTTTCCAATTGAGACAACAGGCTGTCACACATTTCTTCAAAGTGACCCCTGTTCCTTTTCCCAGAGATATCAATATCATTCAAACATTTCATATTCATAGGCAGATCTGAAGCATTTGCACTCATCAACTTCTTAAACTTTTCGCCCTCCTGAGCGAGTCGCAGTAAAGGCCTACTATTTGATTTGATATTGAGTTTATATTTCTTGCCAAACTCTTCACAGAAGAAGCCAACCAGAACATCATCAACTTTCCTTCCACCAACATAGGGGTCAAAGGCAACAACACAGTTGAACCCAGCGATCTGGGTGGTATCCATTATAGACCTCCTCTCTGCATCAGTGAAGAAGCATGGAACTGCAACACATTCTTTTACAGGTTTCTTCAATGCACTTTCTGCTGAACTATTTGACCGCTCAAGGTCACCTAGTTCTTTTTCTCTACCTGAATTCCACATGGAATGCATCTCAAGATCACGATCAAACTTCTGCCACCCGTCTTTCACCAGTTCCATTTTGGAAACACTCCCTGAAAGGCACTTATTCATTTGCTTCACGTTTTCACCAACAGCCTTAGTTTTCTCCACTAGGTGGCGTTTGCTTTTTTCTCCCAGATTTATATCACTTGCTTTAGTTTTCTCCGCTTTAGTTTTCTCCACTAGGTTTTCAGCCTGAACTGAGAAATCATCACATTTCTTACACAGCTCCTTTGTTTGCTGAAGTTCTAATGATACATTTTCCAATGCTTGAAGTTTTTGAAGGAACGGTTTATTCCAAAGGGGTGATTCAAGCCACATGTCATCACATTTCTGAGGCTCACTCAGGACAGACCCCAAAACACTGATCCTTTTAAAAACTGCATCAGGCACACTATCCCCTCTTTGGGACAGATCCTCTGTTGCCTGGAATTCCTCTTCCAGTTCCTGCAACGGAATCTTCATCTCTTCTACTTGCTGTTCTAAGGCTCGCTTAGACTTTTCTAGCTCCTGAACGCTTTTCACAACATCATCCTTGGAGCTGACCAATTCTTCCATTTCTGTACGCAGCTGTTTAACACTTTCTAGTTCAGCCTTACACTCTAGAGCTTCCTCCAAAGAGCGAGCCAAGAACAGGGCTTTGCTCTCGTTATCACGCACCTCCGTTTCTGCACGTGCGCGTTCTTCTGCATATTTTGCAGACACAGTCTTCTCTTCACCAAGCATCTGATCAAACTTCTTTTTCACATCTTCAACCCACTGTAATGAACCAACGCTTTCTTCCATGCGTTTTTTCATATCCGCTATCTGAGCTTGCAATGTTGCGACTTGCTCTGATAGGTTTTTCTTTTCTTCCGCCTCCTCTTTTAATTGTTCCAGGAAGCCATTTTTCTCATCTTCCATTTGTTTGAGCTTTGTGCTAAAACTCAGCCTTTGACACCTCTCTTCCTGTAAGAGTTCCTGCGTGTCTTGCAGCTGCGATTCCAAGATAGAAAAATCTTCCGCAATTTCTCTAGATTTGCTGTCTGCTTGAGAAAGCTGATTTGTAACATTGTCCAACTCAACCTGCAGTCGGTTTGCCTTCTCTGACAGCTTAGCACACAATCGGTCACCTTCTGACACCTTGACTTGCGATTCCAGAAGCTGTGCCTCTACTTTTTCCCTCTTATGTTCACAATCTCCTTTTCCCTGCATAAGAGCCTTCACCTCATTGGCTAGCATCTGGGAATAAGAATGTAATTCTGCCACACAGGCTTCTTTCTCCTTTAACTGCTGCTGGACACGTTGGGCTTCCCCTTTCCAACTTTCACAGTCCGCACGCCATTCATCTACCACATTGCTCAAAGTAGTGAGCTCATACACAGTACTCAGTAATTTAGCCTCTCTTTCACTTTTCTCTTTGTCGCTGAGAGACAATGTCGCTTTCAGAGCAACATTCTGTTCCTGCGACTCCTGCAGGTCTATTTTTGTAACTTCCAAACACTGAAGACTTTTTTCCAGCTGATTACGCAACTCCAACATATCAGCCATACTTTGCTTCTGCAAAGTCTGAATTTCACTTTCCTTTTCCATGAGGATGGTATCTTTCTCCATTATAGTCTCTCTGCGTTTTTGCAACTCGACCAAAAGAAGAGCAGTGGATTCTTCCCACTGTAACACATGAGACTTGAGTAGTTCATTCATTTCCTGCAAGTTTCTATGCTCCATTTTAAGCAATTCCAAGGCTTGTTCCTTTTCTTCCATTTTCCGTTGCAAGGCATCCAACTCAGCCCTGCACACATACTCGGTTTCCTCCATACCGATGGCCTCCATTGGCTGCTGGCGTCTCTGTTTCCAGCCTGCCATGCTCTCTTGATGAGCCTTTTGTTGAGCTGCAAAGCTCTGCTGAAAATCCGCATTTGCCTGCTGTTGAGCTGCATTTGCTTGCTGTTGAGCTGCATTTGATATAATCAGATGTTTCAACATCTCCTCCATTTTGAGTTTACTTTTCATCTGAGCACACTGCGTCTCCATAGCAGTTTCATCAGTGTTGCTAGGGACAACAACCTTCCTCTTTAGTAGACTCTCTTTAGGCATGGATGGGGCTGGTTCAGACGGCAACATCCCCTCCATCCATAGAATCCGGTCTCTCATTTCATCTATCTTTGCATTTTTCAGGCGTTTGGACCGCCCCATCTTCAATAACTCCACAAACAAATTTTTCACAGTCCAGCAAACAATTTTCAGACCACTGTCTCTTCAACACATGTAGTTTTTCTCTCTCTTGCAGGATCTCTTTTCCTGCACACACAGTTTGTGCAGTCACTTGCACCAGACACAACAAAGTTCATCAAATAATTTTGAGACCGCTGTCTCTTTAAAACACTTTTTTTTTTTTTTTTTTTTTCTGTCAGGATCTTCTCTCCTGCACACATAGATTGTGCAATCTCATGCACCAGACAAAGTTCATCAAACATATGCACTCCATTGCAGGGATCTCTGCTTATGCCCACTGCATACCTCCACCATATGTGAGGGATTAGCTCGGTGGTAGGCGTGGATGACCCCTTGGGGGGTGCGTTTCCACAGAGAAATAGCCCAAAAGTGCTTGCAAACAACAGGTTTATTCTTCAAACAAGTGCATGCAGCAAAAACATCAAAATAAAATAAAACAAAATAAATCCTTGCCTCTGTGGGCGGCTACCTTCTCACAACTGGAACCTGCCTAAGTGTCTGTCTCCAACCTACCGTCGGGCAGACTTCCTTGTCCTTACAGCGGACACTCAATAGTCCTTTTATAATAGCTTCACAGGGCAACACAGTCCTTTTGTTTCTTTCACATCAACAGTTCGTCTTCTCACCTTTGAGACGTATTCACCCTTGGTTACCGTCCCGGGCACACATCACTCCGGGGGGTCTTCTCCCAGGCCCACACATCCTGTCGGGAGGCACACGCTGACTGTCCTCCTGCTCCCAGCCCACATGGCTTCAGGACACAGCTTCTGGAGGCAGCAAACAATAGGACTTTCTCTGAACAAATTATAGAGCCTTAACTCCCTCATTCTGAACAGGTGAAGGCCTTTCAACTTCCTGCTGGCTAGCTCTGTAGCCAACACCCTAAATTAATTAATGGACTTCTCAATCAGGTGGAAATGTATCTCCTTCCTGTGACTACATTCCCAGATTTAGCTGACTTCCTGTCACAGTATTTATACATGGAGATCATATCCCCCCTTATGTATCTATACATGGTGATCATATCCCTCCTTATGTATTTATACATGGAGATAATATCCCCCCCTTATGTATTTATACATGGTGATAATATCCCCTCTTATGTATTTATACATGGAGATCATATCTCCCCTTATGTATTTATACATGGTGATCATATCCCCCTTATGTATTTTTACATGGTGATCATATTCCCATTATGTATTTATACATGGTGATCATATCCCCCCTTATGTATTTATACATGGTGATTAGTGATGGACGAACATCGGCTGGGGCGGTTCGCGAACGTCAGCCGCAAATTTTCTCAAAAGTCCACGAACCGCAAGTTTGCGGCGGGCCCCATTGACTTTAATGGTAGGCGAACTTTAAAAACCTTTAGGTCATATTTGCAGCCACAAAAGAAGTACTATCTGTGCACAAATAGTCCCAGCACATGGACAAAGTCATAACAGAAGTATTTCAATTAGAAAAGTTACGCTAAATTTTTTTTTTTTTTTTCTACAGCAAAAAAAATTTTTTTTTTTTCATAAATCAGCCAGAACTGACAGCAGCGGGTAAATACATGTCAAATACATATAGGGTCCATTCAGACATCTGTAAAGTGGGTCAGCATCCATTCCACAATTTGGCGGAACGTTTACAGACCCATTGATTTTCAATTCCAGTCTGAAAAATTAGGCATTCACAGGATAAAGAAGTAAGTGTCGGCCATTCCAGGCCCCAAAAATTAGCCCACATGGGTTTACCTGACAGCTAAGAATGTTGTATTCAGTGGCTGAAGGTACATTAGGCATTCACAGGATACAGAAGTAAGTGTCGGCCAGTATTGGCCCCAAAAATTAGCCCACACGGGTTTACCTGACAGCAAAGAAAGTTGTATTCTGTGGCTGGAGGTACTGTACATTAGGCATTCACAGAAAAAATAATTGTCGGCCCTGAAGGGCCCCAAAAAGTGCCTCTTATGCCGCTGTATTTAGCTAAGACAAAGGACCAGGAATTGTTGTGGGTGGATGGCGGTCTGGCAGGTATTTGTGGCCTGGCATGAGGAATTTCAATGAAACTGGTCACATGTGTTGAATTCCTCAGAGATCCATGCCTCATTCATTTTTATAAATGTGAGGTAGTCTGGCGAGGTGAAAAAAACCCAAGCTCCCCAGAACCTGTCCTGCCGCAGAGTTCGTACAGGTAGTCGTTAACTGCACGTTTCTGCTGGAGCAGCCTATCAAGCATATGCAACGTGAGTTCCATCGCGTCGCACAGTCAGAAATAAGACAACTGACAGGCAGGTTGTGTCACCGCTGAATGTCAGCAAGGGGAGCCATGGCTGTGTAAGATCTTCTGAAATGGCCCGAGATTTTCCTGGCCTGCCGCAAGACGTCCTGGACCCCAGGGTATTTGGCAACGAATCGCTGCACCACCAAGTTCAGGACGTGTGCCATGCATGGCACGTGTGTTATTTTGCCCTGTTTCAGCGCGCTCAGCAGATTGGCACCATTGTCGCACAGCACTTTACCAACTGTCAAATTCAGCGGTGTCAGCCACTGAGCTGCCTGTGAACGCAAAGCTGAAAGGAGTGCAGGACCAGTGTGGCTCTTGGCTTCCAGGCACAACAGACGCAGCACAGCATGGCAACGTCTCACCTGGCATGTGGAATAGGTTCTGGGGATCTTGGGCGGCGCAGCGGAAAAGGAGGAGTCAGCTGAGGAGGAGAGGGAGGATGGAGGAGGAGAAGAGGCAGGCCTGCATGCAATCTGTGGCGGTACAACCAAATCTACACGGGTGCCACGGGTTACATGCTTGACGGCCGTCAGAAGGTTCACCCAGTGGGCAGTAAAAGTGATATACCTTCCCTGCCCGTGTTTGCTAGAACATGTGTCTGTGGTCAGATGTATCTTGGCACCAACACTGTGTGCCAGAGATATATTCACTTGCCGCTGAACATGGCCATACAGCTCTGAAATGCCCTTCTGCGAGAAATATTTTCTGCCTGGGACCTTCCATTGTGGTGTTCCAATGGCCACAAATTTCCAAAAGGCCTCCGAGTCCACCAGTTGATATGGCAGTAGTTGGCGGGCTATCAGTTCCGACAAGCCAGCAGTCAAACGTTGGGAAAGAGGGTTATCCGGTGTCATCATTTTTTTCCAGTCCATTTGGGCCACAGAACCCTGCCTTTTTCTAGAACAACGTGACAACGGCATCATGGAAGGTGGAGTGGAGGACAAATGTGAGGAGAGAGGAGAAGGAGAAGAGGCTGGACGGTGAGAGCCTGGAGTGTGGCTTTGTGGGTTCTGACGGTGATGCTCCCACTGGGCTCAGTGATGGGAGTTCAGGTGCCTTCTTAAGGCGGTCGTCCCTAGGTGAGTGTTGGGCTTACCGCGACTTATGCGTTGACTGCAAAGGCTCCAGATGGCAACACTCTTGTCAGCAACGGACACATTAAAAAAAAGCCCACACTGCGGAGCCATGTGCCAGCGTCCTGGGAGCGCCAGATGTGACTGTACATGGTTAATGGCTCGCTCCTGATACATTTGCAGTCTGCTTTGTACCTCTTGTGCAATGCAAGTTCTTCCTGCCTCTCCTCCCTATCTGCCGGTCCGTCTCTCCCTCTGAACTCCCCTCCTCTTCCTCTCTTGTGGGCACCCACGTGACGTCCAAAGACACGTCATCATCCACGTCACCTTCCCCACCACTAAAATTAGAGATCTGGGAGTTGGCAGCAACAGCGGGGACCACCCTCCTTGGGCTGATCTGGGTACTGTCGTCAGACTGCTGAGTGGCGGCTGTTGCTACCTCCTCTTCCTGATCCAATGCCAGCAATGGCTGCGCATCACAAATGTCTTGTGATGGATCGGAAAATAATTCCAGTGACTCAAGAGGAGGGTATGTGGTGGTGTTTGTCGTGGTGTCTTTGGGGGTGCACACAGCAGAGAGTGAAGAGGGTGCAGATAGAGAGGATGAGGAGGGTGCAGAAGAGGAAGGCTGAGTGAGCCACTCAACCAAGTCTGGTGCGTCCTTTGACGTAATCGAACGCGCCTTCTGAAACTTCTCATTTTGGCTCCGGCCTACTCTGCTCCTGCCCTACCCCCACCACCCCTGTGCAAGTGTCTGCCTCTTCCTCTGCCTGTCATGTCTTTAAATGACCCTGTGACAAAAGTCTCTAGAGAATCGCAGTATATCTGGAAAAAGGTAAATAACACCCCGCTTCAATCTGTGGTATTGGGGGGGCCACAGGTTTATCACACCAGTTCTACAAATAATTGGCCAGTAACTGTTGTCACTGTGTGTAGCACAGTTAACACAGCAAAAGAGGCCACATTTTTGCAGGACTAAAATACAATCTTAGAAACGTATACTGTTAAATAACACCCCACTTCAATATGTGATATTGGGGGGCCACAGTTTTATCACACCAGTTCTACAAATAATTGGACAGTAATTGTTGTCACTGTATGTAGCACTGTAAAAGAGGCCAAATTTTTGCAGGACTTAAATACAATCTTAGAAAAGTATAATGTTAAATAACACCCCACTTCAATATGTGGTATTGGGGGGCCACTGGTTTATCACACCAGTTGTTCAAAAAATTGGCCAGTGAGTTTGGCACTGTGTGTATCAGACTTAATGCAGCAAAAGAGGCAATATTGTTGCAGGACACAAATACACTTATGAAAGTATACTAAGTTAACACCCCACTTCAATATGTGGTATTGGGGGCCACTGGTTTATCACACCAGTTGTTCAAAAAATTGGCCAGTGAGTTTGGCACTGTGTGTATCAGAGTTAACACAGCAAAAGAGGCAATATTGTTTCAGGACACAAATACACTTATGAAAGTATACTCAGATAACACCCCGCTTCAATATGTGGTATTGGGGGGCCACTGGTTTATCACACCAGTTGTTAAAAAAATTGGCCAGTGAGTTTAGCACTGTGTGTGTATCAGAGTTAACACAGCAAAAGAGGCAATATTGTTGCAGGACACAAATACACTTATGAAAGTATACTCAGATAACACCCCACTTCAATATGTGGTATTGGGGGGCCACTGGTCTATCACACTAGTTATAATACATTAAAAGTGCTTTTGTCACTGTTTGTAGTATTGCTGCTGCAAGGCTCAGTCACCACACCAGTCACAATGCTGCACAGTGCACAATACAAATCCACTATAATATGCTTTCTATATTACAAAGTATATTATACCGTGGATTACACCCCTATATAGTGCACTGCACACCAATACCAAAAAAATTGCAGCCCTTTAAATGACTTTTGTCACTGCCGATCTCTAACTGCCCCTAAAGCATAGACTGGATACCTGTCCCTAAACTGAAAAGAGACTGTAGTAGACATATACCGAAATACCAGCCCTGAAAAGGACTTTTGTGGATCTTAACAGAGCTATTTGTGTCTGGCAATCTCTCCCTGATGAACATAGCAGACCTCTCCCTACGCTGACAAAAAGCAGAATGTGAAATGACCGCCTGCTCTGGTCTATTTATAAGGTAGGGGGCATGTCCATGTGCTGAAATGTTTTAATTGGCTGTCCCGTTCCACCTGACGGCTGTTGCATGGGTCAAAGTTCTACCCAATGTAAACTAATATGGCCACCGCGAACAACGCCATGTGTTCGCAAAATTGGCGGGTAGCGAACAAGCAAAATTTGCCGCGAACTGACCACCGGGCGAACCGCAAGGCCATCCCTAATGGTGATCATATCCCCCTTATGTATTTATACATGGTGATCATATCCCCCCCTTATGTATTTATACATGGTGATCATATCCCCCCTTATGTATTTATACATGGTGATCATTTCCCCCCTTATGTATTTATACATGGTGATCATTTCCCCCTTATGTATTTATACATGTTGATCATATCCCCCCTTATGTATTTATACATGGTGATCATACCCCCTTATGTATTTATACATGGAGATCATATCTCCCCCTTATGTATTTACACATTGAGATCATATCCCAGGGGTGTGGAAATTGTTAAAAAATAAATAAACCACTTGTTTAAGGGAATAAATTGGGGTCCCAATCTACTTGTCCTGATAAAAAAGTAATTTTTGCCAGGATGGAAAATAAGAAGGGTTGGTGTTTTGTATTAGGAAGAGGAATGTCTGAGGCTTTTAAGAACGAAAGGGGCTTTATGGAGACTTAAACCTTTAGTTATTTTTAACATTGCTCTTTTTATCTCCTTCCCCCCCGCCTGTCTCCAGCAGAGGTGTCACATGGGGGGTGAAGACCGCACCAGGGTGTCCATTGGGGGTTGGGGGACGACACCACCCTGGGGGGCCCAAGCAAGGCAGCTGCCTCTTTGCCTCCCAATCTGACCCTTTACTATGCGAGCAGCATCGCATCGCCGCATAGTGAAGGACTTGCTCCTCCTCCTTAGTCGCGACCTTCCCTGCCCTTTGCATACCCGCGTTCCGTGACGTCACACGGAGGCGGAGTCACAGCAACGCTAGGGTGAACCCCAGGTCAGCGCAGCGCACTCTCCTACAGCTTCAAGAATTACAGAGCAGCCTCACACTCCTTCGGCGAAGAATCCGCCCTGAACCCTGAGTGGCCGAGGCTGAGCCCAGAACACTGCTGATCCTTGAGCCTCTGCCTGCTGAGCCTGTTGGGGAACTGTAAGTATTTCCAGTAGTTCACAAAATGTTCATTATAATTTTCATATGATTTTGTAATTTAAAAGTTAATTTTAATTTTCCTAGTTGTTACTGTCACTATTGCCATTACATTTAGTGTTATATGGGAGTTATGATTTAACGAGTCACATTAGTAAAAACAAAATAAAAACGAAAAAAACATTACTAAAGTGGGTTGGGGTGTCCCCGTGAGTTACCGCACCGGGTGACACCAAACCTAGTGACGCCGCTGGTCTCCAGCACCACAACCGGGGACTAGCAGGGAGAGGAGAGGCCTGTGTGACGAGCACTGATTGGGATCTTGTCAGTGTAGCACCCTCCTAGGTAGGTGCTAGTGAGTGAGTATAGTTTTTGGCTATCAGAGGAGCTGCAGGTAAATCTATATTGCTTTCTGCCTACCAGAGAGCAGGATCTGTGAGTGAGGTCTGCTCATGGTGCTCAGTATGTGATCCATTATGTCTAGAGAGTGTTTCACACTGGTCCAATAGGGAGGCATGTTGGACAGTGGGCGGAAACCTGAAAAATGGATGCATAGGCTTTAGTACAGTTCTGGTGATTGGCAGGGGCAGGTCACCTCAGTGCATTCTGGGATACTGTATAAAAGCCAGGAGCAAATCTGCTAGGGAGTCTTTGGCTGGAGAGCGGAGTCCCGGAGGGAGGGGGTGGCTGCCTTCTCCTCTGTAGCAGTGGCACTTGGCCCTCAGGAAATCGTTCTGAGGGCCAGAGGAGTGGAGCTGAACCCAGAGGTCCAGGAGAAGCTGACTGAGGGGGAGACACTGGAGACTCTGGAAAAATAGTATTGTGAGTACATGGGGCCTGACCTGAGGGGGGCCACCCCAGGAGTAGGATAGTCAGTGGACGGGTGTCAGCATGCAAGAAGGAGGATACTAAGGAGAGTGTCCTGAAGATAAAGTCAGTTCATCAAGTCATCTGGGAAAGAGACTTTAAAATAAATTCACCTCCGTGGCAAGGTGGATCAACAGCCTAGCAGTACCAAGCGATAGAAGTCCTCAAATCTTGTGCATAGTTAATTTGCTGTATCCCACTATTCCCTTCTCCCAACCCTAATTTAAGAATAAAACACAAAAACAACCACATACTCCTGGATTGTTTATTGAATGAGCCAAGAAGAAAAGTGAGACTGTTAATGTTAAGGTTGCTAACGGTAACCCAGGGGGACCCGTAAGTGTGAAATCCAGCAGTCCGCAACGATTACTACATCAGGAAAGAGGTGTGCCAGGCTCTCTCAACGATATCCCCTCTGGCTGCTCGTAAAAGTGAACCATCGGCTCGTTGGAGAGAGTCGGTTGATCGAGGAGGAAGTAATGATCGGTCACTATAAGCCTCATGGTGAGTGTCATATTAGAGATGGCAGTGCGGTCTGATAGTATGGGGGGGGGGGGTCATCCGCTCCTCTTTGAAGGAAAATCTCCTGTCCTCCTATCAGAGATCTTTTAGCAGGACAGGCAGATGAAAAGTCCTCTTGCAGGTGAATGGGAACATGCGGGGGTGCATACACATACCGGTTGGAAGAGGGCCAGCGACAGAGCTCCTCTCCAGAGTGGCACTAGTGGTCCTGGCACTGTGCAGTTTATGGGGCCCTAGGGTCCATTGTTACAATTAGAACTCATGTTGAGTCACACACCGGGTTTCCCGGGCACATCCTTGCATGTTACCTGACCTTTCCCCCTCAGCCAGTCAGCGTTCTCCGCCACTAAACAGCATCAGCATTAAGGACCAAGCCCTTGGCTTTTCTCCACCTGACGTGGTTGCCAATCAGTAATACTTTGGAGGAATGGGTGGGCTGCGGCTGAGCCAATCAGCGAGCTCAGTGCAAGAGAAGCCCAGAGGCCATGCCGCTCCGCACTGGGGCCATCAGCTACAGCTCCTCTTACCTCCTCTTACCCTGGAAAGATACCCACCCTGTTGAGGGCATGTGGCTTAGTACAGTTAGAGGCCCATTTGCCATCACGACCCCCCCCCCCCCCCCCACAAACACACACACAGTTTTTTGGGCCAGCCAGGCTCTACACTTGGATCAGAGGTCTGTTATGCATTTACTGGAGGACCTAATGCTTTTTTTGTTTCTTTGTGAGAATCTCCCTTAAAATCCATACCATACTTAAAAGGGACACAACACATTTTTTTTCTTGCTAAAGAACGTGCTTCAGCAAAAATGACATTTACAAAGAATAAAAATGATACAGCTTAAATTGCCAGCACGCAGAGCCCTCCAAATGTCTCTCAAAATAAATAGCACACTCTTAGGCTGTTTTGGCTCATCCCTAGTAGACAGTCATCCTGACATCTAGTTACATATAAATTAAATAAAAAGAATGCGCTGATAAATAAACAAACGTAAAGCTGCAACCAAAGATTCAAATACCTGATATGGAATATAGTGTTAAAAATGCAATAGTCTGGTGCGCTAAACAAATTATAAAATCCCAAACAACAGATATGTGAACACAAATGAATATATGTGACACTGGTGTTATAACAATCATACGAAATATGAAAGTCCCACAAACGGTCAACTTCCAATGTGGGATACCCCCAAATAGGGTGTGAAACTCAACAGATTAAAGTCCACAGTGCAATGTCCATGCATTGAAACTCAAATAAGTAGAAATTATATGCAATGACTCCAGTGGCAATTACGTCCAAAAGTGAAAATCCAACAGAGTGCTAAATAACACACATTGATTCCCACCACCTTCAGGATTGGCTTCTTACCAGCAGGTAGGGATTTTCTGGCAGAATGTATTAACACCTCAGAGTGACAGCTCCTGATACCATGGAGGAAAATAACACGCCTGTACACCCCTGGTGCTGGAGACAAACTAAATGGCCTCTTACCAGATGATGGATGTTATCCATATCCAGCATGTGTATACCCCCGTTACAGGGTCGTCCCCACCACGGTTATAAACGATGCCTGGATCTCTCCCTGATGGTTTCTTGTGGCTTCTCTCTTCTTCTCAACCTCCCCCGCAGATTTACTCATGCAAGTGTTGGATGGAAGAAAACAGCCAATAGTGCATTATCCCACAGTCTTTATTATAAAAAAACAATATTGCACTTACATTTAGCAGCAAGAAACAGGCTTGTGACACTCGGATGCTCGCAGCCGCCTGCAGTGCGGACCGTGGCTGCTACTTGCGACGGTGCGGCGCCTCCTCTTTGACGCGTTTCCCCGGAGCGGACATCGACCGAGATAGGAGGATGCCCGCGCGTCACTTCCTCTAATATATCTGGTACGGAGATAGAGCCTCCAGTGTCTGGAAAGGCCCCAGGAGGCTCCTGCTAATGAACGTGCTTCAGCAAAAATGACATTTACAAAGAATAAGAATGATACAGCTTAAATTGCCAGCATACAGAGCCCTCCAAATGTCTCTCAAAATACATAGCACACTCTTAGGCAGTTTTGGCTCATCCTAGAGTCATCCTGACATCTAGTTACATATGTCTGCCCATCTTACTCAGCTGTCATCCAGGGATACCGGTGACACACTTTAACTGTGTTTCAATTAACACCGTAATTTCCTATGATCATCTAGTGGTTATAATAGAGTATTTTTCCTGAACTACTTCCTTAAGGCAAAATATTGCCACTGAAGGAATCTCTATTCTCCATTTTGTTCTTTCAACTCCATTTTGTCACTAAAACCCTAGACTCAGCTTAATTAAAAAGTATATATAAGTAAATGTCCTTGAAAGTTTCCAGGACGTTATGCTTTGTGGTCAAAACTGACCCTTAGAGCAAGTCTGTTTGAAGTAACTAATTATACCTTATCTTAACCCTTAGAACATGTCTGATGTAATGCTAATTATAACTATGCCATATTTTAATTAGTTTACAAGTATGTGACTTGAAGCTATTCTTGTATCAATTCTATGTATAATCTACTGGAAAGGGACTTCCCCTTTTACTTTCTCTATAAAACGTTCTTCATTGTTTGAATAAAGTGAGTATTCTGTGACATTGTACCTGCCGTCTCTGTGTCTCATTGAGTGCTCTCAGATATCTGAAGGAACTTTGATGCCTAGGGCCATGCAAGTCTAAATTATTGCCAACAGCCATTAGATGGAACCAATGATCATTGGAAGTCATTATATGAAGTACAATATGGATGTATTTGTATTACGGTTGCCACCTCATCCCTTTAAAACCGAACACATTAATTACACAGGTTCTGAGGCTAATTTGATGCACATAAGGCACTAAATAACTACGGAACACAGTGTACATCTCTAAGCCGGGGTACCGTCATAATGTTTGACTTCCACATGAATGCAGCCCCACCTAGTCCCGGGCATTGATGAGCGGGTTTATGACGTATGGTGACGCAGGGTGAGCAGACCCCACCCACATACAGGCTTGCCAGATTTCGATAAGCCCCGGTGACCGCAGTCCCTCACAACCACCGGCCAGGGTTGTTGTGAAGAGGCCCTTATCCTCATCAACATGGGGACAGGGTGCTATGCAAGGGAGGTCCATCCTGGAAAGACACCCACCATGTTGAGGGCATGTGGCTTAGTACAGTTTGATTATATGAAGTCATTATATGAATTACAATATGGCCAACTTTTGTCACAGCTGGGTGAATGTTGGTCACATCTGTTCAATACATTTTCAAAAAGTGGACCTCTAAGGGTTTGTAAAAGCTTACACCACAAAAACTATTTAGCCAATGAAAGGTAATGATTCTATTTTTATTTTTCTACTGCTTTCAATGGCCAACAATGTACGGATCTTCATCAATGTCTTCAGTACATAACAATTCCCTCACTCAGAACATGAAACTGGTTTCTCATCTGTGTGCAATTTCTGATGTCTGTGAAGATTGGACTTTTGAGAAAAACATTTTCAGCACTTAATACAAGAATACGGCTTCTCCCCCATGTGAGACCTTTGATGTGTGACAAGTTCTGATTTGTTTACAAAACATTTCCCGCACTCGCTACAGGAACGTGGCTTCTCACCTGTGTGAGACCTTTGATGTACGATAAGATTGCTTTTCTGTGAAAAACATTTCCCACACTCAGAACAAACATATGTTTTTTTCCTTGTGTGAGATTTCTGATGTCTGACAAGTTTTGAATTTTTTACAAAGCATTTTCCACATTCCGGGCAGGAATACGGCTTCTCACCTGTGTGCAATCTCTGATGTGTGTAAAGAGAGGACTTCTCTGAAAAACATTTCCCGCACTCGGGACAAGAAAACGGCTTCTCCCCTGTGTGAGATCTTTGATGTGAGACAAGGTTTGATTTCTGTACAAAACATTTCCCACACTCAGGACAGGAATATGGTTTCTCCCCTGTGTGACATCTTTGATGTAGTGAAAGTTGGAATTTCTTTAAAAAACACTTCCCGCACTCAGGACAGGAATACGGCTTCTCACCTGTGTGAGATCTCTGATGTATGGCAAGTTCTGATTTTTGCATGAAACATTTCCCACACTCAGGACAGGAATGCGGCTTCTCCCCCGTATGAGATCTCTGATGTCTGTAAAGATGTGACTTATCTGAAAAACACTTTCCGCACTCAGGACAAGAATATGGCTTTTCTCCCGTGTGAGATCTCTGATGTATGAAAAGATTGCACTTCTTTGAAAAGCATTTCCCGCACTCAGGACATGTATGTGGCTTCTCACCTGTGTGAGTTCTTTGATGCTCATTAAGAGAAGATTTAGATTGGAATTGCTTCCCGCACTCAGTACAGGAAAACCTCTTATCTGTTGGAAGGACGGCACTGTCCCTCACAGTAGGAGGTTCCTCAGGATAAGAGGAATACGATGGTCCATCTACACTGTGTGGTGCCGGATGGACATTTGAGGTAGCTGGGTTTTCTCCTGGATTATACTGTGTGATGTCCTCATCTTCTACTTTACAGTCTGGAGACAAAGTGAGGCAATCATCTGAGGTTTTCCTCATCTCCTGTCTATCTACTAAAATAGAAAAAAAAGGTTATTACTAGACATGAGCAAATTGGTTCCCCTAAACCAGGACTCCGCCCACATCAGGCAGCTTTGTCTCTGAGGATCTTACAATTCCACCCTCAAGGTAACTAGTAAATGGGTCCTCTGATCTCCTACCAGTTAATTTTTTTATTCATGGACCTTCGAGAGCGAGGAAACAATGAGAGTCTTCTATAAGAGTGACAGTGATGAGGGGATTTTGGAAAGTGTTCCCATCCACTCTATCACTCATTACCAACATAAGAAGTACTGCACTTCCTTGTTCAGTCCATGATTTAGTCATGACTAACAGTGGGGCTTAGCCCCACCAGAGGTCACAGAGGGTCAGGAATGGGATCACCTACTGATGGAATTGTGGCTCCCAGACCTATAAGTTGTAGTTCCAGAGTTCACCAGTGAGTGTCTCCGAGCAGCCACCAGTTCCTAGCAATTAGTCATCACCTGACACTGACTGCTGGAAGCATATTTAGTTACTCCTCTGCTACTCCATCTTGCCTTGGTATTCGTTGCCCCTGATCTATGTGCCTCGTGACCTGCTACCCTGTCCCTGATTCTCTGCCCTCCAGCTTGTATCTGCTCCCATGTACACTTCCCCTGTCCTGCCTTGCTCCCTGCTCCTTCTGCCTAATCTGCCGTGTATTACCTTGGCTCTGATACTGACCACTCCTTTAGTCTTACTCTACCATCTGTATTCTACCATCTGTATATCAATACCTCAGTTATCTGGTTTAGTTTATTACTTGTGATCACTCTCACCCATTAGACTTCATTGCTTTAGGTTCTTCGGGCTTTGATAATCTTGGTGTATGTGTGTTATATTGTTGTTTTACTGGCATTATCCTTTAATAAACCACAATGTTTTATAACATGTTGTAAGGGGGTTAGCTCGGTAGCGGGTGTGGGTGACCCCTTGGGTGGGTTCGTTACACAGAGAGACAGCCGAAGAGTGGTTGAAAACAACGGTCTATGGTTTATTCTTCCAATTTGCTGGAAACAAGTGCAAGCATCCAAACAGCATAAATCAAACAAACATAAAATAAACCCTGGCCACTTGGGGCGTCTACCTTCACAACACAGGAACCTACCTATGGAGTCTGTCACAACCTACTGCTGGGCAGACACTGCTGGTCATACAGCAGAAGACCAATAGTCTATTTGTTTTCTTTTCACACAGAAAAAGTCAACACCACCTCACCTTCAGAAGTCTCTCAGCTCACTGCTCTCCTTAACGCACAAAGCCTCAGGATGCAGCAATCAGTAGTCATCCTCTGGATAACTTATAGAGGCCTTAATTGCCTCATTCTGAATAGCTGAAGCTTTCCAACGTCCTTAAACCTTTCTGGCTATCTCTGCAGCCGACACCTGATAGTAATTGGTGAATTGTCTAAACAAGGCAGTAATGTATCTCCCGTCTGTGACAACACCCACAGATTTACCTGACTTCCTGTCACAATATTTATGCCTGGTGTTCTCTGTGCAAGTCCACACATTTCTGGTCATGCCTGTTTCCCAGGATACCAGCACTCGGTATCCCTGACATAACACCAAGGCCAGTAACTACCAGAAGTGGCCATCTTGGCTCTGCTGTTGTTTGCTGCAGAGGAGGTTTTTTATTTTTCTGTGCTAATGTCAGAGCAAAAGGAATACTGCCACCAAATAGTGAAAGAGCAGACCAGGAATCAGCTGTGGAAGCGCATCTGTCTTGCTCACTTCCTTGTTGATCAAGGCAGGATGTGGTTTGGTGATGTTCAGCCATTGATTCAGATTTGTGCTTTGTCTAGTATTCCTAAGGAACACTTTGTACTGTTACTACTCCTCCAACAACTACACAATCGGTCCAAAGCCCTGCGATCTCTCGCAGAACTCCTGTTTCCAAACCTAACAAGAAAAATACTTTTTCCCAACTCATACAATTCTGCCACTATCCTCTCCTGCCTCCAAGCTAGTTGCTCTGGTCCAGCCTGCCATGACGCCAGTTGCTCCAGTCCAGTCTGCCTCCACACCAGCTGATCCAGTCCAGGCTGCCTCCACGCCAGCCAGTCCAGTCCAGGCTGCCTCCACACTAGTTATTTTGGTCAAGCCCATACCAATCAAGCCTTCTGTTCTAGACATGCCGGCCACTGCCTCAACTACTCCTGACTCATCCGTCTTCTGCCTTTCAATATTTGGGACTCTCAGTGGCCAGGCCTCATCCTACCGCAATTGTATCTAAAACAGGTCTTAAAGCTCTATCCATTCTTGTGGCAGACCGACTCATTTGGCCAAGTGGGGTCCTCAACTTCTTTCCAAAGCTATTATGCATCAAGTCCATGTTCCAGCCTCCCAGTTTGACTCTACTGAGCTTCGACGTTCTACCAATATCCAGTTTGATGCCACTTATCTTTAGCCTACTGCCCAGTCTGATGGCCCTGTGCCTGATGCCCAGCCTGATGGCCCTGTGTCTGATGGTCCTGTGCCTGATGGCCCTGTGCCTGATGCCCAGACTGATGGTGCTATGCCTGATGCCCAGCTTGATGGTGACTTGCCTGATGCCCAGCCTGCCTGTGACATTCTGGTGCTCAGCCTGCCTCTGACAGTCTGGTGCTCAGCCTGCCTCTGATGGCCTGGTGCCCGACGCCCAGCCTGCCTCTGATGGTCCGCTTGCTTATGTCCAGCCTGCCTCTGATGGTCCGCTGGCTAAGGTCCAGCCTGCCTCTGATGGTCCACTTGCTAACACCCAGGATCCCTCTGATGGTCCACTGGCTAACGCCCAGCTTGCCTCTGATGGTCCAATGGCTAATGTCCAGCCTGCCTCTGATGATCCGCTGCTCTGTGACCAGCCAGTCTCTAAAGGTCCACTACCTGATAACCAGCTTCGTCTTCTTAATCCTCTGCCTACCACCCAACTGGGTTTTCTGACTCTGTGCCTACTTCCCAGCTAGATTCCATTGACTATGCCTGCTGCTCAGCTGGATTTTAGTGCAATGGTTAGGTTTAAGCCTGGTGATGGGTCTGACACTTCTGAGTCTTCATATGCCTTGTATGGTTTACCTGTTTGGCCTGAGATTTCATTTACAGTCGCCTCATTTGGGTCCCTCCTGCAGTATGTTTCTCCTATGGCACCAAAGCCTACTGGTTTAGACATACCCTTCGTAACTGGTAGCTATGTTCATCTTCACAACATTGGTAGTGATGAGCTTCCAGGGAGTGGCAGATTACCAATTGTGCCTTGCCATGGCCTGGATGTGATTGCCACAATTCCAGGTGCACTAGGGTACACGGGTCGGGTAACCTGGGAGACCTAGGGGACCATTGTTGTGTGGAAAAGTCCTGGAAACCAGACAAGCTACATGGTTATAAAAAGACATTCCGGTGTCAGAGTTCCAGTTTTGTCACATGACACTAGGGCTAAGTTTGTGGCTAACCCAGAAATGGGGTACCTGCTGTCTTGAGGGATCAAGTTGCCTAACCCCAGCAGTGGGGTACCCAGTCAGTCCCCAGACCCAGGCAATGGGACACCTACTGTAGCTTATTGGTAGTGAAGATTGGGGGGTACAGCGCTTCTTGGAAGTATTAGAGAAAACTACGGTAAACTCTAATAGGGGTATAATCGATATAAAATTAAACTGTGTATCTCATTTGTGTAACCATAAACTTAATATAAAGTGCATGAGTGATTTCAATAAATTATAATGGACCATATAGAATCATATAATAAACGTGTAAAAATGGGTGACTCAATAAAAATTATATACACTCTTATCTCAATAAATATAAATATATTAAAATAATGTAATCAATAGATAAAGTGCTCAGTGCAGATCATAAACCATTAATGACAATGGTCAAATGTGTAAACATTCAAGTGCCAGGTGAAGTATTAAGTGCATCAACTAAAATGTGCATATTATTATACAGTCCTTTATAAATGCTGTAGAAAGCTCCAACAGTTCCAGAATGGGAAAGGGGGGAGATGTGCTCCAATAGTGTGTCCAAAAAAAGGGAAATAGCAAAAAGGGTTTTATGCCCTCCACCTCAAACGGTGTAAAGAAAAGTGGGGTGCTTCTTCACCTTGTGCCCCTATAGGTGTACTAAACTCTCACCTCCGAATATCTTATTACACGCCATTTAAACTCAGACCCTGGGGTCCTCTCCACTCTTTGCCTGTCTGCAAATGGTCCCTTGGGTAGATGGATTCATATAGTGGGCCCAGTGGCCAGCGACCCTCGGAAGTAAAGTGCTTACAATAGTGCAATATTACCAGAAAATTAAATTTTATTGCCAAAGATTAAAAAGACTTACATTTGTCTTTAAATAAAAGCGCCTTGTGTGTACAAACACACAGAATCGCGGTCCTCACTTCCGCGTCCGTATGTCACTTCCGGTAGCGGCCCTACGCGTTACGCCACTTCCGCTCACGTGGCTTCTTCAGGGGAGTAACCCATTTTTACACGTTTATTATATGTTATTATATGGTCCATTAGAATTTATTGAAATCACTCATGCACTTTATATTAAGTTTATGGTTACACAAATGAGATACACAGTTTAATTTTATATTGATTATACCCCTATTAGAGTTTACCGTAGTTTTCTCTAATACTTCCAAGAAGCGCTGTACCCCCCAATCTTCACTACCAATTTCCTTTACTGCATGGTTTTCAGTAACGGTACATGCGGCATCGAGGAAGGGTTTATTTAATTCAGTTATTTCCTTGGACAGCGCGAGACTCCCAACATAATACTGTAGCTTATTATTGGATCCTGGCAGCAGGGCATCTATTTGGAACCTGGAAGTTTGGCCTATGAGATACTTTCCCTCTAGACTTAATCCTGCAGCTGGGTATTTCTTATGGACTCGTTCAGCTATGGTTTTTGGAGCATCCAGAGGCCACTCCTTACAGGAGGAAACTGTCAAGAATGGGTTCACCTGCTGGTGGCACTGTGGCTCCCGGACTTATAGGTTGTAGTTCCAGAGTTCACCAGCGGGTGTCTCTCACCAGCCAGCAGTTCCTAGCAATTGGTCATCACTTGACGCTGACTGCTGGAAGCATATTTAGTTCTTCCTCTGCTACTCCATCTTGCGTTGGTGTTTTGCTATATGCTTCTGATCTGTGTGCCTCATGATCTGTTACCCTGTTCCTGATCCTTTGCCCACCAGCTCATTCCTACTCCTGTGTACCCTTTCCCTGTCCTGGCTCATTTCCTGCTCCTTCTGCTGGATCTTCCGTGTATGACCTAGGCTCTGATACTGACTACTCCTTTAGTCTTACCCTGCCATCTATATATCAATTCCTCGGATATGTGTTTTAGTTTATTTATTTTGATCACTCTCACCTATTAGTCTTCACTGGTTTAGGTTCTTGGGGTTTTAGTAATCTTGGTGTATGTGTGTTTTATTGTTGTTTTACTGGCATTATCCTTTAATAAACCACATTATTTTATATCATATTTGTGCCTGGTGTTCTCTGTGCAAGTCCACACATATCTGTTCATGTCTGTTTTACAGGATTCCAGCACTCGGTATCCCTGACAGAGAGTGAGGATGGGGAGAGAACAACCAAGATGAAGACTGGACTGATTCTGAGGCCCACCATCATTGACCCCTCCCTTATAAATTACTTTCGGTTTAAGATTCCAAAGTTTTAGGATGTTCTCACATTATTATAAACCTGTAAAAGTCTGTGCTCCAATCAAATCATTAGATATAAAATGTCCAGGTGGCAGCATTTGTGTGTAAGAAAAGAGAACACATATTACATTTATATATAGCAGTAAGCAGAGGGTACAGGACAGAGGTCAGTTGTTAACCATCTGCCTAACGACTATTTACGTCGGCCCCTCACAGGCAAAGTGACGTAGTGCTACGTCGCTAGCCTGTGAGGCTCTAGGGAGCGAGCGCGCGCCGCTGGAGGTGCGCTCCCGCCCGCTCGTGGACTCGATGTCCGCCGGTCACTCGCGATCGCCGTTTACACCGGGAGAAAGGCAGGCGGCTAATGTAAACAAAGCCGCCTGTCTTTCTCCCCTGTGTAACAGCAGAGATCATACGGTCCTGCTATGTAGGACCGTAGATCTCTGCTGTTACATGAAAAGCCACATCCAATCACAGTTAGAAGCAGGCCCCTAGGGACACACTTAACCCCTACTTCTCCAATAAAGTTAACCCCTTCCCTGCCAGTGTCATTTTTACAGTAACAGTGCATATGTATAGCACTGATTACTGCAGTAATGTCACTGGTACCCCCAAAAGTGTGAAAAATGGCAGTCAAGGGTCCGATCTGTCCGCCGCAATGTCGCAGTCCCGCAAATAAAAACGCAGATCGCCGCCATTACTCGTAAAAAAAAATAAATAAAAATGACAAAAATCTTTCCCTTAGTTAGTAAACGCAATAACTTTTACGCAAACCAATCAAAATACGCTTTTTGCAATTTTTTTACCACACATATGTAGCAGAAAACAAATTGGCCTAAAATGTTAAAAAAAATTTGATTTTTAAATTTTTTTGGGGGGGAATTTCATATAAAAAAATGTGAAAAATATTGTTATTTTTGCAAAATTGTCGCTCTTTTTTTGTTTATAGCGCATGATAAAAAAAAATCGCACAGGTGATCAAATACCACCAAAAGAAAGCTCTGTTTGTGGGAAAAAAAGGACGTCAATTTCATTTGGGTACAGCGTCGCACGACCGCGCAATTGTCCGTTGAAGTCACGCAGTGCCGAATCGCAAAATAGGCCCTGGTCAGGAAGGGGGTAAAATCTTCCGGGGCTTAAGTGGTTAATGTACAACATAGAGTAGAGTGTATTGTGTAGGAGTCAGGACTACATAATATGCTATAGAAATGATATAGTATAGGAGTCAGGACTCAAAATATTGGATTTTTACATAACTGGGGCAAATTAATTACAGAGGTCCCACACCGCTGACTCCGATCTCCTGAGACTGCACTCAGTGACTTTGGTCTGAGACTATACAGACATCCCTCCACCCGGCACAGCCAGCAAACAACACAGAAAGTAAACCCTGGGAGCATTGTTCTGTCAGAGATCTTGCTAGATTGGAACTTTGGGCAGAAGACCAATGCATATACAGTACCTCTGGTGCCTAGGTCGAGCAACGCCTCCTGTGAAAAATCACGGTTTGCTGCCAGCTAAAACCCCAAAATCTACATAAATCCAGACTAGACACATAATTTGTGCCTGCAGCACAGAGAAGAAAGATTATCCAAGAGAAATATAGGAGTACAGGGCGGAGAACACAGCTCAGGAAAGTGATCAGGGTATTACAGGCAGATATCACCCAGTCCTTTTCCTACTCTGGACCAATCAGTGAACAGTATGGGTGGAGGAATGTATTTAGGGTTAATGACCCACCTGTGCTGATCTCTGTAAGAGTGTCCTTCTCTATAAATATCCTCGTTATTCCATCCTCCTGCTGATAATTTCTCACATACCTCTCCTCTTCTGCTTTTTTATTAACTTTTAGATCTAACAGATCTTTACCCTAAACCAAGAGAAGTATGGAAAATAACGTCTGTAAAATATAAACTTTAATATTGTGACATCACAGAAAATAAATCCACACATTGTCTTTACAAGTCCATGATCTAAATGCTCTGTCCCACCAACCTTGTAATGGTGAGGTGGCTCCATCGTATCCTTGGGTCCTTCTGAGAACATCTCCATCAATCCATACTCTCCACCCTCCTCTTTATACTCTTCTTTAACAACTATATTATCATCCCTGAGGTTTCCATTCTGAAACATATAATAAAACATTCATTGTACCAAACATGCTTGTGTACAAAATATAACAATCATTGATTGTTCCTCATCTACCTGATGATGGTGAGGGATGGTGTGACCTTCCTGTGTGGAATCCCGGGAATACAGAGGATGGGGACTTCTCTCTGGTGGGTTTCTGTAGCTGGATGACTCCACCATGGTGTCCTGGTACAGATCTTTGTGTATTTTTAATGACTCTGACTTCTCCATCACATTCTCCTCATCAACCTCCTCTTTTATCTCTTCTTTAATATCAACTGTAAAATCTCTCAGTTTTCCACTCTAAATAAATATTAAAATGACATTGTAACAATGCAGATAATGTACAGATACTAAAGATACTATCAGTGATTGTTCCTCATCTACCTGATGATGGTGAGGGATGGTGTGACCTTCCTGTGTGGAATCCCAGGAATACAGAGGATGGGAACATCTCTCTGGTGGGTTTCTGGTATTAGGTGGCTCCATCATATCCTTGTGCCCTTCTGAAAACTCCTCCATTACTCCATACTCCTCTTTATATTCTTCTTTAACAACAATATTATTCCCGAGGTTTCCACTCTGAATATATAATAAATCATTCATCATAGCAAACATATTTGTAAATAAATCATAATTATTAGTGATTGTTCTTCATCTACCTGATGATGGTGAGGGATGGTGTGATCTTCCTGTGTGGAATCCCGGGAATACAGAGGACGGGGACATCTCTCTGGTGGGTTCCCATTACTGGATCCATCTGTAGGAAACACACACACTGACTGAATACATTGTTTCTATGTGTTTATCAGATGATGGGGGATCTAGGTGGAGCCTCCGTACTGCTCTCTCCTTTACAATAAAGTCTCCTCTTACCCGGTGATGTGAGAGGCGGCTGATTCTCCATCATGGCGTCCTTGTAGAGATCCTTGTGTCCTTCTAAATACTCCCACTCCTCCATGGAGAAATAGACAGTGACATCCTGACACCTTATAGGAACCTGACACACACAATGATACAGTCACCATCCAGACACATCCCTTGTCTGTTACTGGATAATGTCCCAGAATTCCCAGCACCGCTCACCTCTTTGGGACAGTCAGCAGCTCTCTGCTCAGAGAACTGTCAGAACTGAGCGATCGGCGGTGTTTGGTTGACCAGTTCTCAGTGCAGAGGCGCCGGGGGAAAGATGCAGATGCATCGGGCCAACAACTTGGCCCCGAGCTACATCACTAACATGGTCTCAAAATACCAACCAAATCATTATTTTCGTTCCTTCCAAGACCTCCTGCTCTCTAGCTCCCTTGTCACCTCATCTCTAGGACTTCTCCCGACCCTATCCGATCCTCTGGAATGCTCTACCCCAATCTGTCCTATCTCCTACTTTGTCCACTTTCAGACAATCCCTGAAAACTCATTTCTTCAGAGAAGTCTATCTGGCCCCCACCTAACAACTGTACTTTTATTTTCTCCATCAGCCCATCCCCCACAGTTATTACATTTTTTTATCTATTGAACCTCCCTCTTTAATTGTAAGCTTTAAGGAGCAGGGCCCTTTGATTCCTACTGTATTAAAGCGTATTGTAGTTTTACTGTCTACCTTTAAGTTGTAAAGCACTGTGTAAACTGTTGGCGCTATATAAATCCTGTACAATAATAATAACAATAGTATATTAAGGTTCCGGCCCCGTAAGTGGGGAAATGTTCTGACCCTGAAGGGATTAACCTAGGTTTCCCCACTATTTATGTGTGTATCATCATCCGCTGGGGATAAAAAATGTTACAGTGACTATGGAGGAAGAAGATGGACATGACGGGGGGGGGGGGGGGGGGGGTGTAACGTTAAAAAACCCTACCTCGTGAAAATTTCCAACCCTCGTCAGTTTCGGTGCACCTACGTCATGGAACAGCTGAGCAGGTTACCATTGCGTATGCTCAGAGCTCCGGAGGGTAGGGAATTTTCACGGGGTAGTGATGTGTAACGTTACACCGCATCAGCTGTTGCCGTGGGTACATGAAATCATCTCCGCTGCAACATGAAATCATCTCCGCTCCTACCCCTGTCACTTCCCTGAACTCAGCTAGTAAATGTAAAAGCGGCGGGTGTATGAAAATATAAATCATGAAGATCTCGGCTCCGTGATTTATATTTTCATACACCCGCCACCGCTTTTACATTTAGTAGCCGAGTTCAGGGAAGTGACAGGGGTAGGAGTGGAGATGATTTCATGTTGCAGCGGAGATGATTTACTGTACCCGTGGCAACAGCTGATGCGGTGTAACGTTAGAAAACACTACCCCGTGAGAATTCCCTACCCTCCGGAGCTGTGAGCATGCGCAGTGGGAAGCGGCTCAGCTGTTCCATGACGTATGTGAAGAGGAAGTGATGAGGGTAGGGAATTTTCACGGGTAGGGTTTTTTCACGGTGTAACGTGAGAAAACCATATCTCGTGAAAATTCCATACCCATGTCACTTCCTGTCAGAAACGTAATGGAACAGCTGAGGAGCTCACTAGTGCGCATGCTTGGAGGGTATGGAATTTTCACGGTAGTGTGTGTAACGTTACACCGCCTCAGCTCTTACATTAAAACAGCTCGGCTGCAACATGAATCATCCCCTCTCCTACCCCTGTCACTTCCCTGATCTCGGCTACTAAATGTAAAAGCGGCGGCGGGTCTATGAAATCTAAATCACGGAGATCTCGGCTCCGTGATCCGCTTTTACATTTAGTAGCCAAGAT
The DNA here is from genome assembly GCF_965119305.1 of Pelophylax lessonae. Lineage (NCBI taxonomy): Eukaryota > Metazoa > Chordata > Amphibia > Anura > Ranidae > Pelophylax > Pelophylax lessonae. Next base: position 42,900,860 of record NC_138770.1, read on the forward strand.
CAGGGAAGTAACAGGGGTAGGAGCGGAGATGATTCATGTTGCAGCGGAGATGTTTTAATGTAACCGCCGCAACAGCTGATGCGGTGTAACGTTAGAACACACTACCGTGAACATTCCATACCCTCCGAGCATGTGCACTAGTAAGCTCCTCAGCTGTTCGCTGACGTAGGTGTACCGGAAGTGACGAGGGTATGGAATTTTTATGGGTATGGTTTTTTCACGGAACAACGGAACAGGGGGGTTACTGGGTGTAAATAGAAAAAAAGATCTTATTACCTCCTCTGCAGCCACCTCCAGCGATGTCTTCTCTCTACTTCCTCCACACTCACCTTTCACCTGGAACTTCCTATTTATACCTGACATCACTTCCTGTCTGTATTCCATAGAGACTTCCTGTCTGGGTAGCTGTCAGATCATCACCACCTTGTGGAGCTTAGGGAAACTGTGCCCCAAGAATCGTCTCATAGCATGAACACAGCCTTGTGCTGTGTGTATGTACTGTATATCCTTATAGATGGGTCATCTCCACTCCCACCAAGAGGGATAGAAATATATTACTGCCTAGTCCAGCCTTTCTCAGTCTGGGTTCCTCCAAAGGTTTCCAGGGGTTCCTTGAGCAATGAAAAACTTCTGTCTCTCAGTAACAACTGGTATCAATGATCTGTAAGGGGGGCAGTCTACCCACTGATGACAATGTAAGAATGTCCTTCTCCCACTGATATAAGGGGGTCCTTCTCCAATTGGTCACCAATGTAAAGGACCACCACACTGACCACTGGATTTCCATCTTTAGAAACATAATGAGACAACCAATACAGCGGGATGTTGGAGGAACTGTTGGTGTCAGTGTGGAAAGAACACGGGATGATGACACTGAAATAACAATATGGCTCAATTCTGCAAAATGTCAAGGAGAGAATGGTACAGGAGAGACTTTTATCTCTAATGTCAGTAGAAGACCTGGAGAAAGCCCGATGTGTATTCTGAAAGAGCAGATGGAACAGTTCTCCGTGTTTGTTGTTATTATTATTATTACTCTATACCTAGTGATTGTATGAAAGGTTCTAGTACTCTATTTTAACTGACCACTGCAATCTGTACCGTGAGCTGTAAATGATATAATCCTGACCAATGAACTCTGTACCCTGGGTTATATATGACAAGCTCCTGACAGCTACATCCTGTACACAGGTATATATAAGATACTGTATACTTGTAAGGGTACGGTGGTAGTTGTTTGTCATGTCCTCCACATTTCCCTCCTCAATGGGCACCAAGCAAGGGTCAAACGAGAGGCCTTCTGGGCTTCGCTAGGCACTTTGTACCTTTGCTACACATTGGCTAATTTTGCTTTGTGCCATTTTCATCAGTGCCCAAGGACAAGGCTGAGACTGCCGTGGGGGGAATACTTGACCTTAAGGCCGGCCTCTACTCTTAGAGATGAACATACACCATGTACACTTGCACTGCTCTAGTTAACTCTCGGGTCCCTGTTAAAATGTACACCTTCTCTGTAGTATGCAGTTAGGAGGCACACTCTGAGCCATGTCTACATCCACCTGTCCAATGTTTTCCATTATCATTCCCAGTAGCGGAGTGGGCCTCTCCGTGCACCGTGCACCCTGCACGGGCTTCACATCTACGTAACCTAACTATCGAACTTTCGTACCTCTGTACAGGATGGGAACCTCTGCAGTGCAAATCCACTTCCGTTGCTCTGGGAAACAGACCGCTGGCAGAAGAAGTGCTAACAACATCTCCCTCGCTGCTAAAGGTCGTTCTGTTCCTCTGGTTTCCTGACCGGTAGTCTTGTTATCCTGGTATCAGGTGGAGGAGCGGATAGGGTCTTGCAGCTGAAATATCCAGACCTCAAATGATAGTGCAACCATAAACTCAAGGAACAACAAGTAAGAAAAGGTTAGGAGTAGATTGGGAGCCAGACCCCAAGGGAGCGAAGTCCAGTAGAGTGTTCCAAAGCGTACTGTTGTTCGGTAACCATAGTCAGTATAATCCAAAGGGGAGATCTGAAGGGTAGTCAAGAGTGAGCCGTGTTCGGTAACCAGAGTCTGTATAATCCAAAGGGGTGATCCAAAGAGTAGTCAAGAGCGAGCCATGTTCAGTAACCAGAGTCTGTACAATCCAAAGGGGTGATCCGTAGAGTGGTCTAGGTAAGCCAAGGACAGCAACAGGAGAAAGTACATAAACAGCTGACAACAGGAAACAAAACCTATACTAAGGCACCAGTAGAAAGTGGAAGACAGTATTTATGGGTAGTAGGATTTGGTAACTTACAACAGCTGGCCACTGGGTGGAGCAAGAGTCAAATACCAAAAGGTAGCTGATAAGAGAAGCTTGCTCAGAATAGGAATCATCCTGTGGCCCAGAACACCGGATCGAATCCCGGCCAAGGGTAGACACGTTCTACCTATAACAGGTAAACACTATTGACAGGCTGCTGTAAAACTTCAGTTACCCTAGGTAACCAATTGCATCTTCATACCCCAATGTGTTTAATACCCACTCGGTAGAGTATGCATGCTGGTTACTTGCATTACAAAGAGTCCATCAGAGGCGTTCTTCCAAAGCTGGTGTCTTCCTGGCAAACCCCAGATTCTGATGACCTTACATTCAGGTAGTGATGAGTGACATCCTTCTGTTCCTCATGGGTACTGTTCTTTGTCTTGTTTCCTTATGGGCATGGGTCTTAGCTGTTCACTAGGCCTTTTTTGGGAATGTGTTGTTAGAGGTAACCCAAAAGAAACCGACCTTAGCCGACTCCCTCAGGGGGTTCTCTGGCCCGGGGCTCTTCTCTTGTACTGGACCAGTCACATACGTATTTATCACAGGATTAATGGGCCGGACCCAGAGAAGACCCCAACAAATACCCAAAGAACGGGGAAAGACATTAACTCCTACCCTCCCAGCCAGATCAGCACCTAACGGGCTATTTTAACCTGCCTACATACTTCTGACCACTGCACTACATATGCTTCTTTGTATATGTCAAATTCCTGACTAGAGACCACTGTACTCTGTACGCTGTGTTGTATATGAGGTTCTGGACCACCACCCCCCCCCCCCCCCCCGTTTGGGAGTTCTGCTGCAAAACGAATAGGAGGGCATTCTAACTTGAACAGCGAACCCCATTGAAGTCTATGGGAGCCGGACAAATCAAAAGTGCCAATTTTAAAGGCTTAAATACAAGTAATTGGCCATAAAAGAAGTGTGAGTGTCCGGGCACTGCCCTGGCAAGATGTATCAATGCAAAACTTTTTTTAAAAAATGACAGTGCAGTGATTTTAATGATGCTTAAATTGTAACAATAAAAATGAAAAATTCCTTTAAATATAGTGCCTGGGGAAGGGCCCCCTTAGTCTGCCTGTAAAGTGGCACATCTGTAGCATGCATAGAACATGCCGCATCGAAAATGACATTCAAAAGTATAAAAAAACCGAGTCAAATCACATTTAATTGATTAGCGGTTTTAGTTGCCGAAACTCGGCTATTGAAAAACAAAATAAAGAAAAACACAGATTCTAAGAGGAATCCCATGCCAAAATGTAAAAAAAAAAAAAAGCAGCATGGGGCCCCCCCCAAATTCCATACTAAGCCCTTATCAGAGCATGCATCCTGGCAGGTCAGGAAAGGGGGGGGGAAACGAGCGAGCACCTCCTTCTCCTAAACCACATCAGGCCACATGCCCTCAACATAGTTGGGTGGGTGCTTTGCAGCAGGGGGGGGGCTCTGCCCCCCTCCACCCCAAAGCCCCTTTTATCCATGTTGATGGGGACAAGGGCCACATGCCTACAACCATAGCCGATGGTTGTGGGGGTAGCGCGGGCAGGGGGGGTTATCAGAATCTAGAAGCCCCCTTTAACAAGGAGGCCCCCAGATCCGGCCCCCCATGTGATAGCGTATGGGGTACATAGTACCCCTAACCAGTCACCAAAAAAGTGTCAAAAAGTAAAAAAAACACACACACAGTTTTTACAATTCCTTTATTAAAGAGGAAGTAAACTCCCCTTGTTTGTTTGTACCTATACTGTAGGTGATCCTATAATAAGGCTTACCTATAGATACTGTAAATATCTCCTAAACTTGCACTGTTTCAGAGATATTTACTGTATCTTGCTCATGCGCCGATGATTACATCATCGGCGCATGCGCTCTGAAGGAATGGCAAACCCCATGCCATTTCTTCAGGGCCTGTGCTGTGACCGGCTGCTCCCGCGCGCATGCGAGTGACATCATCGCGGTTTCAGCCAATCACAGTAGAATCATGGTAGAAACACAGGGGAAGATGTCGGCTGTGTAAGCGGCGTGCGGTATGCAATGCATACTAGCTCATTATGTATTTGTCAAAAAATAATAGAATATTCAGCGCTGAACTATACTAAATAAACAAAATGAAACTGGCAGCTGAACACTAAAAGGCAATCTAAATCTCCTTCCAGAAAAAAATATAACAAGAACAGTGCAGCGCAATTTCTTAAATCTCCACAGAACTCCTTTAAAATGCTCATATATGTGCAAATGAATCCATCACAGAGAGTCCATTACTGCAGATGAAACTGGTGTGACAGGCAAATCCTTATTGATGACATCAAAACACCCAAGTGTTGATATATCTGAAGTCATGCACAGGACATACAATAGGTGTATACGATCCCTTCACCACGGATATCTCTGCCTCTCACCTCCATAAAACGACCCAACAGGGTCTAAGCGCATATAAGCAAGTGCACAGCAAAGGCGATCCTCCTCTCTCTACTGTTTCCAATGTATCCAATGCGAGCAACACTCCACAATGTATAGACATAAGGGAAAACAATAATAGGAGATCTAAGTGCTCTCTGTTGGAACTGCACACACTTAATTTTGAGGAAGTAAAATAAATGCACTCACATGGTGATAGAATATATAAGCATCTTCTCATATACTGCACACAATGGTACGAGGTTGGCGTCTCCCTGCCTCTCTCTATCTTGCTTCCGGGATGGCTTGGCGGGTCATGCGGCGTCCCCCCATACGTGTTGCGTCCGTGGGCGGGACTTCTTCAGCGGGGAAGTCCCACCCACCCACCCAGATTTAAGAAATTGCGCTGCACTGTTCTTGTTACATTATGTATTTGTGTTGTAGGTTTTTATTTCTTCACGGGGGTTTACAATCTCTTAAAAGAATAAAAAACAGTGTCCCCCGATGTAAATCCATCGTCATCCACGCCGCCCGTCGCAAAAAAAGAACAAAAAAATAAATACTGCAGGCTCCGCCGTTTGACAGTTCCTATAGGTAAGGGCAGGGCCACCTGGCGAAGTCACCTGGTGGCACCGTCCCCCTTGTGACATCATGGACCGGTACATGCTGGGTCAGTGACGTCACAAGGGGGCCACCAGGTTCCCCTACCTATACAAGAACTGTCAAACGGCAGAACCTGCAGTAGGCGGTTGGCCTTTATGGATGACAGGAGCAGTTTTTTTTTTGGTTATTTTTTGGGTGTGGCGGGCGGTGTTATTGACGACATTTACATTGGGAGGACACTCTTTTTTAAATTTTATAATAAAAGAATTTTCAAAAACTGTCTCCGCGTTTTTATTACTTTTTTGATAAATCAATAGAGGTACCATGTACCCAATATCAATTCACATAGGGGGAAGGGCTGGGAACTGGGGGCCCCTTGTTGAAGAGGGCTTCCAGATTCCAATAAGCCCCCTGCCCACAGATCCCCACAAGAGGAGGCCCTTGTCCCCATCAAAATGGGGACAAGGTGCTTTTGGGTGGGGGGCAGAGCCCCCCCCCCCCACCCAATAGCACCCACCCCTATGTTGAGGGCATGTGACGTGGTATAGTCCAGGAGGGAAGGTGCTTGCAAATCCCCCCCCCTCCCCTTCCTGCCCTGCCTGGCTGTATGCTCGGATAAGGGTCTGGTATGGATTTTGTGGGGCCTGCACGCCTTTTTTTAAAAGATTTCGGCATGGGGTTACCCTTAAAATCCATACCAGACCAGAAGGGTCTAGTATGGACTCTCTTTTTTTACTCATTTTACCTGCAAATGTTTATTTTTTTTTATTCAGCTGTCAGCGAGGTGGCTTCCTGGTCCCGCTCCTTAACAACCAGCTTTTACTGCGCCCTGATTGGGCAAAGCTTTGCTCAATCAGGGCAAAGAATGCACTGTGCAGTGCATTGCAGGGCATTCAGCGGGGTGAACAGCCAATGTTCAGCCTGAACAGTTCGCCCAACTCTAATGACAATACTCCTGACCACTGCACTCTTCAATAAGTTCCTGACCACTACACTTTTTAGGTTCAGCTATATATGACTTAATCCAGGCCAATGCAATCTGTACACAGACCTATATAAGATATACCTGTACTTATGATCACTGCATTATGTACACTGGACTATACAACCTGTTTGGCACCATAGCATTCTATATGCTGGGCTGTATGTGACATACTCCTGACCAGTGACCACTGCACTCTGTATGCTGTGTTGTATATGATGTGTTACTGACCACTTTACGGCTATATCTGATATACTCCTGACCACTGCACTCTGTATACCGGGCTGTAAAATACATGCTTCTGACCACTGCACTCTATACCTTGAGCTGTATATGATATACACCTGACTACTGCACTCTGTACACAGGGCTGCACATGGTATAGCCCTGACCACTGCACTCTGTACCCTGGGCTGTATATGATATACTCCTGACCACTGCACTCTGTACCTTGAGCTGTATATGATATACTCCTGACCACTGCACTCTGTACACAGGAATGCACATGATATACTCCTGACCACTGCACTCTGTACCTTGAGCTGTATATGATATACTTCTGACCACTGCACTCTGTACCCTGAGCTGTATATGATATACTCCTTACCACTGCACTCCGTACACAGGGCTGCACATGATATACTCCTGACCACTGCACTCTGCACATTGAGCTGTATAATGTCACTGGAACCCCCAAAAGTGTCAAAAATGTCAGTTAGGGGTCCGATCTGTCCGCCGCAATGTCGCAGTCCCGCAAAAAAAAAAAAAATCGCAGATCACCGCCAGATCGCCGCCATTACTAGTTAAAAAAAATCAATAAAAATGACATAAATTTCCCGTAGATAATAGCTGCGATAACTTTTGCGCAAACCAATCAAAATACGCCTATTATGATTTTTTTTACCAAAAATATGTTGCAGAAAACAAATTGGCCTAAAATGTTAAAAAAATTTTGATTTTTCCATTTTTTTGGGGAATCTCATATAAAAAAAAATGTGAAAAATAACGGAAAATTGATATCAAATACTTACCGTAATTTTCCTTTCCTGATGGACTCCATGGCAGCATACGTTTGGGTAGGCCCCGCCTCCTCTCCTACCTCATAGGACCCCACTCCCATAAATCTTTGCTCCCTTTCAGCATCAGTGTTCTGTAACTAGCCTACTCAGGAATTGGGAGGGGACTCCTGCTGCCATGGAGTCCATCAGGAAAGGAAAATTACGGTAAGTATTTGATATCAATTTTACGTTTTCCTGACAGACTCCATGGCAGCATACGTTCGGGAAATAACTCGCTATACACTCCCGGGTGGGAAGATGCTGAACAAAGAAAACTTTAATTGGCACTGTCAACTGACAAAATTTGAACGCCAAAGTTAACTGAAGATAAAGCAGCAGGTTCAACACAGTAATGAGTAAGAAAGGTATTCACAGATGACCAAGCGGCTTCTTTGCAGATCACGTCAGGCGCGACGTGTTTAGAAACTGCCCAGGACGTAGCAATGCTTCTGGTAGAATGAGCCATAATCGCCTCTGGAGGAGCCAAGCCTTTTGCTCTATATGCCCATTGGATAGCCTGAACAATCCATGCAGCCACTGCTCTCGAAGAAGCACGCATTTCTTTCTTATTCCCATGGAGAAGAACAAACAGGAAATCTGATTGACGGAAGGAGGATGTGGCCTCTAAGTATTGACTCAGAGTGTCGCCCACGTCTAGAGGATGGACTAAGGACTCCCCTTCTGTTCTGAAGGTGGGAAGAACTATCTCAGAATTTTCGTGGAATACAGATGTTACTTTAGGATTTGACCCCAGCATAGGGATTAGGACCACTCTGTCCTGAAAGAAGGTCAGAAAAGGCTCTTTGCAGCCCAGATTGTGTATCTCTGAGACCCTCTTAGCAGAGGTGATAGCCACCAGAAATACCGTCTTCAGCGTAAGCTCCTTGATGGACATGGAAGCAACATCTTTTGAAGCAAAGAAGTCCAAAACCAATGGAAGATCCCATTTCAGGAATCTTGGCTTTCTCTGCGGCCTTAGCCTGACTGCACCCTTAAAAAACTGTTGGATCAGTTGATGTCTTGCCCACTGAATTACGGTGAAAGCAGAGATGGCAGAAACTTGTACCCGGAGAGAACTAACCGAGAGGGATAGATCCAAACTGGACTGCAGGAAACTCAAGATTTGCTGAATAGTAGGAGCGCCTGCTGGACCCAAACTCTGGGCTTGATGACTCATAAACCTTGCCCAGATCCTCTCATTAACTCTGTTGGTGCTAGCTCTTCTTGAACTCATAAGAGTGGGAATCACCTCTTCTGGACATCCGAGGGCCTCCAGCCTCCCCCTCTCAAGAACCAGGCCTTGAGGTGTAGACGCGCAGGGCATGGATGAAGAATAAGACCCTGCGATAGAAGGTCTGGCCTGAGAGGTAGAGGGATCGGATCCCTGAAGCTGAGAAGGGACAGCAGAGGAAACCAAGGCCTGTTGGGCCAGAAGGGAACTATTGCTATGACCTCCACTTCTTCCATCTTCAGTCTCCGAAGGAATTGGAGTACTATTGGCACCGGTGGAAAGGCATAGGCAGACTGGAAGTTCCATCTGTCCGTGAGGGCATCCACTCCGAAGGCTCGAGGATCCCTGAACCTCGTATAATACCTCCGAAGTTTCTTGTTGTGTGGACTCGCAAAGAGATCCACCTCCGGTGAGATTCCCAGCGACAGAACCCAATTGAACACCTCCTAATGGAGGGACCATTCGTTGTTGTCCAATTGAAATCTGGACAGGAAGTCTGCTTCCGTATTCAACACTCCCGGCACAAAGACCGCCGAGAGATTGGCCAGATGTTGCTGGGCCCAGGACATAATTGGTTCTGTTTCGTGGAGTAGAGACATGCTGCGGGTTCCACCTTGCCTCTTGACGTATGCCACTGCCGTGGTGTTGTCCATCCTGAGTAACACTGAGGCTCCCTGAGTCAGATGGTGAAAAGCCTGAAGGGCTTTGAAGGCAGCTTGTAGCTCTAGGATGTTGGATACCACTCCGTGACTGGAGAAATTCCACCTGCCTTGTGCCACTTCTGACAGGCAGTGGGCTCCCCAACCGGTACTGCTGGCATCGGAGGTTATCGTCACCCAGGAAATTGGAGCAATTGAGTGGCAGTTGGTTAGATTCGCACGGCATAACCACCACGGAAGGCACCCCTTCATGAACGGTGTTAGGTAAATAACTTGTGACAAGTTCTCTGTCGTCCATTGATGGAGAAACCCTTTCTGGAAGGGTCTCAGCCTCCACAGAGCCCACTTCACCATGGGCGAGGTAGCTACTAGAGTCCCTACCACCTTTAGACACTGATGCGCAGTGAGATGGGAGGCAGCAAGAGCCACCCTGCTCTGGACTACTGGAATTTTCTCCTCGGGCAGAGATATAGTGCAATTCACAGTGTTGAACAGTGCTCCGAGAAATACCAGGGACTGTGTGGGCACCAGATGGCTCTTCTCTAAATTCAGAATCCACCCGAACTCCTGAAGAGTAAGGATCACCTGCTCCAGATGTATCAGTAGCTGGGACCTGTCCTGGGACAGAAGAAGAAGATCGTCCAGGTAATGATGCAATCTGATACCTCTGGTTCTGATGAGAGCCACAATTGCCAACAAAGTCTTAATTCATTAGCTGCAAGTACACCATTGCAATTACACCATTTTAAGTACAGTGAAGAGATATTGCAGGAGATAGTCAGGAGGTAGGCTGGAAGGTGGAAAACGAAAAAAAAAAGAGGTAAGATTTGTTTGACTTAAATTTACAATTTTTTTTTTTCTCCTTTTTAAAATGGCAGACTTGGTTCAGTGCAGGAATTGTTGTGCATTTATTTCATGTTCCACTCTTTGGAGATTCGGATGCTGTCAGATCTGTAGGCAATTCTCCTTACTGCAGCAGGAAATTGCATTTTTGAAATCAGAGATATTTAAATTATCTGTTAAACAAACTCCAGCTGGGACTGCTGCAATGCCACTGCCACAGAGGACCCCCAGAAATGGCAGATGGGTTACAGTAGGTTCTGGAAGACTTAGAGTGGTGGATAGAAGACAAGTCCCACAGTCGGTGGTTCTCCAAAATTCATTTGCAGCACTCTCAGAATGTAAGGACAACATGGATATGGACTCAAGCACAGAGGGTGAGAAACCATCGACTCCTATGTCTAATGTATGCAAGACTGCAGCCAAGGACAAAAAAGATAAAGTGAAGTCTCAAAGGAAGCAGCTGTTGCTGGGTGATTCAATCATAAGAAGTGTGGAGCTTAAAGAAAATGGTTCTGTGAGATGTCTCCCTGGTGCTACTGCTAGGCGAGATAGAAGACGTATTATTAATATTGTTAAGCAAGCAAAGCAGGAAGGGGACGTGGATGTTCTTGTCCATCTAGGGACAAATGACCTGGCTTGCAATGAAGTGTCAGAGGTGAAAAAATCTTTTATCACACATGGAAATGACATACAGGATTTTGCATCCACCATTTCATTTTCTGAAGTTCTGCCTGTGCATAATGTACAGAATGATAGGCAGAGGCGCATAAAGGAGTTCAACATATGGCTTAGTAAATGGTGTCAAGAGCAAGGATTTGGCTTTGTTTCTCATGATAGCTCTACTTGGAATAGAAAGGAACTGTACAAAAAAGATGGTTTGCATCTTTCTCTCAAAGGAACAAATGTACTTAGTGAACAACTCCAAGAATTTGCGAAAGAGTATTTAAACTTGGAAGGGGGGGGCAAAAGAGTGGAAATACAAGAGTCCAATTGCCCCCCGAAACAATGCCAGAACAGGTCAGAAGCACAGAGGTTAAGAAATGATAAGCTCAGAGTCCTGTCTACAAATGCTCGCAGTTTAGGTAAAAAAATCAATGAACTTGGGTCAATAATGGCATCTGAGAATGTAGATTTAGTGGCTGTTACGGAGACATGGTTTAATGAAAGAAATGACTGGGACATAACCATACCAGGGTACTCTTTATACAGAAGAGACAGAGAAGGCAAGAAAGGAGGAGGAGTGGCCCTGTATGTGAAAGATAGCATTAAATCTAACCTAATACAAGTTGGTGAGGCCAACATAGAGTCAGTTTGGGTTACGTTGCAGTTTGCTAATCATGCAGTAACTCGTGTAGGTGTGATATATAGACCACCTGGTCAAGTTAAAGAACTAGATGATCTACTAGTTGAAGAAATAGCTAAAATGACAATGAAAGGAGAAGTTATCATTATGGGAGATTTCAATCTTCCAGATATAAACTGGAAAACCAAAATAGCAAGTTCTACCAGGAGTACAGATATTCTAAATTCCCTACTGGGGTTGTCTCTGCAACAAGTGGTTGAGGAGCCAACCCGGAGGGAGGCCATTTTGGATTTGGTATTCACAAATGGGGATTTGGTATATGATGTCATTGTAGGCGAAACCTTGGGATCTAGTGATCACCAGTCAGTGTGGTTTAATATAAGAACTGTGAAAGAGTCACACCACACAAAAACAAAAGTTTTAGATTTTATAAAAACAGACTTTTCAAAAATGAAATTAGTCATAAATGAGTCCTTATCAGACTGGAACGGATTACATGGAGTCCAGGAGAAATGGGACTACTTAAAAGGTGCATTATTGAAGGCAACAGAAAATTGCATTAGACTTGTCAGTAAAAGCAAAAAAAGGAAGAGACCACTGTGGTACTCAGCAGAAGTGGCCCAAATCATTAAAAATAAAAAGCTAGCATTTTGTAATTATAAAAAAAACCCAGAGCAATGAAGATAAGGAAATCTACAAGATTAGGCAGAAAGAGGCCAAGCAAGTTATAAGAACTTCTAAAGCGCAGGCAGAAGAAAAACTAGCTCAGTCTATGAAAAAGGGGGATAAGACATTCTTCAGATATATAAATGAAAAAAGGAAATTAAAACAAGGAATAACTAAATTAAAAACAAAGGACGGAAGGTATGTAGAAGAGAATAAAGGGCTAGCCGACTGCCTTAATGAATACTTCTGTTCAGTTTTTACAGAAGAAAAAGAAGGAGAAGGACCTCCACTTGAAAGGATGACTAATGAATCATTTGATGCATGTGTCTTTACAGAGGAAGACGTTCTAAGATTGCTGTCTAAAGTGAAGACAAATAAGTCACAGGGTCCTGATGAGATACACCCAAGATTATTAAAAGAGCTTAGTGGTGAGCTGGCAAAACCATTAACAGATCTATTTAACCAATCATTAGTAACAGGAGTCGTCCCGGAAGATTGGAAATTGGCAAATGTCGTGTCCATTCACAAGAAAGGTAGTAGGGAGGAATCGAGCAACTATAGACCAGTGAGTCTGACATCAATAGTAGGCAAATTAATGGAAACCCTATTAAAGGATAGGATTGTGGAACATCTTAAATCCCATGGATTGCAAGATGAAAAACAACATGGGTTTACTTCAGGGAGATCATGTCAAACAAATCTTATAGATTTTTTTGACTGGGTGACTAAAATAATAGATGGTGGAGGTGCAGTAGACATTGCATATCTAGATTTTAGTAAGGCTTTTGACACTGTCCCACATAGAAGACTTATCAATAAACTGCAGTCATTGAGCATGGACTCCCATATCGTTGAGTGGATTAGGCAGTGGCTGAGTGACAGACAACAGAGGGTTGTAGTCAATGGAGAACATTCAGAACAAGGTCATGTTACCAGTGGGGTACCTCAGGGATCTGTACTGGGACCAATTTTGTTTAATATCTTCATAAGTGATATTGCAAAAGGCCTCGATGGTAAGGTTTGTCTTTTTGCTGATGACACAAAGATATGTAACAGGGTTGATGTTCCTGGAGGGAAACGCCAAATGGAAAAGGATTTAGGAAAACTAGAAGAATGGTCAGAACTCTGGCAACTGAAATTTAATGTGGATAAGTGCAAGATAATGCACCTGGGGCGTAAAAACCCAAGGGCAGAATATAGAATATTTGACACAGTCCTGACCTCAGTATCTGAGGAAAGGGATTTAGGAGTAATTATTTCAGAAGACTTAAAGGTGGGAAGACAATGTAATAGAGCAGCACGAAATGCCAGCAGAATGCTTGTATGTATAGGGAGAGGTATAAGCAGTAGAAAGAGAGAAGTGCTTATGCCGCTGTACAGAACACTGGTGAGACCTCACTTGGAGTATTGTGCGCAGTACTGGAGGCCATATCTCCAGAAGGATATAGATACTCTAGAGAGAGTTCAGAGAAGAGCTACTAAACTAGTACATGGATTGCAGGAAAAAACTTACCAGGAAAGGTTAAAGGACCTTAACATGTATAGCTTGGAAGAAAGAAGAGACAGAGGGGATATGATAGAAACTTTTAAATACATAAAGGGAATCAACTCGGTAAAGGAGGAGAGCATATTTAAAAGAAGAAAAACTACCACAAGAGGACACAGTTTTAAATTAGAGGGGCAAAGGTTTAAAAGTAATATGAGGAAGTATTACTTTACTGAGAGAGTAGTGGATGCATGGAATAACCTTCCTGCAGAAGTGGTAGCTGCAAACACAGTGAAGGAGTTTAAGCATGCATGGGATAGGCATAAGGCTATCCTTCATATAAGATAGGGCCAGGGACTATTCATAGGATTCAGATATATTGGGCAGACTAGATGGGCCAAATGGTTCTTATCTGCCGACACATTCTATGTTTCTATGTTTCTATGTCTTGGAGAAGGTGCGAGGCGAAGTCGAGAGCCCGAAGGGAAGACATGTAAATTGCATGTGGACATGATTGACAGCAAACCTGAGGAACTGATGGTATTCTCTTGCCACAGGAACGTGGAAGTACGCATCCTTTAGGTCTATTGATGCCAACCAATCTCCTGGAAGAACCGAATGTTGTATTGTGACTAGGGACTCCATTTTGAATCTCTCCCGATGGATAGATCTGTTGAGATATGTGAGATCTATTACCGGGCGCCATGTGCCGTTCTTTTTCTGAACGAGGAAGAGAGGCGAATACACTCCCTGACTTCTTTCCGCTTCGGGAACTGGTACGACAGCTCGCTGATCCAGTAGGGTATCCACATAACTGAGAAGAACCTTCTTCTTTTCTGCTGCAGGAGGAAGGGAAGTTGCAACGAACCTGGGTTTGGGAACGTTGTCAAACGCCCAAGAGTGCCCTTGGGACACAATATTTAAAACCCAGGGATCCTGGATCGAGGCCGCCCAGACGTCCCAAAATTGGAGCAACCTGGCCCCTACCGGAACAGACTGGACGGGCCCAACCTCAAAAGGATTTGGTGGCCTCCCGGTCACCGGACGAAGAGCCCTTGGAACCTTTCTGAAAGGAGGTTTGTCTTGACTTCCAGCTTCTTCTGTAGGATTTTCCTGGTCTGTAGCTGCGTGCTTCCCTCGAACGATTAGTGTTCGGTCTCCTTGGGAAAGAGCGCTTCTGAGCGCCTGGGCGTTTATCCTGAGGGAGGAACCCAGATTTTCCACCCGTGGCCCGAGTTATGGCTGCATCCAATCTATTCCCAAAGAGGGAAGAACCCTCAAAGGGAATCTGGCACCAAGCCTGTTTGGAGGCAGCATCGGCTACCCAAGGACGAAGCCAAAGGGCACGTTTTGCCGTAACAGAAGACAGCATAACTCGGGCCAGGAGGCGAATGGTGTCTAGAGACGCCTCCCCCAAGAAGCCCGCAGCCATCTTCAGCTCCTGAATCGGGGAGCTCTGAAGAACTTCCTCCGAAACTCCTCCAAGCGTTTCCTCAAGGGCGTTGACCCAAACTTCCATTGCTTTAGAGATTGTAGCCGAGGCCAAAGCTGGCTTACAGGCCATACCGGCTGAAAGATATGCCCGTTTAAGGTCAGCATCAATCCTCCTATCCAAAGGATCCCTAAATGATGCTGTATCTTCCATTGGAAGAGTGACGTGCTTCGCAAGACGCATCACTGCGGCATCCACACTGGGGGAAGACTCCAGATATTTTACCTCTTCCTGTTTAAAAGGATACATCTTTGTCATTTTAGTGGTCATGGAATTTTTCCTCTCCACTTTGTTCCACTCTTCAGAGATTATGTCACCCAGCTCCACTAAAAATGGAAAGTTTAACCGCTCCTTGCACAACTGCTTGAAATATTTCTTCTGCTTTGGAGAAGAGACAGCAGGATCTTCCCACTCAAGGGCCTCTCTAACCGCCTTAACTAACGGGGAAACGAGGCTGAACTCAAATCCAGAACCTGAGTCATCTGAATCGGATTCGGAATCTGACGGAAGGATAGAAGGATGGCTGGGCTGGGAAGACTCAAACGGATCTTGAAGCAAAAGATCTCTATCAGGGGAGCGGGATGGCCCTGCAGGAGCATTTGACTTGTGCAAATCAGCGAGAGAGTCCTTGAGAACTCTGCGCACCACCTCCTCAATATGTTGGTCTGATTTTTCCCTTTCACCCGTAGCTTGGGCATAACAGGTTTTACATAGGGAGGAACCTTCCGGTATCAAAGTACGGCATCCCCAGCATTTTTTCCCATGCCGGCGTTCCACTTGGCCATAATGTGTGGAAGACTGGCCATCGCGTCCCCTACTATGGGGGGAGCTGCGCTTGGACTTGGATAAGGAGCGCCGGTGCTGCGGTTTTGTATGTCTGTCTTCGCTGCGTGCGCAGGGCTGTTGATCAGGCCTGAAAGAGCTGGAGACAGACACATACAGCAGAGTATAAGAAACATGAAAAAGAGACACTCAGATCAATCTAGCTACAGGATCCAGCACATACCTTGGAAGAGCAGGCTGGCCACTAGGGGGCGGCGATGAGGTGTCCATAGCTTAAGCAAACCTTGTACTGTAAACTAGCTGGAGGAAGGTCAAAGACTATCAGTCCCATGCCACACTAAACAGACCCCAAGATAGGCAAAATTCTTACCTCAGTATAGTAGACCAGAGTCTGGGGGAGGCTACCGATCTGCCGACATTCCCACCAGCTCTGGTCAATTAGCCTGTTTAAATATACCGCTCAGAGGCGATCCCGAGGTACTGCGCAGGCGCACGTGACGTCAGACATCGCGTCTGCGCATGCGCGACAAAAGGACCTATCCGGCACGCACTGCGCATGCGCAGAGGCGCCGGACAACCCGGAAGCGGCGGACGCAATTGCGGCCACTGCCTGAACGACCAGAACCGATATGGAAACGAAAAAACCGGCAAGCTAACAGGTGACACTATCATAAAGGCAATACTGGGGTATACTACAGGAAAACATAGAACATGGCAAAGCGCTAGCAGGCAGTACAAAAACACACAGTATAGACAAAAAGATAAGAAACTTGGTCCCATATCAGGGCTTACCACCCTGCCGACAGCACAATCGAGTCCAGGAGACGCAACACCGGCTTATGTCTTCAGGCAAAAAAGGGCCACCCGCAGCAGCAGGGCTCTCTCGGCCAGACCACAGAGCTCCTGCAAAGGGTCTCTTCCATTGCCCCCTCCATACCCCGCTAAGAGCCAGGGCTTATCGGAGACTCCATGACTCAATCTGCCACCGTTTCATATAGGACCGAAGAAAGTAGGAACATAAAACTATATGTATGAGGAGGACGAAAAAAGAACACTGATGCTGAAAGGGAGCAAAGATTTATGGGAGTGGGGTCCTATGAGGTAGGAGAGGAGGCGGGGCCTACCCGAACGTATGCTGCCATGGAGTCTGTCAGGAAATTGTTATTTTTTCAAAATTGTCGCTCTTTTCTTTGTTTATATCGCAAAAAGTAAAAATCGCACAGGTGCTCAAATACCACCAAAAGAAAGCTCTATTTGTGGGGGAAAAAAAAGACATAAATATAATTTGGGTACAGTGTCGCATGTCCGCGCAATTGTCCGTTAAAGTAACACAGTGCCAAATCGCAAAATATGGCCTGGTCAGGAATGGGGTAAAATCTTTCGGTCTTAAAGCGGTT
This sequence comes from Pelophylax lessonae, assembly GCF_965119305.1. Classification (NCBI taxonomy): domain Eukaryota; kingdom Metazoa; phylum Chordata; class Amphibia; order Anura; family Ranidae; genus Pelophylax; species Pelophylax lessonae. The sequence goes on from NC_138770.1 coordinate 42,918,058, forward strand.
AAAAATATGCTCATTGAGAATTGTTTTGTCAAAGACATGTAGCTAAATACATTTTGGCCTAAATATATGATAAAAATTGAATATATTGGATATTTTTTAACTGTCAAAGTAGAAAATATTGTTATTTTTTCAAAATTTGCGCTCTTTTTTTATTAATATCGCAAAAAATGAAAAGCGCAGAGGTGATCAAATACCACCAAAAGAAAGCTCTGTTGGTGAGAAAAAAAGGACGTAAATTTCATTTGGGTACGGCGTTGCATGACCGCGCAATTGTCAGTTAAAATTGCACAGTGCCAAGTTGCAAAAAGTGGCCTGGACGTAAAGCAGGAAAATCCTCCGGTGGTAAAGTGGTTAAAAGGTAGAAATCCAACTGGTCAGGAAAATGACTTGTCTGGAATGTGGAGGCGAAGTAGTTATTAATTTGTGTACAATACAATACACAACGTTTTACATTATTATAACAAAGTATTGCAGAAAAGATCAGTATTTTAACTATCAGTTATTTCCTATGATGGCCAGCTCCATCTAGTGGCTATAATGTGGTATTTTTTTCGGAAATACCTCCGTAAGGAAAAAATGTTGCAATACCAATCTATGGCCACAAAATGAAGCCAATGACAATAAGAAATCACTGTATGAAATAAAATAGGACCAACATTTGGCACAGATTGGTGAATGCGGGTCACGTTCATTCAACAAATTTGTTAACAAAATAGACCTCTAAATGCTCGTGAAAGTTTTCAGTACAAAAATAATTCAACAAATTAAAAAGTAATGACTCCATTTTTATTTTTTTTACTGCTATCAATGGCCAACGCGGTACAACACTTCATCCATGTCTTCATTGAGTAACAATTCCCTCACTCAGAGCAGGAAACTAGTTTGTCACCCACATGCATTCTCTGATGTCTGTGAAGATTTGAGTTCTGAGAAAAACATTTCCCGCACTCAGGACAGGAATATGGCTTCTCCCCTGTGTGAGATCTCTGATGTGTGACAAGTACTGATTTGTTTACAAAACATTTCCCACACTGGGCACAATAACATGGCTTCTCACCCGTGTGAGACCTTTGATGTATGATAAGATTGTTTTTTTTTACAAAGCATTTCCCACACTCAGGGCAGGAATACGGCTTATCTCCTGTGTGCGATCTCTGATGTGGGTAAAGATTGGACTTCTCGGAAAAACATTTCCCGCACTCAGGACAGGAAAATGGTTTCTCCCCTGTGTGAGATCTTTGATGTTTGACAAGGTTTGATTTTTGTTTAAAACATTTCCCGCACTCAGGACAGACATACGGCGTCTCCCCTGTGTGAAATCTCTGATGCGTGACAAGTTCTGATTTTTGTATGAAACATTTCCTGCACTCAGGACAGGAATGCGGCTTCTCCCCGGTGTGCAATCTCTGATGTGTGACAAGCACTGATCTGTATTTGAAACCTTTCCCACACTCAGGACAGGAATACGGCTTCTTCCCCGTGTGAGATCTCTGATGTGTGTAAAGATGTGGCTTATCTGAAAAACATTTCCCGCATTCAGGACAGGAATATGGCTTTTCTCCTGTGTGAGATCTCTGATGTATAAAAAGATTAAACTTCTTTAAAAACATTTGCCACACTCGGGACATGTGTGTGGCTTCTCACCTGTGTGAGATCTTATATGCTCATTAAGACTAGATTTAAATTGGAATTGCTTTCCGCACTCAGTACAGGGAAACCTCTTATCTGTTGGAAGGGCGGCACCGTCCCTCACAGTCTGAGGTTCCACAGGATAAGAGGAATACGATGGTCCGGCACCGTCCCTCACAGTCTGAGGTTCCTCAGGTTAAGAGGAATACGATGGTCCGGCACCGTCCCTCACAGTTTGAGGTTCCACAGGATAAGAGGAATACTATGGTCCGGCACCGTCCCTCACAGTCTGAGGTTCCTCAGGATAAGAGGAATACGATGGTCCATCTACACTGTGTGGTGCCGGATGGACATTTGAGGTAGCCGAGTTTTCTCCTGGACTATACTTTGTGATGTCCTCATCTTCTACTTTACAGTCTGGAGACAAAGTGAGACAATCCTCTGAGGTTTTCCTCATCTCCCGTCCATCTACTAAAATAGAAATAAAAAGATTATTACTAGACATCAGCAGATTGATTCCCCTAAACCAGGACTCCGCCCACATCAGACAGCTTTGTCTCTGAGGATCTTACAATTTCACCCTCAAGGTAACTAGTAAATGGGTCCTCTGATCTCCTACCAGTTCATTTCTTTATTCATGGACCTTAGTCAGAGAGTAAGAGAATAATGAGATCTATTATACTGTAGGAGGGAAAGGAAGACCCTTGAAACCCGTTAGCCTGTTGGATTCTTATTGTCCCATGATGAGATGTATCAGGAACTCAAGGGCGTTGTTGTATTATGACAAGCTTTGACGCATCTGTTGGTTTGTGAATTTATGGCTTACCACAATTTTACCAATAAATACATGTTTTGAGGACAATGCCTAAAGCCCCGTACACAGGATCAGATTATCGAAAGATCTGTCGTCCGTTTTTTGTGGCATGCTAGTCTGATGTGGAAAGTGAAGAGGTTTTTTTCATACGAATTTTTCCGTACGACAGAATTCTACTTCAGAAGTAATGTCATGTATTGGATTGCTTTGTATGTGTTTTTTCGTCTCTGAGCATGCCTAGTCTTGCTCTTAAGATTTTTTCCGTCGAAATCTGTACTAATGAGACGAAAATCAGACGTTGTATTACGGACAACAAAAATTTTATAGCCTGCACATCAGGATTTTGTCAGCCGAAAAGCCGGAGTCAGCTGTCGAAAGCACCATACTAACAATCCAAAAATCGGCAGATCGGTCGTCGGACGAAATTTCCCTTCAGATTTTCTTATTGTGTGTACAGGCCTTTAGGCTGGTGCTCACTGTGCTATGTTCTTTGATTTCAGTGTATCAAGACTTCTTCAGTCTTGTGAGGACAGCAAGGCACAGCATGTCCATAAGAGCAAGAATGTGAATTTAGACAACTGCCACCACCGGGGTCCACTCTTAAGCACAGGAGGTTTTGCATTTGTATATTGGTTTGAAACTGCACTCAGTAACTTGGATGTGAGACTATACAGACATATCCCTCCACCCGGCACAGCCAGGCAACCCCAGGAGAAATACTCTGTCAGGGAACTTACTAGATTGGGTTATGGGGCAGAAGACACAAGGCACATAACCCAGGTGCCTAGGACGAGCAAAGACTATAGTGAAAATCAAAATTTTGCTGCAAACTGAACCCCAGAATCTATATCAATCCAGTCTAGATACATAAACTGTGTCTACAGCGCAGAGAACAAAGATTACCTGAGAGGAATACAGGACAGGGAACACAGATCAGGAAAGTGACCACACTATTACAGGCTGATATCACGCAGTCCTTGCCTTACTCTGGACCAATGAGCAGTATGGGTGGAGGAATGTATTTAGTGTTAATGACCCACCTTTGCTGATCTCTGTAGGAGGGTCCTCCTCTATAAATGTCCCCGTTATTCCATCCTCCTCTATAGACTGCTGATCATCCCTCCCATACCCCTCTTCTTCTGCTTTAACCTCAAATTCTAAATCGATTGGATCCCCACTCTAAATCAAGAAATTAAGAGAAAATATCATCTACAAAATAAAAATTTTTTAGAACTGTGAAATCACATATAAAAAATACACACATTGTCTCCAAGAGTCCATGTTTTAGATGCTCCGTCCCACCAACCTTGAAACAGCGAGGGATGGTGTGACCTTCCTGTGTGGAATCCCGGGAATACAGAGGACGGGGACATCTCTCTGGTGGGTTCCTGGCATTGGATTGCTCCTTCATATCCTTGTGTTCTTCTGAAAACTCCTCCATCACACCATACTGCTCATCCTCCTCTTTATACTCTTCTCTAGCAATAATATTGTTCCTGAGATTTCTACTCTGAAACTGAGGTAGAGGCAATGTGGCGGTCATATAAGCACCAAACTTCACAGGAGGAAAACTATAATTAAAAAATAAAATAGAAAAATCATTTGACATTCCCAGAATCCTCCCCACATCTCTGGTCAGGTCTGTATGTTTCCTATTAGAGATAAGAGTGATGTCATGTGACCTCCTAGAATCCTCCTCACCTCTCCGGTCAGGTCTGTGTTTTATTAATAGAGATAAGAGTGATGTCATGTGATCTCCCAGAATCCTTCTCACCTCTTCAGTCAGGTCTGTGTTTTATTAATAGAGATAAGAGTGATGTCATGTGACCTCCCAGAATCCTCCTCACCTCTCCGGTCAGGTCTGTGTTTTATTAATAGAGATAAGAGTGATGTCATGTGACCTCCTAGAATCCTCCTCACCTCTCCGGTCAGGTCTGTGTTTTATTAATAGAGATAAGAGTGATGTCATGTGACCTCCTAGAATCCTCCTCACCTCTCCGGTCAGGTCTGTGTTTTATTAATAGAGATAAGAGTGATGCCACGTGACCTCTTAGTATCCTCACGTCACCATTCAGGTCTCCATTTTGTTAAAGCCCCTCTTCAGGACAGAGGTATAATTAACTGTGACAATGCGAGGCCCTACCACTGTGAAAAGGGAAGTAGATATGACATAGGGTTTGCACATATGCAGAGTGTGGAGCTACGGAATATTGATTCTGGATGCAAAAAAGATGGTTTTTCAACTTTCTCCCGGCTTTGGTATTTCCGGATTGGATTTTGCAGTTTGGAGATTTCAAAGAGTTTTGTGAGGAAAGAAATCTCCAACCCAGTGTCCAGACCTGCACCCTTAATACAACGTCCGATTTTTGTCACATTAGTACAGATTTTGATGGAAAAAAATCTTAAGAGCAAGACTAGGCATGCTCAGAGACGAAAGAACACATACAAAGCAATCCAACACATGACATCACTTCTGAAGTAGAATTCTGTCGTATGGGAAAATTAGTATGAAAAAAACCTCTTCACTTTCCACATCAGACTAGCATGCCACAAAAAACAGACGACAGATCTTTCGATAATCTGATCGTGATCCTGCTTAAGAGAGGGACACAGAAACACAGAGGTTCTCTTTTGCCCAGTCAGAGGGTTATTAGGAGGAGGAGCTGTAAGGTCAGTGTGATATTCTCGGATTCTGGATGGAGGGACATTGGGAGGATTAGCTGTTATGTCATAGGATTCTCTAAATTTGGATAGAGGGACATTGAGGGGTGAAGCTGTGAGGTCAGTGTGATGTTATAAGATTTTCTGACTCCCAATGGAGGGACATTGGGAGGAGAAGTTGTGAGGTCAGTATGATGTCATAGGATTCTCTGACTCTAATTGGAGGAACATTGGGAGAAGGAGCTGTGTTGGGCTTTCTGTCTGTGAGGTTTCTGTATACACAGAATCATTTCTTCTGGGTGCGTCCCACCTCTCCTAAGCTGAAAGATTAACTTTGCCTTTGCCAAGACACATCATATTCCTGTAATCTCCGTGTACTCCGAAGACTTTACTGATTACATTTTAGGATGAATATCTGAGACTGGGATCATTATGGGAAAAAGAAGTATAGACTGATGATGTGAGGTGATTAGTGGGAAAGGTGACATCTCCACAATGAAGAGAATGCCTCGTAATTGAGGAAATGTTCTGACCCTGAAGGGGTTCATCTAAGTTTCCACACTATATATGTGTGTATCATCATCTGCTGGAGATAAAAGACGTCACAGTGACTACGGAGGTAGAGGACGGACATGACGGGGGGTTACTGGGTGTAAATAAAAAAATAAGATCTTACCTTCTCTGCAGCCACTTACAGCAATGTCTCCTCTCTACTTCCTCCTAACTCACCTTTCACCCGGAATTTCCTCTTTATACCCAACATCACTTCCTGTCTGTAACTGACATCACTTCCCATCTTCCAGAGACTTCCTTTCTGGGTAGAAGTGAGATCACCGCCTTGTAGAGCTCAGGGGAACTACAGCCCTAGGATAGTAGGAAACGTCTCGTAGTGTGAACATGGACTTGTGCTGTGTGTGTATATACTGTATATACTTATAGATGGGTCATCTCCACTCCCACAAAGGGGGATAGAAATATATTACTGCCTAGTCCAGCCTTTCTCAGCCAGGGTTCCTCCAACGGTTTCTAGGGGTTCCTTGTGCAATTAACAACTTCTGTCTCTCAGTAACAACTGGTATCAATGATCTGTATGATGATAATGTCCTTCTTCCACTGACCACTAGTATGGTCCTTATCCCATTGGTTACCAATGTAAGGGACCACTACACTGACCACTGAATCTCCGTCATTGGAAACATGGTGAGGCAACAAATACATTGGGATGCTGTTGATGCCAGTGTGGAAATGGACAGATCTCGGGATGATGACACTGAAAAAACAGAACAACTTAATTCTATATGATATGTCAAGGAGAGAACAGTTCAGGGGAGACTTTTCTCTCTAATATTAGTAGAACGCACGGTTCCAGTATTCCACTTTAACTGACCACTGCACGCTCTACTCAGTACTGTATATAACATATTCCTGACCACTACACTCCTTACCCTGGGCGGTATATGACATACTCCTGACCACCATACTCTCTACCCTGGGCTGTATATGATTTACTCCTGACAACTGCACTATGTACCCTGGGCTGTATATGATATACTCCTGAACACTGCACTCTGTACCCAGGACTGTGTATGATATACTCCTGACGACGTCACTCTGTACCGAGGGCTGTATAGAATATACTCCGGACCACTGCACTCTGTACCCAGGGCTGTAAATATGATATACTCCTGACCACTGCACTCTGTACCCAGGGCTGTATATGCTATACTCCTGACAACTGCACTCTGTACCATGTGCTGTATATGCTATATTCCTGACCACTGCACACTGTACCCTGGGCTGTATATGATATACCCCTGACTACTGCACTCTATACCCAGGCTGTATACAGTGAGGGAAAAATTGGATTTTTTACTTACCGTAAAATCCATTTCTCTGATGTCCATTGAGGGACACAGCTCCTGATCTTCTTGACCATTAGGTTATACTGCCCCCTACAGAAGTAGGACACTGAGCAGAAATAAATGGCGGGCTACGCCTATGGGCAGTCCCAGGGGATATACTCCCTCTCTCTGCTATAGGTAATCAGTTTTGTTACAAGCAGTTTTAGAAGAATTACAACTCCACAGAGGGGTGGGTGCTGTGTCCATCAATGAACATCAGAGAAATAGATTTTACGGTAAGTCAAAAATCTCATGTAGCACTACCCTCGTGAGGGTTGCTGGGTGATGGGTGTTCCTCAGCACTCCTATGACCCTGTGAACCGTCCAGCCCATCTGACACTCTAGGTTCTGACTGTGTGTATATACCTTTAAGACACAGTGACACCATATAAATTTGTTTTGCCCTTTTACTTAGTGAATAAATTGATATAGTTATGTCAGTCAGCCGAATCCCTCCCAAACCAGCGGGGTTCAGCAAGACTGACACAAAATAACCAGAACAATGAATTGCAAAATCAAAAGGACAATGTTAGAAAAACTCTCTATGATAATAATGCGATATTCAGATTAAAGGAGACCTCCAAACTATTGTTGTACTGTTAATATCCTAACCAGCAATACTGCAATTAAATGGAACGTGTCCCCTTTAAGAAGTAGTAGATATCAATGCCCCTCCCTTAGCAAGGCCTTGCTATATCTTCACTGGCAGTTGGAGCTCTTAAACATTTTCCAAGGTGATTATAAAATAGTAGGAGAATCAAATGTTAATTTTTAATCCCATGGGAAGTGATGTATATTGTGGTGTCTGCAGTCAGTGTGTAGATGAAAAGGTTACACTTGCGATCAGAACCAGACACAGGCACCCTCTCTCTTGGATGTCCATCCATGAGGGCCCTATAAGATAGGCGATGTGCTCTCCCACGCTTCGGCGTCTGGGAACGAGTGGTGCTTTGCCTCTTCAGGCTGTCCAAATGGCCTTCACTCGCTTCCTCTTCAGCTATACTGTGACAGCATCCACAGTACAGCGATCAGCATCTGCTCCGCTGAGGATAAGTTCCACAAACAGGTCAGGATTCGTGCACTAGGCCGCAGCTTCGGCCAGTCCTTCACACACAAAAGGCTGATGTGCACTCACTGAGTCCCGGAAGCAAGAGAGCGCTAACACTGTGGAGCAGATAGGTTTATAGTCTCTCCCATGGTTCTTTACTTCCTGTTGCTCCCTGGGAGAACAGTTCCCTCAGCAATCTAGATAACAGTCTGCTGTCAATTCAGAACTATATCTCCCACAATCCAGTTCTGCTTCCTGTGAGAGGCCGATCTCCTCTGAAACCAGACTTAAAGGGGCCCACAGACTACTTCAATAATAACGATAAGTAAATATATATATCCTAGTAGTCCAATCCCGGCTACATTCTCCCCCCAATTGAAAGTCTTTGGTCCCTGAAGATGGAGGAAACTTTCCTAAGGTAAACCTATTGTATATCAGTCCAAAAAGAGAGCTGAATCAATAACTTCACTAATTAGAACTTACAGTTGCTAATAACTGACGGATAGAAGAATTTTCAGGTAAGAAAAAAATTGAGTCTTCCTCACAGCAGGCCAATAATAAGTTAGTGGCCCACCTCGTAGTGTCAGATGGTGGAGCAGGGTCATCCTCTACCAAAGGCTTGGTAGAAGAGGCTAGTGCTTGACTAGAACGTTGAGTAGTTGCAATGAGTTAATCCGAACTCTCCCCAAGGGTATTGTATGTAAGTCTCTTAGGTGGATGAATTTCAAAGTCTGGAACTTCATATTCTCTGCAGACTCAGATTCATGTCCTTGACTCCATAAATTACACCCAGGTTGTGGTTCTTCCAAACTATTAGGAATAACTTCACTGTTATTTAATGGTAGAAAGATCCAACTTTCTTCAACACTGGCCGATTCAACGTCATCGAGTGATAGTAAAGCTTAATTCTCTTCAGTACTGGATGGCTCAGAGCTAACCATTGGAGGTAGAATCGGAGTCTCCTCAACATCCGGTGATTCAAAGTGTTCAGTAGACTGACTCATCCCCTACAATTCTTCTTTCAGGAGATGATGTGGGTCTCCTCACTTCCTCCAACTTGCGCTCTCTTTCTCAGGTGAGGGCGGCATCTGAACATCTTCCACTGCAGGCTGAAAAACTTTAAATGTATCTTCCTGTAAAGAGACCCATAACCATTCAAGTCATTTCTTCCTCATCACCATCCTCCTCCCTCTCTCCTGTGGCTGGGCGCCTTGGCATCCGCCAAGTACTGACTGCAAATTGGGAGGGCGAGGTACATCAGGCCAAAGGAGCTTCGGGTACTCGAATAGCATCTGAAATGGGTATAAGGTGATTCTGATGCCAAGTCTTTACTGGACCAGTCTTGCTCTCAGGACAAATCTGATACACAGGTAAGCCAGGCAGCCTTCTACAGATGATGTAGAGTTGAGAGCGCCAATGATCGGCTAGCTTATGTTTTCCTGGCACTCCTAGATTCCGTAACAATACCCGATCTCCAGGCTATAGATCTTGAATTCTCACCTTCAAATCAAAATTCTTCTTGTTACGTTGCTCCCTTGCAGCAGATGCTTCTAAGGCTTTCTCATAGGCCAACTTTAAATTTTTCCTGAGTCTGTCCACATAGCCATGATAGGAAGTCTGAGAAGTATGATCAGGAGATGTCCCAAAAGCTAAGTCCACTGGTAATCGAGCCTCTCTCCCAAACATCAGTCGATAAAAGGAATATCTAGTAGAGTCATTCACGGTACTGTTGTAGGCATGGACCACAGCAGCAATGTGAACACCCCAATGCTGCTTCTTCTCCAGAGGTAAAGTCCCCAACATGTTCAAGAGGGTACGGTTAAACCGATCTGGCTGTGGATCTCCCCGAGGATGATATGGAGTAGTTCTGGATTTCTGTATACTCAACAATTCACAAAGTCGCCGTATCAACTTGCTTTCGAAATCCCGACCCTGATCCGAATGGATGCATTGAGGTATACCGTAATGAATGAAAAACTTCTCCACAAGAGTCTTGGCAACTATACTAGCTTGCTGATCTCAGATTGGGAAAGCTTGAGCATATCTAGTAAAATGATCAGTCACAACCAGGACATTACTACTCCCACACAGGTCAGGTTCAAGACACAGGAAATCAATGCACACCAACTCCATTGGTCCTTGACTTCTTAGATGGCCCATTGGGGCAGCTCTGCTGGGCAGCGTTTTTCTCTGAATACATTGGATACAGGAACGACAATAGCTCTCAATTTCCGTTCTTATGAAAGGCCAATAAAACTGATTCCTGACCAGTTTAAAGGTTCTATCTGGCCCTACATGTCCATGATCATCGTAAGGGCCGTCAACAGTCAGTCGATGCCTTTCCGGTAAGAACAACTGTTGCACTCCTTCAGGTTCATCCACGGGACACACCCGATACACGATTCCGTCCTCCAACTTCAGTCGGTTCCAATCTTTATGGACCACCTTAGCACAGTCGGTTCCAATCTTTATGGACCACCTTAGCACCTCAAACCAAACTATTCAACAGGATCCTGGGGTCCCCTGCAGTAAAGGCATTTTTGACTAAAGCACACAGAAGATCCTCCGGCTGATTCTTCCTCAAATCTTCCTTTGTCAACTGAGGGAGTTCCCGACTTTGTACTTGGGTCAAATCACAGTAATAGCGTGGCACCCCAGCTGGAGTGACTCCCACAGCCTCAGCTCCCGTGGCTCCTCTATGACAGTACTCCACTCCTTGACATACAGCTTGAACTCCCTCAGGGGTTAGGTGTATCCAGTCTCGAGCACCACCATTGGGAGCATATGGTCTTCTGGATAAGGCATCTGCATCTAAATTTCCTTTTCCTGGCCCATATTTCACTAAATTAAAACTCAGACAGTGCAGCCAGCCACCAATGTCCATTAGCATCCAACTTAGCGGTGGACAACAAATAGGTCTAAGGATTGTTATCCGTCTTCACCACAAAGGAAGCTCCATATAAGTAATCTCGCAGCTTGTCTACCACTACCCACTTGAGAGCTAGGAACTCCAATTTGTGTGTGGGATAGTTCTTCTCAAAAGGCATAAGACTGTGGCTCACATAAGCCACTGGATGGAGTTTTCCTGCAGTCTCTTGATACAACACTCCACCAAGCCCATCTCTGCTGGCATCCACATGTAACTCATATGGCTTTGAGGGGTCAGCGTACGCCAAAACTGGGGCTTGCGTGAGGCTTTCCTTGAAAAGTTTAAAAGCCTGTTCAGACTTCGGAGTCCACTGATCCTGAATAGGTTCACGCAGTCTTCTAGGTCCCATGGACCCTGGCTCTTTTTAATTTGACTTCGGTGACTCTTCACCCACTTCCTTTTGTAATAATTAGTTTAAGGGTCTTGCTATTTGTGCAAAATTATTCACAAATCTCCAATAATAAGAACAGAATCAGAGGAAGGACCTCAGCTCAGTCACTGTCCTGGGCCTAGGCGAAGTAGTGACGGCCTCCAATTTCTGGGGATCAGTAGCCACCCCGTCTGCTGAGTCCACACGCCCCAAGTAGGTGACCGACGTCTGGTAGAACTGACATTTCTCCAAGGAAAATTTCAATCCCTCTGCATGGAGCCTCAGCAAAACTTTCTCGAGTTGAGCTTCATGCTCTTCCAGCGTCTTGCCAAACACAATATCATCCAGATACACAAGGACCTCAATCAGATTCATATCACCCACTGTATTCTCCATCAACCTCTGGAAAGTGGCAGGAGCGCCCGCCAGTCCCAGGGGCATGCGATCAAATTCTAAGAAACCCAGCGGGCTGATAAAAGCGGTCTTCTCTCAGTCATCAGGGTGCATGGGTATCTGATAATACCCACTCTTCAAGTCCAGTACATTGAACCACTTGGCTCCAGACAAACATTGCAAGGCATCTTCGATCCGAGGAGTTATATACTGGTCAGGGATGGTTCGCCAGTTCAGAGTCCGGTAGTCAATACACATCCGAATGGTTCCATTCTTCTTCCTTACTACCACACAATAGGGGAGGCATATAGGCTTCTCGACTCTCTTATGACCCCGGATGTCTTCAGCTCAGCTAATTGTTCACAAAGATCTTCCAGGTCACTCAGAGGAATCCACCGAGCTCTCTCTCGAAAGGGCTTATCTTCGCTCAACCGAATCCGGTGTTGAGCTCTCTTTGCACAGCCCACATCAAAGTCATTCTTTGAGAAGATCTTATTTCATCTGGCCAACTGATCCTTGATCCACTCCCCTCACCTGAAAGGTATGGCAGGGCGTCGGACTCCAGAATCTTCACTCTGGCCTTCCTCCCCATTCCTCTGGACCATACCTTCAACGTCACCGGGGATAGCAACGCTCATTCGCCCCAACGCCATTCGAGGCTTCAGGCTGACAGGTTGCCCAGTGACATTGCGACCACTGACTGGGACTCTTCCCCCAGTTCTCAACAGCGTTTTGGTGGGTACTATCTCCGGAAACCAATTCTAGTCCCATCTCTTCTCGCAGGGGGTCTCCTTCTAGCATCACAAATGGACCCAGTTGGTCCCAGAACAACTTGACAGTAGCCTTCATACACGTTCCTTCTCCAGGCTGCAACACTCGTCCCCGAGTGTCCAGTCGCCATAGTTTCCCCACCCTTTCGACTAGAGCCTTCTGTTCCTGAACAACCCATTGAAAAGCTTTCCTTAACCATGGGTGCACTTCTGCAACAGCTGAACACCTGATGACTAATGGAGTAAGCAATCTTTGCACCAGCTCAGTGTTAGTCCATATCAGCAAAGAGTTCAGTGTTGCCCCAGGAGGTCGGGGACAGACCACTGCCAACGTTTTAAAAGTCTCTGTCTTTCCCACCAATGAGGGGGTCAAAGGCTATCTTAATGGGTATGTATCCATCATACGGGAACTTTTGAGTGACGATGCCCCAAATCTCCAACTCTTCCAGCTTGCACGGGGATGTGTTTCAAGTATTTGTCATAGAAATCTCTATATAAGTGTTACTTGAGCTCCGGTATTGAGTAAAGCTTTAGTATAAATCCCCTCCATTTGAAGCGAGACTATAGGAGAGGGTACCACCAGGCTTTTCGGCACGTCTCTAGCCCGTGCGCCCGTAGATTGAGCCATCGCTAATTTCCTTTGTGGCAATGGGGTTTGTTCCACCACTTGTCTCGGCACGCTTCTCCCTTGTGACTCCATAGCCCTAGCCCTAACTAGTCTAATCTGGGATGATAGGGTCCTCTATTCCTTCTGTTTAGGGGAGTGTGCATTGACCTCCTGTGTCTCTGCCCCTTACCTGGGCGACTTATTTTTAGATATAGGCGGAGAGGCAGGACGAGCAGAGGGCCTCGCTCTCTGCCTTTTCTCATATATTTTCCTAACGTTGGAGCGCTGTTTGGTCTTGGGATGCTCAATTGACTCCTTCACTGAGGTCCCTGAAAGTTTCCCTCCTCCTTTGGAAAGAGTAGCCTCTGTAAGGCTATTAAAACACTCTCCAGTAACTCGGGACTAACTTCCTTCTTGGGGCACTTAGCCCTGAAATGTCCGACTTCTCCACATTCAAAACATCTTCTTTCCCTGGTGGGGAATAGTCCTGGTCTTCCAGGGTTAAGTTTCCGCTGCGGTGTTCTCCCTTGAGTCTCCATCACTTGCTTCAGTGCCTGATATATCTGAGCTTGAACCGAGCAGCGTGGGTAGTAAATTCTGCTGATTTCAGAGCATCAGCCGACTTTTTACCATCAGGGCTCTCACACCCCTCTGGATTCGCTACAGTTTCACTGTCCTCATCCCCCTCCTTTGGGGGGTCCCCTTCTGCTCTGGTAGAGCATGCGACAGCTTTCTCCCTCTTTGTGCATCTGGTGTTTGCTTTATTTCAAGGCAGGAGCTCAGGCCTTTCTTCTCCAACAAAGCTTCCTCTTCCCACATAATTCTAATAAGCTCAGGGTAGGTTAAAGTCTTGACACCGCTCAGAGTTTTTAATTTAATCCATATTGGATTGGAATGCAGAGCACCTCTCAGGATCTGTTTTATTCTGGCTTGGTCTAGAGCTGCAGGAGCCATCCCCTTCAACACAATTTGATACAACAGCTTGTTCAGCCTTCTGATGTATTCAGACAAAAGGTTCACCTCGGTGTTGAAAAGTGTGCTCGAACTGATAAATCAGATCAGAAGCCTTCTCTGTTTGGCCAAACTTCTTGCAAAAGAGTAAGATAGTGGAAGGCCGTACAAGTCTTATGCCTAAGTTTAAGATTTCTAATGGCCTCGGCAGTGGCTCCCCTTACACTCTTAGTGATCCACTGTTTTTTCTGGGCTTCAGGAACATCCCATTCCTCAAGGGCCTGCTTATCTAGGTCTTATACTCTTCCTCCCCTTTTGGCACTGGCCATTCCCCCAAAAAGAGCCTCAGCTGTCAGTAACCAGCCCCGGAATGGATAACATTGGTCTGGCTACATTTAGTCATGAAATTCCCCAGAGCGGTGAAGAACTCTGCGCCCAGAGTAACTGAGGTCGTAGATGTGGGTATTTCATCGGCTGGGATGGTGTGACTTGGACCTTCTTGACTTACTTTAAAAGTTAAACATGAGGGATGGGAACAGCAAAAAATTCACAAGGCTAAACAGTAGCCAACCAGGCAACAGGCGCTTAACCAAAACAACTGGAGCCCACCTGAAAAAACAATACACCCTCAAAGAGGACCAGCTCCTCTAAATAGCAGCCTTAAAAAACCTTGCAGCCAAAAGAAGCATCTGCAGATGCCAACACATCCACTTTATAAAACTTTGTGAAAGTGTACACCGGCGACCAGGTGGCTGTCTTGCAAACCTGCATCACTGACGCCTGATGATGGAAGGCTCAAGAGGCACTGAGCGCCCGAGTAGAGTGCACCTTGACAGGGAAAGGAGGAATCTGACCCCTGATGGAATAGGCCTGAATCACTGTCTGTCTGATCCATCTGGAAATGGTCGCAGAGGAACCAGACAACCCTTTCCGAGGCCCATACGTAAGCACAAATAGCGAGTCTGACTTCCTAAAAGACTCCGTAGCTGCCAGGTACACCCTAATTGCCCAAACCACATCCAAGGCATGCAAAGCAATTTTCTTAGGATGCTTTGGCCTGGGACACAGGGAAGGCAACACAATGTCTTCATTTAAATGGAAATCAGAGACAATGTTTGGCAGGAACGACAGGCAGGGGCAAAGAACCACCTTATCCCTGTGAATCACCAAGTAAGGTGAACGACAGGATAACGCCACCAGTTCTGCCCCCCTGCCGCAGATGTGATCGCCACCAAAAAAGCCACCTTCTGAGACAGCGTAAGAGAATCTCCTGAAGATTCTCAAAGGGAGGCTTCTGGAGAACCAAAAGCACAAAATTGAGGTCCCAAGACGGCAATGGAGACCGCACTGGAGGAACCAAATGTCAAACACCCTGAAGAAAGGTATGCACCAGGGAGTGTGTGGCCAAGGGTTGTTGGAAAAAGACCACCAAAGCCGACACCTGGCCCTTGATGGTACTCAAGGCCAATTTCTGTTCAACCCCCCATTGAAGGAAGGTCAAGATCCGAGCCACAGAGAAGGAGCGAGGATGAAGCCAAAGAGACTCGCACCACGCGATGTACATCTTCCACGTCGGATGGTAGATCTTCCTAGAAGTAGGTTTCCTAGCTTTTAACAGTGTTGGAATCACAACCCAGACAAACCAGAGACTACGGATTCTTGACCTATTTGATCAGAATCTCGCTTTGCATGGACCTCGTATGGAACTGTACAAACGGACCGATTCGAAGGCCGACACCATCAGGCCCAGCACCCACACGCAAGGGATGACTATCTGCTGGACAGCAGGTGTTGAATTGCAGCCTGCAGTTTCTGGAGTTTGTCCAGAGGAAGGAGTACTTTGGCTAAGGCCAAGTCCAGAGTCAGACCGAGATAGTCTAGCTTCATGGAAGGAACCAGGGCAGACTTCTGAAGATTCAGAATCTAGCCAAACTCCTTTAGGGTCTGTATGGTGATCTCAAGGTTTTCCACCAGCACAGTAGGATACTCTGCTCGATCATCCAAGTAGCCCAGGACTGCAATCCCCGCTGATATAACGCTAGCACCAGGGCAAACACTTTTGTGAAGACCCGAGGAGCGGAGGCAAGACCAAAGTGTAACACGACAAATTGATAATGCTGCTTTCCCACGGCAAAGCGGAGGATGCACTGGTGACTGACACATATTGTCCTCATCCCACATAATTCAGGACACTGTACAGAGTCCAAAGGGATAAACCAAATGGTAACGCCACAAATTGATAATGCTCCTCGCCTATGGCAACAGGAAGAAAACACTGATGCCCGATATACATTGGAATATGAAGGTAAGCGTCCTTGATGTCGATGGAGGCAAGAAAATCCCACTGATGCAGGGAAGCCACCACCATGCGAATGGACTCCATTCTGAACTTCTGCACCTGCACAAAGCAGTTCAGCGCCTTTAGGTCTAGAATTGGACAAACCTTGCTTTCCTTCCTGGGGACTGTAAACAGGTTTAGGTAAAACCCTTGAGAACATACCGAAGTCGGAACCGGGACAATCACCCTTTCAAGTAAAAGGTCTTGCCCCAAAGAGAGCCTGTAAGCGGACCTAGGACAGTCACACGTTGGAAGAAAAGAACCTTTCCGGAGGGTAAGAATGACACTTGATCTTGTAGCCGGACCATATGACCTCGTGGACCCACTTGTCTTGTACCAGGGAAGTCCATGGGTCTGGGAACCAGCGAAGACGCCCCCGCCCCCCCACGCCAGATACAGGTGAGGACGCACCTTCATGCTGAAGGGGTCTTGTCCATTGGTCTAGAGAAGCCCACTCTTGACTTGCCAGACCAAGTTTGCTTAGATCCTCCAGAGGAGCCCCTGAAGGGTTTCGAAGGGTTTTGGCAGGGGTTCCCTTGCCATTTGATCCAGAGGGACGAAAAAACTTCTTATGAGCCGAGAAGGAGGGCCCACGTTT
The DNA here is from genome assembly GCF_965119305.1 of Pelophylax lessonae. NCBI lineage: Eukaryota > Metazoa > Chordata > Amphibia > Anura > Ranidae > Pelophylax > Pelophylax lessonae. Next base: position 42,935,067 of record NC_138770.1, read on the forward strand.
ATGATGAGGGTCCTTAATCTTAGTAGCCTGCGAAAAGAAAGGTACTCTGTCACCCTGTGAGGCCTTTATTAATGTCATACAGGGTCGCACCAAACAACCGATCTCCTTGAAAGGGAAGATTAGTCAAGGCCTTTTTAGAAGTCTGGTCCGTAGACCAGCATGAGCCAAATGCTGTTGCAGATGTGGAGAAATCCTCCTCACTATCTGAGGATTCAGGATGCATGGTCGCAGATCCAGCAGGGTGACCCACGTCTGCGGCGGCTGAATCAGATTCAGGATCCGATGAGAGAGATGAGGCAGGAAAAGGCAGGGAGCACTTTTTGCTGGGGGACACAAAGAACTCCAGGACCACCGTCAGTGCATCGATGGATGATGGGGACCCGGAGGGCCCTGCAGCCTCAGAGAGGGGATCAGGTGGGGAGATGGGCACCAAAGACTCCATGTGTCACCAGGGGGACCCCACAAAAAAGTGTAAAATACTGCTAAGGGACAACCCCCACTGCTCTGGCAGCACCACTGGGTTGCCAGTCACAGAGCACCAATCGATCCTCAGCAGAGAGGGAGAGGACCCCACCAGACTCACCACCCCACAGAAACCAGGCACCGCAGCCACCAGGAGAATCTGCACTGCACATGCGGCGATGAGGAAGTGAAAAGATCCAGGAGTCAGCACCAGGGTAAGAGCAGGGACTCCCGCCACCGAAAATGTCGCTGTTTTCTATAGCAAACCACTGCAAAATGGCCGCCAGGCTACACAAACATGGCAGCCATGCATTGCAGCACAAGGCTACAACAAAATGGCGGCCCCACGTGGCACCACGAGGCTTCCAGGGACCCAGGAGGGATCCATAGGCCTCAAGGACAGACACAGGCAGGATGGGGGGCCCTGGCAGGACCCCCCACCAGTACAGCCCCCCCCTACACAGCCATCGGCAGCATAGTGCCCTACCCCCTTTCGCCATAGAAATGGGGGCTGACGGCCAGGAGGAACTTGGGCCGAGACCGGGTTGTACGTGACCTCGCGAGGCATTTAACTTGCAGGCCAGCCCCTGTCTGGTGGGGCTATGTTGCGGTTCTCAGATCTGCGTGTGCTCGCTGGTTAGACTGGTGTGACCACTCGATCTAGATTATCCAGCCCGTCACCAAGTCCTGCAGTTGATGGTAGGTCTCACAGGAAAAAAAAAATAAAACAGGAGAAAAAAATCTATCTAAAGAAAAAAAAATAAATTGCCAGGACCAGAGTTCCCAGCAAGAAACTTGGTCCTTACTCCTGACTAGGCAGAAAAAACTGAATACCTATAGCAGAGAGAAGTATAACCCTGGGACTGCCCATAGGCATAGCCAGGCTTTTTCTGCCTAGTGTCCTACTCCTGTAGGGGGCAGTATAACCCAATGGCTAAGAAGATCAGGAGCTGTGTCCCTCAGTGAACAAAGAGAAAAAGTATTCCATGCCCTGCTGATTTTGTGCGTTTTCCCACTGACAAAAAAAAAGATCAATCTATAAATTTAATGGTAGGTTTATTTTAACAGTGAGAGACAGAACAAAAAAAAAAAATCCAGAAAAACGTAGTCCAAAAAAGTTATGAATTGATTTACATTTTAATGAGTGAAATAAGAATTTGATCCCCTATCAATCAGCGAGATTTTTGGCTCCCAGGAGTCTTCTTTACAGGGTAATGAGCTATGATTAAGAGCACTCTCTTAATTCACACTATCCGTCCATCGGACGGATTCCGCTTTTCTCAGCGGGGGATCGAGCCGCCGATCCCCCGCTGAGCAGGAGGATGACAGCCTGTGTGCGGAGACACAGCTGTCAGTTCCCCATGCATTTCTATGGGGGAAATCGGATGGGAACGGACCGTCGGTCCGTTCTCATCCGATCCCATCCGCTGGACGGATGGAAAATAGGGTTTCCATCCGTCCAGATTTGACGGATCGGATGTCAGCGGACATGTCTCCGCTGACATCCGATCCCCCATAGAGATGCATGGGGGGACCGTTCAGATCCGCCAAAAAAAACGGACAGGCGGATCTGAACGGTCCGCCTGTGTGAAAGGGGCCTCAATCTCAGCTTGTTACCTGTATAAAAAAAGACACCTGTCCACAGAAGCAAATCAATCAATCAATCAATCAGATTCCAATCTCTCCACCATGACCAAGACCAAAGAGCTGTACAAGGATGTCAGGGACAAGATTGTAGACCTACACAATGTTGGAATGGGCAACAAGACTCTCGCCGCAGCTTGGTGAGAGGGTGACAACAGTTGGTGCGATTATTCGCAAATGGAACAAACACAAAATAACTGTCAAATCTCCCTCTGTCTGGGGCTTCATGCAAGATCCCACTTCGTGGAGTTTCTATGATCATGAGAACGGTGAGGAATCAGCCCAGAACTATACAGGAGAATCTTGTCAATGATCTCAAGGCAGCTGGGACCATAGTCACCAAGAAATCAATTATTAACACACTACGCCGTGAAGGACTGGAATCCTGCAGCACCCGCAAGGTCCCCCTGCTCAAGAAAGCACATGTACAGGCCCGTCTGAAGTTTTCTAATGAACATCTGAATGATTCAGAGGAGAACTGGGTAAGAGTGTGGTGGTCAGATAAGACCAAATTCAAGCTCTTTGGCATCAACTCAATTTGCCATGTTTGGAGGAGGAGGAATGCTGCCTATGACTCCAAGAACACCATCCCCACAGTCAAACATGGAGGTGGAAACATTATGCTTTGTGGGTGTTTTCCTGCTAAGAGAACAGGACAACTTCACCGCATCAAAGGGACGATGGTCCTCCTTCCCTCAACAAGGGCATTGAAAATGGGTCGTGGATGGTTATTCCAGCATGACAATGACCCAAAACACACGGCCAAGGCAACAAAAGAGAAACTCAAGAAGATGCACATTAGGGTCCTGGAGTGGCATAGAAAATATGTGGAGGGAGCTGAAGGTTCAAGTTACCAAACGTCAGCTTCGAAACCTTAATGACTTAAAAGAGGATCTGCAAAGAGGAGTGGGACAAAATCCCTCCTGAGATGTGCGCAAACCTGGTGGCCAACTACAAGAAACGTCTGACCTCTGTAAATGCCAACAAGGGTTTTGCAACCAAGTACTAAGTCATGTTTTGCAAAGGGGTCAAATATTTTTTCACTTTAAATGCAAATCAATTTATAACGCTTTTGAACTACGTTTTTCTGGATATTTTTGTTGTTGTTCGGTCTCTCACTGTTAAAATAATCCTACCAATAAATCATAGACTGATCATTTCTTTGTCAGTGGGCAAATGTACAAAATCAGCAGGGGATCAAATACTTTTTCCCCTCACTCTATGATATACTCCTGACCACTGCACTCTGTACCCTGGGCTGTATATGATATTCTCTTGGCCACTGCACTATGTACCCTGAGCTGTATATGACATACTCCTGACCACTGCACTCAGTATCCTGGACTGTATATGATATACTCCTGACCACTCTGTACCCAGGGCTGTATTTGATATACTCCTGACCACAGCACTCAGTACCCTGGGCTATATAGGATATACTCCTGACCACTGCACTCTGTATCCAGGGCTATATAGGATATACTCCTGACTACGGCACTCTGTACCCTGGGCTGCATTTTATATACTTCGGACCACTGCACTCTCTACCCTGGGCTGTGCATTATCTACTCCTTACCACAGCTTTCTGTACCCTGGGTTGTATATGATATACTCCTGACCACTGCACTTTGTACCCAGGGCTGCATTTGATATACTCCTGACCACTGCACTTTGTACCCAGGGCTGCATTTGATATACTCCTGACCACTGCACTTTGTACCCAGGGCTGTATATGATATTCTCTAGGCCACTGCACTCTGTACCCTGAGCTGTATACGACATTCTCCTGACCACTTCACTCAGTACCATGGCCTGTATATGATATACTCCTGATCACTGCACTCTGTACCCTGGGCTGTATATGATATACTCCTGACCATTGCACTCAAGTTTATCATCAATGCACCAACACACAATTTGTTTTCAGTAAAAAATTTTATCATAATTTTACAGTCAAAACATAAGGAAATAGTAAAGGTAGAAATACAATTGGTCAGGAAAATGACTTGTCTGGAATGTGGAGTCATTACTAATTTGGGTACAATACAATACACAACGTGTTACATTATTAAAACAAAGTATTGTAGACAAAATCACAGCATGGAAAAAGGGGAAAAGTAGAAAATAGAACTCCTGAACCATTACCACCATTTTATTTTCCAGGGCCTCTGCTTTAGAGAATATATGTTTGGGGGGTTATAACTGATCTTCAGGCTCCAATTGTGCATTTTAATATCTCTGCAAAAAAATAAAAATAATATTGCAAAAACAGCTCTGGCAATGAAAAAGTGTTAGATGGACTCTACTGTGGTCACACAGAAGCAAGTTAGATGGACTCTACTGTGGTCACACAGAAGTGAGTTAGATGGACTCTACTGTGGTCACACTGTAAGCATGAGAGCTCCCCCTAGCTGCAGCCTGGTAATAACATTGCTGGGAGGTCTATTAATTTAGTGGATACATACCTCCCATCTTTCAATAAATATCTTCTAATATTTAGGGGTCTATTTATAAAAAAAATTTGCATAGCTTTCTGTAGACCTCTAAGTGTTTGTAAAAGCTTACACCACAAAATGTATTTTCCCGAAGAAAGGTAATGGCTCCATATTTATCTTTGTATTGCTATCAATGGCCAACATGGTACAACATCCATGTCTTTGGTGATCTCTGACAAGCCATTGAGTATATCTGAGGTGTATATCAGGGTGTGCTTCTTCCCCACATGAGAGCTGTGATATCCAGCAACATTCATATAGAAGACATTTCCCACACTCAAGGCACTAATACACCTCGAGGGTTATGTGGGACCCCTAATGTACAGGAAGACTGGACTTCAGTGAGGAATAATTCCCTCACTCAGGACAGGAAAGTGGGTTCTCACCTGTGTGAGATCTCTGATGTCTGGAAAGATTGGACTTCTGAAAAAAACTTTTCCCACACTCAGGACAGGAATATGGTTTCTCACCTGTGTGAGATCTCTGATGTCTGATAAGATTGGACTTCTGAGAAAAACATTTCGCACACTCAGGACAGGAATACGGTTTCTCCCCTGTGTGAGACCTCTGATGGTTAACAAGTTCTGATAGATATGCAAAGCATTTCCCACATTCAGTACAGGAACATGGCTTTTCACCCATGTGAGACATCTGATGTATGATTTTGGTTTCGTGCGAAAAAATTTTCCTGCCCTCAGAACAAAAATTGTTTTTTTCCCTTGTGTGAGACCTCTGATGTATAACAAGATTTGATTTTTTTGCAAAGCATTTCCCACACTCAGGACAGGAATATGGCTTCTCTCCTGTGTGAACTCTCTGATGTTTGTAAAGGGTGGACTTCTCTGAAAAACATTTCCCGCACTCCGGACAGGAATATGGCTTCTCCCCTGTGTGAAATCTTTGATGTGTGACAAGTTGGAATTTCCTTAAAAAACATTTCCCACACTCGGGACAGGAATACGGCTTCTCCCCCGTGTGGGACCGCTGATGTGTGACAAGTTCTGATTTTTGTATGAAACATTTCTCGCACTCAGGACAGGAATATGGCTTCTCCACCATGTGCGATCTCTGATGTTTGTAAAAATTTGAGTCATCTGAAAAACATTTCTCGCACTCAGAACAGGAATATGGTTTTTCCCCGGTGTGCAATCTCTGATGTATGAAGAGATGGTACTTCTTTGAAAAACCTTTCCCGCACTCAGGACATGTATGTGGCTTCTCACCTGTGTGAGATCTTATATGCTCAGTAAGATTGTATTTCAATTGGAATTGCTTCCCGCACTCAGTACAGGAAAACCTCTTATCTTTTGGAAGGACGGCACCGTCCCTCACAGTCTGAGGTTCCACAGGATAAGAGGAATACGATGGTCCGGCACTGTCCCTCACAGTCTGAGGTTCCTCAGGATAAGAGGAATACGATGGTCCATCTACACTGTGTGGTGCCGGATGGACATTTGAGGTAGCCGGGTTTCTTCCTGGACTATATTGTGTGATGTCCTCATCTTCTACTTTACAGTCTGGAGACAAAGTGAGACAATCCTCTGAGGTTTTCCTCATCTCCCATCCATTTACTAAAATAGAAATAAAAAGATTATTACTAGACATGAGCAGATTGGTTCCCCTAAACCAGGACTCCACCCACATCCGGCAGCTTTGTCTCTGAGGATCTTACAGTTCCACCCTCAAGGTAACTAGTAAATGGGTCCTCTGATCTCCTACCAGTTCATTTCTTTATTCATGGACCTTAGTCAAAGAGTGAGGAAACAACAAGAACTGTCTTTTATAGAAGTGATAGTGATGAGGGGATTATAGGACGAGTGTCCCCTCCCCCTCTATCACTCATTGCCATCTTCCCAACACAAGAAGTCCCACACTTCCTTATTAATCTATTATTTAGTCATGAATAACAGCGGGGCTGAGCCCCACCAGAGGTCAGAGTGAGCATGGGGGGGGGGGGGGGGGACAACCAAGATGAAGACTGGACTGATCCCGAAGACCACCATCATTGGGTTATAGACTTCTCACTCATTATCACTTTCTGTTTAAGGTTTCAAAGTTTGAGAATGTTATCACATTATTATCAACATGTAAAATCTTGCTAGATTGGGTGATGAGGTAGAAGACTAAAAGACACATACCCCAGGTGCCTAGGACGAACAAAGCCTGTGGTGAAAATCAACATTTTCCTGCCAGTTGAATCCCAGAATCTACATAAATCCAGTTTAGATACAAACATTATGTCTGCAGCACAGAGAAGAAAGATTATTTGAGAGAAATACAGGTTGGGGAACACAGCTCAGGAAATTGACCAGGGTATTACAGGCTGATATCACCCAGTACATCCCTACTCTGGACCAGTGAGCCGGATGATTGGAGGAATGTGTTTATTGTTAATGACCCACCTGTGCTGATCTCTGTAGGAGTGTCCTCCTCTATAAATGTCCCCGTTATTCCAGCCTCCTCCATAGACTGCTGATCATCCCTCACGTACATCTCTTCTTCTTCTGCTTTAACCTCAAATTCTATATCGATTGGATCTTCACTCTAAATCAAGAAAAAAAGGAGAAAATCTAATCTGTAAAATAATATGATTTTTGTTACTTACCATAAAATCCATTTCTCTGAGTTCATTGACGGAAACAGCACTCCATATTAAGATAAAAAAGAAAACAATTGCGCTAATCCAAAAATAAAAATAAAAGCAGCAACCTCAAGTGAGACTAACACCCAAAAAATGTCCAATATAAAATAAGTTGCGCTGTGGATGATGTATACAAGTTGATTGTATGGTGAAATTATAAAAGATCCGAATAATGTCCAGAATATGGAAACAGAAACGGGTAACTTGTGCAGGTACCGCTTACCGGAAATATGATAAACAAAGGCCCATCAGTATGTTCAAATACGTCCCAGGGATGAGATCCAAGTGGACTGCCAGGTTCCAACGCGGATCCCTCAATGGAGTGGTGACATGTGTGATACAAAAAAATATACCGCCATAGCGTAAAACCAAAAAATATGTGTGAAGAAAGAACACCCAAAGTGCAATGGGAACACCACTGCTCCCGTAGTGAAAGAAAATGTGATAAAGGATGCCACAAAACCCCAATAGGTACTCCTTACCGAAATAAAGAGGAAAATAGCAGATGCACCAAAAAAGGGGGGAAGGGGGATTACCCCAATAGGACAGCAGCTTACCACAAGGATGAGTATGGAGAGCTTATATATAACTGGATAGATGTGACTCGAACATGCAAGCAAGTGGGGGGACACCTCTGATGGATAAAACACCCTTACCGACTCCTGGTGATTTGGAGGCAGGAAGGATATGTAGGGAACCGATCCGGTGTGTCTCCTCACTCAGATAGGGAACTCAGATAGACGGTAATGGGTCAACCATGGATAATGCAAAATATATGGAAAACGCCATAGTGTAAAACCCACGGATGTATTTATTGTTAAAAATGGTAATGCACTTACAGACAATCAGAAGATCAAATGCAGAGAGGAAAAAAGCCGCCGGCCGGACGGCTCCGCTCGCCCGTCCCTCGTGGACAGCAACGTGTAGGTGACGTCAGCACGCCGTGACCTGACGCGTTTCATCAAAGATGATATTCTCAAAGGTACCTTTCCTCTCTGCATTTGATCTTCTGATTGTCTGTAAGTGCATTACCATTTTTAACAATAAATACATCCGTGGGTTTTACACTATGGCGTTTTCCATATATTTTGCATTATCCATGGTTGACCCATTACCGTCTATCTGAGTTCCCTATCTGAGTGAGGAGACACACCGGATCGGTTCCCTACATATCCTTCCTGCCTCCAAATCACCAGGAGTCGGTAAGGGTGTTTTATCCATCAGAGGTGTCCCCCCACTTGCTTGCATGTTCGAGTCACATCTATCCAGTTATATATAAGCTCTCCATACTCATCCTTGTGGTAAGCTGCTGTCCTATTGGGGTAATCCCCCTTCCCCCCTTTTTTGGTGCATCTGCTATTTTCCTCTTTATTTCGGTAAGGAGTACCTATTGGGGTTTTGTGGCATCCTTTATCACATTTTCTTTCACTACGGGAGCAGTGGTGTTCCCATTGCACTTTGGGTGTTCTTTCTTCACACATATTTTTTGGTTTTACGCTATGGCGGTATATTTTTTTGTATCACACATGTCACCACTCCATTGAGGGATCCGCGTTGGAACCTGGCAGTCCACTTGGATCTCATCCCTGGGACGTATTTGAACATACTGATGGGCCTTTGTTTATCATATTTCCGGTAAGCGGTACCTGCACAAGTTACCCGTTTCTGTTTCCATATTCTGGACATTATTCGGATCTTTTATAATTTCACCATACAATCAACTTGTATACATCATCCACAGCGCAACTTATTTTATACTCCATATTAAGAACCATAGTGTTATATCGCCCCCTACAGGAGTAGGACACTAGGCAGAAAAAAAACACTTGGCTACACCTATGGGCAGTCCTAGCTGGTATACATCCCCCTCTCTGCTATAGGCTTTCAGTTTAGTAACAAGCAGTATCAGAAGTATGAAAAACTCCACAGAGGGGTGGGTGCTGTGTCCGTCAATGAACAAATGGATTTTACAAAATCCTAATTTTCTCTTTCAATCATTGACGGACACCACGCTTGATATTCAGAACCATAGGGACGTCCCCAAGCAGTGCCAAAACATGAGGGGTGGGACAAAAACTACCTCAGGTAGGAATGGTGGGTGTGGATAAAGAACTACCTAATCTTTGTGGACCACGAAGTAGGGGGTACGACAAGATACCACCACCAGTTATGACACCCTGCGAGCAGAGGTGATAGCCACCAAGAAAGCCACCTTCTGAGACAACGTAAGCAGGGAAATATTTTCAAAGGGAGGCTTCTGGAGAACTGAGAGCACCAAGTTCACATGCCATGGTGGTAGAGGAGTCAGGTGACGAACCCCTTGAATGAAAGTACACACTAAGGAATGCGTTACCAAGGGTCGCTGAAAGAAGACCCCCAAGGCAGACACCTGGCCCTTGATAGTACTCAAGGCCAACTTCTGCTGAACACCTCGTTGAAGGAAGGTTAAAATCAGACCCACCGAAAAGGAACGAGGGTGAACACCAATCGGCTCACACCACAAAATATACGCTTTACACGTACGATGATAAATCTTTTAGCATAGTCAGAATCTGCGACCCAGGCAAACCTCTAGCCCTCAGCACCTGACTTTCAACAGCCAGGCTGTCAAAGCCAGAGACTGTAAAGCAGGATGGAAGATCCGCCTTGGGACAGCAGGTCCTCCCTGAGAGGCAGCCTCCAAAGGACATCGGCAGCCAACTGCACTAGGTCGGCGTACCAGGACCACCAACATGACCGGAATCCCTTCGGCCTCGATCCTGCGCAGAAGCCGAGGAAGAGGAGAAAAGGCGTAGATCAGACAGAACTGGCCCTATGGGACCACTAGAGCGCCTGTGGCATCCGCCAGAGGATCCTGTTACCTTGCCACAAACATTGGTAACTTTCTTTTGAGCCAAGATGCCAACAGGTCCATCTAGGGGGTTCCCCACTGCAGACATATCAGCTGAAACATGTCCAGATTTAGAGACCACTCTCCTTGCTCCAACACCTGCTGACTGAGATAGTCCGCCTGCCAATTTACAACACCTGGAATACATACCGCGGAGAGGGCCGGACCGAAGCGTTCTGCCCACGAGAATACCAGCTATCTCCAGAGCCGCCAACACACTGTTTTGTTCCTCCCTGGTGATTGACATAAGCCACGGCCATGGCATTGTCTGACTGGATCCGTCCTGGGAGCCCCTAGAGCTGATCCGTCCAGTGATCCAGGTACAGCCTGATTTGCCCGAAGTTACAAGACATTGATCAGTAGTCTGGATTCTTCCAGCGTCCAACAACCCTGAGTGGAGCTCAGCCCCAGTACACCTTCCCACCCGGACAGACTGGAATCCACTGAGACCACTGTCCAATACAAGGGGAGAAGTCCCTTGCCCTGCCAAGTCGAGACCACCGTCCAATATAAGGGGAGGTATGTGTAATAGTATAGTGCAGTGCAGTCCTACAAACAATCGATAGTAGCCACCAGTATAATAGTTATACATAAAAAATATATATAAAAGTCCAGTTGGAAATAATGAGAAGGAGAGAGTATTTTACATAAGGGGAGAAATGACTTGCCCTGCCAAAGAGTCGGAGAGCAACGCAACCAGACCAGGGGACCCCTGATTTCCTATTTCATCAGGATCTCCCTCTGGAGGGACCTCGTATGGAACTGAGCAAACGGGACCGCCTCAAAGGTGAACACTATCAGGCCCAGCACTTGCATGCAAGTCTGGAGGGAGGACCTCCTGTGGGACAGCAACAGATGAATCACAGAATGCAATTTCTGGAGTTTGTCCAAAACACACTGGCCAGAGCTGAATCCAGAGTCAGACCCAGATAATCCAATTTCCTGGATGGGATCAGGGCAGACTTCTGATAGTTCAGAAGCTAACCAAAATTCCTTCAAGGTCCGGATAGTGACCTCCACGTCATCCATCAATGCAGATGAGGACTCCGCTCGCAAGAGGAGGTTGCCCAAGTAGCCCAGCACAGCAATCCCCCCCGCTGATGTAGCAACGCTAGGATTGGGGCCAACACCTTTGTAAAGACTCGAGGAGTGGAGGCAAAACCAAAGGGAAATGCCACTATCTGATAGTGCTTCTCTCCCACAGCAAAGTAAAGGAAACGCTGGTGTCTGGCACATACTGGAATGTGCAAGTAAGCATCTTGGATGTCAACAGAGGCTAGGAAATCCCCCTGATGTAGGGATGCCACCACTGTGCAAATAGACTAGATTATGAATTTTTGTACCAGAATTAGATAAACCTTGCCCTCTCTTTTTGGGGCCGTAAACACGTTTGAATAAAAACCTTGAAACTGTTCTAATACTGGAACAGGGACAATCGCTCCCTAAAGCAACAGGTCCTGCACCGCCCTGTAGAGAGCTTGCAGCCGGTCTGGAGGCAGACAAATGTTGGAAGGAAAGAACCTTTCCAGAGGGCAAGAACAAAACTATATTGTAAACAGAATTCATGGACTATTAGCTGTTCACCAAGGAGGGCCCAGACACCAACAAAGACGTCCCCCCACCCCAGGCATGAGTGAGGGCGGACCTTCATGTTGAAGGGGCCTTGTCTGCGGGTCTAGAGAAACCCGCTCTCGGCTTACCAGATCAGGGTTGCTTGGAACCTCCCAAGGAGGACTTGAAAGGTTTGGAACCCTTATCAGTGGACTCTGATGGACAAAGGGACTTTTTGTGTCCTGAAAAAGAAGGGCCACGTTTGCGACAAGGCTCCTTTCTCTTCCCAGGCTGTGGAAGAAAAGTGCTCTACTCCCCATGAGACTCTCAATGATGTCATCAAGCGTAGCCACAAACAGGCGATCACATTGAAAGAGCAAGTCAGTTAGAGCTTTTTTTTTTTTTTTAAGAGGTTCGGACCGCAGATCAACACTTAAGCCACAACACACGCCTAAGCACAACTGCAGAAACAGAGCATAGAAATCAAGGGGCATTGCAGATAAATTGCAGCCCCTGGAAAAACTGGTCCACCAGCTCAACAAAGGTAGGGGGAATCTGCTCATCCCACAGACCATGACGCAAATGTTTTGCCCACTCAGTGAGAGTTTGCAACACCAGGGTAATAGTCAGAACCGGCCGCAGTGCCGAACCAGCAATAGTGAACATATTGCGGGCCACCGACTCCGCTTTTCTTTCAGCCGAATCCTGAAAGGCTGGGGATTCCTCTACCGGAATAATGGTTGTCTTATTCAACCTGGAGACAGGAGGGTCCACCACTGGTGGGACAGTCCACTTCTTCAGAAGTGACTCTTCAAAGGGGTACCTCAGCGCAAAAGTTTTAGGAACCACAAAGGGACGTTTTGGGCCCTCCCAATCTTTGTAGACAAACTTGTCAAAATAGGAGGGATAAGGAAACACTTTTGCCGTGCAAGACAGCTTATGAGTACCAAAAGAAGTGGCCACCTCCCCAGCCGCATCCTCCATCTTAAAAGTCTCCCGCATGGATTTAATCAGTGCATTAACCAGCGCCTTCTCGTGCGCTGCTACAGTTGTGGAGGAATTATCCTCACTATCTGACAGATCAGGGAGCGTGGCTACTAACCCCGCAGGGTGGGCCACACCTATGACGACAGAGCCAGATTCAGGATCTGACGAGGCAGGGGAGGACGGGGTGCACTTTCTGCTAGCCCGCCCGCCCAAAGGCCACCTCCACCAGGGAAACAAAGGACTACAAGACGGCCATCAGTGCATCTTTAGAAAGACTGGGACCCTGAGGAACCTGCTGCCTCCAAGAGAGGGGTCAGGTGGGGAAACATTATTCTGAGACTCCATGAGTGAAAAGGGAGAACCCACCAGCAAAATGTTTCTCACACCGCCAGGGGACTCACCCAACCTGAGGCACCGCACCACCGCAGGGGTACCCAGAGGCAAAGCACCCCACAAGCTGCAGCAGAGGGAGGGAGGGACCCCACCGGAGCTCATTACCCCACCGGAGGAGCACTGGCCTGCACCACAGATAGCCAGGGATCCACGTTCGGCGTCCAGGGGAAAAGGAAACCCAGGAGTGAACACCAGGGGAAAGGCAGGGGCCCCCACAGCCACATTCGCCACCCTAGAGGCTCCACTGTCATGGCCACCTCTCCTGTGCATACCAGACCAAACAAAATGACTGCCGGACTACACAAACATGGCCACTGGGAGAGAAACACCCACAGGCCCCAAAAACATGGCGCTGACCACAGCAAAAAGGCTGCCAAACACGGCGCCTGCGAGGCTCCCAGGGACCAGGAAAAAAGCCCTGGAGCCTAGGGCACAATTCTGCAGCGGGAGAGGGACCTGGGCCACAAGGCCATTACACAGGCATCGCCCACCCACATCAGGGAAGTCCGCCCCACAGCCGGTATGTCCGCCCACCCCCCCCATCGGTACTGTGCTGCACACCAGCATACATCCACAACCGTTCCACTGCGCTACCCTGGATGAGGGGGGGTTTGGTAAGGGTGGTCCACAGGGACCACCAAAACAGAGAGGGGCCTAGGGGGGAAGGAGGGGAACCTGCAGGTCAGACCAACCCGGTAGGGCTATGTTGCGGCCGACCCAGCACGGAGCTCTGATCAGCGTGCACAATAAACAGACTGAGGGGACCACTAGATATAGCTAACCAGCTCATCACCCAGCCCGGCAGTTGATTGTAGATCTCACAGGAAAAACCAAGGAGAGAAAAAAAATGCCATTTAAAAAGGAGAAATTGCTAGTACCAAGGATCCTGGCAGGTTCTTACTCCTGACTAGGCAGAGAAAAAACTGAAGGCCTATAGCAGAGAGGGGGGATGTATACCAGATAGGACTGCCCATAGCATAGCCAAGTGGTTTTCTCTTGTGTTTTTCTCCTGTAGGGGGCGATATAACCCTATGGTTCTGAATATGTAGCGCTGTGTCTGTCATTGGATGAAAGAGAAAAAAGCTTTAATATTATGACATCACTTAAACTCCACACATTGTCTCCATGAGCCAATGTTCTAGATGCTCCATCCCACCAACCTTGTAACAGTGAGGGATGGTGTGATCTTCCTGTGTGGAATCCCGGGAATACAGAGGACGGGGACATCTCTCTGGTGGGTTCCTGGTATTAGGTGGCTCCATCATATCCTTGCGTCCTTCTAAAAACTCCATCACTCCATACTCCTCCTCCTCTTTTTTAAACTCTTCTTTAACAACAATATTATCATTCCCGAGGTTTCCACTCTGAAATACATTATAAAACAAACACTACAGCAAACATGCTATGTATAAATCACAACTACCAATAAATGAAAATTATCTACCTGATGATGGTGAGGGATGGTGTGATCTTCCTGGGTGGAATCCCGGGAATATAGAGGATGGGGACATCTCTCTGGTGGGTTCCTGGTATTAGGTGCCTCCATCATATACTTGTGTCCTTCTAAAAACTCCTCCATTACTCCATACTCCTCATCCTCTTTTTTAAACTCTTCTTTAACAACAATATTATCATCCCAGAGGTTTCGACTCTGAAAGATAAAATAAAAACACTCACTACAGCAAACATGCTATGTATAAATTTACAACTACCAATAAATGTAAATTATCTACCGGATGATGGTGGGGGATGGGGTGATCTTCCTGTGTGGAATCCCGGGAATACAGAGGATGCGGACATCTCTCTGGTGGGTTTCTGTAGCTGGATGACTCCACCACGTTGTCGTTTTGAAACTCTGACTCCTCCATCACTCCAGCTTTATCATTCTCCTCTTTTATCTATTCTTTAATATTAACTTTGGAATCTCTCAGGTCTCCACTCTGAATATTCACTGCTCAAAAAAATGAAGAACACTTTTTAATCAGAGTACAGCACCAACTAAATTAAACTCTGGGATATTGATCTTTTCATTTAAGTAGCATAAGGAGTTGTTAATCAGTTTCAGCTGCTTTGGTGTTAATGAATTTACCAACAGGTGCACTAGATGGGCAACAATGACACAACCTCCAAAACACACAACCTCCAAAACAGGAATGGTTTTACAGGTAGAGGCCTCTGACTGATTTTTTTCCTTACTCGTCTTTTTGACTGTTTTTCACTAGTTTTGCATTTGGCTGGGGTCAGTGTCACTACTGGTAGAATGAGGCGATACTTGGACCCTATAGAGGTTGCACAGGCAGTCCAACTCCTCCAGGATGGCACATTAATACATGCCATTGCAAGTAGGATTACTGTGTCTCCCAGCACAGTCTCAGGAGCATGGAGGAGATTCCAGGAGACAGGCAGTTACTCTAGGAGAGCTGGACAGGGCTGTTAAAAGGTCCTTAACCTATCAGCAGGATCCGTATCTGCTCCTTTTGCAAGGAGGAACAGGATGAGCACTGCCAGAGCCCTACAAAATTACCTCCAGCAGGCCACTGGTGCGAATGTCTGTGACTAAACAATCAGAAACAGACTTCGTGAGGGTGGTCTAAGGGCCTGACATCCTCTAGTGGGCCCTGTGCTCACTGCCCGGCACCGTGGAGCTCGATTGGCATTTGCCATTGAACAGAATTGACAGGTCCACCACTGGCACCCAGTGCTTTTCACAGATGAGAGCAGGTTCATGATGAGAACATGTGACAGATGTAAAAGGGTCTGGAGAACATTATGCAACCTCTAACATCGTTCAGCATGACTGGTTTGGTGGTGGGTCAGTGATGGTCTGGTGAGGCATATCCATGGAGGGATGCACAGACCTCTACAGGCTAGACAATGGCACCCTGACTGCCAGTAGGTATCGGGATGAAATCCTTGGACCCATTGTCTGACCCTATGCTGGCACAGTGGGTCCTGGGTTTCTCCTGGTGCACTGCAATGCCCGCCCTCGTGTGGTGGGAGTATGCAGCCGGTTCATGGAGGATGAAGGAATTGATACCATTGAATGGCTCCCACGCTCGCCTGACCTAAATCAAATCTAAAACCTCTGGGACATTATGTTTTGGTCCATCTGACGCCACCAGGCTGCACCTCAGTCTGTTCAGGAGCTCAGTGATGCCCTGGTTCAGATCTGGGAGGAAATACCATAGGACACCATCCGTCGTCTCATTAGGAGCATGTCCCGATGGTGTCAGGCATGCATACAAGCACGTGGGGGCCATACACACTACTGAGAACCATTCTGAGTTGCTGCAATGAAATTTCAGCAAAATGGACTAGCCTGCTGCATCATGTTTTCACTTTTTATTTTCGGGGTGTCTTTGAATTCAGCCCTCTGTAGGGTGATAATTTTAATTTCCATCAAACGATGTGGCATTCTTTCATTCCTAACACATTACCCAGTACATACCAGTATAGACTCCAACCAATTACCCAGTCCATACCAGTATAGATCCTAACACATTACCCAGTCCATACCAGTATAGATCCTAACACATTACCCAGTCTTTACCAGTATAGATCCTAACACATTACCCAGTCCATACCAGTATAGATCCTAACACATTACCCAGTCCATACCAGTATAGATCCTAACACATTACCCAGTCCATACCAGTATAGATCCTAACACAATACCCAGTCCATACCAGTATAGATCCTAACACATTACCCAGTCCATACCAGTATAGATCCTAACACAATACCCAGTCCATACCAGTATTGATCCGAACACATTACCCAGTCCATACCAGTATAGATCCTAACACATTACTCAGTCCATATCAGTATAGATCCTAACACATTACCCATTCCATACCAGTATAGACCCTAACACATTACCCATTCCATACTAGTATAGACCCTAACACATTACCCAGTCCATATCAGTATAGATCCTAACACATTACCCAGTCCATACCAGTATAGATCCTAACACATTACCCAGTCCATATCAGTATACATCCTAACACATTACCGGTCCGAACCAGTATAAATCCTAACACATTACCCAGTCCATACCAGTATAGATCCTAACACATTACCCAGTCCATATCAGTATAGATCCTACCACATTACCCAGTCCATATCATCCTAACACATTACCCAGTCCATATCAGTATAGATCCTACCACATTACCCAGTCCATATCAGTATAGATATCCAGCATTAAATTTTTCCTCATTGAGATCCAATGAGTTTTCAGTGTTCCATTAATTTTTTTAGCAGTGTATAATAAAAATAACATTATTTGTAACAATGCAGATAATGTACAGATCCTAATGATACTATCAGTAATTGTTCCTCATCTACCTGATGATGGTGAGGGATGGTTTGACCTTCCTGTGTGGAATCCCGGGAATACAGAGGACGGGGATATCTCTCTGGTGGGTTCCTGGTATTAGGTGACTCCATCATATTCTTGTGTCCTACTGAAAACTCCTCCATCACACCATACACCTCATCCTACTCTTTATACTCTTCTCAGTGACGGTCATATGATCACCAGATTTCACAGGAGGAAAATTCTATAATTGAACACAATTAGTAAAATCAAACGGCATTCCCAGAATCATTTGCACCTCTCCAGTCAGGGCTGTGTGTTAATAGAGATAAGAACCATAAAAGCCATCCACAATTTGGCCCCCAGCTACATCATCAACCTAGTCTCAAAATACCTACCAAATCATCCTTTTCGTTCCTCCCAAGACCTCCTCCTCTCTAGCTCCCTTGTCACCTCATCCCATACTCGCCTCCAGGACCCCTCGGAGCTTCTCCCACCCTTTGGAACTCTCTACCCCAATCTGTCCAACTATCTCCTACCCTGTCAACTTGCAGACAATCCCTGAAAACTCATATCTTCAGAAAAGCCTATCTGGCCCCCACCTAATAACTGAACTGTACAATTATTTTCTCCATCAGCCCATCCCCCACAGTTATTACCTCTTGTATCTCTTGATCCTCCATCTTAGATTGTAAGCTCTAATGAGCAGGGCTCTCTAATTCCTACTGTTTTAAATTCTATTGTAATTGTACTGTCTGCCCTAATGTTGAAAAGCGCTGTGTAAACTGTCGGCCCTATATAAATCCTGTAAAATAATAATAATAAGAGCGGTGCCACGTGACCTCCTAGAATCCTTACGTCACCATTCAGGTCTTCATTTTGTTAAAGCCCCTCTTCAGGACAGAGGTATCTACTGTGACAATGCGAGGCCCTCCCACTGTGAAAAGGGAAGTAGATATGGCACAGATTTTTCACATATGCAGAGCATGGAACTACAGAATATTGATTCTGAATGCAGAAAGGTGGTTGTACAACTTTCTCCCGGTTTTGATATTACCAGATTGAAATCTCCAACCTCCAAAACCCAAAGTGTTTTAGGAGGGAAGAAATCGCCCACCCAGTGTTCAGGTCTTGCAGGATACCAGCAGGCTAGGGGAACCAGGAGTGCTAAAAGACCAAGTAGAGTGACACAGAAACACACAGGTACTCTATTGACCAGTCAGAGGGTTATTAGGAGGAGGAGCTGTGAAGACAGTCTGATGTCATAGCATTCTCTGACTCTGGCTGGAGGAACACTGGGAAGAAGAGCTGTGATGTCATAGAGTTCACCAACTCCAGAAGGAGGAACATTAAGAGGAGGAGCTGTGAGATCAGTGTGATGTCAAAGGATTCTGTAACTCTGGATATAGGGACATTGGGGGAAGAACAGTGAGGTTAGTGTGAGCCAGTGTGACGTCAGAGAATTCTCTGATTCCAGATAAAGGCACATTGGGAAGAGGAGCTGCGAGGTCAGTGTGATGTCATAGAATTATCTGACTTCAGATGGAGGGATATTAAGAGGAGGAGCTGTGAGGTTAGTGTGAGGTTATAGAATTCTTTGGATTCCAGTTGGAGGGACATTGGGAAGAGGAGTTGTGAGGTCAGTGTGATGTCATAGGATTCTATGACTTCAGATGGAGGGACATTGGGAGGAGGAGCTGTGAGGTCAGTGTGACGCCATAGAATTCTCTGACTCCAGAAGGAGGGACATTGGGAGGAGGAGATGTGAGGTCAGTGTGATGTCATAGAATTATCTGACTTCAGATGGAGGGATATTGGGAGGAGGAGCTGTGAGGTCAGTGTGATGTCATAGAATTCTATGACTCCAGATGGAGGGACATTAGGAGAAGGAGCTGTGAGGTCAGTGTGATGTCATAGAATTCTACGACTCCAGATGGAGGGACATTGGGAAGAGGAGCTGTGAGGTCAGTGTGGGGTCATAGGATTCTCTGACTCTGGTTAGAGGGATATTGGGAGGAGGAGCTGTGAGGTCAGTGTGATGTCACAGGATTCCCTGACTCTGAATAGAGGGACATTGGGAGTAGGAGCTGTGAGGTCAGTGTGATGTCACAGGATTCTCTGACTCTGGTTATGTGGATATTAGGAGGAGGAGCTGTGAGGTTTCTGTACACACAGAATCATTTCTCCAGGGTGCGTTCCACCTCTCTTAAGCTGAAGAATAAACTTTGTCTTTGGACTGTGCCAGGACACATGTTCCTGTGATCTCGGGGAAACTCTGGAGACTTTATTGATCACATTTTAAGATGAATATGAGACTGAGATCATCATGGGAAAATTCATTTTTAGGATATTTACTACAAATGACATACATTTCTTCCAATTTAAATCTCATAAAATAAAGACATACATATTCCAATCCCTTCCCCACCACCAAATAACCCCCCCACCCCCCGCCACTAATAAAAGTCATATAATCCATTAATATAGACTGATGAGGTGAGAAGGTGACATCTCCAAAATGTAAAAAATGCTTTGGCCCCATAAGTGGGGAAATGTTTGGCCTCTGAAGGGGTTAATCTAGGTTTCCACGCTATATATTATCATCTTTACAATATGAGGGAAGACAATACAGTTATAATACAATTCAATACAGGAGGAGTTGGTGGGCCCTGCTCATTAGAGCATACAATCTAGAAGGGAGGGTCAAGTGAAACAAAAGTGGGGGATGAGCTGATGGAGAAAATGGAAGTATAGTCGTTAGGTGTGGGTAGGATTGGCTTCTCTGAAGAGAAGGGTTTTCAGGGATGGTCTAAAAACTAATAGAGTAGGAGATAATCAGACAGATTGGGGTAAGGAGTTCCATAGGATTGGAGAGGCTCTGGAAAAGTCCTGGAGAGGAGTATGGGAGGAGGTGACGAGGGAGCTAGAAAGTAGGAGGTTTTGAGAGGAACGAAGAGAGCGATTAGGTTGGTATTTTGAGACTTAGCTAGTGATGTAGCTGGGGGCTAAATTGTGGATGGCTTCCTAAGATGTAGTTAGTATTTTGAATTTAATTTGTTCGGTGAGCGGAAGCCAGTAGAGGGATTGACAGAGGGGAGTAGCGGACACTGAGCGATTGGTAAGGTGGATGAGTCTGGATGCAGCATTCATGATGGATTGAAGGGGGGATAGCCTATGTATAGGTAAGCCAAGGAGAAGGGAATTGCAGTAGTCGAGGCGCGAGATGACCAGGGAGTGAACTAGGAGTTTTGTTGTGTCTTTGGTTGGAAAGGGGCATATTTTGGAGATGTTGCAGAGGTTAAGATGGCAAGATTTGGACAGTGATTGGATGTGGGGCTTGAAGGAGAGTTCAGAGTCCAGGACAACACCTAGGACCTTGGCATGCGGGGATGGGCTGATAGTAATGCCATCAATATTGACAGAGAGATCAGGGGAAGGGGCACGTGGTGGAGAAAAAATTATAAGTTCAGTTTTGGATAGATTGAGTTTGAGGAAGTGATGTGACATCCAGACCGATATATCAGATAGTAAATTTGTAATACGTGAGGAGATTGAGAGAGTGAGATGAGGGGTGGATAAATAGAATTAGGTATCATTAGCATAGAGATGGTATTGGAAGCCGTGGGAGGCTATCAGCTGACCCAGAGAGGAGGTGTAGATTGAAAATAAGAGAGGTCCAAGAACAGAACCTTGGGGGACCCCAACAGAGAAAGGAAGAGGAGAGGAGGAAGTAGAATTGTAAGTAACGCTAAAGGTAAGGTTGGATAAGTAGGAAGAGAACCAGTGAAGAGTACAGTCACAAAGACCAAAGGCGTGGAGTTTTTTGAGGAGGAAGGGGAGGGTCAACCGTATCAAAGGCAGCAGAAAGGTCCAGGAGTAGGAGTACAGAGTAGTTTCCATTGGTTTTGGCCATTAGTAGATTGTTTGTTAGTTTTAGAAGAGCTGTTTCTGTGGAGTGTTGAGGCCGAAATCCAGACTGAAGGGGATCAAGAAGGCTATTCTCGGCAAGGTTGTCGCACAGTCGGTTGTAGACCAGATTTTCAAGGAGTTTGGATAAAAAGGGGAGCAAGGAAATAGGGCGTAGGTTGTTAAGATTGGTTGGGTCCAGTGAGGGCTTTTTAGGTATGGGGCTGACTAGTGCATGTTTTAGAGAGTTGGGGAAGATGCCAGAAGAGAGGGAGATTGAAGATGTGGGTTAGAGAGCGTAGAATAGGGCCAGAGGGTGAATGTAGCATTTGCGAGGGAACAGGATCCAGAGGTCAGGTGGTTAAGTGGACGTCAGCAAGTAGTTTAGCAACCTCGTCTATGATGGTGGGGTTGAATGAGGGAAGTAGTGATTGCACCTGTGGGCATGAAGCGTAAAGCATGGAAGGTATCTGAACAGCAGAGATCTCCTCACGAATTGTATCAATCTTCTATTTGAAGTGGTTGGCGATCTCCTTTGCAGTGAGTAAGTTTGTGGGTGGAGGACGAAGTACAGGATTAAAGGTAGCGAAGTTTTGCCGGGGGCGGGATTACAAGTTCTTAATGAGAGTGATAATATTAGGTCTACTTGACATTGTGGAGACTGGAATTGTATTTTTGGAGGGCAGATTTATATTGGTTGAAATCTTTCTGAGACCATATATATATGTATGTGTGTATCATGATCTGCTGGAGATAAAAGACATCACAGTGACTATGGAGGAGGAGGATGGATATGACGGGGGGGGGGGGGGGGGGTTACTGGGTGTAAATAGAAAATAAGATCTTATTACCTCCTCTGCTGCCACTTCCAGCAATGTCTCCTCTCTACTTCCTCCTGACTCAACTTCTTTTCTCTTTATACCTGACATCACTTCCTGTCTGTATCCAAAATCACTTCCTGTCTTCCATAGAGACTTCCTTTCTGGCTAAAAGTAAGATTACCACCTTGTGGAGCTCAGAGGAACTGCAACCCTGGTGAACATCTCATAGTGTGAACACGGTGTTCCGTGAAAAAACCATACCCGTAAAAAATCCATACCCTTGTCACTTCCGGTGCACCTACGTCAGCACCTAACTCATTGAACAGCTGAGGGCCTGACAAGTGTGCATGCTCGGAGGGTATGGATTTATCACGGTAGTGTGTGTAACGTTACACTTGCCGCCGTTACATTATAACAGCTCCTCTGCAACATGAGTCATCTCCGCTCCTATCCCTGTCACTTCCCTGATCTCGGCTAATAAATATAAAAGCGGATCACGGAGCCGAGATCTCCGTCATTTAGATTTCATACATCCGCCGCCGCTTTTACATTTACTAGCCGAGATCAGGGAAGTGACAGGGATAGGAGCAGAGATGACTCATGTTGCAGCCCAGCTGTTTTAATGTAACCGCCGCAAGTGTAACGTTACACACACTACCATGATAAAACCATACCCTCCGAGCATGCGCACTTGTCAGGCCCTCAGCTGTTCAATGACGTATCCGGGGCTGTGAGCATGCGCACTGCTACGCTGCTCAGCTTTTCCTGACAGGAAGTGACGTGGGTATGGATTTCTCACGGGGTATGGTTTTCGAACGTTACAACAGCCTTGTGCTGTGTGTGTATGTACTGTATATCCTTAAAGATGGGTCATTACTGCCTAGTCCACCCTTCTCAGCCAGGGTTCCTCCAAAGATTTCTAGGGGTTCCTTGAGCAATCAACCAATGGTTGGTTTAATATTGTTGATTAAATGAAAGTGTTTGTTACCCCAGCATTTCATATTCCTAATATGTGTCTGCTGTATCATGTACTTGTATGAGAAAGTATCCTTTCTCTTTGTATTGCTTCCTTTGCGTAAAATCCCTGGTGATCCTGCTAGTCCCTCTGCTTTCCTATTAAAAACTGACCACACTAAGCAAAACACACCATGGTCAGTTATCTAGGTGTGCTGGGAACCTTCTCTCCTCCAATGATCAGACTTGTCCTGACAACCCTCCACCCACACAGCCTTTCACTGGGAAGACCAGTGTGCTGCTGTTTCTCCTCCCCTAGATATTATGCAGCGGTGAACAGAGGGAATGTGATCACTTCTAAAAAGAAAAAAAAAAGGCATTTATAATGTTTTTTTTTACATCTATACAAAAATTATTACATAGTTACATAGTTAGTGAGGTTGAAAAAAGACATCAGTCCATCCAGTTCAACCTATGATGTGTGTGTGTGTTTGCTTTTAACCATACATTGTATACCCCTGTATGTTGTGGTCTTTAAGGTGCCCATCTAATAGTTTTTTGAAACTATCGATGCTCCCTGCTGATACGGCTGTTTGCGGAAGAGAATTGCTCATCCTTACTGCTCTGACAGTGAAGAACCCCCTACGTACTTTTGCCTTTTAATTTCTATTTAAACCACTTGCTGACCACCTAACGCAGATTTACTGTGGCAGGTCGGCTCGGCTGCGCATAATCACATAGATCTACGTGCAGGTGTGCACGTGGTCTCGGCCGATCGCGGGAGAAGCCGGCCTCCTGAGATCTTTGGCTAGACTGACAGGAGAGCCGTCTGGTATGTAAACAATGTAGGACGTCTCTCCTGTCAGAGAGGCAGGGAAAGATCGTGTGATTCAGCTAAGCTCACCGATCTCTCTCTGCCTCTGTTCATTCCTTCCCCACACAGTTAGAAAGCACATATAGGGAACATATTTAACCCCTTGATCACCCCCAGTGTTAACCCCTTCCCTGCCAGTGTCATTTATACAGTAACAGTGCATATTATTTAGCACTGATCACTGTATTAATGTCACTGGTCCCCAAAAAGTGTAATTTAAGTGTCAGATTTGTCCGTCGCAATGTCACAGTCCCGATAAAAATCGCTGATCACCGCCATTATTAATAAAATAAATAAATAAATAAAAAGTCCAAAAATATATCCTATAGTTTGTAGGCGCGATTACTTTTGCGCAAACCAATTATTATGCGCTTTTTGGGATTTTTTTTTTACCAAAAATATGTAGCAGAATACCAATTGGCCTAAACTGATAAAAAAAATAGATTTTTTAAATTTCTTTATTGGGAATGTTTTATAGCAGAAAGTAAAAAATATTGTTTTTTACTTTCAGAACTGTCGCTCTTTTTTTGTTTATAGTGCAAACAATAGAAACTGCAGAGGTGATCAAATACCACCAAAAGAAAGCTCTGTTTGTGGGGAGAAAAGGACATCCATTTCATTTGGGTACAGCATCGCACAACAGAGCAATTTTCAGTTAAAGTAATGCAGCGCAGAATCGCAAAAAATGGTCTGGTCATTAAGGGGTAAAACCTTCCAGAGCTAAAGTGGTTAAACTGATTGCAGTGTTTTACAAGGTGATTACTATGATGATGGTGATTAGTAGGACCTTATTTATTAGTTTGAAACCATGCAGATGAAAGAAAATAAAAAGTCTATAAAAAAAAAAACTTGTTGGACGAACGTAACAAACCTTTTCCCACCCATGACAAACCCTGGCCGTATTTTAATCAAGACGGTAATTTCCGTTGATCGTCAGCTCCATCTAGTGGATTTATTGTGGTCATTTTCCTGAAATACCTCCATAAGGAAAAAATATTGCAATACCAAATTATGGCCACTAGATGGAGACAATGATCATAGGACAACACTACGAAATACAGTATATAGATAGATATATATCTATCTATATATAAATATATATGTTTGGGGGTTCTAAGTAGTTTTCTAGCAAACAATACTGATTTTAACTTGTGAGCAACAAATGTCAGAAAAAGGCTTAGGCATTAAGAGGTTAAAAACGAAGCAGTGCACCTAGGCCTGATCTCAGCCCCACCGCACCGTACACCAGCGGCTACATTGCAATGCAGTGGCTGGTGTGAACGAGCCCTTAGTGTTTGTGAAAGCTTGCACCACAACATTTTTTCAGCCAACAAAAGGTAATGACTCCATTTTAATTTTTCTACTGCTCTCACTGGCCAACACATCCAGTGTACATGGTACAATGCTTCCACAGTGAGTAACAATTCCCTCACTCAGAAAAGGAAACTGGTTTCTCACCAACGTGCAATCTCTGATGTCTGTAAAGGCTGGACTTCTGAGAAAAAAATATCCCGCACTCAGGATACTAATACGGCTTCTTACCTGTGTGAGTCTTCTGATGTGTCACAAGTTCTAAATTGTTTACAAAACATTTCCCGCACTCAGTACAGGAACATAGCTTCTCTCCTTTGTGAGACTTTTGATGTATGATAAGATTGGACTCTGCACTCAGGACAGGAATACGGCTTCTCCCCTGTGTGAATTTTCTGATGTGTGTAAAGAGAGGACTTCTCTGAAAAACATTTCCCACACTCAAGACAGAAAAAAAGGCTTCTCCCCTGTGTGAGATCTTTGATGTTTAACAAGGTTTGATTTCTCTACAAAACATTTCCCACACTCAGGACAGCAAAATGGCATCTCCCCTGTGTGAGATCTCTGATGTGTGACAAGTTCTGATTTTTTTACAAAGCATTTCTCACACTCAGGACAGGAATACGGCTTCTCCCCTGTGTGAATTTTCTGATGTGTGTAAAGAGAGGACTTCTCTGAAAAATATTTCCCACGCTCAAGACAGAAAAAAAGGCTTCTCCCCTGTGTGAGATCTTTGATGTTTAACAAGGTTTGATTTCTCTACAAAACATTTCCCACACTCAGGACAGCAAAATGGCATCTCCCCTGTGTGAGATCTCTGATGTGTGACAAGTTCTGATTTTTTTTACAAAGCATTTCTCACACTCAGGACAGGAATACGGCTTCTCCCCTGTGTGAATTTTCTGATGTGTGTAAAGAGAGGACTTCTCTGAAAAATATTTCCCACGCTCAAGACAGAAAAAAAGGCTTCTCCCCTGTGTGAGATCTTTGATGTTTAATAAGGTTTGATTTCTCTACAAAACATTTCCCACACTCAGGACAGCAAAATGGCATCTCCCCTGTGTGAGATCTCTGATGTGTGACAAGTAATGTTTTTTGTATAAAACATTTCCCACACTCAAGACAGGAATACGGCTTCTCACCCGTGTGCTATCTCTGATGTGTGTAAAGAGAGGACTTCTGTGAAAAACATTTCCCACACTCAAGACAGGAATATGTTTTTTTCCCCCATGTGAGACCTTTGATGTCTGACAAGTTTTGATTTTTTTTACAAAGCATTTCTCACTCAGGACAGGAATATGTTTTTTCCCCAGTGTGAGATCTCTGATGTATGGAAAGACTGGACTTCTCTGAAAAACATTTCCTGCACTCAGAGCAGGAATACGGCTTCTCCCCTGTGTGAGATTTCATATGCTCATTAAGACTAGATTTAAATTGTAATTGCTTTCCGCACTCAGTACAGGGAAACCTTTTATCTGTTGGAAGGACGGCACCGTCCCTCACAGTCTGAGGTGCCTCAGGATAAGAGGAATACGATGGTTCGGCACCGCCCCTCAGAGTCTGAGGTTCCTCAGGATAAGAGGAATACGATGGTCCGGCATCATCCCTCACAGTCTGAGGTTCCTCAGGAGAAGAGGAATATGATGGTCCATCTACACTGTGTGGTGCCGGATGGACATTTGAGATAGCCGGGTTTTCTCCTGGACTATACTATGTGATGTCCTCATCTTCTACTTTACAGACAAAGTGAGACAATCCTCTGAGGTTTTCCTCATCTCCCGTCCATCTATTAAAATAGAAATAAAAAGATTATTACTAGACATGAGCAGATTGGTTCCCCCGAAACCAGGACTCCGCCCACATCAAGCAGCTTTGTCTCTGAGGATCTTACAATTCCACCCTCAAGGTAACTAGTAAATGGGTCCTCTGATCTCCTACCAGTTCATTTCTTTATTTATGGACCTTAGTCAGAGAGTGAGGAAACAACGAGAACTGCCTATTATAGGAGTGACAGTGATGAGGGGATTATAGGACGAGCGTCCCCTCCCCCTCTATCACTCATTGCCATCTTCCCAACACAAGAAGTCCTGCACTTCCTTAATTCATCCATGATTAATTAATGAATAACAGTGGGGTTGAGCCCCACCAGAGGTCAGAGAGTGAGGATGGGGGGAGAACAACAAAGATGAAGACTGGACAGATCCTGAAGACCACCACCATTGGGTTATTGACTCCTCCAGCATTATCACTTTCTGTTTAAGGTTCCAAAGATTGAGGATGTTATCACATTATTATCAACATGTAAAAGTCTGTGCTCCAATCAAATCATCAGATATAAAATGTCCAGCTGGTAGACAATGGGTGTAGCAAAAAATAAATTGTATATACAGTAGCAGTGGGTACATGATAGAGAACAGAAGACAGGACTATGCAACGTACAATTTATTATATAAGATACAAAAGATAGTATATAGTATAAGAATTATTTAATGTACAACAGAGTATGTAGTGCAGGGGTCAGGATTATATAACGTACATATTGCCCATCATACATTAAACAATGTAATGGTCAAGACTCATAATATTGGTTTTCAGCAACCAGTGGAAGCGTAAATGTTTACTTATCTGAGACAAGCTGAAGAGGTCCCACACCGCTACCTCCCATCTCCTGAGACTGCACTCAGTGACTTCGGTCTGAGACTATACAGACATATCCCTCCACCCGGCACAGCCAGCAGACAACAGAGCACGTAACGCTGGGAGAATTGCTTTATCAGAGATCTTTCTAGACCCAGGCATGGAACAGAAGACCCAAGGTACATGCTACAGGTGCCTAAGTTGATCAATCTAGTCCAGATACATACCCTATGTCTGCAGCACAGAGAAGGAAGATTAACCCGGGAGAAATACAGGATGAGGAACACGGCTCAGCAAAGCATACCTCCCAACTGTACTGGATTCGCCAGAACTGTTCCAGGATTTGATGCAAGTCCTGGTGAATGAAAGGTTTGTCCAGGAGTGGAGCCCAGTGCTGGAGCAGGTTCCAGCACTGGGCTCCAGTGGCTTGCCCACGAGCATGCACTAGTGCGGGAACCAGTAGCACCCGCCCTGCGGCTTGTGTGGGGTGTCTAGGGTCCCGCAAGTATAGCTTTGCAAGTGTGACACGCAGCCAGCAGTGAGAGATGCCGGCTGCCTCAGTCATACTCAGTGCACAGTGGCTTGCAGCTGAACCCACCTCCTCCTCCTCTTTGGCTGTGATGCTTTACTGCACACAGACAGGAGGGGGAGGCAGGGAGGAGTCATGGTAGGGGCGGATTAGGCCTGGGGACAGGGTGGCAATTTCCCCCGGCCACTCTGATGCCAAACAAAGGATGCAGACATGTGCAGTTCCAGACAAGGCGCCATCTCCTAGCAACCCGCGCTGGGCTCACATGACTGGCCAGTTGCCTTACTCTCTTCCCTCTCACCATCTTGTCCATGATGGAGAGCCCGCCCACTGATTGCTGGATTCAAGAGCAGAGATGGAGCCACCTGCTGTCAGCCTGAAGGTACCTGGATGAGGGGTCCATGTGACCAGGGGGAGGGGGGCAATTACTGGGGAGTGTACAGAGTAAAGGGGGAAAGATTGCGGGGTGTAAGAGTACAGAGGGATAGACTGGGGGGGGGGTGGAAGGGTAAAGGGGAATAGACTGGGGGGGGGTGATTTTTGCTAGGAGGAGGAATGGGGGGGAGGATTTGTGCAAGGAGGGGGTGGTGGGATTTGGGTAAAAAATGGGGGTGGGGACTTGATTCCCTGTACCCTACCCTACTGACTCCTGTCCTCCATCCTGCTAATCTCTGTACTCTTCCCTACTGACCCCATTTTCCATCCTGCTGACCCCTGTACCCTGCCCTACTGACTACTTGTCTTCCATCTTGCTGACCCCTGTACCCTGCCCTACTGACTCCTGTACCCTGCCCTACTGACTCCTTGTCTTCCGTCTTGCTGACTCCTGTACCTTGCCCTACTGACCCCCTCCGTCTTCCATCCTGCTGACTCCTTTATACTGCCCCACTAACCCCCTATCCTCTGTCTTGCTAATCCCTGTCCTCTGCCCTTATGATCCCACTTCTCTGCCACACTGACCCTTGGGCTCTGCCCTGCTGACCCCCGTACACTGCCCTGCAGACCCTTCTCCTCTGCCATGCTGATTCCTGTCCTCCACCCTGATAACCCCTGCTCTCCAGACAACTGACCCCATCCGGGTTTTGTTTAACCACACTCCTTAAGCTCCTCCCACTGTTAGGAGTTTGGCCAAACCCCCATTCTGAAGTTCAAAAGTATAGAGGCATGGAAAAGTGACCAGGGTATTACAGGCTGATATCACCTCTCGCCCTCTCTCTCCAGCCCTATTTGCCATTGGGCAAGTGGCAGAGGCACTTCGTACTTCCCCGTATATCGAGTGGCTGCGTGTTAGCTGGCTGGAGAAGAGGGTAGCACTGTATGCAGATGACATGCTGCTATTCCTAAATGATGTCAGCCCATCCCTACACGGGGCCTTACAAGTCCTCGATTAATTCTCCTCGGTCACGGCCTTGGAGTTGACTGGACCCAATCCCTGGTATTCCCCACAGACCCAACGGCCCTAACTGAAGCCCCTCCTAATCTTCCCCTACGGTGGGTTGAAAGCTTTAGATATCTTCTAGGGGTTGATATATCCAGTCAAGCTTTAGATGACCTGTCCCTAACAACCCTAACCCTGGTGGTACAGGAGGTCAGGCTAAGACTAACAGCATGAGAGTTCCTCCTCCTATCCCTATTAGGATGCATTAACCTGCTCAAAATGAAGATTCTACCTAAATTCACATACCTGTTCTGCCACTCCCCACAATGGATAACTAAATCCTTCTTTACGAAACTGAATCAATTATTCTTCCTTTGGGGCCCTCAAACCTCAAGATATAAATGGCCCACACTCATGCACCCTGCCTCCCAAGGTGGCCTGGCCCTTCCTGACTTGCATAAACATTTTTTGGCCACCCAGCTTGTCACGGGGGCCTGGTGGTTGAACCCTGATGTCATCAATCCACCGGTGATGGTTGAGGCGGCTGTGGTGGAATCCCTGGAGGCGTTGAAATTCCTTTTTTTTGTGGTCCTCACACCCCTTACCCATTAACTCCTTCCATGATCACCACTATTCGGGCCTGGGAGGTGGGTCTCAAATATGAACACTACCTCAAACATACAGTTTCCCCTAATGCCCCCCCCCCCCCATGGCGTAATCCCAACCTACCTGAATTCCACAAACTATTAGAGCCGTATGCCCGGACTAAATTCACCATTAAAACGATGTCCCAGATTGCGGTATACCAATCCCTGGCACTCTTGCCTTTACTATCCTCAAAATTTATTATCCCAGACACCTTTTCATTCCGTTATTTCCCATGCCTTTGGTAGCCAATTCCCCCACTCTGGCCCTCAGGTGATACAATCTACACTAGAAGATGTGTTAAGATCTGAATGTGTGACAAAACCCACTTCTCGGTTATACTCTCATTTGATGCTAGTATCTCTGCCTACTCTGGGGGGACTCAGGGCCAGATGGCATTGTGACATCCTGGAGCTTAATGATTACGACTGGGATGATATCTTGGACTTTCCCTTCTGTTCATTGGTTTCCCTGTGGGACCGATTAATCCAATTTAAACTGGTCCATGGGGCATAGTTTACTCCTTACAGGTTACACAAAATGAACTCCAGCCCTTTCCCTGGGTCCTGGCGGTGTGGAGGAGTTCAAGGGGACTTTGCCCATATTTTCTGGACCTGCCTGGTCATCGTTGGGTTCTAGGAGGAAATATCAGCCTTCATTCATCTGGTCAGTGCCCTATCCCTACAGCCATCCATGTCCATCTGTATACTTGGACTAGTTGAACAATCAATCCCCACAGTCACTGGGCGCACCATGGTAGGTTTGCTCCTGTTCTATGCCAGGAAGGCCATTGGGCTTTATTGGAAGGAGTCCTCTCCTCTGTCCCTTTCTTTTTGGAAGCAGCTGGAAAAACAATAGCTTGCCTCTTTATAAGGATACTTATACACAGAGGCTATCTGATAAGGTATGGTTCAAATGGCTAGCTGAGCCCTCTACAGTTTCCGAGGAGGCTTCGGTTTGATGTGTCTCTAATTAATGTCATTGTTTGGTTCACAAGTTGTCTCATACTTACTCCACACAGGCTTGCATTGACTTATATTTAGAAGTGATTGCCTGTGCCTATACTTGGCCTATGGGAGCCAGGCCTTCCTCTCCAGAACTGACCCTCATATGGTCTTGCTACATATAAATCTTAAGTACTGTATAATGCACTCTCCTGCAAGGGTCACTTTAATGTCTATGCTTAATTGTGTGTATTTGTTATATGTTGATGGTGTTTAAACCATTGAAAACGTTTAAAAAAAAAAAAAAAGTGGGGTTTGCCTCTGCACCACCATTGAACTGTCTGACCAGCTGCTGGGAGACTTGATTGCCATTAGTGGAGTATCATCAGGCAGATTTGTTCAACTCATATGGCTGTGATGGGTGTGCACCTTTATTAGACCCTTGGCTGCCATCTTGTGGACATACAGACTCCCTGCATGCTTTTCAATGCAGAATTAGGAAAGGCCCTGAAATCTGGACGTGTGGAATGGAAAGATATGGCAGCAAAGGTTGAAGCTACCATGAGCTCTCCAGAACCCGAAGGGGAAAGGATCAGACTGCTGAAAAAGACAAGTCCAAGTCTAGCTTCTCATCGCAAGATTTTTCCGGCTACCGGACTTCATCATGGTGAGAGGGTGGACATGGTTCAGGGAACTGATGGAGGAAGAAGGGTCCTGATGAGTGAACAGGGATTCTGCAAATGCATAGAGCCTATAGATGCCAAGATATACTGATCATGTACTTATTTATGAAATATTACTTAACCATTATAATATGAATTGTTTTACTTTATGAATTTTTTTAGGTCAGCTCTCTTTATCTATGTCTGTATCATATCCTGAAATTGATTTTATGTATTTGTGTCAATCACAGAATATGCAAAATGGGATTTTTGACTTACTGTAAAATCAATTTCTTTGATGTTCATTGACGGACACAGCTCCTGATTTTCTTGATCATTCGGTTATACTGCCCCCTACAGGAGTAAGACACTAGGCAGAAAAAAAAAAACTGGTCTACGTCTATGGGCAGTCCCAGGAAGTATACTCCCCCTCTCTGCTATAGGTTTTGTTACAAGCAGTGTCAGAAGAAATACAACTCCATAGAGGGGTGGGTGCCGTGTCTGTCAATGAACAGAGAAATGGATTTTATAAGTCACAAATCCCTTTTTCTCTTTCATTCATTGATGAACACAGCTCCTGACCTTCTTGACCATTGGGACGTCCCAAAGCAGTGTCAAACATGAAGAGTGGGAACAGCAAGAAAAATGTCCCAGGGCTAAACCGTAGCCAACCAGGTAACAGGAGCTCAACCAAAACAACTGGAGCGCACCTGAAAAAGATTACACCCCCAAAGAGGGAACAAGCCCCCTAAACAGCAGCCTGCAAAACCTTGCGGCCAAAATAGGCATCCGCAGATGCCAACACG
Organism: Pelophylax lessonae; assembly: GCF_965119305.1. NCBI lineage: Eukaryota > Metazoa > Chordata > Amphibia > Anura > Ranidae > Pelophylax > Pelophylax lessonae. The sequence goes on from NC_138770.1 coordinate 42,967,918, forward strand.
TCCACTTTAAAGAACTTTGTAAAAGTGTGCATCGACGACCAAGTAGCCGCCTTGCACATCTGCGTCACTGACGCCTGATGACAGAAGGCCCAAGAAGCACTAAGCACCCGCGTAGAGTGTGCTTTCACAGGTAAAGGAGGAACCTGACCCTTAATTGAACAGGCCTGAGTCATTGTCTGCCTGATCCATCAAGAAATGGTTGCAGATGACGCGGATAGCACTTTTCGAGGCCCATCCGTAAGCACAAATAGTGAGTCTGACTCCCTAGCTGCCAGGTACACCCGAATAGCCCTAACCACATTCAGGGAATGCAACACAATTTCTTTAGGATGTTTTGGCCTGGGAAACAGGGAAGGCAACACAATGTCCTCATTCAGATGGAAATCAGAGATAACTTTTGGAAGGAACGATGGACGGGGGCAAATAACCGCCTTATTCTTGTGGAACACCAAATAAGGCGAACGACAAGACAACCCCGCCAATTTTGACACCCTGCGCGGTAATAGCCACCAAAAAGGCCACCTTCTGAGACAGCATAAGCAGGGGAATCTCCCAAATGTTCTCAAAGGGAGGCCTTCTGTGGTGGAGTCAAATGTCGAACATCCTGAATAAAAATACACCCCAGGGAGTGCGTGGCCAAGGGTAGTTAAAAGAAGACCGCCAAGGCCGACACCTGACCCTTAATGGTACTCAAGGCCAACTTCTGCTTAAACCCCCCTCCCTCCCCATTGAAGAAAAGTCAAGACCCGAGACCCCGAAAGAGAGTGAGGGTGAACACCAAGCGACTCACTCACATCACGAAATGTATGCTTTCTACGTACAATGGTAGATCTTCCTAGAAGTAGACTTTGTAGCCTTCAGTAATGTGCGAATCACTGACCCAGACAAACCTTTATCCTTCAGCACCAGTCTTTCAACAGCCAAGCCGTCAAAACCACCGACTGTAAAGCAGGATGGAAGATTGACCCTTGGAGCAGCAGATCCTCCCTGAGAGGTAATCTCCAAGGGGCGTCAGCGACCAATCATACCAGGTCGGTGTACCAAGACTGGCGAAGCCCATTCGGAGACACTAGAATGACTGGAATTCCTTCTGCCTCGATCCTGAGCAAGTCTCGGCAGAAGTTTGAGAGGAGGGAAGGCGTAAATCAGAGGATACCGGCCCCAGGGGGCCACCAACGCATCTGTGGCGTCCGCTAGCGGATCCCATAACCATGCCACAAACCTGTGCACCTTCCTGTTGAGCCGAGATGCCAACAGATCCACCTCGGGAGTGCCCCACCGGAGACACAGCTGAGGAAACACCTCCGGATGACGGGCCCACTCCCCTTGATCCAACGCCTGCCGACTGAGGTAATCCGCCTGCCAATTTTGCATAATGAAACGTTCTGCCCACCAAATAATGCAGGCTACCCCCAGAGCTGCCAATACACTCCTTGTTCAACCCTGGTGATTGACATAAGCCACAGCCGTGGTATTGCCCAATTGGATTCTCACCAGACACCCCTGAAGGCAATCCATCCAGTGATTCAGGCACAGCTCAGAGTTCCAGGACATTGATCGGGAGTCTGGACTCTTCCAGCGTCCAAACTCCCTGAGCGTTGTTCCGACCCAGGACACCTTCCAAACCATGGTGACCACTGTCCAATACAGGGGGAGAAAAGATTGGCCCTGGCGAAGAGCTGGAGAGCGAAGCCACCAGATCAGAGACAGGTCTTGCACTGCCCCCAAGAGGGCTTGCAATCGGTCCAGGGACAGACGCACATTGGAAGGAAATAACCTCTCCGGAGGGTAAGAACGAAACTCGATCTTGTAGCTGGACCGTATCACTTTGTGGACCCACTTGTCTTGCACCAAGGAGGTCCACGGGTCCGGAAACCAGCTAAGACATCATCCCACCCCAGCCACGGATGAGGGGGTACCTTGATGCAGAAGGAGCCTTGTCTGTGGGTCTGGAGAAACCAACTTTGGACTTGCCAGACTAAGTTCACTTGGATCCTCCCCAAAGAGGCCTTGAAAGGCTTTGAACCCTTGTCAGCCGACCCTAAGGGATGAAAAAACTTCCATAAAAAAAAAAAAAACTTCCTGTGAGCTGAGGACGGGCCACGTCTAAGTTGAGGTTCCTTACTTTTACCAGCGTGCGGAAGAAAGGTGCTCTTCCCCCCCCCCCCTTGTGAGACTCCTAATGTCATCATCCAGGGTAGCTCCAAACAGGCGATCTCCTTGAAAAGGAAGATCCGTGAAGGCTTTTTTAGAGGTCTGGTCCGCAGACCAACATTTGAGCCACAAAACACACATAAGGACCACTGCCAAAACAGACAGACAGTCTAGAAATCAGGGGAGCCGCATCCAAAGAGGCATCACAGATATACTGCAGCCCCTGGACTCTGCCACCTCCACAAAGGCAGGGGGGGAGCTGTTCACCCTCCAGGTCACGGCGTAAAAGCTTAGCCCACTCGGTCAGAGTTTGTGACACCAGGGCAATGGTGAAGACCAGTTTGAGTGCCGAGCCGGAAACAGTGAATATACTGCAGGAAACAGCCTCCGCCTTTCTGTCAGCCGGATCCTTAAAAGCTAGCGATTCATGGTTACCTTATTCAACCTGGAAAGCGGGGGATCCCCCACCGGCGGAACAGTCCACTTCTTAAGGAGGGGCTCTTAAAATGGGTACCGCACTGCAAAACACTTTAGGGACCACAAAGGGGCGTTTTGGACCTTCCCACTCTTTTGCGACAAATCTGTCAAAATAGAATAGAAAAGGGAAACACCTTCACCGCTCTAGATGACTTGTGAGTGCCAAAGGGAAACAGTGCCTCCACTGCAGCTGTGTCCTCCATTTTTAAAGTCTCATGCACAGACGCAATCAGTGCGTCCACCAGCGTCTTTTCTTGCGCGTCTACAGGAGTGGAGGAATCAGCCTCACTATCTGAGAATTTAGGGCGCGTGGCTGCAGACCTGTCAGGGTGGGCCCAGTCCACGGCGGCCAGATCAGATTCAGAATCTGAGGAGACAGATGAATCAGGGGAAGGGCGGGGGTCACTTTTTACTACCCCGCCACCCAAAAGCCACCTCCACCCGGGACAAAAAGGACTCCAGGAATGCCGTCAGTGCATTAATGGATGGTTGGGACCCGGAGGGCCCAGCAGGTTCTGAGAGGGGGTCAGGAGGGAAAAGGTGCTCCAAGGATTTCATAGAGACTAAGGGTACCCCACAAAAGTGCAAAAAACACTGCTAAGGGACACCCTCACCGTGCTGGTAACACCACCTGGTCTCCAGCCACAGAGCACCCCCCAATCCTGCAGCGGAGAGAGGGAGAGGATCCCACCAGACTCACCACACCAGGCAGTCACTGGCAACACCAGGATCAAAGCACTCCACGTGCAGTGCCCAGGAAGGAAAGAGGCCCAGGAGTCAGGATCAGGGGATAAGGAGGGGCTCCCACAGCTAAAATGGATGTCCAGTAGGCTCCACAGTAATGGCCACCATTCAATTAAATCCCAGACTAACGCAAAATGACCGCCACAACTACACAAATATGGATACCAGCCTATACAGAAAATAGGCTACAATAAAATAGCGGCTCTAGGAGGGATCCCTGGGTCCCCTCCTAGAGCCGCTATTTTATTGTAGCAAAACACAAAGCAAGAAGGGGGGCCGTGGCAAAAGCCCCCCACCAGATACGCCCCCCCCCCCAGCAGATGGCCTGGTCGCCGGTGGCGCCCCCGCCCCCATCCTTAGTACAGCACCCTGCCCCAGCAAGTAGCCAGACACCATACAACCCCAGTGCAGGTGGAGGGGGCGATAGATGACCCACAGGACCATCAGACACAAGGGGGGGCCTAACATGAAGGAGGGAACGACAGTCCCAGGGAGGGGCACATGTCCACCCAAAACCCTGCAGGGGGAGAGGGGGGATAGCTATTCACCATACCAGGAACCAGACGAGCACTGCTCCAGACAGAACCTCGTCACCATCGAAATGTGGGGGCTGTCGGCCAAGAACGCTGAGAAGCAGGCCGAGACCCCGATCGTATGCGACCTCGCGAGACGTTTAACCAGCAGGCCAGCCCATGTCCGGTGGGGTTATGTCACTGCCGACCTAGCGCGGAGCAGCTGAGGTCTGCGCACGCTCGCTCACTGGCCAGACTGGGTGACCACTGGATCTAGATTATCCAGCCCGTCACCCAGTCCGTCAGTTGATTGTAGATCTCACAGGTAAAAAAACAAATCTAAAAGAAAAAATTACCTAGCCCGGAGAGCCCACCAAGGAACTAGGTCCTTATTCCGGACTAGGCAGAAAAATACTGAGTACCTGTAGCAGAGAGTGGAAGTATACCTCCTGGGACTGCCCATAGGCATAGTCATGTTCTTTTTTTGTCAGTGTCCTACTCCTGTAGGGGGCAGTATAACCCAATGGTTAAAAAGATCAGGATCTGTCCGCCAATGAATGAAAGAGAGATTACTTTTTTGATTTTATCCAATTTGTAATTCAGTAATTGACCTGCCTCATTCAATGTCCCATGTAATGGCTTGGATGGTAGGATGGGAACTGACTCTCTATCAGTTCCTGTCCTTTTTCTCTGACCCCCCCAGGGGGTGTCACCAGAAGTACTTGGCTAATAGGCTCTGGGGCCATAAACTGCTAAAGGACCTCCTGGTTTGACAGATTTACAAAAGCACTCATATCTTGAAATATGTAACGGTTACATACTTGAAACCGACATTGGATTGTACGATATTTAATCTATTTTCTACAGACAATAAACACGGGTTATTTCGGAATAACCTCTGACCTGTAAGGCATCTGATCGCTAGCTTGCCTTTCTTAGGCATGAAGGTGTTCATGTTTGATCTTAATTCGATCAGTATTTTATGGGGCATCCAAATGTCTACTTTTTGTCAATGTGTTATGTTCGGCTAAAAAGGTATGATTTGAGCATGGATTGTGAGATGTAAATTAACAATTTGGCTTGGGGAATTTACAAGGCAGCTTCACTGGACATCTGCTCAGACCCCATGCTGTCCTCGGAGACCCAACTCCTGCTAGAAGGGCAGATAAGACTTTACAACCTGCCAGCCAGGATGAGTTTGGAGATAAGGCACTCTTTTGAGTGAGAGAGAGGGGGGAAGGAAATATCTCTGCTGAGTACACATCTGCTGCTACAGCTTAAACTGAAATGCTGCCTGTGTCACTGAACAAGATGGCTGCCCGCGGGGACAGGGATGGTTGCTCGCGATAGCTTTTAGGGTACTCCGGGCACGACATCATTACACCCCCACACTTTAGTTTGGCCACGTAGTTTCCCATTATCACAGCACACATTTTCTGGGTGAGGGTCTTGTATGGATATTAAAGGGGAAATACCACACTTTAGTTTTGCAGCCCACTTACCATTTGAAGTCAAAGTAGATATTAATCCTGGATGAGGGCTGGGGTAATAAAAGGAAACCCCAATTGACTTTTAATTTTTGACATGGAGTTCCTTTTTATAATTTTAGCTGACCTTAATCCTGGTATGAATATTGGGGCAGAACACTACACTTGAGTTTTGCAGCAGAGTTACCCTATGTAATCATAGAATACATTAACCCCCGGATGAGGGTCTGGTATGGATATTAAAAGGGAACACCACTCTAGTATCACAGCGGAGTCACCCTTTACTGTATAACCATAGCAGACTTTAATCCCAGATGGAAGTCTTGCATGAATATTAAGGGGGAACTCCACGCTTTATTTCTGTAGTAGATATTAGGATGCATTCACCTATAGATTTGGAATTGTGGACAGAATTGGCATAAAATCTTATCAATAAGATATGGATAATGTCACTCCACAGGTGATCCGCCCATCCTCTGCCACTCCACAGGTGATCCCCCCATCCTCTGCCTCTCCACAGGTGATCCGCCCATCCTCTGCCTCTCCACAGGTGATCCGCCCATCCTCTGCCACTCCACAGGTGATCCCCCTGTCCTCTGCCTCTCCACAGGAGACCCCCCCATCCTCTGCCACTCCAAAGGAGACCCCCCCCGTCCTCTGCCACTCCACAGGAGACCCCCCCCCTGTCCTCTGCCACTCCACAGGTGATCCCTCCATCCTTTGCCTCTGCACAGATGATCCCTCCATCCTCTGCCTCTCCACTGGTGATCCGCCCGTCCTCTGCCACTCCACAGGTGATCCCCCCATCCTCTGCCTCTCCACTGGTGATCCGCCTGTACTCTGCCTCTCCACTGGTGATCCCCCCGACCTCTACCACTCCAAAGGTGGTCTGTCTGTACTCTGCCTCTCCACTGGTGATCCCCCTGTCATTTTCCTCTGCACGAGTGATCACCCGTCCTCTGCCTCTCCACTAGTGATCCCCCTGTCCTTTTCCTCTGCACAAGTGATCCCCCGTCCTCTGCCTCTCCACTGGTGATCCCCCTGCCCTCTGCCACTCCACAGGTGGTCTGCCTGTACTCTGCACAAGTGATCTCCCATCGTCTGCCTCTCCACTGGTGATCCCCCTGTCCCTTTCCTCTGCACAGGTGATCCCCTGTCCTCTGCCTCTCCACTGGTAATCCCCCTGTCCTCTGCATGTCCACTGGTAATCCCCCATCCTGTGTCTTACCAGCAGTGACCCATTCTCTGTCCTGCTGACCCCCTGTACAATCCCCCGCTGACCCCCTGTACCCCTCTCCCCCCGATCTCCCATTTCCCCCCCTGACATCAGACAGGCTAGAGCCGGCCCTTGTCTAGTGACATTTAGGGGTCTATTCATAAATATTTTGCATAGCAACTTATCCGGTCACAAAGCATGTACATTACTTCTCTGCAAATGGGGCGTAAAAAAAAAAAAAAAATGTTATTAGGCTATTTGCTGTGCTGGTTGAATGGTTTATATTAATTTAAAATGGAAAATTTTGTATTTGGCCAATAAGATGGCGCTATTTCCTATGATACTTTTTTATTTTGTTTTTTTTTTTTTTAAGTCAATGATTGGTTTAACTTAGGTCCTTCATTGTCTACTGTATTCATAAGTGTATAAGTATGATCTCAGTTATTAGTATGAGACCATGCCTCACAGAGGAAACTAAGGGGTCAATTCAGAGGTCATAATTTTTCTTGAATTACCTCAGTCAGAAAAATAACAAAATAATACATTATGGCCACTAGATGGAGCTGACGATTATAGGAAATCACTCTGTTAAAAAAAAAAAAAACAAAACATGGCCAATATTCATTATGGCTGGACGAAAGCTTGTCTAAATTAGCCAATACATTTTTTTTTTTTTAAATAGACCTCTAAATGGTTACAAAAGCTTACACCACAAAAAGTACTCAGCCAATGAAAGGTAATGACTCCCATTTTTATTTTTCTACTGCTATCAATGGCCAACACGGTACAACACTTCATCCATGTCTTTGGTGATCTCTGATCTCCTTATGAAGTGTTTCTTACATGATGAAGATCAGCCATGGAGTATATCTGAGGTGTATATCCGGGTGTGCTTCTTCCCCACATGTCCAGCAACATTCATATAGAAGACATTTCCCGCACTCAAGGCACTAATACGCCTCAAGGGTTGTGTGGGATTCCTGATATACAGGAAGACAGGACTTCACTGAGTAACAATTCCCTCACTCAGACAGGAAAGTGACTTCTCCAATGTGTGGAAAGAGTGGACTTATATAAAAAACCTTTCCCACACTCAGGACAGGAATACGGCTTCGCCCCCGTGTGCAATCTCCGATGTCTGGAAAGACCGGACCTCTGTGTAAAGAGTTTCCCGCACTCAGGACAAGAATACGGCTTCTCACCTGTGTGTGATCTCAGATGACCGTAAAGTTGTGAATTCTTTGAAAAGCATTTCCCGCACTCAGGACAGGAATATGGCTTCATACCTGTGTGCGTTCTCTGATGCGTGACAAGTTCTGATATCCTTAAAAAACATTTTCCGCAATCAGGACAGAAACATGACTTGTCACTTGTGTGCAATCTCTGATGTCTCTCAAGATGTGACTTTGCTAAAAAACATTTCCCGCACTCAGGGCAGGGATATGGTTTCTCAATCGTGTGAGATCTTATATGATCATCAAAATTGAATTTAAAATGGAAACCCTTCCCGCACTCAGCACAGGTAAACTTTTTATCTGTTGGAAGGGCGGCACCGTCCCTCACAGTCTGAGGTTCCTCAGGATAAGAGGAATACGATGGTCCGGCACCGTCCCTCACAGTCTGAGGTCCCTCAGGATAAGAGGAATACGATGGTCCATCTACACTGTGTGGTGCCGGATGGACATTTAAGGTAGCCGGGTTTTCTCCTGGACTATACTGTGTGATGTCCTCATTTTCTACTTTACAGTCTGGAGACAAAGTGAGACAATCCTCTGAGGTTTTCCTCATCTTCCGTCCATGTACTAAAATAGAAATAAAAAGATTATTACTAGACATGAGCAGATTGGTTCCCCTAAACCAGGACTCCGCCCACATCAGGCAGCTTTGTCTCTGAGGATCTTACAATTCCACCCTCAAGGTAACTAGTAAATGGGTCCTCTGATCTTCTAGCATGGGCAACCGCAGGTAGGGGCAAGGGGGGGGGGGCAAATGCCCCCCCTTGGAATCTCAACTTCCGCTTTTAAGTGGTTGTTAATCATGTGTGTCTGTGTTTTAAACAAATAAGCTGTTCTTTACCCGTTTTCAGAGGGCTGAGCGCCGCTCACGTGACCTGTCGGCTCTCTCCTCTCTCCGGCTGACAGCTGCCTGCAGCGGGCGGGGACAAAGATTCCTCACTGATGTCAGTTGGGAGGGGAGGAGGAGGGGAAGAGGAGAGGAGGAGAGAGGTGGTGGGTCACATGAGCGGCGAGTGACACTCTATACTTGTAAAGAAAGGGGCACACAGGATTATTAAACAGACTGTAGACAGGATATGAAACTTTAAATGAAACTACAGCAACAGGAGAGGAGGGGGGGGGGGGTGGGCACTGACACAGGAGCAGACAGGCAGGGAGGGAAGGGGGAGAAAGGACAGAGGAGGACAGGAGGGCTGCGGATGATGGAGGCATGTAAACTGACCACAGTGTCAGGGCTCAGCAGCCATGGTATACCGTGGTCAGTTTACAGAGGGGATGACATAGCCAGGCAGGATCAGCCAGGTATTTTAGGTGATAGAAGGGGCCAAATTACACAGCAAAGCACTGTGCTGTATAACATGCTTTAAGGGAATATACTCAAAATAAGTATAATGATTAAGCCCCTCCCCTTCATGACATTGTTGAAAAGGGGCGGAGCATGGGTGACCTTAAAATTATGCCCCCCCCCTGAAAAGAGTTCTGCGGACGCCCATGTCACCTACCAGTTCATTTCTTTATTCATGGACCTTTTTTTTTTTTTAAAGGTTAACTTTATTGTACACATACAAAGAAGTACGAAACATATCATGAAAAGTATTACATAGAGAAAGAACAACGAATAGTCCAGTCAGTGCATAGAATACATGGGGAACATAAGAGGTTCATCATAGTATTCACATATAACAGCAAGGGTCATGTAAGCTGTGAACAGGTTATCTACCATTAACGTAGTATTATGGCAAAACGAAAGTCACTCTTTTATTCATAGTATCTAATCTCCGTCTATGTATTAGGAGATATAGTGCGATCAGAGTTCACCCAAGTATCCCAAACGTTATGGAACTTTCGAGGGAAGCCTCTAAGAGCTTCATACGTCAATTTGTACAGTGGAAGTGCCTAATTGACCAATGTCAGCCAAAAGGCTACAGTAGGAGGAGCGGAGGATTTCCACTGTATAAGTATGGATTTCTTGGCATAATATAACACCAGTCTCAAAAAAAGCTGAACATTTTTTGATAAGGATTCATCATCAATATACCCTAGAAGGCATCTCAAGAGATTGCATATGTTAGATATCAGGGAAATAGAGCTAATAAATGCAGTCACCTCCGACCAGAACGCCCTGACAGGTGGGCATTCCCACACCATATGATAAAAAGTACCATCAGCTATGGAGCAACGAGAGCACGATGCCGATGATAGTCTATTTAGCTTAACCACTTTAAGACCAAGCCTATTTTTGACACTTGGTGTTTACAAGCTAAAAATCTGTTTTTTTTTGCTAAGAAAACGACTTAAAACCCCCAAACATTATATTTTTTTTATTTTTTTTTAGCAGAGACCCTAGAGAATAAAATGGAGATTGTTGCAATATTTTTTATCACACCGTATTTGCGCAGCGGTCTTCTAAAACGCAATTTGTTTGGAAAAAATTCACTTTTTTTAATTAAAAAATAAAAAAACAGTAAAGTTAGTCCAATTGTTTTCCATAATGTGAAAGATAATATTACGCCGAGTAAATAGATACCCAACATGTCATGCTTACAAATTGCGTACGCTCGCGGAATGGCGACAAATTTTGGTGCTTAAAAATCCCCATAGGTGACACTTTAAAAATTTCTACAGATTACCAGCTTAGAGTTACAGAGGAGGTCGCAAATTATTGCTCTCGCTCTAACGATCGCAGCAATACCTCACAGGTGATTTGAACACCGTTTACATATATGGGCGGGGCTTCCGTATGCGTTCGCTTCTGCGTGCGAGCTAACGGGGATAGGTCGCTTTAATTTTTTTTTTTTCCCTATTTAATTTATTTTTTAATTTTTACACAGTTTTAAAAAAAAAAAAAAAAATGATAATTTTTATTCCTATTACAAGAAATGTAAACATCCCTTGTAATAGAAAAAGCCATTAAAGGACCTCTTTATTGTGAGATCTGGCGGGTCAAAAAGACCTCAGACCTCACAAGTAGACTAAAAAAGAAAAAAAAAAAAAATCTGCTCTTCAAGCCGGTTGCTAGGCAACGACATTTGATGTCGCTCCGGTCCTCACAAGAACATAGAGTCAAGTGAGGGCCATCTTGCCTTCACTCGACTTTCTGTCCAAGAGGATCCAGGACCGGATGGTTTTCACCTCTGCCGATGGGTCCGGTAAGTGGGGAAAAGGACCGGGACGCGGCGGGGGGGGGGGGGGGGGGGCACCTCTTCCGCCGCACCGCAAGGGTGATCCCAGGGACCTAAAAGCCGATCGCCAAACGTTGAAAAAGATACCGGGGTTATCTGCTATTTGCTGCCATAACCCCGGTATTTAGCGTCAAAGACCAACGTAAATCGATGGCGGGCGGTCAGTAAGTGGTTAACCACTTTACCGCTGCTCACTAGAGCTCTACTGCGGCAAAGTGACCTACGTCGCCAGACACTCCCCTTTATTCAGTCACAGCGGGAGTCGGGCCAGGGGAGGAGCGGCGGTGATCACCGCCGCTCTTCCCCGATCGTCGAAGAATCGAGTGTGGAGATCCGCCCGCTTGTGTAAACAAAGCGGGCGGATCTCCTAAGTGACAGGCAGGGTCAGATTGCAGGGTTCAGCGTAGCTGAACCTGCAATCTGTCCCTGTGTCACTCAGTCACCTCCCCCCCACACACGTCAGTAAGCACCAGGCATACATTAACCCCTCCCTCTCCAATAAAATTAACCCCTTCCCTGCCAGTGTCATTTTTACAGTAACAGTGCATATGTATAGCACTGATTACTGTAGTAATATCACTGGTACCCCCAAAAGTGTCAAAATTGTCAGTCAAGGGTCCGATCTGTCCGCCGCAATGTCACAGTCCCGCAAAAAAAAAAAATCGCAGATCGCCGCCATTACGCGTTAAAAAAAAAAAACAAACCAAAAATGACAGAAATCTTTCCCTTAGTTAGTCAACGAAATAACTTTTGCGCAAACCAATCAAAATATGCTTATTGCAATTTTTTTTACCAAAAATATGTAGCAGAAAACAAATTGGCCTAAAATTATAAAAAAATTTAGATTTTGACATTTTTTCGGGGGGAATTTCATATAAAAAAATGTGAAAAATATTGTTATTTTTTCAAAATTGTCGCTCTTTTTTTGTTTATAGCGCATAAAGTAAAAATCGCACAGGTGATGAAATACCACCAAAAGAAAGCTGTGTTTGTGGGAAAAAAAGGACGTAAATTTCGTTTGGGTACGGCATTGCATGACCGCGCAATTGTCAGTTAAAGTCGCACAGTGCCGAATCGCAAAAAGGGGCCTGGACATAAGACAGCAAAATCCTCCGGTGGTAAAGTGGTTAAACAACAGATAGGGAGTGTAATATGGTCTATATAAAAATTTTGTTTAGATAACCTTGTCCCTGGAGGAAAAGAACAGTAGATACCTGCAATGGAAGCACTTCTTGCCACATTTCCTCTGGTATCTGTACGCCATTTGGATTTAGTGAGATTGAGTCTGTCAGTTTTAGAGTCTAGTAGTGAGGAATAGTATGTGGATACGAGTTTAGAATGATTTGGGTCTAATAAAAGACGCTCTAAAGGAGAGGGCTATATGGAGAAATTACGCAAGCCAAATTGAGTCGCAGCTGTATGCCGCAGTTGAAGATATCTAAAGTATGCAGTTTGGGGGAGGCCATATTCTGTCTGGAACTCCGTGACGGAGCGGAACGTCTGTGCATTACTTAAATGGGATATTAACTTTACTCCCTGCCTGGACCAATATGCCCCATCTGTTCGCCTGAAAAATTCTCGCAACTGTGGGTTGTGCCATAAAGGGGGCATTAGCAGAGTGGGAGTAGTAGTTGACCCCAGCAGGTTTGATGCTTTAAAAATCTGCAATGTCATGGATAAGATGCTTGTACTGTCTCTACCCAGAGTGGATTGACGAATGAGATGTTGTAATGATTCGTAGGATGTGAGAATCGCTGCCTCCAGAGCAACGGCTGCATTATTATGTTTCGGGTATAACCACCAATGAGCATGAGCCAACTGGGAAGCAATGTAGTATTTACGGAGAATAGGGGCTACTAGGCCGCCTTCCTGAACCGGTAGCTGGAGTGTATCCTTGGCAATTCTAACTGACTTACCCCCCCCCACCATATAAAAGATGTAAGAATAGAATCAATTTCACTGAATCTGTGTTTAGGAATATACACTGGAGAGTTACCCAGAACATAAAGAAAACGTGGCAAAAAGATCATTTTAAAAATATTGATTCTACCCAGTATGTTGAGCGGGAGGTTAGCCCACAATTTCAGATTGTTTTTTAATCGGTTAAGAAGAGGATCTGGATCAGAGACGGCGAACCTTTTTGAGCCCGAGTGCCCAATCTTTTTTACAAAACCAACTTATTTTTTTCAAAGTGCCAACACTGCAATTAAACTGCAGACACCCAGGTGAGGATCGCACACTCCAAGAGGGATTGTAGTCAATTCTGCACTCATCTGGCTCCAGCGTCCAGTGTCAGTGTGCCTGGCAGCAGCTTCTCCTTTTGTTGGGGGTCTTTGATCACCACTCTTGATGGTGTCCTCTCAACACTGTCCTCTTGCTCCTCACTGGCTGGTTCAACTCCAGGTGCTGTAGTGGCTTAGGCTCTCTCTCCCTCCTGAACCACCTCAGCCTCCTCTCACTCTTGTCACCACACTCCTCTCTCCCTTCTCTCTCAGCCCTTTGTTTTTTCCCGGGGCTCCAGGCTGTCCCTCTTATTTTCCCAGGGCATGTTGGGGCTGTTGTTTTTCTTTAATTGATTAAAAAGGAGCCATAGTCTTCTGGGACTACATGTCCCATGGTGCACTTGTCCTGGCTCCAGCCAATGGGGAGGCAGCAGGAATCAGAAAAGGCGGTGATCCCTGCAAGCACAGCTCTGTCCCTGTCCTGCGCTGCTTGACCGAAGAAGGGGAACAAGCGGGGGAAATGCACTTACAGCCTGCGCTCACTTCTCCCCTTGTCACAGTGCGGGCAGTGGCAGGGGCTCACGCATGCCCACAGAGAGAGCTCTGCGTGCCAGCTGTGGCACGCATGCCATAGGTTCGCCGTCACTGATCTAGATTATTTCTGATATATAGTAATAGCCATTGTTGTACTATTACCCCTAGATAGCGGATGGTATCTACGATATTTAATGGGCACGAGGATGGAAGAGTTATGGGAGAATCAGAATCCACTGGAAACAGGAGGGATTTCTCCCAGTTCACCCGAACCCCAAGAAGTGGCCGAAGCGGCTGATGGCCTCCAATAATGCGATTATGGAAGAACTTGAGTCTGCTAGATATTATCAACATGTCATCTGCATAAAGGGACACCTTCTCCTCAAGCCCATTAATCATTAGGCCCTTAATACCAGGATTCCCCCTAATCCATTCAGCCAATGGTTCTATTGCTATGGAGAAAAGCAATGGTGACAGGGGACAGCCCTGTCTAGTACCTCTTGCAATAGGGAAAGGGTCTGATACATATGTATTTACTCTTGTTTTCAATGATTTTTATTGAAAATTTTACAAAATGCACTTAGAAGTCAGTTCAGAATAACAACGAGCAGTGGTACATCAGTATCAAACAACAGCCAAAATGGCCCTAGGAGGCCAACACAATAGTAAAGTAAAGGTCTATAGCCTAAGTAACAAAAAATGAGCAAACATAAGGTACCATGAGAGGCCAGTCCAATGGCTAGATAGGTACTGCTAACCCAGACATTTGGCACCTTTCGATGCAAGCCTAAGGGCTAGTTGCAAAATAATGACCCTACAGACTTCTGCCCGAGACCGAAGCCGAGAACAGAAGTGACAAAGATGCTGCGTGATGTAACCACTGAAAACCTCATGAAAACAGTGGTAAGAAAACAATATAAAGAGAGAAATGGAAAAGAAAGCCTAGAGAGGAGAGGAAGAAAAGATAAAAGAAGAAGGAAGAAGTGGAATCGGACCCAACCCCGCGCCCCGCCCCCAGTCCCACCCGGACCCCTCAGGCACCCCCCATGAGGTAGTTAATCCACGATTCCCACACCTTGTCAAACCTGCGCATTCTATCCTCCAATTGAGCCGATAAGCGCTCGTTCACCATAATCCAGTTCAGTTTGTGCCTAAGCTGCTCAAACGGTATAATAGAAGACCTCCAGGATCTCGCAATCGTTATTTTCGCTGCAGTAAATATAAACGTAATGAGCCGCCTCTGCGCTCTCGTGGCTGCGTCCACCATCCTGCCCAAGAGGGCCTGCTGAAGGGACTTGATCAAATTCACTTGTGCAAGAGTGTAGATGAAATTATACACTCTAATCCAAAATGTATTTACTCTTAAACAGGCTTTAGGTCTGTAATACAATAATTGAATCCATCTGAGGAAGTTATCGCCAAACCCAAACTTTGCCAATACTTCATGCAAGTATGCCCATTCCACCCAGTCAAATGATTTATGTGTATCCAGAGATAATATTATCCTGGAACCCATATTGTCATGTTTTGTCTGGATATTGGTAAACAGCCTCTGCAAATTGATAGAAGTAGAGCAACCTGGGATAAATCCAGTTTGGTCCAACTTTATAAATCTAGGTAATAACTGTATTTAACCACTTAAGCCCCGGAAGATTTTACCCCCATTCCGACCAGGGGGTTTTTTGCGATTCGGCACTGCGTGATTTTAACGGACAATTGCGCGGTCGTGCGACGCTGTACCTAAACGAATTTGACGTCCTTTTTTTCCCACAAACCGAGCTTTCTTTTGGTGGTATTTGATCACCTGTGCGATTTTTTGATCATGCGCTATAAACAAAAAAAGAGCATCAATTTTGCAAAAATAAATATTTTTCACATTTTCCCCCCAATAAAAATGTAAAAATCAAAATTTTTTAACATTTTCGGCCAATTTGTTTTATGCTACATATGTTTGGTAAAAAAAAAAAAAAAAAAAATCGCAAAAAGCGTATTTTGATTGGTTTGCGCAAAAGTTATCGCGTTTACTAACAAAGGGAAGTTTTTTTAACGCGTAATGGCGGCGATCTGCGATTTTTTTTGCGGGACTGCGACATTGCGGCGGACAGATCGGACCCTTGACTGACATTTTTGACACTTTTGGGGTTACCAGTGACATTTCTACAGTAATCAGTGCTATACAGCGTTACTGGCAGTGAAGGGGTTAACTTTTTTTGAGAGGGAGGGGTTATGTGTGTCCCTAGGGGCGTGATTCTAACTGATTGGCTGTGGCTTGAGGTGTAGGGGGGGGGGGGGGGGGTCCGTGACCGCACCTCCGGGGGCGCGCTCGCTCCCTAGACCCTCACAGGCTAGCGACGTAGTACTACGTCACTCTGCCTGTGAGGGGCTGACCGCCGCAGTAAATAGTCATGCGGCGGTCGGCAAGCGGTTAATCTGCAGACAAGAACTTAGGCTAAGATCTTGACGTCAGAGTTTTAAATCAGACTGATAGGACGATATGACTCACAATATAGATGTCTTTATGAGGTTTTAGTATAAGTACAATTAAAGCCTCAGACATGGAGGGTGGCAACCAACCCTCCTTCAAAAGCGCAATTATAAACTTGCAGCAAGTAGTGGATCAAAATCTATTTGTACCCTAAGTACCATTCTACAGGAAAGCCATCCAAGCCCGGCGTTTTATTTAGGGATAGACCGATTATCGGCAAGGCCGATATGCACTTTCCCCGATATATCGGTATCGGTCCCCGGAACTGGCCAATATTTTTGTGACATCACTCTGCCTTCTTAAGCCGCCTCCCTCGCCTTGGACAGCCTCGTCTGAAGTCGGGACTAGTTTTGCTGGAGTGTATCACAGCCATACACCCACCCACAGAAGCCCGGTGCCAGCCAGCCACCCACATCCACAGGCCCTGTACCAGCCAGCCACAGGCACTGTACCAGCGAGCCAGCCACCCACAGGCCCTGTGCCAGCCATCCACCCACAGGCCCTGTACCAGCCAGCCACCCACAGGCCCTGTACCAGCCAGCCTCAGGCACTGTACCAGCGAGCCAGCCACCCACAGGCCATGTACCAGCGAGCCAGCCAGCCACCCACAGCCCCTGTGCCAGCCATCCACCCACAGGCCCTTTAACAGCCAGCCAGCCACCCACAGGCCCTGTACCAGCCACCCACAGCCCCTGTGCCAGCCAGCCACCCACCACAGGGTACCAGCCAGCCACAGCCACAGCCCCTGTGCCAGCCAGCCACCCACCCACCACAGGGAGCCAGCCAGCCAGTCACCCACCACAGGGAGCCAGCCACCCAGCCACCCACCCACCACAGGGTGGTGCAAACAAGCCAGCCATTAAGCATTAAACAAAAATTAACATGTTCAGTACCAGATTTGTGTCAAAAATTGACCTTTTTTTTTCAAAACTTTAAATGTACAAAATATCGGCCCATATCGGCCGATACCGATATGTTGTGATCAAAATATTGGTATCGGCCCTGAAAAAAACATATAGGTCTATCCCTAGTTTTATGAGCAAATGATTTTATGGCAGTACTGATTTCGTCCAACGTCCGATGTTCCTCCATTAATTTAGTTTGCACTGCTGACAGTTTGGGAAGCTGGATGTCCCAGAAATAGCCATCCAGTTCCACAGCTGTATAATGTGCCTTAGAGGTATATAAATCAGAATAGAAGGAAACAAATGCCTCTACAATTTCAGTGGCTTGTTCCACTATTACCCCTGCGGAGTTTATAATTCTAGGAATGTTACATAGCTGGAAGTCAGGCCTCGATAGATATGCTAGCAGACGACTATTCTTATCTCCCAACTCAAAAATCCTTTGGTTTTGGTACAGCAATTTCATTTGAGTACGTTCCAGTAAAACCAAATCTAAGTCCCTGGCTTTTTGTCTCCATAAGAAGTACCGTATATACTAAGCCAACCCGAATATAAGCCAAGGCACCTAATTTTACACAAAAAACTGGGAAAAAATATTGACTCGAGTATAAGCCTAGGTTGGGAAATGCAGCGCTACTGGCAAATTTCAAAAATAAAAGGATACCAATAAAATTACATTAATTGAGGCATCAGTAGGTTAAATGTTTTTGAATATTTATTTCAAAAAAATACAGTAAATTAGCTCTATAAGTGGAAAAGAGGGTCAACAAAAACAATATGGTATCAACAATAACTTTAAAAGTACAAAAACCTTAGCTCAATCAGCAACCAAGTTAAAGCACAAGAGTTAAAATCCTTCAAAACTAGATTCTTCCTCATCATCTGTATGTCCAAACAGAGCTTCAGCTTTAGCTGGTGTGAGGTTATCAGCATAGACATTGTCATCATCACTGAGTTCGCACTCATCACCATCACTGCTGTGGTTCTCATACAAAGCACTGTCTTCGCTGCCATCCATAGCATTACTAATGCCACATTTCTTGAAGGCACGTTGCACGCTGTCCTCTGGAATCTCTTCCCATGCATCACGAACCCACTTTGCTATTAATTCTCTGTCGGGCTTCATCAAATTTCCAACTTTTGTCAGTTGGGCTTGACCAGATGACATCTATTCATGCCACATCTTTCGCACACGGTCTTTGAAAGGTTTATTTAAACACACATCTAGGGGCTGCAATACAGATTTAAGCCCACCTGGAATAACGGCCAAAGTAACTTGAGAAGTCTTTTCCAATTTTTTTATGTCATCAGATGTGTGGCCTCTGAACATATCCCAAACTAGCAATGTTGTTTTTTTTTCTTTAAGGCTGCTCCTGGTCGTTCTGTCTTCATCCATCCAGCCTTTAATATGTGCGGCACTGTAATTTGTGGTGGGAATTTGACCTTTTTAGGCAAGGTCTTTCTTTTAAAAATAACGACAGGCCGCAGCTTAGTTCCATTAGCCAAACATGACAGAACGACTGTGAAATGTTTTTTTTTAATTTCCTGTGGTTCTGAGTAAAATAGTTTTGTCTCCCAAACTTGCCACAGTTCTGTTGCTTGGAAGATCAAAGATCATATGTGTTTCATCTATATTTCCAATATCTCCCAAGTCATAGTTATGGATCCTTCTAAGTTTTATGATGAATGAAAGGAATGACATCAGTTCAAGAGACCACCACCCCCCCCCTGCATATGCTACTAAATGGGAAAGGGACCTACACCTCTCATTGGAAGACTCTGACTGGATCCAAATTTGGCAAGCCACAAAATCAGCTTCCCCAAATATTGTAGCTCTGGAGACAAATTACAAAGTCCTTACCAGATGGTACTTGGTCCCAGCCAGAGTCTCCAAATATGTGCCTCAGTACTCACCTCGTTGCTTCCGTGGTTGCGAGTCTCCAGGTACCCATGCACACATTTGGTGGGAATGCCCCACGGTCCGTGCCTTTTGGTCCGAAGTGTGTTGGGTTTTATCTACTATCTTCCACACATCCCTTACCTGCTTCTGCGCTCCTGAACCACAAGCCACCTGATCTCACACGTCGCCAGTTTAAACTTTTTCTGTATATCACCATGGCTGCCAAACAGACCATAGCGAAGGCCTGGAAAACTTCCACCCTTTGTTTCCTGACTATGAAAAGTAGAGTCACTCAAGCTATGATACATGCTAAAACTGAAGCTATCCTGTTGGATAAACTTATACCTTACGAAAATCTCTGGAAACTGTGGATTGACAATTGTCTACCGTTAGACTTTGACAAATCCCTTGTACTAGCTTGACCTCTGGTCACTGATACTCTACCGGTATTGTCAAACTGAGCCTCATAAGTGGCTCGGGACTCCCTCAGGGCACCCTTTCTCCCCCATACATCCCCCTTCCACTGTTTTGCCCGTCTCCCCCCCCATCCTTCTTGCCCCACTTACTCTCTTTTTTTTCTCCTCCCCCATATTGCCTCGAGTTTACCGCTACCTACTTTATTTCCCTGTTGTGGCTGGACCACCGACTTTTGCAGTACTTTTGCCTCCCTTTTTGCCTTTCTCCCAGCCGCCCTTGTACAATGTGACTATCTTTTGTACTTGTACGCTGGGGCGCCCAGCTTGCCCCTTTCCTACTACTAAACATGTTTGTAATGCTACTGCTTGCTGTTCATAATGTCATTTTGACGTGTACTCTTCTGTTACATACCATTATTACTTATTGGTATTGTTTTGTACTACATTCCTTTTGCTTTAATAAAAACCGTTTGAAAAGAATGAAAGGAATGACATCACTTTTTCATCAAGGTCTTTTGGCAACGTCTGTGAAATCTTTGTTCTTTGCCGCAAACATGGTCAAACCTATTCATAAAGCGGGTACACCAACCTGCTGATGCAACAAAATTTTCAACGCCTGGTGCTTTTAATTTTTCATCTTTAGCCATTTGAAGGGCACGTAAGCGAATTTCCATGCGTGTTACGCAATAACCATTTTGACGACACTCCATAACCCATTTATGCAATTCAGTCTCTAGAGCTTCATATGAAGTCGTTAAACCACGTCGAGCTTTTTTTGCCTTCGGAATCTTTTCCAAGTCAGGTTTCATTTTCCGCCACTCCCTCACTTGTTTTTCATCAACACAAAATTCCCTACTTGCAATACTGTTATTGCTTTCTTCTGCTCTTGACACAACCTTAAGTTTGAAACAAGCTTCGTATGACCTGCGTTTTTGTTTTGGTCCAGGATTAGAAGTATTGGGATCCATTTCTAACAGGATAAAAAAAAAAAAAAAAAAAAAAAACTCTGAAAAGGAATGCCATACCATAGCGATAAAATTCTCAAAATATACTGTAAGCCCTAGTTATAGTTCTTAAAAGAGGTAAATTTACAGTAGAAACTGCCCCAGGTACCAGCACACAGATGCGGACAGGTTCTTGCCCAGTACGGCACGGACAAAACAGAGGCTGCCGGTGTGCAGGAGAAAAGGAGAGCGGTGATATCAGCAGTCATCGGACTACACACAGAGGCTTCAGGCGCCCGCAGATGAGCGGGATAAACCAGAGAACACCTGCACTGCACCAGAGACGCACCTGACCATAAGACGCACCTAGGATTTAGAGGTGGAAAACAAGAAAAAAAATACCAAATGGTCTACCATGTACGTTAGCCAGTAGTCAATATGTTAGCCAGTGGTCCGTGGTCAGTACTTTAGCCAGTGGTCAGTGGCCACTATTTTAGTCAGTGGTCAATACTTTAGCCAGTGGTCAGTACTTTAGCCCGTGGTCAATAGTCAGTACTTTAGCCAGTGGTCAGTACTTTAGCCTGTGGTCAGTACTTTAGCCAGTGGTCAGTACTTTAGCCAGTGGTCAATGGTCAGTACTTTAGTCAGTGGTCAGTACTTTTCCAAGTCAGCTTGGAAAAATGTGCTGAGAAACTCAGCTTATACTCGAGTATATACAGTAGTTTTCAGAGGTGGGAGAGCCAGAATAGCGAGACTCTGCATCATAATTTTCTTTTTCAGTATCCAGCAATTTAGACTGAGTGGCCCGTCTGGCCGCACCTATAGCAGCGAAAAACATGCCCCACATAGTGGCCTTAAATGCATCCCAGACCATGTATAAGGCAGTGCTTTGGTGATTGACAGCCCAGTACGCATTCATATCAACCACACCTTGGTCCACCACAGCCTGATCTGCCAACCAAAGGGGACTAATGCCTCGTACACACGCAACGATTATCGGCCGACCGATCGTCTGACTTTTGTCCAGAGTGGTGTTTTGTTGGTTGGAATGTGCCTAGACTGCATACTGACTGACGGAAAATCGGCCGTTGTGTTGACGGCCAACAAAAGTTTTATAGCCTGCACACCAGATTTTTTTCAGCCGAAAAGTCGGAGTCGGTTGTCGAAAGCATCATACTAACAAGCCGAAAATCGGCCGATCGGACGTTGGCCAAAAATTCCCGGCCAATAATCGATGCGTGTGTACGAGGCATAAGTCTCCAGATTTTGTAAGATGTGGGTATATTCAAGATGAGATCAATCAATCAATAAGGGTGAATGGTCAGATACCATTCTAGGGAGACATCTGATCATAGACAGCTTGTCAATTAATACTTGGGATGTGAGACATAAATCAATACAGGACAAGGTACCATATGTATTAGAGTAGCATGAGTATTGCCTTAAATCCGCATGTTTCTATCTCCAAGCATCCACCAAATCAAACTTATCTAGATAGTAGGAGAGAGGAGTGGAATGTACAGTGGACCCCCCCCCCCAAGTCGATCCAGGGAGTTATTCAGGACCATAATAAAATCGTCAGCTATCAGGAGAGGTCCCTCAGCTATTTCTATCACTGCTCCCATCATGCGTTCAAATAATGCTTTGGTAAATGGTGGAGGCATGTATAGGTTAACTATAGTATAAGGCTTACCCAGAATTTTGAGGATAAGGATAACAAAGCAGCCTCCGGGGTCCGTTTTAACCTGCTTAAAAATAAATAGGTGTGGATTTGGAAATTAAAGCGGTTGTAAACCATTAAAGCAGTTGTAAACCCGAAAAAAAAAAAAAAAAACCCTGCAAGACAAAGGCATACTCAGCTGGTATGCATCACATACTAGCTCATTATGTATTACTTACCTTAGAACGAAGCCCCGACACGGACCCCCGGACATCGCTGCGGGCGCTGCCATGATCCCTCGGCGTCTCGCCCGGGTTCGGCGGCTCCGACGCTGTGATTGGCCGGAGCCGCGATGACGTCACTTTTCCGGCAAGCTCCCGGCAAGGAAAACTGAAGGTCCCCCCGGACCTTCAGAGCGCATGCGCCGCTCGCGTGAGCAGCTGCATGCACTGCAAATATCTCCTAAACCGTGCCGGTTTAGGAGATATTAATTGTACCTACAGGTAAGCCTTATTATAGGCTTACCTGTAGGTAAAAGTGTCAAAAAGCGGGATACTACCGCTTTAAGATAGAGGTACCCCGAGAATATGTAGAGTATGTTGAGTGGAATGCATAGGCTATTCTAGCGCGTTTGAGTGCCAAGACCCTGGAGCCATGTAGATGTGTCTCCTGAAGGAGGACAACATGCGGATTATGTCAAGCCAGATATTCAAGCACGAGGGAGCGTTTTATTTTAGAATTAAGTCCCCTAATATTCCACGGGAGGGCATGGTGTAGCCACTCCAGACCAAGCGGGAAACCCTCTAGTTCGGTCACTCAGAGGGAAACAGCAGCAGAGGGGGGGGGGGGGGGGAAATTTCCCTGTAGTGTGCCATATCATACTAAGATAAACCGCCAAGTTGTAGAAAGAGATAGTATAGGCCGGGGAGATATGATGACTGCAATTAAAACGGCTGTTATCGCATAAGCATTATGACTGTGTTGACATTCAGAGTCAGTAATCAGCGAGGAGGAGTGCGACGGTTGGAGCGATGAGGTACGGACAGCCGAAGGGCGTCAATCCAGTGAGACGCTTCTTTTGGATCTGTAAAGAAATGCGTTTTCCCTTGATAGATGACACGTAGTCTAGCCGGATAAAGCATACTGTATGGAATTTGCACATCCCTCAGGCGTTTTTTTAACAGCGATAAATGTTGCACGCTGCCTTTTTGTGGCAGCCCAGAAGTCCGGAAAAAATAAAGTTTTTGTAAGAACTTACCGTAAAACTCTTTTCTCTGAGTCCTCCGACAGTCGCAGCCTCTCATTTAGCCTTCACAAGTGGGTAATGGCGCCCTCTGCAGGAGCAAGCTAGGCAGTTTGAAAGGTTAAAGTGGAGTTCCACCCATTTTAGTAACTTTAGATGTATGTAATCCCCTTTAAAACTACTTTTACCAATGGAAACTTTTTTTTTTTGCTAGTAAAACTGAATTTTTGTAAAATCTTACCTGTAAAATTCCTTTCTCTGAGTCCTCCGACAGTCACCGCCTCCTCTAAGTCATCACTATTGGGTATTGACTTCCGCTCCGCAGGAGTAGCTAGGCATAAGACTTAGTCAAAAGAACAAAAGCATTTGCATAGACACACCCATGGGGGCTGTCCCACTGGTCAATACCCCCCTGCAGTGAACACTCCCAACTCAGTTTGGTAGAATAGCAGTAGGTAAACAAGAAAACAACCCCAAAAGAGGGGCGGGGGCGCCGATTGTCGGAGGACTCAGAGAAAGGAATTTTACAGGTAAGATTTTACAAAAATTCCATTTTCTCTTACGTCCTCCGACAGTCCCCGCATCCTCTAAGTCATCACTATTGGGATGTCCCAAAGCAGTATAGACATGAGGGATGGGAGACTCGACTGTAGAAAAGGCAACGCAGTACCCACATCAGAGAAAGGAACCTTACACGCATAGTAAGAGAACCTTCTGGACAACAGAAAAGGCTCAACAGGAGCAACAACCCAGGAAAACAAATAACTAGGGGATAAACACCTCAACAGCCAGGGACCCACAAAAAAACACAGGGGTCCCCTATGGCACCAACGCACTGAGAACAAGCAAGTGGAGAACCCCCTGGACTCACACCAGGCAAAATAAGCTTTCCAGGTACGGTAATAGATTTTACCAGATGAGGTTTTCCTAGCCTTGATCAGAGTAGGAATGACCTCAGGGGAGACACCCCTGTCTCTCAGGACCTGGGTCTCAACAGCCAGGCCGTTAAAGCCATCGACTGTTAAGTAGGATGGAAGATCGGTCCCTGAGACAGTATATCTTCCCGCATTGGCAGCCGCCAAGGAGGCGCCACTGCCAGGTGAACAACGTCGGTGTACCAGGACCGGCGTGGCCGGTCCGGCGCTACCAGAATCACCAGGTGCGGTTCCGAGGCTAACCTGCGAAGGAACCTGGACAACAACTGAATCAGAGGAAAGGCATACATCAGACGATACTGATGCCAAGGGGCCACCAACGCATCTAAGGCATCTGCCAGAGGATCGCGCGTTCTTGCCACGAACCTTTCCACCTTGTGGTTTAGTCGAGACGCGAACAGATCCACGTCCGGGGATCCCCACTTCGCACACAGCATTTGGAAGACCTCCGGGTGCAGGGACCATTCCCCCTGGTCCAGGGTCTGGCGGCTCAGATAGTCGGCCTGCCAATTATCCACACCCGGAATGTGAACTGCTGAAATTGCCGGGACATGAGTCTCGGCCCAAGACAGAATGTCGGTCACCTCCCGGGCTGCCCGGGCACTCCTGGTGCCCCCTTGGTGGTTGATGTTAGCCACCGCGGTAGCATTGTCCGTCTGTACCCGAACCGGACGGCCTCGAAGTCGATCCGACCACTGGAAGAGACAGTTTTATCGCTCTCAATTCCAATATGTTGATCGGAAGGAAGGATTCCTCCCCGACCAAGTGCCCTGGGCAGACAGGTTGCCCAGGACCCCACCCCAGCCCGACAGGCTGGCATCCGTGGTAATCACTGTCCACAGCAACAGACGGAAGAATTTTCCTTCTGACACAGCCGGGGACTGAAGCCACCACAGAAGATCCATTCTGGTCCGGCGAGTCAATGAGACATTCAGATCCAAGGACTGAGGTAGTCTGTCCCACCTGGCCAGGATGTCCGCTTGAAGAGACTGTCCGCTTGAAGAGACCGCGTGTGAAACTGAGCAAAGGGTATCGCCTCGAAGGCCGATACCATCAATCCTAGGGACCGCATGCAGGTCCTGAGTGACGAGGATGGCTTGTCCCTGAGGGACCAGATCTCGTCCTGTAAGGTCCGGAGCTTGTCCTCCGGCAAGAACACCTTTGCTTGAGCAGAGTCCAGAACCATTCCCAGAGAGGGAAGACGAACCGAAGGAGACAAGGTCGACTTCTGTACGTTGATGGTCCATCCGAACTCCTGGAGCGTCTGTACCGTGGTGGACACTCGATCTTAAGAGGAGATCGTCCAGATATCCCAAGACCGCAATGCCCTGAGCCCTTAGCAGGCCCAGAACAGACGCCAACACTTTGGTAAAGACCCTTGGAACCAAAGCGAGACCGAAAGGTAATGCCACAAACTGAAAGTGGTCCTCCGCTATTGCGAACCGAAGGCACCTCTGGTGACCCTCGAAAATGGGGCTGTGTAGGTACGCATCCTCAGGGAGGCCACCACCGAGCGGAGAGATTCCATACGGAACATTCGAACGCGCACGAAGCGGTTCAGTGCTTTCAGGTCCAGAATAGGACGCACCTTGCCCTCCTTTCTGGGCACAGTGAACAGATTAGAATAAAACCCCCGAAACCTGTCCCGATGAGGCACCGGGACAATCACCCCCTGGGCAAGGAGGTCCTGCACCGCTTGATGCAGGCCCTGCAGGCGCCCTGGGGGTCAAATGAAGATTTGAGGGAAAAAATCTGTCCGCCGGCCGGGAAAGGAATTCAATCTTGTACCCTGATCGAATGATTTCCTGAACCCACCTGTCCGGAATTCGGAGCAGCCAAGGTTGGAGGAAACCGTGCAAACGTCCCCCCACCCCAGAAATGGGTGAGGGCGCCCCTTCAGGCAGAGGCGGATTGAACCGCTGCACCGGCATTGCCGGACTTGTGCTTGCCCGTCCAGGGCTTCTTCTGGCTACCTTGGCCCTTGAAGGGCTTGCCCTTGGTTTGATTCCGAAAGGCACGAAAGGACCCTTGATTGGGTCGAGAGGCGGAACCCCGCTTGCCACGAAAGGACTTGTGCTTCGGGTTCTGGGGCAGCATGGTGCTCTTGCCCCCCGTGACGCCTTTCACCAAGGTATCCAACGCCTCGCCAAAAAGGCGAGAACCAGCATAGGGAAAATCAGCAACTGTTTTCCATGATGTCTGGTCAGCCGACCAGCTCTTCAGCCAGATCAGTTGACGGTTAAGCACTAGATAGGTGTGCTACCAAAGGGGCCTCATTTAAGGCCGCATCGCACAAATACATGACTCCTTGGTAAATTTGATCCACCATAGCCAACGTGGCAGGGGGGGCAGAATCAGACGCGAGGTTGCATCTAAGCACCTTAGTCCAATCAGCCACCACCTGAGCCACCAGAACGGACGCAAAAACAGGTTTGAGCAAGGAACCCGCCACCGTGTAGGAATGGCGGGCTAGAGACTCCAACCTTCTGTCCGTGGGATCCCGAAAAACCGGGTCTCCTCAGTAGGAATCAAGGTAGCCTTGTTTAACACGGCCACAGTGTGATCCACTTGTGGAGGCACACACCATCGCGATTCCGTAGCCGGCACAAAGGGATAAAGTAGTTTAAACCGACTAGGAACCATGAATGGATGTTGTAAAGTGCGCCACAGTTCATTTACAGTGTAATGAAACTCAGCGGGGCAGGGAAAAACCTACTTTCCCCGCCGACTTGCGGGTACCAAAAGAGGACACAATGCCCGGAGGACTTACAGAAACAATCAACTCATCCATGGTCGCGCGTTCTTCAGGCGACCCCGGGGGAGAAACATCAACCCCCTCCACATCCGCCTCCCCCTCAGACCCCAGAGGGTCCAAGGATGAGCGAGACCCTGAAAAGGGCACGCCCGCCGCAGCAGCCACATCACCATCTGAATCAGAGGAGATAGATAATCTGGGTCTTTTCCTAGCAGCACGTTCAGCCATCAGTACCTCCATTTTGGACACTAAAGACGCCACTATGGCAGCCAAATTAGGTATAACAGGGGCCCCAGCAGGACTGGGGTCCCGCACCAGAGCTGGAGGAAATTTGCTGTCCTGAGAATCCACAATAAAAGGTACTGGCCCTTTAATACCGCTGCGGAGTGCGCAGCCCACCGCTATATGTACAGTGACTAAAGACCCCCAAAAGGAGAAGAAACTGAGCCAGGAATGACAAAACAGAAAGTTATGGAAGAGACAGTCTGCAGAGCCCCACAGAGTGTTACCACATCGATCACTGCCTCAGAGGAAAAGGAAGTGAGGTCATAAGAGGCTGAACTATAAGCTGCAATAACCCAGGGAAAATGGCTGCCTATAGAACTGAATGGGAGGCTTCGGTAAAATGGCCACCGAACATGTGCTCGGAACGATCGGTCTGCCACACGCAAGATGGCGCCGGATAGCGCCAAAACAGCATGTAATGTAGCCCACAGTGAAGCCAGACATGCATGCCCATATTAAAAATGGCGGACCGTGCGGTTTTTCCCCGCTGCAGCCGCCACACACATCGTCTGTACCCCCAGAAAAACACCGAAGTGACACAGTGGAAGGGGCCCCCAACAATACACAGCACCGCAGCGCATGTACAAAAGACCCCCGCAGGGATCGCCACAGGGAGCCCCACACAGGCACAGACATGGGGGACACACAGCAACACAGGACTGCCACCCCAGACAGAGGCCCCACACAGAAGTACTTACCTGTACCAGATGGCGTGGGGTGCCTCTATGAACGGAAAGCCGCTGTCCTCATCTGACAGGGAATGCCGTTAGCCAAGGACAGGACACTGCAGCACCGCAGATGTGTCCAGTGAGGTAGCCACCTCACAGGCTGCATATCCCTGCTGCGAGCAGGGATGGGTCGTTCATAATGCCAGGACAAACACATGGCTGAACGCTCGATGGCGGGCTGGGGGTCCCTCTGACCCTCTGCCCTGGAGAACCAGGGCAGTCAGTCAGATTCCCAGCTCCGCAAGAATCCATCTTCATCCGAAGAGTCGACTAAAACTAAAGCTGACAAAATAAACAGCTAGTATAACAAGAAAAAACTGAAATTTTTAAAGAAAATCAAATAAAAGAGATCAGAAAGGCTGAAACTGTAGCCCCAGCACAGGGAAAGCCTAACTACTCCTGACGCTAGGCAGAAACAAACTGAGTTGGGAGTGTTCACTGCAGGGGGGTATTGACCAGTGGGACAGCCCCCATGGGTGTGTCTATGCAAATGCTTTTGTTCTTTTGACTAAGTCTTATGCCTAGCTACTCATGCGGAGCGGAAGTCAATACCCAATAGTGATGACTTAGAGGAGGCGGCGACTGTCTCTCAGTGAGCTGTACTGTATGTATTGTATTGAGGCCGTGCTCTGCCCGGCCTCCGCCCTGCCTCCTCTCAGTGAGCGAGGACTGAAAGCATTATATCCTCACTGAGCTCACTGAGAGGAGACGGGGCGGAGGCGGGGCAGAGCACGGCCTCAATACAAACAGCTCCTGTGTAATAATGCGAGATTTCATGCCATCCCAGCACCCCCTGCGAATCGCAGAATGACGTAATCGCCGATCGGCAGCCGCACCCGGAAGTGAAGAGAGGATGAATAAAGAAGAAAATAAGGTATTTACTAGCAAAAAAAAAAAAGTTTCCATTGGTAAAAGTAGTTTTAAAGGGGATTACATACATCTATGTAATCTTAAAGGGGATAACATACATCTATGTAATCCAAGTTATTAAAAATGGGTGGAACTCCACTTTAATAAAAAACTTTCTACACTTAAACACACCTCCAGGGGGCCGTCCCTCAGCCATTATCCTGGCACAGTTACTACTGTCCTTCAGTTTTGTAGCAAGCAGTACCGGAAGGCAACAACCCCAAAATCCAAAGACAGAGGGACGGGGGGGCTGCGACTGTCAGAAGACTCAGAGAAAAGAAATTTACGGTAATTTCTTACAAAAACTCTATTTTCTCTTGCGTCCTCTGGCAATCGCAGCCTCTCATTAAGCCTTCACGAGTGGGACGTCCCAAAGCAGTGCAGGTGTGAGGGGTGGGAAGATGCAACCTACCAAAAAGGCAACATATCAATCAGGCCAGAAAAAACAACTGAGCCAACAGGGCAATAAAAGCTCAACAGGAGCTAACCCAGAATAAGAAAAAACGGAATTTTTGTAAAATCTTACCTGTAAAATTCCTTTCTCTGAGTCCTCCGACAGTCGCCGCCCCTCCATATTCATCACAATGGGGTTATGACTTCCGCTCCGTAGGAGTAGCTAGGCAACAGAATATGTTAGTACAAAGACTTTTAACATATCCCCACCCCCAGGGGGTGGTCCCCTCAGTCTATAACCCTCCACTTCCTGTATCCAACTCAGTTTCAGTGGAATAGCAGTAGAGTATATAACCAAACAACCCCAAAAGAGGGGCGGGGGCGGCGACTGTCGGAGGACTCAGAGAAAGGAATTTTACAGGTAAGATTTTACAAAAATTCCGTTTTCTCTTACGTCCTCCGACAGTCGCCGCCCCTCCATATTCATCACAATGGGGATGTCCCAAAGCAGTGTAAACATGAGGGGTGGGAAAACGCAGCCGCGCCTAAGGCAACGCCGTCTCCCATCAGAGAAAGGAACCTTACCAAAGGAAGGAACCAGTTGGGCATGAGAAAAAAAAACACTTGCTCAAACGGAGCAAGAACCCAGGGAAAAACAAAATCCCAAACAGCCAAGGAGCCCGCAACAAGGGCTCTAGGAAACTGCCACACTAAGAACCTTGCGGCCAAAGGAAGCATCTGCAGATGCCTGAACATCTACTCTGTAGAATTTTGTGAAAGTGTGTACGGTCGACCAAGTCGCCGCCTTACACACCTGGGCCACAGAAGCCCCATGACGACAGGCCCAAGACGTACTCAGAGATCTGGTAGAGTGCGCCTTCACAGGCACAGGGGGAACTTTTCCCTTCAAAGCATAGGCCTGTTCAATGGTCTGGAAATGGAACAAGTGGCGCAAGCTGTTAGCACTACATAAAAACGATAGTCCATATAATAGCACATCAAGGCTATGATAAAGTCTTAAGGTGAGATGAGGAAATAGTCTGAATGCTCAGGGCCAGCCTGTTGGGGAGCAGAAGCGATCTCCAAACATGCAACAAACAAAAGAGAAAACAGGCGCCTCTGAGTTAAGACTGCGATTTAATATGGCAAACAAGTAATAAAAACTTACATCAAGGTAAGTATAAGCAGACAAGATGGGTCCTTCCGGTGTCCATGTGGAGGCTGGGGCTTGGAGTCATCACTGTGGGTCTGTAATCATCTCCTCTCTTCCTCTTCCTGTCCAGCAGGAAGTGGAGGGTGTCACAGCAGTGAGATGGAGGCTTGGACAGCAGGGTGAAACCGCAGTGAGATGGAGGCTTGGGCCGCACAGTGGCTGTGATGCTTGTCCACAGGATACGCCGGAAGATCCTGTGGACAAGCATCACAGCCACTGTGCGGCCACATGGACACCGGAAGGACCCATCTTGTCTGCTTATACTTACCTTGATGTAAGTTTTTATTACTTGTTTGCCATATTAAATCGCAGTCTTAACTCAGAGGCGCCTGTTTTCTCTTTTGTCTGTTCAATGGTCTGTCTGATCCATTTGGCGATGGTAGAAGCCGACGCCGCCATGCCCTTCCGAGGACCCTCCGGAAGAACAAACAAGGAATCCGATTTGCGAAAGGATTCGGTCGATTTCAGGTAAACCCTAAACGCCCGGACAACATCCAAGGAGTGCAGCTGCACCTCCTGCGGATGCTTTGGCTTCGCGCAGAGCGAAGGCAAGACAATGTCCTCATTGAGGTGAAAGTCCGAAACCCTCTTCGGAAGAAAAGAAGGGTTAGGTCGCAAGACCACCTTGTCCAAGTGCACGACCAGATACGGAGACTTGCAGGACAAGGCTGCCAACTCCGACACTCTACGAGCCGAGGTAATAGCCACCAAAAAGGCGACCTTCTTGGACAACAAAGACAGCGAGATCTCCCTGATCTTTTCAAAAGGAGCACGCTGCAACACGGACAGAACCAGATTCAAGTCCCAAGGGGGTAGAGGGTCCCTCCTAGGAGGGATCAGATGCCGTACCCCCTGCACAAAGGTGCTAACCAAAGAGTTAGATGCCACAGGACGTTGAAAAAGAACGGCCAACGCAGACACCTGACCCTTGATCGTAGCCAGCGCCAAACGCTGGTCAACACCCGTCTGAAGGAAGGACAACACTCTAGACACCG
This sequence comes from Pelophylax lessonae, assembly GCF_965119305.1. Lineage (NCBI taxonomy): Eukaryota > Metazoa > Chordata > Amphibia > Anura > Ranidae > Pelophylax > Pelophylax lessonae. The sequence goes on from NC_138770.1 coordinate 42,999,447, forward strand.
AGTAGGTGCGAGGTGAGAACCTCCTGGACTCGCACCAGGCAAAATACGCCTTCCAAGTACGGTAATAGACCTTCCCCGAGGAAGACTTCCTCGCATTGATCAAAGTGTGAATGACCTCAGGGGAGAGACCCCTGTTCTTCAGGACCTCGGTTTCAACAGCCAGGCCGTCAAAGCCAGCGACTGTAAGGCAGGATGGAAGATCGGCCCTTGCGACAGGAGATCTTCTCGAAGAGGCAGACGCCACGGGGCGTCGATCGCCAGATTCACGAGGTCTGCGTACCAGGACCGGCGAGGCCAGTCCGGAGCCACAAGAATCACCATGGTCGGTTCCGACCGCAACCTGCGGAGGAACTTTGACAGTAATTGAATCGGTGGAAACGCATACATCAGTTGGTACTGATGCCAAGGGGCAACCAACGCGTCTGACGCGTCTGCCCGAGGATCGCGCGTCCTTGCCACGAACCGTGGCACCTTGTTGTTCAGACGAGACGCGAACAGGTCCACCACCGGGGGACCCCACTTCGCGCACAACATCTGGAAGACATCCGGGTGGAGGGACCATTCCCCTGGTCCAGGGTCTGACGGCTCAGATAATCCGCCTGCCAAATCTCCACCCCTGGAATGTGAACTGCCGATATCGCCGGGACGTGCGTCTCGGCCCAGGACAAAATGTCGGCTACTTCTCGAGCCGCTCTGGCACTCCTGGTGCCCCCTTGGTGATTGATATAAGCCACCGCCATGGCATTGTCCGTCTGCACTCGAACCAGACAACCCCGAAGTCTGTCCGACCAACGTCGAAGGCAGAGATGTATAGCTCGCAGTTCCAGAATGTTGATCGGAGGGGAGGACTCTTCCTCCGACCAAGTACCCTGGGCAGACAGAACGCCCAGAACACCACCCCAGCCCGACAGGCTGGCGTCCGTGGCGATCACCGTCCACGAGAAGGGACGAAAAGATTTGCCCCCCGACACCGACGGGGACTGGAGCCACCACAGAAGATCCCTTCTGGTCCGATGACTCAACGCGATCCGAAGATCCAGAGATCGCGGTCGCCCGTCCCATCTGAACAGAATCTCCGCCTGGAGACCCCGCGTGTGAAACTGGGCGAAGGGAATCGCCTCGAAAGCGGAGACCATCAATCCCAGACACCGCATGCACGTCCGAATGGACGAGGACGGATCGTCCCTGAGGGACCCGACTCCCCCCTGAAGAGTCCTGAGTTTGTCGTCCGGTAGGAAGACCTTCGCCTGGACAGAGTCCAGAATCATTCCCAGGTACGGAAGACGAACCGATGGGCACAGTGTAGACTTTGGAAAATTGATCGTCCAACCAAACTCCTGCAGAGTCTATAACGTGAAGGACAGATCCTCCTCCAGACCCTGGCTGGTCGCAGACCGAACCAAAATATCGTCCAGATATCCCAGGACCGAGATGCCCTGGGCTCTCAACAAAGCCAGAACAGGGGCCAGCACCTTGGTGAACACCCGCGGAGCCGAGGCGAGGCCAAAAGGCAATGCCACAAACTGGGAATGATCCTCCGCTATGGCGAATCGAAGGTACCTCTGGTGCCCCTCGAAAATCGGGATGTGAAGATACGCATCCTTCAAGTCGATGGAGGCCATGAACTCCCCCGGAATCAGGGCAGCCACCACCGACCGCAGAGATTCCATGCGAAACTTGCGCACCCGCACAAAGCGGTTCAGAGCTTTCAAGTCCAGAATCGGACGTACCTTGCCCTCCTTCCTGGGCACGGTGAACAGATTGGAATAGAACCCCCGAAATCTGTCCCGATGAGGCACCGGGACCACCACTCCCTGAGCCCTCAGGTTCTGCACCGCTAGATGCAGGTCCCGCAAACGCTCCGGGGATAGCAGAAGATTTGAGGGAAAAAATCTGCTCTCCGGCCGAGAGAGAAACTCGATCTTGTACCCAGATCGAACGATTTTCTGAACCCACCTGTCCCGAACCCGGGACAGCCATGGCAGAGCGAAAACCGAGCAAGCGTCCCCCCACCCGAGTCGGGTGAGGGCACCCCTTCAGGCCGCACTGTTGTGGGCCGCGGAACCGGTGTGTTAGCCTCGACCTTTGGACGGCTTGCCCCTACAGTGTGACCGAAAGGCACGAAAAAAGACCCCTGAGGGGGCCAAAAGGAGACATGCTTCTTACCAGGAGCCGTCTTAGTCTTGTGGGATTCAGGCAAGAGCGTGCTCTTACCACCCGTGACCCCCTAAATTAGGGCATCAAGGGATTCACCAAGAAGGCGAGAACCACCAAAAGGCAGATTAGCTAAGGTCTTACGCGAAGATTGGCCACCGACCAACACTTCAACCAAACCAGGCGGCGAGACAACACCGCCACACCATGTACACGTGCAGCCAACGGAACCATATCCAGGTCCGCATCACACAAATACATGACACCCTGGTGGATTTGATCCACCATATCCCAAGTCGCCTGGGGGGCAGAATCAGCCACCAGGACACGTCTAAGCACCTGCGTCCAGCTCGCGACCACCTGGGCCGCCATAAGTGAAGCAATAAGGCTTTAAACATAGAACCCATAATAGAATAGGTATGACGGGCAAGGGACTCCATCCTCTTGTCCGTGGCATCCCGGAACACCGGGGTGTCTTCAGCAGGAATCGCAGTGGACTTGTTCAAAACTGCTATTGCGTGGTCCACCGGAGGGGGGACACACCAACGCTCATCAGTAGCGGGCGTAAAAGGATAGCGTAGCTTAAACCTACTCGGTACAGCAAAAGGTTTGCGTATATTACGCCAATGTTCATTCACAGCGCGTTAAAATCATCAGTGCAGGGAAACACCTGCGACGTTTTGCGCCTTTTCTGCGTCCCATAAGCCGCCAAGGCAGCAGGGGGACATTGTTCATCCTCTAAACGCAGTGTTTGCTTGATAGAAGCAACCAATTCATCCATGAGTGCAAGCTCTTCAGACGAGCCAGGGGGAGAATTATCAACCCCCTCTACCTCAGCCTCCACCTCTGACCCTACAAGGTCCAGGGAGGAACGGGACCCCGATAGGGAGACCCCAGCCACAGCAGCCCCATCACCATCCTCCTCTGAACCAGAGGAAATTAAAACTCTGGGTCATGTGTGGATTGAGCAGCCACCAGCAGGTGCACCTGAGCAGCAAGATTAGCCACAAACGCAGCCAGGGGGGAGACAGCAGTCCCTTGTGAGCCCACCAAGGTGGCAGGAATTTTGCTTTCCTGAGAATCCATTGCCCCCAGAGCAGAAAAGAAATGGTTAACAGCCCCCACAACAAGCGCGGCGAGTGCTGCCCACCGCACACACACACTTAGCCCAATATGAGACCCCCACAGGGAGAAAAGGCTAAACCTAGGCAATGACACAGAGATAAATAAAACCTGTAAGGTCCAATGCTGCTGCTCTGATCGGTGCGCCCAGGGATGTGATGCAATACAGGGCGCTTCTGTGCAAGGCTACAAGAAAATGGCCGCCAGCAGTGTTACCATGCGGCCGGAGCGAGCGCTGACAAAATGGCGTCGTTTGGCGCCGAAAACTCAGCTCCCTCACTCAGTGAAATGCACAGTAAACATGGCGGACCGCCGCAGCGGTCTTAGAAATGTGCCCCAACACGATACATGCATGTTATACAGCACACAGTCTGACACACAGATCCAGTCTGACACAGAAGTGCAGCACAGCCCCCCTCCTTGCAGCCCACAGCATGCACCAGAGAGACAGGGAACATTTACAGTGTGACAGAGGCAGGGTAACACAGTCCCAGACTGACAGCCCTCAGACAGACAGGTCCCCACATAGATTTACACTTACCTCATAGGTGGCGTGGGGAACCCGCACAGGCGAACAAGCCGCTGTACATGAGACAGGGAGAGTCGCATCCAGGACGCAGCAATGGTGGGTTGAGAAACCGCACAGCGTCCAGTGAGGTAGCCACCTCACCATAGCATCCCTACACCGAACAGGGATGGGTCGTTCAGAACTTCAGGAGCGGTACCTGACTGAACGCTCGATGGCGGGCTGAGAAACCACTGACCCACAACCTGCGACCAGGGGGGTCAGCCCGAGACGCAGCCCGCATGATCCTCTTCATCAGAAGAACTAAACTAATGCTGGTAAAAATAACAGCTAAGTAAAGAAAGAGAAAAAAACTCAAATAAAATCAAAAAGAAGAGAAAGGCTGAGACAAAAGCCCCAGCATAGAGACATGCAGCCACTCCTGACAAGCTAGACATTGAAACTGAGTTGGATACAGGAAGTGGAGGGTTATAGACTGAGGGGACCACCCCCTGGGGGTGGGGATATGTTAAAAGTCTTTGTACTAACATATTCTGTTGCCTAGCTACTCCTACGGAGCGGAAGTCATAACCCCATTGTGATGAATATGGAGGGGCGGCGACTGTCGGAGGACGTAAGAGAAAACTGTTTTTAAGAAAAAAACAAAAAAACTGAGACACTAGGTCCCAGCTGGGAAGACCTAACCTAGTCCTTACTCTAGGCAGCATAAAACTGAAGGACTGTGTCAGGATAATGGCTGAGGGACGGCCCCCTGGAGGTGTGTCTAATTGTAGAAATTTTTTATTAACCTTTAAAACTGTCTAGCTTGCTCCTGCAGAGGGCACCATTACCCACTCGTGAAGGCTTAATGAGAGGCTGCGACTCTCGGAGGCCTTATTAGAAATAGAAATAGCGACCCTTGTCTCGTGCAGCCCTCGGGATTATATCTCTATCCCGAAAATGCAATAGTTTGATTAACAGGGAATGTGGGGGTGCACCAGAAGGTAGAGGACGCAATGGGACTCTGTGTGCACGTTCAAACGCAAATAGACGGGAAAGGGTGGAGATGCCAAAAGTATCAGCAAGCCATTTATCCATAAAGGCCTCCGGATTCCTCCCCTCAGAGCCCTCTGAGAACCCCACAAATCGCAGATTATTGCGTCTTAGGCGATTTTCTAAATCAGTCAGTTTATCCACAGTAGCTTCCTGATATTTACATAAATCATTAACTGTAACCTGCAGGGGGCGAATAGTGTCTTCCAAATCACTGACACGCTACTCAGTATTAGTCACCCTGTGTTTCAGATTATGTACATCTTGTTTAAGAAAGGATAGATCCATGCGAACTGAGTCAATTTGTGTAGTGAGGGCAGCCTGGCAAGGCTGTATAGTCTGCATTATTTGAGATAGGGAGTGCTCAGCCTGTTCCCCATTATGAGTAGTGACAGTACGTGACACCTGTGTATCCGCACCAGGGAGGAGGCATGCTGGAAGTTCAGCTAGACTAGAATCTATGTCTGGTGACTCACCCCTGATAGATGAAGGCTGTGCAGGGCAGACAGGCCGTGTCTGTGTGGTCTTCAGTCCATGAGGAGGATCAGTGCCATCTTGGGTCCGGACAGCAGAGGAGAGGGGAGCCTTGAAGGCCGAGGCATCTGCACTGGTAGACCCGATTTTCACCATCTCATATGCTGCTCCCCACTATCAGGAGTGGTATGGAGGTAATCTGGACAAGTTACAGAGGCTGGGTGGGCAGGATTAATGCAGGATGGCAGTGGATTGCACGGAGCTCCAAGATGGCGGTGGATTGAACGGAGCTCCAAAGAACTGCTGCTCCCCCTTTATTCATGGACTTTAGGCAGAGAGTGAGGAAACAACAAGAACTGTCTTTTATAGGAGTGACAGTGATGAGGGGATTTTGGAAAGTGTCCTCACCTCCTCTATCACTCATTACCAACACAAGAAGTCCTGCACTTCCTTATTTAGTCCATGATTTAGTCATGAATAACAGCGGGCTGAGCCCCACCAGAGCTCAGAGAGTGAGGATGGGTGGAGAACAACTAAGAAAAAAACTGGACAGATGCTGAAGACCACCATCATTGGGTTATTGACTCCTCCCTCACTACTTCCTCCATCAAGAGGAGTGGAGGAAGTAGAATTTTAAGTGACACTGGGTGGGATAGGTAGAATGAGGATCAGCAAAAAGCACAGTCACGGAGATGGTCCACCGTATCAAAGGCAGAAGAGAGGTCCAGGAGTAGGAGTACAGAATAGTAGGGGTGTTGAAAATAATTGCTTCATTGCGATGCAGCCTTGAACGATTCAAATCCGATGCTGAGGACCAGCCACATCGATGCAGGGACGTCATTCCGCCCCCCCTGCCTCTCCAAGGACAGCCCTGCCGGCTGCCAGTGCACTCTAAAGTTAAAAACAAATTAGTGTCAGTGACTCAGTTTCAGGGCACCCTTCCAGTGTGTAAGGGTTAATGTAAACGAATGCCTGATTTTACCTCATCTCCGGTCTTTACATCTCCGTCACAGTCACGTGCCCTCTAGCCGGTCGACCTCCTCCTCCTCCCCGCCGGCCTAGTGCACGAGACTGACGATGAAAATACCAGAGATAATAAGGTAATCACTCAGGCATCAGTTTACATTAACCCTTACACACTGGAAGAGTCACTGACACCAATTTTGCAAATATGTGCTGAATGTGCTAGTACAGTCCTGATGTGAAAAGTACTAGATCCCAGGGTATAAAGGTGCTAACAAGAATGTCTAGTATAAAACTTATATGAACTCACCCAATATAATATAGAAGTGCGAAAAGCAGTGCAAATTGGCAAAAATAAATCACAATATACAATACAGTGCAAGTGACATAGAAAACCTCAATTACTGATATTATTATCCCTAGAGGTTTTCTATGTCACTTGCACTGTATTATATATTGTGATTTTTTTTTGCCATTTTGCACTATTTTACGCACTTCTATATTATATTGGGTGAGTCCCTAATCCAGAGTGACACGCACGCCGACTCCATTTGCCTGCTGATTGCCGGACTGTGACTGTGTTAGGAGTGTTAGGAGAGTAAACATCAGACACACGGTAAAAGTACAGATAGCAGACAGTGTGCGCTCCAAACATTTAGAAGTCGCTGGTGTTTTTTAACCACTTGCCTACAGGGCACTTTCACCCCCTTCCTGCCCAGGCCAATTTTCAGCTTTCAGCGCTCTCACACTTTGAATGACAATTGCGCGGTCATACAACACTGCACCCATATGAAATGTTTATCATTTTTTTTCACACAAATAGAGCTTTCTTTTGGTGGTATTTAATCACCTCTGGATTTTTTATTTCTTGCAAAAAAAAAAAGAAAAAAAAGAAAAAAAATTTGAAAAAAAAAAAAAAATTTTTTCTTATTTTCTGTGAGTAAATTTTGAAAATAAATACATTTTTCTCCTTCACTGATGTGTGCTGATGAGGCGGCACTGATAGGCTGCACTGATGGGCACTGATAAGGTGGCAAAATGAATATATCGGTGCAAACAATTGGCTGAATGCAATCAACTAAAGGTGCTAATATAAGCTGCTATACCAACTGAGTTTACCACTAAAAAGCAATTCAATATTGTAACGTTGTTTTGGATTACTGATAAGGTGGCACTTATGAGGTGGCACTTATGGGCACTGATGAGGTGGCACTGATGAGGAGGTACTAATATGCCGCACTGATGGGCACTGATATGTGGCACTGATAGGCGGCAGTGATGGGCACTGAGAGGTGGCACGGAGGCGGCACTGACGGACGGCACTGATGGACACTGACGGGTGGCATCATCAGTGCCCATAGTGCTGCCAGTCAGTGCCCATCAGTGCCTATATGAGCAGGCACTGATGGGCACTGACTGGCAGTACTATGGGCACCGATTGTGGGCACTGATGGTAGGCATTAATGGCACTTTTTTTTACATTTTGTGTAATCAGGGCACTGATGATCAGTGCCCTGATTACTTGTATTTGTGTCCCCTATGAGGAGGAGCCGCTGATCGGCTCTCCTCGTCTCACACACTGACAGTGTGAGGCAAGGAGAGTCGAATAACGGCACTTCCTCATTTACATGTGACCGGCTGTGATTGGACACAGCCGATCACATGGGTAAAGAGTCAGGTCATTGACTCTTTACCGAGATCGGGATTGCGCCGAGTCCTAGCAACATGGCGCGGTCACGATCGCCGCTCCACACGCCCCCGGGGGCGCGCGAGAGAGGCTGTTCTGGTGCGCTGTCATATGACGGCATCCCAGGATAATAGCTACACCGCTCCGCCGTGATTTGACGGCGGGCGGATAGTAAGTGGTTAAACTGGTATTGTTTTAATAAAAGTCGTGAATGAATTACGCTATGTGGAGTCCCTTGTGTTTGCCCTAAGCTGTGTAGGAGGCGTTGATGCAAAGGACGCTATTTGCAGTGGACCCTAAGTCCTGGAGTCTTCCTGTATGCAACTGATGGTTTATTTGCAACAAGGCTCAAGTGTATATTTAATCCGGTAAGCCTCCACCTTCTCCACGGGGTGTATTTGGTGATAAGAGGTTCCCACCACCAATATTCTTCTGCATGCCTGGAAATGTGCATGGACTGGTGTAAGGCATAGTACAGGAAACAAAAGGATTGATTTTTTATTTGCACAGAGCACTGGAGCACCTGATTTATGGTTTATAATTAAATGCACTTTACCAAGTGATATTGTTTACACACTTATGCACTTTAGATTATGATTAATATTTACTGCTGCTAAGTGGTATATATATATATATATATATATATATATATATATATATATATATATATACATACACATATATATATTTTATGCACTTTATATATTGCACATTATTTATTGATATTTGTATGCACTTGGTATAATCATATTATAAAATATTGTAGCAGGGTGATCTATACACAATATGATTACTGCGCTGCTGGTTTTAGTAATATTCGCACCTTTATACCCTTTGATCTACTACTTCTCACATCAGGACTGTACTAGCACATTCAGCACATATTTGCAACATTTGCACACTTTTTGCTTATTTTGCACATCATTTATGTTAGTAGCGCTGTATCTTTCTATTCATTTATGATCCTTCTATGTGCAGTGATTGACACATTTTGATATAGCTGCTGCGAGTATTATATCGTATACTAGTATGCGATTCCACACATAGTCGCGCTGATACTTTCACCTTTTTGAAAACCATTGGGCTTGGCATGGGCATTGGTCAGTAATCGTGATGCATTGCGGAATCAAATCATTGCCTTGATAATCGTAATTGAATCATGAGAAGAGTGAAGATGCGCAGCCCTACAGAATAGTGTCCATTGGTTTTAGCTGTTAGTAGATCGTTTGTGAGTTTTAGGAGGGTGGTTTCTGTGGAGTGTTGAGAGTGAAAACTAGACTGAAGGGGATCAATAAGTTTCTCAGTCAGATGGTTGCTCAGTCGGTTTCAAGAGTTTAGAAGAAAAGGGGAACAAGGGGATGGGGGATCGGCCCAGGGAGGAGGTGTAGATTGAGCATAGGAGAGGTCCAAGAACAGAACCCTAGGGAACCTTGATGGAGAAAAGAAGAGGAGTGGAGGAAGTAGAACTGTAAGTGACATCGAAGGTGCCGTGGGATAAGTAGGATGAGAACCAGCAAAAAGTACAGTGTCGGAAACCAAAGGACTGGAGTTTTACGAGAAGGAGGGGGCGGTACACCGTATCAAAAGCAGAATAGAGGTTCAGGAGTAGGAGTACAGAATAGTGTCCATTGGTTTTAGCTGTTAAGTAGATAGTTTGTGAGTTTTAGCAGAGCAGTTTCTGTGGAGTGTTGAGGGCAAAATCTAGACTGAAGGGGATCAATAAGTTTGTTCTCAGTCAGATGGTTGCTCAGTCGGTTTCAGGAGTTTGGAGGAAAAGGGGAACAAGGGGATGGGGTGTAGGTTGTTAGGATTGGTGGGGTCCAGTGAGGGTGACTAGCGCATGTTTTAGAGATTTCACCCAGTCCTTGCCCTACTCTAGACCAATCATTGAGCAGTATGGGCGGAGGAATGTATTTAGTGTTAATGACCCACCTGTGCTGATCTCTGTAGGAGTGTCCTCCTCTTTAAATGTCCTTGTTATTCCATCCTCCTCCATAGACTGCTGATCATCCCTCGCATTCTTTTCTTCTTCTGCTTTAATATCAACTTTTATATCTATCAGATCTTCACCCTAAACCAAGGGAAGATTGGAAAATAGCATCTGTAAAATATATAGGTTTATTTATTTCAAGTACTTATATAGCGCTATCAATTTACGCAGCGCTTTACATATACATTGTACATTCACATTAGTCCCTGCCCTCAAGGAGCTTACAATCTAAGGTCCCTTACTCACATACATACACAGTAGGGCCAATTTTATTTATACAGGATCCAATTAACCTACCAGCATGTCTTAATATTGTGACATCACAATAAAAATCCACACATTGTCTCCACAATTTCAAGTTCTAGATGCTCCGTCCCACCAACCTTGTAATGGTGAGAGATGGTGTGACCTTCCTGTGTGGAATCCTGGGAATACAGAGGACGGGGACATCTCTCTGGTGGGTTTGTTGCATTACATGACTCCATCATATCCTTGTGTCCTGAAAAGTCCTCCATCACTCCATACTCCTCATCCTCCTCTTTATACTCTTCTTTTAAAACAATATTATCATTCACTAGGTTTCCACTCTGAATATAAAAATAAACATTCCTTGTAATACACATGCTGTGTAAAAATCATAACTACCAATAATTGTCAATCATTTACCTGATGATGGTGAGGGATGGTGTGATCTTCCTGTGTGGAATTCAGGGAATACAGAGGACGGGGACATCTCTCTGGTGGGTTTCTGTAGCTGGAGGATTCCACCATGGTGTCCCGATTTTTGTGTCCTTTTAGAAACTCTGACTCCTCCAAGACCCCATCCTTGTCATCCTCCTCTTTTATCTCTTCTTTAACATCAACTTTAGAATCATTCAGGTTTGCACTCTGAATATAAAATACAAATTATATAAATTATAACAATGCAGATAATGTACAGATCCTAATGATACTATCAGTGATTGTTCCTCATCTACCTGATGATGGTGAGGGATGGTGTGACCTTCCTGTGTGGAATCCCAGGAATACAGAGGACGGGGACATCTCTCTGGTGGGTTCCTGGTATTAGGAGGCTCCATCATATCCTTGTATCCTTCAGAAAGTTCCTTTATCACTCCATACTCCTCATCCTCCTTTTTATACTCTTCTTTAGAAACAATATTATCATCCCCGAGTTTTCCACTCTGAAAGATATAACAATAGTTGTGTATACATTTTGTATTTTGTATAAATCATAATTACCAGTGGTTGTTCCTCGTCTACCTGATGGTGAGGGATGGTGTGACCTTCCTGTGTGGAATCCCGGGAATACAGAGGACGGGGACATCTCTCTGGTGGGTTCCCATTACTGGATCCATCTGTAGGAAACACACACACTGACTGAATACATTGTTTCTATGTGTTTATCAGATGATGGGGGATCTAGGTGGACCCTCTGTACTGCTCTCTCCTTTACAATAAAGTCTCCTCTTACCCGGTGATGTGAGGGGCGGCTGATTCTCCATCTTGACGTCCTTGTAGAGATCCTTGTGTCCTTCTAAATACTCCCACTCCTCCATGGAGAAATAGACAGTGACATCCTGACACCTTATAGGAACCTGACACACACAATGATACAGTCACCATCCAGACACATCCCTTGTCTGTTACTGGATAATGTCCCAGAATTCCCAGCACTGCTCACCTCTTCTGTCAGCAGCTCAGTGATTTTGAGGGTGACTTCTGGAATTCTCTTTTTATTTCTCTATTCTATCACGATAGAAGCTGGAGGCAATGTGACGGTCGTATGATTACCAGTCTTCACAGGAGGAAAACTCTGTAATTGTACAGGAATAGTAAAGTCAAATGATTTTCCAGGAATCCTCCTCACCTCTCCGGTCAGGTCTTTGTTTTATTATTAGAGATAAGAGTGATGTCATGTGACCTCCTTGAATCCTCCTGAAGTCTCCGGTGTTCCGAGAAAAAACCCTACCTGTGAAAATTCCCTACCCTCGTCACTTCCGGTGCACATATGTCGCACCTACATCATGGAACAGCTGAGCAGGTTACCATTGCGCATGCTCAGAGGTCCGGAGGGTAGGGATTTTTCACGGGGTAGTGTGTTGTAACGTTACACCGCATCAGCTGTTGCCGTGGTAACATTAAACATCTCGGCTGCAACATGAATCATCTCCGCTCCTACCCCTGTCACTTCCCTCATCTCGGCTACTAAATTTTAAAGCGGCAGCGGGTCTATGAAAATATAAATCACGGAGCCGAGATCTCCGTGATTTATATTTTCATACACCCGCCACTTTTACATTTAGTAGCCGAGATGAGGGAAGTGACAGGGGTAGGAGCGGAGATGATTCATGTTGCAGCCGAGATGTTTAATGTTACCACGGCAACAGCTGATGCGGTGTAACGTTACAACACACTACCCCGTGAAAAATCCCTACCCTCCGGACCTCTGAGAATGCGCAATGGTAACCTGCTCAGCTGTTCCATGATGTATGTGCACCAGAAGTGACAAGGTATGGAATTTTCACGAGGTATGGTTTTTTAACGTTACACCGGTCAGGTCCGTATTTTATTAATAGAGATAGGAGTGATGTCATGTGACCTCCCAGAATCCCCCTCACCTCTCCGGTCAGGTCTGTTTTATTACTAGGGGGTAAAAGTGATGTCATGTGACCTCCTGGAATCCCCCTGAAGTCTACAGTCAGGTCTGTGTTTTACTACTAGAGATAAGAGTGATGTTATGTCACCACCCAGAATCCTCACCGTTCAAGTCTCACTTTTCTTAAAGCCTCACTTTAGAACTGAGGTATAATATACTGTGACAATACGAGGCCCTGCCACTGTGAAAGGGGAAGTAGATATGAAATAAAGTTTGCACATATGCAGAGTGCGGAGCTACGGAATATGGATTCTGAATGCAGAAAGGTGGTTTCTCAACTTTCTCCAGGCTTTGGTATTTCCAGATTGGGTTTTGGAGTTTGGAGATTTCAAAGAGTTTTGGGAGGGAAGAAATCTCCAACCCAGTGTCCAGGTCTTGAAGGAGGCCAGCAAACTGAGTGCAGGTGTGCACAGCCATAATTTTGAAGGCCTTGGGAACAGTTAAAGGCTCTCATTAGGAGACAGGTGTACTCCACTAAAGAGACAACACTTCATGAAGGAGAAGACGTTCTCCGTCTATAAGGCTGAAGAAGTGGAGACGGCTAAGTGAGTCTGGGGGACTCTGGAAATGACTAGTGGAGTCAAGAGAACTGTGGGAATCTGGAGGTCTCAGAGCAGAGAGAGCTCGGAGTGTCATGAGAACCCCTACCAAGCAGCAGGGGGCTGCAACTGAAATGGCTGGGAAAGCCAGGAGTGCTAAGAGAGCTGAGATAGGGATACATGAGTTTGGAGATTTCAAAGAGATTTGGGAGCGTAGGGGGCAGGGGCAGTAAAATCAAAATCCCAAGCCACTCGTGTGTAGGCAGTCAGTGCCATGCTGTGTGTGTGAGGGTGTGAAGGTACTCCCTGATGGAGATATTCTACTGCATGCACAGGGACACAGCTAACCCTCCTGTCCCTTGTACTGCAAGACCAGCGAGACGTGGAGGGATTGTGTGTGAGATGGGGGAGGGGGTTATAAGGAGGTGTGATCAGAGTGGAGGAATAGGGGGGATCCGGGGGTGTGATCAGGGTGGGGGGGGGGGGGGAGATATATCTGGGTGACAAGATCAGGGAGGGGGGGTATCTGGGTGACAAGATCAGGGTGGGATGGAGGTGTATCTGGGTGACAAGATCAGGGTGGGAGGTATCTGAGTGACAAGATCAGGGTGGGGGATATCTGAGTGGCAAGATCAGGGTGGGGGATATCTGAGTGGCAAGATCAGGGTGAGAGGGGGTATCTGAGTGACAAGATCAGGGTGGGGGGGGGGGGGGGGTATCTGGGGGACGTGATATGGGTGGGGGGTATCTGGGGGATGTGATCAGGGTGGGTGGGTATCTAGGGGCGTGATTAGGGTGGGGGGGTATCTAGGGGCGTGATTAGGGAGGGGATATCTGTTGGATGTGATCAGGGGGGTATCTGGGGGATGTGATTAAGGTGGGGGGGGGTATCTGGATGATGTGATCAGGGTGGGGGGTATCTGGGGGATGTGATCAGGGTGGGAGGGGGGTATCTAGGGGCGTGATTTGGGTGGGGATATCTGTTGGATGTGATCAGGGTGGGGGGGGGTATATGGGGGATTTGATAAGGGTGGGGGTATCTGGGGGATGTGATCAGAAAGCAGGGGGGCATCTGGGGGATGTGATGGGGGTATCTGGGGGATGTTATCAGGGTTGGGGGTATCTAGGGGCGTGATTAGGGTGGGGATATCTGTTGGATGTGATCAGGTTGGGGGGTATCTGGGGGATGTGATTAGGGTGGGGGGGTATCTAGGGGCATGATCAGGGTGGGTATATCTGTTGGATGTGATCAGGGTGGGGGGGTGATCTGTTGGGTGTGATCAGGGTGGGGGATATCTGGGGGTGCGTGATCAGAGTGGGGTGTGATCTGGTTGCGGGTATCCGGGGGGTATCTAGGGGCCTGATCAGGGTGGGGGTATCTAGAGGTGTTATCAGGGTGGGGGGTATCTGGGGGGGTGTATCTAGGGGTGTGATCAGGGTGGGGATATCTGCGGGATGTGATCCCATTGCGGGTATCTGGGGGGTTGTGATTAGGGTGGGGGGGGGATCCAGGGGAACGATCAGGGTGGGGATATCTGTAGCATGTGATCAGGGTGGGGGGTATCTGGGGGTGTGATCAGGGTGGGGGGGTGTGATCAGAGTGGGAAGTATCTTGGGAGTATGAGATCAGGGTGAGGAGTATGTGGGGGGGGGGGGGGTGATCATGGTAGGGGGTATCTGGGGGGTGTGATCATGGTGGGGGGGGGTGATCATGGTCGGGATATCTGTTGAATGTGATCAAGAGGGGGTATCTGGGGGGTGTGATCAGGGTGGGGGGGGGGTTATTTAAAAAACACGGATTAGGGGGTTGCAGATTACTTGCCTTGCCCAGGGGATCAATATAGAAAAATGAGTTTTCAGGACATTTACTTCAAATGAAAATGTTCCCTCTTTCTTCATATGTGAATCTTATAAAATAAAGACACAAATATTCCAATCTCCCCTAAATAACCCCCCTCCACTAATAAAAGTGGTATAATCAGTTAGTATAGACTGATGAGGGGAGAAGGTGATTGGTGGGAAAGGAGACAAATCTCCACACTGAGGAGAATGTTCCGGCCCCGTAAGTGGGAAAATGTTCTGCCCCTGAAGGGGTTAATCTAGGTTTCCACACTATATATGTGTGTATCATCATCTGCTGGAGATAAAAGACGTCACAGTGACTATGGAGGAAGAGGACGGACATGACGGGGGTTACTGGGTGTAAATAGAAAATAAGATCTTATTACCTTCTCTGCTGTCACTTCCAACGACGTCGTCTCCCCCCCTTCTCCTGCCCACATGGAACTTCCTGTCTGTACATAACATCACTTCCTGTCTTCCATAGAGACTACCTGACTTAGTAGAAGTGGGATCACCACCTTGTGGAGCTCAGAGGAACTGCACCGCCGAGTAACATCACCACTTGAAAATGTTATTGCATGTGTGAAAGTGCTCCGTGCTCCAAACTGTGCCAGCTGTAGTGTAGCCTTCTTCCACCTCTTACACACGTGATGATGAGGGCGCTCCCACTCACCAGAACAATATGACTCCCAGTTTATACGCTACCAGAACCAGAAACATCCTTCACACTCTCCTCACCTCCGATAGCAAAGGAACTGGATCCTCCTCGCTCACTCTGCTGCGGTTTCTGTCAGTCTCCTCCTAGACTCGGCTTCCTTCTTCAACCGCTGTTCCAGCAGGAGCTCCGCCTCTTCATACACACTCATGTAAGGGTAGGGTGGTGGTTGTTTGTCATGTCCTCCATGTTTCCTTTCTCGTTGGGTGCCAAGCAAGGGTCACATGAGAGGTGTACCCTGGGGTGGGTTTTTTTTGGGCTATGCTAGGGTCCCTCTACTTCACACATGAGGCACTTTTACTGTGCTGTGTTCACCAATGCCTTTGTAGAAGGCTGAGGTTGCCATCAGGGAATACCCGACCTTAAGGTGGGCCTCTATTCTTACAGATGAACGTACACCACGTACACTTGCACAACAACTGTTTTCCAGGTAATTCTTGGGTCCCCGTGCTATGTGCGCAAAATAATATTCTCTGTGGATCCACTACTCCCTCCTCATTGAGTACCAACCAAGGCTCACATGAGAGGTCTACCCTGGGATTGTTTTTTCTGGGCTATGCTAGGCACGGCACCTTGTACAGGGTCCCTCTACTTCACACATGGGGCACTTTAACTGTGCTGTGTTCACCAATGCCTTGCCGTCAGGGAATATTTGACCTTAAGGTGGGCCTCTATTCCTACAGATGAACATACACCACATACACTTGCACAACAACTGTTCTCCAGTTAATTCTTGGCTTCTCCAGTTAATTTTTGGGTCCCTGTGTAAATGTACATCTTGCCATTGTAGCTTGCATTTAGGCTGGCTGTGCCGACCACAGCCACCTGTCCAGTGTTTCCCACTACCGGTCTCGGTAACAGTATGGAATCCTGCTGTGCAGACAGCATGGGCTCCAATATGCACTTGACTCTAACTCTAGAACTTACCATACCTCTGCACAGGATGGAGACCACTGCAAAGCAGTTTCGTTACGGTGGGAGACGGAAATCAGCGTAAGGCGTGCTGACAACATTTCCCTCGTGGCTAGAAGCAATTCCACAATCAAAAGAAACCTGGATTGCGCTGCACCACTTCACATTTATTGATCCTTCATGCAAAAGACAGTGGGAAGTACAGTAAGAGTCGATGAGTTTTGCGCTGTGACTAGCGCTTACTCATAACCTCATACCCAGAAGCAATTCCACCTACTGTATGACAGGTATATAGCCTCATTGTTCATGGCAACCACATGTAAAACTTCCACTAGAATGACTTTTAATGTGTTCACTCTGTAGTGCAAAGTTGTGCCAGTTACTTGTATTACACCCCTTGGAGTAATTCAGATCAGGCAAACGGCAAAGTTTTGGTGCTTTACTGACTAAAGTGAAGACAGTAGAGATGGGCTGAACACCCCTCGGTTCTGTTTGTGCCTGGAACATCGCAAAGCTTCGGACCCGAACGATGAACCCTATAGAAGTCAATGGGACCCGAAATGGAAAAATCAAAAGTCCCCATTTTGAAGGGTTATATGCAAGTTATTGTCCATAAAAAGGTTATGGGGGCCCGGGTGCTGCCCTGGGGGACATGTATGAATGCAAAAAAAAAACTTTTAAAAAAATTATCGTTTTTAAAGGAGCAGTGATTTTAATGATGCTTAAAGTGAAACAATAAAAAACTGGATTTTTTTTCTTACCGTAAAATCCTTCTCTAAAGTTAATTGACGGACACAGCAAAATATGTTCATTACTCGAATGGGTGATGCTGGGCTTCCTAGGAGTAGGACATTAGGCGGAAAAGGGTTAACAAAGTTAACAGAACTTTTAGCTACGCCTATAGGGCAGTCCAAGGGGGTATACTCCCACTTCCTGCTCTAGGATTCAGTTTTGTAGCAAGCATTGTCCGATGAATACATAACCCAACTCCACAGAGGGGTGGGTTCTGGGTCTGTCAATGAACAACAGAGAAAAGGATTTTACGGTAAGAAAAAAATCCAGTTTTCTCTTTCGTTCATTGACGGACACAGCGACATATCTTCATTAGTGGAATGGGACGTCCCAAAGCAGTATCAGCATGAGGGGTGGGAAACAAACACAGCAAGAAAAAATCCCAACAGGCTAAACATAGCCAACCAGGTAAACAAGGAGCTCAACCAGAAACAACTGGAGCTCACGTACCAGAAAAGAGGCAAAAGTCTCTGTCAACGCGGCCAGCAAAACCTTGCGGCCAAAAGCAGCATCCGCAGATGCAAAAATATTCACTTTGTAAAACTTAGTGAATGTGTGTACAGACTACCAGGTGGCCGCTTTGCAAACCTGAATCACTGACACCTGATGACGGAAGGCCCAGGAGGCACTGAGCGCCCTCGTAGAATTTGCCTTAACAAGGAAAGGAGGAACCTGACCACTTAATGGGATAAGCCTGCACAGCCGTCTGCCTGATCCATCTGGAAATGGTAGCAGCAGACGCAGCCTGTCCCTTACGAGGACCCTCCATCAGAACAAACAAGGAATTAGACTTCCGAATCGACTCAGTCGCCATTAAGTACACCCTGATGGCCCGAACCACATCAAGCAAAAGCAAAGCAGCCTCCTTGGGGTGCTTAGGCTTAGGACATAACGAAAGCAACACAATGTCCTCATTCAAGTGAAACGACTGAAAGGGGTGAAGCACCACCTTTTTTCCGATGAACCACCAGATAAGGCTACCGACAGGACAACGCAGCCAATTTCGAGACCCTGCATTCAGAAGTAGCTGCCACCAAGAAGGCCACTTTCTGCGACAAGGTAAGTAAAGGAATTTCACAAATATTCTCAAACGGCGGTCTTTGAAGGACTGACAGTACTAGGTTGAGATCCCACGAAGGCACTAGGGACCGCACCGGGGGAGCCAAATGACGAACTCCCTGCACGAATGTGCGATTCAAGGAATTTATTGCCAGCGGTCTTAGGAAGAAAACTGCCAAAGCAGAAATCTGACCCTTAATGTGCCCAAGGCTAAACGTTGATCAACACCTTTTTGTAAAAACTCCAGAAGACGGGATATCGAGAAGGACCGAAATTCCCTAAGACTCACATCAAGAAATATACGCTTTTCAAACTAGATGGTAAATTTTCCGGGAGGTAGACTTCCTGGCCCTTAATTAAGTAGGAATCCCAGGTTTCTGACAAACACCTATCCTTTAGAACCTGGCTCTCAATAGCCAGCCGTTAAAGCCAGCAATCGTAAAGCAGGATGGAAGATCGGTCCTTGAGACAGGAGATCTTCTCTAAAAGGAAGCCGCCAGGGAGTGTCGGCTACCAACCTTACCAGGTCTGTGCACCAGGACCTACGTGGCCAGTCTGGTGCCACCAGAATCACTGGAATCCCTTGTTGTATTGGAGGAAATGCATAAATCAGATGATACTGGCCCCAAGGAGCCACCAGAGCATCCGCGGCATCCACCAGAGGATCCTGAGATCTTGTAACGAACCTCGGGAACCTTCCAGTTGAGGCAAGAGGCCAACAGGTCCACATCTGGTGTCCCCCACCGAAGACACAGCAGATGAAAAACTTCCAAGTAAAGAGACCATTCTCCCTGAGAATAGTCCGCCTGCCAATTTTCCACCCCTGGAATAGGCACTACCAATAGTGCCAGAACAAGACGTTCCGCCAATTGCAGAATACAGACCACTTATTTTGCCATTAGGGCACTTCCTTGTCCAGGACCCCCCCCCCCCCCCCCACACACACATCCGGACAAACTGGCGTCCGTAGTCACCACTGTACAGAACAGTTGGAGGAAGGATTTTCCCTGATGAAGTGCCAGGGATCTGAGCCACCAAACCAGAGACCCTCTGGCCACTCAACAGGATCAATTTGTTCAGAGACTATGGGTGCTTGTTCCATTTGGTTAGAATCTCTTTTTGCAGAAGCCTGGTATGGAACTGAGCGAAGGGAACAGCCTAGAAAGTGGAAAACATCAAACCCAGCACCTGCATGCAGGTCCTCAGAGACAACTGACGATTGGATAACAGAAGGCAAATTGCCCGCTGCAACTTCAAGAGTTTTGACTCCGGAAGAAACACCCGGGCTGACGCTGAATCCAGAGTCAGCCCCAGAAAGTCCATCTTGTTGGATGGAGTCAAGGCTGACTTTTGGAAATTCAGAATCCAGCGGAACTCTTGCAGAGTTCTCACAGTGATATCCAGATCCTCCTTCAGGACCGATGACGATTCCGCCCTCAGAAGAAGATTGTCAAGGTATCCCAGAACCAAAATTCCCATTGCCTGAATAAGGCTAGCGCTGGGGGCCAACACTTTTGTGAACACCCGAGGAGCCGAGGCGAGACCAAAGGGTAATGCCACAAATTGATAGTGCTTCTCACCTATAGCAAAGTGAAGAAAATGTTGATGTCCGATGTAGATCAGAATATGAAGGTGAGCGTCCTTGATATCGATGGATGCTAAAAAGTCCCCCTGATGAAGGGAAGCCATGACTGATTGGATTGATTCCATTCTGAATTTTTGAACCCGCACAAAATGATTCAGGGCCTTGAGATCCAGAATAGGCCGAACCTTCCCTTCCTTCCTGGGGACCGTGAAGAGGTTGGAATAAAACCCCTGAAAACTTTCTGACTCGGGAACAGGAATTATCACCCTTTGGGACAACAAGTCCTGAACTGCTCCAAAAAGGCAGTGAAGGCGATCCTTGGACAGACGCAAATTAGAGGGGAAGAACCTTGGCGGGGGGAGGGACACTAACTTGATCTTGTAACTGGACTGAACCAACTCAAGAACCCATTTGTCTTGGATGAACGAGATATACGTGGATCCGGAAAGAAACAAAGACGTCCCCCCACCTCTAGAAAGGGTGAGGGCTACCCTTCAGGCAGAGGAGCGCTTCTTCATCAGGCCAGAGGAACTTGCCTTGGACTTACCACCCCAGGGTCGCTTGGAACCCCCCCAAACAGGTCGAGAGGGTTTGGACCCTTTGTCCTGCAACCCCCTTGGGACGAAAGAGCCACTTGTGAGCCGAAAAGACTGGACCACGTTTGAGGCAAAACTCTTTATTCTTAGCAGCCTGTGGGAGAAAGGTACTCTTGCCTCCCGTGAGACCCTTAACAATCTCCTCCATAAAGGCTTCTAACAGACGGTCACCCACAAAGGTGAAGATCCGTCAGAACCTTTTTGGAAGCCTGGTGCGCAGACCAGCATTTCATCCAGATCATGCGGTGTAAAGTCGCTGCCGTCACCGATGCCCTGCAGGCTAACGGAGCTGCATCCAAGGAGACATTGCAGATGTATTGCAACCCCTGAATTATTTGCTCCCCCATTTCCTGAGGGTGCTGACCCTCCTTCAAATCTTGGCGTAATAGCTTCGCCCACTCTGTCAAGGTCTGGGAGACCAAGGTAATGGCAAACACCGGTCTCAAAATTGAGCGGACCACGGTAAAAAGATAGCGCACCAGTGCTTCAGCCTTCCTGTCCATAGGATCCTTAAAGGACGGAGCATCCTCCAAAGGCAATAATGTGGCTTTGTTCAATCTTGAAACCTGGGAGTCCATCACTGGTGGTACCGACAGTTTCCTTACCAGGGACTCTTCAAAGGGATATCTCCTAGCAAAATGCTTAGGTATCCCAGCCATACTTTTCAGGGAGCCCCATTGACTAGCGACAATCTCGTCGAAATAAGCAGGGAAAGGAAACACTTTAGTAATTCTGGAAGGTCTGCATCGGCGTAACAGACGCAGCGTCCATTGCATTCTTCATTTTTAAAGTTTCCCGCACTCACACAATCAGTCCCTCTACCAGCGCTTTTTCCTGCGCCGAGGCGGAGGAAGAGGAATCATCCTCACTGTCAGAACACGTGAGATGCATGGACACGGACCCCGTGGGACGACTGATGTCTGTGGCAAATCTGCCTCAGATTCTGAGGAGGCAGATGAAATAGGAGAGGACAGTGGGTGCTTTTTGTCAGGTTTCTTTTGCAAAACCATGTTCGCTTTTGACACTGAAGATTGTAGGACCACCACCATGGCCGCCATAGCAGAATGGGCCCCTGAAGATCCCCCCTTTGATAGTGGGTCTGGTCGTGAGACATGTTCAGCCGGCTCCATCTTGGTGCCGCAATGGGAACACAGTGAAAAGTTGTAACAGAACTGTATTAGTATCAAAACCCCAACAATATTGATGCCTGTGAGACTACAGATCTCAGAACACTGCTAATAGCTTAATCAGGCAGGGAGATACCGCCCCAGGACTCCCCACCACCTGCGTCTTCAGGAGAGAGGAGAAGAGGCGCCAAGTCTCTTGCAGCACGCTGCTCTGACTGAAGAGCGTCCGTGCTACCACAAGAGGCCGCCCGCCATCTGTGATGAAGTGCAGCTACTAGAAAATGGCCGCCACGCATTAGCTCCGGCCAGCCAGACTACGGGAAAGTGGCCCCGTGCATGTCCAGGAGCCCCGGGCCACTGCTGGTTTGCAATGCACAATGGAGGCACCTGCGGGAACGATAAACACCCACCCAAACCCCTCACAAGGCCCACCTGGGACCCCCCCAGTACCGAAAGCACTCCCGGCCCCACAAACACCATGGCGACTAGTCGTAGAGCACCTACAGCACCCCATCACAGAAATAAAACCCGCCTGGATGCCCCCCTTAGGGGGGGGAGATGGGGGAAAATGCGAGGGGAGGGAAGGGGATGGAAAAAAAAAACATTAAGGGTAGTTAAAACACTAGGGGAGGGCAGCTCACCTGTAAGACCACCGACCCCGGGAGGACCCGCACCAGCCCTTATTCCTGAGGGAGAAAATGGGTGGTTACTCACCATCCATTGAAGACTCGGCGGGATTAACTCCAGGCAAGTCACCTCCTTATCTTGGAACAAGGGGTGCTGCTGGCCCGAGGAGCGCTGTGACTCTAGCCGTGATCAGGTCATGTGCGTCCGTGCGAGGTGTCCCACTCGCAAGCCAGCCCTGTGACGGTGGCGGGTATGAGACCCCTGGCCTTTTCATCCAACTCGTGACCAAAGACCAAGCAATCTCACACCCTGCCGTCACTTGCGTAACAATGCCACTCTCATCTGCACCCGTCACACAGATTGTCCAGCTTGCGGGACCACAATCTAGATGCCAGCAGACTGAGAGCAATTGTCACCTGGCTAATTAAACAATTAACCCTTTCTCTGCCACCACCTCTACGTTATAATAAGCCCAGAGGACGCTCGTAATTTTAGAAATACCAATTATGACTTTAGAATAACCATCTGTAACACACACTGTCACCTCAGACAAGAATGTTCGGATGGGTTATCCTAAACAGTAGTGCTCTTTCAGGAGGCAGGTTCTTTTGGGTCAGTTTGCGTTTAAGAGCTTAGAGACAAAGTTAATACTTTTCAAAATAAGGTTTAATTATAAGAAAGGTGAAGATTGGTGCAAATAAAAATATTTACAGAAAAATGGGTTACAAAGAAATGGAGATGCAACACAGCAATTTAGAAATATGAAGATAAAGAGTGAATATACTTGCATTTAAAAAGTCCTTTTCAGAGTTACAGAAACTGAACATGCGATCGGTCCTTCTCTTAAAGCGATGTTATTGCTTGGATGGTAGAATGAAGACTGCCTGCTCTATCAGTTCCTGTCTTTTTCTCTGAGTTCAAAAGTGGTGGTGACCGACACCCCTGACCAATTACAATCAGAGTGGCAAAAGGGCTGTCCAGTGGTTTATGACTATTTCAAATGTACTTTTGTGGCCAGAGTCATACCACTCTTAATATCTTGACATATGTAAGGGTTACATTCATGAAACTGATATTTTATAACGAAGCATGTCATTTGCTTTCAAACAATATCAAACATGAATATCTTTTATCACAGAGGGGATATCTTATCGCTCGTTTCAATTTCCTGTATTACAGGGTGACCATGTGTGGTCTTGCTACGATCAGTGTGTTATGCGGCATTCACATATCTACTTTTTCTTAATATGTTATATTCAGGTAAACAGTTATGACTTGGATATGGATTGTGAGATTTAAGTGTTACTTTTTATTCGCTCCAAGGAGGGGGGAAGGAAATGACAGACTTTAAAGAACTGGTCGCCTGTGTCACTGCACAAGATGGATGCCGAGAAGACAAGATGGTGTCCGAACGCTCGACACCATTACAAGCCCCTCCAATGGGAGCATGTCGCAGCTGACCTAGCGCAGAGCTGAGGTCTGCATGCGCTCGCTTGTCGGACTGGGGGTGACCATCAGGATCTAGAATATCCAAGGCATCGCCCAGTCCGACAGTTGATTGTAGTTCTCACGGCAACAAAAAACTCATTTAAAAATTACAAAAAATGCCAGGACCAGCGATCCCAGCAGGGAACTAGGTCCTTACTCCTAACTAGGCAGAAAAAAGCTGAATCTTAGAGCAGGAAGTGGGAGTATTCCACCTGGGACTGCCCCATGGGCGTAGCTAAAAGTTCTGTTAACTTTGTTAGCCTCTTTACCGCCTAGTGTCCTACTCCTAAGAAGCGCAGCATAACCTATTCGACTAATGAAGATATGTCGCTGTGTCCGTCAATGAACGAAAGAGAAATGAAAAATTCCTTTAACCACTTCCCGTAAACTGACGTACCTGTAGGTTGGCTTGAAGAAGTGGTTGTACTAGGATGATGCCTGCAGCTAGAGGCATCGCTCACCATTTTTTAGAGCCAGCGGCGCCGATTTAAAAAACTTAAGATGAAGATTTTGGCATTTTGAATACTTTGAAGTGCAGTGGAGGGGTCTGGGGTCTACTTTGAAGTGCAGTAAAGACCCCAGATCCCTCCAACAAGAGTACCTGTCACTGCCTATTACTGTCACAAGGGATGTCACAGCGCAAAACTCATCAACTCTTACTGTACCCCTACTGTCTGTAATGTCTTTTGCATGGAGGATCAATAAAGGTAAAGTGTTGCAGCGAATTTCGGGTTTCTTTTGATTGTGGAATTGCCTCTAGTCGCAAGAGAAATGTTGTCAGCACTCCCTACGCCGCATTCCGTCTCCCACCAGAATGGAACTACTTTGCAGTGGTCTTCATCCTGTGCAGAGGTACAGAAGTTCTAGAGTTAGAGTCAAGTGCATGTTAGAGCCCATCCTATGTGCACAGCGGGGTTTCATGCTGTTACTGAGACCAGTAGTGGGAAACACTGGACAGGTGGCTGTGGTTAGTGTTTGGCACAGCTCGCCTAAATGCAAGCTACAGTGGGAAGATGTACATTTACACGGGGACCCAAAAATTAACTGGAGAACAGTTGTTGTGCAAGTGTACGTGGTGTATGTTCATCTGCAAGAATAGAGGCCAACCTTATAGTCGAGCATTCCCTGACAGCAACCTCAGCCCTGTCCCAAGGCACTGGTGAACACAGCACAGTAAAAGTGCCCCATGTGTGAAGTAGCGGGACCCTGTACAAGGTGCCTAGCATAGCCCAGAAAAACCCACCCCAGGGTAGACCTCTCATGTGATCCTTGCTTGGCACCCAACAAGGAGGGAAACATGGAGGACATGACAAACAACCTCCACCCTACCCTTACATGAGTGTGTATGAAGAGGTGGAGCTCCTGCTGGAACAGCAGTTGGAGGAGGAAGCCGAGTCTAGGAGGGAGACTGACAGAAAGCGCAGCAGACTTGCAGGAGTGACCAAGGAGGATCCAGTTCCTTTGCTATTGGAGATTAGGAGAGTGTGAAGGATGTTTCTGATTCTGGTAGCTGAAAAACTGGGAGCCATATAGCTCTGGTGAGTGGGGGCACCCTCACCATCTTGTGTGTAAGAGGTGGAAGAAGGTCGTGGCTACACTACAGCTGGCACAGTTTGAAGCACAGAGCACTTTCACACATGCTATAAACTTTTCAAGATCGATGAAGTAGGTGTAAAGTGGAAGTAGCAGATCCACAGAGAATATTATTTTGCGCACCAAGCACGGGGACCCAAGAGTTATCTAGAGAACAGTTGTTGTGCAAGTGTACGTGGTATATGTTCATCTGTAAGAATAAAGGCCCACCTTAAGGTCAAGAATTCCCTGACGACATTCTCAGTCTTGTCCCAAGGCATTGATAAATATGGCACATTAAAAGTGCCCCATGTGGGAAATAGAGGGAACCTGTACAAGGTGCTTAGCATAGCTTAGAAGTACCCACCCAGGGGTAGACCTCTCATGTGAGCCTTGGTTGGTGCCCAATGAGGAGGGAGTAGTAGATCCACAGAGAATATTATTTTGTGCACCTAGCAAGGGGACCCAAGAGTTAACTAGAGAACAGTTGTTGTGCAAGTGTATATGGTGTACATTCATCTGTAAGAATAGAGGCCCACCTTAAGGTTGAGTATTCCCTGACGACAACCTCAGCCTTGTCCAAGGCATTAGTTAATACGGCACAGTAAAAGTGCCCCATGTGTGAAGTAGAGGGACCCTGTACAAGGTGTCTTGCATAACCCAAAGTAACCCACCCTGGGTAGACCTCTCATATGACCCTTGCTTGGCACCCAACGAGGAGGGAAACATGGAGGACATGACAAACAACCACCACCCTACCCTTACATGAGTGTGTATGAAGAGGCGGAGCTCCTGCCGGAACAGCAGATGGAGGAGGAAGCTGAGTCTAGGAGGCCGACTGACAGAACCACAACAGACTTGCAGGATTGACCAAGAGGATCCAGTTCCTTTATCATCAGAGGTGAGGAAAGTGTGAAGGATGTTTCTGACTAGCTGAAAAACTGGGAGTCAATTGCTCTGGTGAGTGGGGGCGCCCTCACCATCATGTGTGTAAGAGGTGGAAGAAGGCTACATATAACATAATTTAACATAACATAATATAATAATAATAATAATATAAACTTGCAAAATTATATTAGTCAACTAGACCCTGAAAAAAACCGCAGGGGTCAGTTGAACTGCCATCAAAAGACAATGAGAAAACAGGATTTAATAACACAAATGGTACTAATAAACACAATCTCTTGAAATATGCATGTGAATCTCTCAGAAAACGATATATGTTGTTACTGGGAACTCCGGGCCGGCCTATAATTACTGTATCCTAATGAGAGATGAGATAATCTAGATAACAGTAACGTGTCCCCTTTAAGAGCACAAAATAGCAATGTTCTACTTGCAAGGCCTTGCTAAGATCTTCACCGTCAATTGAGCTCATATAATAACAGGTTTCCAATAGGACTCAATGTATAGCAAGAGATGCAGGATAGCTGATTATAATCCTAAGGGATTTGGTAATTTATTCAGTTGCAAAGTGTCAGTATTCAGTTTAAAAGAGAACTGTGACAAGTGTGGTCTGAACTCTGAGCAGGTGCCCTCTCACCAATCTGATGTCCATCAAAGAGGGTCCTGGAATGACAGGCGATGCAGTCTTCCATGCTCTGTAGCCTCCGGATGGCTGCGCTCTGCTGTCTCGGTGTGTCCCACCGACCTCACGCAATCAGCGATGCAGCAAGGATGTCTGCAATGCAAGCGATGAACATGGAGGTGTGCAGTAGGCAGCAGTCTCTCCTCTCTCCTCTCTCTCTCTCTCTCTCTCTCTCTCTCTTCTCTCTCATCTCTCTCTCTCTCTCTCTCTCTCTCTCTCTCTTCTCTCTCTCTCTCTCTCTCTCTCCTCTCTCTCTCTCTCTCTCTCTCTCCTCTCTCTCTCTCTCTCTCTCTCTCTCTCTCTCTCTCCTCTCTCTCTCTCTCTCTCTCTCTCTCTCTCCTCTCTCTCTCTCTCTCTCCTCCTCTCTCTCTCTCTCTCTCTCTCTCTCTCTCCTTCTCTCTCTTCTCTCTCTCTCTTTCTCTCTTTTCTCTCTTTCTCTCTTTCTCTTCTCTCTTTCTCTTTCTCTTTCTCTTCTCTTCTCCTCTTTCCTCTTTCCTCTTTTCTCTTTCTCTTTCTCTTCTCTTTCTCTTTCTCTTCTCTTTCTCTTTCTCTTTCTCTTTCTCTTTCTCTTCTCTCTCTTCTCTTTCTCTTCTCTCTTTCTCTTTCTCTTTCTCTTCTCTTTCTCTTTCTCTTTCTCTTTCTCTTTCTCTTTCTCTTTCTCTTTCTCTTTCTCCTTTCTCTCTTTCTCTTTCTCTCTTCTCTCTTCCTCTTTCTCTTTCTCTCTTCTCTTCTCTTTCTCTCTTTCTCTCTTTCTCTCTCTCTTCTCTTTCTCTCTTTCTCTTTCTCTCTCTTTCTCTTTCTCTCTTTCTCTTTCTTCTCTTCTCTTTCTCTCTCTCTCTCCTCTCATTCTCTCTCTCTCTCTCTCTTTCTTCTCTCTTTCTCTCTCTCTCTTTCTCTCTCTCTCTCCTCCCGTGGCCTGTTCAGCAGATCCTTTATAGTCTCTCCCACAATCCTCTTCTGGAGCCCAAGGCTTGCTGGGAAGTACAGTTCCTAAACAATCAGCAGTGCAGTAATATCCTTGAAAGAGACTACAGTTCCCACGTTGCATTTCTTCCAGTCTCAGGAGTATGATTCATGAAACCCGAGACCAACACCAGAGGTACACAGAGACAATCCGAACGAGCAGAAGGTAAATCTGCATTATCAAAGAATGGCAGTCCGCTACATTTATAGTAGGAGAAGGTGCATTATAGTCAATGCAGGTTACCTATACACTAAAAACATATTGCCCAAAACCTTATGAGATCCTATGTTACTGGAATCCACTAATAAACATGGCAATGCAAAAGAAAGAGGGAGGGGGGAGGTGTACTGTAGTGCCCATACCATATAGGGGCAACATAAAAAGTAAATTATGTCCATTACAGTAACAAAGAAACTAACAATCAAATACCTGATTCAATCATCCAATAATTATCTTTTGATAAATCAATGTGAGGGGGCGGTGTGGTAAAATCTGGGTGACTATCTATACAAAAAGTCACACCATCCAGACATATAACCACATAAATACATTGATTCCTTACATCCACTAATGGATATGGTGATGTTACTCGGGGGTGCAGTTCCTCTGAGCTCCACAAGGTGGTGATCTCACTTCTAGTAAGTCAGGAAGTCTCTATGGAAGACAGGAAGTGATGTCAGATACAGACAGGAAGTGATGTCAGGTATATAAAAGGAAGTGAGAGGTGAGAGGTGAGTTGCGAGGAAGTAGAGAGAAGACATTGGTGGAAGGGGCAGCAGAGGAGGTAATAGGATCTTATTTTCTTTTTACACCCAGTAACCTCCCCGTCATGTCCGTCCTCTTCCTCCATAGTCACTGTGACATCTTTTATCTCCAGCAGAGGATGATACACACATATATAGTGTGGAAACCTAGATTATCCCCTTCAGGGTTAGAACATTTCCCCACTTACGGGGCCGGAACATTCTCTTCATGTTAGAGATGTCACCTTCTCACCTCATCAGTCTAAACTAACAGATTATACCACTTTTCTTTATTGGGAGGTGGGGGGTTATTTAGGGGGGATTGGAATATTTGTGTCTTTATTTTATAAGATTTCACTTTCTCCATCAGCTTATCCCCCACAGCTATTACCTTTTTGTATCAATTGACCCTCCCTTTTAGACTGTAAGCTCTAACGAGCAGGGCCCTCTGATTCCCCTTGTTTTAAACTGTATTGTAACTGTAATGTCTGCCTTCATTTTGTTAAGCGCTGCGCAAACTGTTGGCGCTATATAAATCCTGTATAATAATAATATAAGATTCACATATGAAGAAAGAGGGAAAATGTCATGTGGAGTAATGTCCTGAAAACTATTTTATTCTATATCTCCAGGGCAAGGCAAGTAATTGTGACCCCTAACCCATGGACTTTTAGATATGGTCACCCCCCCCCCCCAAAATACCTGAAACCGGATCACATTCCCCCAAATACCCCCCACTCTGATCACACCCAACATGACCATGCCCTCCAGATACCCCGCCCTAATCACGCCCCAGCAGATACCTCCCCCCCCCCCCCCCCCTGCTGTGATCACGCTACCCAGATACCCCCTGTGCCCTGATCACGCCCTCCAGATACCCCTCCACCCTGATCACGCCCAACAGATATCCCCCCCACCCTGATTACACCCCATAGATACGCCCCCTCAGATCCCCCCCCCACCCTGATCACGTCACCCAGATACCCCCCACCCTGATCACATCACCCAGATAGCCCCGCACCCCACCCTGATCACGTCACCCAGATACCCCTGTGACGGTCTGACCCCCTCTCACCATCACGGGTTCCTCTTTTTCAGAACAGCAAATAATGCATGTAGGCAAAATAACACCGGCATAGCATAACACCCCCCCATACATGAGCCAAGGGTTAATGCTGGGTAAAAGATACTTTATTAACCAGTCTCACACACTATATATACAACACAGGGATCCACCCCCCCCCCCTCCTGACCAGGTCAGAGCCCTGATTACATTATCATGTAGATGAGATTGTGTACAGAAAGATAATCAATCTGAACCAATTATCTAGCCATCTGGACAGAAGTTCATTAGCAATTAACAAGGAGACACCTAGCACACCTTAATATACAAACAATAGGAAGACCACCAGGGATAGACTTCCTGTCTCCTATACCAAAGAACATGGAACAGAGGCCAAGGTGAATAGCTCTTTCAATGAACATAGTCAGAATCAAACAGGCCAGGGACAGTCTTCACATCTTTCTCGAGACACATTCCTGACAAACATTACTGTCCCATTTGAGTAATCCATACCAAATGTACAAAATGAGTCCAGAGTTATAGGGTTCACCTTCACCCCACCCTGATCACGTCACCCAGATACACCCCACCCTGATCACACTCCCCAGATGATTCCCCCCCCCCATTCTTCCACTCTGATCACATTTCCTGATAACACCCCCCCCCATCACACACACACAATTCCCCCATGTCTCCCCGGTCTTTCAGTACAAGAGACATGAGGGTTAGCGGTGTCCCTGTGCAGGCAGAAGAATATCTCCAGCAGGCAGCAACCAGCGGGGAGTACCTTCGCATTGACTTTAGAGATCCTCCTCCTACTGCGGCAAAGTGGCTCGTTATCGTCTGGCAACGTAGACCTACGTCACCAGACTCTCCCCTCTCTCAGCGGCGCACGCGCCCCACCTGAGGCTCGCTCCCGCTGTATTCAGACACAGCGGGAGTGGGGCCAGGGGAGAAGAGGCGGTGATCACCGCCACTCTTCCCCGATCGTCGGAGATCGAGTGAGGAAATCCGCCCACTTGTGTAAACAAAGCGGGTGGATCTCCTATGTGACAGACAGGGACAGGTTACAGGATTCAGCATAGCTGAACCTACGATCTGTGTCTGTGTCACACAACCCCCTCCCCCCACACACGTCAGTAAGCATGAGGCATAGGTTTAACCCCTTGATCACTAATAAAGTTAACCCCTTCCCTGCCAGTGTCATTATTACAGTAACAGTGCATATTTATAGCACTGATTACTGTAGTAATGTCACTGGTACCCCCAAAAGTGTCAAAAATGTCAGTTAGTGGTCCGATCTGTCCGCCGCAATGTCGCAGTCCCGCAAAAAAAAAAAACGCAGATCGCCGCCATTGCTAGTAAAAAAAAAAAAATAAACAATAAAAATTACAAAAATGACAAATCTTTCCCGTAGTTAGTAAACGCGAAAACTTTTGCGCAAACCAATCAAAATACGCTTATTGTGATTTTTTTTTTTTTTTTTACCAAATATATGTAGCAGAAAACAAATATTATATATCAGAATGTAAAAAATTGTTTTTTTTTTTCAAAATTGTCGCTCCTTTTTTTCAAAAATTAAAAATCGCACAGGTGATCAAATACCACCAAAAGAAAGCTCTATTTGTGGGGAAAAAGGGACATAAATTTAATTTGGGTACAGCATCGCACGACCGCGCAATTGTCTGTTAAAATAACGCAGTGCCAAATCGCAAAATATAGCCTGGTCAGGAATGGGGTAAAATCTTCCGGTCTTAAAGCGGTTAAAAATACGCTCATTGAGAATTTATTTGTCAAAGACATGTAGCTAAATACATTTTGGCCTAAATATATGACAAAAATTGAATATATTGGATATTTTGTAACTGTCAAAGTAGAAAATGTCAATTTTTTTCGCAAAATTTTCATTTTTTTTTTTATTAATATCGCAAAAAATGAAAAGAGCAGAGGTGATCAAATACCACCAAAAGAAAGCTCTGTTTGTGGGGAAAAAAGCACGTAAATTTCGTTTGGGTACAGGGTTGCATGATCGCGCAATTGTCAGTTAAATTCACGCAGTGCCAAGTTGCAAAAAGTGGCCTGGGCGTAAAGCAGGAAAATCCTGCGGTGTTAAAGTGAATAACTCAACACCAAGTTCACTATATGGACCCCTTATGTATTTATACATGTTGATCATATCCCCCTTAATCTCCTCTTCTCAAGAGAGAATAAATTCAGTTCCTCCAATCTTTCCTCATAGCTGAGCACCTCCATGCCTCTTATCAGTTTGGTTGCCCTTCTCTGCACTTTCTCCAGTTCCCCGATATCCTTTTTAAGAACTGGTGCCCAAAACTGAACTGCATAATTTAGATGAGGTCTTACTAATGATTTGTACAGGGGCAAAATGATATCTCTCTCTCTGGAGTCCATGTCTCTGTTAATACAAGAAAGGACTTTGCTTGCTTTGGAAACCGCAGCTTGCTATTGCATGCTATTATTAAGCTTATGATCTACCAGGACATCCAGATCCTTCTCTGCTATGGATCCCCCCAGTTCTACTCCACCTAGTATGTATGATGCATGCATATTCTTAGCCCCCAAGTGCATAACTTTACATTTATCAACATTAAACCTCAAACTTGTCTCTTGGCAGGTCCCTCGAACCGAGCCTCAGAGTATCTGTGTGGTTTTGTGTTCCTCTCTCAGCTCTTCTGGCTTTCCCAGCCATTTCAGTTGCAGCACCTTGCTGCTTGGTAGGGGTTCTCATGACACTCCGGGCTCTCTCTGCTCTGAGACCTCCAGATTCCCACAGTTCTCTTGACTCCACTAGTCCTCTCCAGTGTCCCCCAGACTCACTTAGCCATCTCCACTTCTTCAGCCTTATAGACGGGGAAATTCTCCTCCTTCATGAAGTGTTGTCTCTTTAGTGGAGTACACCTGTCTCCTAACGAGAGCCTTTAACTGTTCCCAAGTCCTTCAAAATAAGGGATGTGCACACCTGCACTCAGTTTGCTGGCCTCCTGCAAGACCTGGACACTGGGTTGGAGATTTCTTCCCTCCCAAAACTCTTTGAAATCTCAACTCCAAAACCCAATCTGGAAATACCAAAGCCTGGAGAAATTTGAGAAACCACCTTTCTGCATTCAGAATCCATATTCCGTAGCTCCGCACTCTGCATACTGTATGTGCAAACCCTATGTCATATCTACTTCCCCTTTCACAGTGGCAGGGCCTCGCATTGTCACAGTATATTATACCTCAATTCTAAAGTGGGGCGTTAAGAAAACTGAGACTTGAATGGTGATGTGAGGCTTCTGGGTGGTGGCATAACATCACTCTTATCTCTAGTAGTAAAACACTGACCTGACCAGAGACTTCAGGGGTATTCTAGGAGGTCACATGATATCACTTTTACCTCCCAGTAATAAAACACAGACCTGACCGGAGAGGTGAGGAGGATTCTGGGAGGTCACATGACGTCACCCTTATCTCTATTAATAAAACACAGACCAGAGAGGTGAGGAGGATTCTGGGAAGTCACATGACATCACTCTTATCTCTATTAATAAAACACAAACCTGAACGGAGGGGTGTGGAGGTTTCCAGGAACTTCATTTGACTTTATATTTGTGTTTAATTACAGAGCTTTCCTCCTGTGAAGACTGGTAATCATATGACCGTCACATTGCCTCCAGCTTCCATCGTGATAGAATAGAGAAATAAAGAGGATTTCAGAAGTCACCCTCAACATCACTGAGCTGCTGACAGGAGAGGTGAGCGGTGCTGGGAATTCTGGGACATTATCCAGTAACAGACAAGGGATGTGTCTGGATGGTGACTGTATCATTGTGTGTGTCAGGTTCCTATAAGGTGTCAGGATGTCACTGTCTATTTCTCCATGGAGGAGTGGGAGTATTTAGAAGGACACAAGGATCTCTACAAGGACGTCGTGATGGATAATCAGCCGCCCCTCACATCACCGGGTAAGAGGAGACTTTATTGTAAAGGAGAGAGCAGTACGGAGGATCCACCTAGATCCCCCATCATCTGATAAACACATAGAAACAATGTATTCAGTCAGTGTGTGTGTTTCCTACAGATGGATCCAGCAATGGAAACCCACCAGAGAGATGTCCCCGTCCTCTGTATTCCCAGGATTCCACACAGGAAGGTCACACCATCCCTCACCATCAGGTAGATGAACAACCACTGGTAATTATGATTTTTACCGAATTTATACACAATTACTGTTTCTATTATATCTTTCAGAGTGGAAACCTCGGGGATGATAGTATTGTAGTTAAAGAAGAGTATAAAGAGGAGGATGAGGAGTATGGTGTGATGAACAAGCTTTCTGAAGGATACAAGAATATGATCGAGCCACCTAATACCAGGAACCCACCAGAGAGATGTCCCCGTCCTCTGTATTCCCGGGATTCCACACAGGAAGATCACACCATCCCTCACCATCATCAGGTAGATGAGGAACAATCACTGATAGTATCATTAGGATCTGTATATTATCTGCATTGTTATAATTTGTATTTTATATTCAGAGTGCAAACCTGAATGATTCTAAAGTTGATGTTAAAGAAGAGATAAAAGAGGAGGATGATAAAGATGGGGTGATGGAGGAGTCAGAGTTTCTAAAAGGACACATAAATTGGGACACCATGGTGGAATCCTCACAGGAAGGTCACACCATCCCTCACCATAAGGTATATGATTGAAAATTATTGTTAGTTATGTTGTTTGGTAGTTAGAATGTTTATTGGTAGTTAGAATGTTTATTTTCTATTCAGAGTGGAAACCTCAGGGATGATAATTTTGTTTTAAAAGAAGAGTATAAAGAGGAGGATGAGGAGTATGGAGTGATGGAGGAGTTTTCAGGACACAAGGATATGATGGAGTCATGTAATGCAACAAACCCACCAGAGAGATGTCCCCGTCCTCTGTATTCCCAGGATTCCACACAGGAAGATCACACCATCCCTCACCGTTACAAGGTTGGTGGGACGGAGCATCTAGAACACGAAATTGTGGCGACAATGTGTAGATTTTAATTGTGATGTCACAATATTAAAGCCTATATTTCTCTAATCGTCTTCCAGGGCATGGGCTCCTCCCAACTGAAACAGGAAACGCAATAGTCCACCATTATAAAAACTTTAGTCATACCTTCTGCCTCAGTTTGATTGTGTTTCCTCTGGATTCACTAGGAGCTACAACTGTTTGTTATTTTTTCCAGTCTCCCTGCTATGCTGTAGGAGGCTCCCTGGCCAGCCTCCCATTCAGCTCACCGAGCCTTGGGCAATGGAGGGTAGGGCAGTGGGGCAAAGCAAGACCCCGCCTGAGGTTTCACCCCTACTGAGGGGTATGCAACTATCCCCCCCCCAGCTGTGAATATGCCGGAGCGGCATCCCCCCTACACCATACCTGGAGCGTTACTACAGAATCTTCTGGGCTTGTTCCTGCTAGCCACAGCAATCTCTCTGGGTGGTGCGCCTCGGCATTCAGCACCCCCCCTCCAGGCCTTTACCCCAGCAGCGCCCGTCTAGGTCAGCCGCGGACATCCCCCTGCAGCATCCTCGTGGTGGAGGAGCAAGATGGCGGCAAAGGCGGAACCTTGCGCATCTTGGGGAGGGCGGAAGTCTGACGACAGAGCGGATAACATCCGCTGACGTCACTTTCGGGCGGCAGCGGAAATTTCAAAGAAGAAAAATTGACAAAAGATTTTAACAAATGCGAGCAGAAAATGGGACTTGTCAAGAAAGACCGCAGGATTCCTGAAAGCGACTATGCAGGTATGTCCACCAACATGCATGGGGGCAGCTGGGGGTGGGGCTGGAGCTGGGCAGGAAGCGGTATAAGGTCCCTATGCTGGGATTCCTTTTTCTGGGACTGACCATGTCAGATGCGTCACCTGACGGTCAGGACAGCTCCAAGGTAAGCCAAAGCACTCTGGAGTTCTATGTGTCTTTACCTCACCACAAGCAATGCCCCAGAAGAGAGAAAAGGCAAAGACCAGTAGCAAGGCATGTGCCTCTTGTGGTCACAGGTTTCCTCCAGAATGGAAAAAAACACTATGCCAAAAAACGCATCAACAAAATGGTGGCTAGAGAGTCACAGGGATTCCTCAAAGACATGCTTGACTCCTTTAAAAAGGAAATAAAAAGCACGTTTGGTCCTCTTTGTACAGCCACAGAAAAACTGGAGGCTCCAGCGAGCTCTAGCCAGGCCAGTACCCCATCTACAAGCAAGACATATTCATCCCCTCTTACAGTGAGGACGAGGTGAATCAAGTTGAGGAAGGATCTGATTCAGATGTCTCGGATTCAGAATCCAAAAATGGCCTATGCTCCCACTCAGATGACGAAGATCCAGTGTCAGTGGGTACACTTTTTTTCCCTCTGAGGACACTGATAATTTACTAAAAGCCATAGCAGACAACAAATCTCAGAGCTTTCCCGATAAGATGTATAAGGGCTTACAACCAAAAAAAAACCCAGAAGATTTCCGGTACACCAGACTCTGAAAAACTTGGTCAAGAAAGAAGGGGAAGAACTGGAAAAGAAGCTTTACCCCAGCTGCGATTAAACGCAGATATATCTTCACAGAGGAGGACGCTAAACCCTGGGCAAAATGCCCTAAAGTAGATGCCTCCCTTGTCAGAGTTGCAAACAAATCAGATTTAGTTTTTGACGTCTCCGGTACTCTCACTGATCCAATGGACAAAAAGATAGAAGCACTTCTGAGAAGAGCTGGGGAAGCTGTAGCCACAAACCTTAATCCAGCCATAGCTTCCATTTGCACGGCCAGGACCCTATTAGTCTGGCTAACACAGTTGCAACAGCTACTAGAAGAAGATATCCCAAGGAAGGAGCTAGTGAAAACCATACCTACGCTAACCAGAGTGGCAGCATTCCTAGCAGACGCATCAGCTGAGTCTGTAAGGACATCTGCCAGACCACTGGTCTAATCACTTCAGCCAGGAGAGCCCTGTGGCTGAAGTCTTGGGGAGGGGACATCATGTCCAAAAATAGATTATGCGGTATTCCCTTCGCGGGCGATCTACTATTCGGACCGGACTTGGAAAGGGCCCTAGATAGAACTGCAGCTAAAAACAAGGGGTTTCCTCAATCCAGAAAAAAGCCAAAGGAAAACGCCCTTTCGTCAGTCCAGGAGATTTAATAAATCGGCCTCAAAAAAAAACACTGGACCCAACAGAACCAAAAAGGCAAATGAGATTTTATTATCAAGCCTGCCGCTCCAAAGAACAAAAAGCAATGATTGGGGGGGGGGGGGGGGGGCAGGTTGGCGTCTTTTGCTCACCTGTGGGAGAGAATCACAAAGAATGGGTTTATTCTTCGCATGGTAACAGAAGGCTACTCAATAGAGTTTTCCACTCGCCCCCCAACCAAGTATCTGGTGACGAGACACCCCACATTCCACAGACCAAGCAGAAGCCTTTTTATCTGCATTGGAAAGTCTAATAGTACAAAAAGTGGTTTGCCAGGTATCACCGGAAGAAGAAGAAACGGGAGTCTACTCGCACATATTTGCAAGGAAAAAACCATCAGGCAAGCAAAGGCTCATACTGAACCTAAAGCCACTCAACAAAAAGATAAGATACAAAAGGTTCATGATGGAATTCATCTACTCGGTTAGAAATATTCTCCCGGGGGAGTATTCATGGCCACGGTAGATCTGCAAGATGCATATCTACATGTACCGATAGAAAAGAGCTATCAAAAATACCTAAGATTCGCAAGTCCAGGGCCCGGCTACCACGCTACATTTTCAATACACTGCTCTGCCATTTGGCATCTCCTCAGCACCCAGGATCTTCTCCAAGATAAAGGCAGAAGCCCCAAAAAGCCTGAGGCGGCAAGGCATAGGAGTAGTACTTTATCTAGACGATCTACTATTCTTCGCCGAGTCAGCAGACAAGCTGGACGCCAATTTACACGAAAGCATATCTTACCTAGAGGGCTTAGGGTGGATAGTGAATGAAGAGAAGTTGCAGCTAACACCAAGCCAAAGGGTCATATACTTGGGCTACATACTAGATGGCAAAAGGACCAAGATCTTCCTGGCGGAAGAAAAAATTGTAAATATCAAGGAAGCGATAGTATCTCTGGTAGACACCAAATTCATGACCGTAAGACAGGGCATGGCTGTATTGGGACTGATGACGTCCTCAATCCTGGCCATTACCTGGGATCAGCTCCACATGAGACCGTTGCTGAATCACATTTTGGCTCGATGGGATGGCAAGGCATCAACCCTAGAGGCGACTATTTTGGTTCCTCATGCAATCAAAAGAACACTGCAATGGTGGCTCAGGCCGCTAACTTACCTCAAAGGGCGCAAATTGACACAGACCGATACCGTGCGGATCACCATGGACGCCAGCGCTCTAGATTGGGGAGCACATATGGCGGACCACTGCACACAAGGAAAATTTAACCACCACTGGTCCCAAGCATTCTCAAAACCTGAGGGAGTTAAAAGCTGTAGAGGAGGCGCTAAAAGCATTCCAACTGGCAATTCAGGGAAAAGATGTCAGGATTCAGTCAAACAATGCCACAATGGTGGCATACATGAACAGACGAGGGGGAACAATCGACCTGTCTTATGAAGCTGACAGAAACCACATTTATGGCGCGAGAGATGCATCAGATCCATCTCTGCCATCCATCTAAAAGGAACAGACAACACACTGACAGATTTCCTAAGCCGGACAATCACAAGACAAACGGAATGGTCCTTGAACCAAGAAATCTTTCTGTGGATTACCTGAGTCTGGGGGGTGCCCTAGGTGGACCTGTTTGTGGCAAAAATAAATATGAAGCTCCCAAAATTCTTCTCTCTAAACCCTGTGGATGGAAACATCGAGGTGGATACGTTCAACCAAAGCTCCCCGATGAGTTCCCCATCCATGCTATGCATCCCCCTCCAACTGCCCTAATACCAAAGTTGGTACAAAAGGTCAAGAAATAAATGGCTACATTAATAATTATTGCACCCAGAGACCATGGTTCCGTCACTTGAAAAATCTCTGCATTCAGCCCCATCTAACACTCCCAGACGTACTGAACCTCCTATCGCAAGGACCAGTCAACCACCCAAACCACAAGGTTATGAAACTTTCAGCCTGGTTCCTGAAAGGTTGAGGTTACAGAGCAAAGGTCTGTCTAGCAGAGTGATTGACACCGTTCTAGCCAGCAGAAAACCTGTGACTAGAGGCATCTACGAAAAAGTGAGGAAAAAATTTGTCTTCTGGTATAAGAGCAAGGGAAACCCCGACAAGGGAGCTATCCCTGCAATCCTGGATTCCCTACAAGATATAGCAGATCAGGGGATTTCCCATAACACGTTGCAGGTTCAAGTGGCAGCCCTATCTTCTCACCTGGACGTTAGGCTTGCGGAAGACACGTTTATTAAAAGATTCTCTCTTTGAAGAAAGCCAGACCCATAAAGTTCAGCAGAACTCCCAACATGGGACCTCTCCACAGTGCTGAAAGTATTCCTCTCTGCATGCTTCAAACCACTAGAAGAATGTACTCTTGGTGACACTTGTGTCAGCAAGAAGAGTCAGTGAAATACAGGCTCTATCCATGATAGAACCATACTGTTTAATTTTGCCAGGAAAAATTCTCCTCACTCAGGACCCAGCCTTACTGCCAAAAGTCTATTCAACTTTCCACAGAACTCAGAAGGTGGTTCTTCCCTCCCAACCAAATTCAATGGATAGCAGGAAAAGTCACCTACAACAAGCTGGATGTAAGGAAGATCCCGATAACATACCTTGAGAGAACTAAAGGTTGGTGAAAAATAACCACGCTATTCATCATGCAGGTGCCAACAAAGGAAAGCAGGCCTCAAAGTATGATAGCCAGATGGCTAAAGCTTGCTATTCAGAGAGTCTACCAGGCTTTAAACCTTGCCCCGCCTAGTGGCATCATGGTCCACTTAACAAGGGCTTGGGCATCAACCACTGAAAGAGCTAGGGCATCGCTGTAGCAGATCTGCAGGGCAGTGACATGGTCGAGCTTCAATACCTTTGCTAGGCATTACCGCATTGACCAGCTGTTCAGTCAGGACCAGATGTTTGGTTAGAAGGTGTTCCAGACTTTATCCCCTCCATAGTAAGTATTGCTTAGTACATCCTCTGAAATGCTGCCCTGGAAGACGATTAGAGAAAACAAGTTGGGTACCTGGTAACTCTTTTTTTTTTTTTAAGAAGTCTTCCAGGGCATCATTAGTTCCCGCCCTAAACAACAAAATGAAAAGGGTTTCGCGGATTCATAAGCTACTAAGGGTTCCTTCGGTGCTTTGATATTACTGAGGCAGAAGGTATGACTGAAGTTTTTATAATGATGGACTATTGTGTTTCCTGTTTCAGGTGTTTCCTGTTTCAGGTGTTTCCTGTTTCAGGTGGGAGGAGCCTATCTCTCAGATGCTGCCCTGGAATACTTCTTAGAAGAAGAGTTACCAGGTACCTAACTCTGTTTTCCCGTCCTTCTCTTGGTTTAGGTTGAAGATCTGATAGATATAAAAGTTGATATTAAAACCGAAGAAGAGAGGTATGTGAAGGATGATCAGCAGTCTATGGGGCAGGATGGAATAACGGGGACATTAAAAGAGGAGGACACTCCTCCAGAGTTCAGTACAGGTGGGTCATTAACACTAAATGCATTCCTCCACCCATACTGCTCACTGATTGACCTAAAGTAGGGTAGAAGTAGGATAAGAACTGGGTGATATCTCTAAAACATGCACTAGTCATCCCCATCCTTTAAAAAGCCCTTACTGGACCCCACCAATCTTAACCATCTACGCCCCATCCCCTTGTTCCCCTTTTCCTCCAAACTCCTGAAACAGACTGAGCAACCATCTGACTGAGAACAAATTTATTGGTCCCCCCTCCAGTCTAGTTTTCGCTCTCAACACTCCACACAGAAACTGCTCTCCTAAAACTCACAAACGATCTACTAACAGCTAAAACCAATGGACACTATTCTGTACTCCTACTCCTCTCTTCTGCCTTTGCTATGGTGGACCATCTCCTTGACTGTACTTTTTGCTGGTTTCTCATCCTACCTATTCCACTGCACCTTCAGTGTCCCTTACAATTCTACTTCCTCCACTCTTCCTTTCTTGGTCAGGGTTCTATGCTTGGACCTCTCCTATTCTCAATCTACACCTCCTCCCTGGGTCAGCTGATAGTCTCCCATGACTTTCAATACCATTACTATCTCTCTCTTCTCTCTCTCTCTCTCTCTCTCTCTCTCTCTCTTCTCTCTCTCTTCCAGCTTTACTTCTCATCCAGAAGACTACAAAAGCCCCGTATGCCGCAGGGAAGGGTAGGCGGAGCATTTGGCTGCTAATACCTGCTGCCAGTTCCACAGTTACCAGTATTGGCGGCCGCCAGTTGTATTAGGTGCGGCCACCGGTCTTTTCAAACGTCAGGCCAGTCATCGGCTGCCAGCCAGTATTCTCATACTGGCAGCAGTGCGGCCGCTTTATGGGGGCACCAGACCAATTTGCCTCCTAGGCCCTACCACCCGGCCCATAACACTGGCACTATACTAAAAGTGTAGCGCAAGCTGTGGGGGTCTCTTTTAGTGCAGGAGCTGGGAGGAGGCTGTTTTTTTCATGCAGGGGCGGCTTTTTAACGGCCCCCTGCAAAGTGCCGCCCTAGGCCTGGGCCTTGTTGGCCTAGGCCAAGATACAGGGTTGGCAGTAGTAGATATACTGAGACTTACTGCCAGGACGGGACGGTAACAAACCTGCTTCAGCTCCTCTCCTCAATGATCAACACCAGGCTCCATGAGCGTGTGGAAGCTCCTGCTCGTGCTATGCTTGTAAGGGAAAAGGTACCTGGGACTGTCTGGATC
This sequence comes from Pelophylax lessonae, assembly GCF_965119305.1. Taxonomy (NCBI): domain Eukaryota; kingdom Metazoa; phylum Chordata; class Amphibia; order Anura; family Ranidae; genus Pelophylax; species Pelophylax lessonae. The sequence goes on from NC_138770.1 coordinate 43,041,148, forward strand.
CTCCTACCGCTGACTGCAGACGAGTCGCGGGAAGTTCAAAATAAACACACACATGTTTGGTATGTCGGCTTTTCCTTTCTTTCGGGTGCCATGAGCGTATATATTTCTCCAATGGGGATTAATACAGCTTTCAGTCCAGTGATGTGTCTGTGATGTCAATGCCTTTCACTATGTACTGATTTAGCTTCGTCAGAATAGCGTGCCCCTTCTCCCAGCCCTCTTAAGTATACTGTCATACCCAAGGGAGAGGGACAACCTTGATTACTTTTTAAAGTGACATGGTTCCTCTCCTAAGAGAAGCACTATATTCAGGGGTCTGCTTACAAAATAAGATAAGGCGGCCACTTAACTTCATCAACATAAGGATTTTTACTCCAGAGAGATAAATCCCACTTATTTTTGGACCCGAAAGATTGGAAGTCCAGCTCTATTCACATACGGAGGCACAGATCCGGATGAATTGTACATTTCACAATACATTTTTGTCATTTACCTGATCCTATGACATCTATCCTTCCTCTATTTTGGTCTAATACTGGAAATCATAACAACCCCACCTACTTAAAGAGGAAGTAAACCCTCCTCTACAACTTGTACCTATAGGTAATCCTATGATAAGGCTTACCTATAGGTACTGTAAATATCTCCTAAACATGTACCGTTTAGGAGATATTTACCTTAGATGCATCCAGTGACGTCACTGGCGCAGGCGCTCTGAAGGAACGGCCGCTCGTGCCGTTCCTTCAGAGACCCGTGCCGTGACTGTCGGCTCCCGTGCGTGGGAGTGACGTCACCGCGGCTCCGGCCAATCAGATGGCCGGATGCCGCGATCCCGGAAGACGGGCGACTGGACATGTTGCCCGTCATAAGAGGTGAGTGAGCGGCACGGCGGGGGCTCGTTCTAAGGTAAGTATTGCATAATGAGCTAGTATGCGATGCATACTAGCTCATTATGTCTTTCTCTTACAGGTTGCAAAAAAACCTCTTTAATAGATTAATCCTATAGGAATATCTGGCAACTTAATCCAGTGTTTAACACCAGGGGTACCAAAGCCCCAAGCTTGTAAATCCACCATTTTTCATTGTTAATGAGGACATTCTCAAAATCTCCTCTTCTATGGGGTAGTTTGAGGGCATCAATCCCTTTTTTTTTTTTCATCCCCTCTGGGTTTCTCGAAAAGTGTTTGGCCAAAGGTTTTTCCGGTTTCTTCTCCTTCATCTCCCTTAACCAGTTACGGACCGCCCACAGTGTATTTACGTCGTTACTTGGACGTTAAATTTTTTTTAAACGGCGGGTGGTCCGCTTTAACATAAAGGTCGTCCCCTCTTCATTTGTAGAAATTGACCTACGAGAATCCCATTTTTTTAACCATTGTGGATGGCGGCTATTTGCTCTTAAGTGTATTTGCTGCTGTCGATTTTTGAAAGGTACGAGTTACTAGCGTACCATTCTCAATCGGGATCAACAGGTCCAGGAAAGGAATTTGTATTTTATCAAAGAAAGGAATAGGTTAAACTGATGTTACGACTATTCATATTGAGTCCCTCAAACAGATGTAAAGTATCCACATCACCTCTCCAGAGGACTAAAACGTCATCAATGTACCTCAGCCAGGTATCCACTTGGCTGAGGTACAGTCGTGAGGTGTAAACCTCACTTTCTTCCCACATCCCCAAATGGAGGCATGCAAAGGCTGGTGCCCATGGGGCCCCCATTGAGGTTCCTCTGATCTATTGATAGTATCCTCCTGCAAATTGGAAATAGTTATTCTCCAGCATGAAGGATAGCAGATCTAGGAGGAATTTATTCTGTGGACCCATATCAGGGAAGTTTTCTCCAGAGAGAATTCTATGGCTTTTATTCCCCAGGCGTGCGGGATAGATGTGTACAAGAACTCCACATCTATCCCCCACTAACCGTAAATCACCCTCTAGTTTTAGATTATCAATTTTTTGTAGCACATCTTGGGTATCTTTTACATAGGATTTCAACCCCATGACCATTTCCTTCAAAAGGAGGTCCATATATTTCCCTGTACATTCCAGTGGTGCTTTCACCGCGGAGACTATTGGTCTCCCAGGCTGTCAATTGAAAGTTTAATAACAGGACTGGAACCTTTTCCTTAGTGTCTGAGGACAATTGGAATATTGACATTTAAAGCTCAGCATAGTCACAAGGCTTTAGGGCCTGGAATGGCCTTGTTTTCAGGGATTGCTGCTAGCAGGTGAGCTGTATTTTGCCGCAGGGGCCTGTGTGTATCTCAGCACTGGTATCCACATAGGGGTACTAGCCCCATGTATTTTACCAAGCGAGGTTTTTGCATAGGTGTTTGAGATACACATAGTTACAGTAATTTTAGTCCGGACGTATGTATAAGTGATATGCTTTTAGATGGGTGGGGTAAGCAATTGACGCACATTGTGGACATTATTCAAGATTATCGTTGTACTTTTTACAATAAATACATGTTTTACCTTACCGTTAAATCTTAGTGTCTGCTATTAACCACTTGGTTATCTCATGGGGGAGCTTTACCCGCTTGGGATTTAACCTTTTTTTCTCTTGTGTCCAAGACAAAGCTGCCTGATGTGGGCGGAGAACTGGTTTAGGGGAACCAATCTGCTCATGTCTAGTAATAATCTTTTTGTTTCTATTTTAGTAGATGGACGGGAGATGAGGAAAACCTCAGAGGATTGTCTCACTTTGTCTCCAGACTGTAAAGTAGAAGATGAGGACATTACACAGTATAGTCCAGGAGAAAACCCGGCTACCTCAAATGTCCATCCGGCACCACACAGTGTAGATGGACCATCGTATTCCTCTTATCCTGAGGATCCTCAGACTGTGAGGGACGGTGCCGGATCATCGTATTCCTCTTATCCTCAGGAACCTCAGACTGTGAGGGACGGTGCCGTCCTTCCAACAGATAAGAGGTTTACCTGTGCTGAGTGCGGGAAGGGTTTCCATTTTAAATTCAATTTTGATGATCATATAAGATCTCACACAACTGAGAAACCATATCCTTGCCGCGAATGCGGGAAATGTTTCTTAGCAAAGTCACATCTTGAGGGACATCAGATATTGCACAAAAATGAGAAGTCCTGTTCCTGTCGTAAGTGCGGAAAGTGTTTTGTAACAATATCAGAACTTGTCACGCATCAGAGAGTGCATGCAGGTGAGAAGCCATATTCCTGTCCTGAGTGCAGGAGATGTTTTTCAAATAAGTCACAACTTTACAGTCATCAGAGATCACACACAGGTGAGAAGCCATATTCCTGTCCTGAGTGTGGGAAACTGTTTACACAGAGGTCCGGTCTTTCCAGACATAAGAGATTGCACGCAGGGGTAAAGTCATATTCCTGTCCTGAGTGTGGGAAAGGTTTTTCATACAAGTCCACTCTTTCCACACATTGGAGAAGTCATTTTCCTGTCGTGAGTCAGGGAATTGTTCCTCATTAAAGTCCTGTCTACCTGTACATCAGGGATCCCACACAACCCTCGATGTGTATTAATGCCTTGAGTGCGGGAAATGTCTTCTATTTGAATGTTGCTGGACATCACAGCTCTCATGTGGGGAAGAAGCACGCCCTGATATACACCTCATCTGGCTGATCTTTATCATGGAAGAAACACTTCATAAGGAGATCAGAGATCACCAGAGACATGGATGAAGTGTTGTACCGTGTTGGCCATTGATAGCAGTAGAAAATAAAAATGGAGTCATTACCTTTCATTGGCTGAGTACATTTTGTGGTGTAAGCTTTTGTAACCATTTAGAGGTGTATTTTTTTTTTTTTAATTCGTTGGATAGTTTGGACAAACTTTCATCCAGCCGTAATAAACATTGGCCATATTTTAGTTAACAGAGTTGTTTCCTCTAATCGTCTCCTCCATCTAGTGGCCATAGTGTGTTATTTCACTAATTTTCTGACTGGGGTAATTCATGAAAAATGATGGCTACTAAATAGACCCCCTTAGTTTTCTTCTGTCAGACATGGTGTCATACGAATAACTCATACACTTATGTCCTTCGCTGTCTACTGTATTCAACCACTTACGGACCGCCAGCCGCAGTTTTACGTCGGCATCGGTACTTCCGACATTAAATACCGGTATTTTTAAATAACCCCGCTATTTTCTTACAGGGTGGGCGGTCCTCTTTCACAAAAAAGTGGTCCTAGTGGCGGATTCAACCACAGGATCACTTTTATGGGCGGCGGGAAAGGTGCCCCCCCCTCTCGCCCCTTCCTGGTCGTTTTCCCCACTTACCTGAGCCGTCGGTAGCGGGGAAAACTATCCGGTCCTTTCCTTCTAGGCAGGAAGTCGAATGAGAGCAAGATGGCCCCCACTCCACTCTATGGCCTTAGAGGACCGGAGCGACGCCATACGTCACTTCCTCCCAACGGCCAATTTTTTTCATGATGGAAAAAAAAAATTTTTTTTGCTTTTTAGTGTAGATGTGAGATCTGAGGTCTTTTTGACCCCCAGATCTCACATTAACCACTTCAGCTCCAGAAGGACTTGCCCCCTTAATGACCAGGCCATTTTTTGCGATTCAGCACTGTTACTTTAACGAAAAATTGTGCGGTTGTGCGACGCTGTACCAAAATACAATTGATGTCCTTTTTTTTTTCCCCACAAATAGAGCTTTATTTTGGTGATTCATTTGGTCACCTCTGCGGTTTTTAGATTTTGCGCTATAAACAAAGAGTGAGAATTTTGAAGAAAAACTGTATTTTTTTACTTTATTTTATTTTTTTTTAAGCAGTGTATATTACTGCCTAGTTCAGCCTTTCTCAGCCAAGGTTCCTCCAAAGGTTTCTAGGGGTTCCTTGAGCAATCAACAATTTCTGTTTTTACAGTGCCTTGCGAAAGTATTCGACCTCCTTGAACTTTTCGACCTTTTGCCACATTTCAGGCTTCAAACATAAAGATATAAAACTGTAATTTTTTGTTAAGAATCAACAACAAGTGGGACACAATCATGAAGTGGAATGAAATTTATTGGATATTTCAAACTTTTTTAACAAATAAAAAACTGAAAAATTGGGCGTGCAAAATTATTCAGCCCCCTTAAGTTAATACTTTGTAGCGCCACCTTTTGCTGCAATTACAGCTGTAAGTCGCTTGGGGTATGTCTCTATCAGTTTTGCACATCGAGAGACTGAAATTTTTGCCCATCCCTCCTTGCAAAACAGCTCGAGCTCAGTGAGGTTGGATGGAGAGCGTTTGTGAACAGCAGTTTTCAGTTCTTTCCACAGATTCTCGATTGGATTCAGGTCTGGACTTTGACTTGGCCATTATAACACCTGCATATGTGTATTTGTGAACCATTCCATTGTAGATTTTGCTTTATGTTTTGGATCATTGTCTTGTTGGAAGACAAATCTCTGTCCCAGTCTCATGTCTTTTGCAGACTCCATCAGGTTTTCTTCCAGAATGGTCCTGTATTTGGCTCCATCCATCTTCCCATCAATTTTAACCATCTTCCCTGTCCCTGCTGAAGAAAAGCAGGCCCAAACCATGATGCTGCCACCACCATGTTTGACAGTGGGGATGGTGTGTTCAGGGTGATGAGCTGTGTTGCTTTTACGCCAAATATAAAGTTTTGCATTGTTGCCAAAAAGTTTGATTTTGGTTTCATCTGACCAGAGCACCTTCTTCCACATGTTTGGTGTCTCCCAGGTGGCTTGTGGCAAACTTTAAATGACTTTTTATGGATATCTTTAAGAAATGGCTTTCTTCTTGCCCCTCTTCCATAAAGGCCAGATTTGTGCAGTATACAACTGATTGTTGTCCTATGGACAGAGTCTCCAACCTTAGCTGTAGCTCTCTGTAGTTCATCCAGAGTGATCATGGGCCTCTTGGCTGCATCTCTGATCAGTCTTTTCCTTGTATGAGCTGAAAGTTTAGAGGGACGGCCAGGTCTTCGTAGATTTGCAGTGGTCTGATACTCCTTCCATTTCAATATTATCGCTTGCACAGTGCTCCTTGGGATGTTTAAAGCTTGGGAAATCTTTTTGTATCCAAATCCGGCTTTAAACTTCTCCACAACAGTATCTCGGACCTGCCTGGTGTGTTCCTTGTTCTTCATGATGCTCATTGCGCTTTAAACAGACCTCTGAGACTATCACAGTGCAGGTGCATTTATACGGAGACTTGATTACACACAGGTGGATTCTATTTATCATCATTAGTCATTTAGGTCAACATTGGATCATTCAGAGATCCTCACTGAACTTCTGGAGAGAGTTTGCTGCACTGAAAGTAAAGGGGCTGAACAATTTTGCACGCCCAATTTTTCAGTTTTTTATTTGTTAACAAAGTTTGAAATATTCAATACATTTCGTTCCACTTCATGATTGTGTCCCACTTGTTGATTTTTCACAAAAAATTAGTTTTATATCTTTATGTTTGAAGCCTGAAATGTGGCAAAAGATCAAAGTTCAAGGGGGCCGAATACTTTCGCAAGGCACTGTAAGTAACAACTGGTATGAATGATCTGTAAGGGGGGCAGTCTTCCCACTGATGACGATGTAAGAATGTCCTTTTACTGACCACTGATATAAGGGCATCCTTCTCTTATCAGTCACCAATGTAAGGGACCACTACACTGACCACTGATATAAGGGGGTCCTATTCCCATTGGTCACCAATGTAAGGGACCACTACACTGACCGCTCCTAGGATAGTCAGTGGACGGGTGTCAGTTGAAAGGGGATGCTAGTTAGAGTGTCCTGAAGATAAATTATTGTCCATCAAGTCGTCTTGTTAAGAGAGTAAAGAGAGCAAGAGACTTAACCCTTTCCATACTTGTGGCAGTGTAAATTAATCAGCTCAGCTGTTTCCAATCATCCTATGAGGTCTAGAGATAGATGTCCTCAGCTGATGTATATAGTTCAAACTGGAGTATACCACTATTCCCTTCTCCTATCCCAGTTCCAAATAAACATCAAAAGCCAACACCCCTAGACTATTTATTGTGTGGCGAGCCATCAGGAGCAGGGAGGGATCAATAAACTTTATCTCAAGGTAACTCTGTGCTGGTAACTCAGAGAGCCCGTCAAGTCATCATCCAGCAGGCCCTACAAGGACAGTGCTACACAAAAAAACAGGGGGAGGTGTATTATAGTACATGTTCCAAGTGTATAATACCCGGTAATACACATTGATGAATCACAGAGAAAGCGACTGCCCACCAAAATATATAGTCAATAATATAATTTAATCAAGATAGGAGGTAATATATAACGTAAAGTAAAACATTAAATATGAATTGCATAAATAATTACAATAAACTCTTAATGGAAAAAGGGGGAGATGTATTATAGATCTAAGGTGTCTAGACTGCATAGAGACATACTAAGTATTACCCCTATATAGGAAATAATTATTTTAAGTAATAGGTCTGTATAAAGGGGAGGTTCAATCACAGTTCAGACAGCTTACCTGTATACTAAAAAACACATTGCCCCAAACCTTATGAGACCCTATGTTAAAGATATCCACTAATAAACATAGCAATGCAAAAGAATAAGGGAGGGGGGTGTGTACTGTAGTCTTTTTTTGACACATAGCTCTGTTGGAAATTCTGAAGAATCATTTGATATACTTCCCAAATTCCACAAGCTATGTGCCAGAAAGAGACCTCAGAATCGTCGCTGTCGTCGCTTTCCGTACCTGGTGATGAATTTTCCCACAAATCGCTATCGCTCAGTTCTTCAAGTAACTCAGTTTCACTGTCACTGTTTTCCAGTTCTTCTAAAAGTGCTTTTGCGCAAAAAGAACGCTTTTTGGACGCCATGGTCATTCTCTATTTTCCAGGCACAAAGAACTGGAAAAGCACAGGCAGGGCACTGGAAAAGCCACCAGGTGAAATTCTGTAGTGAAATGGCATGATACAGTGTAATCCGTTAGGATCACAGCTTTGTATCGTGTCATTTAATGTATTTACATTTTTGAATTTGCCGCTGGTTCGTTGCAACGCTTGCAGGGAAGGGAACTGGAAGGCAAGTGCCGGCATCTGCCAAGCAGAGTGGGGAGAGAGTGTGAGGAAGGCTGGAGGACAGCAGGGGATCGCAGGGAAGGTGAGTGTGATTCTGGGGTAATCCCGAGTATGGCTCTGGGTTACCGCTTTGGGTACTGAGAGTTAACCTTGAGCCACACTCGGGAATACCGCTAGGGAGGTTAAATATAGTGCCTGAGGTGTCTCCTTAGTCTGCCTGTAAAGTGGCACATCTGTACCATATATAGAACCTGCTGCAGCAAAACTGACATTTATAAAGAAAAAAGGAAAAACATTTAAATTGATTTTCCCTGGAAGCTTTCTTTTTTTGTAGACAACGGTTTGGGGAACCAGTCTGTACAATGAGGCCACAATTTACTGTACTTAGAACAAGATTAGAAATTTTTAGGATACATTCTGGTGTTTCTTTGGCAGACTTTGGATGGAAATAACAAAGTTTTGCACCATAGTGAGCAAGCATTATGTGAAGAAGCCAAATTATAGTACACTTAGGCAAAGATTAACATTTTGGTCAAAGTCTGGTGTCTCTTTCGCAGACTTTGGATAGACCCTATAGAGGCACTCTTAATGGAAAAAGAATTGGCCTTGCTGTAAAAAAAATTGAAATTTGACGCCCCTGTCAATAGTTGCGGAAAAATTGGTCTTTGGGTGTTGTTCGTGCTTTTACCCTATAACCTTCCAGAAGTAGTCTTGATGAAATCAAGAATTGGCATTGCTGTAAAAAATTGAAATTTGACGCCCTTGTAACACAGTTGCTGAAAAATTGGTTGTGACCGACCTGGTACTCACAAGGAGTATGTCCATCATATAGGCTTCCATCATATAGGCTTCCCTGGCTTTGTACCAGAACAATCCAAGACCCAGTCACTTGTCGGGAAACAGCTTTGGGTGGCGCAAAACATCAACTGTTTATTGAAACACAGGCACAAAAAGTTATATACGCTGGAACAATCCCCCCTTCTTTGCCTAATGACACAGGGTGGGGTAAACTGTACATTCAGTAACATAAGACACAGGTATATTCAAACTTTTCAACAAATAATTAAATCAGTAACTAGGCACATAGACAGCCTTATCAGCAGAAAGGGTTGTTGGAGAAATTCCCCCTCTAGCAACCAATAGCTGACAGGGATTTCATTAACCCATAAGCTAATCTACATAAACATATAACATCCCACAATAGTTTGCTACCAAGGCAGAGAGGGCATTATGTTAGCAGACAGACAGAAACAATAGGGGACCCAATTAATCATAAAATCCACATTTAAGCAATGCTTTGATTAATCAGGAATCTCAGACTGTCTACAACAGGCTATGAGTCAAGGCTCATACAATGTCCCAGCAGTCTAATACAGTGGAATTAATTTATCTTCATATATTTCTTGAGGAATATTGTTGATAAATATTACTGCTCCAAGTGAAGGTGCCTCTCCAACTTTCAACACAAACCACACATAAGATCAAGGATAACAGGGGAAAAACAAAATGCTGCATCCAGTGTGGTTGTACTGCGAGTCTGGATAGGGCAGACCAGACTGGACTTCTTGGTCACCCTGTGCCCCTACTAGACACAGGGTGACTTACACATAAGAGGGGCCTGGGGAGCTGAAAAATAAGTTTCCCAACCTCTCTAAGGTAAGCTGGGTTCCACGGGCTCCTTGCCCAAAGTGACTTCCGTCACATTGGTCTTTGGGTGTTGTTTGTGCCTTCACCTTGTAAACTTCTAGAGGTATTCTTGATGAAAGCTAGAATTGGCCTTGCTGTAAAAAATTGAAAATGTGACGCCCCTGTCAAAGAGTTGTGTAAAAATTGTTCTTTGGGTGTTGTTCGTACCTTCACCCTGTAACCTTCTAGAGGTATTCTTGATGAGAGCAAGAATTGGCGTTGCTGTAAAAAATTTAAATGTTATGCCCCTGTCAAACAGTTGCAGATAAATTGGTCTTTGGGTGTTGTTGGTGTCTTCACGCCGTAACCTAGAGCAGGAGTCGGGAACCTATGGCTCACAAGCCAGACGTGGCTCTTTTGATGGCTGCATCTGGCTCGCAGACAGAAGACAGACATAGAACAGTGCAGACACAGCGAGACGCTGCCTCGCAGCACCTCTACAAACAGGCCGGTGGAGGGGGGCATGCACAGCCGCATGACGTCATGCCAATAGAGGGAGAGTGCATGCATCTGCGCACCATCAGCCCGTCCCAGGCCCAGCCCAGGCCTAGAGCATGCACAGACGGGACAGGCGTGGGTGTGGCGTGGACTGACTGGATAGAGTCAGAGAGAGTGTTGGTCGGTGAGGCGGCGAGGCAAGGCAGCATATGCCAGCCCAAAAAGCAGCAATCAGAGGAGCCATTACCAGGACACGAGGAGCAGGCCATCGGTTTTAGAAGTGGCAGCCTGCCTGGGAGGTGAGTCAGTGGAGCATTGAGTCCACTCACTGCACATTTGCATCTCATACCACCCTCACACCCCTGAAAATGACAATGTGGCTGACATGCTGACAGAATTTTACAGCTGAACTGCTCCACTTACCTGCCACTTCTAAAATCAAGGCCCCCGGGCCTGCTCCGTGTGTGCTGGCTGTGTCTGGTTCCTTTACTGTGTGCTGCTGCCTCGCCTTACCGGTGATTCCACTGATGCTGTCTGCACACACTCTGGGCCTTCAAATGCATAAACATTAAATATTTGTGACTGATGCCCATTGTCAGGAATATTTCATGTTTATGTGTTTATTTGGCAATTTGTCACAAATGTTTCATGTTTATGCATTTGAAGGCCCAGAGTGTGTGGACAGCATCAGTGGAGTCACCGGTAAGGTGAGGCAGCAGAGGAGGCAGACACAGCCAGCACACAAGGAGCAGGCCCGGGGACATCTATTTTAGAAGTGGCAGGTAAGTGGAGCAGTGAGTCCACTACATATTTGCATTCTCGTACCACCCTCACACCCCTGAAAATGACAATGTGGACTGACAAGGTTATTAAAAAGAATTCAGAGCCTTATTGTACTTTAAAAGTGTTGGTCTTACATAAAATGCACACATTTACTTGTATTTAGTTTCAAACCTATTGTGTTAACTGTTTTAACCATGAATATGAATATTAAATAAAGGTTCCCGACCCCTGAAATATAGTGTATGGCTCTCACGGAATTACATTTGAAAATATGTGGTGTTCATGGTTCTCTCAGCCAAAAAGGTTCCTGACCCCTGTTCTAGAGGTACTCTTGATGAAAGCAAGAACTGGCCTTGGTGTAACAAATTCAAATTTGATGCACCTGTCAAACACGTGCAGAAAAATTGGTCCTTGGGTGTTAATTGTGCCCATGAAACCTATACCAGAGCAGAGAATAGAGATCCCAATAACACTTAATCAGCGACATCGGCATCAGGGGCTTGATAGCTGCTGCTAATCCAGGACTGATTAATTTTTACAAATGTCAGCCAGTCAACAGAGTCTGAGAACAGACGTGCTCTTTTATCTGTCACAAAACCTCCAGCAGCACTGAATGTACATTCGGAAAGCACGCTGGATGCAGGGCAGCCCAGCAACTCAATTGCATACTGGGCAAGTTCTGGCCAGTGGTCTATTCTTATGACCCAGAAACCCAGTGGATTGTCTACTGGAAAGCTCTCCATGTCTGTTTTCCTTGCTAGATAATCTCCATCCATGCCGATGGGATGTTGAAGCTGACAGCCCTGGGTGCAGACTAAAAATTTTTTGAAATGCATCACTGAGGCGGCTCCCTCCACCGCTCCTCCTGTGACCAACAGAAGCCTCAAAACTAGCTTTTCATTGGTTACGAGTAAGCAATCAGCAGAATCGTGAAACGTGTCAACCTGTCCCATGTCTGTGTGATGCACCTGTGTATTTAGTTTATGGGAATAAACACTTCCAGTTTATCTACTCCTGAGTGCGGTCAAATCTTCTCTTTGAATACTTGAATACTGGACGGCGGATCCGACCAGAACCGGAGTGCCTTGCTTCACCTGAGCAGCTGTTTTCTGTTTGCTACAATAGCTTTTCCATGAGACTGTAACCTACCAGAGTCTGGAAAGGCATTACATAAACTCCTCTTTAACAGCATAACGACCGCCCACCGCAGTACTGTGGCAGGCAGCCACTCCTGGGCAAAGTGACGTAATACTACGTCGCTTTGCTCAGGAGACTCTAGGGGTGAGCGTGCACCGCCGGTGGCGCGCTCCCACCCCCGCCGTAAGCTGGGGAGCCAGTGCGTGTGACCGGCAGCTCCAATGGCCACCAGCCACTCACGATCTCCCGCAGCTGAGAGAGAAGAACAGACGGCTGATGTAAACACAGCCGTCTGTCATTCTCCCTGAAGTGATCACAGAGGCTATGTGATCCTGCTATATAGGATCGCATGTCTCTGTGATTATTTCACAAACCACGCCCCCTGACAGTTAGAATCACGCCCCTAGGGACATATTTAAACCCTTGATCACACATACTGTTAACCCCTTCCCTGCCAGTGTAATTTTTACAGTAACAGTGCATATTTTTAGCACTGATTACTGTAGTAATGTCACTGGTACCCCCAAAAGAGTAAAAAATGTCAGTTAGGGGTCCTACCTGCCTGCCGCAATGTTGCAGTCCCGCAAAAAAAATCGCAGATCGCCGCCATTACTAGTATTTTTACAAAAAAAACCCCATAAAAATGACATAAATCTTTCCCATAGATAGTAAACGCAATAACGTTTGCGCAAACCAATCAAAATATGCTTATTGCAATTTTTTTACCAAAAATATGTAGCAGAAAACAAATTGGCCTAAAATGTTAAAAAATTTTGATTTTTACATTTTTTTTTGTTGAGAATTTCATATAAAAGAATGTGAAAAATATTGTTATTTTTTCAAAATTGTCACTATTTTTTGTTTATAGCGCAAAAAATAAAAATCGCACAGGTGATAAATACCACCAAAAGAAAGCTCTATTTGTGGGAAAAAAAGGACGTCAATTTCGTTTGACACGACCGCTCAATTGTCCATTAAAGTAACGCAGTGTCAAATCGCAAAATAGGGCCTGGTCATTGAGCAGCCAAATCCTCCGATGCTAAAGTGGTTAAGGTGTCCTCAAGATATTTCAACCTCTGCTCCCTCTGCGAGGACAGGATGAGTTCCAAGACTTTCCCCTTGTAACGGTGGTCAAGGAGGGTTGCCAACCAATAATGATCCTTATCCTTGATGCCACAAATTCTCGGGTCCTTTTGCCGGCTTTGAATAAGGGAGCCCATGCTCTGCAAGTTTGCGAAGGCATTAGAAGCAGAGTCCTTGGGGTCACTGAGGATTATAGTGTCTGGAACTGTTTCCTCCCAGACACATACTACTCCCAAGGACCAGAAACCAATTCTTATGGTTGGGCATAGGTCTTCCTCTGCTTCAATGCCCCCAAAACTGCCAGAATCCTCCTCCTCCCTGCATTTTGTGGCATAACAACAATTGTGTCTGCATAAAGCGGGCCTTGAGAGGAAAGAAAGTCCTCCTCTTCCTCCTGCTACTCTGCGTTGTGTGCTCTGTCCATAATGCCATGCAGAGTATGCTCTAGCAAGAATACAGGAGGGATTGTGTCACTAATGCATGCACTGTCACGGCTCACCATTCTTGTCGCCTCCCCAAATGGTGACAGTACAGTACATGTATCCTTTATCAGCAGCCATTGGCGTGGGGAAAAAAAAGATGAGCTGCCCCGAGCCTGTCTTTGTGCCATACTCACAAAGGTCCTTGTTGACGGCCCTCTGCTGCATGTGTATCTGCTGCAGCATTGCCAAAGTTCAATTCCACCTGGTGGGCATGTTAAAAATCAGCCAGTTTGTGGGAAGGTGGAATTCTTGCTGAATGCTGGCTTTGTATGATGGCCTGAAATTACTACAGACTCTTCTGGTCTGCTTTAGAAAAGCTTGCAAACCTGGGTTCCTGATTAAAAAATGCACCACCAAATTGAGGACATTTGACAGGCATGGCACGTGTCAACTTTAACTGTCGAAGGGCAGACAGAAGGTTGTACCATTATCACATCCCACCATACCTGGCTCTTGCTTCCATGGCGTTAGCCACCTCTGGGCCTGCCCCTGCAGAGCTGAAAGAATCTCTGCTCTGGTGTGACTTTTGTCCCTTAGACAGACCAGCTGAAGTACTGCATGGCATCTTTTAGCCTGACTCATTAAATGGCTCCTTGAATGCTTAGTGTGTACTAGTTCATAGGACAATCCAGCAGAGGAGGGCATGGAGGAGGAGGGGGTGGAGCTGACAGATATCACATCATCACCACCAGCTGTATGTAGACATGGCAGCAAAACAAGAGCCAACACTGAGCCCTGTCCTGCTTCCTTCCTAGTTGCAAGCAGAGTTACCCAGTGTGCTGTGACTTAAATATATTGTCCCCGGCCATGCCTGCTGGACCATGTGTCAGCAGTAAGGTGGACCTTGCTGCTGGCTGCCTTGCACAACGTTGGCAAATCATTGCCTTCCACGTGATGGTACAGAGCTGGAATGGCCTTACATACAAAGAAATAGTGACTGGGAACCTGCCATTATGGTACAGCACATTCTGCAAATTCACAGAAGGGGGCAGAATCCACCAGACAAAAAGGCAGGAGTTGTAAAGCCAGAAATTTAGTCAAACTGGAATTTAGACGCTGGGCATGTGGGTGGCAGGGAGTGTATTATTTTTTTTTCGCTGCACCAGCTGGGGCAGAGAAATTGGTCTGCTATACTCTACAGTGGGGATGAACGAACGGTTCGGGCCGAGCATGAGTTTGGGCTGAACATTTGTCTGTTCGGTCATTCGCCTAACACCTGAATTTACAGGGTGTTCGCCCCGACAAACACCCAGAAATGCTGCGCCCTGTTTGGGCAAAGCTTTGTCAATTGTCAAACCATGAATAGGCAGACCGTGGGAAGCATTCAACGAGAGTGGAGCTTTTTTTTTATTTTTTTTGGGTCAGCGTGCGGCGTGATTGATGATGGATTTACAATTTTTAATAAAGGACTTGTCAAAAACTGTCTCGTGTTTATTTTTTTTGATACACTTATTTGGTGAAATGGTAAGGATGCAATGTACCCAATACAAATTCACATCGGGGGGGGGGGGGGGGGAGACCGGGATCTGGGGGCTTCCAGATTCCGTTAAGCCTCACTCGCAGACCCTGACAACCACAGCCCAGGGTTGTCAGAAAGAGGCCCTGCCCCAAAGCACCTCCCCATGTTGAGGGCATGTGGCCTGGTATGATTCAAGGGGGGGGGGGCGCTCGCTTGTCCCCTCTCCTTTTTGTGATCTGCCAGGCTGCATGCCCAGAGAAGGGTCTGGTATGGACTGGGGGGACCCCATGCCATTTTTTTCTTGAATTTTTTAACAGCTGGGAGTTGCCAATTGTAACTGCGAGTCATTCTAAATGTGATTTGACTTGTTTTTTTTTCTTTAGAAATGTCATTTTTCCTATAGCAAGATCGATACATGCTACAGATGCGCCACTTTACAGGCACATTAAAGGGACCCCCCAGGCACTATATTTAAAGGAATTTTTCATTTTTATTATTGCACTTTAAGCATAATTAAAATCACTGCTCCTGAAAAAAAATTATATTTTTAACATTTTTTTTTTTAAATTGATACATGTCCCCTAGGGCAGGGGTTCCCAAACTTGTCAGACCGCGACCCCCAATATTAGATTGCTGACGACCCGCGACCCCGACCCCTCCCCCTCGTATGTAAGATTTGCGATTTGGTTACATACTGACAGAGCTAAAACAAAAAGGAACACAATCTCTAAGCCAGGCTATTTTATTAACAAATTATGGACAAAAACAAATACATCCATAACTGTGAAATGCTTACAGACAGAATACGAACAAGCTGCCGACCAGAAATGAAGTATTTTAAGTTGTTTCCACTGTTGATAGGAAAATGCGAGTGATGGCAGCGGCGCCTCTATCCATGTCATATAGTGCGCGCTCCACTCCGCACAAACACTTGGATATGCGCTTCATAAAAGCTAACATTTATCTGGTTAACGTTAGAGTGAGCGGCCTCTTTCTTTAAACAAATTTGTTTAGGCTTTACAATAAATATTGTTTATGGGCTAATTAATGCCACAATAATTTGTTTATTTTATTGGCTAATTGTATTTTTCATTTTTGTTTTGCACTGAATACCATTGAATATTTTCATTGAATGCATTAAATATTTGCCGTGCACCGCTATGCCAGAAAAACGTTAAGAGCCACCTATTTTTTTTATAATAAAGGGTTTCTATTTCCTATTTACGTGAAATCTACAGACGCAAACAGACAAAGTGTAATAAAATAAAGACCTAAATGTGTATTTCAGACTTTTTTTTTCACCACAGTCTGAAAGAAGACATGTTATTGAAGACAAATATCCAAAAATCTCAAAATTGACCAGTAAAAAAAAAAACAATGTTTTTGCCTGCCGTGTCTCGCATTAACTCGCATTAAAAATAATAAAAAAAAGTTTCTGTAAATCATCTCGCGACCCCCCGCTCCCCACTCCGCGACCCCCCGGGGGGTCGCGACCCCCACTTTGGGAACCACTGCCCTAGGGCAGGGCAGTACCCATACCAATTTTATGGGCAATTACTTGCATATAAGCCTTCAAAATTGGAACTTTTAATTTTTCATGTTCGGCTCCGAAAGACTTCAATGGGGTTCACCGTTCGGGCTAGAACATTTCCCTGTTCGGGAGTGCTGCTGCGCAGGGGGGTGTTCGACTCATCCCTGCAATACAGCTGATGGTATGCTGCTGGCAGACTTGTTGCAAGGACCTGTGACACCCTTTGCTATACCATCATCCCTGTCAGTGGGGGTGGCTAAGAGGTCATCATCATAGATGATATAGCAAGACAAGATATAGCAGGGGTAGAGATCAAAGGTGAGGAGGAGAAGAAGTGTGTCCCTTTTGTGTGGCTTTCAGGTGCTTTTGCCAACTGGTTGAGGGGTGGAAGGTTAAATGCCTTTGAAAGCATGTGGTACCCAACTGGCTGGTGTTTTTGCCATGCTTGATCTGCTTGCAGCACAGATTGCAAATTTTAACAGTGTGATTGGCTGCGCTGCACATGTGCTAAAAAAGGCCAATGCAGTTCAGCTCTGGGAAGAGGGTTGGGAAATTATAACTCTAAAATCTGATGGAATAGGGTGGCTTCTCCCTACTGTTCTCTGGAGGACATCCTGCCTCACTGGGGTTGTGCCTCCCCCTCACTTTCCTCTTCTGTTCATCAGAATAAAGTAATGTCTGTGCATCCTCAAGAAGCAGGTGGCTCCTCCATGCATGATGCTAGGGCTATGGCAGGAGTAGCTGTGGAAAAGAAGGCAGAATAAGCCGCTCTGGCAGCTGTGGTGGACTGCGATCTAGTGTAAGCTTGGGTGATATTGGTTGAGGATGGTTTAGTAAGCCAGTCCACCACCTCCTCTGCATGCTGTGGCTGGATAGCACGGGCAACATCACTAAACAGAGACAAATATGCCCTGCCAGAGGATGGACCACATCCACCTTTGCCCATGGACACAGACGCTGCTGGCCCTCTCATAGTGGCATGGGAATGTCTGCTTCTCCTTGTTGGCCTCCCAGACATGATGGGGGGGGGGGGGGGGGCTTATTGTCCAAATGTAATAGATAATAGGAAATGGGTTATTGAAAGCTCTTTATTGACAAAAATGAGGTTTTTGGTGCACTTTAAATGGAAGAAATAGTAAAAAAAAACTGAGGTTGACAATTAAAATAAAGGGGCAGGCAGGGGACCAAATAAAAAACTACCCCCCAACCCCCCCCCCCCCCAAAAAAAGGGGGTATACAGCACTAAATGTAATGTAATGCAGTTAAACATTGTACTACACTGACACACTACACTATACTGACACACTACACTCAAACTACATTTACACACTACACTATACTCACACTATACTGACACACTACACTAAAACTACGTTTATACCACTACACTATACTCACACAATAAACACACTACACTATACTGACACACTGCACTCAAACTACATTTACACACTACACTACACTCAAACTACATTTACACACTACGCTCACACAATAAACACACTACACTGACACACTACACTCAAGCTACATTTACACACTACACTATGCACACACAATAAACACACTACACTATACTCACACACTACACTCAAACTACGTTTACACACTAAACTATACTCACACAATAAACACACTACACTAACACACTACACTCAAACTACATTTACACACTACACTATGCTCACACAATAAACACACTACACTATACTGACACACTACACTCAAACTACGTTTACACACTACACTATACTCACACAAAAAACACACTACACTGACACACTACACTATACTCACACACTACACTGACACACTATACTACACTCACACTATACTCACAGTACACTGACACACAAACTGTACTCACACTACACTAATACTCTATACTCAAAATCACAAGAATACACTAACTAGCTATCACTGAGCCCTGCTCTATCTCCACACCAACAAAACACAGCAAAAGCTTCCTGTGGGAAGGAATCTTTTTTAGTGTGGGGTGACTGGGGACTATAAGCACTGAGCCGTAATTGGACAAAGTGTTCATCGCTTTGTCCATATGGGGCTCTGACAGTGGTCTTTGCCCTAATTAGCAAAGCCTTGCACCTGACCAGTCATCAGGTGCAAGGCTTTAGCCAATCAGGGCTTACAATGCACTGTGCAGCACACTGTGCACTGTGGGGTGCTTGGCAGGTGAACATCCCGCCAAACAACCCGCAAATCCAGGTATTTGCCAAATGGGTGAACAGTCGATGCTCGGGCCTGAACTGTTACTTGGCCTGAACCGTTCGCCCAACACTAGTCCAAAGTAGCATGTTAGGGTTAGGAGCTAGTATGTTAGGGTTAAGGGCTAGAGTTAATTATTAGGGTTAGGGGTTATGGTTAGGGTTATGGCAAGAATTAGGGTTAGCAGTAATCATTAGGGTTAGCATTCTATCCCTTACAATTACTGCTAACCCTAAAGATTACCACTAACTCTAACAATTTAGTCTAAGCCTAACCCTAATGATTACTGCTAACCCTAAACGTTAACATGGACACATAAAAGGTACCAGCATGACTTTGATGCAACTTTGCTGCGATTGGGTTCCAGAGCATGTAAAGTCACACTCCATGAACAGAACGGTCATACATTTCCAATTAGCCAAAAAAAAAAGTAAACCATATAAAAAATGCAACATTTGTGTTTTTGGTGAGGGTCTTTTGAAGTCTCATACACGCAAAACGCAATCTGCTGCGGGAAAAAAGTCCCTGACCCTTTCCAAAATATGCACTAGCTCAACACACACAGATATGAACTAGATCTTTAAGAAACTTTGTTAAATGGACTGTAGTGCATTTCTGAAAATCCAAAACGCACTAAAAAACACATAGCTGTGAAACAAGGATTAAGAGCCACACACAGTCACGACCTCCTGAGGGCTGGAGTCTTTTACTCACAGGATCATCAGATGCGTCCTGCCAATATCCACCAGGCTCTTCCCAGTGAGGAGTCTTTCCCACCAACTTTCTCCTGGCTCTCTCCAGTGATCTCCTACAGACCCAACTTAATGAGATTGTAAAAAGACCCTTCAGCTAAGCCCAACTGGGATCTCAGTGTCTTCCTAATGGCTCCTTCTGGTATTCTGCTCCAGGGACAGTGCCCACAGGGGTCTCCTCCAATAGAACTGGACCCAGGAACTCTGCACATGCTGCCTTGGACTATTTAAGGGCTCTCCAACCACCTACTGGCACACCTCCCCAGGGAGTTCCATAATTATTCAGGCTGCATGTGGGCTTGGCCCACTCACCCATGCACATAGGGTCTTTACTTACAGTACTTACTCTTTCTTCCTTGTAGGCTCTCACTAATGCCCAGGATAAGGCGGGGCCATGTTCATGTGAACTCAACATTAAGTACCTTGAATTAGACTTGACCTGTAAGCCTGATGCATTTGTACCATAACCTGAGGCTTTGTTCACTTCACCACACTGTCCCACGATATGTACACCTTCTCGTAATGTGACATTTTGAAGGTGACACTGAATTAGACGTGACCCATTACGCCTGATGCATTTGTACCATAACCTGAGGCTTTGTTTACTATACCACACTGTCCCACGATATGTACATCTGCTCGTAATGTGACATTTTGAAGGTGACACTGAATTAGACATGACCCATTACGCCCCGATGCATTTGTACCATAACCTGAGGCTTTGTTTACTATACCACACTGTCCCACGATATGTGCATCTGCTCGTATTGTGATATTTTGAAGGTGACACTTCGGAGCAATGTCCCGTTCAACCAGTCCAGCACCCCTTTAACCCTGGGGAACGCAACGGGCACACTCTGTTCTTTGGACACAGCTGATCACAGATCAAGGTAAGGGCCAATCACAGCGGCCCTTTACCATGTGATTAGTTGTGTCCAGTCACAGCTGATCACATGTAAACAAACTTTCCAGTTATCAGCAGTCCTTTCCTCACCCGCTGTCACTGTCTGAGGAAACGAGAGCCGGTAACCGGCAAGGCTGACAGGGCACATGTTACACTGATAATCAGGGTACTGATCATCAGTGCTGCCTATCAATGCCACCTGTCAGTGCCGCCTCATTAGTGCAGTTTATCAGTGCAGCCTCACCAGCGCACAAGTGCAGCCTCATCATCGCACATCAATGAAGAAGAAAATTGACTTATTTGCAAAAGTTTTAGAACAGAAACTAAGAACGTTTTGTTTTCAAAATTTTAATACTTTTTTATTTGTTTTGCAAAAAATAAAAAAACCACTGGTGATTAAATACCATTAAAAGAAAGCTCTGTCCATCTCATAAAAATTATAAAAATGTTATTTAAGTACAGTGTTGCATGACCGCACAATTGCCATTCAAAATGGAACAGTGCTGAAAATTGGCCTGGGCAGGAAGGGGGTGAAAGTGCCTGGTATTGAAGTGGTTAAATAATATATGATATTTAGGAGTTTATTCATAAAAAAATTTGAATAGCATTTTGTTTGTGAAAGCTTACACCACAAAATGTACAAATGTAGCCAATGAAAGGTAATGACATTTTTATTTTCTACTGCTATCAATGGCCCACCCAGTACAACACTTCATCCATGTCTCTGGTGATCTCCTTATGAACTGTTTCTTACATGATGAAGATCAGCCATGGAGTACAGTATCCCACCCAAGTGAGTACACCCCTCACATTTTTGTAAATATTTTGGTCTATCTTTTCATGTGACAACACTGAAGAAATGACACTTTGCTACAATGTAAAGTAGTGAGTGTACAGCTTGTATAACAGTGTAAATTTGCTGTCCCCTCAAAATAAATCAACACACAGCCATTAATGTCTAAACCGCTGGCAACAAAAGTGAGTACACCCCTAAGTGAAAATGTCCAAATTGGGCCCAATTAGCCATTTTCCCTCCCCGGTGTCATGTAACTCATTAGTGTGACCAGGTCTCAGGTGTGAATGGGGAGCAGGCGTTGTAAATTTGGTGTTATCGCTCTTACTCTCTCATACTGGTCACTGGAAGTTCAAAATGGCACCTCATGGCAAAGAACTCTCTGTGGATCTGAAAAAAAGAATTATTGCTCTACATAAAGATGGCCTAGGCTATAAGAAGATTGCCAAAACCCTGAAACAGCTACAGCACGGTGGCCAAGACCATACAGCGGTTTAACAGGACAGGTTCCGCTCAGAACAGGACTCTCCATGATGGACCAAAGAAAATGAGTGCCCGTGCTCAGCGTCATATCCAGAGGTTGTCTTTGGGAAATAGACATATGAGACTGCCAGCATTGCTGTAGAGTTTGAAGGGGTGGGGGGTCAGCCTGTCAGTGCTCAGACCATACGCCGCACACTGCATCAAACTGGTCTGCATGGCTGTCATCCCAGAAGGAAGCCTCTTCTAAAGATGATGCACAAGAAAGCCTGCAAACAGTTTGCCGAAGACAAGCAGACTAAAGCCCCGTACACACGTACCGATCGTCGGCCGTCTTTTGTCCAGGGCTGTCGTGTCTGTTGAAAACTGCAAAAGACTGCACACTAATTTTGTCGGCCAACAACAGCCGACTGCAGAAGTGATGTCATGTGATGGTTAACTTTCCATGTCTTTTTTCTTTTCTGAGCATGCCCAGTCTTGCTAATCGCCTGTCTGTCAGCCGAAATCTGTACTGACTGGCGAACAATCGGCTGTTCTGGTGTTGGCCAAAATTTTAATGTCTGCACGACAGATTCTGTTCGGCCGAAAATGCGCTGTCGGCTGTCGGAAGCATCATACTAACAAGCCTACAATCGGCTGATCGGTCGTCGGCCGAATATTTACGGCCGACAATCGGTACGTGTGTACGGGGCTTAAGGACATGGATTACTGGAACCATGTCCTGTGGTGTGATGAGACCAAGATAAACGTGTTTGGTTCAGATGGTGTCAAGCGTGTGTGGCGGCAACCAGGTGAGGAGTACAAAGACAAGTGTGTCTTACCTACAGTCAAGCATGGTGGTGGGAGTGTCATGGTCTGGGGCTGCATGAATGCTGCTGGCACTGGGGAGCTACAGTTTGAGGAAACCATGAATGCCAACATGTACTGTGACATACTGAAGCAGAGCATGGTCCCCTCCCTTCGGAGACTGGGCCGCAGGGCAGTATTTCAACATGATAACGACCCCAAACACACCTCCAAGACGACCACTGCCTTGCTAAAGAAGCTGAAGGTAAAAGGTGATGGACTGGCCAAGCATGTCTCCAGACCTAAACCCTATTGAGCCTCTGTGGGGCATCCTCAGACAGAAGGTGGAAGAGCGCAAGGTCTCTAACATCCACCAGC
Organism: Pelophylax lessonae; assembly: GCF_965119305.1. Taxonomy (NCBI): domain Eukaryota; kingdom Metazoa; phylum Chordata; class Amphibia; order Anura; family Ranidae; genus Pelophylax; species Pelophylax lessonae. Next base: position 43,064,069 of record NC_138770.1, read on the forward strand.
TCCGTGATGTTGTCATGGAGGAGTGGAAGAGGGCTCCAGTGGCAACCTGTGAAGCTCTGGTGAACTCCATGCCCAAGAGGGTTAAGGCAGTGCTGGAAAATAATGGTGGCCACGCAAAATATTGACACTTTGGGCCCAATTTGGACATTGTCACTTAGGGGTGTACTCACTTTTGTTGCCAGCGGTTTAGACATTAATTGCTGTGTTTTGAGTTATTTTGAGGGGGCAGAAAATTTACACTGTTATACAAGCTGTACACTCGCTACTTTACATTGTAGCAGAGTGTCATTTCTTCAGTGTTGTCACATGAAAAGATAGAATAAAATATTTACAAAAATGTGAGGGGTGTACTAACTTTTCTGAGATATTGCACATCTGAGGTGTATATCAGGGTGAGCTTCTTCCCCACATGAGACCTGTGATGTAAAGCAACATTCATATAGAAGACATTTCCCGCGTTCCAGGCACTTATACACCTCGAGAGTTGTGTGGGATCCCTGATGTACAGGAAGACAGGACTTCAGTGAGGACGAATTCCCTCACTCAGGACAGGAAAGTGGCTTCTCCCCCATGTGAGATCTGTGATGTCTGTAAAGACTAGATTTCTGTGAAAAACATTTCCCGCACTTGGGACAGGAATACGGCTTTTCCCCCGTGTGAGACCGCAGATGTGTGACAAGTTCTGATTTTTGTAAAAAACATTTCCCACAATCAGAACAGGAATATGACTTCTCCCCCGTGTGAGATCTCTGATGTTTGTAAAGATTGGACTTAAGTGAAAAACATTTCCCGCACTCAGGACAAGAGTACGGCTTTTCCTCTGTGTGAGTCCTCTGATGTCTGACAAGTTCTGATTTTTGTATAAAACATTTCTCGCACTCAGAACAGGAATACGGCTTCTCCCCTGTGTGCAATCTCTGGTGTCTGCAAAGATTGGACTTGTCTGAAAAACATTTCCCACACTCAGAACAAGAATATGGCTTTTCCCCCGTGTGAGATCTCTGATGTGTGACAAGTTCTGCTTTTTTTAAAAAACATTTCTCGCACTCAGCACAGGAATACGGCTTTTCCCCTATGTGAGATCTCTGATGTATGGAGAGATTGGACTTCTTTGAAAAACATTTCCCGCACTCAGGACAGGAATACGGCTTTTCCCCCGTGTGAGACCTCTGATGTGTGACAAGTTCTGAATTTTGTATAAAACATTTCCCACACTCAAGGCAGGAAAATGGCTTCTCACCTGTGTGCAATTTCTGATGTTTGTAAAGACGTGACTTAACTGAAAAACTTTTACTGCACTCAGGACAGGAAAACGGTTTTTCCCCGGTGTGATACCTCTGATGTATGACAAGTTGTGGTTTATTCACAAAACATTTCTCACACTCGGGACAGGAATGCGGCTTCACACCCATGTGAGATCTCTGATGTATGCTAAGACTGGCCTTATGTGAAAAATATCTCCGGCACTCCGAACAGGAATACGGCTTCTCTCCCGTGTGCGACATCTGATGGCTGTAGAGATGGGATTTCTTTGAAAAACATTTCCCGCACTCAGGACAGGAATGCGGCTTTTCCCCCGTGTGAGACTTTTGATGTGTGACAAGATTTGATTTTTGTGCAAAACTTTTTCCGCACTCAGGACAAGAAAATGGCTTCTCCCCCGTGTGAGATCTCTGATGTCTGTAAAGACTGGACTTCTTTGAAAAAAATATACCACACTCAGAACAGGAATACGGCTTCTCACCGTCCCTCACAGTCTGAGGTTCCTCAGGATAAGAGGAACACGATGGTCCATCTACACTATGTGGTGCCGGATGGACATTTGAGGTAGCCGGGTTTTCTCCTGGACTATGCTGTGTGATGTCCTCATCTTCTACTTTACAGTCTGGAGACAAAGTGAGACAATCCTCTGAGGTTTTCCTCATCTCCCGTCCATGTACTAAAATATAAATAAAAAGAGTATTACTAGACATGACCAGATGGATGGAGGACAGCCTGCACCTTCCTTAATACCGATCTCCCTAATGAGGTCTTGAGGCGTAAAACAGAGCAGCAAGTGTGACATCATCACGCTAGGGACTTTCCCAGGAGTTTCCCAGGAGGAAATTCAATAAGCAAGCCATCTACCTATGTGAATGTTCTTAATCTTTTATTGCAATAAGCCTGTTTTTTTATGGAAAGCACAATGATGTGTCTTTGTTTTATGAAGCTGTGCTGGGACTGTTGCAAAACCTGTGGAGGAGGAGTAACCTTGTGACTACATTCCTTAAGAGCGGTGTCTAGAGAAATCCTTGAGGAGAGGAGGACAGAGGATGAACCCCTGTATACGGCTTTTATGACTTTCTGTAACTTAAGAGGTCCAATATCTTAAGTGAGAGCACACCCAAAGGGCACCATTGGCTGAGCACCACCAGAGGTCCGAGAGTGAGGATGGGGAGGGAAATACCAAGATGAAGGCTAAGTAGATCCTGAAGACCACCATCATTGGGTTATTGACTCCTCCCTTATTATCACTTTCTGTTTAAGGTTCCAAATTTTGAGGATGTTATCACATTATTATCAACATGTAAAAGTCTGTGCTCCAATCAAATCATCAGATATAAAATGTCCAGCTGGTAGAAAATGGGTGTAACAAAAGAGGATACATAATATGTTTACATAAAGCAGTGGGTAGGAGGAAAAGAGTAGATGTCAGGACTATGTACAACCAATTGTATAGGACTTTATAGTATCAGGACAATGTAATGTACAACATAGAGCAGGGCTCAAGATTTCAAGTCCTGAGCTACTAGCCAGGCCTTAAGGGTTACTCGCCACCAGTTGCCCCACCCAACCCCTACCCTGCCCCATCCCTAAACACGCCCTCATAAATCCTCTCATAAAATGACACTGGTAAATGTTTTTGCATGAATGCAGAAGTTACAAAATAAATATTAATAACTTTATCAGTGCAGCCTCATCAGTGCCCATCGGTGCAGCCTCACCAGTACGCCTGATCAGTGCCCATGAATGCAGCCTCACCAGTGCCCTTCAATGCAGCCTCACCAGTGCCCACCAATGCAGCCTCACCAGTGCCCACCAATGCAACCTCACCTGTGCCCATCAATGCAACCTCACCTGTGCACATCAATGCAACCTCACCCTGTGCCCATCAATGCAACCTCACCTGTGCCCATCAATGCAGCCTGATCAGTGCCCATCAATGCAGCCTTACCTGTGGCTATCAATGCCCCCTCTCCAGTGCCCACGAATGCAGCCTCACCAGTGTCCATCAATGCAACCTCACCTGTGCCCATCAATATTGCCTCACCTGTGCCCATCAATGCAGCCTCACCTGTGCCCCTCAATGCAGCCTCACCTGTGCCCCTCAATGCAGCCTCACCTGTGCCCGTCCATGCAGCCTGACCAGTGAAGGGGAAGAGAGAGGAGAGGAAGAGGAAAGCCGGCCGCATAATCACAGAGCGGGGATCGCTCCCCTGTAACAGCTTTCATTTGAATTGCCGGGCGCTCGCCGTCACACACAGTCTCACCTCTTAGATCAGCTCCGATGATAGACGTCACACGTCCCAGCATTGGATCAATGTTCTGTCTATCAAAGGAGCCGGGCCAGGAGGCGGTGCTGTGTGTGACGGCGAGCGCCCGGCAATTCAAATGAAAGCCGTTACAGCGCGGCAATCCCCACTCTGATTATCCGGCCGGCTTTCCTCTTCTTCTCCTCTCTCTTGCCCTGGGCGATCGCTGGGAGAATGGTTCCCGAGGCAGCCCCACAAAATGCCAGCAGGCGAGTGGAAAATGTGAGGGCTGACAGAGGATATAATGAAAAACAACAAGAGAAGGGTGCACCAACCTTGTGCATTTCCACTAAAAAGGTTTATTAAAATCCAAAAAAGCAGCAACCCTTTTGGCTTTTAAGAAGAGGATTCTCCCTCAAAACTCATCAGCCAGGCATATGCAAACGTCATCACGTCATCCAGCACCATAGGAGTATCCAGGCAGTCCTGGAGGCAACTGGTTCCATTTTCCTTACATGTGTGCAATTATCATACGTTTGTGAGTACAATGTATGCTGCTTTTTTGCATTTTAATAAACCTTTTTAGTGGTAATGCACAAGGTTGGTGCGCCCTTCTCTTGTTGTTGTTTTTCAATGTATTTGGATAACCTTGGTCCTGAGGGGGCAGCAAGACCTTAGGGGGGTGTACATAGACCACATAAGACCACTCACCTTCTCGCATACCACTTGAGCGTTGCAGAAATACTGATATAGAGTACATAGTGCATGTCTTATTAGTGTGTAATGTACAAAAGAATATATAATGCAGGGGTAAGAACTGTGTAATGTATGACAGAGAGTACATAGCGCAGGGCTTAGGGCTATGTAGTGAACTACACAGAGCATATAGAGCAGGGGTCAGGACTACATAATATGCTATATAAATTATATGATGTAATGGTTAGGGCTCTAAATATTGATAATCAGTTTAATGTTTACAAATTGCAGAGGTCCCACACCGCGGCCTCCCATCTCCTGAGACTACACTGACTTGGGTCTGAGACTATACAGATATATCCCTCCACCTGGCACAGCCAGCAAACAGCAGAGCAAGTAACCCTGAGAATTGCTTTGTCAGAGATCCTACTAGACCGGAGTATCGAGCAGAAGACCGAAGACACGTGGCGCAGGTGCCTAGGTACAGCAACTCCTATGGTGAAAACCAACATTTTCTGAAAGCTTAACCACAGAATCTCCATAAATGCAGTCTAGATACTTAACTTATATCTACAGCACAGAGAAGGAAGATTATCCATGAGATATACAGGAATATTGGACGGGGAAAACAGCTCAGGGAAGTTATCAGGTATAACAGGCTGATATCTCCCAGTCTGTGCCCTACTCTGGACCAATCAGTGAGCAGTATGTGTGGAGGAATGGATTTAGTGTTAATGACCCACCTGTGCTGATCTCTGTAGGAGTGTCCTCCTCTATAAATGTCCCCGTTATTCCATCCTCCTCCATAGACTGCTGATCATCCCTCACATGCCTCTCTTCTTCTTCTGCTTTACCCTCAACTTTTATATCTTTCAGATCTTCACCCTAAACCAAGAAAATGATAGAAAATAACTTCTGTGAACTATAGGCTTTAGTATAATGACACCACATGAAAAAAAAATCAACACACATCGTCTCCAAGAGTCAATCTTCTAGATGCTCCATCCCACCAACCTTGTAATGTTGAGGGATGTTGCGATCTTCCGGTGTGAAATCCCAGGAATACAGAGGACGGGGACATCTCTCTGGTAGGTTCCTGGTATTCGGAGGCGCCATCATATCTTTGTGTCCTTCTGAAAACTCCTCCATCACTCCATACTCTTCATCCTCCTCTTTATACTCTTCTTTAAAAACAATATTATCATCTCCGAGGTTTCCTCTCTGAAAGTTAAAATAAAACAAACATTCACTGTAGCAAACATGCTGTGTATAAATCCTAATGACCAATAATTGTCAATCATCTACCTGATGATGGTGAGGGATGGTGTGATCTTCCTGTGTGCAATCCCAGGAATACAGAGGACGGGGACATCTCTCTGTTGGGTTTCTGTTACTGGATGACTCCGCCATGGTGTCCTTGTACAGATCTTTGTGTACTTTTAGAGACTCCAACTCTTCCGCCACCTCATCATTATCATCCTCCTCTTTTATCTCTTCTTTAAGTTCTGCTTTGGAATCACTCAGGTTTCCACTCTGAATATACAATAAAAAAATACAAAAATTGTAATGCAGAAAATGTACAGATCCTAATGATACTATCAGTGATTGTTCCTCATCTACCCGATGATGGTGAGGGATGGTGTGACCTTCCTGTGTGGAATCCCGGGAATACAGAGGACGGGGACATCTCTCTGGTGGGTTTCTGTAGTTGGATGACTCCACCATGGTGTCCTGGTACAGATCTTTGTGCCCTTTTGGAAACTCTGACTCCTCGTTTACACCAGCCTCATCATCCTCCTCTTTTATTTCTTCTTTAATTTTGACCGGTGTGGAATCCCGGGAATACAGAGGACATCTCTCTGGTGGGTTCCCATTACTGGATCCATCTGTAGGAAACACACACACTGACTGAATACATTGTTTCTATGTGTTTATCAGATGATGGGGGATCTAGGTGGACCCTCCGTACTGCTCTCTCCTTTACAATAAAGTCTCCTCTTACCCGGTGATGTGAGGGGAGGCTGATTCTCCATCATGACATCCTTGTAGAGATCCTTGTGTCCTTCTAAATACTCCCACTCCTCCATGGAGAAATAGACAGTGACATCCTGACACCTTATAGGAACCTGACACACACAATGATACAGTCACCATCCAGACACATCCCTTGTCTGTTACTGGATAATGTCCCAGAATTCCCAGCACCGCTCACCTCTCCTGTCAGCAGCTCTGTGATCTTGGTGGTGACTTCTAGAATCTTCTCTATTCTATCAGGGATGGAGGTGGAGACAATGTGACGGTCATATGATCACCAAACTTCACAGGAAAAAAACTCTAGATTTAAACATGTAAAATAGTAAAATCAAATGATATTCTTAGAATCTTCCTAACCTTACCGTTCAGGTCTCCATTTTATTAGGCTGAGGGGGGGGGAGGGGGGTGCCCTGTGAGGTTTTTGTATACACAGAATCATTTCTCCTGGGTGCGTCCCACCTCTCCTAAACTGAAGGATGAGCTTTGTCTTTGGGCTTTGCCAGGACACATCGTATTCCTGTGATCTCCGTGTACTCCGGAGACTTTACTCATCACATTTTAGGATGAATATCTGAGACTGGGATCATTAAGGGAAAATGAGTTTATAGGACATTTACTACAAATGACATTTTTCCTCTTTCTTCCCATTTGAATCTTATAAAATAAAGACATACATATTCCAATTCGCCCTAAATAACGCCCCCATCCCCCACCACTAATAAAAGTCGTATAATTCATTAGTATAGACTGATAAGGGGAGAAGGTGATTGGTGGGAAAGGTGACACATCTCCACAATGAAGAGAATGTTCCGGCCCCGTAAGTGGGGAAATGTTCTGCCCCTGAAGGGGTTAATCTAGGTTTCCACACTATATATGTGTATATCATCATCTGCTGGAGATAAAAGACGTCACAGTGACTATGGAGGAAGAGGACGGACATGACGGGCGGGGGGTTACTGGGTGTAAATAGAAAATAAGATCTTATTACCTCCTCTGCTGCCACTTCCAGCAATATTTCTTCTACTTCCTATTGACTCATCTCTAACCTGGAACTTCCTATTTATACCTGACATTACTTCCTGTCTGCGTTCCATAGAGACTCCCATTATCAGTAGAAGTGAGATCACCATCTTGTGGAGCTCAGAGGAACTGCATCCCCAAGAAAACATATCGTAGTGTGAACACGGCCTTGTGCTGTGTGTGTATGTACTGTATATCCTTATCAGAGTTGTATAAAGTACTCGAAACCCATACTTGAGTAAAAGTACAAGTGCTCGATCAAAAAGTGATTTGAGTAGAAGTACTAAAGTATTCAACATTTTTTGTACTTAAGTATTGCAAGTAGTTTTTTTTTAAATGTTGCTACTCAAGTACTGAAAGTAAAAGTACAAGTACTGTGTTATGTAGTTATTAAAGAAAGAAGTCAAAAGTTTGAACATCATATTGTTTTTTATTATTTCAAATGCAGCTTTTATTTATACATACAGTAGCATTTATTTTCGTATGCGCTGATAATACACATGGTTTGAGCTTCATGAAACCTGCCATCTACTGTTCTGGCAGTGACAATTTTTATAATTGTAACGAGTAACTATGCAGCACAAAAAAAAATATCGGAGTAGAAATATTGAAATCATCGAAAAAATGTAGTGAAGTAAAAGTGGAAGTAGGAGAAAAAAATTCTACTCCAGGAAAGTACAGATACCGCCTTTCCGTACTTAAGTACAGTAGTGAAGTAGTTCTACTTAGTTACTATACATCTCTGATCCTTATAGATGGGTCATCTCCACTCCCACCAAGGGGGAGAGAAATATATTACTGTCTAGTCCAGCCTTTCTCAGCCAGGGTTCCTCCAAAGGTTTCTAGGGTTTCCCTGAGCAATGAACAATTTCTGTCTTTACCAACCGCCATCAATGATCTATAAAGGGAGCAGTCTTCTCATTGATCACATGTTATAATGTCCTTCTCCCAATGACCACTGATAAAAGGGGGTCCTTCTCACATTGGTCACCAATGTAAGGGACCACTACACTGACTAATACTAATAAAGGGGATCTTTCTCCCATTGGTCACCAATATAAGGGACCACTACACTGACTACTCACTTTCTGCGGCGCACGCACAACGCCAGAGCCACGCTCCCGCTGTATTTAGACACAGCGGAGGGTGGGCCGCGGGAGGAGAGGCGGCGATTGCCGCTGCTCTCCCGCGATCGTTCGGGAAACCGAGAGAAGACCCGTCTGCTTATGTAAACAAAGCAGGCAGATCTTCTGTCAGACAGGCAGGGACAGATCAGCAGTTTCAGCTAAGCTACAACCCCGATCTCTGTGCCTGTCACAGAATCCTTCCCCCACATACAGTCAGTAAGCATTAGCCATACATTTAACCCCTTTGATCACCCCCAGTATTAACCCCTTCCCTGCCAGTGTCATTTATACAGTAACAGTGCATATTATTTAGCACTGATTACTGTATTAGTGTAACTGGTCCCCAAAAAGTGTCAACAATGTTGCAGTCCCGCTAAAAATCGCAGATCGCCGCCATTACTAATAAAAAAAAATAAAAAGTCCAAAAATCTATCCCGTAGTTTGTAAACGCTATAACTTTTGCGCAAACCAATTAAAATACGCTTTTTGGGATTTTTTTTAACAAAAATATGAAGCAGAATACAAATTGGCCTAAACTGATAAAAAAAATTGAATTTTTAAAATTTTTGTATTGGGAATGTTTTATACCAGAAAGTAAAAAATATGGCGTTTTTTTCAAAATTGTCACTCTTTTTTTGTTTATCGCACAAAATCTAAATATCGCAGAGGTGATCAAATACCACCAAAAGAAAGCTCTATTAGTGGGAAAAAAAGGACATCAATTTTATCTGGGTACAGCGTCGCACAACCGCGCAATTTTCCGCTAAATTAACACAGTTTCGAAGCGCAAAAAATGGCCTGGTAATTAAGGTGGCAAATCCTTCCGGTCCAGAAGTGGATAACGTGATCCTTCTACCATTGGTCACCAATGTAAGGGATCACTACACTGACCATTGACATAAGGGGGTCCTTCTCCCGTTGGTCACAAATGTAAGGGACCATTACACTGACTACTAATAAAGGGGATCGTTCTCCCATTGGTCACCAATGTAAGGGATCACTACATTGGCCACTGATATAAGGGGATCCTTCTCCCATTGGTCACCAATGTAAGGGATCACTACACTGACCAGTGACCACTGATATAAGGGGGTCCTACTCCCATTGGTCACCAATGTAAGGGACCACTACACTGACCACTGATATAAGGTGATCATTCTCCCATTAGTCACCAATGTAAGGGACCACTACACTGACTACTAATAAAGGGGATTTTTTTCTCATTGGTCACCAATGTAAGGGACCACTACACTGACTACTCATATAAGGTGATCTTTCTCCCATTGGTCACCAATGTAAGGGATCACTACACTGACCATTGATATAAGGGGGTCCTTCTCCCGTTGGTCACAAATGTAAGGGACCACTACACTGACTACTCATATAAGGTGATCTTCCTCCCATTGGTCACCAATGTAAGGGATCACTACATTGGCCACTGATATAAGGGGATCCTTCTCCCATTGGTCACCAATGTAAGGGATCACTACACTGACCAGTGACCACTGATATAAGGGGGTCCTACTCCCATTGGTCACCAATGTAAGGGACCACTACACTGACCACTGATATAAGGTGATCATTCTCCCATTAGCCACCAATGTAAGGGACCACTACACTGACTACTAATAAAGGGGATTTTTTTCTCATTGGTCACCAATGTAAGGGACCACTACACTGACTACTCATATAAGGTGACCTTTCTCCCATTGGTCACCAATGTGAGGGACCACTACACTGACTACTCATATAAGGTGATCTTTCTCCCATTGGTCACCAATGTAAGGGATCACTACACTGACCACTGATATAAGGGGGTCCTACTCCTGTTAGTCACCAATGTAAGGGACCACTACACTGACAACTAATAAAGGGGATTTTTTTCTCATTGGTCACCAATGTAAGGGACCACTACACTGACCACTGATTTAAGCGGGTCCTTCTCCAATTGATCACCAATGTAAGCGACCACTACACTGACTACTAATAAAGAGGATCTTTCTCCCATTGGCCACCGATGTAAGGGACCACTGAACTGACCAATATTATAAGAGGATCCTTCTCCCATTGATCACCAATTGTCAGGAAAACCAAGTTCCTGCCCGTGCTCAAAAAATTCTGTGAACAGAATTAGGGCCGCCTGCGCATTTACATTTGCAATGAGCATACATGAAGACTTGCAGGACTCAAGATCATGGCTGAGTTGTCGTCAGCTCCTTCTGCCTATGACTCTGATCCCATATTTACGTCTGTGTTATGACCCAGCTTGTTGATTCTGCTCATCCCTGACCCTCTTTTTCTACTCCAGCTTGTGACCTGACCTTGCCTCCTACCTACTGTTCGGTTCTTTTTATGCTTGCCCGATACTGACCTTGGCCTGGCTCTGTTCGTGATTTTGTACCTTTGCAACCCGGTTGTTGGCAACTTCTGCCTGCCTGACCACACTTTTTTGAAAGAGATCTCACCAGAGGAGAGAAGATTTGAGTGGTAATATTGGTGACCCCGCTTTAAAAGGGGAAGGCACATGTTGACCTCTCATAATTTGTGGTCACCAGAGGTATTAGTGGAGGTGGTGGCACATGGTGTTTTTTTCTCACATGTGAAGCATGTTTTGAGCGTGGGAAAATTTGGAAAGTGGCACAAAAATAATGCTATATTTGTTTTATTGAGTTATTTGATTTATGGACTTTGTTTTTTTTTTGTGGATATTATTATAGCAAACGTTTTCCAGCAAGCAGGATGCGGTTCATATTGTTTGTTATTTTGGCTTTTAGTGGTACATGTTTTTTTAGTCATCAGTGAATAGCATATAGGAATATATACTTGCCAACACACAGGATAAGATCTACTCTATATTGTTTTGTAACTTTTTGTTTTTTCTGATGTCCCACATTGATTTAGTTAAACAGCGTAACAATACAATATAAAAAATTATAGTAAAAGGGAATGGAACACTTTTGAAGTGTTAGCAGCAGTTAAATGAGTAAGAGACACAGGGTCAGTAGTGGAACTACCAGGGTCGCAAAGGTCACACTTGCGATTGGGCCTTGGAGTGAGTTCTGCCATTGTGGGGGGGGGGGGCAAGAGTACACACTGTGGCTCCTCAGTAGGGTTGCTGGCTGCAGGGCTCTGAGAGTGTCTCTATCATGCAGCCAGGAGCCAGCGCTGACAATTCCCCCCTCCCCGCATGGATGGGAGAGGAGAGAGGGAGCTTACCCGCTCCTTCTCCCTCCCCTCTCCTCCTGTGTCTGCCCCACCCACACTCCTCGGCAGTGCTATGCCTCATAGAAGGGGACGTGTGGTGGGAAGTTTGAAGCCCAGAAGCCAGAAGAATAAAGATTCCGACAGATGCTCACCATCCATCCTCCCTGAGTGATGTGTCCACCTTCCCTTCCTTCTCTCTCCTGCCTCCCAGTGAGTACTCAGACTCTGATGTAAGGGGGGCTTTAGTAAGCAAAGACCCCCTTACATCAGAGTTCCCCTTTACATCAGAGTCCACCCTTAAATCGGGGTTCCCCTTTATATTCCAGAGTCCACAGAGATCCCCCTTACAGTGTAGGTGAAAATGCTGCAGGAGGGAGCCCTGATGTAAGGGGGACTCTGCGAATTCTGATGTAAGAGGGGCTTTGTGGAGTCTGAGATAAGGGGGGCTCTGCGGACTCTGATGTAAGAGGGACTTTGCGGAGTCTGATGTAAGGGGGGCTCTGCGGACTCTGATGAAACAGGAACTTTGCGGAGTCTGATTTAAGGGGGGCTCTGCGGACTTTGATGTAAGAGGGGCTCTGCGGACTTTGATGTAAGGGGGTACTCTTGTTAATAAATCCATATGATCAGAAATGTTATTTAATCACAAAATATATGTATAGTGTATACTACAAATAAAAAAAGGCTGTGCGCCGCTAAAGTGTTCAGGTTTGGCTTGAAGAAAAGGTGGCATTGCCTTCCCAAGACAGCAGGAGGGGGGCCCGCTGCAGAACATGTGAAAGAGTCCTGCTGCAGGACCGTAATAAAAGGCCCTGTAATGGAAGTAAAGGGCCCCCTGGGATCAATTGGAAGGGCCCCGAGCTCAGAAGGAAGGTGGGCGTTAGCAGGGCCCTTCAAAGTTTCTTGCACTGGGGCTCTGAACAATCTAGTTACACCTCTGCACAGGGTGATATATATTTTGATTGCTCATGAGTTTTGTACATTTTTTTGCTATTCAGCACTGCACTACTTTTACTGGTAACTGCACAGTAATGCAACACTGTACCCGAATGAAATTAATATTTTTTTCACACAAATAGAGCTTTCTTTTGGTGGTATTTGATCACCACTGTTATATATATATATATATATATATATATATATATATATATATTTTTTATTATTGACATTTTTGTGATAGACAATTATAGAGATTTACATAAGAAAAAAAAAACACAATTAGCAACATGGAAATGTACTATAAAGCCCATTAGTGCCCTAAATATATTTAGAAATCTACCTGTGTAAATTACCCAAGGTTACTGTGAAAAATATTAGGAATAATTAACAGGTGTATGGCAGTGACTGAGCAAAAATAACCATAATTCAAGTGATCGTAAAGACTCATTTTTATTTCCTATTAAAATAACTAATGTGTCATACTTCCCCTCCTCTGTGCAGTTAGTTGTGCACAGGGCAGCCCAGATCCTCCTCTTCTCTGGTCCCTGGCTGGAGCTTCTGCCCCCCCCCCCCCCCCTCCTGTCGAGTGCCCCGCAGCAAGCAGCTTACTATGGGGGCACCTGAGCCACGCTGCAGCTTCATGTATCTATTTAGACATGGAACTGCTGTTCGGCATCTCCTCTTCTCTGCCCTGATTGGCTAATTGAGTTTAATTGACTGCAGCAGGAGCCATCGGCGCCGCTGCTGTGTCTCAGCCAATCAGGAGAGAGAGAGTCCCGGTCGGCTGAGGCACTCGTGGACATCAATGGACAGAAAAGGGTCTCAGGTAAGTATTGGGGGGGGGGGGGACTGAGGGGGACTTTTTGTCTTAAAGCATAGAATGCATTAAGATAAAAAAAACTTTCTGACTTTACAATTCCTTTAAGTAAAAAAAAAAAAGGCAAATTGAATCTGCGATGAACATTCCAAGATACCCATTTTACTGAAGAACGAGAAGACCCCCTTCACCACATGCCCTATGGATGGTTTGTACCTTGTTGAATCACCTCTTGCTGAATAAGCCGAACCGGTCTGGACACAGTTTGTTCCCCTTAGGGGTGTCTAGACCTTTGGGGATCTAGCATTCAGCCCCCAATATACCAAGTAACCCCCCATCAACAAGGCACCACAAGAATACGATGGTCTATACTATATTCTGTTTCTTGTTTATCCACTTGGACGTTTATCACCGTTTGCATACCGACATTTGCTTGTAACGATATAATAACATGCATGTCTATGTTCTGTTGAATTCTTGAATTTTGGAATCTTTTATGTACGCATTGTTTAACCCTTTATAAAACGTTTGGGGTAAAATAAAGAAAGGGGGAGGGGGTCGACAGAATGTTCAATAATATACACTGCCTGGTCAAAACAAAGGTCGTCACCTGGAATTAACTAAGCAACTTACTAAACTAAGCATGCAGTAATTATCCTATTCGATAGCTACTGCATGTGCCCAAAGAATGAGGTCAGCTGACTGCCTGAATATACTGAATGACCAGATTATTCCATCAATCGATTTTTTCTTCCCTGATGGCACGGGGTATATTCCAAGATGACAATTGCAGGATTCAAATTGTGAAAAGTGGTTCAGGGAGCATGAGAGATCATTGTCACACATGGATGGGCCACCACCAGAGATGTATAGTAACTAAGTAGAACTACTTCACTACTGTACTTAAGTACGGAAAGGCGGTATCTGTACTTTCCTAGAGTAGAATTTTTTTCTCCTACTTCCACTTTTACTTCACTACATTTTTTCAATGATTTCAATACTTCTACTCCGATTTTTTTTTTTGTGCTGCATAGTTACTCATTACAATTATAAAAATTACCACTGCCAGCACAGTAGATGTCAGGTTTCATGAAGCTCAAAACGAGTGTATTATCAGCGCATACGAAAATAAAAGCTACTGTATGTATAAATAAAAGCTGCATTTGAAATAATAAAAAACAATATGATGTTCAAACTTTTGACTTCTTTCTTTAATAACTACATAACACAGTACTTGTACTTTTACTTTCAGTACTTAAGTAGCAATTTTTTTTCAAAACTACTGGTACTTTTACTTTCAGTACTTGAGTAGCAAAATTTTTAAAAAAACTACTTGCGATACTTAAGTACAAAAAATGTTGAATACTTTAGTACTTCTACTCAAGTCACTTTTTGATCAAGCACTTCCACTTCTACTCAAGTCACTTTTTGATCAAGCACTTCCACTTCTACTCAAGTCACTTTTTGATCAAGCACTTCCACTTCTACTCAAGTCACTTTTTGATCAAGCACTTGTACTTTTACTCAAGTATGGGTGTCGAGTACTTTATACAACTCTGGCCACCACAGAGTCCAGACCTTAACCCCATTGAGAATCTTTGGAATGTGCTGGAGAAGGCTTTGCGCAGTGGTCCGACTCTCCCATCATCAATACAAGATCTTGGTGAAATATTAATGCAACCCTGGACGGAAATAAATCTTGTGACATTGCAGAAGCTTATCGAAATAATGCCACAGCGAATGCGTGCCGTAATCAAAGCCAACGAATTATTAGAGTGTGTGACCTTTTTTTTTGGTGGCGACTTTTTTTTTGGCCAGGGGTTTTATGGTTACACTGGAGAGTTTTAAGACAATAAGGTTGCGAAATCAGGTTTTTCAATAAAAGATATGCAGGGGAGCCATACATCTTGGAAATGAAAGCATCGGTCATGCAGTTGCGCCGATAACTCTTTCCATTCTCATAGGCTTGTTTAATTCATTTATCCAGTCTATTATTGAAGTGTGTTGAGATTTCCAATGCCTCAGAATTATTGCCCTGGCAACCACTAAAAAGAAACAGAACATCCTCTTCTTAACTCTTGAGGTAGATTCTGGGAACATAGATGGCAGTGCTATTTGGGGAGTTTGGGGCACTGTCTCGGAGGCAAAAGAGCTATATATTTTAAAAACGCTGTCCCAAAAATGGGCGCAAGGTGGGGCAACTCCACCAAATATGTTGCATGGTGTCTACATGAGATTGGCATGGCCAACATTGGTCTGATGTATTTGGAAATATTTTATGATATATCCAAGGACAGCGATACCATCTCGTAATTTCGTTCCTGTATTTTAGGCTCCATTCACACCTGAGCGTATCATTTTTTTTGGGCGGAGGCAGGCATTGACATCGGAACAAAAACGCTTGTAATCTGCCAAAAAAAGAAGCTCATGTACTTTTTTGAGCTTCAGGAGTTTTGCTTCAGGCGACAAAACGCTCACAGGGGCCATTAAAATGAATGGGATTTTGCTTGTTGGGCGTATTGGAACTTTAGAGATGAGCGTTTTACGAGCTGAAAAATTCTCAGGTGTGAACAGGACCTGACTTGCAACAGAAGATTTATGGGTCCACGTACAGGATTTACAAACTTCTTCCTCCATAAAAAGGTTCTTATTTTTTTATTATTTAAATGAAAAATGGCCGAAAATTTTGAAAAAAAAACAAACTTTGCTATAAAACATATCCAATAAATTAAAAAAAATGTCTTCAAAAATTTAGGTCAAATGTATTCTGCTACATGTCTTTGGTAAAAAAAAAAAAAAACAATAAGTGTATATTGATTGGTTTGTGTGAAAGTTATAGCATCTACAAGACTATGGTATATATTCAGTTTTTTTTTAATATTAATAATGGCAGTTATTAGCGACTTATAGTGGGACTGTGATGGTGCGGTGGGCAATCTGACGCTGGGTGGAAACTGACACTGATCAATGTACATGATCCAGCTCAGAATTGCCGCCCCCGTTGCAGTATATATATATATATATATACATGGGGTGGTCCGCAAGTGGATACCTTTATTGCTGTCTAATCAAAGGAGTCTGGGGAGAGCTTTAATTCCGCTATTGCCAAGTTAATGCGCTCTATGTCTTGGTCAACCTGTACTTTGGCTTCTGCAGTTCTGTGCATTCCATGTTCTTAACCAATACATAAAGGACCTTCGCCACTTCTGTGAGGGCTATTGCCTGACAACAGGCTGAATTTAGATGGGTGGTCCTGTCCAAATCATTACAGATCTGAAAAGAAAATTGCCCCTCACTCTTTAGGTGGATTGAGTTTGCAAATACAATTATGGAAGGATTGCTTCCAATCCACTTTGCTCCAGATCTTTAATCTCATCTAAAAATGGGAGAGTGATTGTATCCTTCTTGAAATTATTGTAAAACCTCTTTTTAGCTGTAAATTTCCACTGTTTCTTATTACTGAAGGGTCTCTCTTGATATATGGCTCCATGACCCTAATGTGCTTCTTCTTGAGCTACTCTTTTGTTGCCTTGGCGGTATGTTTTGGGTCATTGTCATGCTGAAAGACCCATCCATGACCCATCTTCAGTGTTCTGGCTGAGGGAAGAATGTTCTCATTCAATATTTTTCAATATGTGGCCCCACCCATGCAGCAAAGTTGACCTGTACCTTTAACAGAGAAACAGCCCCAAAGCATCATGTTTCCACTCCCGTGCTTGATTTTAGGGATGGTGTTCTTAGGGTCATAGTCATCATTTTTCTTCCTCCAAACACAGCGAGTCCCCCTCCTCAAAAAGGCACATGCACAGTCATGCCAATGAACAGCTAAATGATTCAGAGAAAGATTGGGAGAAAGTGATGTGGTCAGAAGAGACCAAAATTGAGCTCTTTGGCATCAACTCAAAAAGTGTTTGGAGGAAGAAAAATGCTGACCCCGAGAACAGGCTGACTTTTCCGCATTGAAAGGCCAATGGACAGGGCCATTTATTGCAAAATCTTGGATGAGGATCTTCTTCCCTCAGCCAGAACACTGAAGATGGGCCGTGGATGGGTCTTCCAGCATGACAATGACCCAAAACATACTAACAAGGCAACAAAGGAGTGGCTTAAGAAGAAGCAAGTTAAGGTTATGGAGTGGCCTAGTTAGTCTCCAGACCTTAATCCTATAGAAAATTTATTGAGGGAGCTGAAACTTCGAGCTGCCAAGAGACAACCAAGAAACCTTAAGGATTCAGCGAAGATCTGTAAAGAAGAGTGGACCAAAATCCCTCCTGAGAGGTGTGCAAACCTGGTAACCAACTACAAGACACGTCTTACCTCTTTGCTTGCCAACAAGGTTTTCTCCACCAAGTAAGTCATGTTTTGCTTGGAGATCAAATACTTATTTTACTCACTAAACTGCAACATAATTTATAGCATTTGTTTTATCTGTTTTTTTTTTTTTTTCCTGGATTTTTGGTTGATATTCTGTCTCTATAATTTAAAATACACCTATGATAAAAATTATAGCCCCTTAATTTCTTTGTAAGTGGGCAAGCTTACAAAATCTGCAGGGGATCAAATAATTATCTTCCCCGCTGTATATGAGGCATGCTTTACACAGTGTTTTACCCTGCAGTGAGGCAATAGGACAGGCCCATTAGCATCTTTCAATGGAGCGATCATGTGAAGATGTAGATGGGCGCACACAGTGCCTTGATGGTGAGCGAGACTGTCAGGAATCAGCAGCAGGGATGGCAAGATCTGCGTGACTACACTTAGGAAACAGAGACTGGACCATATATATCTAAAGTAAGATTTATTTACAGTGAAACATCCATCTAAACACCAGTAAACATGAAGATAGAAGTGAACTAAAACCCAATAACAAAATACCTAACTAGCAACCTAACTATGTAACAGAAAGCCTAACTAGCAAACTAACTATATACAGTACAATATATACAGAAAGGAGAACACAGATCAACAGGGTAAACTGGAGATGTAGGGAGCAGATAGGAAGGGAGAGCCAGGACTGGGATCAGGGACAAGAGTAGCAGAAAAAGAGAAAGGACAGAAGCAAAATCAGGATACGACAGCAAGAAAAATCAGGTTAAACACTGAAGCAAAGAGTAATATTAGGGGAGGAACTACATATCCTCCCAGCAGCCAGCATCAGGTGGAGACTGATTACTGGAATCTGCTGGGAGAAAACCGCTGGTGGACATTGGCACTACACCCTCCAGCTCTGGGAGGCACAGTGCCAACAGCAGGTGATCCAGGTCTTGGCAGTTTCCCTTTGCTTAAGAAGCAGCCTCAGGACGTTCTACCATGCCCCACTGCCGGGATCTTGAAGCTGACTGAGTAACGCACAACTGGGGTCCAAAGCTGGCTGCGTTCCCTGCCGGTCAGATCCTTGAGAAACAGCGACACTTGGAGCTTACAACTCCCTAATGCAGCAGAAGTCCCAATGCTGGGATTCCAAAGGCAACCTGAAGGCTTAGCACAGGAGTTGTTGGTCCATACAGGTACCCTAACATCAGAATGTCCCATCATGACTGGACCTTTCCTATCTGGGCTGCTAGAAACTGCTCTGCACTATAATAGCCATGCAGGTCTACCAAAGTTATAGGTTACCCAGCCTGGGTCCCCTAATGCACCTGGGATTGCAGAGATAATGCCTAGGTCAGGACAAGGTTCAAATGGAATTCTGCCCTTCCCCAGAATACCTCTACTACAGGGGCTTTAATAGTAAGTGCAGCTCTCACATTTAAAGTGGGTATCTGGACCACCAAGCCTGGGAGAAACAGGAGCAAATGGCCACAAAAGGAACTAAGAACAGGCAATAATAGGGATCTTAGACCAGGTAACCCATGCAAGCCATGTGACAATAATGGAAACTCAAAAGTTTTAGACCCAGCAGCAGGCAAGAGCTTAACCTTCCTACTAGAGTCCAGCTGGGCAGCAGCAAGGGAATAAGCAAAGTCCAGCTGGGCAACAGCAAGGGAATAAGCAAAGTCCAACTGGGTAGCAGCCAGGAAATCAGCAAAGTCTGGCTGGGCAGAGGCCAGGGAATCAGCAAAGTCTGGTTGGGCAGCAGATCATCACAGGCTGACTTGGCAGTGCACAGCAGACCATCAGAGGCAGGCTGGGCAGCGAATCATCAGATGCAGGCTTGGCAGTGGACTAGACTCCATCAGCAGGCATCAAGGCAGACTGGATTCCATCAGCAGGCATTGAGGTAGACTGGACCCCATCAGCAGGCATCGAGGCAGACTGGACCCCATCAGCAGGCATCGAGGCAGACTGGACCCCATCAGCAGGCATCGAGGCAGACTGGACCCCATCAGCAGGCATCGAGGAAGACTGGGCCCCATTAGCAGGCATCGAGGATGACTGGACCCCATCAGCAGACATCGAGGCAGACTGGACCCCATCAGCAGGCATCGAGGCAGACTGGACCCCATCAGCAGGCATCGAGGCAGACTGGACCCCATCAGCAGGCATCGAGGAAGACTGGACCCCATCAGCAGGCATCGAGGAAGACTGGGCCCCATCAGCAGGCATCAAGGCAGACTGGGCCCCATCAGCAGGCATCGAGGCAGACTGGACCCCATCAGGTGGCATTGAGGCAGACTGGACCCCATCAGATGGCATCGAGGCAGACTGGACCCCATCAGGTGGCATTGAGGCAGACTGAATCCCATCCACAGACATTAAGGCAGACTGGACCCCATCAGCAGGCACTACAGAGGCAGACTGGACCCCTTTTAACAGGCACCACAGAGGCAGACTGGACCCTATAAATAGGCAACCCATAGGCAGACTGGACCCCATCAGCAGGCATTGAGGCCGACTGGACCCCATCAGCAGGCATTGAGGCAGACTGGACCCCATCAGCAGGCACCACAGAGACAGACTGGACCCCATCAGCAGGCACCACAGAGACAGACTGGACCCCATCAGCAGGCACCACAGTGGCAGACTGAACCCTATCAGTAGGAAACAGAGGTGGACTGGACCCCATCAGCAGGCAGCACAGATTTAGGAACTGGCTGAATAATGTTTAAGGCATCAGTAGATAGTGGCAGAATTGTATAGGTAGGAAAAACTTTTGTTTCCTTTTGGGTTTAGATGCTGGAGTCCTGCAAGTAGTTTCATGGTGCTAACCAGATTGTGCTGCTGGTGAAAACGTAGTAACAGTACTGGGGAGCAAAGAGGAAAAGGTAGCAGAAACAGAGGAAAATGTCTCAGAGGTTGTCATGGGTAACAAAACTGTAGGGGGAGCCCTCAATGGGTTAAATGCAGGGGAAGTGAGGTTAATGAAAACAAAGTACTGGTATAAGGAACACTTAGTAGTAGCTGTGGTTGCCAAGGGTAATGAAGGAAGAGATTCTTCAGGTTAAGAGGCTTAGGCATGTTTAGGATCTGAATAGCTGTGGATCAACTGAAAATAGGGATAGTATCTCTGACCAAGCTTGGAGCAGAGGCTGAACACAGTTCCCTTGTGTGGAAAGCCCAGGGGTAACACAATATAACAGGACCCTTTGTAAACAAACTGAATAATGCTCTAAGAAGTAGGCTGTCATCTTCCAGCAACCATATCAATCTGAGTCATATCAAAGGAAGGAGTGAAATCACCATGGCCATGAGATCCAATTTCAAATGAAAAATAGCCTCCCCCTAGATGTATCTTGACATAAGACAGCAAATACTCAGAGTAAATACCCATCAGTTTCCAAGTGCAGCTGGTCTGGTCATTAGTGGGCTTCAGTGCTATGTCAGGAATCAGACGCAGGGATGGCCAGATCTGAGTGGCTACACTTAGGAAACTAAGACCGGATCATATATATTTAAATGAAGATTTATTTACAGTGAAACCAAAATCCATACAAACACCATCAAACAGAAAACACAGCAAACATGAAGATATAAGTGAACCACAACCCAACAAAACACCTAACTAGCAAACTGACTATATACAATATAATTACAAAAAGGGGAACAGAGATCAACAGAGTAAACTGCAGGGGACAGATAGGAAGGGGGGGAACCAGGACTGGGATTAGGAAAAAGGGGAGCAGAAAAGAGGCAGCAGGGTACAAGATGCAGGGCAGGTGCAAGATTCGAATCCAGGCTCAGGATAATTCAGCAAGCAAAATCAGGCAAAACTCTAAAGTGAAGTGTAATAGAGGAGGGACTAAATACCATCCCAGCAGCCTTCATCAGGTGGAGACTAATTACTGAAATCTGCTAGCGGACACTGGAAACTACAACTTCCTGCTCTGGGAAGCACGGTGGCACCAGCAGGCAGGGCTTGTACAATTGGTGAGCGGGAGGGGCACCCGCAAAGTTTCCACGCCTCAGTAGCGTACCGGTGTGACGCTATCGCTATGACACGGGTACGCTACTGAGCCTCGGCAACTTTGTATCCGTTCTTGAACACCCATGTATTGTTTATTCTTGTAAGTACGATTTCAATAAATTCCTATGCCTTATCAAAGGAAATTCACTTCACTATTTAAACACAAACATTCCAGTGTGATGGGGCACACGCTGATGCAGGCTAGTTGGAAAAAAAAAAAAAAACTACTAGCGATTCCAGTATCAGAAGTGCATTTATACAATAAGTTGGATCTGAGGTACGTAAAGCGGCAGTGCAGAGGCCCTACATCTGGTACCATTTTAAAGCAACAAGGAGGTTACAGGAGCTCATCAGCAAGCAACTAGTGCCATGGAGCAATCACCCTGATGGAATAGCCTGAATAAAAGATGGTAGGCAGCAGCAGTTATGGTGAGTGCAGGGTTTCTTTCAGTCATTCTATGTCTGACTGCAGTTCCCATTGTCAGTCCTGGAGTGAGGCTAGCAGGTCATCAGGCAGAGAGCATCAGAGCTTCCTTAGAAGATCTCATGGAGGTCTGGTAAGCAGCCCCTTTTGGGCACTGTGGTGTTGTGTGCCATCATTCCCATTGGTGCTGGGGATAGGTTGCCATCCTCTTTTATGGACTATGGACATTCATGTGTTTCATGTTTAGCGCTGCATTTGGACCTTTCATTTTATATTGTTTGCCATCAACAAATTGATACTGGCTGCTTTTGTTTTATTCAGGATTTTTTTTCTCTAGCGTGGATATTTTGCATTGTTTTTTCTTTAAATAGACATTGCTGGAGTGTTATGAGATTGCCACCTGGGGGTACCTGCTCGCGGTTGTGTTTGAGGACACCTCTGAGCATAAGACACACATGTGATCTGCTGAGCATGCTCCATAACCCTGTGCCTGGAATACGTATTGTGTGTCACACTGCCCTACAGAAGCATGGTGCGCATGCTCAGGCTTCTGCAGAAGTGCCATTCAGGGAAAATGCACAGCACATGATCCTCCGCACATCGCCCTCGAGCTACGGCCAATTACCCAGAAAGGGGGAGTGGCAGACACCTGAGCACCAAATCCACAGGGCCTGGACCAAGAAGGGGCACAGTGACCAAGAAGGGGCACAGAGGGTAGATAAAATACATGCCAGGGGCCTTTTTAAAGGAAGACCCTGCGGCAGGCAAAGAAACATAGCAAGACAGACATGGCACAGGGAGAGACCGCTGAATGGAACACAAAGGCTGAGAAGCCATATAGGGAAGCCAGAAATAGGCAGAATCACACTCCATGTAAGATGCCTATTCAAATGAAGTACGCCCTGGCAGTATAAATGGGCACTTAGCCAGGTAAAATGTTTCAAAATCATCTGTATTTCTGGAGATCCCCTTTAGAGGAACATGACATCACCAGATCTCTTTGCATTCCAGATTACTTGAGCTAAATAAGTCTTCATCGTGGACTCCGTGGAGAAAAGATAGTTAAAAAAGAAACATTTCTGATAGGGTGGGACTCAATTTTACTGTCCTGAGAAAGTTGAACAGAGGGTAAAAATATGTATATATATTCCACACTCAGGAGAGAAATATGGATTCCCCCCCTGTGCGAGATCTTTCACCAATTCAATATCGGGCACTTTCACCCCCTTCCTGCCCAGGCCAATTTTCAGCGTTGTCGCATTTTGAATGGCAATTGCACAGTCATGCAACACTGTACCCATATGACATTTTTTTACATTTTTTCCCCACAAATAGAGCTTTCTTTTGGTGGTATTTAACCACTTCTAGACCAGAAGGTTTTACCCCCTTAACCACTTCTGGGCCAGAAGGTTTTACCCCCTTAACCACTTCTGGACTGGAAGGTTTTACCCCTATAATGACCAAGCCATTTTTTTCTGTACCCCAAAAAAAATGTATGTCCTTTTTTCCCCACAAATAGAGCTTTCTTTTGGTGGTATTTGATCACCTGTGTGATTTTTATTTTTTGCACAATAAATAAAAAAAGAGCGACAATTCTGAAAAAATATATATTTTTTACTTTCTGCTATATAACATTCCCAATTAAAAAAATAATCGAAAAATCTAATTTTTTCATAATTTTAGGCCAATTTGTATTCTACTACATATTTTTAGTAAAAAAAAATCCCAATAAGTGTATATTGATTGATTTGCACAAATGTTTGTGCGTCTACAAACTAGGGGAAAGATTTATATCATTTTTTTTTATTTTTTTACTAGTAATAGCGGTGATCAGCGATTTTTAGCGGGACTGCGACACTGCGGCGGACAGATCAGACCCCTAACTGACCTTTTTTGACACTTTTTGGGGGGACCAGTGACATTGATACAGTAATCAGTGCTAAAAATATGCACTGTCACTGTACTAATGACACTGGCAGGGAAGGGGTTAACACCATGGGCGATCAAAGGGTTAAATGTGTCCCTAGGGGGTGCTTTCTAACTGTGTGGGGGATGGGCTTGCTGCATGAACACAGAGACCTGTGTTCCTAAATAAGAGGAACACAGGATCCCGGTGTTCATTACTGACAGAATAGCCGTCTGCTGTGTTTACAATGGAAGACCGCCGTTCTGTCTCCACGGGGAGAGATCGCGGGTGCCCGGCGGCCATCGCGGGCACTGGACCCACTGATTGGCTCCCCCTACAGCCAATCGGCATGTGCGCACACCTCCAGCGGTGCACGCATGCCCCTGGCGGTGCACGTGTGCCCACTCTAGCGGCCCCTGCGAAGCAACGTGCAGGTACGTCGTTTCGCGGGACAGAGCCAATCTGCCACTGTAAAACTACGCCAGCTGGTCGGCAAGTGGTTAATCACCACTGGGGTTTTGCAAATAAGTAATTTTTCTTTTTCCCTGATGTGCGCTGATAAGGCTGCATTGTTGGGCACTGATTAGGATGTACTGATAGATGGCACTGATGAGGCTGAACTCATGTGCACTGATAAGGATGCACTAATAGGCTGCACTAAATCAGTGCCCTGACATGTGATCAGCTGTGATTGGACACTGCTGATCTCAAGGTAAAGGGCGACTGTGATTGGCCTTTTACCGCAATCTGTGATCAGCTGTTTTCTAAGGACACAGCAATCACAAGGCGAGCCTGGTTCTGGGAGGATGTCAATAGATGCCCTCCCGGAACGAGAGAGACACACTGTAGCAGTCTTTGGGCTATGGCGCGGTATTGAAGTGATTAATGTATAACAAAGTCTGATTTCCATGTATAGCATTTTCACACTCAGGATAGAAATACAACTTCTCCCCTTTGTGTGATCTCTGATGTCTCTAAAGACTGTAATTCCCCCGATAAACATTTACTGCACTTAGGGGCAGGAATACGGCTTCTACCCTCTGTGAAATCTTTGATATCTATCAAGCTCTAATTTCTGTAAAAAAAAAAAACCTTCAATGTCTGGGAAGATGAGACACCTGTGGAAAACAGTTTTCCTCACTTACGGAAGGAATGTGGCTTCCCAAATGTGTGAGAACTTTTATGTCTAACAAGGGCTGATTTCTGTGAAAAACATTTCCCGCACTCAGGACAGGAATACTGCTTCTCCTCTGTGTGAGACCGCTGATGTACGTAAAGATGGGATGATTGTGAAAATGTTTTCCCACAATCAGGGCAGGAATACGGCCTCTCCCCTGTGTGAATTCTCTGATGTTTGTAAAGACTGGACTTCTCCAAAAAACTTTTACCGCACTCAGTGCAGGAATACGGCTTCTCCCCAGTGTGAGATCTTTGATGTCTAACAAAGTCTGATTTATGTAGATAACATTTTCCACAGTCGGGGCAGGAATATGGCCTCTCCCCTGTGTGGGACCTTTGGTGTTTAACAAGGTCTGATTTCTGTGAAAAACATTTCTCGCAATCAGGACAGGAAAACGGCCTCTCCCCCGTGTGAATCTTCTGATGTCTGTGAAGACTGGACTTCTCTGGAAAACATTTTCCGCACTCAGGACAGGGATAAAGCTTCTCCCCCGTGTGAGTTGTTTGATGTCTGACAAGTTTTGATTTCTGTGGAAAAGATTTCCCACATTCAGAGCAGGAATACGGCTTCTCTCTAGTGTGAATCCTGTGGTGCTTGTAAAGATTGGAAATCTCTGAAAACCATTTCCCACACTCAGGACAGGAATATAGATTTTTCCTCTTGTGAGTACTCTGATGCATGTAAAGGTCAAACAAAGAGCTAAAACTTTCCCCACATTCGGGACAGGAACATGTCTCCTCCCCCTCAATTGTGGCACCATCCCACATAGAATGAAGTTGCTCAGACTCAGAGGAATTTGATGGTCTGTTCACACTATGAAGTCCACCATCCATAGGCTTTGTCATAGTCATTGTCTTTTTTCCTGCACAATCTCTTGTGATGTCCCCATCTTCCATTTTACAGCTTAGAGATGAAGTGGGATGATCCTTTGAGGGTTTCTCAATGGAGTGTTCTGAAAAATATAAAAACATTATCAATAGATACAAGATGTTTAGTTCCCTAAAATCAAGATTCCATCTGAATCAGGTAGAATTTAGTGAGCAGATGTTCTCTGTGGATGTCCCGACCAGCTGTGACTTTCCCTCTTCTGTAAAAGGTCCTTCATCCAGATCATTTCTACATTTACATGCTCTTCACACAACCACAAGCTTAGGCACTGGGTCATGTGACCTCCGATAATGAAGAGGTTCAAAGTTCAAACTTGCAGAACCTTTAGCAGAGAACCAGTGGCCATAGGCCTAGGCTTCTGTTGCTAAGCAGCACTGGATGGTGTTTGGAGAAGTATTTTTTATTGCAAATAGAACTGTTTCAATTTGCAATGTTCCTCCTGACTTTTACCCCCAAAAGACCTTAAAGGATTTCAAGGTTATGCTTTAGCTATACGTCAGCTCAAAAAAGAGGAACCAACCAACAACGTAAGATAGGACTACTCTACACTTCGAAAGACTGGAAAAAACATCCTCAGTACTGTAAGTAGCTAAAGTAAAATTGCACTAGACTCGACTTCTTTGTCTTTCTAAAGAGTTAGGTTGCCTGTGGATGGTGCCAAGTCAGCAGGTGACCATACTCTCAGGACAGACTGGGTATAAGGAGGTGTGTCCATGCATTAAGAGGCATTTGGAAAAAAACATGTACCCCTTAGCCTGTCATATAGGGGGGGGGGGTCTGAGGGTCCCAATTTATTTATTTTTTTTATAGAGAGCTTGCAGATTTTACAGACCCTCACAACCAGTGGGCCAGGTTTATGGGAACATGGACTTTGACCTCCTCAACATGGGTACTAAGGTTTTTACCAGGGTGGTCCCCCAGACAAGGTACTACCCCATGTTGTGGGCATGGGGCCTTGTATGGTTCAGGAGGAAAGTGGTCACATGTTAGTCCCCATCTTGCTACTCCTACCTGCAAGACTGGATAAGGGTCTGGTATGTATTTTTATGCAGGAAGCCCCACATTACCCTAAAAAATGTATTTACTTTGGTACATGTCCCCAAGGCAGTGCCCAGCCCCCTCATTTGTTTGACAATTTGTTGCCGCTTAGCATAGAAAATGGACATTACTGATTTCTAAGATTCGGCTCCCATTGACCCATTGTTTTCCCAACCCACCCCAAACCAGACCCAGGTACATTCAAGCTCATCACTATACATAAAGATCCCAAAAAAATAAGGTGATATCACCCTTCTCCTGCGCTTAGAATCCAAGCTCCCCGACCACACACCACGGGACTTCCAACTGGCGTCTTGGATAGCTAGGTCTTGCAGCCCAAAGAGGACTATTTAAACTTGAGAGTAGGTCATGACACAGTGGCTCTGAGGAAGAGGCTAAGCCTCGAAACGCGTCAGCCGTCATCTTATTGGATTATGGATTTTTATATGGACTATTCCTGACACTGGAGCAATCGAGCCTGTTATGATCATTTTTACATCTGTGTTTGTGAGTAGCCATTTTTTACATGTTGCATAAATAAATCCTATTATTGAGGATAATGCGCTAGGTCGATGCGCCCTTTCTTTGTTTCTTTTTGTCTATACATAAAGATGTATGAATAAATAAATTGTGTCTGCAGCACAGAGGGGAGGGGGGTTATCTGAGAGAAAAGATCTAATGTGCAGGACAGGTATCAGTACAAGGAGGGGACTATTATCAACCTATGACGTCACTCATCTCCCACCCTACTCTCAGCCAAACGGTGTGCAGTAACAAGGCAGATATAACAGAAGAATATATTATGGCTCACCTGTGCTGATCTCTGTAGGAGTGTCCTCCTCTATGATTGTCCTCGTCATTCCATCCTCCTCCGTATATTGCTGATCATCCCTCACATACGTCTCTTCTACTTCACCCTCAACTTTCATGTTCATCAGATCTTCACCCTAAACCAACAGAGTGGAAGAAAAGACCATTTGTCAAGCACACACACCCCTGGGGACTCACTAACCATGGAGAGAATATAGGAAATATTAGAAATATCCTTTACTATTTCGGCAGAATGGTTTATCCTGCTGGTGTGAGCACACTAAAAAAAAAGTCAGAAATTCGCTGAGTTCAGAACAGACTGAACTCTAACCGGGTTAACGTGGGTTGAACTCTAAACATTGGCTAATCACCACTGGGGGTGTCACCTCACCTGCTGGGAGGAGAAGTTCAGACCTCGTGAAGTAGCCACTTTTTTATGATGAACTAGCTGGTTCTGAAGGCTGGGTCGGGGTTAGGATTTCTGACATTGCCCAACCACAGCAATTCCACACTCTGCATGAGCAGGCCCTAAATAACCATGCTGTTGGTCCCTAGGTGATTCTGTACAACCAGAACATACAATTTTGTGTCTGTACACAGCCCATAATATGTACCATCAGAAAGAATCAGTTCCATCTCCCTGCAACTAATATTTTAGACTTTATTAGAGATTGTAACAGTACTCACCGTCACTGGGAGTGAAAGACAGATACTTAATGGTTTGGATATCTTAAAATGGGACAGTAATATTTATCAACAATATCTCTCAAGACATGAAGATTTAATCTCAATTTACACTGTGAGACCTATAGCCTGTTGCCATGAAGTCTGTGACTCCTAAATAATAAAAGCAATGCTAAGATGTGTATTGAGATGATGAGTATTGAATCTCAGGAGCGAGGACGGCCGTCTGCTAGTTAATTGGCTCAGGTTGATTGAATAATTGTCATCTGTTAGTTGCTGAGTGGAAATAGTATACTGTTTGTGTTGGTTGTTCTTTAGATATGTTAATTATATTTATGTATACAATTTAATCTGCATAGGATAATGTAATCAGGCAGCCCTTGACCTGATGGGGTAATTTAATCAGGAGGAGGATGTGCTCATGTGTGTATAAATGGAGTGTGAAACTGTTCAATAAAGAAGATTCCAGTACAAGCTAAGTTGTCAGCTAGCTTTGTATGGGGGCGGCTGAGAAAATCTGAGATCTATGTTCACGACTGGGAGGAAGCCGTATACTGATGGAAGTCCACAAGTACAGTGTATGTTGCTGTTCCGTTACAGAGATTAAACATAATTACTCTGATCCTAACCACCTCAGTACTGGACACTTTCTTCTCCTTCCCTCCCAGGGCAATTTTCAGCTTTTAGTGCTGTCACACTTTGACAATTACTTAGTCATACAACGCTATACCCAGATGAAAATTTTATTATTATTTTTTAGACATATCGAGCTTGGTGGTATTTAATCACCAGTGGGTATTTTCTTTTTTGCTAAACGAGAAAAAAAAAGACCAAAAACTTTGAAAGAAAAACAAGTTTTTCTTTT
Organism: Pelophylax lessonae; assembly: GCF_965119305.1. Taxonomy (NCBI): domain Eukaryota; kingdom Metazoa; phylum Chordata; class Amphibia; order Anura; family Ranidae; genus Pelophylax; species Pelophylax lessonae. Next base: position 43,093,557 of record NC_138770.1, read on the forward strand.
TTTCTATTATAAAATGTTCCAAATAAGTAACTTTTCTTCATAAATTTGGGGCAACATGTATTCGGTTTAATTTTTTTGGTAAAAATATCCAAAATCGGTGTATATTATTTACTCTGTGTGCAAGTTATAAAGTCTTCAAGCTATGGTACCAATCATTGAAAATTGATCAGTCCTGATCTACCGAGTTCCTATCTCCTTTCTCGAGGCCCTAAAATGTCAGGATAGTAAAAATACCCACCCAAATAACCCCTTTTTGGAGAAGTAGATCCCCGAGGGATTTAGTAAGAAGCATGGTGAATTTTCTTTACCACAATTCATTGGAAAATTAAGAAGATAAAGTTTTTTTTTCACAAAATTGTTATTTTAGGTTGTTTCTTACACAAGCATAGGCAACTTGCAGTTGCACCCCAAAACATATTCTGCTACTCCTCCCGAGTAAGGGGATACTATATGTGTGAGAATTTTTCACAGCCTACCCACATGGAGAGGCCCAAAATCCTTTGGGCTTTCAAGGAGCATAAATTACACATCTAATTTCTTGGCTACCTACAATGCCTTGAAAAAGTATTCACACCTCTTGAAATTTTCCATATTTTGTCATGTTTCAACCAAAAACGTAAATGTACTGTATTTTATTGGGATTTTATGTGATAGACCAACACAAAGTGTCACATAATTGTGAAGTGGAAGGAAAATGATAAATGGTTTTCAACATTGTTTACAAATATATGAAAAATGTGGCGCGCATTTGTATTCACCCCCCTTTACTCTGATACCCCTAAATAAAATCTAGTGGAACCAATTGCCTCCAGCTGTATGTAGTTTAATCTCATTATAAATACAGCTGTTCGGTGAAGCCCTCAGAGGTTTGTTAGAGAACCTTAGTGAATAAACATCATCATGATGGCCAAGGAACACACCAGACAGGTCAGGGATAAAGTTGTTAAAGCAGGGTTAGGTTATAAAAATATATCTCAAGCTTTGAACATCTCACGGAGCACTGCTCAATCCATCATCTGAAAATTGAAAGAGTATGGCACTGCTGCAAACCTACTAAGACACGGTCGTCCACCTAGCAAAACGCTATGTGTGGCAGAGAACTAACACTGCACATCACCCTGAACACACCATCCCCACAGTGGTGGTGATAGCATCATTTTGTGGGGATGCCTTTCTTCAGCAGGGACAGGGAAGCCTGGTCAGAGTTGATGGGAAGATGGATGGAGCCAAATACAGGGTAATCTTAGAAGAAAACCTGTTAGAGTCTACAAAAGACTTGAGACTGGGGCGGAGGTTCACCTTCCAGCAGGACAGCAACCCTAAACATACAGCCAGAGCTACAATGGAATGGTTTATATCAGTGTTCCCCAACCCCCGGGCTGTGGACCGGTACCGGTCCGTGGATCAAACGGTACCGGGCCGCCCAAGGAACTTTAAATTATTTTACTTTGGCGGCCGAGGCGCACTGCGCCCCAAGCCCGCCCATTGTGTGACAATAGCGAATGAAAATTCGCTATTGTCACACGGATCCTCCTTCTGGCCAATCAGGGAACGGGTCCTCCCGCTTCCTGATTGGCCGAAAGGCAAAAACAATGCCATTGGCTGAGGAGGAGGCGGGAGGACTCGAGGAGACGCGGGGACTGAAGAGAAGCTGCCATCAGGTAAGTGCACTGGTCTCGCGGGGGGAACGCTGGCATCTCTGCATTGAAAGGGGGCATGCTGGCATCTATACATTGATTGGGGGCAATGCTGTGGCACTCTGCATTGATTGGGGGCAATGCTGTGGTCACTCTGCATTGATTGGGGCAATGCTGTGGTCACTCTGCATTGATTGGGGGCACGCTGTGGTCACTGTGCATTGATTGGGGGCACGCTGTGGTCACTGTGCATTGATTGGGGGCACGCTGTGGTCACTGTGCATTGATTGGGGGCACGCTGGTCACTCTGCATTGATGTCCCCCCCCCCCCCTCAGGGGGCCACAAAAAAATTATCAAACGTTGACAGATCCGCGGCGATAAAAAAGGTTGGGGAGCACTGGTTTAGATAAAAGCATATTCATGTGTTAGAATGGCCCAGTCAAAGTCCAGACCTAAATCTAATTGAGAATCTGTGGCAAGACTTGAAAATTGCTGCTCACGGACGTTCTCCTTCCAATCTGACAGAGCTTGAGCTATTTTGCAAAGAAGAATGGGCAAAAATGTCACTGTCTCGATGGGCAGAGCTGGTAGAGACATCCTCAAAAAGACTTGCAGCTGTAATTGCAGCAAAAGGTGGTGATACAAAGTATTGACTTTGACAGGGGGGCTGAATACAAATGCCCCTCCACACTTTTCAGATAATTATTTGTAAAAAATGTTGAAAACCATTTACCATTTTCCTTCCACTTCACAATTGTGTGCCACTTTGTATCCGTCTATCACATAAAATCCCAATAAAATACAGTCAGGTCAGGGGCGTAACTACAGGGGTTGCAGGTATTGCAATTGCAACCGGGCCCCATGCTCCAGGGGGCCTGTGCGGCTCCCCTGTACACCTGCATAGGAGGGGCAGTGGGGGCAGCATGTAGAGAAATCACTGTCCTCCTTTTTCCTCCTGCAGCTGCAGAAGGAAAATGAAGGAGATTGGTTCCTCTGTATGCTGCCCCCGCCATTCCTCCTATCCAGTTCACTTGTGTTCTGCTGTCTCTGGGCCCCTGTGGCCCCAATAGAGAACCAGAAAGGGGTCGGTAAATATGTCATTTACCAGCTCCTTCCTTTTCTGAATGGACAGAGTCATAGTCAGTGACATTGTAAAAAAATAAAATGATAAAAAATAATAATACAATTAAAATACCAAAAAATAAAAACTACTGACACCAGTGGGTGAACTTCCAGGATCGCAAAGGTCACATTTGCAACCGGGCCCTGGCATTCCGCCACCGTGGGGAGGCCCCAAGATGGCAGGAAGAGGGCCCACTGCAGAAGTTGTGAAAGGGTACTACTGTGGGACCGTAATAAAGGGCCCCGCAATGGGAGTAACGGGCCCCAGGATCAGTGGGAAGAGCCCCAGACTACTTGAAGGGAAGGACCCCAGCCAGGGGTCCAGGGGGGCCCTTCATGGTTTCTTGCACCGGGGCCCTGAAGGTTCTAGTTACGCCTCTGAGTCAGGTCCATAAATATTGGGACATCGACACAATTCGAATATTTTTGGCTCTATACACCACCACAATGGATTTGAAATTATTTTAATTTGAGGGTATTTACATCCAATTACAACAAACTGTTGTAATTCCTACACCGTTAACCTGATTTAGATGTAAATACCCTCAAATTAAAGCTGAAAGTCTGCAGTTAAAGCACATCTTGTTTGTTTCATTTCAAATCCATTGTGGTGGTGTATAGAGCCAAAAAGATTAGAGTTGTGTCGATGTCCCAATATTTATGGACCTGACTGTACATTTACGTTTTTGGTTGCAACATGACAAAATGAGGAAACTTTCAAGGGGTATGAATGCTTTCTCAGGGCACTGTATCACATTTGTAAAGGCCCTGAAGCACCAGGACAGTGGAAACACTCACAAAATTACCCTATATTACAAACAAATACCACAAAGTAAATTCTATGAGGCATATTATGTCTTTTGAACATATTTTTCTTTTGGAAAATGTGTAAAGAAAATTTAAATGAATTTTTTACACAAAGTTGTCAATTTATAAAGAATTTCTAAGACACAGCATGGGCATACCAAGAATTGCACGCCAAAATACATTGTTACTCCTCCCGAGTATGGGGATACAACGTGTAAGACTTTGTAACAGCCTAGCCACATACAGAGGCCCAATTCCCAAGAAGCACCTTCAGGTGTTCTAGGAGCATAAATTACATATCTAATTTCCTGACTATCACATTTTGGAGGCCCTGGAGCACCAGAACAACGAAAAAGCCCACAAAATGACCACATTTTAGAAAGCAAACACCCCAAAGTATTTTCTATGAGGCATAGTGAGTCCTTTGAACATGTCATTTTTGCCATAGGTTTTTGGAAAATGTAGAAAGAAAATGAAAACGTATTATTTTTTACAAAAAGTTGTCAATTTAGAAGATATTTCTAACACACAGCATGGGCATAGTTAGAATTACACACCAAAATACATTCTACTAATCCTCCTGAGTATGTAATATCATATGTGTGAGAATTTCACAGCCTAACCACATAGAGACCCAAAATCCAAGGAGTACCTTCAGGCATTCAAGGGGCATAAATTACACATCTAATTTCCGATCACATTTTTAAAAGCCCTGGAGCACCAGGACTGTGGAAACACCCACAAAATGACCATATTTTGGAAAGCAAACTACCCAACATACTTTTTTAAGAGGCATAATGAGTCTTTTTAACATGTCATTTTTTTTGCCAAACGTTTTTTGAAAATGTGGAAAGAAAATTAAAAAGTATTTTTTACACAAAGTTGTCAATCTCTAAAATATATCTAACACACCACATGGGCAAACTTAGAATTACACCTCAAAACACATTCTGCTACTTCTTCCGAGTATAGCGAAACCACAAGAGTTGACTTATTCAATGCCTGGACTGCTTATGTACCCAACATTGCAACCTGCATAACAGAAATATCAACCAACACAAGGTAGACAAAACAATGTATGGTAATGGCTTCTGTACGTGGGGTATGGTAATGGCCCCCTGCCCACAGACCTGAAGGGCCTGGTTTGGAACCTGGGGGGAACCCCCATGCCGTTTTTTCCCCATTTTGGCGTGGAGCTCCCCCTCAAGATTCTCAGAGCGCAAGTCACACCACAACTCGGATCATCCTGATCCGACTTGTGATGCGACTTCCATTCAAATCAATGGGCTGAAAGCCGTGTCAAAGACGGCTCCTAGACAACCATTGATTTTGAATGGAGGCAGAAAAAACGCTGCTAAAAGCCGACGTGGCCAAACGTACAATAACGCCAATGGAAAAAGCTACTAAAAGCATGTTTTTACAGCTGCATTTTCCTGGCGTTAGAAGTGGCTCTGCAGCTCGTTTTTTCTGACGCCCTGTGTGCATGGGGCCTTATAGTGTAAGATTAATTTGGGTTATTTGTGATGTATTGCTGGGCAAAAAGATTGGTCTGTTCCACAATTAAAGGAAATAAATTGTTGGTGAAAAATAAATAATAAACAATTGATGTAAAATTGTCTTTGTCGGTCTGGCTGTGTGGTACAAAGGGGGGGTACTAGCTGATCCTGAGTTTGAGGGAAGCCATAACGGATTTGCAAGTATCTCCGGGACTCTTGCCTGAACCCTAATTCTTGGGGGCTGATGTGACACCCCCCTACTAGTAATGGGCCTTTCATCCAGGGGTAAGGCACTGCTGCTGCTTGCCACTTCACCAGGATGATGCACAGTGCCGCTGGTGGTTGCTTGCTCTTCAATATGCCTCATCCTATTTGTAGGCACCCTTTCCTCTGATTCTGTTACTGACCCATTGCTCGCTACGGGTTCGTACTCTGAATTTGAATCAGACGATGAGAGCCCCCCCACTGCTCTTATCGGTCATGCTAAGGATTTTAAATGGCTCCTAAATGGTGTAAATATTTTTTGGACATGGCTGGCACTGGTGACCCCGGGACAGGTGTGGCTGTAATCAGGGTCACAGTGGCTGCACTGGTGTGACAGGTAGACTGGCTGATCTGGGCACGGATGATGGCTGCACTGGTGTGACAGGTAGACTGCTGATCAGGGCACGGATGATGGCTGCACTGGTGTGACTAGTAGAGACAGGTAGACTGGCTGATCAGGGCACTGATGATAGCTGCACTGGTGTGACTGGTAGACTGGCTGATCAGGGTACTGATGATGGTTGCACTGGTGTGACTGGTAGACTGGCTGATCAGGGCACGGATGATGGTTGCACTGGTGTGACTGGTAGACTGGCTGATCAGGGCACTGATGATGGTTGCACTGGTGTGGCACTGATGATGGCTGCACTGGTGTGACAGGTAGACTGGCTGATCAGGGCAATGATGATGGCTGCACTGGTGTGGCACCGATGATGGCTGCATTGGTGTGACAGGTAGACTGGCTGATCAGGGCACTGATGATGGCTGCAATGGTGTGACACTGATGATGGCTGCACTGGTGTGACAGGTAGACTGGCTGATCAGGGCACTGATGATGGCTGCAATGGTGCGACAGGTAGACTGGCTGATCAGGGCACTGATGATGGTTGCACTGGTGTGACTGGTAAACTGGCTGATCAGGGCACTGATGATGGTTGCAATGGTGTGACAGGTAGACTGGCTGATCAGGGCACTAATGATGGTTGCACTGGTGTGATTGGTAGACTTGCTGATCAGGACACTGATGATGGTTGCACTTGTGTGACTGGTAGACTGGCTGATCAGGGCACTGATGAGGGCTGCACTGGCTGATCAGGGCACCGAAGATGGCTGCACTGGTGTGACAAGTACACTGACTGAAGAGGTCCCTGATGACACCTGCCCTGGTGTGACAGGTACACTTGATGCAATCAGGTCCCTGATGACGGCTGCACTACTTCCGACAGGTACACTGTTAATCACTGAATAAAAACCTAACTACAAACACCTGTAATACCCCAAAATTAGTTAAATATCCGTGATATCACCTCGCCTCTACATGCTAATGTCACAATCCTCTGTAAAATATAATTTGTTTATGAAGTGAGATCACAAAAAAACAAAAATGGGTATTTTGTACTCGCCATAAAATTATTTTCTATACATTCAATGAAGGACACAACCGGATCTGTAGTTTTGCGACCAATGGGTTTATTGGGCTTGACAAATCTGGCAAAAAGCATATAGATAAAGAGATCACTCCCCTTGATAGTCCACCTGCCAATTGTCCACTGCCTAATTGTGAAAGGAGAACAAAGCTGGAAAGTTGAACCAAATCAAGATTCCGAGCCACCTCCAGTGCAGTTGCCAAACTTTTTGTAATGCCCTGGTGATTGATGTAGACCACAGCCTTGGTGCTGTCCAACTGGACCCTGATCGGGTACCCCTTGAAAAGATGAATCCAATGGGATAGGATTGTTTGGAGTTCCAAGATATTGATGCAAAGCATGGTTTCCTCCTGGGTCCATTGACCATAAACTGACAATTGGCCCAACACTATCACCCAGTTAAATAGGCCAGGCATCCACGATGAGGTTATTTGGACATGCCCATTCCTTGTAGATTAAATCATCAAAGGGGGAATTATAAGGTAAACGCTTTGAATATCGTCTATGCTTATGAGTTTCGAAAGGGACCCCTTGAGTCCTCTGACATGGGAGGCAATTCCTCTACCTTCAAATCTCCCAAACAGCCTTATTAAATGCCAAAACCAGTTTTCTTCTCATGCACCAAATTAGCCACTGGGAACTCATCCTCGCTGTTAGAAGGAGGTGATGAGGCTTCCACAAAGATCTATGGACCCATGGGAGAAGTGTATTCATCTTCTGAGGCTTTGGATGCAGCTGCTGGTGGTAATTATTATGGAGTTTTGCAATAAGGCTTTCTCCATGTGGGATACAAAACCCTCCATGGCTGCCTAAATATTTTCAAAAGTTAAGGAAGCCCGAAGACCATGACACCACCCTGACCATGTCCTAAGTCCAAGCAGGGGCTTCCTGGACTAGCGATTGTGGCAGGTGATGCAGAAAGAGTCCAAGTAGGAAGTAGCCCCAGACACCCTGAAATTGACACAGGAGGGGATAGGATCCCCCCCCCCCCCCCGAGTACCCAGCATCCCTCAACCCATCCGCCATGACTCAGTCATGACTATAAAGAGGTGAAAATGTGCAGACAGGTAATCTATGTATAAAAAAATGGGTTTTGGGGCTGCTCTATGTACAATAAAATACTAGTATACCCGTATGCATATCATTCTCCAAAAAACACAAATCAAAAAGGATATAAATTATGGTGCAAGAAATTATGTGCAAAAATTACTAACGTGCCAGTGCTAAAATATTGGTGGAGTGAGCTTTCAATTACACTCAAATCATTAACACTAAGTAATCACATATAAACCATATTGACGCAAAAGTGATTTGTGAACAGTCCATGGATAATATATAATACAAAAATGCAGCGCTCCAAAATTACCCAAATAATCCAACTTAATCAAAAAGTCCCAATCATGTACTGTATAAGTTCATGTTAAATTTTCACCAAGGTGTGTGGTTCACATTCAAGTGCCAAAAAAAAAAAAAAAAACGATCCTCCACCGACACAGATGAACACACTGACCCTTACCGCATAAGGTGCACCACTATTGATGTAATGGTCAAAATGCTCTTTTGTGTAATTTGCCGAGGAACACACAACTCATGATCTTTATAAACTCATCCACGTCCAGTTTAGGCACATATGGAGTAAAAAAGATCAGAAGAAAATCTCATAGTGTAGTAGATTAATTCAATGTTTGTTGGTAGTATTAGAATCACACTCACCAAACGGAAAGTATAGTAACGCCTGTACACCGCAATACTGTGGAATTGTTTCAAACCCACAAGATGGCTGACCTCCGTGCGCAACGATGTTTGTGCAGAACCAACTCCTACAAACGCGTTTCGTCATACAGACATCATCAGGGACGTCCATGGATAATGTGCAGTGTCCTTTTAACTAGGCCATCGTTCCAGCTATCCTTGCTGGTACTTTTTGATTTGTGGTTTTTGGAGAATGATATGCATACGGGTATACCAGTATTTTATTGCACATAAAGCAGCGCCAAAACCCATTTTTTATACATAGATTTTACAACAGGCCCTACCTCAGTAGCAGTCAAATTGGGGGCAGCAGCTCAAAGCAGTTTCAGAACATTATCAATTTTTTGTTGATTATCCATAGCGCGGACCACACTTATATATTTATTTATGTGCAGACAGCAAGTGACTCCCCGCAGGAACTACTCACCCCAACAGGCGCACACCTACACAAAAACAGCAGAGGTAGCAAAAGAGGACCTAGCTGTTTTCAAGCACAAGAAGGACCGCCCTTCTGGGGGACACAAATCCATATTCTCATTGCACACTTTCCTGGAAAAGGCTCTAGGATACTGGCGCTCCTGATGGCGTCCGCTTATGACGTAACGCGTCAGAAGGAGCTAGGTCATGTGACGTTGCCACACTGGTTAGTCGGCCATACTGTTGGATGGAAACATCAGCTATTATATGAGGAGTTACATGCGGTTTTTAGGTTTCTGTTTGTGAGTATTTTGGATCTTACCAATAAATAATTACTTATGAGTAATAGAGCGCAAGGAGGTTCTTTTCTGCTTATCCTTACATATATCTATCATGAAAGTCTATGTATGGTGGTACATGCTGTTTTATTGAAGATTTTTGATGCCATAGCAGTGGAGAGTTGGAGTGAGATATGCCTAAGCTTTATTGACTACTCTTGCAAAAGTAGTCCATTTTTGGGGTAAGGGTCAGTGTGAACTCTTTTCTCTGGTGGCGGATTCTTCCCAACTTTTCTCCCGCATGCATTTTTGCACATTTATGGACTCTTTTCTGGAATACGTTTATCATTTGCATATTGGACTTTTCAAGAGGTCTTAAGCGCTGCATTTGTGTGTTAATATCTAGGATACTGGGTGCTTCAGCAACCACCAGCTGGAGACTGGATCATAAATGTCACAATGAAGATATTTGCCAGCACACCATGGATCTTCAAGTTGAGTCTAAACCTTTTTTTATCAAGCATGATCACATCACAAGCAAGAGAGTGCAACATTTCGGAGTCATGCAGGACCCCTTCGTCAGGTATGCCTGAGAAAGGGGTCCTACATGACCCCAAAATGTTGCACTCTCTTGCTTGTGATGTAATCATGCTTTGTTAAAAATCAGTTTGGACTTAGCTTGAAGATCCACGGTGTGCTGGCAAATATCTTCATTGTGACAAACAGGAACTACTTACTCCACCAGGAGCACACCCACGGGTAACAGCAGAGGTACCTGTAGAAAAAAGGAACTGGTTATGTTTATGCCCAAGAAGAAGCACCATCCCTCAGGATCCAGACGACACCACAGAGGAAAAACTCCAATAGGGCAGGCGCATATAGTAAAAATGGCGGCTGTGGGACCACTGCAACAGCCTACCCATAGCTGCTAGTAAAAGTGTACATTTTCCTGTTTGCTCCAGCTGTGGCTGCCAGATATTGCATTGTAACATTTTTGCCTGCTATCTGCGCTCAGCCACTGGCACAGCAAGACCCAGGCAGTCCCAAGCCAGAAGTACTTAGTCAAACCGCAAATCCCCACATTACTCCCCCACATATGCATCTTGGTTCTGCTCAGGGGGAGGGCTGTGACGGAGACAGAGGATGTCAACTGAGGGTCACAGGTAAGAGAAGGCCCACAGCGATCTGATGCACCCACACAAAGAAGACTACTCATAGGGGGTAGCAAGCCATGCACTACCAGTCAACTCCCAAGGAAGGACGAGGCAAAATGTCTCCATGGCTTTGCAAATGCTTCCGGTATAAAACTGGGGATTGCTGGCCCAACTGTGGCACCACAATGGAATGACCAGGACTGATAACGGAGGAACAGAGCCATCTAGGCCACTCCACCATAGTGGACTCATCACAGCCAAGCCCGCCTGGGCAGGCAACTGCATACTCGCGTAGGCAATGCTGGAGAGGTTACAGGGAACTATTCATCTCTCCTGTTGGCCAACACTGTGGTTAATAAAAGACAAAAATCCATTGACAGGAACAAAAAGTAAAAAGAGCAGACAAAAAGCTCAAGGTCCTACCCCCTGAGCGCTACGCAAAAAAAAAAACAGGTTGTATTTTGAACACGAAGGCCACCCCAAGAGTGTGCATTTTTCCCCACCCCACTCCTACTGGTGGCATAAGATCAACAGATCTGGCTGTGTCCTTCAAGGAACGGAAGAGAAATATCATCTTGTAGAGTCCACACATTGTCTTCAAATGTCAGAGTGTTCAATCACTTTATGTTCCAGACCCTCAACTCAACCTACCTGATGATGGTGAGGGATGGTTTGACTTTCCCGTGTCGAATCCCAGGAATATAGAGGACGGGGACATCTCTCTGGTGGGTTCTCATTACTGGATCCATCTGTAGGAAACACACACTGACTGAATACACTGTTTCTATGTGTTTATCAGATGATGGGGGATCTAGGTGGACCCTCCGTACTGCTCTCTCCTTTACAATAAAGTCTCCTCTTACCCGGTGATGTGAGGGGCGGCTGATTCTCCATCATGACGTCCTTGTAAAGATCTTCATGTGCTTCTGAAAACTCCTCCATCACACCATACTCCTCATCCTCGTCTTTATACTCTTCTTTAACAACAATATTATAATCCCAGAGGTTTCCACTCTAAATATATAATAAACAAACATTCATTGTAACAAACATGCTGTGTATAAATCATTACTACCAATAATTGTTGATCATCTACCTGATCAAGATGAGAGACGGTGTGACCTTCCTGTGTGGAGTCCCGGGAATACAGAGGACGGGGACATCTCTCTGGTGGGTTCCCATTAATGGATCCATCTGTAGGAAACACACACACTGACTGAATACATTGTTTCTATGTGTTTATCAGATGATGGGGGATCTAGGTGGATCCTCCGTACTGCTCTCTCCTTTACAATAAAGTCTCCTCTTACCCGGTGATGTGAGAGGCGGCTGATTGTCCATCATGACGTCCTTGTAGAGATCCTTGTGTCCTTCTAAATACTCCCACTCCTCCATGGAGAAATAGACAGTGACATCCTGACACCTTATAGGAACCTGACACACACAATGATACAGTCACCATCCAGACACATCCCTTGTCTGTTACTGGATAATGTCCCAGAATTCCCAGCACCGCTCACCTCTCCTGTCAGCAGCTCCATCATCTTCTTGGTGACTTCTAGAATCTTCTGCATGTTGTGTCTCTCAGGTTTTAGGCAGTCACATGGAGGCACTGTGATGGTCATATGATCACCTGACTTCGGAAGAGGAAATCTCTGTATTGGAAAACCAATAGAAATATCATATTAGAATCCCAGAATCCTCCTCACCTCTCCGGTCAGGTCTGTGTTTTATTAATAGCGATAAGAGTGATGTCATGTGACCTCCCAGAATCCTCCTCACCTCTCCGGTCAGGTCTTTGTTTTATTAATAGCGATAAGAAAAATGTCATGAGATCTCCCAGAATCCTCCTCACCTCTCCAGTCAGCAGGTAGATGATCTCCAGGGTGAAATTTAGTATCCGCTCAGTCATGTGACTCCGGTCCTTCTCCATCCTCATTGGTGTGGTCATGTGATCTATGCGGGTTTCTCTGTGGACGGATAGCATAGAATTATCTAGACAGTATTGGTTGTACAATATTAGGATGGGGATGTAAGGGGTTAATAGGTAGATTTTAGCTCTCAGTTTTTCCTGCATGGTGATCACTGCTGCTCTTACATCCGTAGCCCTCCCCATATTTTTGTTCTCTCTCTGATCATCTAACCTAAATAATGAGCTTGGGTTTCTAAGTAGACAGATAGAAGAGAATTATCTGGATGGAAATGGCTGTACAATATTAGATTGAGGATATACGGGGATGGGCTATCCCCAGCGGCGCACGTAGATTGGGTTACGTTAAATGACAGGTTTGGGGGAAGCTGTACAGGGACCAGCAAGAGTTTCAGGGATGGCATCAGCAGCAGTATACTTAATAAAACACGAATGAGGTCCGCGTTCGGTGGGACCCCATTCTGTCACTGGGAGTGAGGTGACAGAGGCACGCTATACTGGCTCAGCGTGTCCCTCTTAATGCAACATCTAAGTTACATTGTCTAGTGACATAGGACAGCACTTTTCAGAGGAACTCCGTACTTTACCCACTTCTGGACCGGAAGGATTTGCCCCCTTAATGACCAGGCTATTTTTTGCGATTCGGCACTGCTTTACTTTAATGGAAAATTGCGCAGTCATTCGACGCTGTACCCAAATAAATAAATAAAATTGATGTCCTTTTTTCCCCACAAATAGGTCTTTCTTTTGGTGGCATTTGATCACCTGTGCGATTTTTATTTTTTTGCGCTAAAACTGAAAAAAAAAACAATATTTTTTTTACATTCTGCTATATAACATTCCCCAAAAAAAATAAAAAAATCTAAATTTTTTTCATCCTTTTAGGCCAATTTGTTTTCTGCTACATATTTTTGATAAAAAATAATCTCTATTAGGCGTATTTTGATTGGTTTGCGCAAAAGTTATCGCGTCTACCAACTAGGGGAAAGATTTTTGTCATTTTTATTTTTTTTTACTAGTAATGGAAGCGATCTGCGATTTTTAGTTGGACTGCGACATTGCGGTGGACAGATCGGACCCCTGACTTTTTTGACACTTTTGGGGGGGACCAGTGACATTACTTCAGTAATCAGTGCTAAAAAATATGCACTGTTACTGTAATAGTGACACTGGCAGGGAAGGGGTTAACCCAGGGGGTGATCAAAGGGTTAATTGTGAGCCTAGGGGGTGCTTTCTAACTGTGAGGGGGATGGGCTTGTGGAATCAACACAGGGACCTGTGTTCCTAAATAGGAGGAACACGGGAGCTCTATGTCGATGCCAGAGAGAACAATAGTCTGCTTTGGGACTTGTGAAATGATCATAGAGACCTGTGATCCTATATAGAAGGATCACAGGCGCTCTGTGATCATTTCAGAGAGAAGAACGGTCGGCTGTGTTTACAACAGCTGACCGTCGTTCTCTCTCAGCGCAGGAGCGATCGCGGGTGCCTGGTGGCAATCGCGACCACCGGCCCCGTGGATCGGCATCCCCGCTGCCTAGTGGGGGCAGGAGCGTGCCGCCCTCCAGCACCAGGCGCGCGACCGACGTACCCCCTACGTCGATTTGCGCAGCTGAGCCAGCCTGCCGCAGTAAATATGCAGGGGGCGGTCGGCAAGCAGATAATTACTGCACACAGTGAAGGTTCATCTCTAAGTCTATTCGGTTGGTCGCTGGCTGGTTGGTAAGTTGTGACTGGAAATCTCTTCGTTTTTTTGATCTGCGTTTGCCCTTCCAGTGCTCCTTACCACTAAGACCATTTATAGGTGGGGCCGGGGACCACTTTTTGCATCATCTCTAAGAAGGGGAACTGTCTTAATGTTAGATTCGTCACATGACCGCGGTCTCCGCCTGGTCCCGGGCATTGATAAGCGAAAGGTACCCCCACATGAAGAGTAAAGATGACCCCGCCCACAGGCTCCCATTGTCTTTAATGGGGTACAGATTCAGAAACCTGAATTTTAGTTACTCCAACCAAACCGGGGAACGTTCATCTCATCTCCAGCGAGAAGGTGACACGTCTGCAAAATGAACAAAATTTTCCAGCCCCGTAAGTGGGGAAATGTTCTGCCCCTGAAGGGGTTAATCTAGGTTTCCACACTATATATGTGTTTATCATCATCTGCTGGAGATAAAAGACATCACAGTGACTATGGAGGAAGAGGACGGACATGAGGGGGGGGGGGAATAATGGGTGTAAATAGAAAATAAGATCTTATTACCTTCTCTGCTGCCACTTCCAACAATGTCTCCCCTCTACTTCCTCCTGACTGACCTTTCACCTGGAACTTCCTGTCTCTATGTAATATCACTTCCCATCTTTACCTGACATCACTTCCTGTCTGTATTCAATAAAGTTTTTTTTGTCTCAATATAAGTGAGATCACCATCTTGTGGAGCTCAGGGGAACTGCATCCCCGAGAAAGTTTTCATCTTGTGAACATGACCTTGTCATTGTTCCTGAAGCTGGTGGCCATACATTATACAATTCTCTTGTTCAATTTTCCTTTAGATTTACCAAAACCATATTATAGGAGGTCAAAACTTAACAAGTTTCGACAGTGACAAAAAAAAACTAGCTACCAAGAGCGTGCCATAATCCAAAAACCAGACAAAAGAAGAAAACAGCCTAGTTGTAGGAACCAACTAGGCACAAAGGTGGACTTTAAGGCAGGGGAGGACTGGGCCAGGGGGCAGGGGGGCAATTGCCCCCCAGGCCGCTCTGATGCCCCGTAAAAAGGCTGCACCGATTCTGCCATAGACATGCCTAAAGGATTCCTGGTGAAGAGAAGTAAAAAGTCCCCACCGCTGACCTACTGAGTGGGGAATAAAGACAAGGACAGAGAGCAGCCCCCCCCCCAGCATGGATGGTGTAAACTGTGTCTGAGCAGAGGCCGGTTCTATGCCCCACTGGAGACTCTCCTCCATTGCGACCCCTCAAAAAAGCTGAACCCAACCCCCCATTCCTTTTATATATAAATGTTTTTAATGGAATTTAATAAATGTTGTTTTTATACAACTTTTGATGTCCAAGTCTATCCGATTATGTGCCCTTAAAGTCAACCTTTGTGCCTAGTAAGTTTCGACAGTGATGGGACCTTCTGGTGAGGGCTCATCTCTAAGATAGGGAACTGCCTTAATGTTAGATTCTTCACATGACCGCGGTCTACACCTGGTCCCAGGCATTGATAAGCAAAAGGTACCAAGAGTAAAGATGACCCCGTCCCAGGCTCTCATTGTTTTCAATGGAGTACAGATTCGGAACCTGAACTTTAGTTCCTCCAACCAAACCCAGGTATGTTCCTCTCACCTCCAGTGAGAAGGTGACACGTCTCCAAAAAGAAGATGTGTCATCTTCCTCTTGGGGCACAGTTTGTTCCCATTGGGGTGCCGTGAGGGGGCCGAGTCTGCCTGGGGGGTTGATGTTTAGTACTCGAGCGATAGCTCTTCAAAGGTTGAATTATTCTTGTAAATGTAGCATTGTTGGCTTTACCCTGTTATATGACAATTGATGTCTTTGTATTTTTTCTTTTTTTGTACAGGACAATCTTGAATAAAAATTATTGATACAAAAACTTAACAAGTTTCAATTTGTATGCAATCAGGCAAGCCCTTGCACTACATAGTTGAAGGTAAAGCCCCGTACACACGTACCGATCGTCGGCCGAACGATCGGCCGTCTTTTGTCCAGGGCTGTCGTGTCTGTTGAAAACTGCAAAAGACTGCACACAAATTTTGTCGGCCAACAACAGCCGACTGCAGAAGTGATGTCATGTGATGGTTAACTTTCCTTGTCTTTTTTCTTTTCTGAGCATGCCCAGTCTTGCAAATCTGCTGTCTGTCGGCCGAAATCTGTACTGACTGGCAACACAATCTGGTGTTGGCCAACAAAAATTTTAATGCTTGCACGACAGATTCTGTTCGGCCGAAAATGCGCTGTCGGCTGTTGGAAGCATCATACTAACAAGCCTACAATCGGCCGATCGGTCGTCGGCCGAATATTTACGGTCGACAAACGGTACGTGTGTATGGGGCATTAATCTAAAGGAAATTGAACAAGAAAATTGAAGATGTCATAGATGTTTGACGATACGCGTAAGGCGGACGTATCGGAGCTGAGCATGCTACATACCGCGGTTTTATCCATTGATGCTGTTATATGATGTCTACTATGTAAGTGCATTACTTTTTAATAAATTTATGTGCCTCGATGTACTTCACGATTGGTTGCCCCTCTGTCTTTTTTCTGAGCCTGCATTTGAAAGACACTTCTGTGGGGTCCTGTGAAGGCATTGTACATCTGTGAATTGTGAAGTTCTCTCTCCCTGCTAAGGAATGTGAGGAATGTGACTAGGAACCATAATTTACGCCGAGCGCTGTTTGCTCTTATGCCTGTTTGACCACTCTGTGACAGGAGGGTCAAAATTTCCGGTAAGAGGCTACGGGTGTCAGAACAGGGTGTAACTCATCTCTCTCACTATTCACTGGTGATTGGCTGATTGGATTGGGTCCTTTCTTTCTACCTGCAGTTCTACTCCATTAGATTGTCCATGGACTGTATTACTGTGATAGATTGTTTGAAATATGTCTGGCGCAGCTCCTAATATACATCTAGGCCCTTGCACTACATAGTTGAAGGTAAATCTTAAGGAAATTGAACAAGAAAATTGTATAATGTATGGCCAGCTTGAGTGTCCCGAATGCAGAAAGGTAGTCCTGGGATTTTGGCTACTGATCCATCGTGTCCTTTGTCCCACAGATTCCAATTACGTATAGCAGACTGTTGGGAGCAGTGATCTCCTTTCTGACAGTGAAAGTAACTCCGACATCAGCAGGAGTGTGTGATCAGATAAGGACCACCACTGACCACCAATGCTGGGCTGGGGGCAACGCGTTGCTCTCACTAACACCAATGGGGCTTATTTTTTCCAACTAACACCAACCATGGGATTTATTTTATCTCCATGAAACTATTTATGGGATTTATTTTATCCCGCTAACAGCAACAATGTTATTTTTTAATCACACTGACAACAAGAAGGGGTTTTTCCTTTATTGAACTGACACCAACAATGGGATTTATTTTACCCTACTTACTTAAATCAAAAAACCCCAGATGAAGTCCATGTGGACGAAACGTACGTCGGGTTGGATTGAGTTTATTCCATGGTATTGCGCCTGTTGGAAACCATTTGTGATCACAATTGGCTTGCCTGCTATTTGCAAAGAAAGTGCAAGTTTTCTACTTTTTAATAAAGCCTGATTTTGATGATCTTACATTATGAGGAGACTGTCACGGTACTCACCGTCACTGGGGATGAAAGACAGACACTATATGTGGGGCCCTTGGAGTAATGTTACTTTGGATTCAAGTCAATGTCTCCCCAAGACGGTAAGACTCATAGCAGATGCTAAAATCTTCAGCTCAACCACCTGTCTTCCTGACCATTGTTGAATATGCTGATTTACTCACCTGCTATCTACTGTGGATTCTGTGTTTACACTTATGATAATGTGTGTTGTAATTCAGGAGCTCGAGGACGGCAGTCTGCTAGTTAATTGGCTCAGGTTGATTGAATCATTGTCAGCTATTAGTTACTGGTGGAAAAGTAGAATACTGTTTGTGTCGGTGGTTCTTTAGATAATTAGTTCAGGTTAATTATATTTCTGTATACAATTTCATCTGCGTATAATAATGTAATCAGGCACCTTGAGTTTTGAGTTTGTTCAAATAAAGTTTCCAGTTCTCCCCAAGACAGTCAGACTCATGGCAGATGCTAATATCATCAGCTCAACCACTTGTCTTCCACACATCGTTGAATTTGCTGATTTACCCACCTGTTATCTACTGTGGGTTCTGTGTTTACACTTATGATAATGCATATTATACTTCATGAGCTCCAGGACGGCAGTCTGCTAGTTGATTGGCTCAGGTTGATTGAATCACTGTCAGCTATAAGTTACTGGTGGAAAAGTAGAATACTGTTTGTGTTGGTTGTACTTCGTTCAGGTTAATTATATTTCTGTATACAATTTCATCTGCATATGATAATGTAATCAGGCACGTGACCTGGTGGGGTAATCTGATGAGGAGGGGGATGTCCATCCTGTATATATTCAGTGTGAGTTTGTTCAAATAAAGTTTTTTCAGTTCTTTACAAGATAAGTCCTGTCTAGTTTTGTATGGGGGGGGTGGCTAGAATATCTAATACCAATGTTCAAGACTGGAGGAAGCCGTATACTGACTGAAGCCCGCAAACACAGTGTGGGTCGCGCTTCCGTTACAGAGATTTCTTGTTTTTCTGGGTATCTGAGGGACTTGAAGAGAAGCTGTCAACCCTTTAACGATGTTGTACTATTAAGGCTTATAGCCTCCTGCATGTATGACTCTTTGCTAACCGCAGTAGAGTCCATGACTTCTGGTAAGCACGAATGACTTCCCTTTATGGTGGCAGTCGCACCTGTGGTGATATCCTTCTACCTCTGAATACGGACTACTCTCTTTTTTTTTTTTTTTGGATACGGACTTTACTCTTGATTTGATCACTATTTTAAGGACTTTGCCCTTTTTTAACATTTTTTATTGATTTTTGCAATGTTTATGGGCAAAATATTGTCTGTATTTTGCAAATATAGCACTTTGCACAGACCTATACAGTTGTGATGTAGCACCTTATGTGTTAAAGCAGCCTTTCTCAACCGTTTCAACACAGAGGAACCCTTGAAATACATTTCTGGTCTCGGGGAACCCCTGCTAAAAATTAAAAATCTACAACGCAGAGGAAGAATGCTCCTTACTCTTGTCATCATTGGGAAGAATTAACCCCTTACAGATACAGTGCCTTGCGAAAGTATTCGGCCCATTGAACTTTGCGACCTTTTGCCACATTTCAGGCTTCAAACATAAAGATATAAAACTGTAATTTTTTGTGAAGAATCAACAACAAGTGGGACACAATCAAGAAGTTGAACGAAATTTATTGGATATTTCAAACTTTTTTAACAAATAAAAAACTGAAACATTGGGCGTGCAAAATTATTCAGCCCCCTTAAATTAATACTTTGTAGCGCCACCTTTTGCTGCGATTACAGCTGTAAGTCACTTGGGGTATGTCTCTATCAGTTTTGCACATCGAGAGACTGAAATTTTTCACCCATTCCTCCTTGCAAAACAGCTCGAGCTCAGTAAGGTTGGATGGAGAGCGTTTGTGAACAGCAGTTTTCAGTTCTTTCCACAGATTCTCGATTGGATTCAGGTCTGGACTTTGACTTGGTTATTCTAACACCTGGATATGTTTATTTGTGAACCATTCCATTGTAGATTTTGCTTTAGGTTTTGGATCATTGTCTTGTTGGAAGACAAATCTCCATCCCAGTCTCAGGTCTCAGGTTTTCTTCCAGAATGGTCCTGTATTTGGCTCCATCCATCTTCCCATCAATTTTAACCATCTTCCCTGTCCCTGCTGAAGAAAAGCAGGCCCAAACCATGATGCTGCCACCACCATGTTTGACAGTGGGGATGGTGTGTTCAGGGTGATGAGCTGTGTTGCTTTTACGCCAAACATAACGTTTTGCATTGTTGCCAAAGAGTTTGATTTTTATTTCATCTGACCAGAGCACCTTCTTCCACATGTTTGGTGTCTCCCAGGTTTGTGGCAAACTTTAAACGACACTTTTTATGGATATCTTTAAGAAATGGCTTTCTTCTTGCCACTCTTCCATAAAGGCCAGATTTGTGCAGTATACGACTGATTGGTGTCCTATGGACAGAGTCTCCCACCTCAGCTGTAGATCTCTGCAGTTCATCCAGAGTGATCATGGGCCTCTTGGCTGCATCTCTGATCAGTCTTCTCCTTGTATGAGCTGAAAGTTTAGAGGGACGGCCAGGTCTTCGTAGATTTGCAGTGGTCTGATACTCCTTCCATTTCAATATTATCGCTTGCACAGTGCTCCTTGGGATGTTTAAAGCTTGGGAAATCTTTTTGTATCCAAATCCGGCTTTAAACTTCTCCACAACAGTATCTCGGACCTGCCTGGTGTGTTCCTTGTTCTTCATGATGCTCTCTGCGCTTTAAAACGGACCTCTGAGTCTATCACAGTGCAGGTACATTTACAGTGGGTACGGAAAGTATTCAGACCCCCTTAAATTTTTCACTCTTTTGTTATATTGCAGCCATTTGCTAAAATCATTTAGGTTCATTCTTCTTCCTCATGAATGTACACATAGCACCCCATATTGACAGAAAAACACAGAATTGTTGACATTGTTGCAGATTTATTAAAAAAGAAAAACTGAAATATCACATGGTCCTAAGTATTCAGACCCTTTGCTGTGACACTCATATATTTAACTCAGGTGCTTTCCATTTCTTCTGATCATCCTTGAGATGGTTCTACACCTTCATTTGAGTCCAGCTGTGTTTGATTATACTGATTGGACTTGATTAGGAAAGCCACACACCTGTCTATATAAGACCTTCCAGATCACAATGCATGTCAGAGCAAATGAGAATCATGAGGTCAAAGGAACTGCCTGAAGAGCTCAGAGACAGAATTGTGGCAAGGCACAGATCTGGCCAAGGTTACAAAAAGATTTCTGCTGCACTTAAGGTTCCTAAGAGCACAGTGGCCTCCATAATCCTCAAATGGAAGACGTTTGGGAGGACCAGAACCCTTCCTAGAGCTGGCCGTCCGGCCAAACTGAGCTATCGGGGGAGAAGAGCCTTGGTGAGAGAGGTAAAGAAGAACCCAAAGATCACTGTGGCTGAGCTCCAGAGATACAGTCAGGAGATGGGAGAAAGTTGTAGAAAGTCAACCATCACTGCAGCCCTCCACCAGTCGGGGCTTTATGGCAGAGTGGCCCGACGGAAGCCTCTCCTCAGTGTAAGACACATGAAAGCCTGCATGGAGTTTGCTAAAAAACACCTGAAGGACTCCAAGATGGTGAGAAATAAGATTCTCTGGTCTGATGAGACCAAAATAGAACTTTTTGACCTTAATTCTAAGCGGTATGTGTGGAGACCAGGCACTGCTCATCACCTGTCCAATACAGTCCCAACAGTGAAGCATGGTGGTGGCAGCATCATGCTGTGGGGGTGTTTTTCAGCTGCAGGGACAGGACGACTGGTTGCAATCGAGGGAAAGATGAATGCGGCCAAGTACAGGGATATCCTGGACAAAAACCTCCAGAGTGCTCTGGACCTCAGACTGGGCCGAAGGTTTACCTTCCAACAAGACAATGACCCTAAGCACACAGCTAAAATAACGAAGGAGTGGCTTCACAACAACTCCGTGACTGTTCTTGAATGGCCCAGCCAGAGCCCTGACTTAAACCCAATTGAGCATCTCTGGAGAGACCTAAAAATGGCTGTCCACCAACGTTTACCATCCAACCTGACAGAACTGGAGAGGATCTGCAAGGAGGAATGGCAGAGGATCCCCAAATCCAGGTGTGAAAGACTTGTTGCATCTTTCCCAAAAAGACTCCTGGCTGTATTAGATCAAAAGGGGGCTTCTACTAAATACTGAGCAAAGGGTCTGAATACTTAGGACCATGTGATATTTCAGTTTTTCTTTTTTAATAAATCTGCAACAATGTCAACAATTCTGTGTTTTTCTGTCAGTATGGGGTGCTATGTGTACATTCATGAGGAAGAAGAATGAACTTAAATGATTTTAGCAAATGGCTGCAATATAACAAAGAGTGAAAAATTTAAGGGGGTCTGAATACTTTCCGTACCCACTGTTTACGGAGACTTGATTACACACAGGTGGATTCTATTTAGCATCATTAGTCATTTAGGTCAACATTGGATCATTCAGTGATCCTCACTGAACTTCTGGAGAGAGTTTGCTGCACTGAAAGTAAAGGGGCTGAATAATTTTGCACGTCCAATTTCTCAGTTTTTTATTTGTTAACAAAGTTTGAAATATCCAATAAATTTCCTTCCACTTCATGATTGTGTCCCACTTGTTGTTGGTTCTTCACAAAAAAATTACAGTTTTATATCTTTATGTTTGAAGCCTTAAATGTGGCAAAAGGTTGAAAAGTTCAAGGGGGCCGAATACTTTCGCAAGGCACTGTAGAAGGATCACAGGCGCTCTGTGATCATTCCAGAGAGAAGGACGGTCTGCTGTGTTTACAACAGCTGACCGTCCTTCTTTCCCAGCGGGGAACGATCGCGGATGCCCGGCGGCACCGATGAATTGGCATCCCCGCTGCCTAGTGGGGACCGGCGCGCACTCGCCCCCAGGACCGCTAACTCGAACCGACGTACCCATATGTTGATTTGCGCAGCCGAGCCAGCCTGCCGCAATATATCTGTGGTGGGCAGTCAGCAAGCAGTTAATCTACTTATGCTAACATTGAGACTTTTTTTATCCACCTGGGAGACCTCGCCACATTGTTTAATGTTAGTGGCGGGGCCTCAAGAGATGTCATTTGCAGCGAGTAAGTGAAAAGAGTAGATTTAGTCCGTCATTTGGTGGGTTTTTTTTTTTCGGCAGCATCAGACATCATCCATCCTGATTTATGTGGATCTGCATTGTTGGATGATTTGATTGGTGTTGATTTTACACAGTTAGACATATTTCTTTATTAAAGGACTTGTTTCAGTGTGTTATTTTCCCGTTTGCTTTTTTTTTTTTTACATATGAATGAGTAAGGGTCTGATGTGTCCCTTACTCAACCACCGATCAGTGACCCCCTAAAGCTGCCAGACCAGGGTTGTAGGGAATAGGCCCTTGTCCTCGTCAACCTTAGGACAAGGGGTTTCCCCTCTGGCATGGTACCCCCCCCCCCCCCCCCCAATGCTGAGGATGGCATATTTTTTTATTTTTATCTCACAGACACCAACTATGGGGATTATTTTATCCCACTGGCATAACAATGGTATTTATTTTATTCCACTGACACCAAAGATGGGGCTTATTTTACTTCATTGATACCAATGATGGGATTTATTTTATCCCATTGACATAACAATGGGACCTATTTTATCCCAATACCACCAACGGTTGGGTTTTTTTGTAATCGAAAGGACACCTATGATGGGACCGTTTTTATCCAACTGGCACCAATTACGGGACTCATTATAAGTTATTGACACCAACGATGCAGCCAGTGGTGGCTGGTGCTCAAAATTTTTTTTTTTGGGGGGGGGGGGGGGGGCGCAAACAGAAAAATGTAATAGGCATTGCTTTGCGGCAAAAAACGCTTTAAAAATTGCGTGACTTTGAGGTCACAAAAGTGTGAAAGGGGCCTTCAGAAATTAAGGTATAGTGTGCCCCCTTTCAATGCCGAGAGACCAGCATGCCCCCTTTCAATGCACAGTGACCAGCATGCCCCCTTTCAATGCACAGTGACCAGCGTGCCCCCTTTCAATGCACAGTGACCAGCGTGCCCCCTTTCAATGCACAGTGACCAGCGTGCCCCCTTTCAATGCACAGTGACCAGCGTGCCCCCTTTCAATGCACAGTGACCAGCGTGCCCCCTTTCAATGCACAGTGACAAGCATGCCCCCTTTCAATGCACAGTGACCAGCGTGCCGCTTTTAATGCACAGTGACCAGCGTGCCCCCTTTCAATGCACAGTGACCAGTGTGCCCCCTTCAAAACAGTGACCAGCGTGCCCCCTTCAATGCAGTGACCAGCGTACATGCCCCCTTCAATGCAGAGATCAGCGTACATGCCCCCTTCAATGCAGTGACCAGCGTACATGCCCCCTTCAATGCAGTGACCAGCGTACATGCCCCCTTCAATGCAGAGACCAGCGTACATGCCCCCTTCAATGCAGTGACCAGCGTACATGCCCCCTTCAATGCAGTGACCAGCGTACATACCCCCTTCAATGCAGTGACCAGCGTACATGCCTCCTTCAATGCAGTGACCAGCGTACATGTCCCCTTCAATGCAGAGACCAGCGTACATGCCCCCTTTCAATGCAGAGACCAGCGTACATGCCCCCTTCAATGCAGTGACCAGCGTACATGCCCCCTTCAATGCAGTGACCAGCGTACATGCCCCCTTCAATGAAGTGAACAGCGTACATGCCCCCTTCAATGCAGAGATCAGCGTGCGTGCCCCCTTCAATGCAGTGAACAGCGTACATGCCCCCTTCAATGCAGAGATCAGCATGCGTGCCCCCTTCAATGCAGAGATCAGCATGCCGTGCCCCCATCAATGCAATGAACAGCATGCCGTGCCCCCATCAATGCAATGAACATTGTGCGGTGCCCCCATCAATGCAATGAACATTGTGCCGTGCCCCCATCAATGCAATGAACATTGTGCCGTGCCCCCATCAATGCAGAGTTCAGCGTGCGTGTCCCCTTCAGTGCAATGAACATTGTGCCGTGCCCCCATCAATGCAATGAACATTGTGCCGTGCCCCCTTCAACCCCCCCCCGAGACCAGTGCACTTACCTGGAGCCCTGGAGCAGCCCGGCGGCGACGGCTTCTCTTGTCTTCAGTCCCGGACTCCCGGCTTCTTCTCACTCTGGTGGCGCGTCTTCTCTGGTCCTCCCTCTCCCGTCTCCTCCACGGCCAATGGCATGGGGTTTGCCATGCGGCCAATCAGGAAGCCAGTATTAGACCGGCTTCCTGATTGGCCAGGAGGAGGATCGGTGTGACAATAGCGAATTTTCATTCGCTATTGTCACACAATGGGTGGTCTCTGGGCGCACTGCACCACCCTTTGCATCACCCTATTAGAGCCTCTGGCTCTAATCAGGTGATTGAAAAAAAAAAAACAACCCATTAAGCTCCAAGCGTCCGGCGCCCTGCATGCAGATTAGGGGGCCGGACGCATGGATGGGGGGGCTCCCCTGCGCCCTCAGTACACCGGCCGCTACTGGATATGGCTGCTTTTATCTCAATTGCACCATGGTTTGGACTATCCTGTCCTACTGATGCCAACAATGGGACCTATTTGATCCACATGGGAGACCCTTTATTTCATTTAATCGGAGATCGGAGGGGCCTCAGGTAGGTAGTGAGTGAAAGGAGCATATTTAGTCCGTCAGTTGGTAGATTTTTTTCTTTCAACAGCATCAGACATCATTCATCATGATTGATGTGGGCCTGCCTTGCTGGATGATTTGATTCATGATGGATTTACATTGTGGGATTTTTTGGTTGAGAACTACTGGAGTAAAGGTACCATGTGTCCCTACTGATCCACATATGAGGGGCCCCAAAACCATCAGGTCAGGGTTGCAGGGAATTGTCCCTTGTCCTCATCAACATGGGGATGATATGCTTTTCCATGGCATTGTAAACCCCCTCATGCTAAGGATGGCATATGGCTTGATATGGTTTGGGGACATGCACACTTTCTCTTATTGGAGTTCCCATGTGTTTTTATCTATAGGGGCTCCTCCTTGAAATCCGTACCATACCAGAAGAGACTGATACGGATTTTGGGGTGACCAAGCACCTTTTCCTATTTGTTTTTTGTGTAGGGTCTCCCTTGACATTTATACCAAACCCTCATAAAGGATAAGGGTCTGGCATTTTTTAAGGGGGAACCCATGCCTTTTTTTGTGGTGTTCCCAATATCAATTATATCAGACCCTCATCTAAGGTAAGGGGCTGGTATAGATGAAAGGAATCCTCAGCAGCTTTCCTTTCCTTGTTTTGCTTTTCCCTTTCTGTTTGTAAATGTCGGTTTTGCTGTAGTAGCCTTGTATACTGGTCACCAACCTTTCGGAACTTCACTGGCCACTAAACTCACAATTTTGAATCCCACAGACCACTAACATATTTACATGCCTTATACACACAATGCTCTGGCTCTCTGCTCCCCTTCCCCTGGTTCACACTGCTGCCTTATAGACACAATGCTCAGGCTCTCTGCCCCCCTCCCCCTGGATCACACTGCTTCCTTATACACACACAGCTCTGGCTCTGTGCCCCCTCCCCCTGGATCACACTGCTGCCATAATACAAACAATGCTCCAGCTCTCTGGAGCTGGTAAAAAAATCACAATAAGTGTATATTTATTGTTTTACGCAAAAGTTATCGCGTCTACAAACTACGGGGTTCTGCGACATTGCGGCGGACAGATCAAACCCCTAACTGACACTTTTGGGGGGAGCAGTGATATTACTACAGTAATCAGTGCTAAAAATATGCACTGTCACTGTACTAATGACACTGGCAGGGAAGGGGTTAACACCAGGGGGTGATCAAAGGGTTAAATGTGAGCCAAGGGGGTGTTTTCTAACTGTGTGTGGGATGGGCTTGTTGAATCAACACAGAGACCTGTGTTCCTAAATAGGAGGATCACAGGCGCTTTGTGACGATTCCAGAGAGAACAACGGTCTGCCGTGTTTACATCAGCAGACCGCTGTTTTCACTCCATAGGGAGCAATCGTGGGTGCACGGCGGCCTTGTGCCTCATCTTCCCCTGGAGTACTCCCGTGAACCGCCATACAGGCACGGCGATTTGTGGGAACCTGCCTCCGTATTTTGACGGCGGCTGGTCGGCAAGTGGTTAATATTGGTAATATATTCAGGTAAAATGTGCAATGACATCACAGCCAATAGAGTTTACAGTTTTTTGTATTTTAAATTTGCACTTCTGTTTGTCAAAAAGCTAAAT
The DNA here is from genome assembly GCF_965119305.1 of Pelophylax lessonae. Lineage (NCBI taxonomy): Eukaryota > Metazoa > Chordata > Amphibia > Anura > Ranidae > Pelophylax > Pelophylax lessonae. The sequence goes on from NC_138770.1 coordinate 43,120,483, forward strand.
TTTTGCTTGTGTATGAAACTCGACTTTTTTTATAAAGAAGTTGTATATCACAATGGCTAAATCTGTGTCTGTAGTGCAGAGATGTATAAAGTACTAGAGACCCAGACTTGAGTAAAAGTACAAGTGCTCTATCAAAAAAGTGACTTGAGTAGAAGTTGAAGTGCTCTTTAAGCACCACACTTAAGTAGAAGTACTAAAGTATTCAACATTTTTTGTATCTAAGTATTGCAAGTAGTTTATTTTAAAATTTACTACTCAAGTACTGAAAGTACAAGTACAAGTACTGTGTTATGTAGTTATTATATATTATAGATCATTATAGATCCCACTTAGAGCAGGCCAGGGTCCCCCTCCCATTATAGATCCCACTTAGAGCAGGCCAGGGTCCCCTTCCCATTATAGATTCCCCTTAGAGCAGGCCAGGGCCCCCCTCACATTATAGAGCCCCCTTAGAGCAGGCCAGGGTCCCCCTCCCATTATAGATCCCCCTTAGAGCAGGCCAGGGCCCCCCTCACATTATAGAGCCCCCTTAGAGCAGGCCAGGGTCCCCCTCCCATTATAGATCCCCCTTAGAGTAGGGCAGGCCAGGGCAGGTCCCTCCCCCCATTGAATGGATCCGATCCCCTTAGTGAGTGACTTGACTTCAAGACAGTTCTTACTTCTCCTACCTTAGGCTGTCTCAAGTCCTCCAGCCTCTCTCTCCACAGTCCCCAGTCCAGTCCCCCCTGCTGAAAGAAGAATATATTCCTACCTCCATCCAGTTCTCCCGTGCTGGGCGGCCACGCTGCACAGTGCCCAGAGACAGTCTAGTAGTTTAGACTCTAGTAACTCACAGTCCCTCCCCCAGCCAGGGCCCAGAGAGATCACTCCGCAGGCAGGCGTCTCTCCTCTCTCGCCACCACCACTTCACTTGAGCCGAGCGGAAGGCGGGACTCGGGCCGAGGGAGGGCAGACAGAGGCGGCGAGGCTCTACCCCTGAGCCATAGAATCGGGTCGGGGATTGGTCGTGACTTGTGAGTCTCAGAGACAGTGAGCAGTGGTAATGTGGGTTTGGAATGGAATGATTCGTAACATTTTTATAATTGTAACGAGTAACGATGCAGCACATAAAAAAAATATCGGAGTAAAAGTATTAAACTCATCGAAAATATGTACTGAAGTAAAAGTGGAAGTAGGAGAAAAAAATGATACTCTAGTAAAGTACAGATACCGCCTTTTAGTACTTAAGTACAGTAGTGAAGTAGTTCTACTTCGTTATTATACATCTCTGCTGTAGTGCGTGTTCAAATCTTTATACCAGAAATAATTACATGTTATTCGATTTTTACTTCAGGCGTATAGAACTAGTTTGGAAATTCTAGCGAAATGTTTACATAATGCGTTACAATTTACCTAAACCCATTTTGTAGTTAACTAAAATGTATGAGATTTTAGTCGACTAAAACGTGCTGGAGATTTTAGTCGACTAAAATATGACTAAAACTAAAATGGCATTTTAGTCAAAAGACTATGACTAAAACTAAATCGAAATTTGCTGCCAAAATTAACACTAATTGGCGCCCACCCTAGCAAAGTCCTCAATTTTGAGTGTCGCCTGCATGGAAGAAACCAGCGCTTTCTCGTTTGCGATTACAGAGGCAGACGACTTGACCTTTCTTTTCAAGAAATTGGGGGAGACAATTCCAAGGCAAAAAACACAGACGCCACAGCGGCGGAGCCCAACTCTTGCCCAGAAACATCCAAAGATGCAGGTGACGGTGGATGGGTGCTTCCTGCTCACATTGAATGCTGCCTCCACCAAGGAGATGAACGCAGGACTGCCTACAGCACTTCTAGGGGGACTGAGGACCCTGAGGAACCTGCTTCTTCCATAAGAGGATCAGGAAGGGAACGCATGTGCCTATGAGTCCATATGGCCCATCGTACTCAGGCAAGGCACCACCAAAAATGAGGACAGCCAGGGAGAAGAGGAAAACAAAACGCCCCCCCCCCCCAGCCTGACTACAGCAGGGAGGGAAGTACCCAAGGGAGGACTCACCACCATCCGACTGCCAGGGGAGTGCTGCGGGTGCAAACATAAATGCGGCCTGTGAATGTGGTCAGTGAGCCAGCTGTGAATGCTGCTGTGCCTAAGTATGACCTCCTGCCCCAGGTCCGCCTCTCTATCCAGCCTAAGAGAGGGATCACTGGCAAGAAAGCTGCTGCCACATAGCTACAAGAAGTCTGCCATGCACTTCGCCAGCCAGCTCCCGTACAAGTCAAAGGGAAGGTCCACCGCAAAATGGCCACCCTTTCTGTCCACCCCAATATGGCCACCAAATCACCAGCAACAGTAAAGCACATGGCAGCTGCAATACAGCCTACTCCACTTCCGGAGGGGACCCCCACCATGCAGAACCAGCAGGGACAACTGAGAAGGTAACCCTTCCCACCCAGGAATGCCAGGAAAGGTCAGCCCAAGCACCAGGGACTGAGGTAAGAGGAGGTGAGGCCGCCTGGCCAGGGAGGAGGAAATACTAGAAGCAAGGGGTGAAGGAGGGGACCTTGCAGAACTGAATACCTGGAAGTACCTACAGCCCACACCGTTTTCAAGGTGGGAAGGGTATCTACTTACTGATCCAGTGCAGCATGACAGATTATTATTATTACAGGTACTTAAAGAGCCCTGTCAATTGAAGCAGTGCTTTACGTATATATTGCACATTCACATCAGTCCCTGCCCTCAAGGAGCTTACAATCTAAGGTCCCTAACTAAGATTCATACATACTCATTCTAGGGCCAATTTAGACAGGATCCAATTAAACTTCCAGCATGTTTTTTGGTGTAGGAGCAAACTGAAGTACCCGGAGGAAACCCATGCAGATAGAGGGAGAACATGCAAACTCCAGGCAGGTAGTGCCGATGTTGGGATTCAAACCGATGACCCTAGTGCTACCAGGTGGAAGTGCTAACCACTTAGCCACTGTGCTGCCCTGATCCTCCTTTCCACCAACACAGGGGGCTGTTGGCCAGGAGAACACATGGACTCCAGCACTTGGTCATATGTGTCCCTTGAGATGTTTAACTCTCTGGCCTCCCCAGTCCAGGATGGGGCTGTTGCAGATGACCCAGCGTGTAGCTAAAGGTCTGCAGGCACTTGTTGGCAAGACTGGGGTGACCACTGGATCTTGATTATCCAGCTGGTCACCTAGCTCCTCACCTAGCCTGGCTGTTGATAGAAGTAAATATCTTAAAATAGCTATGAAACCACAAGTCCCAGCAGGGAACTAGGTCCCTACTCCTGATTCACAAGGCAGAAATAAGTGGCTTACCTATAACAGAGAGGGGGTTTATAACAGCTAAGACTGCCCATAGATGGTGCTGTGTTCTTTTCCTGTCTACTGTCCTACTTCTGTAGGCATTGTTTTAAGAGCTGCAGAATCAGAAGAGCCAGATTCCTCTGTGCCCTATGACCTTCCTTGGCAATTAGATCTGGCTGTGATTGTCCTCTTCACCTGCATGTAGTGATCTCTATTTTCTTTGTGGCTGACAGCAACACTGTTCAAACATTTCTAAGTTTCTCACCTCTGCATTATTTTTTCTACATTAAATATTATTTAGTATGTGATATATCTGTTAAGGAACTAGTTGATGATGTGTTTTTTCTTATATTTGTAGTAACCTATGTGAAATCTATGAGCAAATATCCTTAAAGAAGCCCCAAGGCGAAACGCGTCAGTTGGAGTCCCGTCACCTTGAGTCCGGCCAACTGGCTTCCCTGGTTGATGGTCATCGGGGCGGTACCCCTAAGCTTCCCTTATCTTTATTTCTTGAAAGAGGGGGGCTGCACAATGGGTTACTGAATTTGTTCTATGTGACTTATATGATGTGTATCGTTCTTATATTTTATATCTCCATCAATTGTAGAATCTTTTAACCTATATTCAATGAAATCTTTAAGTTTTATATAGTTGTGATTTATTGGTACCGGACGGGGGAGTTCAACACCTTTTAAGTCCCGGTTTTCCTCCTTTTTTATATTTTTTTGCACTCTCTCTTAAAAAACTTAACATCTGGCTGTATGTGGATGAAGTCAAAGCGTCCCATGACAACAACCTCAGTGTCCTCTTCAGAGTAACTGTTTTCAGTCACAGCTGATCACAGATCAAGGTAAAGGACCAATTACAGTTGCCCTTTACCATGTGACCAGCTGTGTCCAATCACAGCCGAACACATGTAAACAAATGCAATTTATTGTCATTCTGTTTCCTCAGTGCTGTGAGTGTCTGAGGAAAGAAAAGCTGAATAACCAGCTATCCTGTGACAGGGCACATTTACACTGATCATCGGTGTCCTGATTATTAGTGTAGCCTCATCAGTGCCCATCAGTGCAGCCTCATCAGTGCCCATCAGTGCTGCCTCATCAGTGCCCATCAATGCAGCCTCATCAGTGTTGCCTCATCAGTGCCCATCAGTGCAGCCTCATCAGTGCCCATCAATGCAGCCTCATCAGTGTTGCCTCATCAGTGCCCATCAGTGCAGCCTCACCAGTGCCCATAAATGCTGCCTCATCAGTGCAGCCTCATTAGTGCCCATCAGTGCTGCAACATCAGTGAAGAAAAACTACTTATTTGCAAAATGATATAACAGAAACAAAGAAAATTTTTTATTTTTTTTCAAAATGTTTGGTCTTTTTCTGTTTGTTTAGCAAAAAATAAAAAACCCAGTGGTGATTAAATAGCACCAAAAGAAAGCTCTATTTGTGTGAAAATAAATGATAAAAATTTCATACGGGTACAGAGCTGCATGGCCGAGCAATTGTCATTCAAAGTGCGACAGCACTGAAAGCTGAAAATTGGTCTGGGCAGGAAGGGAGTGATAGTGCCCAGTAGGCAAAAGGTTAACTTGGATCCTTTATCCTCCAGCACCTCTTTCTCCTCCTTGGCCCCAAAAAGTGACGTGTGGTCCATTTAAGAAGAATCCTTAGTCTCCCTAGAAAGTGGTGTCATGGCACTTTTCCACTGCAAGTACCGGCTAGTACCGGCTCGGCTCTACTCGGCCCTGCTTGGCCCGGTTTGCTTTTCCACTGCGGTACCACATGGTATAGTGTCGGAACGGTTCGGTACGGTACGGTATTGGTTTGCTTTTCCACTAAAGTAGTACTAAAGTTAAGTGGGTGGGATAACAACGGGGTGGGTGTGATTCTCTGACCAATCAGTGGCTAGTAGTGACTGCATGCAAAGGATTGTGGGATATGGTACCAGTTTGGTACCTGTTGGAACCACAATCGAGTAGGTACTGTTTTTTCAGAGCCGTACCGTACTGTACCGTTCGGTTCCATGCAGTGGAAAAGCAAACCTATACTATACCGTACCGAACCGTTCCGACCCTATACCATGCGGTACCGCAGTGGAAAAGCACAAAAGTGTGCCGAGCCGGTACGGTTCTATGCAGTGGAAAAGCGCCATTATTGTCCTCCACAATATGGCTCAAAGAGAAGACAAAGGCTCCATCGTGCTTTAGCGAATAAAAACTTTATTTAACCCTTTTAAAAAGAAACTCACATTTTATAGTGCACTCAAAGTACACCCACATATAACAGAATTAACATGAATATGCCGGTATGTCCGCTGGAATTACAAATACTGCACTTCCTAGATCTGTATACTACATAATGATGTCACCCCAAAGCCCCATCCCAGCGCATTTCATCACCAAGACACGTGACTTCCTCATGGGGATGTGATTGGACGACAGCATTCTCCCTCTTATAGCACCGGTTACCAGCGCCATTTTGTATCGATGCCCATCTGCACCATTTTGCAAAGGTTTCTATATTATCCCTTTGCCCTCGTTACCTCAGCGCCGTCTTGTTATCTACCAATACTAAGGTAATCTCGACTACCAGTGCCATTTTAATGGAGATCTTTGATGGTATTGCCTACCAATTTTATATTGCTACGCTATTATGGAAAATGTCATACTTTATAGCCTTGGTTCTAGCACCATTTTAAAATTAAAAAATAATTTAGATATTACTCTTTCTACAAACTACTAAATACCACATTTCTTGCTATCAAAATATTACCATCATGATTAAAAGCTACCAAGAATTTAACCCCCTTTAGAGGCCAATGACATCACCAAATATTTGTGGCTCAGAGCTAGGAATGTCTTCATCCTGGAACAAGGAACATTTAAAAAGAAACATCTCTGAATAGCTGGGACTCGATTTTACATTTATTTATACTGTTCTGAGGAAGCTGAATGAAGGCAAGAGTAAATCCGTGTATGGTGCCATGTAGTTATCAGCAATACATTTTTCACACTGAAGACAGAAATACAGCTTCTCACCTATGCAAGATCTCAAAGTTTGATTTCCACGTATAGCAATTTCACATTTAGGAAAGGAATACAGCTTCTCCCCTGATGTCTATAAAGACTGGACTTCTCTGATAAACATTTACTGCACAGGAATACAGCCTCTACCCTCTGTGAGATCTTTCATGTCTACTAAGGTGTGATATCCGCAATAAACATTTCCCAAACTCAGGACAGGATTACGGCTTCTCCCCCGTGTGAATCCTCTGATGTCTGTGAAGATGAGACACCTGTGAAAAACCTTCCCCTCAACTCACATGTGCGAGATCTTTGATGTATAACAAGGGCTGATTTCTGTGAAAAACATTTCCCGCACTTAGGACAGGAATACTGCTTTTCCTCTGTGTGAGACCGCTGATGTACGTAAAGATGGGATGACTGTGAAAAACTTTTCCCACACACACGGCAGGAATACGGCCTCTCCCCTGTGTGTATCCTCTGATGTATGTGAAGACTGGACTTCTGCAAAAAGCTTTTACCACATTCAGCGCAGGAATACGGCTTCTCTCCCGTGTGAGTTCTTTGATGTCTAACAAAGTCTGATTTATGTAGATAACATTTGCCGCAGTCAGTGCAGGAATACGGCCTCTCCCCTGTGTGATACCTTTGATGTCTATCAAGGTCTGATTTCTGCTGAAAGCATTTCCCACACTCAGAACAGGAATATGGCCTCTCCCCTGTGTGAATCCTCTGATGTCTGAAAAGCTTAGACTTCTCTGGAAAACCTTTTCCGCACTCAGGGCAGGGATAAAGTTTCTCCCCCGTGTGAGATCTCTGATGTCTGACAAGTTTTGATTTCTGTGGAAAAGATTTCCCACATTCAGAGCAGGAATACGGCTTCTCTCTTGAGTGAGTCTTGTGATGTTTGTAAAGTTTGGACATCTCTGAAAACCATTTCCCACACTCAGGACAGGAATAAAGATTTTTCCTCTTGTGAGTACTCTGATGTATGCAAAGATCGGACAATGAGCTAAAACTTTCCCCACATTCAGGACAGGGAAATGTCTCCTCCCCCTGAATTCTGGCACCATCCCTCACAGTACGAGGTTGCTCAGAATCAGAGGAATTTGATGGTCTATTCACACTGTGAAGTCCACCATCCATAGCGGAGTTCAATGTCTTTTCTCCTGCACAATCTCTTGTGATGTCTTCATCATCCATTTCACAGCTTAGAGATAAAGTGAGACAATCCTTTGAGGGTTTCTTGATGGCCTGTCCTGGAAAAATTTAAAAACATGATCAATAGATACAGAAGGGTCACTTCCCCAAAATCAAGATTCCATCTAGATTAGGTAGATTTTTGTGAGCAGATGTTCTATGTGGATATCCTAGCCAGATGGGACTTCCCCCTCTTCCGTAAAAGGGCCTTTGTTCCTCCTCCCAGACCCCATAATTTTAGATAGAGCTTCCAGGTTCTGAAGACCCCCACAATTAGTGGGCTAGGTTTGTGGGAAAGAGGACCTTGTTCTCATTACCATGGGAACCAGGTTCCTTGTCAGGGGCGTCTCCCAGGCAAGGGACCCCCTTATATTGAGGGCATGGTATGGTTCAGGAGGAGGGTGTTCATACAGTCCCTGTCCCCCTCTTACCTCTTCTGTTAGGCAGCATGCTCAGATGAGGGTCTGGTATGTGTTTTTGGAAGGAACCCTTATTTTGTATGGGGCCCTCTTATACATTAAATGTTTTTGCTTTGGTACATGTCCTCCCCAAGGCAGTGCCCAGCTCCCATTTGTTTGACAATTAGCATTGAAAACGGCTATTATTGATTTCTAAAATTCAGCCTTCATTAACTCCAATGGATTCAGCAAGTTCCCCAAACTGGACTCCGGTACAATCAGCTAATCACTATACATAAATCATGTCTGAATAAATTAATTGTGTCTGCAGCACAGAGAAGGGGGTTTATCTGAGAGAAAAGAAGATCGAATGTGCCGGACGGGTATCAGTACAAAGACGTGATTATGGTCAACCTATGATGTCACTAATCTCCCACCCTACTCTGGACCAATCAGTGTGCAGTAACAGCGCAGAAATAACAGAAGAATATATTATGGCTCACCTGTGCTGATCTCTGTAGGAGTGTCCTCCTCTTTAATTGTCCTCATCATTCCATCCTCTGTATATTTCTGATCATCCCTCACAGACGTCTCTTCTACTTCACCCTCAACTTTCATGTTCATCAGATCTTCACCCTAAACCAACAGAATGGCAGAAAATAACATCTGTAATATAGAAGTATATATGATGTGAGATCACATAGAAAATATCATCTTGTAGAGTCCACTCATCGGCTCCACATGTCAGAGTGTTCAATCACTTTATGTTCCAGACTCTCCAATCCACCGACCTGATGATGGTGAGGGATGGTGTGATCTTCCTGTGTGGAATCACGGGAATACAGAGGACGGGGACATCTCTCTGGTGGGTTCCCATTACTGGGTCCATCTGTAGGAAACACACACACTGACTGAATACATTGTTTCTCTGTGTTTATCAGATGATGGGGGATCTGGGTGGACCATCCTTACTGCTCTCTCCTTTTCAATAAAGTCTCCTCTTACCCGGTGATGTGAGGGGCGGTTGATTCTCCATCATGTCGTCCTTGTTGAGATCCTTGTGTTCTTCTGAAAGTTCCTCCATCACACCATACTCCTCATCCTCCTCTGTATACTCTTCTTTAACAACAATATTATAATCCTTGAGGTTTTCACTCTGAATAAATAATAAACATTCATTGTAACAAACATGCATGTGTTCAATCATAACTACCAATAATTGTTGATCATCTACCTGATGATGGTTAGGGATAGTTTGATCCTCCTTTGTAGAATCCCTGGGACATCTCTCTGGTGGAGTTCTGTAGTTGGGTGATGCCACCTTAACGTGAGATCTTTGATGTATCTTCTCATCTGTGTGAATCCACTGATGTACGCGAAGATGGGATGACTGTGAAAAACATTTTCCACACTCAGTACAGGAATACGGCTTCAGCCCCAAGTGAGATCTTTGATGTCTAACAAAGACTGATTTAAGTATATAACATTTCCCACAGTCAGGGCAGGAATACGGCCTCTCCCCTGTGTGAGACTTTTGATGTTTAACAAGGTCTGATTTCTGTAAAAAGCATTTCCCGCACTCAGAACAGGAATACGGCTTCTCCCCCGTATGAATCCTCTGATGTCTTTGAAGACTGGACTTCTCTGGAAAACATTTTCCACACGCAGTGCATGAATACGGCTTCTCCCCTGTGTGAGTCGTTTGATGTCTGACAAGTTTTGATTTCTGTGGAAAAGATTTCCCACATTCAGAGCAGGAATATGGCTTCTTTCCACCATCGATAGCTGAGCTCATTGTATTTTCTCCTGCACAATCTCTTGTGATGTCCTCATTTTCCATTTTACAACCTGGAGATAAAGTGGGACAATCCTTTGAGGTTTTCTCAGCATGTCCTGGAAGAATATAAAAAAAAAATATGATTAATAGATACAAGATGATTATGATTCCATCTGGATCAGGTAGATTTTAGTGAGCAGATGTTCTCTGTGGTTGTCCCAACCAGATGGAACTTCCCCTCCTCAGTAAAAGGTCCTTCAGTCTTCCTCCCAGATCACTTCTACATTTACACAGCCATGTCAGAAGAGCACAAACCAATGGGGACTGGGAGATGCATGCTCTTCACACAACCACAAGCCTAGACACTGGGTCATGTGATCTCTGATAATGAAGAGGTTCAAAGTTCAGAATGCAGACCCAGGATTCTGGTGACAAGCAGCACTGGAGGGTGTTTGTAGAAGTTTTTTTTTTTGCAAATATAAGTGTTTGTTTTCTTTGTTCCTTCTTACTTTTCACCCGACAAGACTGTTAAAAGAGTTTTAACTATAAGTCAGCTGAAGAAGAGGAGCCAACCTAAAATAGTGTTACTGTACAGTTCAAAAGACTGGAAAAAACATCCTCTGTATTGCAATTATCTCATGTAAAATGGGGCTGGTATCAACTTCTCTGTCTTCCTGAAGAGTTAAGCTGCCTGTGGATGGTAGAAAGTTAGCAAGTGGCCATACTTCAGGACAGACTGAGCTTAAGGAGGTATGTCAATGCATTAAGCAGGATTTGAAACATAACCTATACCCCATATTCTGCCTTATTGGGGAGGGGGGGGGTTTATCTGAGGGCCCACATATTTATTAAAGAGATCAGTGTGCAGAAACAGAGCAGAGATACCAGAGAAGAATATACTACTATAGCTTACCTGTGCTGATCCCTGTAGGAGTGTCCTCCTCTTTGAATGTCCTCATCATACTAGCCTCCTCCGTATATTGCTGATCATCCCTCACATACGTCTCTTTGACTTCTCCCTCAATTTTAATGATCATCAGATCTTCACCCTAAACCAACAGAATAGAAGAAAATACCATAGTCAAGGAAGGACAGCCATTTACAAATAGCGAGCCTCATACCTGACCCATGTAAAGGGGACCTCCAAGCACAAGGACTACGGGCAGATTTACACTCAAAACAATCCTACTACTTCACTAAATCCCTATACTAACTATCCGTACAATTTCAAACAATTTTAAACACATCAACCAGAAAGTACTTAGACAACCTAAACATGGTTACATCAATAGGGTTAGACAACCTAAACATGGTTACATCAATAGGTGCATCCCCCCCCCCCCCCCCAGTGGCACAAAACTCTTGCCCCGTAGTCTTCTAGGGCCATGGAATAAGAAAGGGAGCTGAGAAAAAAAAAAAAACATCCTGTCTAACTACCTTATCTATACCTAAACACATCAATGTGAGTCTTGCATCCAAAGCGACCTATAAACTTGTAAGGCCCCCGGCTCTAGATTACAAATAGAGTTCACAGGAGCCAGGAACTCTTAGTGAAGAAAATCTTTGCAAGGGTTGTCTTTTTAAACTCTGCAAGCAGCAAACTGGATACCATGTGAATGTTCCATTTCCACATACAGAAATAGTCCTTTCAAAAGAGAAAACAGCGGGGCCCCAAATCTTGTAGGGTCCTCTGAACCTTAAGGACAACACTAGACAAACATCTGTACAGTATACTATGTGTGAGAATTGGCATCCAACAGTCATAAACGGAATAGCAGGAGCTAGTCCCCCTCTGGTTTACAGATAGAATTCTGGATTAGAGATCTAGACTGTCAGGGTTATTTGGGGACGTTAAATTTAACAAATAGAAATGAAATGTCATATTTTGATCTGTATAGAATTAGCAATGACATCCATTTTTGTCAGGTTATTAAAGGGTTAAATTTCCTTTAACAAAAAGTGCCTATGCAGGAAAAGTGGCTATTCAACAGGTTTATCCCAGACAGGCTGTATAAATAAATAGTCTGTTGACTTTCTTTAAGATAAGGTCTAAGACACTATTCCAAGGTAATCCTGTTTGTGTGGGATCATAAAATGAGTCAGGTATTCTGTGTTTAAATTCATTTAAAAATAGGATTTACAGATACGTTATATCTTATATGTAACATAATATTAACAATGAAATATATAACTAGCATACATAGATATGTAGAAAATTGTTATATATTATAATGTTTCATATTTTGCTAACTTCTAACCTTACTTATTTGATGACTCATCTCTGTATGTCGAGAGGCTTCAGTAAACATTTGTAAATTGTAAGTCGTAGAAAGCATCATAAACTTTTCTGGCCTTGCCAGGTGTTTAATTTAGAAGGTCTGGTTGTAAGCTATGGGTCAATATAAAGGTTCGAAGTTTATTTGTAGGCAAATATTGCTACAAACTGAAACTAAAGTGCAATGCAATACTGCCATTTTGCTGACTACGGTAATTGAAGTCTTGGGTTAAAAAGTAAAATCCAATATATCTAAATAAGATATATTAAATATTAGAATAGTGTTACCAAGATTAATTCTTTATTCAGATGCCTGGTGGATTAAATGGACATTTAGTAGATGAAAGCATGGATACATTTTATGTTGTTTTATAATAGTCTTAAATGAAGAAATCTTTATTTAATTTTAATATACTGGTCAACCAAGAGGTGTCACCCTATGACATCACCAGTTAATGAATAGAATGTTCCAACCAATGATGATCATGTTCCTCCCTCTGGGTTTAACTTATAGTAATTTTAATAATCCTTTGTTCTATACCATATAAAAGCCCAGATGAGAGAGACACATGACACATGACATTTTGCCCAATATACATCACACATACAACATACACACTACTAACAGCTATGCACAGACTCATCTACACAGACTTCATTTTCATCCATCATGTATCTGAACCTTTGAGGGACGCCAAACGAAGCTCCTCCCTAATTGGCCATCATCTTGGAAATGCAGCCATCTTAAGGAACCTGGTAACTACTATTCTAAGCTAGCCACCATTTTAAATATGGTAATTATGCCTTGCTGTTTATTTGATTATTATTCAATATTGTTTATATACTGCCTTAAATGTTTTGCATTTCATATTCAAGGGTAACGAGAGTACAATCCCAGCCGTATCAACCATATGTAGATTTTTCTCTAAAGAGATGATTTTTGTTTTTATAACATTTTTATTAATATCAGATTTAGCGCATATTGGCGTATCAATTTCACGTTTTGCATAGCCTATTCTCACTTCATCTGCAGTGAGGTGACTATCAAGTTATGCATTGCGCAGACAATTGTGGTCTGATTGTATAATATACTTAAATATGGTTTCTACTACATCTGGGGACATGGTAATCCTGCTTTCGTTTTACTTTAACTTTGTTTCAGTTTCACTTTCATTATTGAGCTACACATCACATTGCATTTATTGTTTGAAGTTTGTATTTTTGTGAAGTTATATCTTTTAGTGTCATCTCAAGTTTGATCATTTATCGTGATTACATGTCTGGTGAATAAAACTTTTATATATTCCATACTGTAGACTGTTTTCACTAAGATTGGTATATGCTTTTAAAAATAAATTATTCAATAAAAAGAACTCGCTACATATTGATTTATGGAATAAGTTGAGATTCTCCTTTCACACAGATCTTTGCTTATTATTAACCATAAATAGATACTGTTATAGTCAGAGCAGTATCAACATTCTGACATAATGGAGGCACAGCGATATATTATTAATTATTATTAATTATTAATTCTGACAAGACCAACTTATTATCTGGGCCCCAAATGCTTACAGACCCTTCTTGGTCAACGCTGTCCCCATTTTGATCAGGACATGATCCTAAAATATGAATCTGCCTCTGCTGCATCCACGCTTAATTCTGCAAAAGTTTTCCAAAAATCCCTTGGCTCCTCTGTAACAATGAGGCCTGGGCAATGTAGGTACTCAAATCTCTGCCTCCACCCAGCCCTATCTGATGGTCTCCACCTTGTCCATAACTTCTGGAGGCACATATGGGAATTTGAATTTGTAGTTCAGTGCCACTTTCCTCTGCACAATGTGCTGCATCCTAGAGAACCGTAGCAGCAGGTTCCTCACTCCTTTTCCTGGCAGGATAAAAGGGTTGACAGCCCGTTTGATGAGTTGATGATGGACCTCATATCTGAGCTCGAGACCTAGCCCAGGAACGAGGAGGCGACAAATCAGAACACCGCTGTTGGTATTCCTTGCTGAACTGCAGGTTGGCAGCATACTGTACTGTGTCTGTCGCTGAACAAACGATTTCCCTTGCATGTCCTGATCGCCCCAATACCACCCAAAGTCTCTGGACATTCCCCACTCACTCAAGTCCCCCTCACTTGCATCCCAATAGAACTTTGGGGAGCCAAGGTCAGACTCCACACGGCTCTCTTCTGCGAAAATGAGGCCCAGGTGCCTCCGCTGCTGCAGGCTTCTGTCCTGTCTCCTCACTAGGAACAACTTGTTATTCAGGTAAAGGATCCCCCTTCGCTAGTCGCAGGATGGGTCCACGACGTTAGGCATACACATACCCCTTAGTAGGTTTCCCGATTCTCAAAGTCTACCTAACCAAGAATGTGCTGCTGCTAGCTTCACTTAATGGAAATGATGTCGGCCTCTCTGGTTCAACCTCCTTAGTGCAGAACCCTGTGTCCCACACCACGCGATTGACTGTAGGCGGCTGATTCTCCGGCATCAACTGAAATAATGGTGCCCTCACAGTGCCCGCATCGCCTCCAAAAGTGGGTTTCCTGCTGTCGGCTGCTCACATACAGCACAGACCAAACATGGGTGTTCAGCCCCCCTGGACGGTACCGAGAGCTATCTTGCCCCTTGGCACCAGCCTCACGCTCCACCTCCTCTTGACTCCACGAGACTCACAACCTGGCTGCCAGAACAGTACATTCCCCCTCATCCTGCTATCTTCTACCAAGCACGGGGTGTACTTCTCTTCCGACACACAGTTCATAACTCTGCCCCCTCTTCCGGGGCCTCCTGGTGCTAATACTTAACCCTTTCTCTTCCATGCCAGGCGGGAATCCAGGAACGAGCCCCTAAATGTAGTGCAAAGACCAGATTGGTCTGGTGATTAAATCCTGGGTTCTATTCCTGATAAGCACACAGCAGCGAGGCACACAACATTTTCCAATCACTTGAGTCAGAGAACAGGCTGTGCATGTCTTTTTTTGTAGTTTTTATTTTGGAATAGAACTTGGATAGGGTGAGCCTCGGGATACTCCAGTAACAGTTAACTTGACAATGAGGACTCGAATTCTGCATTAGAACTTCAGAGTGAAAGCATCCCCTTTGAAGTGTAATGGTGAACAGTAACAAACAGGAATCCCTCAACAGGGATAAAGTCCTGAATGTGGAAAGTAGTAGCTAGTGTACTCCCAGGAGAGTGAAGGAAAGTCTAGAAGGCTGCTACTTACTGTGTCCTGATCTCCAGACAGCCAAGTGCAGTGTCAGTCCGTTCTAGTACTCAAGCAGCCTGCGCTCAGCCAATGGCACAGCAAGACCCAGGCAGTGCTGGAAAGGTTATCAGGATCTATAACTCCGTGCCTGTTGCCCAGCACTAATAAAAGACAATAATCCATCGACAGAAACAAAAAGAAGTAAAAAGGAAAAAGAGAGAGCAGAAAAAAATCTCTAGGCTTTAAAAATGTACAGGCAAAGCTTGTTTGGCTGTACATCTCTTATGGATCACAGGCGTACAGTTTGTTCTGTACTCCTGTGACCGGTTTTCAGCAGAGAGCGGGCTGAAGTCCGCTCTCTGCTGACGTCACAGAAGTCGGTCCAGGCACCACGTCAACGCGACCAGACACCTGGCTCAGCCTCTCAACGAGCTGCTGTGAGCCAGAGCCGGCCACTCCCCGCCCGTCCACAGCCCAGCGCTCCAATGAGTCAGGAGGGGGCAGACTGACTGACAGCCGCTCTCTGCCCGGGGAGCTGTCAGAATCCCGCCTTCTCAGTGTAGAGGCGCCTGGGGAACCGATGCAGGATCCACCTAGGTGAGTATAAATGGGGGAAAAAATCCCATACATCTCTTAACTCCTAAGCACTAGGAAAAAAAAAAAACTGGTCTGTGTGTTTCAGAGGAAGGCCACCCCTAGAGTGTGTTTTTCTGTACCTAGCAGTCTACTTTTGCAGGTGGAGTAATAAACCCATTGGCACGATCTACAGATCAAGCTGTGTCCTTCAAGGAACGGAAGAGAAATATCATCTTGTAGAATCCACACATCGGCTCCACATGTCAGAGTGTTTAAACACTTTATGTTCCAGACCCTCAATTTCACCTACCTGATCATGGTGAGAGATGGTGTAACCTTTCTGTGTGGAATCCCGGGAATACAGAGGACGGGAACATCTCTCTGGTGGGTTCCCATTACTGGATTCATCTGTAGGAAACACACACTGACTGAATACATTGTTTCTATGTGTTTATCAGATGATGGGGATCTAGGTGGACCCTCCATACTGCTCTCTCCTTTACAATAAAGTCTCCTCTTACCCGGTGATGTGAGGGGCGGCTGATTCTCCTTCATGACCTCCTTGTAGAGATCCTTGTGTCCTTCTAAATACTCCCACTCCTCCATGGAGAAATAGACAGTGACATCCTGACACCTTATAGGAACCTGACACACACAATGATACAGTCACCATCCAGACACATCCCTTGTCTGTTACTGGATAATGTCCCAGAATTCCCAGCACCGCTCACCTCTCCTGTCAGCAGCTCCATCATCTTCTTGGTGACTTCTAGAATCTTCTGCATGTTGTGTTTCTCAGGTTTTAGGGAGTCACGTGGGGGCACTGTGATGGTCATGTGATCTCCAGACATCACAGGAGGAAAACTCTGCATTAATAAACCAATAGGAATATTTTATTAGAATCCCAGAATCCTCCTCACCTCTCAGGGCAGGTCTGTGTTTTATTACTAAAGAAAAGAGTGATGTCATGTGACCTCCCAGAATCCTCCTCACCTCTCCGGTCAGCAGGTAGATGATCTCCAGGGTTAGGTTTAGTATCCTTTCAGTCATGCGACTCCGATACTCCTCCATCCTCATTGATGTGATCATGAGATCTATGCAGGTTTCTCTGTGGACAGACAGCAGAAAATTATCAGGATGGCAATAAGAATATAAGGGGTGAATAGGCAGGCTGCCCCCAGTGGCAGATGTAGATTGGGTTACTTTGTGTTTGTTAGGTTTCTGGCACCCTGCACACCTGTTCTATCCTATCCTACCTGCCTGATCAGAAATGACATTGTCCAAGTAAAGTCTGTCTGGTCTCTGACCTATATTTGCTTAGTTTTAGGAGGGTTCTTCTTACACAGCTTTGAGGAGAACATGGGAAAACGGAATTTTTGTAAAATCTTACCTGTAAAATTCCTTTCTCTGAGTCCTCCGACAGTCGCCGCCTCTTCATATTCGTCACATATGGGGTATTAGACTTTGCTCCGAAGGAGTAGCTAGGCAACAGAATATGTTAACAATAAAGCTTTAACACATCCCACCCTCAAGGGGTGGTACCCTCAGTCAATACCCTCCTACTTCCTGCAACCATATCTCAGTTTTAGTGGAATAGCAGTAGAGTATACAATCAAACCCCAAAAGAGGGGCGGGGGCGGCGACTGTCGGAGGACTCAGAGAAAGGAATTTTACAGGTAAGATTTTACAAAAATTCCGTTTTCTCTTACGTCCTCCGACAGTCGCCGCCTCTTCATATTCGTCACATATGGGGACGTCCCAAAGCAGTGCAAACATGAGGGGTGGGAAACGCATCCGCGCCGAAAGGCAACGCAGTCTCCGCATCAAAGAAGGAACCTTACCAAAGGAAGGAAACCAGCTGGGCAACAGCAAAAAACAGGTGCTCAACAGGAGCAACAACCCAGACAAAGACAAAAAAACCAGGGGATACAAAACTTATCCCAACAGCCAGGAGTCCCCAACAAGGGACCCTAGGGAGCAGCCGCACTAAGAACCTTGCGGCCAAAGGAAGCATCCGCCGATGCCTGAACATCTACTTTGTAGAATTTTGTGAAAGTGTGCACGGTCGACCAAGTCGCCGCCTTACACACCTGGGCTACAGAAGCCCCATGACGACAGGCCCAAGACGTACTCAAAGATCTAGTAGAGTGCGCCTTCACAGGCACAGGGGGAACCTTCCCCTGCAAAGCATAGGCCTGTTCAATGGTCTGCCTGATCCATTTGGCGATGGTAGAGGCCGAAGCCGCCATGCCCTTCCGAGGACCCTCTGGAAGAACAAACAAGGAGTCCGTCTTTCGAAAAGACTCAGTCGATTTAAGGTAAACCCTTATCGCCCGAACAACATCCAGAGAGTGCAATCTCACCTCCTTCGGATGTTTAGGCTTCGTGCACAACGAAGGCAAGACAATATCCTCATTAAGATGGAAGTCCGAAACTCGTTTCGGAAGAAAAGAAGGATTAGGTCGCAAGACCACCTTATCCAAATGAATAACCAGGTACGGAGACTTGCAGGACAAAGCCGCCAGCTCTGACACTCTGCGAGCTGAAGTGATCGCCACCAAAAAGGCGACCTTTTTGGACAACATAGACAACGAGATCTCCCTGATCTGTTCAAAAGGAGCACGTTGTAACACAGATAGAACGAGATTCAAGTCCCAAGGGGGCAGAGGATCCCGCCTCGGGGGAACCAGATGCCGCACACCCTGAACAAATGTGCCAACCAATGGGTTGGAAGCCACGGGACGTTGAAACAGAACGGCCAGAGCAGACACCTGACCCTTTATCGTAGCCAGCGCCAAACGCTGATCAACACCCGTTTGAAGGAAAGACAGCACACGGGACACCGAGTACGTGCGGGGTGAAAACCCCCTGGACTCACACCAGGCAAAATAGGCCTTCCAAGTACGGTAATAAACCTTCCCCGAGGAAGATTTCCTCGCATTGATTAAAGTATGAACGACCTCCGGAGAGAGACCCCTCTCCTTCAGGACCTCGGTCTCAACAGCCAGGCCGTCAAAGCCAGCGACTGTAAAGCAGGATGGTATATCGGTCCTTGAGACAGTAGATCGTCTCGAAGAGGCAGACGCCACGGGGCGTCGACCGACAGATTCACGAGGTCTGCGTACCAGGACCGGCGAGGCCAGTCCGGTGCCACAAGAATCACCGTGTTGCGTTCCGAGTGTAACCTGCGAAGGAACCTGGACAGCAACTGAATCGGTGGAAACGCGTACATCAGCCTGTACTGATGCCACGGGGCCACTGACGCGTCTGCCCGAGGGTCGCGCGTCCTTGCCACGAACCTCTTCACCTTGTTGTTGAGGCGAGACGCGAACAGGTCCACATCTGGAAGACCCCACTTTGCGCACAACGTCTGGAAGACAGCCGGATGGAGAGACCATTCCCCCTGATCCAGGGTCTGACGACTCAGATAGTCCGCCTGCCAGTTCCCCACTCCCGGAATGTGAACCGCCGTTATCGCCGGGACATGAGTCTCGGCCCAAGACAGAATGTCGGCCACTTCTCGAGCCGCTCGGGCACTCCTGGTGCCCCCTTGGTGGTTGATGTAGGCCACCGCCGTGGCATTGTCCGTCTGCACCCGAACCGGGCAACCCTGCAGCCGGTCCGTCCAGCGATGAAGACAGAGACGTATCGCACGCAATTCCAGAATGTTGATCGGAAGGGAAGATTCCCCCTCCGACCAAGTCCCCTGAGCGGACAGAACGCCCAGAACTCCACCCCAGCCCGACAGGCTGGCATCCGTGGTGATTACCGTCCACGAGATCGGACGAAACGACTTGCCCCCGGACACCAACGGGGACTGGAGCCACCACAGAAGGTTTTCCCTGGTGCGAAGACTCAACGAGATTTGAAGATCCAGAGATTGAGGTCGCCCGTCCCACCTGAACAGGATCTCCGCTTGGAGACCCCGCGTGTGAAACTGTGCGAAAGGAATCGCCTCGAAGGCCGAGACCATCAATCCCAGACATCTCATACACGTCCGCAGAGACGAGTTCGGAACGTCCCTGAGGGACCTGACTTCCTCCCGGAGAGTCCTGAGTTTGTCTTCCGGCAGGAAGACCTTCGCCTGCACCGAGTCCAGTATCATTCCCAGATAGGGAAGACGAACCGACGGACTCAGTGTCGACTTTGGAAAATTTATCGTCCAACCAAACTCCTGCAGAGTTTGCATCGTGACAGACAGGTCCTCCTCCAGACCCTGGCTGGTCGCAGACCGAACCAGAATGTCGTCCAGATACCCCAGGACAGAAACGCCCTGGGCCCTCAATAATGCCAGAACCGGTGCAAGCACCTTGGTGGAGACCCGCGGAGCCGAGGCGAGACCAAAGGGCAACGCCACGAACTGGTAGTGATCCTCCGCAATGGCAAATCGAAGGTACCTCTGATGACCCTCGAATATGGGGATGTGAAGGTACGCATCCTTCAAATCGATGGAGGCCATGAATTCCCCCGGAACCAGGGCAGCCACCACCGACCGCAGGGATTCCATGCGGAACTTGCGAACCCGCACAGAGCGGTTCAGAGCCTTCAAGTCCAGAATCGGACGAACCTTGCCCTCCTTTCTGGGCACGGTGAACAGATTGGAATAAAACCCCCGAAACCTGTCCCGATGAGGCACCGGAACCACCACTCCCTGAGCCCTCAGGTCCCGCACCGCCAGGTGCAGGTCCCGCAAGCGCTCTGGAGACAGTTGAAGATTTGAGGGAAAAAATCTGCTCTCCGGCCGAGAGAGAAACTCGATCTTGTAACCAGATCGAACGATTTCCAGAACCCATCTGTCCCGCACACGGGCCAACCAGGGCTGAAGAAAACCGAGCAAGCGTCCCCCCACCCCAAAACTGGGTGAGGGCGCCCCTTCAGGCCAAACTGTTATGGGCTGCAGGTCCGGATTGGCCGGACTTCTGTTTACCAGACCAGGGCTTCTTCTGAGAGCCTTGACCTTTGAACGGTTTGCCCTTGTAGTGCGGCCGAAAGGCACGAAAGGACCCCTGAGGGGGCCGAAAATTAGCATGCTTCTTCCCAGAAGCCCCCTTAGCCTTGGGGAAATGGGGCAAGAGAGTGCTCTTACCCCCGGTGATCCCCTTAATCAACACATCCAGGGACTCCCCAAAAAGGCGAGACCCATCATAAGGCAGATTGGCTAAGGTCTTACGTGAAGATTGGTCCACCTACCAACATTTCAACCAAACCAGGCGGCGAGACAACACCGCCACGCTGTGCACACGTGCAGCCAACGGAATCAGGTCCAGGTCCGCATCACACAGATACATGACACCCTGGTGGATCTGGTCCACCATATCCAGGGTCGCCGGCGAGGCCGAGTCGGCCACTAGGACGCGCCTAAGCATCTGCGTCCAACTTGCGATCGCCTGGGCCGCCATGAGAGAAGCAAACAGAGCCTTAAGCATAGAACCCGTAACAGAATAAGTATGACGGGCAAGAGACTCCAGTCTCCTATCTGTGGCATCACGGAAAACAGGGGAACCCTCTGCAGGAATCGCAGTGGCTTTGTTCAAAACCGCAATTGCATGATCCACTGGTGGAGGCACACACCACCTTTCATCAGTGGCAGGCGAAAAAGGATAACGCAGCTTGAATTTACTTGGTACCGCAAAAGGTTTGCGCAGATCGCGCCATTGATCCTTAACAGCGCGCTGAAAATCAGCATTGCAGGGAAAAACCTGCGGCGTCCTGCGTTTCCTCTGCATCCCATAAGCCGCCAAGGCAGCGGGGGGACACACTTTGTCCTGCAAACGCAGCGTTTGCTTAATGGAAGCAATCAACTCATCCATGATTGCAAGCTCTTCAGGCGAGCCAGGGGGAGAATTATCAACCCCCTCAACTTCAGCCTCCACCTCAGACCCCACTAGATCAAGAGAGGAGCGGGACCCCGATAAGGAGGCCCCTGCCAGAACAGCCCCATCACCTTCACCCTCAGAATCAGAGGAAAGAGCAACTCTGGGCCTTTTAGTAGATTGAGCAGCCACCAGCATTTGCACCTGAGCAGCAAGGCCAGCCACAATAGTGGCTAAATCCCCCCCTGGGGGGGAAACAGCGGTCCCCTGGCTTTCCACCAATACTGTAGGAAATATGCCCTCCTGAGAATCCATTGCCCCTGTAATGCCAGACAACCAAGGGTTAACTGCCCCTTTTAAGCAAGCGCGGCAAGCGCAGCCCACCGCACCACACTCAAGCACAATGAGACCCCCACAGGGAATATGCAAACTGAACACAGGCAATGGATAGCAAGAACAGAAGGATAAAACCTGAGGAGACCCTCGCCGCTGCTGCTGCCTCGATCGGTGTTCCTGGAAAGAGGAAGTGATGCTGCCAGGGCGCTTCTATGTAAGCCTATGGAGGCTACAAGAAAATGGCCGCCATGCATGTAAACCATGCAGCCGGAGCGGGTGTAGGCAAAATGGCGTCGTTTGGCGCCGAAACCGCCGCTCCACAGTGCATTAAAACACACATTACATTCCAATATCGGAATACATGTCAGATCGCCGCAGCGATCGCTGTATATGCCCAAACATGCCCAAAAAAACATGCCCCACAGCACACAGCTTCTCACACTGACCAGGCTGACACACACAGTGTCATACAGCTCCCCCCCCCTTGCAGCCCACAGCATGCAGCCGAGAGATAGGGAGACAAGCAGTGTGAATAGAGGCAGGTTACACAGTCCCAGACTGACACCCCCCCAGACAGACAGGTCCCCACATAGATACACTTACCTCACATGGCGTGGGGGACCCGCACAGGCGAACAAGCCGCTGCACATGAGGCAGGGAGAGTCGCAATTCAAGACGCACAAAATGGGGGTTAAGAAACCGCACAGCGTCCAGTGAGGTAGCCACCTCACCAATCATCCCTGCACCGAACAGGGATGGGTCGTTCACTGTGCCAGGAGCGTTACCTGGCTGAACGCTCGATGGCAGACTGGGAAGCCACTGACCCACGACCTGCGACCAGGGGAATCAGCCCGAGACCCAGTCCGCATGATCCTCTTCGTCCGAAGAACTAACTAACGCTGACAAAATAACAGCTAAATAAAGGTAGAGAGAAAAACTCAAACAAAATATTAAAAAGAAGAAAGAGTCTGGGACAGAAAGTCCCAGCACAGAGAGAGCCAGCCACTCCTGACAAGCTAGACATTAAAAACTGAGATATGGTTGCAGGAAGTAGGAGGGTATTGACTGAGGGGACCACCCCTTGAGGGTGGGATGTGTTAAAGCTTTATTGTTAACATATTCTGTTGCCTAGCTACTCCTTCGGAGCAAAGTCTAATACCCCATATGTGACGAATATGAAGAGGCGGCGACTGTCGGAGGACGTAAGAGAAAACTGGATTTTTGTAAGAACTTACCGTAAAATCCTTTTCTCTGAAGCTCATCGACAGACACAGCTCCTTATCTTCATGACTCATAGGGCTATGCTCCCCCTTCTAGGAATAGCACTAGTGCTCATTCCTAGAGGGAGGAGCATAACCCTATGAGTCATGAAGATAAGGAGCTGCGTCTGTCGATGAACAATAGAGAAGTAGACAATTCCTTTAAATGACAGGTTTGGAAAATGCCTTAAAGTGAATTGTAAAGCCTAAACATTTTTTTTGCTTAATACATTTAGGTGTCAGCATCCCCCTCACTCCCCCCCCCTTTTTTTTACCCGAGCCCTCATTCGATTTAGCGCCGTGCACGTCTGCAGCTTCTCTCTCCCCTCATTTCTGTGTCTCGCTGGCTTTGCTGGGGGCACCGGGACCCATTGGCTGCCAATCAAACCAGTGATGAGGGAGTGGGGGGCAAGGGCCGAGTGTAGTACTAGTGATAGAGTGGTAGAGGGATTGACAATTATTACTATAATTCGAGTTATTCCCGCAGCAACTCGGTTCATTCAGAGAGTTGCATTTATTGAGTCCCAGCACAGAATAAAGTCCATAAGATACTTATACAGATGACAGAATCCAACAGAGTATTAGTAAATATTACAAAGAACATCATCCTTCAGAGTCGGTTCACACTAATCCGACTCGAAGTCGCCCGACTTCGGGCGACTAATGAAGTCGCCCGTGCAGCGCGGCTTGCAACGACTTCTCATAATAGAAGTCAATGCAAGTCGCTCCGACTTTGCCAAAAAATAGTGCAGGAACCTTTTTCTAAGTCGGAGCCACTTGAGTCGCTCTGATTAGAACAGTTCCATTGCACAGCATTGGAAGCTACTTGTCAGGCGACCAAGTCGGATTAGTGTGAACCGGCACTTAGAGTCCCATTCGTCATTCATCTCCTAGCAAGCATAGAGACACTACAATCCAGAATATGTCCAATCTATAATATGCACCTATATAGCTTCCATGCATTCAATAATGTGTGTTACAATCTAGATCTGTGCTTTAATCTTGATGAACGAATGTGTGTGAAAATGAATGCCTTCTTACCAAATTGCGTTAAAAACCCCCATGGACCTTTATTGTTCTTTTCAAGTCTGATGAGACAAGTTTACATTTTACAATCCTCTGTAAGTAACTGCTTTGGCCCTTTGATATGTAAAATGCAACTTGTCTGCCAGCTTTGTTCAGCTCCATACACACCCATGTACACAGTAAAAAAAACTGTATGCATATATTTGTATACATATATATATCAGTGTTAATTTCGTCGACTAAAACCGACTAAAATGTTTTCGTCGACTAACACAATTCAGATGACTAAAATACGACTAAAACTAAAATGGCATTTTAGTCTTAAGACTAAAATACGACTAAAACTAAAATGGCATTTTAGTCAAAAGACTATAACTTAAACTAAATCGAAATTTGCTGCCAAAAATTAACACTGGTGCATGCTCAAAGCATAAATAATAACATATTAGATTTTTCACTCCAGGACCAGCAGTAGTATATAATGAGTTTGGAAATTGTAGAGAAATGCTTAAATAATGCATTACAAATTACAATTGAACTACACCCATTCCATTATAGATGACTAAAATGAGTTTTAGTCGACTAAAATGTAGGGCGTTTTAGTCGACTAAAATATACTGGAGTTTTAGTCGACTAAATACGACTAAAACTAAAACACTTGCAGAAGACTAAAATAGGACTAAAACTAAAATGCCATTTTAGTCCTAAGACTAAGACTAAAACTAAATTGAAATTTGCTGCCAAAATTAACACTGATATATATTATACCCTACACAAATCGGCCAACACTGAGTACTGCTGTCTGTGTCAATAGACGCAGCGGCGGAGCTCGGGTGCGAGCATGCACGAGTGCCCCCATGGGAGCACTCGGCTTCCCATTGAGGCGCTGGACAAAAGGGAGGGGCCAGTAACTCCACCCGCGGACCCGAAAAGAGGAGGTTTGTGGCCGCTCTGTGCAATTCCATTGCAGAGAGCGGGTAAGTATAGACATAATTGTTATTTTTTTTAAAAAAATTACCTTCACAATCACGTTAAAGTAGTACATGATGTACAGAAAGCAGCATGAATTTGGTGGATGGTATTAGTATGCTTAGGGAGTATTGCAGTCAGGTGTGTCTATATGAGGTACACTACCAACAGACCTGAATGCAGAGTCAGAATATGTAGACTTCACAGGGTATGTTCCCATACCCAGAGAGGGTCTGAGAGCCGCCATATTGTCAGTGTGTTAGAGCTGTGATAGTGAATGTACGGGGAGAGCTCATTCAATAGGGAGGGAGGTGACTCCATAAGGTTCTCCTACAGAGGCCGGTGCTGTATATTGCTACTTGCAAAGGTTCATTGCTGCAGTTAACATACAACCATATCAGATCATGTACAGTATGTGGCCTTTGTACAACCATATATCCATGATTTTAGTTAATTGGTTTTGGCTAATATTTAGGAAACCAAATGTTTTTTTTCATTGTAGCACCCACCTAGATTACAGCGAGCCAGTAACTAAATGTACCTAATAAAGCACATAGGTGCTAGGTAAATGTAGTTACTGGCTCACTGTATTCAGTTGAGCTTCATGTGATTGTTTTGATCTGTTCTGTTTCACTGCCTGCAGGGTTGACTGCTTACCCTGTCTTTCTGTGAAGGTTCTGGAAGATAGTGGGCTGGGAGAGTCTAATGAGCAGCTGAATATTTATGCATACCTAGCCAATCCCTGGAGAGAGATACCCAGATGGTGACTGGGAGGGAGCATAAATACCCTGAGACTTGGAGCAGAGGGGTTTCTGGTTCTAGATGAGATCCCAGCCTGGGGGGCTGCTGCACCCCCGGGCATGCTTGCCATGTGTTTGCTGTTCATTGAGGTCCCAGCTAGGCTAGCTGGGGGGCCTATTCTGCTAAAAGTTGCTGGAGCTGACTGAAGGACTTTAGTCTAAGGATCTGGTCTGGTATCACAGGAGATATTGGAAGGAGACGTCCAACTATCCAAGGACATTAGTGAGTACAGACTGGAGAGAGAGGTCCCCGATTGTGGTGGTGCTATCCCTCCAGTGCTAGAGTCAGCATTGCTGAAAGGGGACATTGTGCCTGGTGTCTTGGTATAGCTCAGTCCACTGATTGCTTGTTCAAAGACTCTGCTCAGAAGATTAGTGTCCTCAAATTGCTGCTAAAGTTGCTGGAGTATCTCACAGTCACCCTAGGTGCTAGGGAAATGTAGTTACTGGCTCACTGTATTCATTTGTTTTGATCTGTTCTGTTTCATTGCCTGCAGGGTTGACTGCTTACCCCGTCTTTCTGGGAAGGTTCTGGAAGATAGTGGGCTGGGAGTATCTCACAGTCACCCTACGCCTATCCTAGTTCTACAATAAAGCAACAGAGAAGCATACCCCTAGACCAGGGGCGTCAAACTCAATTTCATTGTGGGACACGTCAGCAGTATGGTTGCCCTCAAAGAGCCGGTTGTTTATGAGATGCTCTATGCACAGTTCAGGGGTGCACTACGTATAGAATGCAGAGTTCAGGGGTGAAGTAAAATAAATACTTTTAAAAATTTTTACCTGCAGGAGCTGTGCACAAAGTGTAAATCACTTGTAAACATGAAAACATATAAAAACAGTGCTAGCATCATATGAAATGTGCAAATGTCCAAATAAACTGATGTAATCAATAATAGAAAGTGCTCTTGTGCTCCAATCTTCTTAAAAGTGATGAAGTGCTCCGCATAAATTCACTCCGGTATGTGACACACATCCCCTTTGTATTCCTCCTAACCAGAATCAATGGACCCCCCAGATTTTCAGTCTGGGAGTCAAACAGGCTTGGTTTAAATAAGATTGCTGGGTCACACGGAACAGATCAAGAACTCCCCAGTAGCCTCTTGGATGTTCCAAGTAATCCTCAAGTGCAGAACAAGGAGAAGGAGCCAGTAGGGTTGCAGTTTATTGCGCAGTAAAAACATACTTACAGGACAATAGATAAAAATGAGCATGTAAATTGCAAGATGTTTCCTTGAACGCCGTAACCACCATGTGTTCCATGGCAACCGGAACAGACGTCGTTAAAACTTGGAACCAGAAATTGCGTCAATGCGTTTCCCCCTCCCAAAGGGCGTTATCAGGGACGTTCAGGGGTGCACTAGTACGTACACAGTTCAGGGGTGTGCTACATACAGAGTGCAGAGTCCAGGGGTGCGCTACGTACAGAGTGCAGAGTTCAGGGGTGCGCTACGTACAGAGTGCAGAGATCAGGGGTGCGCTACATACAGAGTGCAGAGTTCAGGGGTTCGCTACCTACAGAGTGCAGAGGTCAGGGGTGCGCTACATACAGAGTGCAGAGGTCAGGGGTGCGCAACATACAGAGTGCAGAGTTCAGGGGTGCGCTACGTACAGAGTTCATGGGTGCACTACGTACAGAGTTCAGGGGTGCACTACGTACAGAGTTCAGGGGTGCACTACGTACAGAGTGCTGAGTTCAAGGGTTCGCTATGTACAGAGTTCAGGGGTGCACTACGTACAGAGTGCTGAGTTCAGGGGTTCGCTACCTACAGAGTGCAGAGTTCAGGGGTGCGCTACGTACAGAGTACAGAGGCCAGGGGTGCAGTACATACAGAGTGCAGAATTCAGGGGTGCGCTACATACAGAGTGCAGAGTTCAGGGGTGCGCTACGTACAGAGTGCAGAATTCAGGGGTGCACTAAATACAGAGTGCAGAGCTCAGGGGTGTGCTACGTACAGAGTTCAGAGTTCAGGGGTGCACTACGTACAGAGTGCTGAGTTCAGGGGTTCGCTACCTACAGAGTGCAGAGTTCAGGGGTGCGCTACGTACAGAATACAGAGGTCAGGGGTGCAGTACATACAGAGTGCAGAATTCAGGGGTGCGCTATGTACAGAGTGCAGAGTTCAGGGGTGCACTATGTACAGAGTGCAGAGTTCAGGGGTGCACTTCATACAGAGTGCATAATTCAGGGGTGCGCTATGTACAGAGTGCAGAGTTCAGGGGTGCGCTATGTACAGAGTGCAGAGTTCAGGGGTGCGCTATGTACAGAGTTCAGGGGTGCACTACGTACAGAGTGCTGAGTTCAGGGGTGCGCTACGTACAGAGTGCTGAGTTCAGGGGTGCGCTACGTACAGAGTGCTGAGTTCAGGGGTGCACTACGTACAGAGTTTAGGGGTGCACTACGTACAGAGTTCAGGGGTTCACTACGTACAGAGTTCAGGGGTGCACTACGTACAGAGTGCTGAGTTCAGGGGTGCGCTACGTACAGAGTGCTGAGTTCAGGGGTGCACTGCGTACAGAGTGCTGAGTTCAGGGGTGCACTGCGTACAGAGTGCAGAGTTCAGGGGTGCACTACATACACTAAAATATATGCACTGTCACTGTACTAATGACAGTGACTGGGAAGGGGTTAAACATCAGGGGCAGGGTGGATAAAAAACAATTTAATTTTTTTTATTCAATGTATTGTAATAAAATGCTTTTGGGGTAAAAATCTATCTAAAGATAGTTTTCTATTTAGGATACATTAATAATTTAGTTTATTCAGCATGAAATGGAGCTTAGTTATGTAGCATGAGGCTGCATATTCTGCAAAATTAACATTTTTGATAAACGCATTCAATGAATCCAAGCGGAGATGACATGCGCTGCATTGAAGCATTCACACAATTTCACACTAACTACCAGCAAGAATGAGACAATTAAAGAGCCCCTGTCATTTCAGATCCATCATGGCAGCGCCTGTTAGCTGGCATCCACTCACCGGCTGCCGCCACGTCCCTCACCTTGTAGTGTCACTGCCGCATCACCAGCCATCCCATTAAAGTGAATGGGACTGTCGGTGAGTCAACAGCGGGTCAGAGGAGGAGCCACAGCGGGACAGAGATGACAGTTGCTCTTTAAAAATTCTGATTTAAATTGAGTCGATTTATTACAAGCTTTTTTACTAGTGATTTAAATTGTGATTAAAATCAACTTGATTTAACCACTTCTGGACCGGAAGGATTTTCCCCCTTAATGACCAGGCCATTTTTTGCGATTCGGCACTGCGCTATTTTAAAGGACAATTGCGTGGTCGTGCAATGCTATACCCAAATAAAATCAATGTCCTTTTTTCCCACACGTAGAGCTTTCTTTTGGTGGTATTTGATCACCTGTGCGATTTTTTTTTTTTTTTTTGCGCTATAAACATGTATTCTGCTACATATTTTTGGTAACAAAAAATCCCAATAAGTTTATTTTGATTGGTTTGCGCAAAAGTTATCGCGTCTACAAACTAAGGTAAAGATTTATGTCATTTTTTTTATTAGTAATGGCGGCGATCAGAGATTTTTAGCAGGACTGCGACATTGCGGCGGACAAAACGGACCCCTAACTGACATTTTTGGGGGGACCAGTGACATTACTATAGTAATCAGTGCTAAAAATATGCACTGTTACTGTACTAATGACACTGGCAGGAAAGGAGTTAACCCAGGGGTGATCAATGGGTTAAGTGTGAGCCTAGGGGGTGTTTTCTAACTGTATGGGGGGAGGGACTTGTGAAATCAACACAGAGACCTGTGTTCCTAAACAGAAGGATCACAGGCGCTCTGTGTTCATTCCAGAGAGAACAACGGTGTTTACAACAGCAGACTGTCGTTCTTTCTCAGTGTGGAGCGATCGCGGGTGCCCGGTTCCAGGTACGGCGGTTCGCGCAGCC
Source organism: Pelophylax lessonae (assembly GCF_965119305.1). Taxonomy (NCBI): domain Eukaryota; kingdom Metazoa; phylum Chordata; class Amphibia; order Anura; family Ranidae; genus Pelophylax; species Pelophylax lessonae. Next base: position 43,150,367 of record NC_138770.1, read on the forward strand.
AAGCCAGCCTGCCGCAGTATATCTGCGGCAGGCAGTCGATAAGTGGTTAAATCAAATCCACCCTGATCAGGGGCGATCAAAGGGTTAACTGTGTGCCTAGGGTGTGCTTACTAACTGAGGGGGAGTTGCTTTTACTACTAGAAGACATGGATCAGTCTTTCTGCTTCACAGACTGTAATTCTGCCAGAGTACTGAACAATTGGCGGGTCCCTGCGGACATCTGATCAGCCGGCGGCGCTCGCTCACGCCCATAACCCGGAAGTGCAGAATCATGTATATACATGTGATTCTGCACAGAGCGGCCGCCCTGTAGCAGTAAATCAGCTAGGGGGGGGGGGGGGGTCAGTCATGAAGCAGTAAAGCTTTGGCAAACAAACTGGAAGCTGATTGGTTTCTATATAGAGCTGCACCAGATTTTGCACTCTTCAGTTTTAGTCAATCATCCTCAATGTTTGGGACTTCGGGAAAGGGGAGTTCCCATAGTGTTGTGAAGAAACCGCACAATTTGGATCCAATATCCCTAAATAATTGGTCGTGTCCATAATAGATGGTTATGCTAGGGGCTACTGAACACATTGAAAATAATGGGCTGCATGTCGGAAGGAACTTGGCTATACGAACGGGGTTAGACAGTGAAGTATATATAATTGTGTTAAACAGTCTAACGGCTTGGGAGATACCAGTTTGCAACCATCTAGTAGAGTGGTTATCAACTTATGAGCTAAAGGGGCCTCAAATATGGGCCCTGACATCACCAAAGGGCCACTAATGTAAAGGGGCAGATAATGTTCAATAAACGTAATGCTCGTGAAGACTGTCAGAGACTGCAGACTTAAAATAGAGGTCCACCTTAACACCAAAATCTGTAGACCTCCACGATCTAACACTAACCTATCTAGCCCTGTAAAGAAGAAATCTGTATACTTACCTTTTTTGAAGCCGATCCAACTCGATCCCAGGTTGAGCTGTCAGCCATGGCTTCGCTGGTGGGTGCAGAGGACACAACCGACAACGGAAGTCCCCTAGGTAAGTCTATGGGTGAGGTCACATCACATTAAATTCATAGCCATTATCGGCTGTGTCACCTTCAGAGCTTCCGCCGCTGAAGACTTGATCGGATAGGCTTCAAAAAAGGGAAATATAAATCTGGCGCCTTTAAGTCTTCAGTAAACTGGAAGTGATGTCATGACATCGCTTCCGGGTTACTAGATCCGAGACCCAATCAAAGCCGTTTCCGGCTTTTCAGCCTGTCCCCTTGCAAATAGGTGCACCTCTCTCTGAGTGATCCTAATGGGTCTGGATCAGGATTGGCCAGTAGATCAACCAGCGGATTCACTTCATCCACTGGCCACTGACTACCTACTGAAAGGGTACTGGTAAATTTGTCATTGTGTGCTGTCATTATTGTCAGCCACTGGCCCTGGCCATGTGGTGGAACTATTAGCTACCAAGCCCCAGAGGTTTGAGCCTAGCATAAGGCTGTTCCTGATTGGTCTGAAACTGGTTCTATGGCTTAGGCACCAGGGCCTTTACCTCCTGACCTGTCTCCCACACGTCTGCTCTTTCTGCCCCAGCAGAAGACCTGTCAGCACAACGCCTAAATTCCTCCAGGATGACGCCAAACCTATCAGCCCGTAGGAAAACAGTGCTGTCAGCCGCAGCTTCAGAGAGCAGATTCAGATGGAGTCAGTTTACTAGTTTCAAATCCTCAATCATGATACTCGTAGCTGTGGGGACAGAAGATAAAACCACAGAAGACTTTACTCCACCAAGGGTTACACCCTTCTACACTGTCCTCCTCAACACAACACCTGGGTTCCGCTGGGCTAACATCAAACTAGAGCTGCACGATTAATCGTAACAGAATCGAGATCGCAATTCACTCCCCCTGACGATCTTAACATGACACTTGCGCGATTCTTTACATTGCTGTGAGGGAGCAGCTGTCAAAAAAAAAAAAAAAAAAGAGCCTCCCGCAAAAGCCTATCAGCATTAGTCTCCCACTGAACTGTAAACACAAATGATTACATTGTATCTTTTCTTTCCCTCTGCCGGAGGAAGGAAGTTTAACCTCTTAAAGACTAAACCTTTTTCCTACACTTGTTGCTTGCAAGTTAAATCAGTTTATTTTTCCTAGAAAAGTAGTTAGAACCCCCAAACATTTATATATTTTTTTTTAGCAGAGACCCTGCAGAATAAAATGGTGATTGCTGTAAATTTTTATGTCATACTGTATTTGCGCAGCAGTCTTTCAAACGCAATTAATACACTTTAATGAATAAAAAAATAAAAAAAATAAAACAAAACCGTAAAGTTATCCCAATTTTTTTTATAATATAAACAGGGTTCATACACATTTTCACCAATGAAATTCCATGACTTTTCCATGACTTTTCCATGACTTCACGTAAATATTTCATGACATGTTTCATGAAATGTCTATGTATACGTGCTAAATAAGAAGAAAATCTATGTCACACCCAGCATATTTTTACTAATATAAATGACAAGCTTTGTAGTGTACAGTGGAATATGAAATATTTATTTAAATAACGCTTGCACAGTAACAAGGTTTCATAACATAAACCCTGAGAACCGCTTAGAAATGGATTAACGTAAGGTGCAGGCGGACTGGTATGGATGGCACAGACAGTCAGATGCACAAAATGCAGCACAGTAATCTTTTTAGGCCCAAGCGACAGTCATTAGGTGCAGGCGGACTGGTATGGATGGCACAGACAGTCAGATGCACAAAATGCAGCACAGTAATCTTTTTAGGCCCAAGCGACAGTCATTATAAGGTGCAGGCGGACTGGTATGGATGGCACAGACAGTGAGATGCACAAAATGCAGCACAGTAATCTTTTTAGGCCCAAGCCACAGTCATGAGGTGCAGGCGGACTGGTATGGATGGCACAGACAGTGAGATGCACAAAATGCAGCACAGTAATCTTTTTAGGCCCAAGCCACAGTCATTATAAGGTGCAGGCGGACTGGTATGGATGGCACAGACAGTGAGATGCACAAAATGCAGCACAGTAATCTTTTTAGGCCCAAGCCACAGTCATTATAAGGTGCAGGCGGACTGGTATGGATGACACAGACAGTGAGATGCACAAAATGCAGCACAGTAATCTTTTTAGGCCCATGCGACAGTCATAAGGTGCAGGCAGACTGGTATGGATGGCACAGATCTGATGGTGCACAAATGCGGCACTTACTTTTGGGAGAAAGACCAGTGGTGCTCCTGCTTGCCCAAATAAAGCTGTTCAGGTGGCAGACATGAAGGTGCAGCTGGACAAAATGCGGCGCTTACTATTCTTAGGCCAAACCTAACAGTCCCATGAGGCAGAAAAGAGTTCTCACAGAAAGGCGACTCAGGATTGGATGCTTAATTATTTATTTACATTTATTTTTAACATTCCCGTAGGACTGGTACAGTAGGTGCCCGCAGTTTGCCCTACGGTCGGTCACTGGCCAGCAGCAGCCGAGGAAATGATTGTGCACCAATGACAGGCAGCGGGGAGGGCCGGGCCGTGGTTTGCCTGGATGTGACTGGCCAGCAGCAGCAAACCAATCACAGGCAGCGGAAGCGTCACTGGAGAGCGGGCCGGCCGCATGAACGTGATGACGCGGGGGTGCGGTAACTGAAACGGTTACCGCCCCCTTCCGCATCATCATCACGTTCATGTGGCCTGCTCTCCAGTGACGCTTCCGCCGCCTGTGATTGGTTTGCTGCTGCTGGCCAGTCACATCCAGGAAAACCGCGGCCCGGCCCTCCCCGCTGCCAGCGATTGGTGCTTAGTGCATGATCTACTCCTCGGCTGCTGCGGACCCGGAAATCAATGTGCACAATCACATAAAATAAAATAATACATTTGCAATAAAAGTTTTAAAGTTATAAAAGTTTTAAGCATCCGCTCCCCCCGCCGCTGCCCGCCGCTCCCCCCCGCTCCTCCCCAGATTTCCATGACTTTTCCAAAACATTTCTAAAATCGTACTTTTCCATGACCTTTCCAGGCCTGGAAAGTGTCATCTCAAAATTCCATAACTTTTCCAGGTTTTCAAGGACCGTACGAACCCTGTATAAAAGATGTTACACAGAGAATCGTGATCTTTATTCCAAGCAAAAAAATCGTGATTCTCATTTTGGCCAGAATCGTGCAGCTCTACATCAAACCCAACAGCCTGCAAGTACTCAGTGTTGTCAGCTGCAGAGGTGGAAGACTCTAAATGGGCCGAATTTGCCCCATCACCCTGTAGGCCTTCCTCTGCAACACACAGCAACATATCCACATTGGCAGTACTTGCAACTATGACAGATGAGAAGGTCACAGGAGACTGCATTCCACCAGGGGTTGCCCTTTGAACCACATCACACACTTCCATTCCATCCTTAGCAGAACGTCTGTTGGCACAACACCGGAGTTCCTCTGCGCCAGCAATAAATTTATCAGCCTCTAGAAACTCAGTGCCATCAGCTGCTGAGGAAGTAGAGTCAGATTTAAACCCTCACCCTGTGGTCCTTCCTTTGTGATGTGCAGCACAGAATCCGCAACGGCAGTACTTGTAGCTGTGATGACAGAGGAGCAGACCACAGAAGACCACAAGGGCTTATAGGCACACCTTGCTTGTTCTTACCAAGAGCTACTGAAACAGTTTGCCTTTTCACCAGGTACTTCAGAACTTTCTCTTTCTTCACAAATGGTTACAGAATCACAATTCTGTTCCCAGGACACCTTCATCTTGCCATCCCTAGCTGGCAGTCCGTCAGCCAGACCCCTGAGTTCCTCCAGGCTGATGTCAACTTTAACAGCCTTTAGGGGATTCAGAGCTATCTGCCACAGGTGCCAGGGAGGGGTAATTTTATCGGCATCTAGGTGTCAACTCCAGCCTAGAGACTTGCTCTGTCGCTTTCAAATTAGGGCTGCAACGACACGTCGACGTAGTCGAATACAAAAAATCGTCGACGTGCGTGAAAGGCGTTGACGCGTCAACACGTGACGTCACACGCCCCCTGGCCGGCCGCAGCGCCGCTTTAAGCATCGCCGGCCCTACACTTATATTTATGTTACATTCACTTTTATGTTACAATAACAAACGCAGCAAAGAAGCTCATGCAGACCCTTTCCCCAATACCATTTGTCTGACAATCCCTTGCCTATTAGCCTAGAAAACGTCCATTACTGATTTTGCAAAACATTCGGCTCCCATTGTCTTAAATGGGGGGTTTAGATTCGTCACTTTAACTTTTTTTTTATAAAACAGGAGTGCTTTATTGAACGTGTAAAACAATACAGCATAAATAGACACATATACAAGGTACAATGCCATAACTGAGTATCAGGCAAATACAAAGCTACTAGACTCAGCCGTACAGTGCCAAGAGCATTTACCCCTCACATGACAGAAATAATAATGTTACATTCAAAATGTTGCACCCTCCTAGGTAGGTGCTAGGAAAACGCATTAAGTGGCTCCTTCTGCTTATCAGGGGAGCCTGATCTGTTAGTTCTGCCTGTCACGTTTCCAGGTGTGACTTACTGGGTCTAGAGGAGTATGCCCACTGTGTCCAATGAAGGAGCTCATTGGACAGTGGAGGAAACCTAGCCAGTAGCACACCAGGGTTTGTGGCTGTCTCAGTGGGTGGGCATTCCCGCAATGCATCCTGGGATTGGCTATAAACTCTGAGGGAGCATGTGACAGGGTGTCATTTTGCAGTAGCAAACTCCCAGGAGTAGTTAGACGGCTGTCTCTCCTCCTGCAGGTGTGAGGAAGGTGGTTCAAGCGGTCAGCCTATTGAACCAGGTGTGGAGCTGGGCTGCAGAGGATCCAGAGAGCTGACAAGTGGAGCTGCTGGCAGAATCTTTTGGGAAAAATAGTATCGTGAGTACCAAGGGGTCTGTCTAGGAGAGGAGACCACTCCAGAGAAGTCAGGGGATCAAGGAGCTAGCACACACAGGAAGTTAACAGTAAAGGGGGTGCTGTGTAGTTGACCCTGAAGATTAGGAACAAAGGGGGTGCCAGGAAGGGCCCTGAAGTTGTTCAGCAGTACAGTTTACCTCAGGATACAGTTTACCTCAGGAAACTCATTGAATTCTATATTCACTGCCAAGGGCAATGTGAAGCAGCGGCCTAGCTGTGACTAGTGTTACTCAGCGTTATACAGCATCTTTCAAGTCGTCCCAGCCAATTGTGCAGTTACCTTAAGTTGGAGTATCCCACTCATTCCTTTCTCCCATCCAAGTTCCAAATAAAAAACACAAAAACCAAAGTCACTGGACCGTTTCCTGACTGAGCTAAAGCGCTTGGGAAAATGTCAAACTGTCACGTTGTTGCTAATGGTAACCCAGGGGAACCCGTAATCAGCAGCTCCCAAGGGAGTAATGCTACAAAAATATGAGATCCAGCATAAGTATATGGAGAACTGAGCAATTGCAATTAAACCAAATAGTCTAATTGCTTAGCAACTATGCAAAACAAACAAAAAAAAAAAATAACCATGTTTAACCACTTGCCGACCCCCGCACGACTATTTACGTAGGCAGTCAGCCCCTCACAGGCAGAGCAACGTAGGGATATGTCGCTAGCCTGTGAGGGTCTAGGGAGCGAGCGCGTGCCCCCGGAGGCACGCTCCCGCGTGGTCACGGACCCCCCCCCCGCGCGTGTGACACTCGCGATCGTCGGGTGGAGAGGGAGAAAGGCAGGCGGCTGATGTAAACAAGCCTCCTGTCATTCTCCCCTGTGTAGGAATGGTGATCATACGGTTCTACTATGTAGGACCGTTGATCACTGTTCCTACACCTCAAGCCACAGCCAATCACAGTTAGAATCACGCCCCTAGGGATGCACATAACCCCTCCCTCTCAAAAAAGTTAACCCCTTCACTGCCAGTGTAATTTTACAGTAACAGTGCATATGTATAGCACTGATTACTGTAGAAATGTCACTGGTAACCCCAAAAGTGTCAAAAATGTCAGTCAAGGGTCCGATCTGTCCGCCGCAATGTCGCAGTCCCGCAAAAAAAATTGCAGATCACCGCCATTACGCGTTAAAAAAAAAAACAACAAAAATCTTTCCCTTTGTTAGTAAACGCAATAACTTTTGCGCAAACCAATCAAAATACGCGTTTTGCGATTTTTTTTTTTTTACCAAACATATGGTAAAAAAAAAAATTGGCCCAAAATGTTAAAAAATTTTGATTTTTACTTTTTTTGGGGGGAATTTCATATAAAAAAATGTGAAAAATATTGTTATTTTTGCAAAATTGACGCTGTTTTTTTGTTTATAGCGCAAAAAGTAAAAATCGCACAGGTGATCAAATACAACCAAAAGAAAGCTCTGTTTGTGGGAAAAAAAGGACATCAAATTCGTTTAGGTACAGCGTCGCACGGCCGCGCAATTGTCCGTTAAAATCACGCAGTGCCGAATCGCAAAATAGGCCCTGGTCAGGAAGGGGGTAAAATCTTCCGGGGCTTAAGTGGTTAATCAGAGGTCCAAGAAGACCAAACCTTCTCATACTTCCAGTGACAACCCTGAATAATATACCTCATTCGTTACATAGGTAAGGCAGCATCTACCATTGCTTCTCAGTGCCAGGAGGATGGAAAAGGTCCATTTAAGGAGGATTTCTTTTTTAGCGTAATATAGGAGGTATGAGATTAGCAATTTAGTATGAAAGGACCTCTGTTCACCCTCATGGACGCCCAAAGGCGCCTGAACTTTAGTTACGTTCTGTGGACCTGTCCGACATGGAACCCAGGTATGTTCATCACATCTCCAGTGTGAAGCGGACACTTCTCGAACATGAAGAGAATGTGTCAGTGTTCTGCCAAAAACTCCAACTTTCCGAATTCTCCAACGACATTACTTCCGGTGAGTGTACACCAGGGATAATTGGAGATTTCGACCATTTGGTGTTTTCACACAACATCGGCAGCCTATACACTCCGGTAGATGCTATAATTAGTGCAGATTGTTAGTCCGCCTGCTAGTTTTCGCCGCCTTGGAGGCGGCCATGTTTTTGGTTACTAGCGGGCAGACTATGAATCTCCACTAATAATAGCATCTACCGGAGTGTAAAGCCTGCTGGTGTTCTGTGGTGTCGAAATCTTCCAATTATTCCTGGTTTACACTCACCAGAAGAAACGTCGTTGGAGAATTCAGCAAGTTTGAGTTTTCGGCAGAACACCGGCCCTGAAAGTGGGGAAATGTTCTGACCCCGAAGGGGTTAATCTAGGTTTCCACACTATATATGTGTGTATCATCATCTGCTGGAGATAAAGGCATCAGAGTGACTATGGAGGACAGACATGACGGGGGGGGGGGGGGGGGGGGGGGATTACTGGGTGTAAATAGAAAATAAGATCTTATTACCTCCTCTGCTGCCACTTCCAACAATGTCTTCTCTCTACTTCCTCCCAAATCACCTCTCACCCGGAACTTCCTGTCTGTACCTGACATCACTTCCTGTCTGTATTCCATAGAGACTTCCTGTCTGGATAGAAGTGAGAGCACCATCTTGTGGAGTTCAGAGGAACTGCAGTCCCGAGAAAGGTTTCACATACCTCCCAACTGTCCCTGATTTCGTGGGACTGTCCCTGATTTGGGACAAAGCCCCTTTGTTCCTCTGTCCCCCTTTCCTTCTCATATGTCCCTCATTTTGGTCTGATCTATATACTTGTAATTAAAATGCATTATTTACCTTTCAAAAAGTGTTTCCGAGTGCTAAACCTTTTCATCCAATTTCTAAATTGCTGCATTTGTAAATTTCAAAAGCCAATATAAAGGAATAGTAGTGGTAAAAAAAGCACTTGTGGGTTTAACAAAGCATTTTTTTGTATGATTCTCTGTTAAGAGGGCATGGCAGGGGATGTGTCCTAGGCCTATATACTTTTGCTAATCGGTGTCCCTCATTCCCATCTCAAAAAGTTGGGAGGTATGGTTTCACAGTATGAACCCGACCCTTGACATTGTTGCCAAGTACCCCAGATGCTGCAAGAGAGTCCAGGTATTTTGGCTACTGTCCTATCACGTGCTTGTTTCACAGGTTCCAAGATATTGAACACTCTCTGGGTTCCATCACCAGGCACTGCAATTATAGCAGACTGTTGGGAGTAGTGATCTCCTTTCTGACAGTGAAAGTATAACTCCGATATCAGCAGAGAGGCAGCGGGAGTGTGTGATTAGGTAACCACCAATGCTGGGTTGGGGTTGGTTATGACTAAGGCCTTATAGGCTGAAACGCGTCAATTGATCTTATCAGCAGTTGTGTTCTGTGGTTCCTGAATAAAGATGAAGATTTTTTAAGGGCAACTACCGGTGTGTGGATCATCTTTCTACATGGGTTGGGGTTACACTTTGTTCTGACTGGGACTTTTTATCTCATTGACACCAACAATGGGGCTTTTTTATCCCACTGATACCAATCATGGGATTAGACATTTGCAATTTGGTTCATTGAGATTAGTTCTTCTGACAAAAATTTCATTTTCATAGATTTGGATGTATGTGAGCATTTTTTCTGAACTATACTAGGTCACATGTTCTCAACATGGGGGGGGGGCTTTAAGGGAGTGGTGGCTTCCCCCCGAAGCACCATGTCCCCATGTTGACACGTCAAGGCCTCTTTTCCAAAACCCTGGTGGTTGTGGGGTCTGAGAGCAGGGACATATCGGAATCTGGAAGCCTTCATTAACAAGGGGGCCCCCAGATCCTGACCCCCTCCCCCATGTGAATGTGTATGGGGCACATAGTATCCCTACATTCACCAAAAAAGTGTCAAATGTGGAAAAAAAACAGTTTTTGACAAGTCCTTTAAAAAAAAAATTTCCCCCCAAAGTAGATCCAATGTCAATCCCGATGAACGCCGACCCGCATGGAAAAAAAAAACGCCACCTGCTGAACATGACATGTCCTATTAAGAGACACATGCAGAATGACAGGTAAACATGGGGGGGTCATCCCCATGTTTACCTGCCATTTGGTGTGTGTCCTTTTCCAGTTTAGAGGGCTTCCAGATTCCGATAAGACTCCCACCTACAGACCCCCACAACCACCACCCAGGGTTGTGGGGAAGAGGCCCTTGTCCCCATAAACCTGGAGACAAGGTGCTTTGGGTGGGAGTCCCCCTCCTCCAAAGCACCCTTCCCCATTTTTAGGACATCCCCCCTTTCCTGGCCTGCCATACTGCATGCTCAGATAAGAGTCTGGTATGGATTTTGGGGGGACCCCATGCCATTTTTTTTATTTTTGCGTTGGTGTCCCCTGAAAATCCATAGCAGACCCTTATCCAAAGGGCCTGGTAAAGATTGGGGGACCCCCACACTTTTTTTTTTTTCTAATGCTTGTTTTGTTTACATTCTGGTGACGTGGCAGTAACCCGCTCTTTAACAACCACACTGTTCTAAATGAAACAAAATGAATGTGAAGATACAAAACAAATTCCATAAACAAATTGGTCCATTAACAAATGCATCCAAAAATGAATTCTCAATTAACAAATGTATCTGAAAATGAAACAAAACAAAATGTATCTTTCGTTCATTGACGGACACAGCTCCTGATCTTCTTAGCCATTGGGTTTTATTGCCCCCTACAGGAGTAGGACACTAGGCAGAAAAAAAGTCTGACTATGCCTATGGGCAGTCCCAGGGGGTACACTCCCCCTATCTGCCACAGGTACTTAGTTTTTTTCTGCCTAGTCAGGAGTAAGGACCTAGTTCCTTGCTGGGATCTCTGGTCCTGGCAATTTTTTCTTTAGATAGAAATTTTTCTCCTTGTTTTTTCCTGTGAGATCTACAATCAACTGCTGGACTGGGCGATGGGCTGGATAATCTTAATCCAGTGGTCACCCCAGTCAGTCCAGTGAGCACATGCAGACCTCAGCTCCACGCTGGGTCGGCCGCGACATAGCCCCACCGGACATGGGCTGGCCTGCAAGTTAAACGCCTCGTGAGGTCGCATACGACCGGGTCTCGAGCCTGAGTCGCAGCGTGCCTCCTGGCCAACAGCCCCCCATTTCGATGGAGAGGAGGTTCTGTCTTAAGCGGTGCCTGTCTGGTTCCTGGTGTGGTGAGTAGTTGTCCCCCCTCTCCCCCTGGAGGGTTTTGGAGTAGATGTGGGCCCCTCCTTGGGACAGTCGGACCCAAGGGGCGGGGTTGTACCTGTTGGGGGCTCCTTCCAAGGCCCCCTGTCCTGCCTGGGCCTGTCCTTGAGGCCTAGGGATCCCTCCTGGGTCCATGGGAGCCTTGTGGTATGGTGTGGAGCTGCCATTTTCTTGTAACCTGTGTGCTCATGGCACGGCGACCATGTTTGTGTAGTCCGGTGGCCATTTTGCAGTGGTTTGTCATTGAAAATAGCGGCGGCTATGACAGTGGAGCCCTGTGGGCGGTGATTTTCGTGGTTGGAACCCCTCCTTATCCCCTGATGCTGACTCCTGGATCTTTTCACTTCCTGATCGCCGCACATGGAGTGCAGATTATCCTGGTGGCTGCAGGTGCCTGTTTCTGCTGGATGGTGAGTCTGGTGAGGATCGCTTGGTGCTTTGTGCCTGGCGACCAGGTGGTGCTGCCAGCGTGGTGGGGGTTGTCATTTTGCAGTGTTTTACACTTTTCATGGAGTTTTTGGAGTCTTTGGAGCACATCTCCCCACCTGATCTCTGAGGCTGTCAGGCCCTCCGGGTCCCAACCATTCATCGATGCACTGACGTTGGTCCTGGAGTTCTTTGTGTCCAGGGGTGGAGGTGGTTTTTCGGGGACCAGCTATCAAAAAGCGCCCCCTGCCTTCCCCTGCCTCATCTGTCTCGTCAGATCCTGAATCTGATTTGACCGCCGCGGATGTGGGTCACCCTGTTGGGTCTGCAATCACATGCCTGGAATCCTCAGATAGTGAGGACGATTCTTCCACATCTGCAACTGCACACAAAAAGGCACTGATGGAAGCACTGATTGTATGCAGCTACGAATGAGGCATAGGTTCCCTTTGGCACTCACAAGCTAGTTAGAGCAGCAAAGGTGTTTCCTTTCCCCTCCTATTTTCACAGAATTGTCGCTAAAGAGTGGGGTTGACCAAAGCCTCCCCTTGGGGTCCTTAAGCGATTTGCTAGGCGATACCCCTATGGGGAGTCCCTTATAAGGAAGTGGACTGTTCCAGGGAACTGTTGACTTATAGACATGTGCCATCTATTTCGTTATGAATCGAAATTTGGATGAAATTTTCATTATATAGATGTATCTGAATTCCTAATTACAATAGTGTAAAAATAAAAAAAAAATGGTGTCACCCTGTGATGTGTTAAACATGTAAAAATATTAAATGTGATATAGAGATGCGGCTGCCATCAATTTTTGGATAACCAAAAAAACAGATAGGAGTGACAATATGAGGCGCCGTATCAAAAAGTGCTTAGTGCTACATAAATAGTGTTGATAAGTGGAGTATTAAATAAATTATATAAATACTAAATTCCAATAGTTCATAAAGTGCAAGAATCTCATCCAATTAAAAAAACTACGTATAAATATACGATCGGTCCATAAATTCATAAAGTGCAACAGTATTTGATCGTGCAGAAATCCCACCACAAGCAAGTGTCATAAGGTGCTGAGTAAGAGCCGGTTCACATACAGGCGACCCGACTTGCTGGGGCGACCTGTGAAGTCGCGGAGAACAGCGCGCACCGCGACCTCGGAGCGACATGCACGGACTTCATATCATTGAAGTCAATGCAGGTCGCCCCAAAGTAGTACAGGACCCTTTTTCTAAGTCGGAGCGACTTGTGTCGCTCCTATTAGAACGGGTCCTGTGCTAATCTATGGCAGACGACCCACGGCGACTTGTCAGGCGACCAAGTCACCTGACAAGTCGCCCCAGTGTGAACCGGCTCTAAGTCTTCATATGTGGAAAAAGTGCTTGTGCGAAATGTCCCTTCACCCGACAATGTGAGGGTAACTCACCAGAAATCAGAGGGCCTCCAGGACCCAGCTCGCTTAATTTTAGTGACAGGCTCCTTAGGTGTGTAGTAGGTGGATGGTCTCCCTGGGTTCACTATGGCTAGGTAGTAAACTAATCCCCTCGATCAGGATGTTATTGCCGTTTCCCCAAAAATTTGAAAATATATGATTGCGCAATATCAGGAAGCGTCCCTTGCCCAGTACCAGCACGATCCAAGATCCCTTAGCCCACCCAGTCACTTGTCAATGACATCAGTGTAGGGTGGTAAGAAGCATAAAACTGTTTATTGAAACAAAGGCACAAAGAGATAAACACTCTGGGGACAATCCCCCCTTCTCTGCATAATGACACAAGGTGGGGTAAACTACATTTAGTAACATGACACACAGGTATCTTCAACTTTGCAACAGTAGACAGTCTTTAGAAAGGGCTGCTTGTCATGGACTTGCAATAGTGTTTTGCAGCTTACCTGTTCCTTCATGTCTGTATTAGAGGTCAGACTTCACTTCTGGTTTCTTTTTATCATCTCTCCTTCCTGTTCCTGCCCCACCCCAGGTCATCACAGGAAGTCTATATTAACCAGTGCACTGCAGGTCTGCTTTGCTGTTCAACAGTGTTTGTTTCTTGTTTCCTGTCTGCCGTGTGCTTCATCTTCCTTTCTGTGTACCGACTTTGGCTTGTCTCTGACTATTCCCATTTGCCTGTTACCCTGACCTTTGGCCTGTCCCTTGGTTACCCTCGTCTGCCTGTTACCCCGACCTCGGCTTACCCATCACCATTCCTTGTGTCCTGAGTGGCTGCTTCCCTTCTCTCCCTACGGAGCGTGACCCAGGGGACCCCAGGGGCCGCGACCTGGGCCTAGCTGCAGCCAAGTCCATCCTCACCACTAGAGGCTCTGGTGAACACCTGCTGGGTCTTAGACTCCGCGCCCTGGGGAATCTTGGGTTCACGTTCCGGTCCATCCGCAGCAGTCTGCTATCGGGTTCACTACCTTGCGCTGCACCCCTGCCTCCAACAGGGTGCAGTTGTCACCTGGCCACAGGTGACCTGACAGTTTGAACAGCCATGAACCCGGCTGACGTGCCGCTCCCCCCAGATGATCCATTACAGGGCTTAGTTCACAGACTCGAGACGAAAGAAGCTAATCAGACTCAGGTGATGCGATTCCTACAGGATCTGGCTTCCCGCTTTGAACAGCTTCAGACCTCGTTGGGAACCCTGAATCCACAACCCCAAGAGCAACCAGTGGCTGGGCCTGTCGCGCCAGTCACAGACTCGCATTCGCTGCAACTACCTCCTCTAATCCGTTTTTCTGGAGACTCCAAGGCCTGCAGGGGGTTTCTTAGCCAATGTACCATCCATTTTGAGCCTCAGCCGCAAAACTTCCTGTCAGATTGGGCAAAGTAGCCTATATTATTTCCCTCCTTTCTGGTGAAGCTCTAGCGTGGGCTGCTCCCCTATGGGAGAAGAATGATCCGGTAGTTTCCAACCTGTCCAACTTCTTGAAGCTCTTTCGTAACGGCTCGTTCGCCGGCTCGGGCCTCTTCAGCGGCTAGTGCTCTTTTACGTCTCGCCAAGAATCCTGTTCAGTGGGACAATATGCTCTCCAGTTCCGTATCCTCTCAGCTGAATTGAGCTGGAACAATGAGGCCCTGGTCGTTACCTTTTTGCATGGCCTCTCTGACCGAGTGAAGGACGAATTAGCGGGAAGAACCATCCCCGTCGGTCTGGACGATGTCATCTCCTTATGCAACCAGATCGATATTCGTTTTCAGGAGAGGTCCATAGAAAAAAGACGCCAACACTCACTAGGTCTTAGCCAGTCTGAGCTCCCCTCACTTCATCCCGTGGAGCATCATCTGCCTGTTGAAGAACCTATGCAGCTGGGCCGGACTAGACTTACCCCCAAAGAATGTGCTAGACGCAGAACTTTGGGCTTATGCCTCTATTGTGGAGGCAAGGGCCACTTTCGTGACTCCTGCTCGCTTCGCTCGGGAAACGCTCGGGTGATACATGTAGAAGGTGGAATATTGGACCCAGAAACAGCACCTTCCCGTATTATTCTTCCGGTGCCCCTTCATGTAAGCACTTCTCCCCAGTCGACCCTTGCATATCTGGATTCCGGGGCTGCCGGCAACTTTATGGATTGGAGAACTGCTTGTTCTATAAAGCTCACCCTTTCACCCCTCTCTACGCCATTGGTAGTCTCGGCAATTGATGGCACTGTTCTCCCAGGGGGCCCTATTCACTTCCAGACACTACCCATCTGGATGTCGGTAGGGATTCTTCACCATCCTACAGAAGGCCTCTAACCCCATTGTGTTGGGCCTTCCTTGGCTACGGCTCCACTCTCCCCTTGTGGACTGGGTCTCTGGGCGGATCCTGGCTTGGGGCCCCTCATGTTTCTCGTCATGTCTTTCCAAGGTGACCCCAAAGGAGAGACTTTCCGTTGCTACCACATCGGTATCTTCTGACCTTCCTGCTGCATACAGCGATTACCAGTATGTGTTCTGTAAGAAATCAGCTGAGGTGCTTCCTCCCCACAGGTCTTTTGACTGTGCCATTGACCTTGTTCCCGGGCAACTCTGCCCAGGGGTCGTACCTACCCATTGTCCATCCCAGAGACCCAGGCCATGTCTGAGTATGTCGCAGAGAATCTTGAGAAAGGTTTCATCCGGAAATCCTCATCGCCTGCAGGAGCAGGGTTCTTTTTTGTCGCCAAGAAGGATGGCACCTTGAGACCCTGCATTGATCATCGAGGCTTAAACGCTGTTACTATTAAGAACCGATACCCCTTACCCTTAATATCTGAACTATTCGATAGGTTGAAGGGTGCCTCCATTTTCACCAAGTTGGATCTCAGAGGGGCGTACAACCTCATTCGAATTCGAGAAGGTGATGAATGGAAGACTGCGTTTAACACTCGAGACGGTCACTACGAATACCTGGTGATGCCTTTTGGGCTGTGTAATGCCCCAGGTGTGTTTCAAAACTTTGTCAATGAAATCTTCAAGGACCTGTTGTACCAGTTTGTTTTCATCTATCTGGATGACATTCTTATCTTTTCGGAAAATCTGCGTGTCCACAGAAACCGCACTGTACTCCAGCGCTTTAGAGAGAATAATCTCTATGCCAAGCTGGAAAAATGTTCCTTTGAATGTTCTGAGGTCCTATTTCTAGGATGCTTTGTCTCAAGTTTGGGTCTTCGTATGGATCCTGGGAAGGTCTTAGCCATTACCATCTGGCCCCTTCCTGCTAGCCTTAAGGCCACACAGCGCTTTCTTGGCTTCACAAATTATTATAGGCAGTTCATAAGGAATTACTCTTCCATTGCCGCACCTATTATCGCTTTGACCAAGAAGGGTGCTAATGCCAAAGTCTGGCCCCTCGAAGCTGTCGCTGCGTTTCACGATCTGAAACAGGCCTTTGTCTCTGAACCTCTCTTGAGAAGACCCAATCCTGGGGATGCATTCTTTATTGAAGTGGACGCTTCTTCAGTGGGGGTGGGAGCTGTGCTTCTTCAACTCTTTGAGAAGAAACGTCAACCATGTGCGTTCTTTTCCAAAAAAATTTCTCAGGCAGAGAGAAATTATGCCATTGGTGACCGGGAACTTCTCGCGATCAAATTGGCGCTGGAAGAGTGGCGTCATCTTTTGAAAGGTTCTCCTCACCCCATAACGATCTATACTGATCACAAGAATTTACAGTCCCTACAGAATGCTAAACGTTTAAATCCCAGACAGGCCAGGTGGAGTCTTTTCTTTTCCCGTTTTAATTTCACGATTACGTACAAACCTGGTTCCTGCAACGGTCGGGCTGATGCACTTTCTAGGTCCTTTGACACTTTGGACGAAGAGTCTACTCCTGAACCTGAGCCGATCGTCCCCACTTCATGCATTATTGCCCATTCTACCACCCTGGACTCAAAGATTCCTCTTGGTAAGACCTTTGTCCCCACTGAGCTAAGAACTAAGATTCTTCGTTGGGGGCATGATTCCAAGGTGGCGGGCCAAGCAGGGTTTCTCCGGTTCTTCTTGCTCATCAGCTGTCACTACTGGTGGCCTAATCTCCGCTCGGAGGTCAAAGACTATGTCAAGGCTTGTCATGTCTGTGCTCAGTCTAAATCCTCCACACAAGCTCCTGCTGGTCTCCTCATGCCCTTGCCCATTCCTAAGGAACCCTGGGCTCATATTGCCATGGATTTTATCACCGATCTCCCACTGTCGGACGGTAATACGGTCATTTGGGTGATAGTCGATCGGTTTTCCATGATGGCTCATTTTGCTCCCCTTCCTGGTCTTCCTTCTGCTCCATCCTTGGATCCCATTTTTATTCGAGAAGTTTTCCGCCTCCATGGGGTTCCTTCTCACATTGTTTCCGACAGGGGCGTTCAATTTACGTCTCGATTCTGGAGAGCCTTTTGCAAATCCCTCAATATTGCCTTGGATTTCTTCCTCTTCTTACCATCCTCAATCCAATGGGCAGACGGAGAGGGTTAATCAGGAGTTAGAGATTTTTCTTCGCACCTTAGTCTCCGCTCATCATGACGATTGGTCCTCTCTAATTCCGTGGGCGGAATTTTCCCATAACAATCATGTAAATACCAGTTTGCAGAAAACACCCTTTTTCGCAGTTTATGGAAGACATCCTCAACTTCTGCTTCCCATGGCCTGTTCTCCGGATATCCCAGCATTGGCTTCAGCTCAGGAGTCCTTCAATCCTATCTGGAGCTACGTTCATGATTCCCTCCGGGCTGCTGCCGACAAAATCAAAGGCTTTGCTGACCGCCGCAGACGTAAACCGCCTTCTCTTCAGCCAGGGGACAAAGTTTGGCTCTCCACCAGGAACATCAAGCTTCGAGTGCCTTCCCTGAAGTTTGCTCCAAGATTCATTGGTCCATATACTATAATTTCTAAGCTGAATCCGGTTTGTTTCAAACTTCAGATCCCCAAAAGCCTCAGAATTGCTAACTCCTTCCATGTTTCCCTTCTGAAGCCTTTAGTCCTCAATGAGTTCTCTTGTCCTTTCCCTACCATGGCACCGGTCTCTGAGGATAATCAGGAATACGAGGTCAGTCAATTTCTGGATTCCCGACTCTGTAGAGGCGTTCTTCAGTACCTTGTTCATTGGAAAGGCTTTGGTCCTGAGGAGAGGTCTTGGGTTCCTGCATCTGAGGTCTTTGCACCTCGTCTGTTAAAAAAGTTTCATCTGAAGTGTCCTTCTAAACCCGGGCCCAGGCGGGGTAGGGGGAGGCCTCGTAAGAGGGGGGGGGGGGTACTGTCATGGACTTGCAATAGTGTTTTGCAGGTTACCTGTTCCTTCATGTCTGTATTAGTGGTCAGACTTCACTTCTGGTTTCTTTTTATCATCTCTCCTTCCTGTTCCTGCCCCACCCCAGGTCATAACAGGAAGTCTATATTAACCAGTGCACTGCAGGTCTGCTTTGCTGTTCAACAGTGTTTGTTTCTTGTTTCCTGTCTGCCGTGTGCTTCATCTACCTTTCTGTGTACCGACTTTGGCTTGTCTGACTATTCCCGTTTGCCTGTTACCCTGACCTTTGGCCTGTCCCTTGGTTACACTCGTCTGCCTGTTATCCTGACCTCGGCTTACCCATCACCATTCCGTGTGTCCTGAGTGGCTGCTTCCCTTCTCTCCCTACGGAGCGTGACCCGGGGGACCCCAGGGGCCGCGACCTGGGCCCAGCTGCAGCCAAGTCCATCCTCACCCCTAGAGGCTCTGGTGAACACCTGCTGGGTCTTAGACTCCGCGTCCTTGGGAATCTTGGATTCACATTCCAGTCCATCCACAGCAGTCTGCTATCGGGTTCACTACCTTGCGCTGCCCCCTGCCTCCAACAGGGTGCAGTTGTCACCTGGCCACAGGTGACCTGACACTGCTGGAGAAATCCCTCCTCCCATCTAACAGCTAATTCACATACACATATACATATCCCCCCCTCCCCTCTAGCAGCTAATTCACATACACATATACATCCAGGGCTTTTTTCAGCAGGGACGTGGGGGAACGCAGTTCCAGCACTGAATGTATGTAATTGCAAGGGGTGCTGGGGTGTGCTGCAGGGTCTTTTGATGCTGGCTACTGGGGAGATCTATTGTTTGTGTGGGGGGGGGGGGGGTCTATCATTGCTGGTTGGGGATCTGTTGTTGCTGGGAGGGGTCATATGTTGCTGCTAGGGATCTACTGTTGAGGGAGAGGTCTATTGATACTTGCTGCTGGGAGATCTGTTGTTGCTGTTGGGGGGGTCTAATGTTGCTGGGTGTGGTATTTTGTTGTGGGTGGTCCATTGTTGCTGTGTTGGGGATCTTCTGTTGTGTGGGGGATCAATTGTTGCTGGGGTGGGATCTTTTGTTGCTGGGGTGGAGTTCATTGTTGTTTGGGGGGGCTATTGTTGTGTGGGGGATCTATTGTTGTTGGGGAGGGTCTATTGTTGCTGGTTGCAGGAGATCTATTTTACTGCTTTTCTTGTTATCACCACAAAATTATACATGGTTCTGTATTCTCAAAAAGGGGCCGTACTGGAAGGTGGGTAGAGGGTGGAACAAAGGGATGGTGCTCAGAGGTAGGTGGGGTGGAGACAAGGGGTGACACAGAAGGGGGGCGTTCCTGCACCTATTCCCTGAGAAAAAAAGCCCTGTATACATCCCATAATAGGTTGATCCCAAGGCAGACAAACAATAGAACAATGGGATACAGGCACTTAACAATAACAAACCCCACCTCAAACTATCTAGCAATAGTCTATGAGATAAACTCCTACAGACGTGATCTGTCACCCACTGAATGACTAATCTGTGTACCGGCCTGCTGCTTGTACCATGTGATTGCTGTGACCAATCACAGCAGACCACATGACAGCTGTAAACAATAAATGGTTTCCTTTCATGCCATTCATTGTATAAAATTGTGTTGCTAGCTGTGATTAGTCACAGTGATCACAGGGTACAGACAGGGCCAATCACAGCCCATTTGTACAATGTGATTAGCTGTGGCCAATCACAACAATACAGTGTCTACACACTGTAATTCAGTAAAAAATATTTGCTGATAGCCGTAACATTCACTGGCATGTACAAAAAAAATCTGACAATATTGAAAACAAAAAATATTTTTTACTTTTTGCTAGAAAACACATCCAAAAAAATTGTAAATCACAATCAAATTTCTTCATAATTTTAGGCCAATATTTATTCTGCTACATGTTTTTGGTAAAAAAAAAAACAAAAAAACCCAATAAACGTATATTGATTGGTTTGCGCAAAAGTTATTGCATCTACAAACTATGGGATATTTTTATGGAATTTTTTTACTAGTAATGCGACGTATAGCGGGACTGTGACATTGCGGCGGACAAATCAGAAACTAAGTGACACTTTTTTGGGGCCAGTGACACCAATACAGTGATCAGTGCTAAAATATTCACGGTCACTGTACTAATGACACTGGCTGGGAAGGGGTTAACATCAGGGGCAATCAAAGGGTTAACTGTGTTCCAAGGGAGTGCTTGTACCTGGTGCTTGTACCTGGGAAGGCAGAGATCCGTGTTCCTGCTTTGTAGAAACGCAGGACCATTACCTTCCCTTCTCACAGAACAGCAATCTGCCTTGCTTACATAGACAGACCGCCGTTCTGTCTGTGCCTTGAACGATCGGCCCACTAATTGCCTCCCGCTGTGTCCAATCACAGTAGGAGCAGGTAGCCAGCATCTCGCGTGTGTGCCCCAGAACCAGAAGTGCAGAAAAAAGTATGGGTACAGGATTCTGTGCAGAGCGACCCGCTGGACTCACTGATTGGCTCCCGCTGTGTCCAATCACAGCAGGAGCAGGTTACTGGCAGCACACGTGCGCACCCCCAGACCAAGGAGTGCAGAAAGACGTACAGGTACGTGATTCTGTGCAGAGCGGCCCGCCAGACCCGCTAATTGGCTCCCTCTGTGTCCAATCACATGGGGAGCAGGTGAGCCCCAGACCAAGAGGTGCGGAAAGACGTATGGGTACGTGATTCTGCGCAGAGTGACCCACTGATTAGCTCCTGCTATGTCCAATCACAGCAGCAGCAGGTTACCGGCAGCATGCATGCGCGTCCCAGACCAAGAAGTGTAGAAAAACATATGGGTACATGATTCTGTACATGGCGGCCTGCCGGACCCACTGATTGGCTCCCACTGTGTCCAAACACATTGGGATCAGGTTACCGGCAGCACGCGTGCGCGCCCCAGACTAAGTAGTGCAGAAAGACGTACAGGTACGTGATTCTGCGCAGAGCGGCCCGCTGGACCCGCTGTGTGGAGTCACATTGGGATCAGGTTACCGGGAGCACACGTGCGCGCCCTAGACCAAGGAGTGCAGGAAGACATGCAGGTATGTGATTCTGGGCAGAGCAGCTGTCCTGCCGCAGTAAATGTACGCGGGGTGGATGCTTAGCGGGGTAACGAATGAATCAATAGCAAAATAAATCCTTCCGTTGTCTCTACAGACTTAAGAAAACCCGTAGCGGTGCATTTTACGTCCCGGAAACATCAGGTACATAAATTAAGGGACATGGTCACCCAAGAACAAGTCCGGGAACCTATGATAGGGGAAGACCGTGATTGTCAGGATATTGGAAAAGTATGCTTGGCACCGTACAACCGGTAGGTCTTTATTATCTTTGTTTTCCTTCTTTCTTTGTACATAGCTTCTATTCTAACGATTTACGGATCTGTCTCTTCCTCTCTAATTTTCCTGCCTCTAATCACTGCGGCTGCCCTGGCAACTCCTATTCTCTAACCCTTTGTCCTTCAAGCTATTCATTTTGGTCCCCCCCCCATGATTTTCTTTTGTGCAGCCTTTTTGCGTCCTCTTCCCCTCCTACTCTATTTCCTTTTTCTCTCTCCTATTCTCCTTCCCCCACCCCCTCTCTGCCTCCCCCCCTCCTCCCCTGTGTTCCTTTTTTGTCATGTGATTCCTTTCCCTTAACTCTTTATTTCCCACGTTTTCCGATCTACCCTACTTTTTCTGGTTTTTTTCTCTTATTTTGTTTTACCTTATTTTATTTTTTATCCTTTTATAATCTTCCTATTCCTTTTTTTTTTTCATTTTAGATTTTTCCTTTATTTCGCTATTTTTTTCCTCAAATTTTCACCATTTTTATGTTTTCTTAATTACAGTATCTTGCTTGTTCCTAATTTCTGTTTCCTTTTTTTATTCCTTTTACTTTTTTTTTTTAATGTTTTAAATTTTTGTCATATATGTGATTCCTTTCCCTTAACACTTTATTTTCCAACATTTTCCGATCTATCCCATTTTTTCCTTTTTCTGGTTTTCTAATTCATTTTTTTTCTCTTATTTTATTTTACTTTATTCTACTTTTTATCCTTTACCCTTTATAATCTTCCTATTCCTTGATTTTTTTTTTTTTTTTCATTTTAGATTTTTCCTTTATTTCTCTAGTTTTTTCCTCAAATTTTAACCATTTTTATGTTTTCTTAATTACAGTATCTCACTTTTTCCTGAATTCTGTTTCCATTTTTATTCCTTTTACTTTTTTTTTTTTTTATATGTGTTCCTTTTTTGTCATAGATGTGATTCCTTTCCCTTAACGCTTTATTTCCCCCAGTTTTCCAATCTATCCTATTTTCCCACGTTTTCCAATCTATCCTATTTTTTCCTTTTTCTGGTTTTCTAATTCATTTTTTTCTCTTATTTTACTTTATTTTACTTTTTATTCTTTACCTTTTTTATATTCTTCCTATTCCTTTTTTTTCCTTTTTTTTTCTTTTATTTCTCTATTTTTTCCTCAAATTTTCACCATTTTTATGTTTTCTTAATTATAGTATCTCCCTTGTTCCTATTTTCTGATTCCATTTTTATTCCTTTTACTTTTTTTAAATTTTACTTTTTTTTATTTTAATTTTTCTTCCTATTTTCCTAACTATTTCGAGACTGGGTTCACACTTAAAGAGTAACTCCACTTTCGTAGGGGGAAAAAAAAAAATCAGGCATCTAGATGTGGTGAAGATGACTTGCTGAAGTTCAAACCAAGCATCAGAAGGGGGATTTAAAGGGTAATTCCACTTTCATGGGGGCAAAAAAATCAGAAATTGCTTGGTAACACAAATTGTTAATCGGCCAATCACATGAGAGCAATGCATTTAGGCATCTAGATGTGGTGAAGACAATTTGCTGAAGTTCAAACCGAGCATCAGAAGGGTGATTTAAAGGGTAATTCCACTTTCATGGGGGCAAAAAAATCAGAAAATAAAGAAAAAAACAATATAGCGTATACAATTACGGCACAAATCATAGGAAAAGTCGTTCAATTGCTTGGTAACACAAATTACTAATCAGCCAATCACATGAGTGCAATGCATATAGGCATCTAGATGTGGTGAAGACAACTTGCTGAAGTTCAAACCTAGCATCAGAAGGGGGATTTAAAGGGCAACTCCACTTTCTTAGGGAAAAAAATCAGCCATAAAGAAAAAACAATATAGCGTATACAATTGTGACACAAATCATATTATGATTGAATGTTATTAAAAATGACCTTTCCTTTTCAATCTGCAGCTGTTGTAATTTTCTGAAAATGCAATACAATATGGCCGCCTGGAGCTGTTCTGTACACAGAATGTATACTGACCACACCCCCAGAAACATAATTTCCTGCTTGTGTGATTGGCTCTCTGATTTTCCCAGAAGTCTGCACTAAGATACAAGTCAGATTTCTGGCATCCCCTGCAACAGAAATGTCATTTTTGGTGAGATACTCCCAATAGGAACACGTCTAAAGGGATGCAGGCCCAGCAGATTTCCTCATTAGTGCTCTGCAGCTGCCACAGCTGAGAGATAATTATGAAACCACTCCTATTAGACCCACTCAGCACAGAGGAACAAACAATGATTTCTTCAGAATAACAAAAGGTAAGAATCTGCAACAAAGTTTGTTAAAATCCTTGTAATGTACAGAGATCAGCCAGAGGGGAATGTTTTTTTCTCAACAAAAGTGGAGTTACGCTTTAAATCGGATGTGGCTCACAGTAGGGGTCCAAATTTTTGCCTGAATTTGGACATAAAACTGAGCCAAAAACGCACAGGACCGCTGTGCAATCTGCTCCGCAGCCGCCCCGGAGATGTGTGCACCGCCCCAATAGACAGCCAGGCACACTCTTCTGATATGCAAATTGGATACGGGGAAACCCACATAAGTGTGGACCCGGCCTCATTTTGGGTATTTTCACACTGATCAAGTTTTTTTCAGTTAACCCCTTGCCCACCGGACACTTTCACCCCCTTCCTGCTCAGGCCAATTCTTAGCTTTCAGCGCTGTCGCACTTTGAATGACGATTGCACGGTCGTGCAACGCTGTACCCAAACTCAATTGTTGTCATTTTCTTTAGACAAATAGAGCTTTCTTTTGGAGGCATTTAAACATCACTGTTTTTTTATTTATTGCTCTACTTAAAAAAAAAAAGGCAGCAAATGTTGAAAAAAAAATGTTTTTTCTTCGTTTCTGTTATTACATTTTGTAAATAAGTGATTTTTCTCCTTCACTGATGGGCACTGATGGGAAGCCACTAATATGCAGCACTGATGGGCAGCCTTTATGGGCACTGATAGGTGGCAATGGTGGGTGGTACTGATATGCAGCATTAATAGGCGGCACTGATGGGCAGCCCTTGTGGGCACTGATAGGCAGCACTGATATGCAGCACTGGAAGGTGGCACTGATTAGCAGCCTTTAAGGGCACTGATAGGCGGCAATGATGGGCACTGAAAGGTGGCACTGATTAGCAGCCTTTAAGGGCACTGATAGGTGGCACTGATGGGCAGTCATTATGGGCACTGATAGGTGGCAATGGTGGGCAGCAGTGGCGGCCTGTGCATAGGGGGCGCCAGGGCGCCGCCCCCCCCCCCCCCCTAAAAAAAAGGGAAAAAAAATTACAAAAAGAACAATAACGTTTAAAAAAAAAAAAACGCGTTCGCCGGCCTATGTGTTGGCTAGGGGGGGGGGGTGGGGCTTACGACCCAGAAGAGGCGCCGATTGGCTGCCTTCTGGGGGCATAACCTGGGCGCAGGTCATAGCGCTAGGACACCCCCACTTTCGTGATATCCTGGCTGTGATTGGTCCAGTCTCCAGCCTGGACCAATCATCATCCAGGACATCCCGCTGACGTCGCAATGGGGGCGGTGCCGGTGCGTGCATCAGTCATTCACCGTCACCGCCCGGTCACCTTCCCGCCGCCGCAGAGTCTCGAGGAAAGGAGAAGCCGGCGCCACTCACCTTCCCGCCGGTTCCCGCCGCCCGCCGCAGAAGAGGAGAGGCCGAGAGGGAGACGCCGCTCACCTTCCCGCCGCCGCAGAAGAGGACGAAGTATCGAGGAGAAAAGCCGCCGCCGGGAGCCGAGCCGCCGCCAGGTAAGTACATTGGATTGAAGGGAGCACGCACGCTGGTCTCTGCATTAATTGGGGGACAATGCTGTGGCACTCTGCAATCATTGGGGTACAATGCTGTGGGCACTCTGCAATCATTGGGGTACAATGCTGTGGGCACTCTGCAATCATTGGGGTACAATGCTGTAGCACTCTGCAATCATTGGGGGACAATGCTGGGGCACTCTGCAATCATTGGGGGACAATGCTGTGGGCACTCTGCAATCATTGGGGGACAATGCTGTGGGCACTCTGCAATCATTGGGGACAATGCTGTGGCACTCTGCAATCATTGGGGGACAATGCTGTGGCACTCTGCAATCATTGGGGGACAATGCTGTGGCACTCTGCAATCATTGGGGTACAATGCTGTGGGCACTCTGCAATCATTGGGGTACAATGCTGTAGCACTCTGCAATCATTGGGGGACAATGCTGTGGCACTCTGCAATCATTGGGGGACAATGCTGTGGGCACTCTGCAATCATTGGGGACAATGCTGTGGGCACTCTGCAATCATTGGGGGACAATGCTGTGGGCACTCTGCAATCATTGGGGACAATGCTGTGGCACTCTGCAATCATTGGGGGACAATGCTGTGGCACTCTGCAATCATTGGGGGACAATGCTGTGGCACTCTGCAATCATTGGGGACAATGCTGTGGCGCTCTGCAGTGATTGGGGACAATGCTGGGGCGCTCTGCAGTGATTGGGGACAATGCTGGGGCGCTCTGCATTGAAAGGGGCTCTCACGCTGAACTCTGCATTGATGGGGGCACGGAACAGTGTTCATTGCATTGAAGGGGGCACAGCACAGTTGCATTGAAGGGGGCACGCACGCTGAACTCTGCATTGTGGGGGCACAGCACAGTGTTTATTGCATTGAAGGGGGCACAGCACAGTGTTTATTGCATTGAAGGGGGCATAGCACAGTGTTCATTGCATTGAAGGGGGCACAGCACAGTGTTCATTGCATTGAAGGGGGCACGCACGCTGATCTCTGCATTAAAGGGGGCACGCACGCTGGTCTCTGCATTGAAAGGGGGCATGTACGCTGGTCACTGCATTGAAAGGGGGCATGTACGCTGGTCTCTGCATTGAAAGGGGGCATATACCATCTCCTGTACCATGACCTGCGACATGCCTATACCATATATGTGCCATGCCTATACCATATCTGTGCCATGCCAATACCATCTCCTGTACCATCACCTATGCCATGCCTATACCATCACCTGTGCCATGCCTGTACCATGACTTCAAAGTAACGCAATTTTTTACTGCGTTTTTGACGCGAAGCAATACCTATTACATTTTTCTCTTTGCGCCCCCCCAAAAAAAATTTTGAGCACCAGCCGCCACTGGTGGGCAATACTGATATGCAGCACCGATAGTCACTGATGGGCAGTCTTTATGGGCACTGACAGGCGGCTCTGATATGCAGCACTGATAGGTGGCACTGATTAGCAGCCTTTAAGGGCACTGATAGGCGGCAATGATGGGCACTAATTGGTAGCACTGATGCACAACATTTATGGGCACTGATGGGCAGCCTTTATGGTCATTGATAGGTGGCAATGGTGGGCAATACTGATATGCAGCACCAATGGGCACTAAAAGGCAGCTCTGATATGCAGCACTGATAGATGGCACTGATTAGCAGCCTTTAAGGGCACTGATAGGCGGCAATGATGGGCACTGATAGGTGGCACTGATGGGCGGCCTTTATGGGCACTGATAGGCAGCCTTTATGGGCACTGATAGGTGGCAATGGTGAGCAGTACTGATATGCAGGACGTTCTGGGCTTTGAGTGGGGATATCTAAATGATGGGTGCAGCTGCAGGCATTATTCAAATATATATTTTTTTTCCGCCGGTGACTCCCTTCACCATAAGAACAATCATAGCGGCTGTTAAGCCACTTGATCGTTCTTACAGGCGGTGGGAGGGGACATTCCCCCCCCCTCCCACCGCCCTCCGGCGAGCCTGAGAAGGAATCCGTTGGCAGTGGAAGTACACCAGATGGTCCCCGGCAGTCTCTATGACTCTTGGAAGCCCAGGCACGACGTGATGACGTCACGCCCAGCCTGGCAGTTTTCAATACTGCCAAAATCTCGGCTCTATAGCCGAGATATTTTTATTTTTTATTTTAGGCTTTCTAGCCTGTAGGATAAATCTGAGTCTTATTGACCCCAGATCTCCCCATAAAGAGGACCTGTCTTTCACTATTCCTATTACAAGGGATGTTTACATTCCTTGTAAAAGGATCAAAAGTGATAAAAAAAAAGGATTAAGGGAAAGTATAAAAATAAAATAGACAATAAAAAAAAAATGTTTTTTAAAGTGCCCATGACCCCGGGTGCTCGCACACAGAAGCGAACGCAAGCTTATGTCACGGCCACATATCTAAACGGCGTTCAATCCATAAATATGAGTTATCACCGCGAACGGTAGAGCGAGAGCAACAATTATAGTCCAAGACCTGTAACTTTAAACTGGTAATCTGTAAAAATTTGTAAAATGTAGCCTATGGAGATTGTTAAGTACCAAAGTTTGGTGTCATTCCACGAGTGTGCACAATTTTAAAGCATGACATGTTAGGTTTCTATTTACTCAGTGTAACATCATCCTTCACATTATACAAAAAAATTGGGCTAACTTTAGTGTTTTGTTATTTTAATTCATAAAACTTTTTTTTCCAAAAAAATCTTGTTTAAAAAAAAAAAAAAAAAAACATCACAAATACCGTGTGACATTGACCACAATTTGATTCTCTAGGGTCCCTGCTAAAAAAAAAAAAAAATCCATAATGTTTGGGGGTTTTGAATAATTTTCTAGCAAATAAATTATGATTTTTACATGTAGGAGCGGAGTGAGTATAGAAGTGGTTACAAGCACTTTGAATGCCAATCAATGCGTCTGTCACTCAATAAAAAGCTTACCTTACAGTCCTGTTCACATGTTGTGTTTGCTTTGCTTCAAAAATGACACCTCATGTTGCTTTCTTGATGCTTCAAAGCGTCTCCAAAGCCTCCATCGAAGCCTACTGTTTCTTTTGCGGGGCAGTTATTTTGTGTTCGCTTCGATTTGTTTTAGGGGTATTGCACGTATGAGATATCCCTGGATGCACTGGGCAACCAGCAAGC
This sequence comes from Pelophylax lessonae, assembly GCF_965119305.1. Classification (NCBI taxonomy): domain Eukaryota; kingdom Metazoa; phylum Chordata; class Amphibia; order Anura; family Ranidae; genus Pelophylax; species Pelophylax lessonae. Next base: position 43,178,894 of record NC_138770.1, read on the forward strand.
GAACCAGAAAGATGTTACCAGCAGTCACTTCCAGGTCATGTGTATATATTCTGTAAGTGACTGGGTCAGACGCTACGTCTGGTGAGCAGGGTCCAGAATGGAACAGAAGAACTAACAGACAGCACATGTGGTATAAAACATGGGAACGCTATAGCGGAAGGCGAGTGGGGAACGAAGAGAGGGGACTGAGCAGCAGAGGATCAGAAAAGATGCAGGACCAGAGCAGGAGAAACTAGATGTCACACATGGTGAGCAGCGTGGGAGCAATATAGCAGGAGGTGAGCAGGGACTAGAGAGGAGGATCAGCCAACCAGAGGATCAGCAGCGCCGGGGGGGTACTACTGAGTGAGGGGGATCAGCAGAGCTGGGGGTTACTACTGAGTGGGGGGGATCAGCAGAGCTGGGGGTACTACTGAGTGGAGGATCAGCGAAGCTGGGGGTACTACTGACTGGTGCCTCAGCAAGCTGGGGGGGGGGTACTTCTAACCAAGGGTACTAATGAGCTGGGGGATCTGCCCAGTGTCTCTTTAAAACAAATAGAATATTAACACAAAGAGGACATTTGCAAAGCTTCATTAAAGCTTCAAAAAAGCATTTCCGAAGCATCACAGAAGCAAAAAACACATTAAAAAAAGCATATTTATATTTTCTTATTTTAATTTCATATATATTTATTTATTTATTCTTTGTATTTTTCTTATCATTGGTCCCTCTGCTCCTGGTTTGCTCCCCTTTATGCTAATGTATTTGTATATGTGATCTGTATATTTTTATATTGTATAGTACGGCCCTTCAGCTGTTTCGGAACTACACATCCCATGAGGCATTGTAAAACTCTGACATTCACAGACATGACTAGGCATGATGGCAATTGTAGTTCCTGAACAACTAGAGGGCCATAGTTTGACGGCCCCTGGTATAGATAAAGCTACGTGTACATTTATGGATTGATTATTTATGAGACTATATTTATTTGCTACATGTACATTTATGGATTGATTATTTATGAGACTTTATTTATTGTAAGGTGTATATATATTCGACAAGTCTGCCACACATTCGGATCCTGAAGAAGCCCAAACTGTGGGCAAAATGCGTCGATCCATCGTACTTTAGGATGTGCCTTGCTACGTGATACACCTGTTATATACTGTACTTCTATTTGTCAATTTTACTATCTTGTTTTCAATAAAATTTACATATATATAGTTTTTTTTTTATTTGTTTTTCTTTTGCTGTTTTGGGCACATTAAAATCCCCATTTTCCTCACCTGCAGAGTTTTCCCTGTCAGACCTGATTTACTTTTAAATACACTCATATGAAAAAAGCCTGTTGAAGCGGTAGGTGCTTTAATGTGTGAAAGTCGAAGCAAGTGTAAATGAGCCCTTAGTGGTGCAAAAAGAATGGCAATTCCACCTCCGCATGCTGGTCTTCATGGGTGGGTAATGAACATCTATGGTTTAAAAGATCTGCTGTACCACCGTTGTATAAATCTCTGTTGGAAGGGTTGGATATGCCATTGAGCCCATTTGACCATAGGGACTGTACACTGTAGCAGTCAGTGTGCCGATAAGGGAGACTGTGTTGCGGAAAAGTGCCCCCAAGTAGAGGTACAAGGGGCAGATAAAATAGGTGCCAAAGAGGACTTTTTATGGCCGACATTGTGCCAGGCAAGGAAGCATAGGAACACAGGCACTGCACAGGACGAGAGGCAGCTAAATGGCAAACAAGATTCAGATACCATATGTTGAAGCAAGTAGTAGGCAGGATCATACTCAATGCAAGACGCATAATCCAGTGAAAAACACCCCGGCGGTAAAACATTTTCCACACTCAAAACAGAAATATAGTTACTTGTCTGTGTAATGTAGCACTGCCCCCTAGGGAGCTGCTGAGATTGGATTCCCCTGGGTTACCCATAGCAACAATTTGTAAAATCTTATCACTTTGTACTTGGCCCAGTCAATGAACAGTCCAGGGGATTTGTTGTTTTTTTTTTGTATTTTATTTGGAACTTGGATGGGAGATGGGATGAGTGGGATACTCCAACTTGACAACTATGCACAAATCTTGAGGACTTCTATCTGTATTGAGTGCGGCAAGGCCACTGCCTCACCCTGTCACTGAAGTGAAGTATTGAAGAGTGAACTATTCTTTAGGTTACTCTTCAGGGTCTAACTTGGCACCCCCTTTCTCACATGCGGTGTGTGCTAGCTTCTGTCCACTGACCTCACTGGAGTGATCACCTTTCTGGGAAGACCCCTGGCAAGCTCCCGGGTACTCACGGACACTGTTTTTCCTCAGTGAGCTCTGCCTTCAACTACACTGTCAGTATCCTGGACCTCCTGGCTCAGCACCACACCCTGGCTCACCAGGCTGACTGCCTGTGACCACCTTCCTTGCTGACAGGAGGAGAGACAGCCGTCACCCTCCTCCTGGGACCTAACCCACCCAAAGACGCCCTGCCACACGTGCCCCTGGCTTTTATGTCCAATCCCAGGATGCACTGCGGTTGTGCCCTCCCACTGGGACTGTCAAAAAAGCCTGTGTGTCACTGGCTGGGATTCCTCCACTGTCCAACAGGCTCCCCTATTAGATACAGTGGGGACACTCCCTCAGACCAAGTGAATCACACCTGGACACATGCAACAGGCATAACTAACAATCAGACTGTCCTGATGAGCAGGCAGAGCCAAAAACTAGGCTTTTACCTGGCACCTATCTAGGAGGGTGCTACAGTTAGATCTCTGATGTATAACAAAGTCTGATTTCCATGTATGGCATTTTCACATTTAGGACAGGAATACGGCTTTTGCCAGTGTGGAACCTCAGATGAGTGTGAAGATGGGACACCTATGGACAACATTTCCCTCACTCAGGGGTGGAATGTGGCTTCTAACATGTGTGAGCTTTTTGATGTTTGACCAGGTTTGATTTTCTTGAAAAACATTTCCTGCACTCAGAACAGGAATACGGCTTCTCCCCCGTGTGGGAACGCTGATGTGTGTAAAGATAGGAGGCCTGTGAAAAACATTTCCCACACTCAGAGCAGGAATAAGGCCTCTCTCCCGTGTGGGATCTTTGATGTCGAACAAGGACTGATTTCTGTGAAAAACATTTCCCACACTCAGGACAGAAATACGGCTTCTCCCCTGTGTGAATCCTCTGATGTGTGTAAAGACTCCACTTCTCTGAAAAACATTTCCCGCATTCGGAGCAACAATAAGGCTTCTCCCCCGTGTGAGATCTCTGATGTTTAACAAGGTTTGATTTCTCTGTATAACATTTCCCACACTCGGGACAGGAATATAACTTTTTCCCTTTGTGAAACTTCTGATGTCTGTAAAGATGGGACAATTGTGAATAACATTTCCCGCTATCAGGACTAAAATATGGCTTCTCCCCTGTGTGAATCCTCTGATGTCTGTGAAGATTGGACTTCACAGAAAAACTTTTACTGCATTCAGAACAGGAATACAGTTTTTCCCCCTCGTGAGACCTCTGATGTATGAAAAGATGGGATTTCTGTGAAAAATATTTCCCGCACTCAGAACAGAAAAATGGCTTCTCTCCTGTGTGAATCCTCTGGTGTCTGTAAAGTAAGGATTTCTCAGAAAAACCTTTCCCACACTCAGAGCAGGTATGAGAGTTTTCCCCTGTGTGACTCCTCTGGTGTCTGTAAAGTCTGCACTTCTCTGAAAAACATTTCCCACACTCAGAGCAGGAATACGTCTTCTCCCCTCTGCAAATCCTCTGATGCCTGCAAAAATTGGACTTCTCTGAAAAAAATTTCCCGCACTCAGAGCAGAAATAAGGCTTTTCCCCTGTGTGAGATCTTTGATGTAGAACAAGTCTTGATTTCCATGTAAAACATTTCCCGCACTCAGAACAGGAATGAAGCTTCCCACCCGTGTGAGATGTCTGATGTACAGTAAGACTTGATTCAGAGCTACAACATTCCCCACATTCAGGACAGGAAAATGTCTCATCCTCCTGAATTCCAGCACCATCCCTCACAGTTGGAGGTTGCTCAGAGACAGAAGGATTTGATGGTCTATCCACACTGTAAAGTCCTCCATCCATAACTGAGCTCATTGTCTTTTCTCCTGCACAATCTCTTGTGATGTCCTCATCTTCCATTTTACAACCTGGAGATAAAGTGAGATGAGCCTTTGAGGGCTCCTCGAGGGCGTGTCCTGGAAAAACATGATCAATAGATACAAGATGGTTAGTTCACGTACATCAAGATTCCCATACATCAAGATTCCATCTAGATCAGGTAGATTTGAGTGAGCAAATGTTCTCTGTGGATAACAAGGTGAGCTACAAAAAGCATACCATAATCCAGGAGAACAGAGAACAAAAAATTGTGTCGGATGATACAACACAACTATAAATTTAAAAAAAAATTATTGAAAATTTTTAAAATAACATGTCAAACATTAGAGGTTATGAACCTCAATCCAGACAACGGGGTTCAATATATCATAAAAGATTGTGCCTAAAGGGCTACAATACTACATCAACACGTAAATACTTGATTGGAAGAATATGTCTGATTAAAGGTCGACACGTTTCGTTGCAAGCTTCATCAGGACCACAGACAAATAGGAATATTCTTCTCCAACTGACATAGGACAAATTTGGCTTTGGGCGGACATAGGGAACAGTCAAAGGCTTAGGGCACAACACCAGATTCCTAATAATAGGTATAGTCTTGTGACTATGTTTATAGCAGATGGCTGTTTGAGGATAAATATAGATAAGGAAAGGGTTGAGCCGAAGATGTATATCAGGGAATGCAGAGAGAAAAATATATAGTATACCTAACTCAATGCAGGAAGAGCTCTAGTATGGCTGGTCACTTGTCCTCCAGAATACAAGGGGTGCCCATAAGCCATGCAGCAGTCTAACCCGCTTAAGCGCCCAAAGCCAAATTTGTCCTATGTCAGTTGGAGAAGAATATTCCTATTTGTCTGTGGTCCTGATGAAGCTTGCCGCAAAACGCGTCAACCTTTAATCAGACATATTCTCCCAATCAAGTATTTACATGTTGATGTAGTATTGTAGCCCTTTAGGTACAATCTTTTATGATGTATTGAATCCCGTTGTCTGGATTGAGGTTCATTACCTCTAATGTTTTGCATGTTATTTAAAAAAATGTTTTCTATAAAATGTTTTAAATTTAGAGTTGTATTTCATGTCTATCTTATGATGTGCCCTTAAAGTCCATATTTTTGTCTGGTTGATTTTTCATCAGACACAATTTTTCGATCTCTGTGGATTTTCCAACCAACTGCGACTTCCCCCAGAGGCGTAACTAGAACCTTCAGGGCACCGGTGCAAGAAACCATGAAGGGCCCCCGGTCTCCTGGCCAGGGCCCTTCCCTTCAAGCCTGGGGCTCTTCCCACTGATCCTGGGGCCCTTTACTCTCGTGGCAGGCCCTTTATTATGGTCCAGCAATGGGACCCTTTCACAAGTTCTGCAGTGGGCCCCCTTCCTGCCATCTTGGGGCCTCCCCACCACCGGTTGCAAGTATGACCTTTGCGATCCTGGAAGTCCACCCACTGGTGTCAGTAGTTTTTATTTTTTAGTATTTTAATTGTATTGTTTTTTATCATTTTATTTTATTGCAATGTCACTGACTATGACTCTGTCCATTCAGAAAAGGAAGGAGCTGGTAAATTGCATATTTACCGACCCCTTCCTGGTTCTCTATTGTGACACATCCTCTCCAGCAGCCAGCAGGAGAGGGGAGGGAGCACAGTGGGGGGGGGCAGCACAGTGGGGGGGGGAGGGGGGACCAGGGGAGCACACAGGGGCCCAGAGACAGCAGAACACTAGTAAACTGGATAGGAGGAGTGGGGGGGGGGCAACATACAGAGGAACCAATCTCCTCCATTTTCCTCCTGCAGCTACAGGAGGGAAAAGAAGGACAGTGATTTCTCTACATGCTGCCCCCTCTGCATAAATAGGGATGAGAATGTGAATGAGTATGGTGACCTCTAGCGGTAGGCTAGGGCCACTACAATTTGGTTACAGATGTGATTTGATATCGCTCTCTGTCCTCTCCTCCTGGATAGTGCTAGTTAGTTCAATCCCAGCTAGACCCTCCCAGTTTCTTTTATTTTCCCACAATTAGTGCATCTCTGCTCAGAGACAGGGCTTAGGAAATGTGTTGTCTTTTTACACTTCTAAGAACTGGAAAAACATTCTCTGTACTGCAATTAGCTGACCTAAAAGTGTGTTGGATTCAACTTCTGTGTCTTAATTAAAGAGTTAAGCTGCTGTGGATGGTGCCAAGTCAATAAGTGGCCTTATTCTCAGGAAAAACTTGGCCTGAGGAGGTGTTTAAATGCACAAAGCGGAAATTAGGAACGGAACAGTAGGGATTTTGGTACTCCTTAGACATTCACATGGGGGGGGGGGGGTCTGAGGGCCCCCATGTTTTAAAAGGGGGCTTCCAGGTTCTGATAAGCCTTGCCTACAGCCCACAGCCAGAGGCCAGGTTTGAGGGGAAGAGACCCTTGTCCCCATCAACACGGGGATAAGGTTCTGTGCCAGGGGTCACCCAGGCAAGCTACTCTCCTAAATTGAGGGCATGTAGCCTGGTATGGTTCAGGAGGGGGAGGGGGACCCATGATCTAACCCCCTCCACCTTTTTTCCTCTTCTACCAGGCTGCATGCTTGGATAAGGGGCCTGATATGCATTTTTAGGATGAAACCTCTTTTTGTTATGGGGTTCCCCATAAACATCTATACCAGATCCTAATCTAAGGTCATAAGGGTCTGGTATAGATGAAGGGAATCCCTGAACCTTTGTATACAAAAATAATGAAGTGGTCAGGAGCTGTCATTTACCGGCACAATAACCGCTTCAGCTCTGGAAGTTTTACCCCCCTTCATGACCAGGCCATTTTTTGTGATACGACACTGCGTTACTTTAACTACTTCTGGACCGAGCCCATTTCTGACACATGTTGTTTACAAGTTCAAATCTGTATTTTTAGCTAGAAAATGACTTAGAACCCCCGCTAGAAAATGACTTAGAACCCCCAAACATTTTATATATATATATATATATATATATATATATATATATATATATATACATATATATATATATACATATACATACATACATACATACATACATACATACATACACACACACACACACACACACACACACACACACACATACATACATACATATATATATATATATTTTTTAGCAAAAGACCCTGGAGGATAAAATGGCGGTCGTTGCAATCTTTTTTGTCACACGGTATTTGCGCAGCGGTCTTTCAAACGCCATTTTTTTGGGAAAAAATATATTCACTGCATCTAAAAAAACTAAACAGTAAAGTTAGCCCAATTTTTTTTGTATATTGTAAAAGACGTTGTCACGCCGAGCAAATAGATACCAAACATGTCATGCTTTAAAATTGCGCACACTCGTGGAATGACGCCAAACTTCGGTACTTAAAAATCTCTATAGGCAACGCTTCAAAAATTTGCACAGGTTACCAGTTTAGAGATACAGCGGGGGTCTTGGGCTAGAATTGTTGTTTGCGGCGATACCTTACATGTATGGATTGAAAGCCGTTTACATATGTGGCCGCGATGTACGCATGCGTTCGCTTCTGCGTGCAAGCACCCGGGGACGTGGGGCACTTTACTTTTTTTTTTTATTGTTCATTTTATTTTTTTTTTATTTTGACACTGTCCCTTTAATTTTTTTTAAAATCACTTTTATACCTATAACAATGAATGTAAACATCCCTTGTAATAGGAATAGTGAATGACAGGTCCTCTTTATGGAGAGATCTGGGCTCAATAAGACCCCACATCTCTCCTCCAGGCTGGAAAGCCTAAAATCCAGAAAAAAAAAAAGACGATCTCGGCTATGCAGCCGAGATCACAGCAGTATTGACAACTGCCAGGCCGGGCGTGATGTCATCACGTCTCACCTCGGCCTCCAAGAGCGATAGAGAATGCCGGGGACCATCTGGTCCTCAGCAGTCTCTATGGTGTACTTCCGTTGCTGGTGGATTCCTTCTCTGGTTTGCCGATTGCACAGACGAGGCGGTAGAAGCTCTGCAGGGTGGCGGAAGGGGATGTCCCCTCCCGCCGCCTGTAATAATGGTCTAGCGGCTGAACAGCTGCTTTGATTATTCTTATGGTGAAGGGATCACCAGCTGAAAAAAATGATATCTGATTGATACCTGCAGCTGCACCCATCATTCAGATATCTCCACTTAAAGCCCTGGACGTCATATGACATCAAAGTGGTTAAGACACTCTCTCGTACAGATGTACCAATTCACAGGAGGGTTAAGGGTCCCCCCCAATCATGTTATTTAACATATTTTTGAATGGCTTATGTTTCATATATTAAAATCACTGCCCCTTTTTTTTTTAAATGTCCCCAGGACAGTGCCCAGCCCCCCATTTGTTTGACAATCCCTTGCCGATTAGCATAGAAAATTACCATTACTAATTTATCCAATGGGCTTCGAATTCATCAAATTCACCCAGCCTACTCTGAACTGGGCCCAAGTACATTCAGTCCTTCACTATACATAAATAATGTCTAAATAAATTGTGTCTGCAGTACAGAGAAGGGGGTTTATCTGAGAGAAAAGAAGATCTAATGTGCAGGACGGACATCGGTACAAGAAGGTGACTATTATCAACCTATGACGTCACTCATCTCCCGCCCTACTCTGGACCAATCAATGTGCAGTAACAGAGCAGAGATAACAGAATAATATATGATGGCTCACCTGTGCTGATCTCTATAGGAGTGTCTTCCTCTGTGAATGTCCTCGTCATTCCAACCTCCTCCATATATTGCTGATCATCCCTCACATACATCTCTTCTACTTCACCCTCAACTTTCATGTCCATCAGATCTTCACCCTAAATGGTAGAAAATACTATTGTTAAGGATACACACTCAAAGCAACTCACTAACCAGGGCAAGGACCTTGGTGGAGGAGGAATGAGGAGAGAGAGAAAGTAAAACAGTTCAACCAAATAATGAAGTGCCCCTTCCTTAGGATGGAAGAGATTATTACACAAAGAAGGCAAGACGATGACCTCATTCAAGTGAAAGTTCTGCAAACTTCAGCAGAAAAGTCTACCAAGGTCAAAGTACCATCTTCTCCCTATGTAGCACCAAAAATAGTTGCTTACAAGAAAGAGGTCCTAGTTTGGGTAGCCAGCATGCTGAAGTTACATAGTTGGTAAGGTTGAAATATAGACACCAGTCCAGACTTTGGTGGAGGAGGAATGAGGAGAGAGCTTACTTTGAACAAGTAAAACAGTTCAACCAAATAATGAAGTGCCCCTTCCTTAGGATGGAAGGGATTATGACACAAAGAAGTAATGGCGGCCATCTGTGATTTTTAGCGGGACTGCGACATTGCAGCAGATAGATCGGACATTTTTGACCCTTTTGGGGGGACCAGTGACATTACTACAGTGCTAAAAATATGCACTGTCACTGTACTAATGACACTGGCAGGGAAGGGGTTAACCCAGGGCGATCAAAGGGTTAAATGTGAACCTAGGGGGTGTTTTCTAACTGTGAGGGGGGGGGGTGGGGGCTTATTGGTTCAACACAGAGACCTGGGCTCCTAAATAGGAGGAACACGTGTCTTTTTTCCCCACAAATAGAGCTTTCTTTTGGTGGTATTTGATCACCTCTGCGTTTTTTCATTTTTGCGCTATAAACAAAAAAACAGCGAGAGTTTTTTATTTTTTATCAGTTTAGGTCAATTTGTATTCTGCTACATATTTTTGGTAAACCCCCCCACAAAGCCTATAATAATTGGTTTGCACAAAAGTTATAGCGTTTACAAACTACGGGATAGATTTATGAACTTTTTTTTTTTTTTTTTTGATTTTTATTAGTAATGGCGGCGATCAGCGATTTTTAGCGGGACTGCGACATTGCGGCGGAAAAATCTGACATGAAGTGACACTTTTTGAGGACCAGTGACACCAATACAATGATCATATACACCGTTACTGTATAAATGACACTGGCAGGGAAGGGGTTAACACTGGGGGTGATCAAAGGGTTAAATGTGTTCTCTAATGTGCTTACTAACTGTGTTGGGGGATGGGTTGGACAGAGGCACAGAGAGATCGGTGATTCAGCTTAGCTGAATCACATGAGCTTTCCCTGCCTCTCTGACAGAAGAGCTGTTTTACATTGTTTACATACCAGACGGCACTCCTGTCAGTTTTGCAGAAGATCGCAGGAGGCCGGTGGTAACTGAGCCCACTTCTCCCGCTGTCTGCCTCTCACTGTGTCTAAAACCGCGTGCACATAATCACGTAGATCTATGTGATTATGCGCAGCCGAGCCGCCTTGCCGCAGTGAATCTGTGTGGGGTGGTTTTTTCTATGTACACAAAAGGCCTATTTCTCTCAAATATTGTTCACACACCTGTCTAAATCTGTGTTAGTGAGCACTTCTCCTTTGCGATAATCCATCCACCTCACAGGTGTGGCATATCAAGATGCTGATTAGACAGCATGATTATTCCACAGGTTTGCCTTAGGCTGGCCACAATAAAAGGCCACTGTAAGGCTACGTTCACATGTGGGCGTAGCGGATCGCTGGCAGAATCACCGCAATTCTGCCCGCGATCCGGAAATCATTGCAAATCGCGGGACGCCTGTGCGATGCCCATGATTTGCAATGGCACCGCAAACGCTGTGCGATGTTGCCGCGTTTTCCGCGCAAACAGAATCGCAGGATGCATGAAGCACAAAAGGAACTCTTGTACCTTTTTTGGGCATCATGCGTCCCGCGATTCTGTTTGCGCGATGTTACCGCGATTCAGCTGGCGGAAAATGCGGCAACATCGCACAGCGTTTGGGGTGCCATTGCAAATCACGGGCATCGCACAGGCGTCCCGCGATTTGCAATGATTTCCGGATCGCGGGCAGAATCGCAGTGATTCTGCCCGCGATCCACTACGTCCACATGTGAACGTAGCCTAAAATGTGCAGTTTTATCACACAGCACAATGCCACAGACGTCTCAAGTTTTGAGGGAGCGTGCAATTGGCATTCTGACTGCAGGAATGTCCACCAGAGCTGTTGCCCGTGAATTGAATTTTCATTTCTCTACCATAAGCCATCTCCAAAGGCGTTTCAGAGAATTTGGCAGTACCTCCAACCGGCCTCACATCCATTCTGACACATCCTCCCACAGCAGCCGGCGGTAAAAGGGGAGGGGGGAATCTGGCAGCGCTGCAGGGGAGGGGGCAGTACTAGAAGGACCAGAGAAGAGCACGAGGACTGCTGGAGAAGGGGGGGAGTTGGGAGAGAGCAAGAGGACTGGACAAGAGGGGGCAGGAAAGAGCACGGTACCGGGGGTTCAGGAAAGGAGGCACCGAAGAAGAGCATGGGAACTGGAGAAGAGCGCGGAGGGGGGGGGGGGGGGTGGGGGAGGCAGAGAGAAAAACGGAATTTTTGTAAAATCTTACCTGTAAAATTCCTTTCTCTGAGTCCTCCGACAGTCGCCGCCTCTTCATATTCGTCACATATGGGGTATTAGACTTTGCTCCGAAGGAGTAGCTAGGCAACAGAATATGTTAACAATAAAGCTTTAACATATCCCACCCTCAAGGGGTGGTCCCCTCAGTCAATACCCTCCTACTTCCTGCAACCATATCTCAGTTTTAGTGGAATAGCAGTAGAGTATACATTCAAACCCCAAAAGAGGGGCGGGGGCGGCGACTGTCGGAGGACTCAGAGAAAGGAATTTTACAGGTAAGATTTTACAAAAATTCCGTTTTCTCTTACGTCCTCCGACAGTCGCCGCCTCTTCATATTCGTCACATATGGGGACGTCCCAAAGCAGTGCAAACATGAGGGGTGGGAAACGCATCCACGCCGAAAGGCAACGCAGTCTCCACATCAAGGAAAGGAACCTTACCAAAGGAAGGAAACCAGCTGGGCAACAGCAAAAATAAGTGCTCAACAGGAGCAACAACCCAGGAAAAGACAAAAAAAAACCAGGGGATACAAAAAAAACTATCCCAACAGCCAGGAGTCCCCAACAAGGGACCCTATGGAACAGCCGCACTAAGAACCTTGCGGCCAAAGGAAGCATCCGCCGATGCCTGAACATCTACTTTGTAGAATTTTGTGAAAGTGTGCACGGTCGACCAAGTCGCCGCCTTACACACCTGGGCTACAGAAGCCCCATGACGGCAGGCCCAAGACGTACTCAGAGATCTAGTAGAGTGCGCCTTCACAGGCACAGGGGGAACCTTCCCCTGCAAGGCATAGGCCTGTTCAATGGTCTGCCTGATCCATTTGGCGATGGTAGAGGCCGAAGCCGCCATGCCCTTCCGAGGACCCTCTGGAAGAACAAACAAGGAGTCCGTCTTACGAAAAGACTCAGTCGATTTAAGGTAAACCCTTATCGCCCGAACAACATCCAGAGAGTGCAATCTCACCTCCTTTGGATGTTTAGGCTTCGTGCACAACGAAGGCAAAACAATATCCTCGTTAAGATGGAATTCCGAAACTCGTTTCGGCAGAAAAGAAGGATTAGGTCGCAAGACCACCTTATCCAAATGAACAACCAGGTACGGAGACTTGCAGGACAAAGCCGCCAGTTCCGACACTCTGCGAGCCGAAGTGATCGCCACCAAAAAGGCGACCTTCTTAGACAACATAGACAACGAGATCTCCCTGATCTGTTCAAAAGGAGCACGTTGTAACACAGATAGAACGAGATTCAAGTCCCAAGGGGGCAAAGGATCCCTCCTAGGAGGAACCAGATGCCGCACACCCTGAATAAAGGTGCCAACCAAGGAGTTGGAAGCCACGGGACGTTGAAACAGAACGGCCAGCGCAGACACCTGACCCTTTATCGTAGCCAGCGCCAAACGCTGATCGACACCCGTCTGAAGGAAAGACAGCACACGGGAAACCGAGTACGTGCGGGGTGAAAACCCCCTGGACTCACACCAGGCAAAATAGGCCTTCCAAGTACGGTAATAAACCTTCCCCGAGGAAGACTTCCTCGCGTTGATCAAAGTATGAACGACCTCTGGAGAGAGACCCTTCTCCTTCAGGACCTCGGTCTCAACAGCCAGGCCGTCAAAGCCAGCGACTGTAAAGCAGGATGGTAAATCGGTCCTTGAGACAGTAGATCGTCTCGAAGAGGCAGACGCCAAGGGGCGTCGACCGCCAGATTCACGAGGTCTGCGTACCAGGACCGGCGAGGCCAGTCCGGTGCCACAAGAATCACCGTGCTGCGTTCCGAGTGTAACCTGCGAAGGAACCTGGACAGCAACTGAATCGGTGGAAACGCGTACATCAGCCTGTACTGATGCCACGGGGCCACTAACGCGTCCGACGCGTCTGCCCGAGGGTCGCGCGTCCTTGCCACGAACCTCTTCACCTTGTAGTTGAGGCGAGACGCGAACAGGTCCACATCTGGAAGACCCCACTTCGCGCACAACATCTGGAAGACAGCCGGGTGGAGAGACCATTCCCCCTGATCCAGGGTCTGGCGACTCAGATAGTCCGCCTGCCAGTTCTCCACTCCCGGAATGTGAACCGCCGTTATCGCCGGGACATGAGTCTCGGCCCAAGACAGAATGTCGGCCACTTCTCGAGCCGCTCGGGCACTCCTGGTGCCCCCTTGGTGGTTGATGTAGGCCACCGCCGTGGCATTGTCCGTCTGCACCCGAACCGGGCAGCCCTGCAGCCGGTCCGTCCAGCGATGAAGACAGAGCCTTATCGCACGCAATTCCAGAATGTTGATCGGGAGGGAAGACTCCCCCTCCGACCAAGTTCCCTGGGCGGACAGAACGCCCAGAACACCACCCCAGCCCGACAGGCTGGCATCCGTGGTGATTACCGTCCACGAGATCGGACGAAACGACTTGCCCCCGGACACCAACGGGGACTGGAGCCACCACAGAAGGTTTTCCCTGGTGCGATGACTCAACGAGATCTGAAGATCCAGAGATTGAGGTCGCCCGTCCCACCTGGACAGGATCTCCGCTTGGAGACCCCGCGTGTGAAACTGCGCGAAAGGAATCGCCTCGAAGGCCGAGACCATCAATCCCAGACATCTCATACACGTCCGCAGAGACGAGTGTGGAACGTCCCTGAGGGACCTGACTTCCTCCTGAAGAGACCTGAGTTTGTCTTCCGGCAGGAAGACCTTCGCCTGCACCGAGTCCAGTATCATTCCCAGATAGGGGAGACGAACCGACGGACTCAGTGTCGACTTTGGAACATTTATCGTCCAACCAAACTCCTGCAGAGTTTGCATTGTGACAGACAGGTCCTCCTCCAGACCCTGTCTGGTCGCAGACCGAACCAGAATGTCGTCCAGATACCCCAGGACAGAAATGCCCTGGGCCCTCAATAATGCCAGAACCGGTGCAAGCACCTTGGTGAAGACCCGCGGAGCCGAGGCGAGACCAAAGGGCAACGCCACGAACTGGTAGTGATCCTCCGCAATGGCAAATCGAAGGTATCTCTGATGACCCTCGAATATGGGGATGTGAAGGTACGCATCCTTCAAATCGATGGAGGCCATGAATTCCCCCGGAACCAGGGCAGCCACCACCGAGCGCAGGGATTCCATGCGGAACTTGCGAACCCGCACAGAGCGGTTCAGAGCCTTCAAGTCCAGAATCGGACGAACCTTGCCCTCCTTCCTGGGCACGGTGAACAGATTGGAGTAAAACCCCCGAAATCTGTCCAGATGAGGCACCGGAACCACCACTCCCTGAGCCCTCAGGTCCCGCACCGCCAGGTGCAGATCCCGCAGGCGCTCTGGAGACAGTTGAAGATTTGAGGGAAAAAATCTGCTCTCCGGCCGAGAGAGAAACTCGATCTTGTAACCAGATCGAACGATTTCCAGAACCCATCTGTCCAGCACACGGGCCAACCAGGGCTGAAGAAAACCGAGCAAGCGTCCCCCCACCCCAAAACTGGGTGAGGGCGCCCCTTCAGGCCGAACTGTTATGGGCTGCAGGTCCGGATTGGCCGGACTTCTGTTTCCCAGACCAGGGCTTCTTCTGAGAGCCTTGGCCTTTGAACGGTTTGCCCTTGTAGTGCGGCCGAAAGGCACGAAAGGACCCCTGAGGGGGCCGAAAATTAGCATGCTTCTTCCCAGAAGCCCCCTTAGCCTTGGGGAAATGGGGCAAGAGAGTGCTCTTACCCCCGGTGATCCCCTTAATCAACACATCCAGGGACTCCCCAAAAAGGCGAGACCCATCATAAGGCAGATTGGCTAAGGTCTTACGTGAAGATTGGTCCACCGACCAACATTTCAACCAAACCAGGCGGCGAGACAACACCGCCACGCTGTGCACACGTGCAGCCAACGGAATCAGGTCCAGGTCCGCATCACACAGATACAGGACACCCTGGTGGATCTGATCCACCATATCCAGGGTCGCCGCCGAGGCCGAATCGGCCACTAGGACGCGCCTAAGCATCTGCGTCCAACTTGCGATCGCCTGGGCCGCCATGAGAGAAGCAAACAGAGCCTTAAGCATAGAAGCCGTAACAGAATAAGTATGACGGGCAAGAGACTCCAGCCTCCTATCCGTGGCATCACGGAAAACAGGGGAACCCTCTGCAGGAATCACAGTGGCTTTGTTCAAAACCGCAATTGCATGATCCACTGGCGGAGGCACACACCACCGTTCATCAGTGGCAGGCGAGAAAGGATAACGCAGCTTGAATTTACTTGGTACCGCAAAAGGCTTGCGCAGATCGCGCCATTGATCCTTAACAGCGCGCTGAAAATCAGCATTGCAGGGAAAAACCTGCGGCGTCCTGCGTTTCCTCTGCGTCCCATAAGCCGCCAAGGCAGCGGGGGGACACACTTCGTCCTGCAAACGTAGCGCCTGCTTAATGGAAGCAATCAACTCATCCATGATTGCAAGCTCTTCAGGCGAGCCAGGGGGAGAATTATCAACCCCCTCAACTTCAGCCTCTACCTCAGACCCCACTAGATCAAGAGAGGAGCGGGACCCCGACAAGGAGGTCCCTGCCAGAACAGCCCCATCACCTTCACCCTCAGAATCAGAGGACAGAGCAACTCTGGGCCGTTTAGTAGATTGAGCAGCCACCAGCATTTGCACCTGGGCAGCAAGGCCAGCCACAATAGTGGCTAAATCCCCCCCTGGGGGGGAAACAGCGGTCCCCTGGCTTTCCACCAATACTGTAGGAAACTTGCCCTCCTGAGAATCCATTGCCCCTGTAATGCCAGACAACCAAGGGTTAACTGCCCCCTTTCAGCAAGCGCGGCAAGCGCAGCCCACCGCACCACACTCAGGCACAATGAGACCCCCACAGGGAATATACAAACTGAGTACAGGCAATGGATAACAAGAACAGAAGGATAAAACCTGAGGAGACCCCGCTGCTGCTGCTGCCTCGATCGGTGTTCCTGGAAAGAGGAAGTGATGCTGCCAGGGCGCTCTATGTAAGCCTATGGAGGCTACAAGAAAATGGCCGCCGTGCATGTAAACCATGCGGCCGGAGCGGGCGCCGGTAAAATGGCGTCGTTTGGCGCCGAAAACGCCGCTCCACAGTGCATAAAAACACACACATTACATCCTAATATAAGGGTACATGTTAGATCGCCGCAGCGATCGCTGTATATGCCCAAACATGCCAATAAAAAACATGCCCCACAGCACACAGCTTCTCACACTGCCCAGCCTGACACACACAGTGTCATACAGCTCCCCCCCCCCCTTGCAGCCCACAGCATGCAGCCGAGAGATAGGGAGACAAGCAGTGTGATTAAAGGCAGGTTACACAGTCCCAGACTGAGACCCCCCCCAGACAGACAGGTCCCCACATAAATACACTTACCTCACATGGCGTGGGGAACCCGCACAGGCGAACAAGCCGCTGCACATGAGGCAGGGAGAGTCGCAATTCAAGACGCACACAATGGAGGTTAAGAAACCGCACAGCGTCCGGTGAGGTAGCCACCTCACCAATCATCCCTGCACCGAACAGGGATGGGTCGTTCACTGTGCCAGGAGCGTTACCTGGCTGAACGCTCGATGGCAGACTGGGAAGCCACTGACCCACGACCTGCGACCAGGGGGATCAGCCCGAGACCCAGTCCGCATGATCCTCTTCGTCCGAAGAACTAACTAATGCTGACAAAAATAACAGCTAAGTAAAGGTAGAGAGAAAACTCAAACAAAATATTAAAAAGAAGAAAGAGTCTGGGACAGAAAGTCCCAGCACAGAGAGAGCCAGCCACTCCTGACAAGCTAGACATTAAAACTGAGATATGGTTGCAGGAAGTAGGAGGGTATTGACTGAGGGGACCACCCCTTGAGGGTGGGATATGTTAAAGCTTTATTGTTAACATATTCTGTTGCCTAGCTACTCCTTCGGAGCAAAGTCTAATACCCCATATGTGACGAATATGAAGAGGCGGCGACTGTCGGAGGACGTAAGAGAAACAGAAGTTGCCTGGGAGGATCACAGGGGTGGTAGAAGACAGCAGAAGGAAGCTGGACAGGGGCAGCATATAGAGGAGCCGATGCCCTGTATGTTCCTCCTGCAGCCGCTAAAAGCCTGTGGGAGGGAGGGAAGGAGAAACACGAATTCAGCGGCTGCAGGGGGAACATAGAGGGTATCGGCTCCTCTATATCCTGACCCCTCCTGTCCAAGTGTAGAGGAGAGCCGCACAGACACCCTGGAGCATTGGGTCAGGTCGCAATGGCGATCCCTGTAGTTACGTCCCTGATATATGCATTTTTTTCTGATGGGTATAGTGAGCTTTAAATAGGAGGTGATAGCGCGCCGTTCATTTCAAACTAATTTTCTTTTGATTATTACCTTTACTCCACCTACCTGATGATGGTGAGGGATGCTGTGATCTTCCTGTGTGGAATCCTGGGAATACAGAGGACGGGGACATCTCTCTGGCGAGTTTCTGCAGCTGGATAACTCTACCATGATGTGAGAACTTTGATGTCTAACAAGGGCTGATTTCTCTGAAAAACATTTTCCGCCTGTAGCACAGGAATATGGCTTCTCCTCTGTGTGAGATCTCTGATGTCTAACAAAAACTGATTTATTCACATAACATTTTCCGCAGTCAGTGCAGGAATACGGCCTCTTCCTGGTGTGAGATCTCTCATGTTTAACAAGGTCTGATTTCTGTGAAAAGCATTTCCCACACTCATGACAGGAATGCGGCTTCTCCCCCGTGTGAGATCTCTGATGTCTGACAAGTTTGTATTTCTTAGGAAAAGATTTTTCACATTCAGAACAAGAATACAACTTCTTTGCTGTGTGAATCCTCTGATGTGTGAGAAGATCGGACAAAGCGCTAAAACTTTCCCCACATTCAGGACAGGAACTTTTCTCCTCCTCCTGAATTCCAGCACCATCCCTCACAGTATGAGGTTGCTCAGAGTCAGAGGGATTTGATGGTCTATCCACACCGTGAAGTCCTCCATCCATAGCTGAGCTCATTGTCTTTTCTCCTGCACAATCTCTTGTGATGTCCTCATCTTCCATTTTACTGATTAGAGATAAAGTGAGATGATCCTTTGAGGGTTCCTCAATGGCGTGTTCTGGAAAAATATAACACCACAATAAATAGATACAAGATGATTAGTCCACTCAAATCATGGTTCATCTGGATCAGGCAGATGTTCTCTGTGGATGTCCCAACCAGCTGTGACTTCCCCTCCTCAGTAAAAGGTCCTTTGGTCCTCCTCTCCCAGGTCACTTCTACATTTACACAGCCTTGTCAGAAAAGCAGGAACCAATAGGGACTGGGAGGTACATGCTCTTCACACAACCACAAGCCTAGGCACTGGGTCATGTTATGTCTGATAATGAAGAGGTTCAAAGTTCAGATTTGAAGACCCTTTAGCATAGAACAAGTGGCCATAGGCCTAGGCTTCCGGTGATAAGTAACAGTGGAGGGTGTTTGGAAGTATTTACTGTTGCAAAATATAGGTGCTTCAGTTTTCTATGTACCTCCTTAATTTTCAGCCCAACAATTCAGTTAAAAAAGTTTTAGGTTAACCTTTAGCTATAAGTCAGTTCAAAGAACAGGGACCAACCTACCTTCTACTCTACACTTCAAAAAACTGGAAAAAATCATCCTCCGTACTGAAATTAGCTATAGTAAAATTGCACTGGATTCAACTTCTGTGTCTTTCTGAAGTGTTAGGCTGCCTGTGGATGGTGCCAAGTCAGAGTGACCATAGATGAGGACAGACTGGGCATAAGGACTTATGTCAATGCATTAAGCGGCATTTGGAACAGAACATGTACCCCTTAGCAGGGCTTTTTTTTTCTACATATATTTGGTAAAAAAAAAAAAAAAAATTGCAATAAGCGTATTTTGATTGGTTTGCGCAAAAGGCGGCGATCTGCGATTTTTTTTGCGGTACTGCGACATTGCGGCGGACAGATCGGACCCTTGACTGACATTTTTGACACTTTTGGGGTTACCAGTGACATTTCTACAGTAATCAGTGCTATACATATGCACCGTTTCTGTAAAATTACACTGGCAGTGAAGGGGTTAACTTTTTTTTGAGAAGGAGGGGTTATGTGTGTCCCTAGGGGCGTGATTCTAACTGTGATTGGCTGTGGCTTGAGCTGTAGGAACAGTGATCAACGGTCCTACATAGTAGAACCGTAATGACAAGCGGCTTGTTTACATCAGCCGCCTGCCTTTCTCCCTCTGCACCGACGATCGCCGAGTGACCGACGGACATTGGGTCCGCCGGTCACACGCGCGGGGGGGGGTACGTGACCGCGCGGGAGCGCGCCTCCGGGGCGCGCGCTCGCTCCCTAGACCCTCACAGGCTAGTGACGTAGTACTACGTCACTTTGCCTGAGGGGCTGACCACCGACATAAATAGTCGTGCGGCGGTCGGCAAGCGGTTAATAGACCCTCCAGCTGCAAGAAACAAAGACCCCTCCCTCAACAGTACATCCCTCCCAGCAACAATTGACCCCCTGCAACATAAGATTCACCCCCAGCAACAATAGATCCCTACCAGCAACAAAAGGTTCCTCAGTAGCCAGCATCAATAGACCCCTTCCTCTACAGTACCTCTATCCCAGCAACATACATTAAGTTCTGGAGGTGCCGGAACTGCGTTCCCCCCGCGTTCCCGCTGAAAAAAAGCCCTGCCCCTTAGTCTGTCATATTGTCCCCAAATTTTTTTAAAAAAAGCTCCCAGGTTCTGAAGACCCTCACAGCCAGTGGGCCAGGCTTGTGGGAAAGAGGACCTTGTCCTCAACAACATGGGGACAAGGTTCTTAGCCAGAGCAAAGTACAACCCCATGTTGAAAGCATTGTATGGCTCAGGAGAAAGGTATTCACATGCACCCCCCCCCCCCACCACCACCAAATCCTTGCCTATTAGCATAGAAAATGCCCATTACTAATTACTAAGCTTCACCCCCTTCCACTCCAGCGGGGTTTGGGTTCAGCAAGTTTGACTAAGCCCCCCTGAACCGGATCCAGGTATGTTCAGCTCATCACATAAATCGTGTCTGAATAAATAAATTGTGTCTGCAGTACAGAGAAGGGGGTTTATCTGGGAGAAAAGAAGATCGAATGTGCCAGACAGGTATCAGTACAGGGAGGGGATTATTATCAACCTATGATGTCACTTATCTCTCTTCCTACTCTGAACCAATCAGTGTGCAGTAACAGAGCAGAGATAACAGAAGAATATATTATGGCTCACCTGTGCTGATCTCTGTAGGAGTGTCCTTCTCTTTCAATGTCCTCATCATTCCCTCCTCCCCTGTATATTGCTGATCATCCCTCACATACGTCTCTTCTTCTTCACCCTCAACTTTCATGTTCATCAGATCTTCACCCTAAACCAACAGAATGGCAGAAAATAATGGAGATGCACCGAAATTTCGGCCACCGAAAAGTATTGGCCAAAAATAAGGTTTTCAGCGTTGTGTCGAAAGAAAAAAAAAGGTTCCATAAACGCCCGTGATCTTATGGTGTGTTTTCCATATGTCATGTGACAAAAAAATGCATCAAAAATTCAACACGGGTGCATTTTTGATGCGTTCTTGCTGCATTTTTAATGCATTTCAATGTGGAGTTTTCTTTAACCACTTTACCACTGGAGCATTTTGCTGTCTTACGTCTGGGCCACTTTTTGCGATTCGGCACTATGCGACTTTAACTGACAATTGTGCGGTCGTGCGACGCCGTACCCAAACGAAATTTACGTCCTTTTTTTCCCACAAACAGAGCTTTCTTTTGGTGGTATTTGATCACCTGTGCGATTTTTACTTTTTGCGCTATAAACAAAAAAAGAGCGTTTGTTTTGAAAAAATAACAATATTTTTAACATTTTTTATATGAAATTCCCCCCAAAAAAATGTAAAAATCTAATTTTTTTTAAATTTTTGGCCAATTTGTTTTCTGCTACATATGTTTGGTAAAAAAAAAAAAAAAAAAAACGCAATAAGCGTATTTTGATTGGTTTGCGCAAAAGTTATTGCGTTTACTAACTAAGGGAAAGATTTATTTTTTGGTGTTTTTTTTTTTAACGAGTAATGGCGGCGATCTGCGATTTTTTTTGCGGGACTGCGACATTGCGGCCGACAGATCGGACCCTTGACTGACATTTTTGACACTTTTGGGGGTACCAGTGACATTACTGCAGTAATCAGTGCTATAAATATGCACTGTTACTGTAAAAATGACACTGGCAGGGAAGGGGTTAATTTTATTGGAGAGGGAGGGGTTAATGTATGCCTGGTGCTTACTGACGTGTGGGGGGGGGAGGTGACTGTGTGAGACAGGGACAGATCGGATGTCCAGCTATGCTGAACACTCCGATCTGTCACTCCTTGTCACTTAGGAGATCCGCCCGCTCTGTTTACACAGGCGGGCGGATCTCCAAACTAGATTCCCCGACGATCGGGGCAGAGCAGCGGCGATCGCCGCTGCTCCTCCCCTGGCCCGACTCCCGCTGTGAATGAAAACAGCGGGAGCGCGCCTCCGGCGGCGCGCGAGCGCCGCCTACAGGGGGAGGAGTCTGGCGACGTAGGTCTACGTCGTCAGACCTACAAGAGCCACTTTGCCGCAGTAGTACTACGGTACTCAGCGGTAAAGTGGTTAACCGACCAAATTATGCATCAAAAATGCAGCATTATTTTTAACACCACTTCAAAAAAGGTGCCGATAATGGCCGACAGTAAATTCATATCAACCACTTGCAGATATACTGCGGCATGCTGGCTCGGCTGCGCGAACCGACGTATAGGTACGTGGGTTCGCGGAAGCACTCCTCCAGCGGCACGCGCATGCCCCTTATAGCCAGCGGGGAAGCCGATCCACGGAGCCGGCAGCCGCGATTGCTACCAGGCACCCGCGACCGCTCCCCATGGAGAGAGAAGGGTGGTCTGCTGTTGTAAACACAGCAGACCGTTGTTCTCTCTGGAATGAACACAGAGCGCCTGTGTTGCTCCTATTTAGGATCACGGGTCTCTGTGTTGATTCCACAAGTCCCTCTCCCTCACAGTTAGAAAACACCCCCTAGGCTCACATTTAACCCTTTGATCGCCCCTGGTGCTAACCCCTTCCCTGCCATTAGGACAGTAACGGACAGTTGTAAACACAGCAGACTGCTGTTCTGTCAGCAATCAAGACAGCGATCCAGCGTTCGCCTTATTTAGGAACGCAGGTCTCTGTGTTGATTCCACAAGTCCCTCTCCCTCACAGTTAGAAAACACTCCCCTAGGCTCATACTTAACACTTTGATCGCCCCTGAGTTAACCCTTTCCCTGCCAGTGGAATTATTACAGTATCAGTGCATATTTTTAGCACTGATTACTGTAGTAATGTCACTGGTCACCCCAAAAGTGTCACAAATGTCAGTTAGGGGTCCGATCTGTCCGCGCGCAATGTCGCAGTCCTGCTAAAAATCGCTAATCGCTGCCATTACTAGTAAAAAAGGATAAAAAATAAATAAGATAAAAATGAAATAAATCTTTCCCCTAGTTTGTAGACGCAATAACTTTTGCGCAAACCATTCAAAATACGCTTATTGGGATTTTTTCATTTTACCAAAAATATGTAGTAGAATACAAATTGGCCTAAACTGATGAAAATTTTTTTTATTTTTTTATTCTTTTTATTGGGATGGTATATAGCAGAAAGTGAAAAATAGTGTTTTTTTTTTTTTTTCGAATTGTCGCTCTTTTTGTTTATAGCGCAAAAAAAAGAAAAAAAAATGCACAGGTGATCAAATTCCACCCAAAAAAAAAAGCTTTATTTGTGAGAAAAAGGACATCAATTTTATTTAGTCCGTTAAAGTAACGCAGTGCTGAATCGCAAAAATGGCCTGGTCATTAAGGGGGGAAAACCCTCTGGTCCAGAAGTGGTTAATTTAAATTCATGATAATAAATTAAAAAGTCTAATGTAATACAATAATTTATAAATATATATTTAAAAAAAAAAATAAAAAAATTTCGTTTTTTCGGCCAAGTGCATCCTGAATTTTCGGTTTTGGCACCGGAATTTTCATTTCAGTGCACCTCTAGAAAATACCTTTTTCACGGACACACACACATGGTGATTCACTGAGGTGAGGACCTTCTTTGGTGGAGGAGGAATGAGCAAGAAGACTTACTCTGAGCAGGTAAAAGTGCTGTGAAACAATTATCACAGCCTGCAATACCACTAACGACCACTGAAGGGAAACTTCACCCAAAGCCTGGCCGGGCACAAGCATACAATCTGGTGTAAGGGTTGTGGAGCTGCCTAGTAATTTCTGGACGCTTCTAAGATTCCCCAAGCAATACTATGACCTAGAATCTTGGCAAAACCACTTTTCTCACTGCCCCCACACACATGATTTAGGGCAGCTTGCCACCACTTTCAGTTTGCCGGCTGACTGGTCTGCTAGGGACAGAGATGTATAGTAACTAAGTAGAACTACTTCACTACTGTACTTAAGTACGGAAAGGCGGTATCTGTACTTTCCTAGAGTAGAATTTTTCTCTCCTACTTCCACTTTTACTTCACTACATTTTTTCGATGATTTCAATACTTCTACTCCAATATTTTTTTTTTGTGCTGCATAGTTACTCGTTACAATTATAAAAATTACCACTGCCAGAACAGTAGATGGCAGGTTTCATGAAGCTCAAAACATGTGTATTATCAGCGCATACCAAAATAAATGCTACTGTATGTATAAATAAAAGCTGCATTTGAAATAATAAAAAAACAATACGATGTTCAAACTTTTGACTTCTTTCTTTAATAACTACATAACACAGTACTTGTACTTTTACTTTCAGTACTTGAGTAGCAAATTTTTTAAAAAAAACTACTTGCAATACTTAAGTACCAAAATGTTGAATACTTTAGTACTTCTACTCAAGTCACTTTTTGATCGAGCACTTCCACTTCTACTCAAGTCACTTTTTGATCGAGCACTTGTACTTTTACTCAAGTATGGGTTTCCAGTATAGTAAAACCTTGGTTTGAGAGTAACTTGGTTTAAGAGCGCTTTGCAAGACAAGCAAAATTTTCAAATAAATTTTGACTTGATATACAAGCGATGTCTTGATATACAAGTAGCCTCAAGTCACAGCTGAGTATAAAAGAGAAGAGAGGCGCCTCTAAGTGTAGCAATATGGTTACATTTAATGAAGGTACAACATTTAGCAACTCACATGGTTGATGATTGGAACAGGCACATCGAAGGATGCAGGCATCCAGGCTAAAGCTGTCCACATAGGACCATCCTCCGCACCGTCATCTACGTCATCCTTTCCATGCTGCCCCTCGCTTTCAGATCGCTTTACGCAAGGATGGTCTTCCCGGTCAGGATTACAGACTGGCATCTGGCGGTGCAGAGGATGGTCTATGTGGACAGCTTTACCCCGGATGCCTGCATACTTAGATGTGCCTGTTTTATTCATCAACCATGTGAGTTGCTAATGTTGTACCTTCATTAAATGGAACCATATTGCTACACTTAGAGGCGCCTCTCTTCTCTTTGATACTCTGTAGCTCCTGCTGGATTTTGCTTCTAATCCCCTTGTGGAAGCGGCTATTTGTGGATGGACATTTTATGGTTACACAACCTATCGCAATGCTATAATCTTTTTATATGGACTATAAACTGAAGGATTTATGAATAAATGGTTGTGGAACGAATCATCTGAGTTTCCATTTTTTCTTATGGGGAAATTTGCTTTTATATACGAGTGCTTTGGATTACAAGCATGTTTCCAGAACGAATTATGCTCGCAATCCAAGGTTTTACTGTACTTTATACAACTCTGCATATCATCTTGTAGAGTCCACACATCATCTCCACATGTCAGAGTGTTCAATAACTTTGTGTTCCAGATTCTCAACTCCACCAACCTGATGATGGTGAGGGATGGTGTGACCTTCCTGTGTGGAATCCCGGGAATACAGAGGACGGGGACATCTCTCTGGTGGGTTTCTGTAGGTGGATGACTCCACCATGGGATCCAGGTACAGATATTTCTTTACTTTTAGAGACTCCAACTCCTCCATCACCCCAATCTTATTGTTCTCCTCCTTTATCACTTCCTTAATATCAACTTTAGAATCTCTCAGGTTTCCACTCTGAATATATAATAAAAATGATATCAATGGTAACAATGCAGATAATGTACAGATCCTAATGATACTATCAGTGATTGCTCCTCATCTACCTGATGATGGTGAGGGATGGTGTGACCTTCCTGTGTGGAATCCCGGGAATACAGAGGACGGGGACATCTCTCTGGTGGGTTCCCATTACTGGATCCATCTGTAGGAAACACACACACTGACTGAATACATTGTTTCTATGTGTTTATCAGATGATGGGGGATCTAGGTGGATCCTCCGTACTGCTCTCTCCTTTACAATAAAGTCTCCTCTTACCCGGTGATGTGAGGGGCGGCTGATTGTCCATCATGACGTCCTTGTAGAGATCCTTGTGTCCTTCTAAATACTCCCACTCCTCCATGGAGAAATAGACAGTGACATCCTGACACCTTATAGGAACCTGACACACACAATGATACAGTCACCATCCAGACACATCCCTTGTCTGTTACTGGATAATGTCCCAGAATTCCCAGCACCACTCACCTCTCCTGTCAGCAGCTCCATCATCTTCTTGGTGACTTCTAGAATCTTCTGCATGTTGTGTCTCTCGGGTTTTAGGGAGTCACATGGAGGCACTGTGATGGTCATATGATCTCCTGACTTCAGAGGAGGAAATCTCTGTTTTCGGAAGTCAAAAGGAATATAATTTTAGAATCCCAGAATCCTCACCTCCCCGGTCAGGTCTGTGTTTTATTATTAGAGATAAGAGTGATGTCATGTGACCTCCCAGAATCCTCCTCACCTCTTTGGTCAGGTACGTGTTTAAATAATAGAGATAAGAGTGATGTCATGGATTTCCCACCTCTCCAGTCAGGTCTGTGTTTTATTAACCACTTGCAGCCGCGCTATAGCCAAATGATGGCTACAGCGTGAGCTTCCAGTACCAGGAGGGCATCAATAGACATCCCCCCGTGATTGTGCTGCTCGCGCACCCCCTGTGGTGCGTGGGTAGCGCATTCTGTGATTGTTGAGTCCTTCGGAGGAGGAAAGCTGTTAACCGGCTTCTGTTACAGGGACATCAGTCCCACACAGTGCCCATCAGTGCTGCTAATCCATGCAAACCAGTGCCACCTATCAGTGCCCACCAGTACTGCCAATCAGTGCCCATCAATTCCTCATCATTATCAGTGCTGCCTACCAGGGCCCATCAGTGCTGCCTATCAGTGCAACCTC
The DNA here is from genome assembly GCF_965119305.1 of Pelophylax lessonae. Classification (NCBI taxonomy): domain Eukaryota; kingdom Metazoa; phylum Chordata; class Amphibia; order Anura; family Ranidae; genus Pelophylax; species Pelophylax lessonae. The sequence continues at coordinate 43,205,760 of NC_138770.1, forward strand.
ATCAGTGCCCACCAGTGCCACCTCATTAGTGCACATCAGTCAAGGAGAAAAAATACCATAAATAGTAACAAAAGAAAGCTCTCTTTGTGTGAAAAAAAATACAAAAAAATTCATATGGGTACAGTGTTGCATGACTGCGCAATTGTCAGTCAAAATGTGACAGCACTTTAAGCTGAAAATTGGCCTGGGCAGGAAGGGGGTATAAGTGCCCGGTAAGCAAGTGGTTAATAGAGAGAAGTGTGCTGTCATGTGACCTCCCAGAATCCACCTCACCCCTCCGGTCAGGTCTTTGTTTTATTAATAGAAATAAGAGTGATGTCATGTGACCTCCCAGAATCCTCCTCACCTCTCCGGTCAGCAGGTAGATGATCTCCAGGGTGAGGTTTAGTATCTTTTCAGTCACGTGACTCCAGTCTTCCTCCATGCTCGTTGATGTGATCAATGCGGGTTTCTCTGTAGACGGATAGGAGAGAATTATCTGGACGGTATTGGTTGTACAATATAAGGATGGGGATGTAATTGTAAGGGGACAATAAGCAGTCTGCTCCCAGTGGCACATGTAGATTGAGCTCTCCCGTTCCACCCCGGTCAGGACGGCACACTATAGAGATGATGGAGGAACTTCCATGGCCGATCATCTATATCAGTGGTCTCCAAACTACGGCCTGGGGGCCTGATATGACCCTTTTCTTGTCTTTATCTGGCCCTTGTGGTGCTATTCCTCCACCTGACACCAATGGGGCATAATTCATGTCACTGATATGAACAATAGGGCACTATTCCTACCGCTGATACCAACAGCAGGGTACTATTCCTCTCGCTGACACCAACAGCAGGGTATTATTCTTCTCACTGACACCAACAGCAGGTACCCTTCTTCCTACTGACAACAGCAGCAGAGAACTATGCTTCCCACTGACACCACGATGGGGCATTATTCCTCCCACTGATGCCAGTGATGGGACACTATTCCTCCCACTGACACCAATGATGGGGCACTATTCCTCCCACTGACACCAATGATGGGGCACTATTCCTCCCACTGACACCAATGATGGGGCACTATTCCTCCCACTGACACCAATGATGGGGCACTATTCCTCCCACTGATACCAATGATGGGACACTATTCCTCCCACTGATACCAATGATGGGACACTATTCCTCCCACTGATGCCAGTGATGGGACACTATTCCTCCCACTGATGCCAGTGATGGGGTACTATTCCTTCCACTGACACCAATGATGGGGCACTATTCCTCCTACAGACACCAATGATGGGACACTATTCCTTCCACTGATACCAATGATGGCGCACTATTTTTCCCACTGATACCAATGATGGGGCACTATTCCTCCCACTGATACCAATGATGGGGCACTATTCCTCCCACTGATACCAATGATGGGGCACTATTCCTCCCACTGATACCAATGATGGGGCACTATTCCTTACACTGATACCAATGATGGGGCACTATTCTTCCCACTGATACTAATGATGGGGCACTATTCCTCCCACTGATGCCAGTGATGGGGTACTATTCCTCCCACTGATGCCAGTGATGGGGTACTATTCCTCCCACTGATGCCAGTGATGGGGTACTATTCCTCCCACTGATACCAATGACGGAGCACTATTCCTCCCACTGATACCAATGATGGGGCACTATTCCTCCCACTGATACTAAATGATGGGGCACTATTCCTCCCACTGATACCGATGATGGGGCACTATTCCTCCCACTGATACCAATGATGGGGCACTATTCCTCCCACTGATACCAATGATGGGGCACTATTCCTCCCACTGATACCAATGATGGGGCACTATTCCTCCCACTGATACCAATGATGGGGCACTATTCCTCCCACTGATACCAATGATGGGGCACTATTCCTCCCACTGATACCAATGATGGCGCACTATTCCTTACACTAATACCAATGATGGGACACTATTCCTCCCACTGACACCAATGACGGGGCACTATTCCTTACACTGATACCAATGATGGGGCACTATTCTTCCCACTGATACTAATGATGGGGCACTATTCCTTCCACTGACACCAATGATGGGACACTATTCCTTCCACTGATACCAATGATGGGGCACTATTCCTCCTACAGACACCAATGATGGGACACTATTCCTTCCACTGATACCAATGATGGCGCACTATTTTTCCCACTGATACCAATGATGGGGCACTATTCCTCCCACTGATACCAATGATGGGGCACTATTCCTCCCACTGATACCAATGATGGGGCACTATTACTCCCACTGATACCAATGATGGCGCACTATTCCTTACACTGATACCAATGATGGGGCACTATTCTTCCCACTGATACTAATGATGGGGCACTATTCCTCCCACTGATACCAATGATGGGGCACTATTCCTCCCACTGATACCAATGATGGGGCACTATTCCTCCCACTGATACCAATGATGGGGCACTATTCCTCCCACTGATACCAATGATGAGGCACTATTCCTCCCACTGATACCAATGATGGGGCACTATTCCTCCCACTGATACCAATGATGGGGCACTATTCCTTACACTAATACCAATGATGGGACACTATTCCTCCCACTGACACCAATGACGGGGCACTATTCCTTACACTGATACCAATGATGGGGCACTATTCTTCCCACTGATACTAATGATGGGGCACTATTCCTCCCACTGATACCAATGATGGAGCACTATTCCTCCCACTGATACCAATGATGGGGCACTATTCCTTCCACTGATACCAATGATGGGGCACTATTCCTTCCACTGACACCAATGATGGGGCACTATTCCTCCCACTGATACTAATGATGGGGCACTATTCCTCCCACTGATGCCAGTGATGGGGTACTATTCCTCCCACTGATACCAATGATGGAGCACTATTCCTCCCACGGATACCAATGATGGGGCACTATTCTTCCCACTGATACTAATGATGGGGCACTATTCCTCCCACTGATGCCAGTGATGGGGTACTATTCCTCCCACTGATACCAATGACGGAGCACTATTCCTCCCACTGATACCAATGATGGGGCACTATTCCTCCCACTGATACTAAATGATGGGGCACTATTCCTCCCACTGATACCGATGATGGGGCACTATTCCTCCCACTGATACCAATGATGGGGCACTATTCCTCCCACTGATACCAATGATGGGGCACTATTCCTCCCACTGATACCAATGATGGGGCACTATTCCTCCCACTGATACCAATGATGGCGCACTATTCCTTACACTAATACCAATGATGGGACACTATTCCTCCCACTGACACCAATGACGGGGCACTATTCCTTACACTGATACCAATGATGGGGCACTATTCTTCCCGCTGATACTAATGATGGGGCACTATTCCTCCCACTGATACCAATGATGGGGCACTATTCCTTCCACTGATACCAATGATGGGGCACTATTCCTTCCACTGATACCAATGATGGGGCACTATTCCTTCCACTGATACCAATGATGGGGCACTATTCCTTCCACTGATACCAATGATGGGGCACTATTCCTTCCACTGATACCAATGATGGGGCACTATTCCTCCCACAGACACCAATGATGGGGCACTATTCCTTCCAGTGATACCCATAATGGCGCATTATTCCTTTCAGTGACACCAATGATGGGGCATGGTTTACTCCCATTGACGTCAGGACATTTTGAATTCACACTGGCCACAGTCCTGCCCCTCTAAAATCTGAAGGGCAGTAAATTGGCCCTTTGTTAACAAAGTTTGGAGACCCCCTGATCTACAGTATATGGTCTATGAAACTGGAAACTACAAGGATATTGTCACTTCCAGTTTGTTTCAGTTTGTTGTAAACAAGTTGTTACCGGTGTTCCGTGAGAATTACCTACCCGTGAGAAAAACCTACCCTCGTCACTTCCGGTTGCACGGCACTGTGTCTAATGCGGCGTTTACATTAAAACAGCTGGGCTGCAATACGAGTCACCTCCACTCCTGTCCCTGTCACTTCCCTCATCTCGGCTACTAAATATAAAAGCGGCGGTGGGTGTATGAGAACATAAATCACGGAGCCGAGACCCGCTTTTATATTTACTAGCCAAGATCAGGGGAGTGACAGGGACAGGAGCGGAGATGACTTTTATTGCAGCACAGCTGTTTTAATGTAAGCGTGGCGTGGGTAGTCAGGTCCTCAGCTCTTTCATTAGGTATCCGGGGCTGTGAGCATGCGCACTAGTCAGGTCCTCAGCTCTTTCATTAGGTATCCGGGGCTGTGAGCATGCGCACTAGTCAGGTCCTCAGCTCTTTCATTAGGTATCCGGGGCTGTGAGCATGCGCACTAGTCAGGTCCTCAGCTCTTTCATTAGGTATCCGGGGCTGTGAGCATGCGCACTGCTGCGCTGCTCAGCTGTTCCTGGCCGGAAGTGACGAGGGTAGGTTTTTCTCACGGGGTAGGTAATTCTCACGTTACACCGGCTTGTGAATGCATCTGATCAAAGCAATTTCAGTTCGATCAGATGATTTTGAGGGCAGAGGAGAGATCTGGGGTAAAATGGCCCGTTCCCCCGTGCTCACGCAGAAATGTGAACGCACAGGTCAGTCCTGCGCGTATATGTGAATAGCGATCGCACCACACATGGGAGCTATCACCGCGAACATCAGAGCAAGTGCAATAATTCTAGTGCTAGACCTCCTGTGTAACTTTAAACTGGTAACCTGTAATGGCTTTAAAAGTGTCACCCATGGAGAGTTTTAGGTACTGTAGTTTGTTGCCATTTCATGGGTGTACACAATTTTGAAGGGCGACATGTTAGTGATCTGTTTACTTGGCGTAACATCATCTTTTTTATTTTACAAAACCCCTAACTGACACTTTTGGGGGGGACCAGTGACATTACTACAGTAATCAGTGCTAAAAATATGCAATTGTCAGTTAACATAACGCAGTGCTGCATCACAAAAAATGGCCTGGTCTCGAAGGGGGGGGGGGGGGGGGGGTTGGGAACCTTCCAGTCCTCAAGTGGTTAAAGGTAAACCAAAAATCACATTTCTTTATTATACATCAAAAGGCACACTACTTTACTTGAGTCCTTACAACAGGGACTTCCCAAAGCACTGGTAATGAGGGTAACATGAGAACAAGGCCCAAAACAACAAACCAGAACAGGAAACCTGCAAAACACTCCGACCAATAGAAGCATTCCTCAGGGGCTCCAACATCGACCTCGGAAAAACTTCTTTATTTGCTATAAAAACTGGACACGTCTTTGATTGATTTCTTGGATACAATGGTGATCCATGTATTTTTGTAGTGTGTCATGGTTATAGCACTGTGCTAAATTTTTTATACATTTGCTTTTTTGGAGGCGATATATTTTTTTTCAGAGCAATTATATTATAGAGAGCTATATTCTCTTTATATTATTATATTTATTATAATTATATTATAGGGAGTTATATTATCTGTATAATATTATAATTATTATAATTATATTATAGAGAGTTACATTAGCTCTATATTATTATAATTATATTATAGGGCAGGGGTATTGAATTAAAATTCATGGAGGTCCGATTAGCAAAATTTTCTTCCAGCAGAGGTCCAGATTGCATTTTTGCGTGATGACTCGGATTCTTTACATCACAGCCCAGGTGTGCAGGCACGACAGCCCATTCATTTGAATGGGCTGTTGTGTCTGTGTTTTCTGCTGGGAAAAGGCCCTGGCACCTTTTTAAAAAACGCTATCGCATTGAAACTGCATGGCGCGTATGTACCATGCAATTTCCATGTGTGGAAAACCGCACCTTGTATTTCATTGCATTTAAGAGTCAATTGTACCCTGCACGTTTTCTGTGCAGCTGCTTATCCCCCTTTACATCACCACTCACAGCACTGTCCCCCTTCACATCACCACTGTCCCCCCCCCCCACACACACAGCACTGTCCCCATTCACATCACCACTGTCCCCCCCCCCACACACACAGCACTGTCCCCATTCACATCACCACTGTCCCCCCCCCCCACACACACACACACAGCACTGTCCCCCTTCATATCACCACCCCCCCCACCCCCCACACACACAGCACTGTCCCCCTTCACATCACCACCCCCCACACACACACAAAGCACTGCCCCCTTCATATATTCCCCCATCAGCACTGTCCCCTTCATATATCCCCCCATCAGCACTGTCCCCTTCATATATCCCCCCATCAGCACTGTCCCCTTCATATATCCCCCCCATCAGCACTGTCCCCTTCATATATCCCCCCCAATCAGCACTGTCCCCTTCATATATCCCCCCATCAGCACTGTCCCCTTCATATATCCCCCCCATCAGCACTGTCCCCTTCATATATCCCCCCATCAGCACTGTCCCCTTCATATATCCCCCCATCAGCACTGTCCCCTTCATATATCCCCCCATCAGCACTGTCCCCTTCATATATCCCCCCATCAGCACTGTCCCCTTCATATATCCCCCCATCAGCACTGTCCCCTTCATATATCCCCCCATCAGCACTGTCCCCTTCATATATCCCCCCATCAGCACTGTCCCCTTCATATATTCCCCCATCAGCACTGTCCCCTTCATATATCCCCCCATCAGCACTGTCCCCTTCATATATCCCCCATCAGCACTGTCCCCTTCATATATCCCCCCCCCATCAGCACTGTCCCCTTCATATATCCCCCCATCAGCACTGTCCCCTTCATATATTCCCCCATCAGCACTGTCCCCTTCATATATCCCCCCATCAGCACTGTCCCCTTCATATATCCCCCCCATCAGCACTGTCCCCTTCATATATCCCCCCATCAGCACTGTCCCCTTCATATATCCCCCCATCAGCACTGTCCCCTTCATATATCCCCCCATCAGCACTGTCCCCTTCATATATTCCCCCATCAGCACTGTCCCCTTCATATATCCCCCCATCAGCACTGTCCCCTTCATATATCCCCCCATCAGCACTGTCCCCTTCATATATCCCCCCATCAGCACTGTCCCCTTCATATATTCCCCCATCAGCACTGTCCCCTTCATATATCCCCCCATCAGCACTGTCCCCTTCATATATCCCCCATCAGCACTGTCCCCTTCATATATCCCCCCCCATCAGCACTGTCCCCTTCATATATCCCCCCATCAGCACTGTCCCCTTCATATATCCCCCCCATCAGCACTGTCCCCTTCATATATCCCCCCATCAGCACTGTCCCCTTCATATATCCCCCCATCAGCACTGTCCCCTTCATATATCCCCCCATCAGCACTGTCCCCTTCATATATTCCCCCATCAGCACTGTCCCCTTCATATATCCCCCCATCAGCACTGTCCCCTTCATATATCCCCCCATCAGCACTGTCCCCTTCATATATCCCCCCCCCATCAGCACTGTCCCCTTCATATATCCCCCCCATCAGCACTGTCCCTCTTGCATATCCCCCCAACAGCACTGTCTCTCTTTACATCACCCCCCCACCCCCCCCCCCACACACACACACACACCACTGCCCCCTTATATCACCCCCACAGACCTGCCCCTTTGCATCACCCTCACACACATACACAGCACTGCCCTGTTAACACACACCCCCATAGCACTGCCCCCCTTTACATCAACACAGACCACTACCCTCTTAACATATCACCCCCACAGCATTGCTCCCCTTTACATGAAACACCACACTACCCCCCCCCCTGCACATGACCCCTGCTCCCCAATCAAACTTCACAGCCCTGTCCTCCCTTCACTCTCCTACCTTACACAGAGCGGAGAGCAGGAGGCGGGACAATCTCGAGGAAGACAGAGGAACAGCAGCGCTGCATGCATAGAGGCAGCCGACTGTGTGCCTCCCAGCCAATCACCTCCCGCCTCCCAGCAGCCAATCACCTTCCGCTTCCCAGCAGCCAATCACCTCCCGCCTCCCAGCAGCCAATCACCTTCCGCCTCCCAGCAGCCAATCACCTCCAGCCTGAAATGCTAATTCAGGCAGCTGCCTCCCTCCATTCAATGCCGGTGTCCCGCCCCCAGTCTCAGTCCCGCCTCCGGCCATCCGCCCTGCTCTGCTAATGACAGCAGCAGAGACAGGGAAGAAATCCAGCAGCTGATGGCGGCGGTCCTGATGGAGCAGCAGCGCGGGCCGGAGACGGCCCGCGGGCCGCCATTTAGTGATGCCCGTTATAGGGAGTTATATTATCTCTATATTATTATATTTATTATAATTATATTATAGAGAGTTATATTATCTCTATAATATTATAATTATAGTGAGTTATAATATCTCTATAATATTATAATTATATTATAGAGAGTTATATTAGCTCTATATTAATATATTTATTATAATTATACTATGGGGGTTATATTATCTCTATATTATTATATATTATAGAGAGAGAATAATATAGAGATAATATAACTTTATTATATTTATTTTATAGAGAGTTATATTATCTCTATATTACTATATTTATTATAATTATATTATCTCTATATTATTATAATTATATTATAGAGAGTTATATTATCTCTATATTATTATATTTATTATAATTATATTATAGAGAGTTATATTCTATATTATTATAATTATATTATAGGGAGTTATATTACCTCTATATTATTATATTTATTATAATTATATTATAGAGAGTTATATTATCTCTATATTATTATATTTATTATAATTATATTATAGAGAGTTATATTCTATATTATTATAATTATATTATAGGGAGTTATATTACCTCTATATTATTATATTTATTATAATTATATTATAGAGAGTTATATTATCTCTATATTATTATATTTATATTATAGGGAGTTATATTATCTCTAATCTCTAAAATGAAGAGAATGTTCTAGCCGCGTAAATCAGGAAATGTTCTGACCCTAAAGGGGTTAACCACTTCAATACTAGGCACTTTCACGGTTCACCCCCTTCCTGCCCAGGCCAATTTTCAGCTTTCAGCGCTGTCGCACTTTGAATGACAACTGCGCGGTCATGCAACACTGTGCCCATATGAACATTTTATTTTTTTATTGTATTCTTCACACAAATAGAGATTTTTTAAAAGGCTTGTGTCACTGATGGGCACAGAGTGGCATCACTGATGGGCACTGATAGGTGGCACTAATGGGCACAGGCTGGTGGCACTGATGGGTACATGGCATCACGGATGGGCAATGATAGGTGGCACTAATGGACACAGGCTGTGGTGGCACTGATGGGCACAACGTGGCATCACTGATGGGCACTGATAGGTGGCACTAATGGGCACAGGCTGGTGTCACTGATGATAAAACAAAGGGATGCAGTGGCAATGAAATAATAACAAGCTGTTGAAATATAACAAAGTTCATAGATGTAAACAAAAAATGTAAATAAAAAAAATGTTTAATAGTGCCAGTTCCCACTGATGCGGCTGCGGCGATCGCATGTAATGTCGGAGTGCACTGCTTCTTCATTACATGCGATCGGCTGTGCGGTGCGAGTTTAGCCATACACTTTGTATGGCTAAATTCGCACCGCACCCGCAGCAAACACGCACAGGACCCTTTTTTGCAGCCGCATCAGGATCGGATCGCACAGCGGTTCACACTTGTGCGATCCGATCCTAAGCGAACTGCAAGATCGCACTGCGATATGCGATCAAACTGGGGGTGTCGTTAAGATTACATTGACACCCCCAGCGTATCGCCTATGGCAGTGTGAACTGCCGGGGGTGCGTTTGCGATGCGGGAACAGGCTGCGAATTTGCAGCCTTCCCACATCGCATAAGTGTGAACCGAGCCTAAAGGCAAGTCCCCACACTGACTGCTGAGAGCTAGAAACACACGTCACCACGGTGAAGAAAAAGCAATCCTAATTACCAAATCATATAGACTCTCAAATTCTAGAGAGGTCAGTAAGGGCATGTGAAAAGACCCGGTCACAAACACCATGATATCAGACCAGATGCATGCCATGTAATCCGGATAAAACTAAACTCCACATTCAGGGTCAGGTGGATTTACAAGTTAATGCTTTCCCGTTTTTTTGTGTTTTTGGCAGTTTTGCTCTGGGACCAACCCACTGATCCTGATATAAACGGGGCACAATGGTCCAGAGCACTGAGTGCCACCTAGCAGAGAGGCCTCAGGAGTTGGGGGGTTGGAGAGAGGGAGAGGACTCAATGCCGATCACTGTGGAGAAGAAGCGTTCTCCACCTCGTCCAATTCAAAGTGATTTTTCAAAAAAACGGAAACATGGATGGATTGGTGAGTTTGCTTTCAAACAAGTTAGAAACCTGAGCAGGGTCATACCCAAACAGCCCACACCCAGCAACATCACTGGTGGGCACAGAGTGGCATCACTGATGGGCACTGTTGGGGTTGCATTGTAATCACAGCACTGATGATCAGTGCCCTGATTACCTTTACAAATATTCCCTGTCAGGAGATGCCGCTCATCAGCTCCCCTCACCTCAGCCGATCACATGGGTTAAGAGCCACGGCTCTTTGCCGAGATCAGGGTGGCGCCTAGGGTTGCCACATCACCTCTTTAAACCAGGACACATATTACACAGGTTCTGAGGCTAATATAAAGCACATAAGGCACCAACTGAGTTTAATTACCACCTTAATAAACCACAGAACCTGTGTAAATAATGCGTGTCCTGGTTTAAAGGGATGAGGTGGCAATCCTAGTGGCGCCGTGTCCTAGAAACATCGCGCCCCCGGGCTGTGCAAACACGGCTAAACTGGGCGCATGACATCGTCCCAGAACCAGAGCCAAAGCGGTTCCAGCTGGAAGTAGTTAATCTAGGTTTCCACACTATATATGTGTGTATCATCATCTGCTGGAGATAAAAGACATCACAGTGACTATGGAGGAAGAGGACGGACATGACGGGGGGGAGTTACTGGGTGTAAATAGAAAATAAGATCTTATTACCTCCTCTGCTGCCACTTCCAGCAATGTCTCCTCTCTACTTCATCCTGACTTGCCTTTCATCACATCCTATTTATACCTGACATCACTTCCTGTCTTACATAGAGACTTCCTGTCTGGTAACAGGAGAGATCACCATCTTGTGGAGCTCAGAGGAACTGCAGCCCCAAGAAATGTTTTATAGGGTACGTTCAGACTGAATATGGGTTTGGCTCCATCCTCCTCTGTCCCTGGGGAGTCTCTCATCAGGAGACTCCACCAAGTATTCGTGGTCGGCTTCAGCCGCCCAGAAGAACGGGATCTGCCAGGCCTTCTGGCTAGGCGGACCATTGGAACACTTTGTCCCTGTTATCAGGAGCCTTGCGCCCCGGGGGATCAGGGTGGAGTTCCTACCCCTTTGGGGGGGGGGGGGGGGGGGGACACAACCCTAAGTGCACTTTCTTTGTGTGTGTTCACTTACAGGCGGTCCCCGAGTTTCAAACATCCAACTTACAAACGACTCCTACTTACAAATGGAGGGAGACAACAGGAAGTGAGGAGAAATGTAGTCCTAGGAAGGGAAATTCACTCCTGGAAGAGTTCTCATGGGAAATAGGTGTCTCCATTGAAGCTTTATCACTAATCCTTGTTTCCACAACAACCCAATATTTTCAAAATCCAATTGTCAGGGACAGAAAGTGAGGTGACATCTTCTGAACAGGGGTACAGACAGCAAAACAAATGTTATAGGGGTGTTAACCCTTCCCTATGCTATCCAAAAATACGTAAAAATTAATATTTTGGCTGGGGCTACACTTAACCGCTTCCATACAGAGCAGTTAGACCCCCTTCCTGCCCAGACCAATTTTCAGCTTTCAGCACTCTCACACTTTGAATGACAATTGCTCAGTCATGCTACACTGTAACCAAACAAAATTTTTATCATTTTTTTCACACAAATAGAGCTTTCTTTTGGTGGTATTTGATCACAACTGGGGTTTTTTTTTCCGTGATATAAGCAAAAAAAGAGCAAAAATTTTGCAAAAAAAACACTTTTTTTTAGTTTCTATTAAAAAATTTTGCAAAAAATTAATTTTTCTTCATACATTTGGGCCAAAATTTATACTGCTACATATCTCTGGTAAAATTAACCCAAATTAGTGTATATTATTTAGTCTGTGTGAAAGTTATTGAGTCTAGAAGCTATGGTACCAATTACTGAAAATTGATCACACCAGATGTACTGATGGCCTATCTCCTTTCTTGAGGCCCTGAAATGTCAGGACAGTACAAATACCCCCCAAATGACCCTTTTTTGTAAAGTAGACAGTCCAAGGTATTTAGTAAGAGGCATGGTGAGTTTTTTGAAGTTATAATTTTTTCCCACAATTCTTGGGAATATGAAGAAAACATTTTTTTTTCTTTTTTTTCCCCAAAACATTGTCAATTTATAAGCTATTTCTAACACATAGCATGTACACAGCAAAAATGACACCCCAAAATTCATTCTGCTACTCCTTCTGAGTATGGTGATACCACATGTGTGAGACTTTTACACAGCCTGGCCACAAAAAGAGACTCCACGTCCAAGTAGCACCATAAGGCGTTTTAGGAGCATAAATACACATAAAACTTTCTTACTACCTATCACACTTTTCAAGGCCCTAGAGCACCAATACAATGGAAAAGTCCACAAAATGACCCCATTTTGGAAAGCAAACACTCCAACGTATATTCTATGAGGCATTATGGGTCCTTTGAACATGTCATTTTTTTCCACAAGTTTTTGGAAAATGTGGGAAAAAAATAAAAACTTTTTTTTTTACACAAAATTGTAAATTTATAGAATATTCCTAACACATAGCATGTACATAGCAATGGCAATACCACATGTGTGAGACTTTTTCACAGCCTAGCCATATAGAGGGGCCTAAACATCCAAGGAGCATCATCTTGCATCCTAGCCACTTGCCTAGGCCTATTTTTGACATTTGGTGTTAACAAGCTAAAATCAGTTGTTTTTGCTAGAAAACTACTTAGAACCCCAAAACATTATATATTTTTTTTAGCAGAGACCCTAGAGAATAAAATGGAGATTATTGCAATATTTTTTATCACACCGTATTTGCGCAGCGGTCTTCCAAACGCAATTTTTTGGGAAAAAAATCACTTTTTTTAATTAAAAAATAAGAAAACAGTAAAGTTAGCCCAATTGTTTTCCATAATGTGAAAGATAATGTTACGCCGAGTAAATAGATACCCAACATGTCATGCTTCAAAATTGCGCACGCTCACAGAATGGTGACAAACTTTGGTACTTAAAAATCCCCATAGGCGACATTTTAAAAATTTCTACAGGTTGCTATCTTAGAGTTACAGAGGAGGTCTAGGGCTCAAATTATTGCTCTTGCTCTAACGATCGCGACGATACCTCACATGTGTACTTTGAACACTGTTTACATATGTGGGCGGGGTTTCCGTATGCGTTCGCTTCTGCGCGCGAGCTCGCGGGGACAGGGCGCTTTAATTTTTTTTTTTTTTTTTTTTTTACTATTTATTTTATTTATTATTTTTTATTTTTAAACATTACTTGTAATAGAAAAAGGCACGACAGGACCTCTTTTTTGTGAGATCTGGGGTCAAAAAGTCCTCAGATCTCACAAGTACACTAAAAGATAGAAAAAATAAAAAATAAAAAAAAAAAATTAAAAAAAAATTAAATAAAATGAAAAAAAAAAAGGGACCTTTAAACTGGTTGCTAGGCAATGACGTTTGCCGTAGCTCCGGTCCTCCAAGACCATAGAGTCAAGTGAGGGCAAGCTTGCCCTCACTCGACATCCTGTCTGTGAGGATCTGGGACCGGATCGTTTTCCCCGCTGCCGGCGGGTCCGGTAAACGGGGAAAAGGACCAGAATGCAGCGGGAGGGGGGGGGGCACCTCTTCCGCCACCCCGGAAGGGTGATCCCGCGGCGATTCCGCCGCTGGGACCACCCTTATCGGAAAGCCAACCGTCCACCGTTTAAAAAAATACCAGGGTTATGGCAGCTATCTGCTGCCATAACACCGGTATTTAGGTTTAAACGGACGACATATATAAACCTTTTTGGACTTGGACATGGTGGCTGTATGAAGGGTGACAGGTACTCGGGTACTTTGCTGGGCAGGTGACAGGTACTCTGGTACTGATGAGCAAGTGGCAGGTACTCGAGTACTCCGATAGGCAGGTGACAGGTACTCGGGTACTCTTATGGGCAGGTGACAGGCAGGTGATAGGTACTGATGAGTAGTACTGATACTGATAGGTGATACTGATACTGTACTGATGATGGGTACGGATGATCAGTACTGATACTAATAGGTGATAGGTACTGATGGGTACTGATGAGTACTGATGAGTAGTGATGGGTAATGATGAGCAGGTGGCAAGTACTCGGGTACTCTGTTGGGTAGGTGACAGGTACTTGGGTACTCTGATGGGTAGGTGACAGGTACTCGGGTACTCCGATGATGGGTACTCAAAGTACCAGAGTACCTGTCGTCAGAGTACCCGAGTACCTGTCATCAGAGTACCCGAGTACCTGTCATCAGAGTACCCGAGTACCCGTCATCAGAGTATCCGAGTACCTGTCATCAGCGTACCCGAGTACCTGTCATCAGAGTACCCGAGTACCCGTCATCAGAGTATCCGAGTACCTGTCATCAGCGTACCCGAGTACCTGTCATCAGAGTATCCGAGTACCCGTCATCAGCGTACCCGAGTACCTGTCATCAGCGTACCCGAGTACCTGTCATCAGAGTACCCGAGTACCTGTCATCAGAGTACCCGAGTACCCATAATCAGAGTACCCGAGTACCTGTCACCAGCCCATCAGAGTACCTGTCATCAGAGTACCCGAGTACCTGTCACCAGCCCATCAGAGTACCTGTCATCAGAGTACCCGAGTACCTGTCATCAGAGTACCCGAGTACCTGTCATCAGAGTACCCGAGTACCTGTCATCAGCCCATCAGAGTACCCGAGTACCTGTCATCAGAGTACCCGAGTACCTGTCATCAGAGTACCCGAGTACCTGTCATCAGCCCATCAGAGTACCCGAGTACCTGTCATCAGAGTACCTGATGGGCTGGTGACAGGTACTCAGGTACTTTGATGGGCTAGTGACAGGTGCTCTTTATTGGGGGGGGGGCAATCAGTGTGTTTGGGGTGCACTGTACTTGGTAACTAGCTGTTACCACAATCTCCTCCTCACACAGGATCAGTGTGTGAGGAGGAGAACACGGTGACAGCTAGTTACCGTGTTCTCTGATGACATTTGTGACCGGCTGTGATTGGACACAGCCGGTCACGTGGTAAAGAGCCAATTTCATTGGCTCTTTACCTAGATCGGGGATCGACTCTGTCCGAGGGACGAGCCTCGTCCCCGATCGCCGCGCTGCGCGCCCCCGGGGGCGCGCATTAAGGAAGGAACGAGCGGCTCGCGCTGGAGCCGCTCATGTGATCGGCTGTGATTGACACAGCCGATCACGTGGTAAACAGCCAATTTCATTGGCTGTTTACCTTGATCGGGGTTGGGCTTAGTCCGAGGGACGAGCCTCACCCCCGATCGCCGGGCTGCGCGCCCCCGGGGGCGCGCAGTAGCGGGGAGATCCGGGCGCCGTCATATGACGTCCGCCCGGATCGAGAAAGGATTTGTGCCGACGTCATTTGACATGACGCGGTACGGAAGGGGTTAAAAAATTGACCTGTTCCGACTTACAAACAAATTTGATTTAAGAACAAACCTACAGTCCCTATTGTTTTTGTAACTCGGGGACCGCCTGTTCTGGGTTTTTCATTTAGTTTTTGCACCACCGCGGATTTAAAAATAAATAAAATAAATGGGTTTGAAATTGGCGATGAACTAGCAAGATTTCAAAGCCGCATTTCGGCGCGAGTTCGGGGGCGATTTGAAAGACATCTATGATGGTTCACGCACAGATGTCTATTGAAATCACCACTGAAGTCGCCAAAATTATTGCAAGAACTACTTTTGGAGGTCTGTGCGGCACCGCAAAGTCAGCCTTGCACCGATTGGGACAGTGCTATTGCCGGAAATAGGCTGCCATTTGGCAAGTGATTTAAAATCGCGCCAATGTCAACAAATCAAATTGCGCCAATGTCAACAGATGCTTAATGTGAATACTGCCTTGTCCTTTTTTGCCAAGTGTCCCATTTGCTGCAGGACAGTCCCCGGATTTTAGCTACCGTCCCATCATGTCTGATTGTATTTGTTCCAGTATTTTGTATCTTGTAAGTGCATATGTACTATCTTACCAGGGAGAAAGTGGTCATTTGATGTATTTGTACCTAATATATGCATTTTTTCCTTCATATAGATGCACCATAAACTCCCGAGGAAGCCACTATGTTGCAAAACAGCCACAGTCTTTGGAAGGTGGAGACCTCGTTTCTAGAAGAATTTGAGAGCATCAAATATATTATGTTAAGTTATTGTATAGCCTATGTTTCGGGAGGGGGGAAAAAACGTGTTCCAAACCTATAGGATGCACTTGTTTTTATTGTTAATTTTATGATATACTTGACTTCTATGGATAATTTTACGGGATTGCAAGAAAGATTATTCAATTTTAATACAATGAGTTTTAGTCTATGCGCCTAAAAAATCCATACCATAAATTAACCACTTTACCACCGGAGGATTTTGCTGTCTTACGTCCAGGCCACTTTTTGCGATTCGGCACTGTGCGAATTTAACTGACAATTGCGCGGTCGTGCGACGTTGTACCCAAATTAAATTTCCGTCCTTTTTTTCCCACAAACAGAGCTTTCTTTTGGTGGTATTTGATCACCTGTGCGATTTTTACTTTTTGCGCTATAAACAAAAAAAAGAGCGTAAATTTTGAAAAAATAACAATATTTTTCAAATTTTTTTATATTTCCCCCCCCCAAAATCCCCCCCCCAAAAAAATGTAAAAATCTAAATTTTTTTAAATTTTTGGCCAATTTGCTTTCTGCTACCTATGTTTGGTAAAAAAAATCACAATAAGCGTATTTTGATTGGTTTGCGCAAAAGTTATTGCGTTTACTAACTAAGGGAAAGATTTATGTCATTTTTGGTGTTTTTTTTTTAAACGAGTAATGGCGGCGATCTGCGATTTTTTTTTGCGGGACTGCGACATTGCGGCGGACAGATCGGACCCTTGACTGACATTTTTGACACTTTTGGGGGACCAGTGACATTACTACAGTAATCAGTGCTATATATGTACAAATCTCACAAATGCCCCAGCTGTCTGAAGAGGAGAGTAAGATACTTGAGTCACCAATTACATTAACAGAGATAATGGAGACTATAAAAAATACGAAAGTTGGGAAGGCGCCGGGACCTGACGGGTTTACGATTCACTATTATAAGAAACTAATTTCATACCTGAAAGAATTCATGAAAGATATGTTTAATGCGTGGGGGGCAGGGAAAACAATCCCTAAAGAAACTATACATGCACATATTTCGGTAATCCCCAAGGAGGGGAAAGACCCCACCTCGTGTAAAAGTTACAGACCAATTTCCCTGTTGAACACGGATTTTAAAATTTTTACAAAGATCCTAGCAGTTAGACTACAGAAATATTTGACGAAATTGATCCATCTGGATCAGGTGGGATTTGTCCCAAGCCGTGAGGCGAGGGACAATACGACCAAGTTGCTGAATCTATTACATATAATCCACCAAAATAAAATACCAACCGTTCTACTTAACACCGACGCAGAGAAAGCGTTCGATAGGGTAAGGTGGGAGTATATGTTCGTAGTCCTTCGTTACATAGGAATAGGGGAAAAAATGTTAAGATGGATAAAACAAAGTTACTCAACCCCCTCAGCAAAAGTAAAAGTAAATGGAATTCTTTCTACAGAGTTTTTAATCACAAACGGAACGAGACAGGGATGTCCCCTGTCCCCGCTCCTGTTCGTATTATCATTAGAACCGTTCCTGTGTAGAATCCGAATGAACCCAGACATTTCGGGTATCATAGTGGGGAAGGACCAATATAAATTATCAGCGTATGCCGACGACGTTCTATTTTCGATTACAAAGCCAGTTATATCACTTCCTAATTTATTAACCGAATTAGGGAAGTACGGAACTCAATCTAATATGAAGATAAACTTTATTAAATCCGAAACAATGGGAATAGAACTAGCAGGGACACTTCAACAACAATTAAGGGCAAATTTTAAGTTGAATTGGACAAAGACGGCTTTAAAATATCTAGGGACGTCAATTACTTCAAAAATCTCACAATTGTTTAAGATGAATTTTATCCCCCTATTAAAATCCATAAATGCATTATTACAAAAGTGGAAAGGAGGAATGTATTCATGGATGGGAAGGTGCAATATAATTAAAATGAGTGTTTTACCAAAATTTCTGTATATTTTCCAGGCACTTCCCATCCACATTCCACCTCGATACTTGTCCCAGATTGAAACCATGATAATGGATTTTATTTGGAAATCAAAACGCCCCAGGGTAGGGAAGAAATATTTATTTAGATTCAAAACAGATGGGGGGCTGGCGATTCCGAATATGAAGAGATATTATCATGCCGTTCAATTAGGCAGAATGATTGATTGGTGTCGCCATAGAGAATATAAGTTATGGCCAAACATAGAGCAGGCACAATGTGAGGTATCACTGAAAAGAGCCCCCTGGTGTCATAAGAACTTGCCAACAGCTATTAAGAATCACCCTGTTATAGGAAACACGATTAAAATATGCGCAAAAATATTTAAACAAGACAATCTTATACGGGAGAACTCCTTACTATACCCGGTCCTGGGGAACCCCCTCTTTGAGCCAGGGTGTCAAGACAGGAAGTTTAAGGCTTTAGTAGAAAGGGGAATCTTTCAGATTCTTGATTTCCGCTCAGACACAGGATGGGTGACCACAGATGAGTTAACAGATGGGTCAGGCCTTTTCGGCCTAGACTCATGGAGGGCTTTTCAGTTACGCCACTTTCTGGGAACATTGAAAGCCCCCCCTCAGGGAGATAAAGAGGTAACACCCTATGAAAAAATATGCACCCAAAATGGAATACTGGAACATACTATATCCAAAATGTACTCCTTGTTAATGACATCAGTGGTACAGCATAAATTCCCTTTCTTGAGGGAGTGGGAAAGGGAAATGGGCACTACTTTCTCACCAGAACAAGAAAATCAAATAATTAAGTCAGTATTTGCTACCTCAATGTGTGCTAGAATTCAAGAAATGAATTATAAAATTTTTTCCAGGTGGTATTATACTCCGGTTAAAATGAATAAAATTTCTATAGCAAATACAGACCGATGCTGGAGATGTGGGACAGAGAGAGGCACAATGCTTCATATATTCTGGGCATGTCCTAAATTAGAAATGTATTGGGAACAGATTCTGAAGATAATACAAAAAATTACGAAAAGCTATATCCCCAAAGAACCGGCTTTGTTTCTGCTCCACGTCTCTAGCATACCGATACAAAATTACAATAAATCTATTATACCACATTTAATAAATGCAGCCAGGACATGTATTCCTCTCAGGTGGAAAGAGACTGAGCCACCTAATATAATTACGTGGTTTAGGAAGGTGGAGGAAATAAATAACTTGGAAAGCTTGGTCTCTTCCGCCCGCCAACAAACTGATAAATATGAGAAGAAATGGAAACAATGGATAGATTACGTAAACTCAGGAGAAGGACAACTTTAAAACACAGAGAAAGAATTAGATATAATGGATAAATAAGTATAAGGAAGAGGTTCGGGAGAGGAGGAGAGAGGGGAGGGGAGATTTGAGAGGGAGGGGGAAGGGAAAAGAAAAAAGATTTTGGTCTTTTTTTTTTTTTTTGGAGGTGGGGAGGAGGGGAGAGAGGGAAAAGGATTGAAATGGGAGATTTGGGTTCGGTTATAGAATGCCTAAGGAAGACTTTGGTCACTTTTGAGTCGAACTGAATATTCTGAAATTTGTAATCGTGAAAGTTGAAATGTTCGGCTATAGAATGTTTAAAGGAAGGTTATGGCTCTTTTGAGTTGAACTAAATATTGTATAATTTGTAATTGTGAAAGTTGGAATGTATTCAATACAATGTATATGTAACTGAACTTAAAGAAATAAAGAAATAATTTGAAAAAAAAAAAAAAGTAATCAGTGCTATAAATATGCGCTGTTACTGTAAATATGACACTGGCAGGGAAGGGGTTAATTTTATTGGAGAGGGAGGGGTTAATGTATGCCTGGTGCTTACTGACGTGTGTGGGGGGAGGTGACTGAGTGACACAAGGACAGATCGCATGTACAGCTATGCTGAACCCTGCAATCTGTCACTGTTTGTCACTTAGGAGATCCGCCCATTCTGTTTACACAAGCGGGCGGATCTCCAGACTCAATTCCCCGACGATCGGGGAAGAGCGGCGGTGATCACCGCCGCTCCTCCCCTGGCCCGACTCCCGCTGTGACTGAAAACAGCGGGAGCGAGCCTCCGGCGCGCGAGCGCCGCCCACAAGGGGAGGAGTCCAGCGACGTAGCTCTATGTCGCTGGACAGAATCAAGCCACTTTGCCGCAGTACAGTCCCAGTGACTGGTCGGCAAGTGGTTCAATTACAATACTAAGTATAGGCATGATGTTCAGTAGTCTAATGAAAATGCAGTACTTTTTATGTGTGAATTTTGTAAGACCACTTCTGGACCGGAAGGTTTTACCTCCCCTAATGACAAGGCCATTTTTTGCGATTCGGCACTGCGTTATTTTAACTGACAATTGCACGGTCGTGCGACGCTGTACCCAAATAAAATTGATGTCCTTTGTTTTCCCCACAAATAGAACTTTCTTTTGGCATTATTTGATCACCTCTGCAATTTTTTTTGTTGTTGTTTTTTTTGCGCTATAAACAAAAACAGAGCAAAATTTATAAACAAAAAATTAATTTTTTGCTTTCTGCTATATAACATTCCTAATAAAAAAAAAAAAAAAAAATCGAATTTTTTCATCATTTTAGGCCAACATGATGTATTCTGCTACATATTTTTGGTAAAAAAAAATCCCAATAAGTGTACTTTTATTGGTTTGCGCAAAAGTTATCGCGTCTACAAACTAGGGGAAAGATTTATGTCATTTTTATTTATTTATTTTAGAAAAAATACTATGTTCCACTCTATTAAGCCAATTGTGGTATCTATCCCAAACTATAAACACAGGAAAATCAATCCCAAATGGCATTGACAAAGCGAGGAAAGGGATGTTGCGATACCCAGAAGGTGGAAATGGAAAATGTAGATACAAAGATATGTAAAAGTTAACTTTTTATTGTATCCAAGTAAAAAAACACACAATAAATATCTAATAGCATCAAAAAGAATAATGACAGTACTACAAAAACATTATTGTTAGGACAAGCATTAAAAATAAATGGAGGTACAGACGGTTAGAGAAAACACTTGTGTACAGCATGAAATCTGGACTCAAAAACCCCTACGAGTTTCGACCGAAGATCTTCTTCTGAGGGTGTATTTATCCAGAGTTTTTAACCACTTTACCTCCGCTCACATGGAGGCTACTGCGGCAAAGTGCCGCGATCCCGTCCAGCGACGTAGACCTACGTCGCTGGACTCCGCCCCTTGTGGAGGCTCGCTCCCACTGTGTTCATTCACAGCGGGAGTTGGGCCAGGGGAGGAGCAGCGGCGATTGCTGCTGCTCTGCCCCGATCGTCGGGGATCGAGTCTGGAGATCCGCCCGCTGTGTGTAAACACAGCGGGCGGATCTCCATAGTGACAGGGACTGACAGATCGGAGTGTTCAGCATAGCTGGACATCCGATCTGTCCTTCTGTCACACAGTCACCTCCCCCCCCACACGTTAGTAAGCACCAGGCATACATTAACCCCTCCCTCTCCAATAAAATTAACCCCTTCCCTGCCAGTGTCATTTTTACAGTAACAGTGCATATATATAGCACTGATTACTGTAGAAATGTCACTGGTACCCCCAAAAGTGTCAAAAATGTCAGTCAAGGGTCCGATCTGTCCGCCGCAATGTCGCAGTCCCGCAAAAAAAATCGCAGATCACCGCCATTACGCGTTAAAAAAAAACACCAAAAATGACAGAAATCTTTCCCTTAGTTAGTAAACGCAATAACTTTTGCGCAAACCAATCAAAATACGCTTATTGCGATTTTTTTTACTAAACATAGGTAGCAGAAAACAAATTGGCCAAAAATTAAAAAAAAATTTGATTTTTACATTTTTTTTGGGGGGAATTTCATATAAAAAAATTTGAAAAATATTGTTATTTTTTCAAAATAAACGCTCTTTTTTTGTTTATAGCGCAAAAAGTAAAAATCGCACAGGTGATCAAATACCACCAAAAGAAAGCTCTGTTTGTGAGAAAAAAAGGACGTAAATTTCGTTTGGGTATGGCGTCGCATGACCGCGCAATTGTCAGTTAAAATCGCACAGCGCCGAATCGCAAAAAGTGGCCTGGACGGAAGACAGCAAAATCCTCCGGTGGTAAAGTGGTTAACCATATATCAAAGCTGGAATATAGAGACAGAGAAAATCTTTTTAAAATCTGACATGGCTGTGACTAAATGATCTGCACGGAAAACGCCCAGACGCCGAAGCCCACACTGGAGCACACAAGGGCACAAGAGCACAGATAAAAGATGTAATCCTTTATATTCACTTGACACAATTTGTTTGAAGGGTTAGTACCCAATATAAACAAAAAAGGACTTCTGATTCAGGGTCCCAGAGTATGGATATAAGCTTATATCAGAAAGGCAGAAGCGAATCTTTTCCCACAATCTGCACTTCACAAGCCAAACTGAACAGGAGCAGAAATACACTGCCATTTGACGACCCCTGTTCTAGAAGGTGAGAACTTAACCACTTGCCGCCCGCCCATCGTCAAATGACGACAGAGTGGTGCGGCTCTCATTCTGGGACAACGTCATATGGCGGCGCCCCAGAACGGCCGCTCTCGCACGCCCGCTGGGGCGTGCAGCGCAGCGATCGGGCCGCGCCATTTTCCTAGGATACGGCGCAACCCTGATCTTGGTAAAGAGTCAATGATGTGGCTCTTTACCCATGTGATCGGCTGTGTCCAATCACAGCCAGTCACATGTCAATGCGGAAGTGCCATTCATCTGCCCCCCTTGTCAGAGTGTGTGGCGAGGAGAGCCGATCAGAGGCCCCCTCTTCAGAGGGAAGTCCAGGAAAGGTAAGAAGGGCACTGATCATCAGTGCCCTGATTACAGTAAAGTACAACATAGTAAAAAACAGTGCCCAATCAATGCCCATCAGTGACACCAATCAGTGCCCACAGTGACCTCAATCAGTGCCCATTATTGACGCCAGTCAGTGCTCATATAAGTGCCTCATCTGTGCTGCCCATCAGTGCCCATCAGTGTCGTCTGTCAGTGCCCATCAGTGCCGTCCGTCAGTGTCCATCAGTGCCGCCCACCAGTGCCGCCTATCAATGCCCATCAGTGCCATCTATCAGTGCCGCATATTAGTGCCCATCAGTGCGGCATATTCATGCCCTGATTACAGTAAAGTACAACATAGTAAAAAAAAACAGTGCCAAATCAATGCCCATCAGTGACACACAACAGTGCCCAATCGATGCCCTTCAGTGACACCAGTCAGTTCCCACAGTGACCTCAATCAGTGCCCATTAGTGATGCCAGTCAGTGCCTATCAGTGCCTGCTCATCTGTGCTGCCCATCAGTGCCGCCCGTCAGTGCCCATCAGTGCCGCCCATCAGTGCCACCTATCAGTGCCCATCAGTGCAGCAAATTGGTGCCTCCTCATCAGTGCCGCCTATCAGTTCCCATCAGTGCCACCTCATCAGTGCACATCAGTGAAGGAGAAAAATTACTTATTTACAAAATTTACTGACAGAAATGATGAAAAACGTTTTTTTTTTTCAAAATTTTCTGTCTTTTTTTCTTTTTTTAATAAAAAAAAAAAACCCCAAAGTAAAATAATGTTCTTGTACAAAGACAAAGCAGGTTTATAAAACCAATTGAACCTGAGATGTCATTATTCGTTATATCTCACAGTGTATGCATCCCTAGGTATGGTTCAAGAAGACATTCTCATCATATCTCTTCCCTGGGGCTTTAAATTAAACTCCCTCCAAGGGGACAAACAAAGTGGTTGAGTTCCCACTTTAAGTTAATAGCCTATCAAGAATTAGGTCCAATGGAGCCAAGCCTGGGGTAGCTAGCCAGTATCCCCAGATCTTATTGAACCGGGTTGGGTTGCCTCTATGCTGATATATCAAGCGCTCATATCTCAAAGTTAATCCCATGTTGGCTAATCACATCTCTAAAATTGGGGAGGTTTGAGAGATCCAATGTTGTAAGATCAGTTTTCGAGCTTGGAACAGTGCTCTGGACACCACGTCTCTGACATTTATGTCCGTTATAACCTCATCCAGTATACCCAATAAGCAAGGTTTAGGGTCAAGAGAGATGGTTACTTGAAAAGTATTGTTAATGGTGTTTACTATGTCAGTCCAAAAGTGGTGGAACTTTTGGCACCGCTAAAGGAGATGTATCAGGTCCCCCTTAGCTCCCTTGCATCTCATACACAATGGATCTGGGCGGAGAAGGAGTAAACAATTGAAGTGGGGTATGATAAACCCGCAATAATATATATAGTTGGGAAAGTCTTTGAGTTACATTTAAAGAGCGACCGTGGACAGATTCCAGGGCCTTCGACCACTGATCCCCATCTATATCACCCACATCCTCCACCCATTTTTCCATAGGGAAAATTCTCCAGGTACTCTGGCAGCAGCATTGCATAGCACCTGGGGATGAACCCTTTAGTGGATGTGGATTACTGCATTGTTTTGAAAAGAGGAGTGGAAGATAACACCACCTGCTCTAAGGTTGCTTGCGCTTTAATGGTTTGCCGAAATTGAAGGTAGGGGAAGTACATTTTATTTGAGAGAGAGAGGGAGGGTGAGAGAGAGAGATAGAGAGAGATAGAGAGAGAGAGGGAGGGAGGGTGAGAGGGAGGGAGAGGGAGAGAGGGAGGGAGAGGGAGAGAGGGAGGGAGAGGGAGGGGGAGAGAGAGGGAGGGAGGGTGAGAGGGAGGGAGGGGGAGAGGAGGGGAGATGGAGGGGGAGGGTGAGAGGGAGGGAGGGGAGGGGGAGAGAATGGGAGGGAGGGTGAGAGGGAGGGAGAGAGAGGGAGGGGGAGATAGAGAGAGAGAGAGGGAGGGGGAGAGAGAGGGAGGTAGGGTGAGAGGGAGAGAGAGGGAGGGAAGGGGAGAAGGGGGAGGGGAGAGAGGGGGTGAAAGAGAGAGAGAGGGGGGTGGGTAAGAGAGAGAGGGGGTGGAAGAGAGAGAGAGAGGGATGGAAGAGAGAGAGGGGGGTGGAAGAGAGAGAGAGAGAGGGGGGGTGGAAGAGAGAGAGAGGGAGTGGAAGAGAGAGAGGGGGGTGTAAAAGAGAGAGGGGGTTGGAAAAGAGAGGGGGTTGGAAGAGAGAGAGGGGATGGAGGAGAGAGAGGGGATGGAGGAGAGAGAGGGGGTGGAAGAGAGAGAGGGGGTGGGAGAGAGAGAGAGAGGGGTGGGAGAGAGAGTGAGAGAGAGAGGGGGGGTTGGAGACAGAGAGAGGGGGCTGGAAGAGCGAGAGTCCCTCCTGGGCCCCCCTGTCTGTGGGTAGGTGTGTGTGTGATGCACCTACCTCCCGCCGTCTTCGTCCTCTAGGCCCTCAGTCAGCCTGTCTTCCTTCTTGTTGAGGACAGTGACAGCTGGCAGCGGAGGTTGGTGAAAGAGTGCAGGCTCTGACTGGGAGGTTGCGGCCTGCTGGGGATGCTGCACCCACTGCTGTTCGGGTCAGGACGGCGGCGGTGAGGTCTTCTCCCACCCCCTCCCGAGTCCCGGGCTTTTCCAAGGTGCCGCAGCAGTGGAAATGGCTCAACCTAAGGGACAGCCACTTTTGGCCCCAAGAAGCGTCCTCGGCGCGCGGAGGAGGACTTTAAATCCTCCTCTTTCAATGCTGGGCAGGGAGGGAGCACTGGTTGCTAGATGCCAGGCGGCTCTAGCAACCAGTCAGTACTAGTTATTTGAGGGCAGAGTCGGAGCCAGCGCTAAGGCGTCCGCTTAGTCCACCCCTGTCCCCTGCATTCTGCTCCGTGACACCCCCCCATGTGTGGCACCCGGGGTGGACCAACTCCCCCCCCTCCTGCAGTGCGTTATTAGGTGCAGGCAAATTAGGTGGCTGCGAGGCCCCCGTGAGTGCAAAGCCTTAGGCAACCACCTAATTTGCCTAATTAGAGAGCCGCCTCTGCTGGGGATCAAGAGCTCCATTCAGCGGCAATAGGGCTGACTTGGTCCAGTTGATAGTCAAGCCTGAATAAATGCCAAATTTAGTGACTATGTCCATTACAGCTTGCAAAGAGGGGAACTATGTTTCCCATCAAAAGCAGCATGTCATGTTCATACATGATTTTTTCATGGAGTGCACCATATTTAAAGCCCTCAACCAGAGAGCTGGTCCTAATTTTAGCCGCCAGGGGTTCTATTGCAAGGGCAAATAGGAGGGGGGAGAGAGGGCACCCTTGCCTATTACCCCTACCCAGTCCTGTCAACCTCCCAGATAGCAGCCTGGGAATTATGATACAATAAACGGACCCATGCAATAAATTGTTCTCCGAAACCAAATCTTTTCAGCGCTGCCCACAAATAGCACCACTCCACACTATCAAAGGCTTTGTTTGCGTCCAGCGACAAAAGCGCCCTCGCCCCTCATTTATCAGCTGGTGTTTGCATACTTATATAAAGTCATCTGAGGTTGAAAGCAGTGGATTTGTTAGACATGAAGCCAGCTTGGTCTGCATGAACGATATCAGCAATTACTTTTTTTTAAGCCTCTGAGCCAGTACTTTAGCCAACATTTTTATGTCAGCTCGTAACAAGGAAATAGGTTTATAGAAATTAGGCTACATAGCTGGCTTATCAGGCTTTAAAAGCCCTAAAATGATCGATAAGATTGGTCACTGGCACTGCAAACCCCCCACACAGCAAAATCGATGTAGAACACTGACCCTGCCTATTCTCCAGCCTCGCCCTAAAATGCCCTAATATCTCGCCCTGCCTGCACTCCGACCTGACCCTGAATTCTTTTCGGACACAATATAATTTTTCACTGTCTGTCCCTAATCAGCAGCCAGCACGTATGATGTGTGCTCTGTCCCTAATCTACAGCAGAATGACGCGGCGCGCTGGGGCTCTCGAACTTATAAAAACATGGTCACATGCTTCAGATGGCCAATCACAGCTACTAATACATTAGTAGGCATGGCTGGGATGGCTTAAGGCACACCAGTTAAACGCTTGTTGATTGGCTGTTGAAAGCCCGCCATTAAAAGCGCGCCATTACATACAAACCCGGAAATAAAATGACCGAACACGGATTTTAAACCCGAACATACAGTAAAGTTTTCGGGTCCGTGTTCGGGTAACAAAAATCCAATTATTTGGTACGAACACGAATAATACAGTCCGTGTTCGCTCAACACTATCCCTAAGGCTTTGCTCACAGGGATTACAGTCCCTGTGAGCAAGCCCTTAGGGGTGAAACATGACTGGGTAGTGTGGTGTGTTGGGTGGAGACAGAATGTATGCATTTACATTGGCTTTCTTTTTCTCCAGGGTTACACAATAGAACTGGACAAGCCACAGAGGTGGCCTACACCTTCTACCAATGAAACACCAGGCGTTCGCTGTGGCTCTGGAGGTATACAACATTCTCAGTTTTCAAACTTCATGTGCCAGCCTTAACAGTTCAGATTAGGGGTGTGGACAGCTGGCAAGTGGACTAATTCAGTCACGTCACCACAGTCTGGACAAGGGGAAAGAGATGGTTTTGGTTGAGACCAACAGCCCAAACGGATAAAAGATCCATCACACCTCCCCACCCAAGAGACTGGCATCTGTGGTAATGATTCACCAATGGAGAGGGAGAAGGGACTTCCTGATGGTTGAAAGAAAGGGCGGCCAAAGCCAGTTTTGACAGGTAAGATGAGAGTATAAGCGGGGGGAGGCTGCTGTGCAGCATTCATAGTAAGGAATGGCCCTGAATCTGTGATGTGCACTGTCTTGAGCCCATCACTCTGTGGCGACAATAGCTAGGTAATAAGAGCAGTCGGCAACCTAGGGACCAGGGCAGCTCCCCATGGAGGAGCACCCCACCCACATGTACTGGTCAGCCATAGGAAGCGCTAGAAATAGAAGAGTTTCCAACTCTGGGGAGCTCCATCGTCTTGCGATTTTCCCAACCACGTCTTGGCAATAGCAAGAAACTGTAGATATGGAGTGATCATCCCTAAACCATCAGAGATAGAGACTCACCCTTCAGGCTGGCCGCAGTGTGTAAAATTGGACAAGGTTGCTGTATACACTCATGCATAGAAGTCTGGCTGTGTCCCTGAGCAGCCGTTCTGGTGTGCGTGTGTGTGTGTGTGTGTGGGGGGGGGGGGCTGCCTGTAAATGCAGGCGATGCAGTTTGATCCGGGATGCCTGACAGCAGAGAGGAAGGTACAACTCAATTTTTGCCCACCTCAGACCCCCGGTTGGCAAAAGGAAAAGCATGGGCTCCAGCATCTGTTAAGTAATTTATTCAAGGAGTGGTCTCTTTGCACAGCAATGTCGGTGTGAGACCTCCGGCAAATAGTGGAGCTGTGCCAATCTGTGGGGAAAAGGGCTCCCCCTACAGGATTCCAAAGCAGCAGCAAATAGTGCGAGAAGCCAAGTGAATGGAACTTAGGCCTTACCTCATTGTACAAACCCCATCTCCTGGCACTGTCTAATGGAAGGCAGTATGGTTCTGTGAGGGAAAACTACTCCAGAAGTGTTGCAGACTGATAAACCAGTGTCATGCCCTAGCACTAATAAATGCAAATGTCACAATAAACAGTGCTATCCCTAATGAAAAGGTGGGAGAAAGATGGGGGGGGGGGGCTGGCGAGCGGTGCAAGGCAGATCCAAATGGAAGGCTGCAATTCACCCAGGGGCAATATACTACCTATGCAAGAAACTGATGCACCCCACACAAACATTGAGAATATCCATGGTCCAGTAGGACTCAAACCTAGGACATGTAGGTCTCCTATATCTAGGTAGGGGGATGAAATACCTCCGATCCCATATTGATCTGGGTGACATTGGCCGATACACGACGTTGCGACGCATGGACCTGGTCTGACCATCGTACACTTCTACCATAAGTCTATGCCCTTCAGGCCCCTCTGTATGAGAAAGATTTGCCACAGCTGATCCCCCTATATTAGGGATATGAATGCGCTCAGTGGCAGTGCTAGGGGGACTACCTGAATCTATTATATTAGGCCTGTGATCCAGCACCACAGTTGATTGAAGGTACATTTTAGTTGAATGGAACAAGAAAAAAATCCAAAGAAAAAAAGACTGTAAGAAAATGTTTAGTTGCACCTAGCGTATTGCCCCTGGTGGTGACATCAATGATGGGACTTTTTTTTTATCTCACTGACACCAACGATGGGATCGTTTTTATCCCACTGACACCAACTATGAAATCCCAAATTCCACTGACACTAACTATGGGACTTATTTTTGAAAAACAAAAATTGTGGGGGTGGTCCAAAATGGAACCCTCCCACGGAAAACCAACTAAGGATACTCAAGCAATAAAGTAGTGCAAAAAGGTGAATTTTATTGAGGCACTTATGCCTGTAAAAATAAAGGAAGGAACAAAATATAAGGCAATGGGGAGACACACTGTAATGACACTGTTTAAAAACATATAATAAAAAGTGGCACTAAACACATATGAAAATTGGACTGGAGCATGTCAAATATTAGATGAGAAAATACCAATAAGGTAGCTGAGATTGCTGATACCCCCTCGGGGTGATATGAGGCATTAATTCAGCTATTGGGTAAATAACTCAAAATGACCTAACATTCCGCCAGAAATATGTCGAACAATAAGTGCGGGGTGCCACAACGCCAACGCTGACGCGTTTCACCGACAGGCAGTCGGTTTCTTCAGAGCTAGTAGTGTTGTCCAGGGTGCCCGCCTTTATGTTGGACATAATTGGCTGCAGTGAATTAACCATATCATCACCATTGCGGCGCTTAACCCATTCAGGGGATACCTATAAATAGTATCTCCCCAATGGATAAAAAGCACACATATCTTTAAAAAGGGTGAATGAGCCAATCAAAAAGGGTGATACCGCAGGAAATGTCGGCGTTCATTTTGATAAACAAACAAGGTAAAAATACTGCATAATACATGTACAATTGTACTGTGAACACAAAATGCTTGCCACATGAGGATACCCTCCCCTTACCGGCACATGCAGCAGCAGATCCGAGGTCTTACGGGACTCAAGCAGCTGACCATCATATCCCTTCACTAACTCCCTGTGATCAGTCCTCTGTCCCTCTTACATCTGGAGCCCACAGCCCCCTTACATCTCTCCTTTGAGAGGACTGCACGATCTACAGCTTTTCTTGCTTCATGCATATACCCATACGGGAATACTGTGAGCTATATAGGTGACAGCGGGTTATTTTCTCACAGGAGTACGTTCTTAGATTGTGTCATTGGATGCATCCTTAGAGGTCATCACATACCACCTGGCAATCGTGCCGACTTTATTGTTCGACATATGTCTGGCGGAATGTTAGGTCATTTTGAGTTATTTACCCAATAGCTGAATGAATGCCTCATATCACCCCGAGGGGGTATCAGCAATCTCAGCTACCTTATTGGTATTTTCTCATCTAATATTTGACATGCTCCAGTCCAATTTTCATATGTGTTTAGTGCCACTTTTTATTATATGTTTTTAAACAGTGTCATTACAGTGTGTCTCCCCATTGCCTTATATTTTGTTCCTTCCTTTATTTTTACAGGCATAAGTGCCTCAATAAAATTCACCTTTTTGCACTACTTTATTGCTTGAGTATTGTGACGTGAGACACTTTGGTTGGGGGGCTTGTGGAACCCCAATTGCTTTAGGGAGGTTGGGAGACCCCTTGTCCAGCATCCCCAGTCCCTCTTATGTGTAAATCACCCTGTGTCTATAAGGGGCACAGGGTGACCAAAAACCCTAATCAGGCCAGCTCTGCACTAATCAGACTCTTGCTGGGGGGGGTGTGTTACACTTTAATGCTGTCTATTGTTCTTTGGGATCTCGATGCCGGTGTGTCTGGCCTTGAATGAGATTCCTGAATGTTCAGGTGTTTGTGTCATCTATTGTTTGCCTGCTAGCATTCTGTGCATTCCGCCTAGGCTGATTTAAGTGCTCAGTTAATTGGTATGTTAATGATATCATGGTCAGCCCTACCTCGTTATCGTAGCTATTGTGTGATATTTTGTGTAAATATTTGACTGGCCAATGACCTACTTCTCCAATGTATAAAAGTCTGTGAGTTGGTTTTAATAAAACAGTTCATTCTGGTTTGACCCCAAAACTTGTACTGTCTAGTTCTTGGGGTAACTATAGCCAGAATCACAGATCCCGTGTTCCAGAGCTTAGGAAGCAGGTTACTGGCGGAGATACCCAGTCGTTGGTGTCCGGATTCCGTCACATTGGTGGCAAGCGGTGGGACGCTTCCTGCAGTCTGGGACATCCAAACCTCCACCGGGATCCAAGATCGGGATAGCAGACTTTGGTGGCTACAACGGAGATATGGACCTGGCATCAGAGTTTGAGGGGGTGCTGCGGATCGCCCTTTCAGTATACCCCAGGACGGTCTCTGCGGATCAATACCTGGAGCTCAGGCAGCAGATTCGGGTGGGGCTCTGGCTTGGAGCCCTCCAGCTTGCTGGTATATACCAGGGAAAGTGCTTTCCAACCCCAGGGGAACAGGCCAGTGATCAACGGAAGTTGCGGATGGCATTCCTGGGAGAGCGGCCCCAGGAGCAATGGGTATCCGAGTTGAACAGGCTGGTCCAGCAGGAGATAGAGCTGGACAATCAGTATCGGGCTCTGCAATGGCACGCAGAGCAGAAATATTTAGGAGAGACATCAGAATGCTCTCCGGAGGGATATGACTTTGGTGGCCCTGGATTGCTGTGGGAGAGCCTTACAGATGTCTTTGTGTTTGGGGATGAAGGGGAACCTACCCTTGAGAACCTGCGAGAATACAGAGAGGCTATGCTCCGTCTCACAGGGGTCTCAGAGCTTGAACCTGATCTAGAACACTTGGTAAGGAAAGAACAGCATCTGGAAAGGGCATACAGGAAACTGCTAGGACACGTTCAGCAGCATGCCTATGAGTCGGCAGTGGAAACTCCGGAGATTGCTGTTCCCAAAGCTAAAGTGCTGACAACAGGGCAGAGCTCTGCTAGCCTCTGCCCAGCACCAGTAACATCTTCTGGATTCCACAGAAAGGAGATGGTGAACCTCGATCCCCAGACACCACCAGAGACTGGGGATTTAATAGACTTTTCTATTGAGGAGGAACAACCCGGTGAGACTCCTGCAGAATAGCTCACTTCAGAGCATGGCGCTGTGGACCCCTGCATACAACAATCGGTGGCCCTGAAGGATGTGTGCAAGGTCACCGATGTTTCAATTTACTTCACAGTGGAAAAGCTGGAAGCTGGGCAGAACGCTACTGGCCACTGCCCACAACAGTCTCTCCTTGGTTGGAGAGACAGTACAGACTGGGGGTACTGTGAAGACCCACCGATGGCTGGTGGAGATGGGACCGCGGTCTCTGCACCAGACCTACAGGGATGGTGGACGGCCGGTCCAGATCCCCCACCTACCCCGCAGGAATACAAGGAGGAGGAGGTAAGTGATCCCTCCTCTCTACAGCAGACCCCCAACCAGGTTCTGGGGGTAGTATTCGCCAACCCCAACCCAGCAGAAGGGCTGGCAACAGAGCAGAGCGCTGCTGGCCTCTGCCCCCAACTAATAGAAGATGGATTCTCTGTGGTAGTGGATGAGACTTTGGTTCCCACTTACACAACCCCAGAAAAAGGTCTGGCATTGGGACAGGAGGATGTCAGCCTTGTTGTGCAATCACTGGTGGATTTTCATACAGAAAAAGTATATGAGACTACAGTCTCCACCTGCATACCCCAGGGATACTGGGCAGTCGGTCCAGATCCCCAACAGCATGATGGAGTGATCCCAGTCACCCTGTCTTCTCTCCAGCGGCTAAATGGACTCCAGGGAGAAGGACCAGTCCACACTTCTCCCCAGCAGGGGTTTTGTTCTACAAGAGAGGCAGAGGTTGGCTGGGTGAGTAACGATCTGTTCCGGACAATTTGTTTGGGGTACTGTGTGGGTGCAGACATTGGGGGACTGGAACTACGGACTAACTTCAAAGTCAACCCGTTTGGGGTCTCCTTCTGTGTTAGTCTCCTGCCGAAAGGGGAGATATGTGACGTGAGACACTTTGGTTGGGGGGCTTGTGGAACCCCAATTGCTTTAGGGAGGTTGGGAGACCCCTTGTCCAGCATCCCCAGTCCCTCTTATGTGTAAATCACCCTGTGTCTATAAGGGGCACAGGGTGACCAAAAACCCTAATCAGGCCAGCTCTGCACTAATCAGACTCTTGCTGGGG
The DNA here is from genome assembly GCF_965119305.1 of Pelophylax lessonae. Classification (NCBI taxonomy): domain Eukaryota; kingdom Metazoa; phylum Chordata; class Amphibia; order Anura; family Ranidae; genus Pelophylax; species Pelophylax lessonae. Next base: position 43,239,329 of record NC_138770.1, read on the forward strand.
GGGGTGTGTTACACTTTAATGCTGTCTATTGTTCTTTGGGATCTCGATGCCGGTGTGTCTGGCCTTGAATGAGATTCCTGAATGTTCAGGTGTTTGTGTCATCTATTGTTTGCCTGCTAGCATTCTGTGCATTCCGCCTAGGCTGATTTAAGTGCTCAGTTAATTGGTATGTTAATGATATCATGGTCAGCCCTACCTCGTTATCGTAGCTATTGTGTGATATTTTGTGTAAATATTTGACTGGCCAATGACCTACTTCTCCAATGTATAAAAGTCTGTGAGTTGGTTTTAATAAAACAGTTCATTCTGGTTTGACCCCAAAACTTGTACTGTCTAGTTCTTGGGGTAACTATAGCCAGAATCACGGATCCCGTGTTCCAGAGCTTAGGAAGCAGGTTACTGGCGGAGATACCCAGTCGTTGGTGTCCGGATTCCGTCACAAGTATCCTTAGTTGGTTTTCCGTGGGAGGGTTCCATTTTGGACCACCCCCACAATTTTTGTTTTTCAATTTTGTATCCCTTACCCAACGGCTACTCAATGCTTTTCTCTAGCCCATAAGTTGTGTCACCATACACAATACTGTGTGGCTAGGTATATCATTTGCTCCGACATCTCTGAGGCCCATTACGGATTACCACAAACCCCGTTTATTTTTTTATGGGACTTATTTTTACCTCACTGACACCAACAATGGGATCTATTTTATCTCATTGACAGCAAAAATGGGATTTATTTTATTTCACTGACATAACGATGGGGCTTATTTTATCTCAGTAACACCAAGGCTTTTTTTTATTGAACTGACAACTGCTATTATCTCAATGTCACCAAGAATTGGATCTATTCTACCTTACTGATGCCAATGATAGGACCTAGTTTATCCACCTGGGAGACCTCACCATTCTGTTTACTCTTAGTGGCGGGGCCTCGGGAGATGTCATTCACAGGAAGCGTGTGAAAGGAGTGGGTGATTGGTGGGTTGTATCCATTTGGCAGCATCAGACGTCCTTCATCCTGATTGATGTGGATCATAGCTGGATGATTTGATTGATAATGGATGTGATGGAATCCGGACACCCTGACTGGGCATCTCCGCCAAGAATATGCTTCCTAAGCTCTGGAACCCGAGATCCGTGAATCTGGCTATAGTTACCCCAAGAACTCGACAGTACAAGTTTTGGAGTCAAACCAGAATCAAACTGTTTATTCAAACACATGCACAAAGAGATATACACTCTGACAACCCCTCCCCCTTAGAACCAATACACACAAACATACACATCCCATAATAAACTTACTCAAGGCAGACAGGAACAATAGAAAAATGGAATGCAGGTATTCAACAATAACAAACCCCCACCCCACTAGCAAGGCTCTATGAAGCACTTTTGCAATATCCTAGCAATCTGCAATATATCTTTATATATTTCTTGAGGGACACTGTTCAGAAATATTACAGTCCCAAGTGAAAGAGCCCCATCACTCCCCCAACACAAGCCACACATATAGAACCCAGGATAACCGGGGTAACACGAAAGGCTGAGTCCAGTGTGGTTGTACAGCGAGTCTGATTAGTGCAGACCCGACTGGGGTTCTTGATCACCCTGTGCCCCTAATAGACACAGGGTGACTTACACATAAGAGGTGCTGGGGAAGCTGGACAAGTAGTCTCCCAACAGCAATCAACTAAAGTGACTCATGTCACATATCTCCCCTTTCGGCAGGAGACTAACACAGAAGGAGACCCCAAACGGTTGACTTCGAAGTTATTCCGTAGTTCCAGTTCCCCCAATGCCTACACCCACACAGTACCCGCAACAAATTGTCCAGAACAGATCGTTACTTACCCAGCCAACCTCTGCCTCTCTCGTAGAACACAACCCCTGCTGGGGAGAAGTGTGGACTGGTCCTTCTCCCTGGAGTCCATTTAGCCGCTGGAGAGAAGACAGGGTGGCTGGGCTCACTCCATCATGCTGTTGGGGATCTGGGCCGACTACCCAGAATCCCTGGGATATCCAGGTGGAGACTGTAGTCTCATACACTTTATCTCTATGAAAATCCACCAGTGCTTGTAGAACAAGGCTGACATCCTCCTGTCCCAATGCCTTTTTCTAGGGTTGTGTAAGTGGAAACCGAAGTTCCATCCACTACCACAGGGAATCCATCTTCTATTAGTTGGGGGCAGAGGCCAGCAGCATTCTGCCTTGTTGCCAGCTCTTCTGCTGGATTGCTGTCAGTGAATACCGCAGTCACATCCACTGATATCAGCTCAAGCTGCAGTTGTGAGGTGCCGATTGCATTCTCACCCAGGAGCTCCTGCGGAGTTGATTGTTGTGGGCAGAGGCCAGTAGCGTTCTGCCCAGCTGCTCCACTGGGCAGTAAAGTGAAACATCGGTGGCCTTGCACAAATCCTTCAGGGCCGCCGATTGTTGTATGTAGGGGTCCACAGCGCCATGCTCCGAAGTAAGCTCTTCTGCAGGAGGCTCACCGGGTTGTTCCTCCTCAACAGAAAAGTCTATTAAATCCCCAGTCTCTGGTGGTGTCTGGGGATCGAAATTCCCCATCTCTTGTCTATGGAATCCAGAAGATGTTACTGGTGCTGGGCAGAGGCTAGCAGAGTTCTGCCCTGTTGTCAGCACTTCAGCTTTGGGAACAGCAATCTCCGGAGTTTCCACTGCCGACTCAAAGGCATGCTGCTGAACGTGTTCTAGCAGTTTCCTGTATGCCCTTTCCAGATGCTTTTCTTTCCTTAGCATGTGTTCTAGATCAGGTTCAAGCTCTGAGACCCCTGTGAGAGGGAGCATACCCTGTCTGTATTCTCGCAGGTCCTCAAGGGTAGGTTCCCCTTCATCACCAAACACAAACGCATCTGTAAGGCTCTCCCACAGCAATCCAGGGCCACCAAAGTCATATCCCTCCGGAGAGCATTCTGATGTCTCTCTCTTAAATATTTATGCTCTGCATGCCATTGCAGAGCCTGATACTGATTGTCCAACTCGGATACCCATAGCTCCTGGGGCCGCACTCCCAGGAATGCCATCCGCAACTCCCGTTGGTCACTGGCCCGTTGCCCAGGGGTTGGAAAGCACTTGCCCTGGTATATACCAGCAAGCTGGAGGGCTCCAAGCCAGAGCTCCACCCGTATATGCTGCCTTAGCTCCGGGTATTGATCCGCAGATACTGTCCTGTGGTATACTGAAAGGGCCATCCACAGCACCCCCTCGAACTCTAATGCCAGGTCCATATCTCCGTTGGGTCGACCAAAGTCTGCTATCCCGATCTTGGATCCCGGTGGAGGTTTGGATGTCCCAGACTGCAGGAAGCATCCCACCGCTTGCCACCAATGTGATGGAATCCGGACACCCTGACTGGGTATCTCTGCCAAGAACCTGCTTCCTAAGCTCTGGAACCCCAGATCCGTGAATCTGGCTATAGTTACCCCAAGAACTCGACAGTACAAGTTTTGGAGTCAAACCAGAACCAAACTGTTTATTCAAACACATGCACAAAGAGTGTATATCTGACAACTCCTCCCCCTTAGAACCAATACACACAAACATACACATCCCATAATAAACTTACTCAAGGCAGACAGGAACAATAGAACAATGGAATGCAGGTATTCAATAACAAACCCCCACCCCACTAGCAAGGCTCTATGAAACACTTTTGCAATACCCTAGCAATCTGCAATATATCTTTATATATTTCCTGAGGGACACTGTTCAGAAATATTACAGTCCCAAGTGAAAGAGCCCCATCACTCCCCCAACACAAACCACACATATAGAACCCAGGATAACCGGGGTAACACGAAAGGCTGAGTCCAGTGTGGTTGTACAGCGAGTCTGATTAGTGCAGACCCGACTGGGGTCCTTGGTCACCCTGTGCCCTTAATAGACACAGGGGGACTTACACATAAGAGGTGCTGGGGAAGCTGGACAAGTAGTCTCTCAACCTCCCAGAAGCAATCTGGGTTCCACAAGCCCCCCAACCAAAGTGACTCACGTCACAATGGATTTACATCTTGAGACATTTTTATTTATTTATTATTAAACAGTGAAAAAGTTTCAGTATGTATATTTCCTGTTTTTTTTTTTTTTCATAAACGAGTAAGGATCTGTCTTTTAGTCATCCACATTTGGGCGGCTCACAAAACAACCAGGCAAGGGTTGCGGGGAGTTGGACCTTGCGGGGATAAGTGCCCTTATCCCCATGAGGACAAAATGCTTTGCCAGGGGAATTCCCTCTGCCATGGTACCCCCCATGCTGAGGATGGCATATAGCTTGGTATGGTTTGGGGCTGTGCACTCACCCTGCACCCCTTTCCTGGGTTTATGATATAATAAAGGTTTGGTATGTATAGTATTTTATTGAAGATCATGTGTGTTTGTTTGTGTAGAATTCCTCCTTGAAATCCATACCAGATTTGAAAGGACTGGTATGGATTTTGGGTGGAGCTGGGACATTTTATTCTTATTTATTTATTTTTTTGGTCAGATAAATATTCAAAAACCCAGTAGCTCTATTTCTGGAAGCTTCTTCCAGTGGCAGGCAGGAGCAATCAGCCACCAGGCTTGGGTAAACCTGACCAGACCCAGACAATAAATTGCTGCTCAACTGAGTATAAAAACTACATTTAACCAGGCTAGGGCAGAGCACTACATAATATCCCAGAGAAAGACCATCCTGGCCAGAGAGGTTATGTGTTAATGATGTCCTCAACTGAGAAAGGTGCATTCAGCATGAACCTAATAGATAGCAGCAGGGATGGGGAGAAATATAAGAGTAAAAAAAGGTACATTTTTTGAGGCAAGAATACCTACTTGAATATAACTTTTTAACCAGTGTTTAGTGCCATCTCAGGCCAACTAGAATTAGAGATTATGGGAACAAAATTATCTAAGAGATCTTCAGGATTGTGAGGACACCATGGTACATGACTGAGGGCACTGGTATTCTAAACCTCATAAGTCTCTGTGGGGTACTGAGAACGCTGAGAGCACTGATGGTACTGAGAGCTCTGATAGTTCTGATTGCACTGGGATTAGTGGGAGCACTGGGAGTGCTGAGAGAACTGCGAGTATTGAGAGCACTAGGAGTACTGAGCATACTGAGAGCACTGGTGATACTTAGTGCACTGGAAGTACTGAGAGCACTGGTGATACTGAGAGCACTGGGAATACTGAGAGAAATTAGGGTACTGAGTGCACTGGGAGTATTGAGAGCACTGATGGCAGGGGCGGACTGGCCTGGGGGGAAAGGTGGCAATTTCCCCCTGGGCCGCCTGGATTCCCTGTAAATGGGCCGCTGTGCTGGCAGCTCAGAGCTGCACATGTCAGGTACTGGAGATGATCGTGTGCTAGTGCTACTGCTCGGGCGGCTCCAGCGCGGGGTTAACAGAGTGGAGGAGCAGTGACAGAACGCCTCTCTCACTCACTGCAGCTATGAGCCAGCGATGTGTGCTGTGGAAGGGCTGAGAGTGTTGTATCCCTGCACAGAGCACAGCCCTTCCCCCCTCCTCTACACAAATAGGAGAACAGATCTGCTCTGTCTCCTCCCGCCCCTCTCTCCCTGTGCACGCTGGAAACTACGGATCCTAAACATGAGGCATCCGACAGTCACATCCTAAACATGAATCTGCTGACTGAGCCAGTGAGGCTGCTGCTGGGACTGTACAAGTGAGTGAGCTGTGACCACACTCTCCCCTCTTTACTCTTTCTTCCCACTCCATCTCTACAGAATACCTCTCCCCCAGCCTTGTTTAACCACTTGCCTACTGGACACTGTCACCCCCTTCCTGCCCAGGCCAATTTTCAGCTTTCAGCGCTGTCCCTCTTGGAATGAAAATTGCGCGGTCATGCTACACTGTACCTATATGACATTTTTATCATTTTTTTCCCCACACACAATTCAAGCTTTCTGTTGGTGATGTTTGCTTAAAAAAAAAAAAATACCCAAAAAATGTTTTTAACCACTTGCCAACCAGCCGCCACATTTATACGGTGGCAGGTCAGCAGGTTACCACGTACGGCGGTCCACAGGAGCGATCCTGGGGACATGCACCCACTTGCCAGCAGAGTAGCCAATCCACGGGGGCCAGCAGCCACAATTGCCACCAGGCGCCCGCAATCACTCCCCTTGGAGAGAGAACGGCGGTCTGCTGTTGTAACACGGCAGACCGTTGTTCTCTCAGAAATCAATACAGGGCTCCTATGTTCCCCCTATTTAGGAACACAGGTCTCTGTGTTCATTTCACAATACCATCCCCTCTAACAGTTAGAAAACACCCCCTAGGCTCACACTAAACCCTTTGATCGCCCCAGGGTTAACCCCTTCCCTGCCAGTGTCATTATTACAGTAACAGTGCATATTTTTAGCACTGATTACTGTAGTAATGTCACTGGTCCCCCCAAAAGTGTCAAAAATGTCAGTTAGGAGTCCGATCTGTCCGCCGCAATGTCGCAGTCCCGCTAAAAATTGCTGATCGCCGCCATGAATAGTAAAAAAATTAAAACAAATAAAAATGACATAAATATTTCCCCTAGTTTGTAGACATGATAACTTTTGCGTAAATCAATCAAAATACGCTAATTGTGATTTTTTTTTACCAAAAATATGTAGCAGAATAGAAATTGGCCTAAAATTATGAAAAATTTTGATTTTAATTTTTTTTTTTATTGGGAATTTTATATAGCAGAAAGTGAAAAATATACATTTTTATTTATTTTTTTTTTGCAGAATTGTTGCTCTTTTTTTGTTTATAGCACAAAAAAATGTATTTGGGTACAGCATTGCACGACCGCGCAATCGTCAGTTAAAGTAACACAGTACCGAATTGCAAAAAATGGCCTGGTCCTTAAGGGGGCAAAACCTTCCTGTCCAGAAGTGGATAAAATGTTTTTCTAGGTAGCACTGATGTGGAGGCACTAATATGCCGCACTGATGGGCACTGATAAGTAGCACTGATGTGGAGGCATTAATATACCGCACTGATAGGTGGCACTTATGTGGAGGCACTAATATGCTGCACTGATGGGCGGCACTGATAAGGAGTACTAGCAAGACACTGTGTTGCTCCAGGACAAAAAGCCTCCGTTCAAAGTTCAGCCTCAGAAAGGAAATTCAGGTGCACGCCCTGGTTGCAACAGAAGCATGTGGAAGAAATGGACTGGATGATGGCACTTCAAAAATTAGTCCTTTATTGAAGAAGAAAAAGATACAAAAATACATGAAGGATGATCATACCATAGCGGAGATGACACTGGCAGCTAATGCATTTCACACCCAAGCTGGTGCTTAGTCATAGCATGATTGGAGTGCCGCCATCCAGTCCATTTCTTCCACATGATAAGCAGTACTGTTTTGCACTGATGCAATGATGGGCAGCACTGATGGGCACTGAAAGGCAGCACTGATTGGTGTCACTGATAGACACAGACTGGCGTCACCTGCTGGGCAATGCTGAGGCTGCACTGTAATGCTGTGCTCTGATTACCTGTACAGGTCTCCCCTGCGAGGAGATGCCGCTGATCTGGCTCTCCACATTTACATGTGATCGGCTGTGATTGGACACAGCCAATCACATGTGTAATGAGCTGCTGCATCGGCTCTTTAACAAGATCGGGGTCATGCCATGTCATATTTGTCTTGCTTCATAACATCAATACCCAATATAAAACCAGGTGGGCACGGATGGAGAGCTGATTCAGTGGTTCAACGGGCCACTTGACTAGACTTGCCCTCCAGGCCTAAGGCTGCCAGCCCTCCCCTGACTGATGGTACTGGTAGAACTGGGGGTACTGAGGACACTGATGGTACTGATTGCACTGATGGTCTGAGAGCACTAATGATACTGAGAGCACTGGTGGTACTGATAAAGATGGGAGTACAGAGAGCACTGGTGATACTGAGAGTACTTAGGGTACTGAGAGCACTGGGAATACTGAAAGCATATACGGTACTTGGTGCACTGGGAGTACTGAGAACACTGATGGTAATGATTGCACTGGGAGTACTGAGAGCACTAATGATACTAAGAGAACTGGTGGTACTGATAGCGATGGGAGTACGGAGAGCATTGGTTATACTGAGAGTACTTAGGGTACTAAGAGCACTAGGAGTACTGGGAGCACTGGAAGTACAGATGGTACTGAGAGCACTAGTGACACTGAGAGCACTGGAAGTATTAAGAGCGCTGATGATACTGATAGCACTGGGAGTACTGAGAGCACTAGTGATCCTGAGAGCACTGGGAGTACTGAGAGCACTGGAAGTACTGGGGGGTACTGAGAGCACTGAGAACACTGGGAGTATTAGGAGCACTAATGCTACTGATAGCACTGGGAGTACTAAGAGCACTGGAATTACTGAGAGCACTGGGAGTACGGATGGTACTGAAAGCACTAGTGACACAGAGCACTGTAAGTATTAAGAGTGCTGATGATACTGAGAGCACTAGTGATCCCGAGAGCACTGGGAATACTGAGATCACTTAGGGTACTAGGAGCATGGGGGGTACTTGGTGCACTGGGAGTATTGAAAGCACTGGGATGTAACGCTCATGCGTTTTTTGTTAGTGAATGGATTTGCAGCTGCAGAATTATTACACTCAGTAGTCATGTAGAGAATGTGTTGAACAACATATCCAACTCTCAGAACTTCATCACTGTGTACAGCCTGTTATGCAAATATACATACACTCAATATGATGTTCCTGGAGTGATAGAATGTATATGATAGAATAGAGGTGAGAGACAGGCAATAGAATGGTGAGCACTTAGTAGTAGTATTCAGGAGAGTGGTAGGTGATGATAGTATGCAGATAGGTTTTAGCAATCATGTATAGTAACAGGTGGTAGGGGACAGCAGATGAAGTATGCAAGAGAGAGTAACCTAGTGCAATGATAGGTGATGGTAGTCCCAAGAGCTAGCAATCTATGCAGATGATAGAAATAGCTTAGATAGTAATAGTCTCTTTAGTATGCAGTAGTAGATAGTGAAAGTTAGGTTGAGGAAGGAATCCCCTGCGGGGTACTTATCACTAGATGGGTTAGTAGTAGCAAGGTCCAAGAGTAATGGAGTAATCCGGTAGCGAGATACTGGATCGGTAGCGAGGTTCCGGTCTTGTTCAGGCAAGGGGAATAGCTTGAAGCTCCGGCAGCATTGGACAAGACAAGGCAACATGCGGTTTGAACGAGCAATGAGTGAGAGAAAGCCGGCGATTGAAATAGCCGCTCATAGCGGCGCCCGGCGATGACGTCATTGCCCTTAAAGGTGTATGCGTTCCATTTGGATAGCAAGATGGGACGCAATATTAAGAGAGAAATGTGGAAATAAGGGTACCAGAACATTACATGGGAATACTGAGAGCATTAGAGTACTGGTTGTACTGAGAGCACTGAAAATACTGAAAGCACCTAGGGTACCGAGAGCACTGGTGGTACTTGGTGCACTGGGAGTACTAAGAGCACTGGGAATACTGAAAGAACTTAGGGTACTAAGATCACTTGGGGTACTTGATTGTCATGGTCTTACCTTCTTGCTGTTCTCCTTCGTTTGACATGTGCTGGCGGCCATCTTGGTTTCTGGGTTTCTTGTAGCCTCCCACCCTGCGGCTCCTCCTTCCCACTGGGAGGAGCTGGATGCCTAGCTCATATATATAGGAGGTCTGTGGCTTCAGTTCCTTGCTTGGTCCTCCTGTGTTCACATGCTTCTAAGACTGCTGCTGCTTCTGGTCCCTGATCCTGGCTTCGTCTGACTACCCTGCTGGTTCCTGATCCTGGCTTCGTCTGACTACCCTGCTGGTTCCTGATCCTGGCTTCGTCTGACTACCCTGCTGGTTCTTGATCCTGGCTTCGTCTGACTACCCTGCTGGTTCCTGATCCTGGCTTCGTCTGACTACCCTCCTGGTTCCTGACCTCTGGCTTCGCAAGGACTCTGCCTCGGTTTCGCCATCCGTTTGGACTTTTGCTTTACAGCTTGATTTTCAATAAAGCCTTCTTATTTTCACTTATCTGTTGTTGTACGTCTGGTTCATGGTTCCGTGACATTAGGACCAAGCCATGAATTCTGACGGTACAGGGCCATCCTCGCTACCCACGCTGGTTGCCAGACTTGATCAGCAGGATCACCTGTTGGGTCGGTTCGCCGTGGCGTTGCAAACCCTGCTTGAACGCACGGCTCATTTCGCTCCCGTTGCCGATGGGTCGGTTGTCGCTCCTGGGCCCGCTCCTACTGCCGCTCCGGTTGTTGCGCCAGAGTCTACCCCGACACCTGTTGTTGCGCCTGCGGTGTTTCGGGGTATGACCGGTTCTGCCCCCCTTCCACAGCGCTTTGGGGGAGAGCCAACTCAGTGCAGAGGTTTCCTTAACCAGGTGGGCATTTATTTCGAGTTGCTGCCACATGCCTTTCCTACTGAGAGATCAAAGGTGGGCTTCTTAATTTTGCTGCTCTCGGACAAGGCCTTGGCCTGGGCCAGCCCTTTATGGGAGAACAACAATCCGGTGGTTGCCGAGTTTTCCGGTTTTGTTGCTTCTCTTCGGAGGGTATTCGATGTGCCGGCTCGTGCTGCCTCTGCTGCGAAGCTCCTTATGTCCATCAGACAGGGTTCACGATCCGTAGCTGAATACGCCATTGAGTTTCGTACCCTGGCAGCAGAGGTGGGCTGGAATAATGAGGCTCTGGTCGCTGCTTTCTCTCATGGTCTCTCGGATGCCTTGAAGGATGAGGTTGCAGCTAAGGACCTACCAGTGGAGCTCGAGTCTCTTATTTCTTTCTTGATTTTGATTGACACCAGACTCAGGGAGAGACCTTCCTTTAAGGAGAGTCTGCGGAGGCCTCCTAACAGATTGGGGCCTACCTTTGCTGTCCCACCCGTGCCTCCCTCTCCTCCCACGCCTCCTGGGGATGACTTGGCTGGGGGTGAACCCATGCAGCTGGGCTTTGCTCGCCTGTCCGAGGGGGAGAGGGTACTCCGAAGACGCGAGGGTCGATGCATGTACTGTGGTCTCGGTGGGCATTTTCGGTTGGCATGTCCGAACCGTCCGGGAAACGCTCGCACCTGAGATCCTGTCGGGGGCAGATCTTGGGTGGAGTCTCCTCGTCCCCGGTTTCCTGTGTTGACAAACCACTGATCACTGTTGTCCTCTCCTGGGTCGGGGGCTCTGTGACGACCCAGGCGTTGGTGGACTCTGGTGCTGGTGGTTTGTTCATTGTTAGTGTGTTCGCTGCCGCCAATTCCATTCCTCTGCAGGCCCGAGGTTCTCCACTGGCTCTTGAGGCGATAGACGGCAGACCCCTTCTGCCGCCACACGTGACTCATGAGACCCTTCCAGTGGGGATAGCCATTGGTGCCGTTCACAGAGAGTCGGTCTGCTTCCAGGTTATTTCGTCTCCACACTACTCGGTGGTCTTGGGGTACCACTGGCTCCAGAAGCATAATCCGACTTTCGATTGGAGATCGGCCGAGATCCTCTCGTGGTCACCGCAGTGTGGGGCTAGTTGCATCCATGGGCCTGTCAAGTTGCTGTGTACTTCCTCGGACTCTCTGTTGCCTCCTGAATACGAGGAGTACCGGGATGTATTCGATAAGGTGCGCGCGGTTTCCCTACCTCCGCACCGCCCATACGATTGTGCCATCGAGTTACAACCTGGTGCCGTTCCTCCTCGTGGCAAGGTCTATCCACTGTCGGTAGCGGAGAATGAGGCCATGGAGGAGTACGTGAAGGAGGCGCTTTCACGCGGACACATTCGCAAATCCTCGTCCCCGGCAGGGGCTGGATTTTTCTTTGTGAAAAAGAGGGGCGGTGAGTTGAGGCCTTGCATCGATTACAGGGGTCTCAATCGCATCACGATCAAGAACGCTTACCCGATACCCTTGATTTCCGAGCTGTTCGATCGCCTTAAAGGGGCCACGGTCTTTACCAAACTCGACCTGAGGGCGGCATATAACCTTGTAAGGATCAAGGCGGGCGATGAGTGGAAGACCGCGTTTAACACCAGGACCGGTCATTATGAATCCTTGGTTATGCCCTTTGGGTTGTGCAATGCGCCCGCAGTCTTTCAGGAATTCATTAACAATGTTTTCCGTGACCTGTTGCAGCAGTGTGTGGTGGTCTATTTGGATGACATCTTGGTATATTCTGAATCCATGGAGACCCACATTCTGGATGTCAGACGAGTGTTGCAACGGTTACGAGAGAACAAGCTGTTCGGTAAGCTTGAGAAATGCGAATTTCACCGATCCCAGGTAACCTTCTTAGGTTACATCATTTCCGCTGAGGGGTTCTCCATGGATCCTGAGAAGGTTTCGGCTGTCTTACAGTGGCCCCAGCCCAGTGGTCTTCGCTCCCTGCAGCGCTTTTTGGGCTTCGCCAATTATTATCGGAAGTTCATCAGGGACTTTTCCATGCTAGCCAAGCCTCTCACGGATCTGACCAGGAAGGGCAGTAATTCCCAGGTCTGGCCGCTCGAGGCCATCCGAGCTTTTGAGGCTCTAAAGTCTGCCTTTGTGTCGGCTCCGATTCTGTCGCATCCCAACCCTGGGTTGCCCTTTGTCCTCGAGGTGGACGCGTCTGAGACGGGAGTAGGCGCCCTTCTGTCTCAGCGTAGAACACCAGAGGGTCCTCTGCTTCCTTGTGGGTTTTACTCCCGGAAACTGTCTTCCGCGGAGTGCAACTATCAGATTGGTGACAGGGAGTTATTGGCCATCGTGCAGGCCCTTAAAGAATGGAGGCACTTGCTCGAGGGTTCGGTGGTTCCGGTCCTCATCCTGACGGACCACAAGAATCTGACCTACCTTTCTGAGGCCAAGAGATTGACACCACGTCAGGCCAGATGGGCTCTGTTCTTGTCACGTTTTAATTACGTGGTCTCCTACCTACCCGGTTCCAAGAACATCAGGGCGGATGCCTTATCACGGCAGTACTCCGACCTGTCCAGGGAGGAGTCGATTCCGACTTCGGTCATACCTCCGAATCAGATCCTGGCCGCCATTCGCACCAGCCTGACCTCTCCCCTGGGTGAGCAGATTTTGGCAGCTCAATCTGGTGCTCCCTCTGGGAGACCCAACGGCAGATGTTTTGTGCCTGAGGAGTTGCGCACTCGGTTGTTGCGAACCTACCATAACTCCAAGACCGCGGGGCATCCTGGAAAGAATCAGCTGTCCTGGGCTGTTTCACGTCTGTTCTGGTGGCCTTCCCTACGTTCCGACATCGCCGCATATGTAGCGGCATGCTCCGTTTGTGCCCAGAGTAAGTCCCCTCGGCACCTTCCGTTGGGCCTTCTGCAACCCATAGCCACCGGGGAGCGCCCATGGTCACACCTGGGGATGGATTTCATTGTGGACCTCCCTGCATCCCGAGGCCATACGGTCATTCTCATGATTGTGGATCGATTTTCCAAAATGTGCCACTGTGTTCCTCTCAGAAGTTACCCTCTGCACAGGAGTTGGCCACGATTTTTGCCAGGGAGGTCTTCCGGTTGCACGGTTTGCCCAAGGAGATTGTGTCGGATCGGGGGAGTCAGTTTGTGTCCAGGTTCTGGCGCGCCTTTTGCTCCCAGTTGGGGATTAATCTCTCCTTCTCCTCGGCCTACCACCCTCAGTCCAATGGGGCCGCAGAACGATCCAATCAGGCCTTGGAGCAATTCCTTCGTTGCTATGTCTCCGATCACCAAGACAATTGGGTTGACCTCCTGCCTTGGGCTGAGTTTGCCAGGAACACGGCGGTGAACTCTTCCTCTGGGACGTCTCCCTTCATGGCCAATTATGGGTTCCAACCTGCCGTGTTACCGGAGGTATTCTCTTCCCAGGATATTCCGGCTGTGGAGGATCACCTTTCCGTCCTACGTGCTTCTTGGGTACAGATCCAGAAGTCCCTTGAGGTCTCTGCGCAGCGCCAGAGACTCCAGGCTGATCGCAGACGTGCGCCTGCTCCTTCCTACCAGGCCGGAGACCGTGTATGGTTGTCCACCCGCAACCTCAACCTTCGAGTGCCCACTCCCAAGCTGGCGCCTCGCTTTGTTGGTCCCTTCCGAGTGCTTCGCAGGGTAAACCCGGTAGCCTATGCCCTTGCGCTTCCTCCTGGCATGCGGATCTCCAACGTGTTTCATGTTTCCCTGTTGAAGCCACTGGTGTGTAATCGTTTCACTTCCTCGGTTACTCGGCCTCGTCCGGTCCAAGTGGGCAATCGTGAGGAGTATGAGGTGAGCAATATCCTGGACTCACGCCTGGTCCGCGGTCGGTTGCAGTTTTTGGTTCATTGGCGTGGTTATGGTCCAGAGGAGCGTTCCTGGGTTCCCTCCGCAGATGTCCATGCTCCTGCCTTGCTCCGAGCCTTCCACGCACGCTTCCCTCAGAAACCGTTCTTTACTCTGCGGAGGAGGGGCCCTTGAGGGGGAGGTACTGTCATGGTCTTACCTTCTTGCTGTTCTCCTTCGTTTGACATGTGCTGGCGGCCATCTTGGTTTCTGGGTTTCTTGTAGCCTCCCACCCTGCGGCTCCTCCTTCCCACTGGGAGGAGCTGGATGCCTAGCTCATATATATAGGAGGTCTGTGGCTTCAGTTCCTTGCTTGGTCCTCCTGTGTTCACATGCTTCTAAGACTGCTGCTGCTTCTGGTCCCTGATCCTGGCTTCGTCTGACTACCCTGCTGGTTCCTGATCCTGGCTTCGTCTGACTACCCTGCTGGTTCCTGATCCTGGCTTCGTCTGACTACCCTGCAGGTTCTTGATCCTGGCTTCGTCTGACTACCCTGCTGGTTCCTGATCCTGGCTTCGTCTGACTACCCTCCTGGTTCCTGACCTCTGGCTTCGCAAGGACTCTGCCTCGGTTTCGCCATCCGTTTGGACTTTTGCTTTACAGCTTGATTTTCAATAAAGCCTTCTTATTTTCACTTATCTGTTGTTGTACGTCTGGTTCATGGTTCCGTGACATTGATGCACTGGGAATACTGAGAGCACTGGAAGTACTGAGAGCACTGCTAATTCTGAGAGCACTAGTGATACTGAAAGTACCTAGGGTATAGTATTGGAAGGAATAATAAGTGACCATATCCAAGAATTTTCTGATGAAAACAGCATGATTAGTGTAAGCAACATAGATTTATAAAGAACCTGTCAGGAAGGGAATACAGCTAATGCTCATTCCCGTGCAGTGAATGCTCGTGCACATGTGCCAGCACATCGACGAGCTTGGGCTAGTATCCAACATGCACTGATATGTAGATGCATCTGTGTTCACCAGCACACATCAGTGTGCAAGTCCACATGCATTGACGCCAAGCTGCCTATTAGGAGACCCTGGTGTCTGCATATTGCTGGATGTTCTTCAGCTTTCCTGCGATCCGTTTTCCTGCTTTTTGCTGACTGAACTTCCATTGCTGACTTAGCTCACTCCTTTGTTATGTGGATTCTGGATATCGACCTCAGCTTACTTCTGACTATTTTCTGCCTGCTTCCCTGGTACTGATTTTAGCCTGCTTCCTGACCATGCTGCTGCTTCACTGTGTGTGACTATGGCTCACTTTGACTACCTCCCTGTCTGTGGCAATAACCTGCTACCTAGCTACCGGCACCCATGCTTTTTTGACCCTTGTACCCCTCACCACATTCAGGGGTGCTTGGACCAGAGCTGCCAAAGAAGCCCACACTCGTCAACTTGGCCTCCAATCAAGGTACGGGACAGAACCATTCTTGCCAGACCAAACTTTTATTTTGGATAGAGGAAGGCCTGTGGATGTAGGTTATCTAGATTTCACTAAGGAATTTGATATGGTACCCCATAAATGCTAGATTGACAAATTAAGGTCTTTTGGCATTGTTGCCCTGGTACAGTGCTCAGCATAAATGAGTAAACCCCAACAGATTTGTTAGAAAACCTTTACTTTCCTTTCAGAATCAACATTTTCTATGGGACACTCTACTACAAAATACTCCCACAAATGCGGGTCATTGATTGCAACCAATATTAGTTAATTTGGACACGCAAAAAAGATTTTTTCCTAACAAATGTATTCAAGACCATGTTGCAAAAATGAATACACCCCAATGAAAGTCTTAAGAGCAAAGTTAAATTTTAGACAACAAAATCCTAATTAACAAGAAGTCAACTACAGGTGAGTGTAATTATTCATTAAACAGATGTCCAGCAGACAGCTGATTATAAAAGGGCATTACTTAAAGAAAATCCCTCCCATTTTATGCTGTCAGCAATGGCACCACATGGAAAAGAAATGTCACATGGCCTGAGAAAGAAAATCATTTCTTTACACAAGAAAGATGAAGGCTACAAGATGATCAGCAAAGCTTTACTTATCAGTCAGAATACTGGAGCAAAAGTGATACAAAAACAAAGATGGAACTGCAACCATTCAGGTCGCCCAGGCCGTCCACGGAAGTTAACACCTTGACAGGAGCATCTTCTGATGAGAAGGGTTGAAGAAAATAGCCATGCAAGTTCACTGCAGTTAGCTAAAGAAGTAGAAAGCCAAACTGGGGTGATTGTTTCCGGTGACACAATACGACGTACACTGCAGAGGAATGGCATACATGGACATTGTCCACCAAGGAAGCCTCTCCTAAAGCCCATGCACAAAAAAGCCTGCCCACAACTTGCCAGGGTCCATGCTGAAAAAGAAGAAGACTACTGGGACTCTGTACTCTGGAATGATGAGACCAAGATAAATGTTTTTGGAACTGATGGCTTCAAAACTGTATGGCGTCACAAATATGAGGAGTACAAAGAAAAATACATGGTGCCTACAGTGAAACATGGTAATGCACTTGGGAACTAAAAATAGGAATGCAAGTTACACTCCAGTGGGAAAACCTCTGGGAGACTCGAGGATGGAAAAGGATCTGGGGGTCCTAATAGATGACAAACTCCGCAATAGCATGCAATGATCACCAATCCTCTGGAAAGATGTTCTTGAACTAGAAAGAGTCAAGAGAAGGGCTACAAATCTAATAGGGGGACTGAAGGACATCAGTTATGAAAAACAACTACAAACTTAAACTTATTCGCCATGGAGATCCTTAAGGGGGATATGATACCGATATACAAAACTTTAAATAGTAAAAGTGACATTCATGTCCATCCGTAATGTATACAATAGAAAAAAATGGAGAGAAGGTCGGACTGTGCAGACCCAAAAGAGGAGTAACAATTCAAAATTTGTTAAAATATTATATATTTATTTAAGTATCAAATATTAAAAGAACATTAATATCAGCATGAAGATCTATAAAAATGATATGATTATATGATTATAAAAGAATCAAGTACAAAAGCCACATTGAGCAGTTTCCTGCATAAAATTGTGTAGCGAGAAAATGAGCACTGATCTGTAGGTCCTCAAAAGCCCACGCATTTCGCCACTGCTTTATCAGGGCCTGTGAAGACTATACAGTACTCATCTATGAAGGAAAACAATGCCATTTTTTAAATCATATTTAGACATACATGTCATCTCATTACATAATTTGTATATCACAGTATAATCTATTACAGCCGTATGTGAATATGGGAGACCCACCCTAATGATGAGCCACACATGCTTAATTGCTCCCTGGGCGGGCGCCCGGGCGTTCGGGAAATTCCATCCAGCGAGAAATAGGGTCTAGGATATTTATAAAACAATATATGTGATAGTGATCAGTTTTTTTTACACATAAAGGCTACATAGGATGGGGAATTTACTGTAGGGTGAATATCCTGACGGAAGAATATTAAGGTCCACCAGGGTTTAATACCAATTTCCTACTTCCAAGTCTACATTCAGCAGATAAATATAAGATATAGATCAACATGTAGAAATCATAAAGGAAATCTTCAAGGTAAAAAGACATGTATAGGCTATGTATAATACGTATCATATATTGCATATGTGTTTAATGTTCTATTATATTACATATTATTGTTGGGTTATAGTTACATTTAAATCATTGTTCAAACATATGCAAAAAGAGTCATGGCCCCATATACCGCTGTTGGGTGCTTAGCTAGTTACATCAACTAATCCCATGTTCCTATATTAGTAGGGATATAACTCATTGGTAAATGGCTGAGACCAAACCAAGCTCCATCCAATCATCCCCCGCACACCATCAAATAAATATGCAAGTCAGCAAGTGATTGTATAGATGATCTAGTGATAGACCTAATCAGCATGACCATACACTCTTAACTAAGTTGGTATCACCACCATTCCATCAGCATTGCAACCCCGATAAGTTAGCTACCTGATATCTGTGTTACCCTCGTGTGAGCACATCACTCCCTCCGGCTGAAATCGCGACTGCACGCCATCTCTCCCTAAATACCCACATATATACAAAAAACTTTAAATGGGCACTTGGGTGGAAACTACACTGCTCAAAAAAATTAAAGGAACACTTTTTAATCAGAGTATAGCATTAAGTAAAAGTCCTGGGACATTGATTTGGTCAGTTAAGTAGCAGAGGGGGTTGCTACTCAATTTCAGCTGCTTTGGTGTTATTGAAATTAACAACAGGGTCACTAGATGGGCAACGACCTCCAAAACAGAATGGTTTTACAGGTAGAGGCCACTGAAATTCTTTTTAAAAAAACAGGGCGTGTGCCCTTAAAACGGTTGTATACTCATTCCGATCACTTTTCTCTAAATTAATAATAGCAGGCTATGATATTTATTGTAAATTTGTATTCTCCTCTTAACGGCTTCCTTTCCTAGTAATCGTTTTTCTTTTAAATGACGTCAACTGCGCATGCACTGTTACCCCTAATTTTCCGGCAAGCTTATGCTGCCGGAAAAATGATGGGTCTATGCCGGGGCTGCGTCATTTCCTACCGTCGTCATCAGCCCCGAGATCCCGCGAGACTCTGGAGTAAGGCAGCAACAGGATCGGCTCCTATTCGCTGCATAAGGTTTCCTTAGTAACCAGGAACGAAAACGAGGCTTGGATACGGCGAATATTGCGCATGCACGGTATTATGGCCAGGGAAATAAGGTACTGCACAAACAGGGAAGACCTCAGTTGTGATGGCAGTGGCTAGGAACAAGCAGGAGGGTTTTGCAATCTCTTTATTTGTAAAAGTAAGAACGATTTTGATGCATACTATTAGTGGCTTTTTAATTGAAAACAAGTAGTTTCATTGATACAATGCTTAAATGTATCAATGTCAGAGTTTATTCCCACTTTAACCTGCGCACTCTGGCTTATACCAGATGCGAACCCAACAGTCTATTATAGTATATATCATCAAACCAACAAATCATATATACAAACAATACAAAATTGTGAAATTGGTGAAGTAACAAAATTGATGTTAATGAATATTGTATTACAAATTTAGAGCAGCTGGTTGTGGGCTAACAAGCCCAAAAATGTGAAAACAGCAAATTAATAACTACTCTATTTTTTACATAAATTCCCAAAGAATCATTACTATTTCAACTTATAAAAGCATGTATAAAATGTCCAAACAGGACCACCATGTGCTTCAAACAGTGAGAAATGGTGGTGTTCTAAATCTTCGTGCTTTCTTCGACCATCATCAGATACACTCCGTACTCACCAGACACAGGAAATTAAGATGCTATTGTCTGGGAATGGATCCTCTCGTTTGGGAAACCGTTCCACAATCGCACCCCAATCCAGCCAGGAGGATCTCCAAATTTGTATGCCACATACAATCAAGGGCAAGACAGAAAGCTCCTCATAGTGTAGTATTTTAAAACATTTTATTGGTGACACACTTAAAAACACTTACAATATTGCAGATCAAAATGAGCCTGATAAAATAGCAGGGACGCCGGTTTGCATTCCAAGATGACGGAAGTGAAGAGTCACGTAGATCCCTACTCATCTTTTCGGACGTTTTTTCACTAGTTTTGGATTTGGCTACGGTCAGTGTAACTACTGGTAGCATGAGGTGACACCTGGACCCTATAGAGGTTGCACAGGCATTCCAACTCCTCCATGATGGCACATCAATACGTGCCATTGCCAGAAGATTTGCTGTATCTCCCACCCACAGTCTCAAGAGCATGGAGGAGATTCCAGGAGACAGGCAGTTACTCTAGGAGAGGTAGGCAGGGCTGCAGAAGGTCCTTAACCCATCAACAGGACCAGTATCTGCTCCCTTGTGAAAGGAGGACCCGGATGAGCAATGCCAGAGCCCTACAAAATGACCTCCAGCAAGCCATAGGTGTGAATTTCTCTGAACAATCAGAAACAGACTTCAGGATGGTGGCGAGGGCCCAACGTTGTCCGGCATGCATACAAGCACGTGGGGGCCCTACAAACTACTGGATAACATGTCTTTATTCAAAATACCAACCCATGTAACACAGACACTGCACTGGGAGAGAGGCAGATGAATGGCAAACAAGACTCAGATGCCATATGGTGAAGCAAGCAGTAGGTAGGACCAACTCTATGTAAGATACATAATCCAATAAAAGAACACCCCGGCAGTAAAAAATGGACACTTAGCCCATTAAAATACCTCAAAATCAGCTATTATTCAGATGACCCCCTTTAAAAGGACACCCAAATGTTTGCACCTCAGATTTACCTAATTTAAATACATTTTCATCATGGTCAAGGGAGGATTAAAAAAGATCATTTCTAATTAGGTGGGACTCAATTTTATATTTATTTATACTGTCCTGAGGAATTTGGAGGCCAGAGTCAACCTGTGAATGGTGCCGATGAGTTGTCAGGGAAAACATTTTTCACACTCAAGACAGAAATATTGCTTCTTGCCTGTGTAAAATCTTTGATGTATAACAAACTGATTTCCATGTATAGCATTTTCACACTCAGGACAGGCATACAGCTTTCCCACCTGTGTGAATCCTCTGATGCATGTAAAAACTGGACTTCTCTAAAAAAGCATATGGGAGCAAGAATAAAGCTTTTAACCTCTGTGAGATCTTTGATGTCTATCAAGGTCTGATTTCTGTGAAGTACACTTCCTACATTTAGGACAGGAATAGGTCTTCTGCTCCGTGTGAAACCTCTGATGTCTATGAAGATACCTGTAAAAAACTTTTCCCTCAATCGGTGAAGGAATGTGGCTCCTCACATGTGTGAGATCTATGATGTCTAACAAGGTCTGATTTCTGTGAAAATAATTTCACTTAGGACAAGAAAAAAGTTTCTCCTCTGTGTGAATCTGCTGATGTGTGCGAAGATGGGAAGCCTGTGAAAAACATTTTCCACACACAGGACAGGAATATGGCTTCTCCCCCGTGTGAATCCTCTGATGCTGGCGAAGACCGGACTTGTCTGAAAAAAGTTTACAGCACTCAGGGCAGGAATATGGCTTCTCCCCTGTGTGAGATCTTTGATGTATAACAAGGTCTGATTTCCGTAGAAAACGTTTACCACAATCAGTACAGGAAAACGGCTTCTCTCCTGTGTGAGAGCTCTGGTGTCTTACAAGGTCTGATTTCTCTGAAAAACTTTTCCCGCATTCAGGACAGAAATATGGCTTCTCCCCTGTGTGAATCCTCTGATGTCTGTAAAGACTCCACTTCTCTGAAAAACTTTTACCGCACTCAAGGCAGAAATGAAGATTCTCCCCTGTGTGAAATCTTTGATGTGTGACAAGTTTTGTTTTCTGTGCATACGATTTTCCACAGTCAGAACAGGAATACGGCTTCTCCCCTGTGTGTATACTCTGATGTCTGTAAAGACTGGACTTCTTTGAAAAACTTTTACCACATTTAGGGCAAGGGTATGGCTTCTCCCCAGTGTGAGATCTTTGATGATTAACAAAGTCTGATTTCCGTTGATAACATTTCCCACAGTTAGGGCAGGAATACTGCTTCTCTCCTGTGTGAGACTTTTGATGTCTATCAAGGACTGATTTCTGTGAAAAATATTTCTTGCATTTAGCACAGGAATACGGTTTCTCCCCTCTGTGAGACCTTTGATGTTTAACAAGGACTGATTTTTGTGAAAAACATTTCTCACACTCATGGCAAGAAAAAGGCTTTTTTGCAGTGTGAGATCTTCTGGCACCATCCCTCACAGTATGTGGTTGATCAGAGTCAGAGGGAATCGATGGTCTATCCACACTGTGAAGTCCTCCATCCATAGCTGAGCTCATTGTCGTTTCTCCTGCACAATCACCTGTGATGTCCTCATCTTCCATTTTACAGCTTAGTGATAAAGTGAGATGATCCTCTGAGGGTGTCTCGATGTCGTGCGCTGGAAAATATAAAAACATGATAAATAGATACAAGAGAGGAAGTTTACCTAAATCAAGATTCCATCTGGTTAAGGTAGATTTTAGTGAGCAAGTTCTCTGTGGATATCCCAACCAGCTCTGACTTCCCCTCCTCAGTAAGGGTGTTTTGGTCCTCCTCCCAGATCACTTCTACATTTACACAGCCTTGACAGAAGAGCAAGAAGCAATCAGGACTGGGAGGTGCATGCTCTTCACACAACCACAAGCCTAGGCACTGGGTCATGTGATCTATGATAATGAAGAGGTTCAATGTTCAGACTTGCAGACCCTCTAGCACAGAACAAGTGGCTATAGGCCTAGGCTTCTGGTGACAAGCAGAACTGAAGAGTGTTCAGGGAAGAATTTTCTTTTGCAAATATAAGTGTTTCAGTTTTCCATGTTCCTCCTTACTTTTCACCCCAACAAGACATTTTTTAGTGTTTTAGATTAACCTTTAGTTATAAGTCAGCTCAAAGAAGAGGGACCAACCTAAGAAAATGCTAGTGTAACTAGGATTTAAACAAAACTTCATACTGCCAACTGAGCCCCAGAATCTACATAAATAGGGATCAGAATTAGAATGAGTAGGCGTTCTGTCCCACCTAGTTGTATTTTTTTCTGTGTTGTATTGAACTGTATCAGGTTACTATGGTTTGATGTGTGCTGATATTTATTGTTGGATTAGGGCTATTACAATTAGGTTACAGATGTGATTTGTTATCTACCTCTGTTCTCCCCTCCTGTTTAGTACCAGTTAGTTCAGTCCTAGCTAGACCCTCCCAGTTCCTTTCATGTTCCCTCCGTTAGTGTTAGTTCCGCGCAGAGACAGGGCTTAGGAAACTCATTGTCTTATACTTCAAAAGATTAGGTCTGTCATCCTCTGTACTATAATTAGCTGAAGTAAAATTGTGTTGGATTCAACTTCTGTGTTAAAGCGGTAGTATCCCGCTTTTTGACACTTTTACCTACAGGTAAGCCTATAATAAGGCTTACCTGTAGGTACAAATAATATCTCCTAAACCGGCATGGTTTAGGAGATATTTGCAGTGCATGCAGCCGCTCGCGCGAGCGGAGCATGCGCTCTGAAGGTCCGGGGGGACCTTAAATTTTGTTTGCCGGAAAATCACTCCCGCACACATGCGCGGGAGTGACGTCATCGCGGCTCCGGCCAATCATCGCGCCGGAACCGTCTCTTTCGGCCAATCACCGCCGAACCCGGAAGAGACGGCGAGGGATCATGGCAGCGCCCGCAGCGATGTCCGGGGGTCCGTGTCAGGGCTTCGTTCTAAGGTAAGTTACACATAATGGGCTAGTATGCGATGCATACTAGCTCATTATGCCTTTGTCTTGCAGGTTTTTTTTTTTTTTTTAGGGTTTACAACCGCTTTAAGTAGCCACTTTAAGACCGCCCCACGTACATATACTGCGGCAGGGTGGCCCTTAAGCATAAAATTACGTGCCTGTACACTATCTTCTTCTTTGGCTCTGGGGCGAGCACGAGCCAATCAGCGGGTCCGGCGGACCCTCACGCAACAATAGACCCCCAGCAACAAAATTCCCCCCAGTAACAACAGATCCACTCCAGCAACAATAGACCCCTGCCAGCAATAATAGATCTCCCAGCAACCAGCATCAATGGCCCCTTACTAAACAGTAGATCCCTCCCAGTAACATAAGACCCCCACAGCAACAATAAATTTCCCCACCAACAATATACCTTCCCCCCACCACAGCAATAGATCCCCCAGCAGCCAGCTTTAATAGACCCTCCAGCACCTCTTGCCATTACATTCATTCAGTGCTAATGGTGCCGGAATTGCGTTCCCTCCGCGTTCCTGCTGAAAAAAAAACCTTGCCCATAGTAATCTATCTGGTGGTATCTGTTCCCTTTTTGGGAATCTCATTCCGTTGGGTACCCCCCTAGAATGGAGTTCTTATATTTGTCCCTATATATTTGTTTTGTTTCAGTACTTAAATCTTTTGGATGTGAACTCCATCCATTTACCGGTATACATTACCCTTTTAATCCTCTGATTGTGGGCTCATTTTCTCCACCATTTATTGAAGTGAGTTTTTGATTACTGTCATAGTTTTTTTATTAATTAAATGTTTTTATTTCCCACAAAAAATTACAATTTTCCAATGCATAAACAAATACTTTGTTCAGTACAACCATTCCATATATGACATTTATGGGTGATTCCGGGGGATCCCGATCAATTACAGAGATTACTGCTATGTAGTAACACTTAGGTTTTATAGAGCATCGACATACTTTGTGATTATACATACATGAAACGAATATAAAAGTGGCATACATGACCCAGGCCTGGCTTAACAGCAAACAAAAGGGGGAGACAAGTTCAGCAGTTCTATACACATGTGTCAGATGCATTAAGTCAACGGTCCAAGATTATATTTTGCAGGGCATCCTCTATTAATGTAAATTATTTTTTTATAAGGCAATGTGATGTTTACATCAGCCTTCCAGTCAGATAGTCTGGGGAGAGTTTGCCTCATCCAAAGTTTGGCTATTGTTTTCCGAGCAGAAAATAGAGTTTCATGCAGATAAGTTTTAGTATATTTATCGGCATCGGCATCTGGAAAAATTCCCAGTAGGCATGATTTGTGGTCCAAAGTCAGCGGAGACCCCATGTTGTCATGAAGAAAATCCACCACCTGTTTCCAAAATCCCTGCATGTATGGGCAGGACCATAGGAGGTGGTAGACATGTAGAAGGTTGTCCCTGGTTGAATTTAGCCAACCTTGCAGGATTGAGGTATGTGCGATGCAGAATGTATATTTGAGTCAGTCTGTCAGATAATCTGGGTGAGACAGCTTCGCATGTATCTAATGCCTCACTCCAGTCTTCATCCTCTAGGTTCCCCAGGTCTCCTTCCCATCGTGTTTTTACATTATAGGCTATTTTCGTTGAAGGGGGGGGGGGCGTATGGAGCATGTTATAGAATATAGATATTAATCTCTGGGGGACCTCACTTTTGACTACCTCCATGATAGGATTGCGAGAGGGATGAGGTATCAATTCTGGAAACTGAGCATACATTGCATGACGAACTTGTAAAAAACGGAAAAACATACGATTTGGGAGAGTGAATTCCATTTTCAGAGCCAGCAGAGAGTAAGTGCGAGAGGTAGAAAATTCTCTCTCTACATCATACCTCCGAGTCTGGTACAGTCAGGAATTCCGGGAGCGTTCTGTTGTGCCAAAGGGAAGAGTAATCGTTATGTGTAGGTATGTCTAATTTGACAGAGACCAGTCTCCATATCTTTCTATAGTGGTGTCCCTCTTTTTGGTGTTATCCTCGATTCTTGCTGCTATAGCACAGATAGGGTCCGTTGTTAGTTGAGCCCAGGCGGGGCATAAGAGTAGGGTAAATCGTTTCCTGTCAGTCTTATCAATATGGAACAATTGGGATCAGGGCTGCCGCTAGAAATCCCAGGGCCCCATACAGCCTATTTGACAGGGCCCCCCCACCCCCACTTCCGGCGAAAATATCAAAATGATTAACCCCCCCCAATCTCTCTTCCTAGCACAAATCCCTCCCAATCACCCTTCCCAGCACAACCCCCCAAATCCCTCCATAAATTCACAACCCCATCCCCCCAGCAAAAATTCTCCCCTCCTAGCACAAATGCCCCAGCCCCGCTCCTAGCACAAACTTTCCCACAATCCCCCCTTCTGGCTCAAATCCCCCAAACCCTCCTACAAGCAAATAACCCCCCCCCCTTCCTCCTCCTACCAAATGCCCCCCCCCCCCAAATCCGCATTACACTTTCTAGCAACGAGAGCTGCCAATCCCTCAAACATCCCAGGCATAAATTATTTTCCCATTAATATTTCTGTAAGCCCCCCAAACCGACAGGGAGAAACCACTACTAAGCCAGGAGAGGGTGCACTGTGTTGTGCTTTCTCCTCCTGTCTGAACACACAGCATAAGAGACAGGATCGCTCTTACATTGCATTGGACTGTACACTCACACACACCGTTTGATTACCCCCCCCCCCACCCACATTTCCTGCTGTCTGGAGATTAGCAGCCCGTGAAGAAGGTAGGGGGTGGTAATCAAACTATGTGTGTACAGTGCGATGCAATGTAAGAGCGATCCTGTCTATTATGCTGCATGGACAAGTGTTGTTCAGACAGGAGGGGAGAGCCCACAGAGCACCACACAGCGCACCTCCTCCCAGGTCTTACCTCTCCACGACTGCACCACTTCTCCAGACTGCAGTCCCCGTGTCCCAGCTCTGAGTGTGGGTGGGGACAAACAGCTGACGAGAGGGGGGGGGGGGAAACCTGGCTTTTAGCTGGTGGAGGAAGAGGCAGACAGTGCATCGCTCTGTCATTGATCCCTCTCCCTACCAATCCTCCTGCTGCCCGGGCCCCATACAGGAGTACTGGCTGTACCCCCCCGGATGGCGGCCCTGATTGGGATAGTTGGGATTCTAAGTAATATAGGCTGAAGTCTGGTAGGGCCGTACCAGCCAAATCAGTGGGATTTTTGATTAGTCGCCATGCTTATTTGTGCCTATTCTTCCTCCAAACAAAGGGTTTGAGAATTGCATCTATAGTTTTGAAATATTTCAGTGGTAAATATACTGGAGTGTGCCACAATATATACAGAATTTTAGGGAGGAGTATCATTTTAATAGGGTTGATACCACCTAGTATTCAGAGAGGGGGACGTGTCCATATTTTTGTTTTGGATTTGATCAGGGCAAACAGTGGTTCCACATTGAGAGAGATATAATCAACCGGTGACCTAGTTACATTCACCCCAAGGTATTTGATATTATTGACTCTCTGGAGGGGTAATTGGGTCTGCAGCTCAGTCTGGGGGGCATGATCAAGGGGGAGAATTTGTGACTTCCCCCAATTGATCCTAAGCCCAGAAAATGAGCCAAAATGTTGTTTGTAGTGCTTTAGCAAGAGAGGGCCCTGAATCCGCTAAATATAGAAATGTCTCGGCTGCATACATACTTATTTTATCTTCTAGATCGCCTATGCGTAAACCCTGTATCAGTGGGTTGCCTCTGATGGATATTGCTAGGTGTTCTGTGGCCAAAGCATACAGTAGGGGGACTGTATTGACTGCCATCAATTAGCCGTTACCTTGGCAACAGGGGCCTGGTATAACAAGCGGATAAGAACTTTAGGGCCAAAGCCGTACCGTGCCAGGCATTTCCACAAGTAATTCCACTCTACCGAGTCGAACGCCTTGGCCGTGTCAACTGTTACCACCACCCTCTCCCCAACATTGTCGTGATGGGCTTGCATATTTATGAATCATTTTCTGAGATTGAATGAAGTGTGTTCCTACCCGGCACAAAACCTGCCTGGTCCTCATGTACTAGGGTTAGGATAACTTGATTGAGGCGCAATACCAAGATTTTCGCCAATATTTACATGTCTACCTGAAGCAGGGAGATAGGTCTGTATGACTCGGGAAGACCCAGATCCTTTCCCGGTTTGGGAATGAGCACGATAATAGCTTCCCTCATGGACGGAGGTAGAGTGAGGGTTTCGAAAAGGTGAGTATAAAGGGTAAGCAGTTGAGGTACGAGGGTCTCGCTGTATTGTGAGTAGAATGCAATGGGTAGTCCATCAGAACCAGGGGACTTGGATCTAGTAAAGCTGGCGATTGCCGTTGCTATCTCCTTGGTTGTTAGCGGTGCCTCAAGTGTTTCTATCTGAGAAGAGGTCAGTTGTGGGATGGCGAGTTCATCTAAAAAGAGATAAATGGGTGTTGTATCTTTAGATGTAGTGGTGGTGTATAGGGAACTAAAGAGCCTGTGGAACATAGCTGTTACCACTGGAGGCTTGGGGATCATCTCACCGGATGGGTTTTGCAGGGAGATCACCACTGGAGGTCTATCCTCACAGTGGGCCATGTATGACAATAGTTTGCCTGCTCTCTCTCCAAGTTCAAAAGTTCTGTCTAGAGAAGAAAAGCTTTCTTCTAGACATCTCATATTGCAGCTGGTTAACTACCCTAGATTGCAATTTAAGGTGGGAGGCGTTATCAGGAGATGGGTCAGTCTCATACTGACATTCTGCAAGGGCGAGCTCCTCCAATACCCTACCTGCCCTCTCAACTCTGGTAGTTTTAAGCCTATTTATTTGAGATATTTGAGTGGTCCTCACATGGAGTTTAAATGAGTCCCACATACTCGCAAATGAGGCAGAGTGAGCGTTTTCGTGGAAATATCTTTTCAATTCATTGTCCATCTGACCATCATCTGGTAGTAACAATAGCCAAAACGGGTTTAATCTCCAGATCCTAGGCGGTTTGACTGTAGGGACAGTTATTGTCATCCAATATGGGCTATGATCTGACAGAAGTCTAGGGCAAAAGGCTGCATCTAACAGACGAGGCACTAGTATCTGCGATATAAAAATAAAGTCTATACGGGACATTGTGTTATGGGTGGAGGAGGAGTATGCTCTGGTGCTCACATGTTTAGTCCTCCATGAGTCAACCAGATTGAAAGATAATATCAACTTGCCAAACCTGGTGGAAGTACAGGGCCTAGAATTTGGGGCAGGTTGTTGCCCTCTGTCCAGGTCAGGGTTTAGGGTGGTATTGAAGTGCCCCAGCCAGATGGCTGGGATCGTCGGTGTTGTGCCATATAGTCGAGTCCATCCGTCAAAGCTGTCATGCAAAATGGAGGTGGTACATAATATGCTATCAACAAAAACTGCTCACCGTATATCTTAGCATGCAAGAAAACATAGCGACCCTGCGGGTCTGAGCACAGGTCACAGAATTCAAAATGCAGGGACTTGGTTACGAGTAATGACACCCCTCTTGCATGTGTGGTATAAACTGAGTGATATGCCCATCCAATCCAGGGGCGTCTAAGGGCCAGCTGTAAACGGCCATCTAAATGTGTCTTAATAAGAACTATGATGTCAGCCTTTTGCTTTTTAAGGTAGAAAAGGATGGCTGTGCGTTTGACCTTGTCTTCCAACCTGCTAGGAATTTCAGAGACGTCATGGTGGAGTGTGATGCAAGTAACGTAGAATTGTGATCATGTAGTACCCTAAAGTCACACAAGAGGGGGTCATCACCCCACACATGTGGGGAAGCCCCCTAGTTACCAAACCATGTAGGAATACACTGAACATAGCATTCATCAAACAATAACATTTGTACTTGATGCATTGTACTTTTGAATAAAAGTCCCCCCTCCCTCCCACCCAGCCCAATTGGTGTAGGCATATTCCCATAACAAAACAGTAACTTGCATGTGAAGTGGATCAAACACTTCATTCAAGTGCAACAGTAACAAAGAGAGAACCTGGATCTGGGCCCTGAGTGTTAGAGGTTGATGCGTTAATACAGTCCTGTAACCACACCCCACAGGATGTGTTTGCGGCATGGTGGGGCGAATTCCAGAACGAGCCTAGATCTGCAATCCAGGTTCCTCTGGTAGTGCAAGGGGGGGCGAAACTTCACTGAATAAGTCTCACATATTGTAAGACTTTCGTGACTCCTAGTAGTATTTCTCCGTTCATGTAGGGGAATGTTTCTTCTGTTTGCGGCCTTGGCCTAAGTGTTTTGTGTATCACGGCCATAACACTCAAGGAGTATTTGTTAGCCCCCCATTCGACGCAGCATTGGTTTCGAATAGGGATAGACTGAATATCGGCAAGGTCGATATATCGGTGACCGATATGCACTTTCCCGATATATTGGTATCGCCCCCGGAACTGGCCGATATTTTTGTGACGTCATTCTGCCTTCTTAGGCCGCTTCCCTCGCTTTGGACAGCCTCGTCTGGAGTCGGGACTAGTCACACAGGAGTGATTCACAGCCATACACCCACCCACAGCAGCCCAGTGCCAGCCAGCCACCCACATCCACAGGCCCTGTACCAGCGAGCCAGCCACAGGCACTCTACCAGCAAGCCAGTCAGCCACCCACAGGCTCTGTACCAGCCAGTCAGTTACCCACAGGCCCTGTACCAGCCAGCCAGCCACCCACAGGCCCTGTACCAGCCACCCACAGGCCCTGTACCAGCCAGCCACCCACAGCCCCTGTGCCAGACACCCACCCACCCACCACAGTGTGCCAGCCACCCACCACAGGGTGCCAGACAGCCAGCCACCCACAACAGGGTGCCAGACAGCCAGCCACCCACAGACAGGGTGCCAGACAGCCAGCCACCCACCCACAGACAGGGTGCCAGACAGCCAGCCATTCCCAGGCCCTGTACCAGCCAGCCACCCACAGGCCCTGTACAAGCCAGCCACCCACAGCCCCTGTGCCAGCCACCCACCTACCACAGGTTGCCAGTCAGCCACCCACCACAGGGTGCCAGCCAGCCACCCATCACAGGGGGCCAGCCAGCCACCCACCACAGGGTGCCAGCAAGCCAGCCATCCACCACAGGGTGCCAGCCAGCCACCCATCCACCACAGGGTGCCAGCCAGCCACCCACCACAGGGTGCAAGCCTGCCAGCCATCCAACACAGGGTGCCAGCAAGCCAGTCACCCACCACAGGGTGCCAGACAGCTAGCCACCCACCACAGGGTGCCAGCAAGCCAGCCATTAATCATTAAACAAACATTAACATGTTCAGTACCAGATTTGTGTCAAAAATTGTCTTTATTTTTCAAAACTTTAAATGTACAAAATATCAGCCGATACCGATATGTTGTGACCAAAATATCGGTATCGGCCCTGAAAAAAACATATCGATCTATCCCTAGTTTAGAATGACTTTGATGGTGAGGTGGGCACGACACCAAATGTTGTAGTTCACCAGGTGACAAACTTTGAGGGAAGAACCCTGGTATCATAACAGGAGGTGATGTGGAAAAAGAATATCAGGGGTATGTAATGCAAACAGTCGACTGAAATTATTGAATGGGAGGGCCAATAGGAAATGTACACTGTGCATTGTAGGTTAGTCGTTTGCTCTCCTGTTGGTTTCTCGGCACTCCAGCCAGGCAATGGTATCGTCAGGAATTTTGAAAAAAATGGCGTGGTCACCGTCATCTACGTGAAGGTGTGCAGGGAACAGCATGGAATATTTAAGGTTTTTGACGCGTAGGCATCTTTTGGCTGCTGTAAAACTTTATCTGAGCTTTTGTACTTCAGTGGAAAAGTCAGGGTAAATAGCCACCCTAACACTGCCAATGGGTATATTCCCCTTCGCTCATGCCATACGTAGTGCCATGTCTCAGTCTTTGTAATTCAGCAGTTTGGCAATAAACGTGCACAGAGGGGCACCCTGAGGTGCACTCTTTCGATTGAAAACGTGGCCGAGAAGGCTTCTCTGCCATACGTTGTGATCAGCAGTTGTTCTAGGAATGTAGTTGGGTCCTTCCCCTCAGATTCTTCTGGTAGGCCAATGAGGCGGAGGTTGCACCTGTGGAGTCTGTTCTCCATGTCGTCTTGTTTTGCCACGAATTGATTGATCTGGTGCTGCATGCATTCGGAGGTATTCTAATGGCGGAATCTACCTCCCCTATTCTGGTCTCGGATGTTTTAACATGCTCCTTGAGCTTGTGGAGGTCTTGCCGGACTAGGGAAATATCCTCCTTCACCTCCTCAATTTTAGTGACAAGGGTGGCCTGCAAAGCAGAGAGGGCCTCCAGTACCTTATCTGTATCTGCTCCCACCGACCCCCTCCCCTCCGATGTGGTTCCACCATACTCCTCCAGGCCATCCCTCTTATTCCTATGATACTTATCCAGCTTGGTAACTCCCTCTGACTCGGGTTTTGGCGGAGCCATGGCAGAAGCATAGACGTAGCAGGTGCAACAGTCTGAGTGGTGGTGGCGTCAGTATAGAGGTTAAGCTAGGCACAAGGGAAACAGGTAGGCCGGGAAGGAGGATGGCATGGGAAAATGGCCGCCGTGGGTAGCACCAAGAGCAAGACCACAACCACCCCCCCCTGATGGAGTAGGAAGTTCACTGCAGATGGAGCCAGGGGCAGCGGACTATCAGGCTGGGGTTCCCTGGTGACCATGTGGGGTTTAAGTCTGGCTGGAAGTGGTTAGGTTGGCTGTA
The DNA here is from genome assembly GCF_965119305.1 of Pelophylax lessonae. NCBI lineage: Eukaryota > Metazoa > Chordata > Amphibia > Anura > Ranidae > Pelophylax > Pelophylax lessonae. Next base: position 43,271,590 of record NC_138770.1, read on the forward strand.
GGTGTCCCTCAGGGTCGGGGGCAAGATTGCTGCCACTCCCGGCATGGAGCCGGGGGACCGCCTGCATGCCGATGCTCAATGGTGACTCTGATGGGGCCGTAGGGAGCGGTGGGAGGCTGAGCGTCCACCAGTACCTGTGTAAGGCGAATCCAGAAGTCAGCAAGGCAGGGATGCAGTGCAAGCTGAACGGACGGGAGTAGCAAGATGGCCACGGACTTCCAGGACTAGGCTGAAGCCGCGGTCTTGCCTAGAAACGGTAACCGTGCGGGGGAACGTCACTCAGCTCAGGCCGCTGTCCGGCCGGAATTTCGTGAGGCCTTGGCTGGCTGTGTGCAGGGTCCTCAGGGGGCCTGTCAGGCTGGCACAGGAGGCATTTGGAGCACAGGATCAATAGATAAGAGGAGTAATGGACGGAGCTCCAGCCACACACGTCTTACGCCATGCTGCGTCAGGCCACACCCACTGTCATAGTTTTTACATATTTTTTTATTTTTATTTACATTATATGAATCCTACATTCCCATCTAAGGGTGATTTGCCCCCCCCCCCCAAAAAAAAATTCCTGACATTACATATGGTTATTACTCTATAGGCAATGAATTGCTCCATTGGGCTCCTTTTGAAGCTTATTGGCCCTGATGTGGTGCCTTTTTTTTGCGGTTGGATCTGAATGTCTTTCCTCCTCCTCCCTCAACTTGAATTAAGTACTTTAAGGCAGCCTTTTTCAACCAGGGCACCCAGGCACCCTGGGGTGCCTTGAGGTTTCTTCAGGGGTGCCTTCAGCAAAATGCCTAAAAATTGCCCCAAACTTGTATACAAGCCAGTGGGTGGACGAAACCTTCCTTTTAGTTACACAAAGCCACAGGTTTTCATTGTGCACCATTACAACCTTCTAGCTGCCAACCTCCTAACGACCAATGACATCATCAGTTGACAAGGATGATGACCCCCGGCGTCTCTCTATCAGCTTTGGGGTCTCATTTGCTAAGTAATGGAGAAAAACTGAGGGAGAAGAGAAACATTGGAACACTAGTCAGTACCAGTTTGCAAACGTGTATTTGCTTTGGAAGAATAAATCACCTCTAATTTTGGGTGTCTTGCATGTATGGATGTTGCCGCATTATGTAAAACTATCAAAATAGTTTTAGAGGGTGCCTTGAGATTGTCCATAATTTTAAAGGGTGCCTTGACTGAAAAAAAGATTAGAAACACTGTGACTACTCAGTGTTTGTTATATGGACACTGATATATTTTTTTATTTTCTTGTTTTTCTTTTGTAATTGTTATATGAGTTCTGATACTAATTGTAATACACATCCCAGCACAAATAGGATTCCCTGAAGAAGCCTTTTTGACGAAACACGTCCAAATCCAAACCAGTGATTTACCACTGACTCCTGTATCTGGCCCTGCACATGGAAGATTTCTATTTCATCCATCTGTCTATGTAATACAAGTGTATAGGGCCAGTGGACACAGGTTTCAATACATTTAGATTCTTGCCTGTATTTAGTTGGGGAATGTAATATATTTAGCTGAATGCATTTTGTATATGTTTTTATGGAATCAAATTTTAATCTTTTGATTTTGTTAATATACTTTTGTATATTTTCCTAGGAGTACTCACTTCCTTGATTTGGGGTTAGAGATGGCAACCATTAAAGTTCTAAGTGTCAGGTCACCTGTGGCCAGGTGACAACTGCACCCTGTTGGAGGCAGGGGTATAGCGCAAGGTAGTGAACCCGATAGCAAACTGCTGCGGATGGAACAGAATGTGAGCCCAAGATTCCCCAGGGCGTGGAGTCTAAGACCCAGCAGGTGTTCACCAGAGCCTCTAGTGGTGAGGATGGACTTGGCTGCAGCTGGGCCCAGGTTGCGGCCCCTGGGGTCCCCCGGGTCACGCTCCGTAGGGAGAGAAGGGAAGCAGCCACTCAGGGCACACAGAATGGTGATGGGTAAGCCGAGATCGGGGTAACAGGCAGACGAGGGTAACCGAGGGACAGGCCAAAGGTCAGGGTAACAGGCAAACAGGAATAGTCAGAGACAAGCCAAAGTCGGTACACAGAAAAGTAGATCAAGCACACAGCAAACTAACACTGTTGAACAGCAAAGCAGACCTGCAGTGCACTGGTTAATATAGACTTCCTGTGATGACCTGGGCTGGGCAGGAACAGGAAGTAGAGGTGATAAAAAGGAACCAGAAATGCAGTCTGACCTCTAATACAGACATGAAGGGACAGGTAAGCTTGCCAACACTATTGCAAGTCCATGACACTTAAGTTTTTCTTTTTCCTTTCTCTGTCTGTGGATGGTGCCAAAGTCAGCCGGTGATCATACTGTCTGGACAGACTGGGTCCAAGAAGGCATGTCAATGCATAAAGCATACTGCTCAACTTTCTGAGATAGGAATGAGTGACACCTATTAGCAAAAGTATGTAGGCATAGGACTGTCAGGCTAGGAGCAGATAGCAGGAAACAGTTCAGATGTGTTGATTATGCAAAGTGTTCAATAAACAAGAGCGCATACAATGAGCAGGTCTAAGCAGAGCAGGTCAGCTGGAACTTGTAGTTCACCGCTACAGATGAATGTAGCACTGTCCCTGCAGGGCCTGCTGAATAGTGATTTGACGGGCTCCCCTGATTACCAGCACATGGTTTTCTTGAGAAATAATCAATGAATCCCTCCTTGCTTCTGATGGCTCTTCACACAAATATCAGTCTAGGGGTGTTGGCTTTTTGGTGTTTATTTGGGATCAGGATAGGAGAAGGGAATAGTGTGATACTCCAGCTGAACTATTCACAATGGTTGGGGACTTCTATGAAAGTTGGAAGCAGCTAGGCTGCTTGATCCACACTGCCACAAGTATAGAAAAGGTTAAGTCTCTTGCCCTCTTTACTCTCTGACAAGATGACTTGGAGGATGATAACTTATCTTCAGGACACTCTCACTAGCATCTCCTTTCAACTGACACCTGTCCACTGACTATCCTAGGAGCAGGCATGGTCCCCCTCAGGTCAGGCCCCTTGACACAAGTTTCTGTATTCACTGTACTGCAGAGACAGATCCTCAAGGGGCTCCCCTCTCAGTCAGCTTCTCTGGACCTCCGGGTTAAAGCGGAGTTCCGGGCACAGAAGTCATTTTTCACTGAACATACCCCCGGGACAGTCAGGGCTAGCACATTCCACAATGGCTAGCCTCTGATCTGTCCCGGTTCGCACTTACCTTTTAGAAGAAATACTTACTTATAAAATTTCTTCCACAGCGTTTCCATCTCTCTTGTGGGCAGCTGAAGCCGGCGCGGCCCTCTTCTGTGTCTTCTTCCGCGTCTTCTTGTCCCAGAATGCGCCCGCACCGGCCCCTCTCGTCACTTCCGGTGCGGCGCCGCATTCCTCCACAGCTTCTGGGCATGCCCAGAAGCTGTTTAGCAGGGGAATGCGGCGTCGCCCGGAAGTGACGAGCGGGGCCGGTGCCGTCGCATTGATTCCTGGGAGCGATGACGTTCAGCTCCCAGGAATCATCGCGAGACCGGAAGTGACAGCGGAGCCGCGGCGCTGAGGGAGGAAGTACTCTGAGGTGAGTATTTACGATCTTCATTTACAAGGGGAGTAAACAAAAAAAAAAACCTAACTATCTAATTCCTTTTCAGGGGCACAAAAAAAAAATATCGATTTTGTGCCCGGAACTCCGCTTTAAGTTCCTCACTGCTACTCTCCAGGCCCTCAGGACGACCCCCTGAGGCCACATAGCACCTCTACAGAGGAGGAGGCAGCTGCCCCCCTCCCTCCGCTATTCAGACGAAAGACCTTGAGCACATGTGCTCCTGGCTTTTATACAGTATCCCAGTATGCACAGAGGTGCCTTTCCTCTGCCAAATCATCAGGGCTGTATCAATAACCTGTGCACCCATTCGTCAGGTTTCCTCCCACTGTCCAATATGCCTCCCTATTGGACCAGAGTCAAACACACTCCAGACAGAATGAGTTGCACTCTGAGCATAATGAGCAGACCTCGCTAACAGATCCTGCTCTCTGATAGGCAGAGAACAATATAGATTTACCTGCAGCCCTTCTGGTAAGCAGACAGAGCTCAAAACTATACTTTCTCACTAGCACCTACCTAGGAAGGTGCTACATAGAAAAGCTGGGTCATACACAGGTAGATCAGAGTCCAAACGGGCACAGAATCAGAAGCGAGCAAAGCATGGTCAAAACTAGCCAGGTCATACATGATATATACAGAGTAGATATCAGCTGGGTCAAGCAGGAGCAAACAAGGCAACAACGCTATCATGAGCACTGGTGGTATGCTGATACAGGTGATTTAAAGGTTAGCTGGCCAATCACCATTGTTTCTCAGGCAAAAGCTGTGTCAGGTGAGTTTTGCTGGGTCTTAAAGGGATCCTAGTACTGACAAGGACATCCCCCATGCCACGCCTCCCTTAAAGGCAAATTGTACAAAAAAAAATGGATTGGTTAAATCCACAAGTGCTGTTTTACCACTACTATTGATTTATATTAGCCTTTGGAATTTACAATGCAGCAATTTAGAAATTGGATGAAAGGTTTAGAACTAAGAAACACTTTTTGATAGAGAAGTAGTGCATTTTTTATACAACTATATAGATCAGAGCAAAATGAGGGAAGAATGGGGAGGAAAGAGAGACAGGGAGACTTTGTTCCAAATTTTGGGACAGTCCCTCGAAATCAGGGACAGTTGGGAGCTATGCATTTGAAACAGAAGTGTATTAACACTGTGTATTAGTTATTAACATTGAGGCGGGGAAGGGATCTGAGGGTCACCATTTTTTAAGGGGGATTCCAGATTCTGGTAAATCTCTGCCCACAGAACCCCACAAGCAGCAGGCCAGGCTTGTGGTGAAGAGGACCTTGTCATTATCAACATGGGGGCAGGGTTCTTTGCCAGGGTTGTCCCTCTGGCAAGGTACCCACCTATTTTGAGAGCATTTGGGCTGGTATGGTCCAGGAGGGGGGAAGAACCTTGTCCTTATCAAGATGGGGGCAGGATTCTTTACCAGGGTTGTCCCTCTGGCAAGGTACCCACCTATTTTGAGGGCATTTGGGCTGGTATGGTTCAGGAAGGGAAGGACCTTGTCCTTATCAACACGGGGGCAGGATTATTTGCCACGGTTGTCCCTCTGGCAAGGTACCAACCTATTTTGAGGGCATTTAGGTTGCTATGGTGCAGGAGGGGAAGGGAGAACACACGCTTGTCCCCTCTTTTTTCTCCAGCTTGGCTGCATGCCTGGATGAGGGTTGAGGGTCTGGTATGTTATTTTAGCAGGAACCCATTATTTGTGTAGCGGACTGCCATTATTTGATAATGCAGACTTACTTTCTGCTTCTTCAGACTGTCTCTGTATACCTCAAGTGTTGGTCTCAGGTTTAATGCATCATACTCCTGAGACTGGAAGAATTGCATCATGGGAACTGTAGTCTCTTTCAAGGATATTATTGCATTGCTGAATTGTTTAGGAACTGTACTTCCCAGCAAGCCTTGGGCTCCTGAGGATTGTGGGAGAGACTATAAAGGGATCTGCTGAACAGGCTTGTGCTCTCTTGCATTGTGTGCAGATTAGTTTGCTGTACAGAGAGAGAGATAGCAGACTGCGGCCTACTGCACACCTCCTTTCTGCCTGCAGACTCAGCCCTGGTGGGACGGATGTTCATCGCTGCATCCCAGACATCCCTGCAGCATCGCTGATCGGGTGGAGTCGGCGGGAACTGACTGAGACAGCAGAGCGCAGCCATCTCTGGGCTACATAGTGTGGAGGACTGCCATTGCCTGTTCCTTCCAGGACTCTCATTGCTGGACATCAGGATTTGGTGAGAGGGCACCTGCCCAGAGTTCAGACACCAGTCACTACAGTTCTTTGACACACTGAACACAGACACTTCCCAGTTGGATCAGTTACAGGATCTTTTACAAATCAGAATCAGCTGTTCTGACTTGTCACACATTATGCCACATTGGGAATCATATGTTCCATGAGCTCCAACTGCCGGTGAAGATCTTAGCAAGGCCTTGCAAGTAGAACATTGCTATATTGTTGCTCCTTAAGGGGACACATTACTGGTATCTAGATTACCTCATTTCTTATTAGTATACAAGTATTATAGGCTGGATCGGGGTTCCCCTTCAGTAAAAGCGTTTCTTATAGCAATTTGTAGCTTCCTGAGAGATTTATTCACCTACTGCAAGACGTCACTGTCACTGGGTATGTGGATTAGCTGCTAGAGGGGAGAGAGAATTTCTCCAGCAGCCCTTCCTAAAGACTGGCTACTGTTGGAAAGTTGAATATACCTGTGTGTCACAGAATGTAGTTCTCTGCCCTGTTTCATTATGCAAAGGGGGGATTGTCTCCCGAGTGTATATCTCTTTGTGCCTGTGTTTGAAAAAACAGTCTTATGCTTCTTACCACCCTACACTGATGTCTCGAAAAGTGACTGGGTGGGCTAAGGGATCTTGGATCATGCTGGTACCAGGCAGGGGAAGCTTATACAATGGACATACTCTTCTTAAATACGGGTCCCGTTACATTCGTGGCAGCATTTGGATACGGGTACTTAACAACAACAAACACCACATATAGTATCGGTCTTTCACTTTCAGTGACGGTGAGTATCGTCACATATCTCCCCCCCCCAAAGGTAGACTGGCCAAGTACCAGACCTCCATTCGGTCTGTGCCTCAGTTAGTCGGGTAACAAGTCCCAAAGAGTCAATCCATCCTGGCAGCCTTCTCTACAAAGTTCCACATAGTTTGTAAGTTCTGGCAGGGCGCATGGAGCTATCATAGCCGATCAGCCTGAGTTTGGGCAGGCCAGACGGGGCTTCTTGTCTATCCCTAATAGACACAGGGTGACTTACACATAAGAGGGGCCTATGGGGGCTGAGAGAGAGATTTCCCAACCTCTCTAAGGTAAGCTGTATTCCACGTGCTCACCAACCAAACTGACTCCCGTCACAGTATTTACCTGGTATTCTAAATGCTTATTCACTGTTCGTTAGTGTTATTTCAACTGAGCCTGGCTGTTTATCCATGGCATAGTTGAATAATACTCTTTCCAAGTCTATTTCTTGAGTAAAGTTGATCTAAGGAGTTAAAATCTATTTGCATTGTGTCAGTGTGTCATTCAAAGGTATACACCCACATATTACCAGGTGTGACAGTGGAGTTGAATCTGTTCTTGGGGGTTGGGAAGCAGAGTGAGGTATCAACATTACTCAAGCGGCTCCTGCGGGGGTAGCACTACATTTGCATGGAGTTCCCCACTAACATTAGAAAATGTATTTGCTTTGGTACCTGTCACCGGGGGGGCATAGCCCAGCCCCCCCCCCCCCCATTTGTTTGACAATCCTTTGCCTATTAGCCACAATTATTTATTATCAATTTCCAAGATTCAACTTCCTTTGGTTCCAATGGGGTTTGTATGGAGCAAGCCTGCCGAATTAACCCCTTACTGAAATCAGGTATGTTCAGCTCAATACTATGCATAAATCATGTCTGAAGAAACAAACTGAGGTTGATTTACTAAAAAGTCAAGATAACAGAAGAATATATTATGGCTCACCTGTGCTGATCTCTGTCGGAGTGTCCTCCTCTTTGAATGTCCTCATCATTCCATCCTCCTCCATATATTGCTGATCATCCCTCACATACGTCTCTTCTACTTCACCCTCAACTTTAATGATCATCAGATCTTCACCCTAAACCAACAGAAAAGCAGAAAACAACATCTGTAACATAGAAGTATTTATGATGTGAGATCACATAGAGAAGTATAATCTTGTAGAGTCCACACATCGTCTCCACATGTCAGAGTGTTCAATCATTTTATGTTCAAGACCCTCAACTCCACCTACCTGATGATGGTGAGGGATGGTGTGATCTTCCTGTGTGGAATCCCGGGAATACAGAGGACAGGGACATCTCTCTGGTGGGTTCCCATTACTGGATCCATCTGTAGGAAACACACACACTGACTGAATACATTGTTTCTATATGTTTATCAGATGATGGGGGATCTAGGTGGACCCTCCGTACTGCTCTCTCCTTTACAATAAAGTCTCTTCTTACCCGGTGATGTGAGGGGCGGCTGATTCTCCATCATGATGTCCTTGTAGAGATCCTTGTGTCCTTCTAAATACTCCCACTCCTCCATGGAGAAATAGACAGTGACATCCTGACACCTTATAGGAACCTGACACACACAATGATACAGTCACCATCCAGACACATCCCTTGTCTGTTACTGGATAATGTCCCAGAATTCCCAGCACCGCTCACCTCCCCTGTCAGCAGCTCCATCATCTTCTTGGTGACTTCTAGAATCTTCTTTTTGCTGGTTATCTCAGGTATCAAGGAGTCACATGAAGGCACTGTGATGGTCATATGATCTCCAGACTTCACAAGAGGAAAACTCTATTCAAGCAAAAATAGTAATATAATGTCACATTCCCACAATCCTCCTCACCTCTCCGGTCAGGTCTGTGTTTTATTAATAGAGATAAGAGTGATGTCATGTGACCTCCCAGAATCCTCCTCACCTCTCCGGTCAGGTCTGTGTTTTATTAATAGAGATAAGAGTGATGTCATGTGACCTCCCAGAATCCTCCTCACCTCTCCGGTCAGGTCTGTGTTTTATTAATAGAGATAAGAGTAATGTCATGTGACCTCCCAGAATCCCCCTCACCTCTCCAGTCAGGTCTGTGTTTTATTAATAGAGATAAGAGTGATGTCATGTGACCTCCCAGAATCCTCCTCACCTCTCCGGTCAGGTCTGTGTTTTATTAATAGAGATAAGAGTGATGTCATGTGACCTCCCAGAATCCTCCTCACCTCTCCGGTCAGGTCTGTGTTTTATTAATAGAGATAAGAGTAATGTCAGGTGACCTTCCAGAATCCTCCTCACCTCTCCGGTCAGCAGGTAGATGATCTCCAGGGTGAGATCTAGTATCCTCCCAGTCATGTATCTCCAGTCCTCCATCTTCCTTGATGTGATCACATGATCTATGCAGGGTCCTCTGTAGACAGAGAGTGGACAATTATCTGGACAGTATTGGTTGTATAATATCAGGATGGGGATGTGGGGGGTGAATAGGCAGGCTGCCCCCAGTGACAGATGTCCTACACCCTGCACACCTGTTATATTCTGTCCTACCTGCCTGTTTAAAAATGTAAAAAAAATATTAAAGTCTGTCTGGTCTCTGAACTATTTTTGCTCAGTTTTAGGAGGGTCCTTCACCCACACAGCTTTTAGAAGAACATGGGGAATATACAAATCCTTTACATGAAAGATTTGGGAACCAGTGTGAATCTACATCAGCAGCAGTAGAGTGAATATTGGAGTTCGGTGTTTCTATTGTGACAGGTCAAGACTCTGTCACGGTGAAAAGGGTAATTTAAAGCAGTGGTCCTCAACTCCGGTCCTCAGGGCCCACTAACAGGCCAGATTTTAGGTATTACCTTGGGGATATGCAGACTAGAGTACTGCAATCACTGAGCAGCAAATTATATCACCTGGGATGTATTTCAGTTATCTTGCAAACCTGGTGTGTGTGTGTGTGTGTGTGTGTGTGTGTGTGTGTGTGTAGACAGGAGATGGCCTGAGGACCAAGGCCACAGTGAAACTGTCAGCTTTAGAGAGTCCATGGTCTGGGGACCAGCATAAAGTGCAGAGGTACTGCTAAGAGGAAAAAAAAACTGCATGAGAGCGAGAGAGCCAGGTGGGCTAGTATTAAAAGTTTTGTATTGACTGGAGAAGAACCCCTGCGTGGGAAAACCTACGTTACGGACTGTTTATTTTTGCCTTTTAATAAAAATGGGCTACCAGGCCCTTTAGCCCCGGTTCACACTACTGCGTGTGTGGGGTTCGCATGTCATGTCGGAGCGCACTGCTCCGACATGACATGCGATCAGCTGTGCGGTGCGAGTTTAGCCATACAGTTTGTATGGCTAAATTCGCATCGCACCCGCAGCAAACACGCACAGGAGGCATTTTTGCTGCCGCATCAGGATCGGATCGCACAGCGGTTCACACTGGTCGCCCATGTTACACTATATGAAGAACCAACAGACCTAAATGCAGAGTCAGAATCTGCAGACTTCACAGGGTATGTCCCCAAAAGCAGAGGGGGGTCTGAGAGCAGCCATATTGTGTTGGATCTGGTAATAGTGAATGGACGGGGAGCGCTCGTTCAATAGGGACACATCAGTGGAGATGACTCCATAAAGTTCTTATATGGATACCGGTGCTGTATATTGCTACCTTTAGGGCTGGGGATTTACATTCTTCTTTAGCGGTTGCCTAAAGGGAAAACTAGAAGACTCCATTTATGCTGTGTGGTTGATATGCACTTTTTTTGCTCCTCATTACTCTTCACACATAGGGCAGCCCATTTGTTTTAGCGGTCTTCCCTGCAGATGACAACCGCAATAAGGAAGATCATGCAGGCCCCTTTCCCTCTGCAATTTGTCCGACAATCTCTTGCCTATTGGCCTAGAAAACAGCCATTGCTATTTTTTAACGTTTGGCACCCATTATCTTTAATGGGGTTCAAATTTGGCACCTGAACTTTAGTTATATTTTGTGGAGCCGTCTCACACGGAACCCAGGTCTGTTCATCTCATCTCCAGTGAGAAGGTGACGCATCTCTAACATGGAGAGAATGTTCCGGCCCTGTAAGTGGCTCCCATTGACTTCAGTGGGGTTCAGATTCGGCACCTGAACTTTAGTTATATTCTGTGGAGCCATCTCACACGGAACCCAGGTATGTTCATCTCATCTCTAGCGAGAAGGTGACACATCTCCAAAATAAGGAGAATCTTCCGGCCCCGTAAGTGGGGAAATGTTCTGACCCTGAAGGGGTTAATCTAGGTTTCCACACTATATATGTGTGTATCATCATCTGCTGGAGATAAAAGACATCACAGTGACTATGGAGGAAGAGGACGGACATGACAGGGGGGGGTTACTGGGTGTAAATAGAAAATAAGATCTTATTACCTCGTCTGCTGCCACTTCCAGCGATGTCTTCTCTCTACTTCCTCCCGATTCACCTCTCACCCGGAACTTCCTGTCTGTATGTGACATCACTTCCTGTCTGTATTCCATAGAGACTTTCTGTCTGTAAAGAAGTGAGATCACCACCTTGCGGAGTTCAGAGGAACTGCAGCCTCAAGAAACATCCCATAGTGTAAACACGACCTTGTCATTTTTGCCAACTACCAATACCTGGTTTAAAGCGGAGTTCCGGGCACAAAAACAATATTTTTTTTTTGTGCCCCTCCGCTAGTTCGACATTACCTGAAAAGGAATTGGATAGTTATTTTTTTTTTTGTTTACTCACCTTTTAATTGAAGATCGTAAATACTCACCTCAGAGTACTTCCTCCCTCGGAGCCGCGGCTCACCCCGTCACTTCCTGTCTCGCTATGATTCCTGGGAGCTGAACGTCATCGCTCACAGGAATCAATGCGACGGCACCGGCCCCGCTCATCACTTCCGGGCGACGCCGCATTCCCCTGCTAAACAGCTTCTGGGCATGCCCAGAAGCTGTTTAGGAATGCGGCGCCGCACCGGAAGTGACGAGAGGGGCCGGTGCAGGCGCATTCTGGGACAAGAAGACACGGAAGAAGACGCAGAAGAGGACCGCGCCGGCTTCAGCTGCCCACAAGAGAGATGGAAACGCTGTGGAAGAAATTTTATAAGTAAGTATTTCTTCTAAAAGGTAAGTGCGAACCGGGACAGATCAGAGGCTATCCATTGTGGAATGTGCTAGCCCTGACTGTCCCGGGGGTATGTTTGTTAGAAAATTACTTCTGTGCCCGGAACTCCGCTTTAAAGTGGAGTTCCACCCTAAATTTATACTTACCTCCATCTCATCGCTCCGGGTCACCTGAAAAACAAATGGATAATCGCATTTTATTTCTTACCTCGTATAGAAGAAAATATACTTACCTTACTTCCTTCTTCCTCCCCTCGGCGGCCACGGTCCGTCGTCACTTCCGGTTTGTAATGATTGCTGGGAGCTGAACGTCATCGCTCCCAGGAATCATTGCGCCTGCACCGGCCCGACGTCAGTTCCGGGGCACGCGTGTCATTCCCTTCTAAACAGCTTCTGGGCATGCCCAGAAGCTGTGGGGGGATGACGCACACGCATCGGAAGTGACGGCGGGGCCGGTGCAGTGCATTGTGGGACCGAAGAAGAAGGGAGAGGACGCAGAAGAGGATCGCGCTGGCTTCAAGCTGCCCACACCTGAGATGGCAGCGCTGGACAATACTTTTTCAAGGTAAGTATTTCTCCTAAAAGGTAAGTGCAACCTGGGACAGATCAGAGGCTATCCATTGTGGAATGTACTAGCCCTAACTGTCCCGGGGGTATTTTTATTAAAAAAAGTATTCCCAGGGTGGAACTCCGCTTTAATGATCATGGTATCACTGTGCTTGATTGACCAGCAAACTCGCCTGACCTAAACCCCCATAGAGTAACTGTGGGGTATTGTCAAGAGGAAGATGAGAGACACCAGACCCAACAAATGCAGATGAGCTGAAGGCTGCTATTAAAGCAACCTGGGCTTCCATAACACCTCAGCTGTGCCAAAGGCTGATCACCTCCATGCCACGCCGCATTGATGCAGTAATTCATGTAAAAGGAGCCCCGACCAAGTAATGCGTGCATACAGAAAATAAAGTGCAGCGCTAAAGTAAAAAACAGACACAATGAATAAAATCCATAAATATGCATGAAAAATACATATGAATCAATAAAGAAGAGAAACAAAGTCCATGGGGAAGATAGACCGCAGAGTCTTAAATAATTGATCCATGTGAAGAAAGAAACGCCACAGATGGAAAGGGTGATGAATATTGTAGACAGGGGGGTGACCAAAACATTCCTAATTCTTTTTTTTTTTAATCCAAACTTTTATTGATAATAAAAATATAATGTCAGCATAGTTTACCACATGGATAAAATACACAAGCATATTGAGAATGAATACAGTGAGATAAGAGAGGGATATCGTTACTATGACTCATTTCATAGCATAGACCAGTGGTTCTTAACCTGGGTTCGATCGAACCCCGGGGGTTCGGTGAGACAGTCTCGTGGGTTCAGCGGAGGTGTAGACACACACCCGACTCATATGATTCGTGATGACACGCCCCACTCATTGGCTGCAGGTGATCACGCAACATCGCTTGGCCTATCTGTGCTGCAGGGAATTTGGCACGCCCAGTATTCGAATTGTAACTGTTGTGATGGTACATCGTGTGATTTCTTTCTTAATATTAATCCCTTCATACTAACTATGTCAAGCAAAAAAAGAAAGTGGTCGGACGAATATGTACAATATGGATTCAAATGTATAACGGAACGTGATGAGAGTCAGCGTCCTAACTGCATGATTTGCAATGCCAAGTTGAGCAATTCTAGTCTAGCACCGGCAAAACTAATACCTCGTACACACGCATCGATTATTGCCCGTGAATTTTCGGCCAACGTCCGATCGGCCGATTTTCGGCTTGTTAGTATGATGCTTCCGACAACCGACTCCGACTTTTCGGCCAAAAAAAATCTGGTGTGCAGGCTATAAAATTTTTGTTGGCCGTCAACACAACGGCCGATTTTCCGTCAGTCAGTACAGATTTCGGCAGACAAAAACCTGATGAGCAAGACTGGGCATGCTCAGAGAAGAAAAAACACACGGAAAGTAAACCAGCACATGACATCACTTCTGAAGTAGATTTTTGTTGGCCGAGAAAATTCGTGTGCAGTCTAGGCACATTCCAACCAACAAAACACCGCTCTAGACAAAAGTCGGACGATCGGTCGGCCGATAATCATTGCGTGTGTACGAGGCATAAGAGAACACTTCCTTAAGCTGCATGCAGATGGAAAATACAAGAACAAAACGCTCGCTGAATTCAAGGTGAGGAGAGCCAGATTCGATGAAAAGGCTAGTCTACCTGTTCTCTGGTTTGTACCCATCAACAAACCGATCCTCATAGCATCGTACGAAGTTGCTTACCTGATCGCAAAGCAGGGCAAAACACACACCATTGGTGAAACACTCATAAAACCAGCTGTGTTGAAGAATGGTTTTGTTCTTTAATGGTTTTGTTCATTTTTTGCACTTATGTATAAATATATACCTAAATATATACCTATGTTTTGAATTTGAAAAAATCATATTTTATTTTTCCAATTAAGAAGGGTTCGGTGAATGCGCATTTGAAACTGGTGGGGTTCAGTACCTCCAACAAGGTTAAGAACCACTGGTTTAGCACCACACATGTGAGGTATGGCCGCGAATATTAGAGCAAGACCAATAATTCTAGCGCTAGACCTCCTTTGTTAGGCTAGGTCCACATATGTGCGAACTGAATGCGGGTTTCCCAGTGTCCAATTCCCATGACATGCAAGTGTGCCCTGGCTTGCAATGGAGTCGGTTCATACAGGTCTGGGCAGCCGTGGTCCTCATTCCAAAAGGGTCCTGTGCATCTTTGGGTCCAGTTCAGGTGCAAATTCAGGCAAAAATTTGCACCTGAACTGGTGAACAGGGAGGCACTAGACCCCATGCTGGGAACCGTAGCTGCACCTATGTGAACCCAGCCTGAAGGCCCGTACACACTTGACGGAAATCGGACGAAGTATCCTCAGATTTTTCTCTCTCTTGCTCAGCGTTCATTACCGTTTTTAGTTGACAGTGCATAAATGTTCACGAAATTTCTCGTACTTTTTTTTTTTTTTTTTGGGACATTTGTTCCCAGACTTCCGGGTTGTCAGCAACTTCAGATCATGCGCGGTCTTTCGCATCCGATTTTTCACGGACGTACTGCATACACATTAAACGAAAATTGGTCGTCTGGGGACAGACGATAAAAATTTTGGCGTTTGTCCCTCCATTTTTTTTCGTTGAAAATGTCGGCATCGGCTGCTGAAAGTTGTGTACACACTATCCGAAAATCATACGATTTTACCTCGGACGGGAATTTTCAGCAGATTTTCTACTAGTGTGTACCCCACTTGACTCTAAACAGGTAACCTGTAAATATATTTCTTTAGCAGAGACCCTAGGGAATAAAATGGCGATCGATGCAATTTTATATGTCACGTATTATTTGTACAGCCGTTTTTCAAATGCAATTCTTTTTGGGGAAAAAATTACACTTTAACCACTTCTGGCCCAGAAGGATTTGCCCCCTTAACCACTTAAGCCCCGGAAGATTTTACCCCCATTCCGACCAGGGGGTATTTTGCGATTCGGCACTGCGTGACTTTAACGGACAATTGCGCGGTCGTGCAACGCTGTACCTAAACTAATTTGGCGTCCTTTTTTTCCCACAAACAGAGCTTTCTTTTGGTGGTATTTGATCACCTGTGCGATTTTTTGATCACGCGCTATAAACAAAAAAAGAGCGTCAATTTTGCAAAAATAACAATATTTTTGACATTTTTTTATATGAAATTCCCCCCAAAAAAAATGTAAAAATCAAAATTTTTTAACATTTTCGGCCAATTTGTTTTATGCTACATATGTTTGGTAAAAAAAAAATCGCAAAAAGCGTATTTTGATTGGTTTGCGCAAAAGTTATCGCGTTTACTAACAAAGGGAAAGATTTTTGTCATTTTTGTTGTTTTTTTTTTAACGCGTAATGGCGGCGATCTGCGATTTTTTTTGCGGTACTGCGACATTGCGGCGGACAGATCGGACCCTTGACTGACATTTTTGACACTTTTGGGGTTACCAGTGACATTTCTACAGTAATCAGTGCTATATATATGCACTGTTACTGTAAAAATACACTGGTAGTGAAGGGGTTAACTTTATTTGGGAGGGAGGGGCTGTGTGTATCCCTAGGGGCGTGCTTTCTACTGTGATTGGCTGTGGCTTCAGCTGTAAGGACACTGATCAACGGATCTACATAGTAGATCCATGTGATCAGTGTCTTTGCAGCGAGGAGAATGACAGGCAGCTTGTTTACACAAGCTGCCTGACATTCTCCCTCTCCCCCGCCGATCGCCGAGTGGCCGGCGGACATCGGGTCCGCTGGTCACACGCGCGGGGGGGTCTGTGACCACGCGGGAGCGGGAGCGCGCCTCCGGGGGCGAGCGCTCGCTCCCTAGACCCTCACAAGCAAGCAACGTAGCCCTACGTTAGTTTGCCTGTGAGGGGCTGACCGCCGACGTAGATAGTCGTGCGGCGGTCGGCAAGTGGTTAATGACCAGGCCTTTTGTACGCGATTCGGCACTGCGTTACTTTTACTGACAATTGCGTGGTCGTGCAAGGGTGTCCCCTAATAAAATTGATGTCCTTTTTTTCCCACAAATAGAGCTTTCTTTTGGTGGTATTTGATCACCTCTTTGAATTTTTTGTGCTATAAACAAAAAAAGAGCGACAATTCTGAGAAAAAAAAATATTTTTCACTTTCTGCTATATAACATTCCCAATAAAAAAAAATAAAAAATCTAAATTTTTCAACATTTTAGGCGAATTTGTATTCTGCTACATATTTGTGGTAAGAAAAAAAATCCCAATAAGTGTATTTTGATTGCTTTGCGCAAAAGTTATCGCATCTACAAACTAGGGGAAAGATTTGTCATTTTTATTATTTATTTTTTTTTACTAGTAATGGCAGCGATCTTCAATTTTTAGCGGGACTGCAACATTGCGGCGGACAGATCGGATCCCTAACTGAAATTTTTGGGGGTACCAGTGACATTACTACAGTAATCAGTGCTAAAAATATGCATTGTTACTGTAATAATGACACTGGCAGGGAAGGGGTTAATGCAAGCCTAGGGGGTGCTTTCTAACTGTGTGGGGGAGGGGCTTGCTGCATGAACACAGAGGCCTGTGTTCCTAACTAAGAGGAAAACAGGATCCTTGTGTTTATAACTGACAGAACAGCGATCTGCTGTGTTTACATCAGCAGAATGCCGTTCTGTCTCCATGGAGAGCGACCTTGGGTGCTTGGCCGCAATCGCGACCACCGACCACGCTGATCAACTTCTGTGGAGAATGGGTGCGCGCGGTCCCGCAAAGCGACATACAGGTATGTCTTTTTGTGGGACAGAGCCCACCTGCCGCTGTAAAACTACGGCGGCTGGTCGGCAAGCGGTTAATAAAAAAAAAAAAAAAAACAATATATATTCCATTTTGTTTGTTAAATATGAAAGATGACGTTACGCCGAGTAAATAGATACCTAACATGTGCTTTAAAATTGCGCACGCTCGTGAAATGGCGACAAACTACGGTACTTAAAAATCTCCATAGGTGGCGCTTTAAACATTTTTCCTGACAGTCTCCATGGCAGCCTACGTGTGGGTTAACCCCGCCTCCTCTCCAATGGTATAGGACCCCCCTCCCATAAATT
Source organism: Pelophylax lessonae (assembly GCF_965119305.1). NCBI lineage: Eukaryota > Metazoa > Chordata > Amphibia > Anura > Ranidae > Pelophylax > Pelophylax lessonae. The sequence continues at coordinate 43,288,992 of NC_138770.1, forward strand.
TCAGCTGCAGGTACAGCCAGTGTTCCTTTTTTGTCCTCCTCCAAGGACCCTATTTGGATTGTTCCTGTTGAAATTTTGGTCGGCTTACCTCAGTATGAAAGACGGTGTCTATGTCCAGGGCCCAGCCATGGGCGGGTGAGTGACATTCAAATCCCCTCTGGCTGTTAACTGTGCGGTGCTTCAGATGGCCGACAGATATCCTGACAGGGTCTGAAGATTTATCTTCCTCCATGGCAGCGTATTTGTTTTATATGTGTGTCTAAAGTACTTTCTTTCTATCCCTGGTGGCCCAATGGCGGCTGGAACGCTCCTTGCGTTCCAGCCATCTCCTTCCTGCTCCCCCTCCATACAGTCCGGTGGACGCCTGCGCAGTGTGGGAGTGGAGCTCCATTCTCTGCCTGCGCAAGTCGCGATCGCGGCCCGGTCACCGCGGACGTCATCCTAGCACTAAATTTAAGCGCCTGTCAGCCCCAGTGCGAGTGGGAAGCACTGTGGGCATAGCGACATCTTCCTGGTGCCTTATCCTTCGTGAATCCAGGTATGAGGCAACGAGTGGTCTCTCCACATCAATTCATTCAAGTGGATTCTGTCACTAGGGGTCTCACCAGAAGTAGACCTGTTTGCATCTCCGTGCAACCACAAACTGGACCGGTACTTCACACGCAGCAGGTGTCACCAATCCTGCGGGACAGATGCTCTGACCGACAGGTGGGAATTCAGCAGAGCATATGCTTTTCCCCCCGTTTCCCATCATCCTCAGATTCCTTCAAAGACTCCAAGCAGAAGATGTGGAGATCGTCATGGTGGCCCCCTCATTGGCCAAACAGGCCCTGGTTCCCACTTCTCCTGCAGCTCAGTGATCGGAACCCGATTCCCCAGCCTCTCAGACCAGACCTTCTCCCACAGGGAACAACATTACACCCCTGCCCTGCTCTGCTAAGGTTAACGGTCTGGTTCTTGAGAGGGAGAGGTTGGAATCACTCGTATGCCCTCCTGGGGCAATGCCTACTTTAATGAACTCACAGTTTGCTAAAAGAGTTCTATCGGGTTGAGGTCAGGACTCTGTCTAGCCAGTCAAGTTCCTCCACCCCAAACTCGCTCATCCATGTCTTTATGGACCTTGCTTTGTGCACTGGTGCGCAGTCATGTTGGAACAGGAAGGGGCCATCCCCAAACTGTTCCCACAAAGTTGGGAGCATGAAATTGTCCAAAATGTCTTGGTATACTGACGCCTTCAGAGTTCCCTTCACTGGAACTAAGGGTCCAAGCCCAACCCCTGAAAAACAACCCCACATCATAATCCCCCCTCCACCAAATGATTTGGACCAGTGCACAAAGCAAGGTCCATAAAGACATGGATGAGCAAGTTCGGGGTGAGGGAACATGACTGGCCTGCACAGATTCTGGACCTCAACTCGATAAAACACCTTTGAGATGAATTCGAGCGGAGAATGCATGCCAGGCCTTCTCTCCAACATCAGAGCCTGACCTCACAAATATGCTTCTGGAAGAATGGTCAAACATTTCCATAGGCACACTCCTAAACCTTGTGGACAGCCTTCCAGTTGAAGCTGTTATGGCTGCAAAGGGTGGGCCAACTCAATATTGAACCCTACAGACTAAGACTGGGATGCCATTAAAGTTCATGTGCGTGTAAAGGCAGGCAGCACAATACTTTTGGTAATATAGTGTATATTCACATACAGGTCTGATAGTGCCTTAAAAAATCCCAAGGGATCACTGCACCGAACGCCAGCGTTCTCAGTCATTCCTCAGATTGCACCAGTCCACCTATCATATGAAAAATAGATAAATCTCCATAGTGTGACACTGCTTGATTAAAACAATTTATTACATTTAAAAAAAATCACTCACATTTAGTTTACACTCAAAGGCATGTTACAGCCCATTAACCACTTCTGGATCGGGCCTATTTCTGACACTTGTTGTTTACAAGTTAAAATCAGTTCTTTTTTTGCTAGAAAATTAGTTAGTACCCCCAAATATTATATATATATATATATATATATATATATATATATATATATATATAGCTCAATATTTTAGCAGAGACCCTAGAGAATAAAATGGAGATCGTTGAAATATTTTTTTATTACACCATATTTGCGCAGCGGTCTTATGATCGCAATTTTTTGGGATAAAATACACTTAAATTAAAAAAGAAGAAAACAGTAAAGTTAGCCCAAGTTTTTTCGATAATGTTACGCTGAGTAAATAGATACCCAACATGGCATGCTTCAAAATTGCGCAGGCTCGTGGAATGGCGACGAACATTGGTACTTAAAAATCCCCATAGGCGACACTTTAAAAATTTCTACAGGCTACCAGTTTAGAGTTACAGAGGAGGTCTAGCGCTAGAATTATTGCTATCACTCTAATGATCACGGCAATACCTCACATGTGTGGTTTGAACACCGTTTACATATGTGGGCGGGACTTACGTATGCGTTCACTTCTGCACGAGAGCTAACGGGGACAGGGCACTTTAATTTTTTTTCCCTATTTATTTTATCTTTACATTTTTTTTTTTTCAAAAAATATTTTTTGATCACTTTTATTCCTATTACAAGGAATGTAAAAATCCCTTATAACAGAAATAAGCAGGACAGGTCCTCTTTAATGAGAGAGCTGGGGTCAAAAAGACCTCACATCTCACATCTACACTAAAAAAGAAAAAGTAATTTTTTTTCATGATGAAAAAATGGGCGCTTTAAATCCATTGCTTGGAAGTGACGTATGACGTCGCTCCAGTCCTCCAAGGCCATAGAGTGGAGTGGGGGCCATCTTGCCCTCACTCGACTTCCTGCCTGAGGGGACAGTGAATCGGATCGTTTTTCCCTGCTATCGATGGCTCCAGTAAGTGGGGAAAACAACCGGGAAGTGGCGGGGGGCACCTCTCCCGCCGCCGATAAGGGTGATCCCACGGTGAATCCGCTGCTGGGACCACCCTTATGTTAAAGCAGACCGCCCGCCGTTTAAAAAAATACCAGGGTTATGGTGGCTATCTGCTGCCATAACCCAGGTATTTAACATCAAAGTACCCACTAACAGGCCAGATTTTAAGTATTAGCTTAGGGAGATGCAGACTAGAATACTGAAATCACTGAGCAGAAAAATATATCACCTGTGATGTATTTCAGTTATCTTGCAAACCTGGCCTGTTATTTGGTCCCGAGGCCCGGAGTTGAGAACCAATGCACTATAGCATTGTGTATAAGTCCTAGTGGCAACTGAGTAATAGTAGGCCTGCTTGCCTTATGGGAAAGGGGGCTGCTATAGTTGAGGAATACCGAAGCGATCTATAGTGTCTGAGCACCTGCATTAGGGGTAAGCGTGACATTTGTCATTTATAAAACCTTCTGGCTATCTCACAGCCGGTCACATGTAAATGAGGAAGTGCCATTATTCAGCTCTCCTCGCCTTACACTTTTTAGAGTGTGAGGCGAGGAGAGCCGATCAGCGGCTCCTCTTCATAGGGGAAACAAAGACAGGTAATCAGGTCACTGATCATCAGTGCCCTGATTACAGAAAATGTAAATAGAGTGCCAATTAGTGCCCACCATCAGTGCCCATAGTGCTGCCAGTCAGTGCCTGCTCATCTAGGCACTGATGGGCACTGACTGGCAGCACTATGGGCACTGATGGTTCTGCCCATCAGTGCCACCTCTCAGTGCCACCTATCAGTGCCCATCAGTGCGGAATATTAGTACCTCCTCATCAGTGCCAATAAGTGCTACCTCATCAGTGCCCATCAGTGCCGCCTCATCAGCGCACATCAGTGAAGGAAAAAAATTATTTATTTTCAAAATTTACTCACAGAAAATAAGAAAAACTTTTTTGTTTTCAAAATTTTCTGTCTTTTTTCTTTTTTTTTTTTTTTTTTGTAAGAAAAAAAAAACCCAGCATTGAGTAAATACCACCAAAAGAAAGCTCTATTTGTGAGAAAAAAATGATAAAAATGTCATAGGAGTACAGTGTAGCATGACCGCGCAATTGTCATTCAAAGTGTGAGAGCACTGAAAGCTGAAAATTGGCCTGGGCAGGAAGGGGGTGAAAGTGCCCAGTATTGAGGTGGTTAAGGACACTTCATCTTTGTACTAACTTTGTTCTTTGTACCAATATGTACCATTACAGCTGGGTTCTCTCTAGCCCCACCCAACAATTTGTCCAGCTGATCGACGATGTGCCAAATCCATGCACCTGGTAAACAACATGCTGTTTGGCGATCACAATCTTTGTGACAATTTGCCCCATCTTTACTTCTAATAATTGAGACCCCCAACCACCAGTATCTGAGCTTGAACTCCGGTCTCCATTCCTACTGGATTAGTTGAGCAGAGGGCAGAGTCAACCATTGTATGATGCTATGAGGGTATCGGGAAAAACATTTCCAACACTCAAGATAGAAATATGGATTCTCAACAATGTAAGACTGAATTCCATGTATAGCATTTTCACAGTCGGGGCAGGAATACGGCTTCTCCCCTGCATAAGACCTTTAATGTGTAATAAAGTCTGACTTTTTTGTATAACATTTTCTACACTCGAGGCAGTAATAAAGCTTTTTCCAAGACTGATATTTCATGTATAACAAGGTCTGACTTCTGTGAAAACCATTTCCCGCACTTGGGATAGCACAATCGCTTATCGCCCATGTGAAACCTCTGATGCATTTGAAGATGGATAACCACTTAAAAATATTTCCCTCACTAAGTCAAAGAATGTGGTTTCCCAAGTGTGTGAGATGTTTGATGCATAAGAAGGACCGATTTCCGTGAAAAACATTTCTCACATTGATTACAGGAATACGGTCTCTCTCCTGTGTGCAATCTTTGATGTCTAATAAGGTCTGATTTATGTGAAAAACATTTCCTGCATTCAGCACAGGAATGTGGCTTCTCCCCCGTGTGAATACTTTGATGTCTGTAAAGGCTATACTTCTTTGAAAAACATTTCCCGCACTCAGGGCAGGAATACTGCTTTGCCCCTGTGTGAGATTTTTGATGTATAACAAGGTCTGACTTCTGAGAAAAACTTTTTCCACACTCAGGGCAGAAACACTGCTTCTCACCAGTGTGGGATCTGTGATGTATAAGAAGGAGCGATTTCTTTGAAAAACATTTCTTGCACTCAGGGCAAGAATAGAACTTTTTCCCCTTGTGAGACCTCTGATGTTTGTAAAGATGGGACACCTGTGAAAACATTTTTCCACACTCAGAACAGGAATACGGCTTCTCCCCTGTGTGAATCCTCTGATGTCTGAAAAGTCTGGCCTTCTCTGAAAAACACTTCTCACACTCTGGGCAGGAATAGGGTTTCTCTCCCGTGTGAGATCTTTGATGTAGGACAAGTCCCGATTTCCGTGTAAAACATTTCCCACACTCAGGACAGAAATATGGCTTTTCACCCGTGTGAACCCTCTGATGTCTGTCAAGATTGAACTTTTCTGAAAAACATTTCCCACACTCAGGGCAGGAATAAGGCTTCTCCCCTGTGTGAGATCTCTGATGTAGAAATAGTTCTGACTTCCATCTAAAACATTTCCCACACTCAGGACAGCAATACGGCTCTTTCCTCTTGTGAGATCTCTGATGAGTGTAAAGATGAGACAGTTGTGAAAAACATTTTCCACACTCGGAACAGGAATTTAGCTTTTTTCCCGTATGAGATCTGCAATGTATAACGAGTTCTGATTTATGAAGAAAATATTTCCCACATTCTGAACAGAAATGAGGCTTTTCACCAGTGTAAGATCTCTGATGTACAGTAAGACTTGATTCAGAGCTAAAACTTCCCCCATATTCAGGAGAGGAACATTTCTCCTTCCCCGGAATTCCATCTCCATCTCTCATAGTACAAGGTTGTTCAGAGTCAGGGATTATATCCACATTGTGAAGTCCACCATTGAAAACTGAGTTATTTGTCTTTGCTCCTGCGCATTCTCTTGCAATGTCCTTATCTTCCATTTTACAACTTGGAGATAAAGTGAGATGATCCTTTGAGGTTTTCCCAATGGCATGTCCTGGAAAAATATAAACACATAATTAATAGATAGAAGATGATTAGTTCACTTAAAGCGGAGTTCCGGGCACAGATGTCATTTTTCAATAAGCATACCCCCGGGACAGTCAGGGCTAGCACATTCCACAATGGCTAGCCTCTGATCTGTCCCGGTTCGCACTTACCTTTTAGAAGAAATACTTACTTATAAAATTTCTTCCACAGCGTTTCCATCTCTCTTGTGGGCAGCTGAAGCCGGCGCGGTCCTCTTCTGCGTCTTCTTCCGCGTCTTCTTCTCCCAGAATGCGCCGCACCGGCCCCTCTCGTCACTTCCGGTGTGGCGCCGCATTCCTAAACAGCTTCTGGGCATGCCCAGAAGCTGTTTAGCAGGAGAATGCGGCGTCGCCCGGAAATGACGTGCGGGGCCGGTGCCGTCGCATTGATTCCTGGGAGCTATGACGTTCAGCTCCCCGGAATCATCGCGAGGCAGGAAGTGACGGGGTGAGCCGCGGCTTCCGAGGGAGGAAGTACTCTGAGGTGAGTATTTACGATCTACAATTACAAGGTGAGTTTTAAAAAAAAAAAAAAACCTAACTATCCAATTCCTTTTCAGGTTATCCAGAACTAGCGGACGGGCACAAAAAAAACATTGATTTTGTGCCCGGAACTCCACTTTAAACCAACATTCTATCTGGATTAGGTATATTTTAGTGAGCAGATGTTCTCTGTGGATGTCCCAACCAGCTGTGACTTCCCCTCTCCAGTAAAAGGTCCTTTGGTCCTCCTCGCAGATCACTTCTATGATTACACAGCCTTGACAGAAGAGCAGTATTTGTATAGGCCGGGGTGAATAGATGTATTTCAAGTTTGTTTTTAAAAGCGCTCTTGTACAGATGTGACAAATCACAGGCATTATAAGCATACCCCAAACATGTTATTTAAAGGAATTTAGCATTTTTAATGTTTCACGTTATAAAAAAAATCTCTGCTCCCCACAAAACAGAATTAAATAAAAAAATGTCTTTTGCTTTGGTACATATTCCCCAGGGCAGTGGCCAACCCCCCATTAGTTTGACAATCACTTGCCTATTAACACAGAAAATGGCCATTACTGATTTCTAAGAATACATTCCCATGGACTCCAATGGGGTTTGAATTCAACTAGTTTAACCAACCTGTCTCGAACCGAACCCAGGTCTCTCACCACTATACATAAATTATGTCTGAATAAATACATTGTTTTTGCATCACAGAGAAGGGGTTAAAGTGAGAGAAATGAAGATCTAATGTGCAGGATGGGTATCAGTACAAGGAGGTGACTATTATCAACCTATGACATCACTCATCTCCTATCCTACACTGGACCAATCAGTGTGCAGGAACAGAGCAGAGATAACAGAAGAATATATTATGGGTCACCTGTGCTGATCTCTGTAGGAGTGTCCTCCTCTTTGAATGTCCTCATCATTCCAACCTCCTCCGTATATTGCTGATCATCCCTCACATACGTCTCTTCTACTTCACCCTCAACTTTAATGATCATCAGATCTTCACCCTAAACCAACAGAATGGCAGAAAATAACATCTGTAATATAGAAGTATTTATGATGTGAGATCACATAGAAAATATTATCTGGTAGAGTCCACACAACGTCTCCACATGTCAGAGTGTTCAATCACTTTATGTTCCCGACCCTCAACTTCACCCACCTGATGATGGTGAGGAATGGTGTGACCTTCCTGTGTGGAATCCTGGGAACACAGAGGACGGGGACATCTCTCTGGTGGGTTCCCATTACTGGATCCATCTGTAGGAAACACACACACTGACTGAATACATTGTTTCTATGTGTTTATCAGATGATGGGGGGATCTAGGTGGAGCCTCCGTACTGCTCTCTCGTTTACAATAAAGTCTTCTCTTACCCGGTGATGTGAGGGGCGGCTGATTGTCCATCATGACGTCCTTGTCCTGATGATGGTGAGGGATGGTGTGATCTTCCTGTGTAGAATCCCAGGAATAGAGAGGACGGGGACATCTCTCTGGTGGGTTTCTGTTACTAAGAGACTCCATCATAATGTCCTTGTAGATATCCTCGTGACCTACGGAAAGCCCCTCCATCACACTATACTCCTCATCTTCTTCTTTATACTCTTCTTTAACAACAATATTATAATTCCCGAGGTTTCCACTCTAAATATTTAAAAAACATTCATTGTAATAAACATGCTGTGTATAAATCTTAACTACCAATAATTGTCAATCACCTACCTGATGATGGTGAGGGATGGTGTGATCTTCCTGTGTGGAATCCCGGGAACACAGAGGACGGGGACATCTCTCTGGTGGGTTTCTGTAGTTGGATGACTCCACCATGGTGTCCTGGTACAGATCTTTGTGTTCTTTTGGAAACTCCGACTCCTCCACCACCCCATCCTCATCATCCTTCTCTTTTATCTCTTCTTTAACATCAACTTTACAATTATTCAAGTTTCCACTCTGAATAGGTCATAAAAATGACATAAATTGTAACAATGCAGATAACGTACAGACCCTCACACTTAACAGGAACCTGACACACAAAATGATACAGTCACCATCCAGACACATCCCTTGTCTGTTACTGGATAATGTCCCAGAATTCCCAGCACCGCTCACCTCTCCTGTCAGCAGCTCCAGCATCTTCTTTGTGACATCTAGGATCTTCTGTTTGGTGTTTTTCTTGAGTAACAAGGTGTGAGATGGAGGAACTGTGATGGTGATATTATCTCCAGACTTCACAGGAGGAAAACTCTATTCAAGCAAAAATAGTAATCATTAATATCATATCACATTTCCAGAATCCTCCTCACCTCTCTGATTAGGTCTGTGTGTAACGTTAAAAAACCATACCCCGTGAAGAAACCATACCCCTCGTCACTTCCGGTCTGAAACAGCAGAGCAGCGCAGCAGAGCGCATGCTCAGAGCCCCGGAGACGTGATTGAACAAGAAAGAAGTTAACAAGTGCACATGCTCGGAGGGTATGATATGTTAACGGCACTAATACTTGCGGCGGTAACATTAAAACAGTTCTGCTGCAACATCAATCATCTCCTCTCCTCTCCCTGTCACTTCCCTGATCTCCCCTAATAAATATGAAAGCAGCGGCGGGTGTATCTGTGCTCCGTGATCCGCTTTTATATTTATTAATGGAGATCAGGGAAGTGACAGGGGAAGGAGCGGACATGAGCCATGATGCAGAGGAGCTGTTATAATGTAACCGCCGCAAGTTAAAGTACCGTGAGAAATCCATACCCTCCGGAAGTGACGAGGGTATGGTTTTCTCACGGGTATGGTTTTTTCACGGAACACTGTGTTTTAATAATAGAGATAACAGTGATGTCATGTGACCTCCCAGAATCCTCCTCACCTCTCTGGTCAGGTCTGTGTTTTATTAATAGAGATAACAGTGATGTCATGTGACCTCCCAGAATCCTCCTCACCTCTCCGGTCAGCAGGTAGATGATCTCCAGGGTGAGGTTTAGTATCCGCTCAGTCATGTGACTCCGGTCCTCCTCCATCCTCATTGGTGTGGTCTTGTGATCTATGCGGGTTTCTCTGTGGACGGATAGCATAGAATTATCTAGACAGTATTGGTTGTACAATATTAGGATGGGGATGTAAGAGGTTATTAGGCAGACTTTTTGCTCTCAGTTTTTCCTGCATGGTGATCACTGCTGCTCTTACATCCGTAGCCCTCCCCATATTTTTGGGGTGTTTATTTTTGTTCTCTCTCTGATCATCTCACCCAAACAATGAGCTGATCTCAGTCTATACAGCTCTGGTCTCTCTTGCTCTCCTATAGTCTGTAGGCAGTGCTCAGTGATGAAGTATTTACATTCTTCTTTAGAGGTTGCTTCGAAGGGAAACGAATAGGGTGTGGCACACTCCTGACCCCTGCACTCTGTTTATTCCGAAATTGCTGACCAAGAACAGACTAAGCCTAGGTCCAATTTAACTATACCTCTTTAGGTCCTTTCACAGGGGTGGGGTGTTGTGGGGAATGCAGGGGGTGTGAAGTGTTTTTGCAATCTCTGTTTTATTATTTTTTACATTTTGTGATTATGCAGTGTGCAATAAAAAAAAAAACCTCACACACTACACACTATGCCACCAAACTGTTGTATGACTAGATAGTTTTTATCAAGCTATAATACCTGCTATGTACCCTTACTCATTCAAAAGAGGGGCTGTCAGTATCTGGGTGGCCCCTTATTTTAAAGGGGGCTTCCAAATTTCCATAAGCCCATCACCTGCAGACCCCTACAATAAGGTGACCAGATTTTTAAAATGAAATCCGGGGACATATTTTTTTTTAATTGGCAAATGGCACAGGACTGCATAATACACAGAGCGCTGGGCACAGGACTACATAATACACAGAGCGCTGGGTACAGGACTGCATAATACACAGAGCGATGGGCACAGGACTGCATAATACACAGAGCGCTGGGCACAGGACTACATAATACACAGAGCGCTGGGCACAGGACTACATAATACACAGAGCGCTGGGCACAGGACTACATAATACACAGAGCGCTGGGCACAGGACTGCATAATACACAGAGCGCTGGATACAGGACTGTATAATACACAGAGCGCTGGGCACAGGACTGCATAATACACAGAGCGTTGGGCACAGGACTGCATAATACACAGAGCGTTGGGCACAGGACTACATAATACACAGAGCGCTGGGCACAGGACTACATAATACACAGAGCGCTGGGCACAGGACTACATAATACACAGAGCGCTGGGTACTGGACTGCATAATACACAGATCGCTGGGCACAGGTCTATATAATATACAGAGCGCTGGGCACATGACTACATAATACACAGATCGCTGGGCACAGGTCTACATAATACACAAAGTGCTGGGCACAGGACTACATAATACACAGAGCGCTGGGCACAGGACTACATAATACACAGAGCGTTGGGCACAGGACTACATAATACACAGAGCGCTGGGCACAGGACTACATAATACACAGAGCGTTGGGCACAGGACTGCATAATACACAGAGCGTTGGGCACAGGACTACATAATACACAGAGCGCTGGGCACAGGACTACATAATACACAGAGCGCTGGGTACTGGACTGCATAATACACAGATCGCTGGGCACAGGTCTATATAATATACAGAGCGCTGGGCACATGACTACATAATACACAGATCGCTGGGCACAGGTCTACATAATACACAAGAGTGCTGGGCACAGGACTACATAATACACAGAGCGTTGGGCACAGGACTACATAATACACAGAGCGCTGGGCACATGACTACATAATACACAGAGCGCTGGGCAGTGTTCCCTTTAAGGTGCGCGCGTGCGCGGACGCGCAGTGGAAATTACGTCCCGCGCAAGCACCTAGTTAGACGGCGCAGCCGCAGACGGAGCGGCCAGGGAGCAGAGCGTGCACCCCGAGAGCACGCCCATCGTGTGACAATAGCGAATGAAAATTCGCTATTGTCATACGGATCCTCCTCCTGGCCAATCAGGGAGCGGGTCCTCCCGCTTTCTGATTGGCCGAAAGGCCAACTTCATGCCATTGGCCGAGGAGGAGGCGCCGGGACTCGGGAGGATGGAGACGCGGGAAGCTGGAAGCCGGGGACTGAAGACAGAGTGCCGTGACCGTCCGTGAGGTAAGTGCACGGGGTCGCGGGGGGGCATTGCTGTGGCACTCTGCAATGTATTGGGGGCATTGCTGTGGCACTCTGCATTTTATTGGGGGCATTGCTGTGGCACTCTGCATTTTATTGGGGGCAATGCTGTGGCACTCTGCAGTTTATTGGGGGCATTGCTGTGGCACTCTGCAGTTTATTGGGGGCATTGCTGTGGCACTCTGCAGTTTATTGGGGGCATTGCTGTGGCACTCTGCAATTTATTGGGGGCATTGCTGTGGCACTCTGCAATTTATTGGGGGCATTGCTGTGGCACTCTGCAATTTATTGGGGGCATTGCTGTGGCACTCTGCAGTTTATTGGGGGCATTGCTGTGGCACTCTGCAGTTTATTGGGGGCATTGCTGTGGCACTCTGCAGTTTATTGGGGGCATTGCTGTGGCACTCTGCAGTTTATTGGGGGCATTGCTGTGGCACTCTGCAATTTATTGGGGGCATTGCTGTGGCACTCTGCAGTTTATTGGGGGCATTGCTGTGGCACTCTGCAGTTTATTGGGGGCATTGCTGTGGCACTCTGCAATTTATTGGGGGCATTGCTGTGGCACTCTGCAGTTTATTGGGGGCATTGCTGTGGCACTCTGCATTTTATTGGGGGCATTGCTGTGGCACTCTGCAGTTTATTGGGGGCAATGCTGTGGCACTCTGCAGTTTATTGGGGGCATTGCTGTGGCACTCTGCAGTTTATTGGGGGCATTGCTGTGGCACTCTGCATTTTATTGGGGGCATTGCTGTGGCACTCTGCATTTTATTGGGGGCATTGCTGTGGCACTCTGCAGTTTATTGGGGGCATTGCTGTGGCACTCTGCAGTTTATTGGGGGCATTGCTGTGGCACTCTGCATTTTATTGGGGGCATTGCTGTGGCACTCTGCATTTTATTGGGGGCATTGCTGTGGCACTCTGCATTTTATTGGGGGCAATGCTGTGGCACTCTGCATTTTATTGGGGGCATTGCTGTGGCACTCTGCAATTTATTGGGGGCATTGCTGTGGCACTCTGCAGTTTATTGGGGGCATTGCTGTGGCACTCTGCAATTTATTGGGGGCATTGCTGTGGCACTCTGCAGTTTATTGGGGGCATTGCTGTGGCACTCTGCAATTTATTGGGGGCATTGCTGTGGCACTCTGCAATTTATTGGGGGCATTGCTGTGGCACTCTGCAATTTATTGGGGGCATTGCTGTGGCACTCTGCAATTTATTGGGGGCATTGCTGTGGCACTCTGCATTTTATTGGGGGCAATGCTGTGGCACTCTGCAGTTTATTGGGGGCATTGCTGTGGCACTCTGCAGTTTATTGGGGGCATTGCTGTGGCACTCTGCAGTTTATTGGGGGCATTGCTGTGACACTCTGCAATTTATTGGGGGCATTGCTGTGACACTCTGCAATTTATTGGGGGCATTGCTGTGGCACTCTGCAGTTTATTGGGGGCATTGCTGTGGCACTCTGCAGTTTATTGGGGGCATTGCTGTGGCACTCTGCAGTTGATTGGGACAAGCTGGTCACTCTGCATTGACGTCCCCCCCCCCCCCCATTGCTCAATCTAAAGGTTTGCGCTCAGAAATTTTTTTATTTGCTCAGCACAGTAAAAAATTAGAGGGAACATTGGCGCTGGGTACAGGACTACATAATACACAGGGTGCTGGGCACAGGACTACATAATACACAGAGTGCTGGGCACAGGACTACATAATACACAGAGCGCTGGGCACAGGACTACATAATACACAGAGTTCTGGGTACAGGACGACATAATACACAGAGCACTGGGTACAGGACTACATAATACACAGAGTTCTGGGTACAGGACGACATAATACACAGAGCGCTGGGCACAGGACTACATAACAGACAAAATGATGGGCACAGGACTTCATAATACACAGAGCACTGGGCACAGGACTACATAATCCACAGAGTGCTGAGCACAGGACTACATAATCCACAGAGTGCTGAGCACAGGACTACATAATACACAAAATGATGGGCACAGGACTTCATAATACACAGAGCACTGGGAACAGGACTACATAATACACAGAGTGCTGAGCACAGGACTACATAATACACAGAGCTCTGGGCACAGGACTGAATCCGGGGACAGACTTGGTCCGGGGACAGTGTCCTTAGTCTGGGTACTGTTCCTGGAAACCGGGGACGTCTGGTCACCCTATCCTACAACATCCAGGGTTCTGAGGAAGAGGACCTTCTTCTCAACAACATAAGAACAACTGGATGTTTCTACTTACCTGTAAAACCCATTTCTTGGAGTACATCACGGGACACAAGGTACCCATATTACTCCTTACCCATAGGGTTATGCACCAGCTATAGTTGATTGGACACTGGCAAAGAAAAAAATACAAGAAGTCTTCCCATAAATAACTCCTCCCATCAAAAAAGAACCTCAGTTTTGTAGAAAGCCATACATGCCAAAATAGAGTAGAAGGATCTCTATGTCCCAGGATCCACTCCAAGAAATACATTTTACAGGTAAGTACACAAATTCAGTTTTCTTTATCATACATCATGGAACACAGAGCAGCCATACTATTCCTTACTCACAAGGATGTCCTAAAACAAAGCCCATGAAAGGAGGGGGCATAGCAACCACAGACAGGCCTAAACGAATTTATACAGTAGCCTGCATATATAGTGCAACCAAAAAAATAGTCTTCTCATAGGCTCTACATCTACCTGATAAAATCTTGTAAAGGTGTGAACTGGAGCCTTGCAGACCTAAGCTACTGAGGACTGATGTTGGAAATCGCAGAAAGCGCTTACACCTCTGATAAAATAAACTGTCACCGGGAACAGTGGAGCCCTAACTTTCAAGCCATAAGCTCCAGAAATAAGCTGGCAAATCCATTGGGAAATGGATGACTTGGTAGCCTACTGACCCTTCCTTGGTTCTTCAGGAAGGACAAAAGGCGAATTGGCAGCCTAATCCTGGCAGTCAATATCAAATACATTTTAACAGCCTGAACCACACTCAACATGTGAAAGGCCCTGTCTCCTGGTGACTGAGGTTCAGGGGAAATAAGAAGACAAAATAACATCCTGGTTAGGATGGAAGGCTGCAACCATCTTCAGCAAAAATGACAGCCGAGTCGAAGAACCACCTGGTTATAGTGGAGTAGCAGAAAAGATTACTTGCAAGAAAAATTTTGACACCTTTTGTGCTGAAGCAATGGTAACCAGGGATACAACCTTTCCGAGCCAAAAGGACTAAAGTAAGATTCTTTAATCAGTTCAAATGGTCGTTTTCGTAAAACCGACAGCGCCAAACTGAGTCCCCGTGGAGTAAAAGGTGCCCTGACCGGAGGAATCATGTGTGACACCTTGTAAAAAAGCACATATTACAGAACAAAAAGCAATTGGCCTTAGGTCTAAGACCACCAAAGCCGAATCTGTCGCTAAACTGTAAGTCAATCCTAACACTAAAATCCCTGCGTCTACAGACATCAGTGACCTAACACTAACCTATCTAACCCTGTAAAGAAAAAAAAAATCAGTATACATACCTTTTTTGAACACGAGTCGAAATTCGGCCAGGAATTTTCGTCCGACGACCGATCTGCCGATTTTCGGCTTGTTAGTATGATGCTTCCGACAACCGACTCCGACTTTTCGGCCGGAAAAAATCTGGTGTGCAGGCTATAAAATTTTTGTCCTCCGTCAAAACACATCCGATTTTCGAGCATTCAGTACAGATTTCGACAGGGAAAAATCTTATGAGCAAGACTGGGCATGCTCAGAGAAGAAAGAACACAAAGAAAGCAATCCAACACATGACATCACTTTTGAAGTAGAATTTTGTTGTGCGGGAAAATTCGTGTGCAGTCTAGGCACATTCCAACCAACAAAACACCACTCTGGACAAAAGATGGACGACTGGTGGGCGGAAATTCGTTGCGTGTGTACTAGGCTTAACTTTGAGGCTTCTGTTGTCGGATGTGTCCTCTGCACCCACCTACACAGAGAAGCTGCTGCTGACCGCTCGGGTCGGATCGGCTTTAAAAAAGGTATGTATTCAACAGGACTAGATAGATTAGTCTTAGGTTGTGGATGTCTGTTGATGCAGGGATTTTAGTCTTAGGGTTGACTTCTACTTTAATCACACTCAAGGCCAGCTTCAAATTAACTTGAGACTGGAAGAAAAGCCAAAATCTAGCCTACAAGCTATTTGTGAGGATAAAACCTCCTAGCCTCACACCAGGCCACATAAAATATCCAGGACCAAATGGTAAATCATCCTAGAAGTAGTCTTCTTGGCTCTTAATAGCTTGGGAATTACTGCATCAACTACCGTACCTCTGTCTCAGTGGTAGAACTACCAAGGTCAGACTTGCGATCAGCCCTGGCCTTCTGTCATCGTAAGGGGGCCCCAAGACGGCAGGAAAGACTTCTGGTCTGGCGCCCGATGTAGCGGCCGCAAGGAAGGTGAGCTCTAGTACAGCTGGTACCCACTTCCAACACTTGGTTCCAGTGACTTGCTCGCAGCTTGTGCGGGGGGTTTCGGATCCCACACGCTGTGATTACTCTGTATGGCAGCTGCCCCCCCTCAAAAATCCTTTCCCTTCCCAAAGTACCCCCTAGCACATACAGCATCCTCGTATCCCCCCAAAACACTGCAAGTATTCTTTGACAACTTGCCTCCCTTCCCCCCTTCTTCAAAGAGATGCTGGCTGCTATTGAGGGGACAATTGTGGGGTCTGTGATCCAGGGCACCTAGCAAGAGATTGGGGCAATCGCCTCAGGTGCCCACGTTAGTGTCACCTTGTCAGGTAAGTTAGTGGAGTTGAGTGCCGAAATTTTTTTCAGCACTGGGCTCCAGGACCCAGGGTCGGTTCACACCATGAATCACAAAGGAACGCGCTGTGCGTTCTTGTGCGATTCACATGTGTAACGGATCAACCGGCACCCCGACTGGGTACCTCCATTGACAGATGCTCCTAGTGCTTCCCGAGGGCTCCAAGCACTCCACCAGACACCATAACCACCTCAGACCCCACTAACCACCGCAGCTTTGTTGGGGTCTCGCCGTCTCCTACCCACCCTGGACCTACGACAAGGCTCCAGGTTCCAGTGGGTGAACCTCTCTTTCCCCAGAGAGTGAAGCAGGTACAAGCTCTTACAAGTCGAGACTTCATGAAGGGGTAAAAACAGACTGTTTATTCAAACACATGCACAAAGAGATATACACTGTGGGACAATCCCCCCTCCCCCTTAGCAGCCAATCTACATACACATATACATCCCATAAAAAGTTTATCTTAAGGCAGACAGGAACAATATAACAAAGGAATACAGGCACTTACCAATAACAAACCCCACCCCATCTCACTATCTAGCAATCTGAAAAGTCAAACCATTCATCTTCTTACATTTCCTAAGAGATATTGCTGACAAATATAACTGTCCCATCTGAAGCAATTCAAACCATTAATTATCTGTTTTTTACTCCCAGTGACGGTGAACACTGTCACAACATGCCTTCCAGGTGCTGTGCGATTTAAGCCCTTTCATTTGAATGGGCTGAAACTGTAATGGTCTGCACCAAGAGCTGTGTATGCAAATCCCATGGTACTTCTGATCATACTGCATTTGCAACCTGCATTTAGGGAGTCATTAAGTTGACACACACTGCAGATTGTTACGGCAGTGCATTTTGAATGCACTGCCGTAACGCACACAAAACATGGGTTGCCCTCAAGGCATTCTGGTGTGAGCAGACCCTTAGTCCAGATACACAGGATTTCATTCATATCTCAGGAAGGTCCCACTAAAACCACGACAGTCGGGAAGTATGGATTTATATTAAAAGGGGAGAGGATTTGTGTTTTGGTTCTACTGTCATGGGTGATCTGCTTAGAGTCCACTCACTGAGTCTGTCGGTAACATCCTGTTTATAAGCCTGTTGGAAGTTGGGAGTGCAGGTCTTACATACCGGTAAAATCTATAACATTTATGGCAGTACCCTAATACAGGTGAAACCCCAGGGGCACAAAGGTTGCGCTTGCGACTGGACCCTGGTGTTCTACCACTGTGGGAGCCCCAAGATGGAAGGAAGGGGGCCACTGTGAGACCTTGATAAGGGTGCCCCACAATGAGAGTGAAGGGCCCTGGGACCAGAGGTGAGGAGGGGCCCTTCATTGTTTCTTCAAGGTTATAGTTACGCCTCTGCTCTGTCCTTCAAGGCTTCAATAGCTAAGACGGTAAAGCCAGTGACCGTAAAGGATGGCAGATCGGCCCTTGTGGAAAGAGGTCTGGCCAAGTCGCATGAGGCCAAAGATGATCCAGCAAAAAGTTCACAATGACGGAATACAACATTCTTCTGGGTTAAGCCAGTTTGATCAGGTTCCCCGGTGTACTCTCAACCAAAGTCCTGCGTAACAGGTATGGAACAAGCTAAAAGCAAGACATAAAATCAGAAAGAATTGTGTCACCAGGGCATCCAATGCAAAAGCCTGAGGATCCATGGACCTAGAAATGATCCTGCCCAATTTTGCATTGAACCTGGAAGCTAGTAAATCCACATCTGGTGTGCCCCATCACTAACAAAGTGCCTTGAGACCTTTGGGTTGAGAGACTATTTAACTGGCAGTGATTTTCAGTGGCTGAGGAAGTCCACCTGCCAATTTTGCACTCCCAGAACGACTGACAAGAGTGGGAACATAGAGCTCTGCCCAGGACAGAATGAGATCCACACCTTCTTGGACTGAACAGCTCTTGGTTGATTCATATACATCCCTCTTAGATTGTAAGCTCTAACGGGCAGGGCCCTCTGATTCCTACTGTATTAAAGTGTATTGTATTTGTACTGTCTACCCTCAAGTTGTAAAGCGCTGCGTAAACTGTCAGCACTATATAAATCCTATATAATAATAATAATATTTCATGGCCCTGAAGGCTCTGGTATTGACCTTAGGTAGCACCCCACACTGTTTTTTCTTTTTTCATGGCAAGGTTACCCTTGGCATCCATAAATGACGCACATAAAGGATAAGGGTCTGCTATATATTTAACAACCTTCCCGCCGATGTAACACGCGGCCTAACAGAAATGAGTTTTTCTCCATGGGGCTGCATATATGTGTATCTCACTTTGTCCTGGGAGCCCGCCTCACACCGTGCTCCAATTACAGAGACCATGGTCTCACCCAGAGCCCCGGGCCCCGCACTAATGACCGGGACCCGGATCTCCTTATTCCGGGTCACCTGATCGCTGTGGTAGCCTCTGATTGGCTACCACAGTGATCAGTCACTGGGAAGCCCATCCCTGTGTTTTTCTCTTTCTGTGAATGGAGATGTTTCTCTTTCCTTGCAGAAAGAAGGAAAAAAAGTGTTTGTAAAATATAAATAAATAATTAAAAATAAAGAAAAAATACCTAGATCAAGGTTTGATCTAGGTCAGTGCCAAGGTTAGTGCTTGGGTCAAAGGTCAGGGTCAGTATATTTTGGGCAGGATTTTTTTTTAAGTTAGCATCAGTGTCAGTTAGTGTTTGGGTGTTTTAGGTAGGACAAAAAAAAAAAAAAGCAAAACATGCTGTACTACGGGTACAAACAACAACTATCACACATATGTGGTATTGTGATCATCAGGTGCAGGAAATTTTGGGTTGTTCTGTGGTGGAAGGTTATGTTAGTAACAAGAAATATACAGTTTATTTTTATATTTTTTGTTACTATTTTGGGGCAATTTTTCTATGATAATAATAATAAAAAAAATTGGAGATATCAATTGCCATTTGCTACCAAATGAAAGCCCAATTTGTCCTGGAAAAAAAAGCGGTATAATCCACCTGGTTCCACAAAGTAGTTGTGATGAAATGTACAGTTTTACTAACACATGTCAAAGTTGCAATATTATGCTTAGGCATTTAGATTTGTTTTACTCTTAGGAGTGGAAGGGTTAAGGTGGAACCCCAAACTTTTGTGTGTGTGTGTGTGTGTGGGGGGGGGGGGGGTCCCGATTAACATCTATATCAGACCCTCATCTAGGATAAGGGTCTCATAGAGAAGAGATTCCCCAGTCACTTTGGAAATGTCAGTGGTGCTGTAGTAGGTTGTATACATCATACAGATACACCACTTCACAGGCTGGGTCAGAGCATCCCCCAGACACGTTATTTAAAGGAATTCTGCATTTTTTATGTCTTTAAGCATTACTAAAATACCTGCTCCCCACCAAATGTATCATCTCATCTCCAGTGAGACGGTGACACATCTCTAACATGAAGAGAATGTTCCGGCCCTGTAAGTGGGGAAACGTTCTGACCCCGAAGGCGTTAATCTAGGTTTCCACACTATATATGTGTTTATCATCATCTGCTGGAGATAAAAGACGTCACAGTGACTATATAGGAAGAGGACGGACATGACGGGTGGGGGGGGACGGGTTTACTGGGTGTAAATTGAAAATAAGATCTTATTACCTCCTCTGCTGCCACTTCCAACAATGTCTTCGCTATTTCCTCCCAACTCACCGTTAACTCAGGAACTACTTATTTATAGCTGGTATCACTTCCTGTCTGTACTTGACATCACTTCCTGTCTGCCTTTGTGTCTGGGTAGAAGTGAAATCACCACCTTGTGGAGTTCAGAGGAACTGCAGTACCAAGAAACATCTTATAGTGTGAACACAGTCTTGTCATTGCCAAGTGACACCAATGATGGGGATTATTTTATCTCACTGAAGCCAACAATGGGTATTATTTAATCCACCTGGGAAATCCCAGCACCTATTTTACTTTTGGTATTGCGGCCTCAGGAGTTGTCATTCATGCCAGGTGAATAACGGGTGTGAATTGAGTCCATTGGTCGGTGGATTTTACCTTTGAGCAACATCAGACCTTGTTCATTATGATTGATGTGGATCTGCAATGCTGGACAATTTGTTTGATGATAGATTCATTTTTATTAAAGCATTGTGAAAAAGTGTCCTTGTATTTATTTACTTTTTTGTTTTTTTATGCAAATGAGTAAGGGTACGATATTTACCTTACTCATTCACATGGGGGAACGTATCTGTGCACCCTGTTATTTTTCAAGGGTGCTTCTAGATTTCCATAGCCCCCCCCCCCCACCTGCAGACACCCAAAACCAAGGAACAACTTCCTTGGACAAGCAGAATGTCTCCATAATGATGACAAGAGCCTATTCCACAAAACCCCGGCTTTGTAGTTTTTGGTGTCTGCAGCTGGGGGGCCTAAGGGAATCTAGAAACCTCCTTTAACCGCTTTAAGACTGACCGCCCACATTGTACTGCAGAAGGGGCAGCTCCTACATTCCTGTTTGTCACTGCCTGCTTCCGGGTTCAGGGGACGCATGCATGTCATGAATCCCCCCTACTTATTTCTGCTGTGATTGAACACGTAAGGATTTTGTCATCAGGTCTCAGCCAATGACTCATGGCCAGGACCTGCTAATCAGTTGTGTCCAATCATAGCCCAGAGCCCTGTGTTGACAAAAAAACAGGGCCCTGTACAGAGGGAATGATATCTTTGTTTCTTCTCCCTGAAACAGATTTATAGTGAAAAGCAGCATGTAATATACACATTACCACATTGTTAGGCACCAAGTTAACCCCTTGATCGCCCCTAGATGTTAGCCCCTTCCCAGCCAGTGTCAAGTCCCCAAACTCGCTCATCCATTTCTTTATGGACCTTGCTTTGAACACTGGTCCAGGTCATTTGGTGGAGGGGGATTATGGTTTCGGTGTGTTTTTCAGGGGCTAAGCTTGGCCCCTTAGTTCCAGTAAAGGCAACTTTTAAGGCGTCAGCATACCAAGACATTTTGGACAATTTCATGCTCCCAACTTTGTGGGAATAGTTTGGGGATGGCCCCTTCCTGTTCCAATATGACTGCACACCAGTGCGCAAAGCAAGGTCCATAAGGACATAGATTAGCGAGTTTGGGGTGGAGGAACTTGACTGCCCTGCCCTCAACCCGACAGAACACTTTTAAGATGAATTAGAGCGGTGACTGTGAGCCAGGCCTTCTCGTCCCACATCAGTGCCTGACCTCACAAATGTGCTTCTGGAAGAATGGTCAAACATTCCCATAGACACACTCCTAAACCTTGTGGACAGCCTTTCCAGAAGAGTCAAAGCTGTTATAGCTGCAAACAGGGCCACCATCAGGGGGGTACAGGTGATACACCCATACAGGGCCTGAGCGTCAGGAGGGCCCGGGCCACCGCAACCAGGAAGTCTGCACAGTGCAAGAGAGAGGAGATGGGATGGAGGAGATTTGATTGGAGGAGGAGGACATGGGATTGGGGAGATGGGATCGAGAAGGAAGAGGGCATGGGATGGAAGAGGACATGGGATGGAGGAGGACATGGGATGGGACTTGGTGACACAGCCAGTGGGGGGCCTTGGGGAATGTTGATGGTCAGGCCCAGGGGGGGCCCAGGCCTAAAGCTGTGTAAGGGGGCTCTGATGACTGCCCTGGCTGCAAAGCTTGGGCCAACTCAATATTGAACCCTACGGACTAAGACTGGGAGGTCATTAAAGTTCATGTGCGTGTAAAGGCAGGTGTCCCAATACTTTTGGTAATATAGTGTGTATATATATATATATATATATATGTGTGTGTGTGTACAGTATATATATAAAATAGTAAAGCTGGCCATATAACTGTGTAGTGCAAGGGCCTGCCTGATTGCAAACAAATTGAAAGTGTTTAGGTTTGAGCTCATATTCAGAGATGTATAGTAACGAAGTAGAACTACTTAAGTACTGTACTTAAGTACCGAAATGCGGTATCTGTACTTTCCTAGAGTAGAATTTTTTTCTCCTACTTCTACTTTTACTTCACTACATTTTTTCGATGATTTCGATACTTCTACTCAAGTATTTTTTTTTTGTGCTGCATAGTTACTCGTTACTTTTAAAAAAATTACCACTGCCAGAACAGTAGATGGCAGGTTACATAAAGCTCAAAAAAATGTGTATAATGTCATTTGTAAATCAGCGCATACGAAAATAAAGGCTGTGTATAATAAAAGCTGCTATACCAAATCTTTCCAATAAAAAGAAAATATGAAACAAACAAATAAATTGTGCTACAGCGCTTAAAGTGCATCAAGAAACTACTAACAAACACAACTTGGCTGTGCGAATAAAGTGCCTGTGCAATCGATATAATATCATCATTGCCCCCAGTGCCCTGCCCACACTCCACACAGTATCAAAAATAAAGTGACATGAATGTGCTAAAGCCTAAATGCAGTGAAAATAATTATTCCCACAATGTAACAGTAAATTCAATTCATATAAAATATGACAATAAATCACAATAAAATAAGTTATGAAATAAGTTAGGTCAGGTGCGTGCAACAAGTTGAAGTGTGTAAACCTATCTATAACGAAAAGTCCATAAATGAATTCCAGTGTGCAAATCTAAAATGTCACTTCACTTGTCAGATGCTTCCACCTCCTTCAGTGCTCGAGTGACCGACCAACACACTTAATGGTGGTGGCACTGGTGGATAGCGTCTGGGTGGCACTGTGGCACTGGCACTGACTGCACTGGTTCAAAAAGCCATATATATTTAATTATTTCAATTCTCAATCTCATAGGTCCTCTCCTCATAAGATATTAATAACTTAAGATTAGGTGATGAACTTCTTGGCGGCCCTGGCAGGATGACGGGGACAACACCCGCCACTTCTGGAGCCGAGCCGCTGTGATTACCCAACATGTGACAAATAGGGATGATCGAACTTTTGAAAAGTTCGGTTCGACCAGAACACCCGAACTTCACTAAAGTTCGGCCCGGATTTCAGAACCCCATTGAAATCAATGGGACCCGAACTTCTGTAATCAAAAAACACAATTTTTAAGCCCTAAAACCCAATAAATGCCCCTAAAAAGTGCCTAGGGTTCTGGGTCATGCCCCATTAACTATTAATCACACAAAAAAAAGTTCTTAAAAATTGTCATTTTTGATAAAAAAGCCAATTATTGAAAAATTAAAAAAAAAAAAAAAGAGATTTTTTTGATTTTTACTTTGGATTTAGTATCTGGGGGGTCTAAAAGGTGTGCATGTGAAGTTTCAGCTCTGTAGCATGTCCAGAACCATGAAAAAAAAAAAGATAATTTTTCAGTAGAACAGGGATGTGGTTCGGGAGCCTCCTTTAACTTTAACACCTATATGATCTTTTTTCTGGTTCTGGACATGCTACAGAGCTGAAACTTCACAGGTACACCTTTTAGACCCCCCCAGACACAAAATCACACAAAAAAAAGTTCTTAAAAATTGTCATTTTTGATAAAAAAGCCAATTATTGAAAAATTAAAAAAAAAAAAAAAAAAGAGATTTTTTTGATTTTTACTTTGGATTTAGTATCTGGGGGGTCTAAAATGTGTGCATGTGAAGTTTCAGCTCTGTAGCATGTCCAGAACCATGAAAAAAAAAAAAGATAATTTTTCAGTAGAACAGGGATGTGGTTCGGGAGCCTCCTTTAACTTTAACACCTATATGATCTTTTTTTCTGGTTCTGGACATGCTACAGAGCTGAAACTTCACAGGTACACCTTTTAGACCCCCCAGACACAAAATCACACAAAAAAAAGTTCTTAAAAATTGTCATTTTTGATAAAAAAGCCAATTATTGAAAAATTAAAAAAAAAAAAAAAAGAGATTTTTTGATTTTTACTTTGGATTTAGTATCTGGGGGGTCTAAAAAGTGTACATGTGAAGTTTCAGGTCTGTAGCATGTCCAGAACCAGAAAAAAAAGATCGTTTGTATTAGAAAACTTTAAGCACAGGAATATGGCTTCTCTGCTGTAACACCTTGCCGGTTTAATAGCAGGCATTTTTTTGGGTTCTTTGCAGTCAGGAAAAACATCTGAACTTGTGTATAGTGGTACTGTGCACAAGTTCTGATGTTTTGCCTGCCTCCAAAATTCCCCAAAAAATGCCAGCAAAAACACACCTGGGCATTTTTTTTTTTTGACGCTAGCGTTTTTTTTGGCATTTTTTGGGGTTCTTTTGAGGCAGGCAAAACATCTGAACATGTGTATAGGGGGGATATATAGACATATATGTCTGAATATATACCCCTAGACATATATAGGTGTGATAGTAGCAGAAATAAATGCTTGCGCTAATGAAATCATTTACAGTAATATATTTCTGCTACTATCACACCTATATATGTCTAGGGGTATATATTCAGACATATATGCCTATATATACACCCTATACACATGTTCAGATGTTTTGCCTGCCTCAAAAGAACCCCAAAAAATGCCAAAAAAACGCTAGCGTCAAAAAAAAAATGCCCAGGTGTGTTTTTGCTGGCATTTTTTGGGGGGTTTTGGAGGCAGGCAAAACATCAGAACTTGTGCACAGTACCACTATACACAAGTTCAGATGTTTTGCCTGCCTCAAAAGAACCCCAAAAAATGCCAAAAAAAACGCTAGCTTCAAAAATAAAAATGCCCAGGTGTGTTTTTGCTGGCATTTTTTGGGGAATTTTGGAGGCAGGCAAAACATCAGAACTTGTGCACAGTACTACTATACACAAGTTCAGATGTTTTTCCTGACTGCAAAGAACCCAAAAAAATGCCTGCTATTAAACCGGCAAGGTGTTACAGCAGAGAAGCCATATTCCTGTGCTTAAAGTTTTCTAATACAAACAATCTTTTTTTTTATGGTTCTGGACATGCTACAGAGCTGAAACTTCAAAAAATCTCTTTTTTTTTTTTTTTTTTTTTTTTTAATTTTTCAATAATTGGCTTTTTTATCAAAAATGACAATTTTTAAGAACTTTTTTTGTGTGATTTTGTGTCTGGGGGGTCTAAAAGGTGTACCTGTGAAGTTTCAGCTCTGTAGCATGTCCAGAACCCCAAAAAAAGATCATATAAGTGTAAAAGAGGGGTCCCACCATCCCTGCTCTACTGAAAAATTATCTTTTTTCTGGTTCTGGACATGCTACAGAGCTGAAACTTCACAGGTACACTTTTTAGACCCCCCAGACACTAAATCCAAAAAAAGTCATGCCTGCCTCCAAAAATGCCCGATAAATACAAGAAAAAGCGCCGTAGAGAAGCCGTATTCCTGTTCTAATAAAAATTATAAGAAAATGCTAATTTTTGGGGGGTTCTGGACATGCTACAGAGCTGAAACTTCACATGTACACTTTTTAGACCCCCCAGATACTAAATCCAAAGTAAAAATAAAAAAATCTCTCTTTTTTTTTTTTTTTTTTTTTTTTTAATTTTTCAATAATTGGCTTTTTTATCAAAAATGACAATTTTTAAGAACTTTTTTGTGTGATTTTGTGTCTGGGGGGTCTAAAAGGTGTACCTGTGAAGTTTCAGCTCTGTAGCATGTCCAGAACCCCAAAAAAAGATCATATAAGTGTAAAAGAGGGGTCCCACCATCCCTGCTCTACTGAAAAATTATCTTTTTTCTGGTTCTGGACATGCTACAGAGCTGAAACTTCACAGGTACACTTTTTAGACCCCCCAGACACTAAATCCAAAAAAAGTCATGCCTGCCTCCAAAAATGCCCGATAAATGCAAGAAAAAGCGCCGTAGAGAAGCCGTATTCCTGTTCTAATAAAAATTATAAGAAAATGCTAATTTTTGGGGGGTTCTGGACATGCTACAGAGCTGAAACTTCACATGTACACTTTTTAGACCCCCCAGATACTAAATCCAAAGTAAAAATCAAAAAATCTCTTTTTTTTTAATTTTTCAATAATTGGCTTTTTTATCAAAAATGACAATTTTTAAGAACTTTTTTTTGTGTGATTTTGTGTCTGGGGGGTCTAAAAGGTGTACCTGTGAAGTTTCAGCTCTGTAGCATGTCCAGAACCATAAAAAAAAAAGATTGTTTGTATTAGAAAACTTTAAGCACAGGAATATGGCTTCTCTGCTGTAACACCTTGCCGGTTTAATAGCAGGCATTTTTTTGGGTTCTTTGCAGTCAGGAAAAACATCTGAACTTGTGTATAGTGGTACTGTGCACAAGTTCTGATGTTTTGCCTGCCTCCAAAACCCCCCAAAAAATGCCAGCAAAAACACACCTGGGCATTTTTTTTTTGACGCTAGCGTTTTTTTTGGCATTTTTTGGGGTTCTTTTGAGGCAGGCAAAACATCTGAACTTGTGTATAGTGGTACTGTGCACAAGTTCTGATGTTTTGCCTGCCTCCAAAACCCCCCAAAAAATGCCAGCAAAAACACACCTGGGCATTTTTTTTTTTGACACTAGCGTTTTTTTGGCATTTTTTGGGGTTCTTTTGAGGCAGGCAAAACATCTGAACATGTGTATAGGGTGTATATATAGGCATATATGTCTGAATATATACCCCTAGACATATATAGGTGTGATAGTAGCAGAAATATATTACTGTAAATGATTTCATTAGCGCAAGCATTTATTTCTGCTACTATCACACCTATATATGTCTAGGGGTATATATTCAGACATATATGTCTATATATCCCCCCTATACACATATTCAGATGTCATGTCTGACATCAAACATGTCCTCAAAAAAGCACTGGCAGTGGCAGCCCCTGCAGCATTAAAAAATGCTTGCTGGTGAGAAGCCACATACCTGTCCCGAAGCAGAGAAATGATCATTTCTTTATAGCGGTCACCCTGCTATGGAAGGGTTTTGTCACCCTGCCATAGCAGTCACTGTCAGTTAACCCTACACTACACTACGGTCCCCTGACACTTAACACTTTCCCTACAGAAACTAAATTTTTGAAGCTAACTTAAGTGTAAAGGAGCACTCTAACTACACTAGATATCCCTTTCCTCACACTAAAAATAGCTAAATGACACTTTTAAAGTAAAATTAACAGAACTGCTTCCACTCTCTTCCATGTCCAGTATAACAATGCTGGGAATATGGCGGGGGCGATCTTATATACTGGGGGGCGTATTCACTAATGATTGGTCTAGGGACCCCCTAGTCACTCCAATCACATTCCTAGCATTCTCCTGCCCCCTCAATTGGCTTTTGCTAATGGTTCTGGTCCAATCACGGGCTTTTAAAGCCCATTTCCTGAAGCATTGCATTTTGGGCGGTTCTGGTTGCCGAATTCCGAACTTTTTGGGCAAAAAGTTCTAAATTCGGCCGAACCTCGAACACCCAATGTTCGGGCCGAACCGATGGTGGACCCGAACCGTTCGATCATCCCTAGTGACAAAGTGACAGCCAGGAGATCTAGTGGCTAGTAGTGCTCAACAATACCGCTTTTATATATAAAAATGAAATAAAATATACTGACTCACAATTTAGTAGTTGGTAGCGTGTAGCAGTAGGCAGCACAACTCAATTCAATCAATCCCACAGCCTCGCTCGCGCCGCGGCCCGCGGAATCACTGTCATGATCATCAAGTTAAGAGACCGCACTGGAGGAGCCATGCTGCCGTCTTCCCGCTCGCGGTCTCTGCCTCTAGACGTGTTGTGTGTCACTCAGACTCCACCCCTTAGGGCCCTTACTGAGAGGAGTTGTGACACGGGCGGCGGGACTCGGAGCATTTTCTTCGTTATCTCATCTTCTTCTCTATGAGGTGAGTGAGGTGGACCGTAGAGAGGGCCTAATCCTTGCCATGGCAAATGTGCCATTTGAGAATCAAATAATCAATATAAAATATTAATATATTATATACACACGGGTCATGGGTGGCTTTTTTGAACCAAGAAGAGTGAGACTGAAGGCTATGATGATTATCCGACCATCCATGGTCGATGGACCATAAGTGTTGTGTTGTGGTGGTGCCTGTGCTTCCTGCGGCCTGCCTCTGCCTGTGCGGCTGTGCCTGCACTGCAGTGGCCACTGGCAGTGGCACTTGACTTGAGCAAAGCAAATGAGCACTACTAGTGTGAAGGACAGGTGGTGGAAGCATGTTCTGACAAGTTCTTATAATGAAAATAATATAGACAGCTTTTTGAACCAGTGCAGTGCCAGTGCTACTAAGGTGAGAGGCAGAGAGAGAGGCTATCCAGTCCACCACTTTACTTGAGCAGATCACAGAAGAAAGGTGGAAGCATCTGACAGCAAGTGACAAGCACTTCTTAGATTGCACACTGGAATTCAGTTATGGACTTTCCGTTATAAAGTTTAGTTTACACGCTTAAACTTGCACCTAACTTATTCACAATCACAACTTATTTTATTGTGGTATTGTCATATATATTTTATATGAATTAAATTTACATTTGCATTTAGCACAGACATGTCACTTTATTTTTGATACTGTGGGCGATGATTTTGAATACAAGAAGAATATATATAATTGCAGGCACTTTATTAGCATTTTTAGCACAGCCACTTTGTTAGTAGTTTTCGATGCATTTTTCACTTTAAGCATTGTAGGTTTGATGAAGCTGGCCTGGCACATCATCATCAATTGAGCAAATCAAATCAAACCGCGATTAAGAAGACTGCGCATGCTCCTGTTCTGCCTTTTGATCAGCTGAAAAGATGGACGAACAAAAAACACCACCTTCCACCCCTGGCCCTTCAACTTCAAGTGATCTGCCTGGCTGTGAGAGTGACGAAGCTCAGGAAGGAGACCACCCCTGGCTTTAAAAGGGGAAGGGAGGGACATACTTTATCTGTTTTTTGTTTACAAAAAGTTACAGCCTAAGGAATTGTGATTGTCCTTTAGGTTAATCATTTGAATAAATCATTTGAAATAATAAAAAACAATATGATGTTCAAACTTTTGACTTCTTTCTTTAATAACTACATAACACAGTACTTCTACTTCTACTTTCAGTACTTGAGTAGAAATTTTTTGAAAAAACTACTGGTACTTTTTACTTTTAGTACTTAAGTAGCAAATTTTTTGAAAAAACTACTTGCAATACTTAAGTAAAAAAAATGTTGAATACTTTAGTACTTCTACTTAAGTAACTTTTTCTGCGAGCACTTCCACTTCTACTCAAGTCACTTTTTGATCGAGCACTTGTACTTTTACTCAAGTAGAAATTTTGAATACTTTATACAAGTCTGCTCATATTATATGGTTTTGGTAAATCTAGAGTAAAATTGTACAAGAAAATTGTATAAGGTATAGTCAGCCTTAGACATGGTTCAAGTTAAAATGAGGCGTTCTTTGGGTGATACATATCAGTATTAGTTTTGACTCACATCAGTCGGGGACTAACAACGTCAAGAAGGGCATCAATGTGGACACCTTCATGTGGGTATAATCAAATAACTTTTGGAGGTATGCCGGCAATTCATGGTAAAAAGTATGGAAATGCCCCTTGGAAATTCTCTGTAAGACTCTGGGATGCACCCAATACTTGGCGCAACACCCTACTCTTTTTCAACTGGCCATTCTTTCCATGATCATCTTTTGCTGGGCCAAGCCAAGTGTCAAAGAGATCAAAGTATATGAATCCATCTTGCAGAGAAATCACAAAAATGTCTGCCATCACACCACAACCAAACTATGCCCCAAAGCAGATCATATCCTCTGCATCACTTCCCCTTTAACCACTTGACCTCTGGACGGTTTTTACCCCCTTCCTGACCAGACCATTTTTTGCTATTTAGCACTGTGCTGCTTTAACTGAAAATTGTGTGGTCATGCAACCCTGTACCTAAATTATTTTTATATTTTTTCACACAAATAGAGCTTTCTATTTGTGGTATTTGATCACCACTGTTTTTTTATTTTTTTATTATATAAACAGAAAAAGACCACAAATTTAGAAAAAAAAAAAAACAATCATTTTTATTTTCTAAAAAAAAAAACATATCCAGTAAAAATGTTTAAAAAAATCGAATTTCTTCATAGATTTAGGCCAAAATGTATTCTGCTACATGTTAACACAGGTTAAAAAAAATCCTAGTAAATGTATATTATTTGGTTTGTGTGAAAGGTATAGTGTCTACAAACTATTGTATATATAGTTTGTATATACTGGAATTTTTATTTATTTATTTTTTATATTAGTAATGGCGGCAGTCAGCAACTTATAGTGGTACTATGATAGTGTGGTGGGCAATCTGATGCTAAAAGGGAAGTACACTAACTGACACTGACCTCTCCAGTGACACTAATACTACACACTGTCACTGTACTAATGGCCCAGGCGGGGAACATCTAGGGTGACCAAGGTGTTAACTGTGTGTCTAACTAAGTGTAATATATGGTGATTTTACTAATCTCTATCGTTTTTTTCCCTGCTTTGCAGAGAAATAAAAAAAACAGCAAAATCTCACGTCAGTGCACAGAGCTCTGTGTTGTTTACAACACAGAGCTCTCTTCTGTGAATGATGGAGCCGATCAGTGGGTCCCCACCATCAATCATTGGCCGCAACCCGCTGATCGGCATGTGCTGTAACAAATCACAGCACAGCCGGGGCAGAATGCCTTACCCGTAAGCTCCGATCACGTACCAGATACGTGATCCAGTGCACAGCAGCCGCAGTAGATGTACATAGGGTGGTCGCTAAATGGTTAGGCATTTCCCACTAGCAAAGCAATGTTTACATCTTACATAAGCATTTATCAAACATTCTTAAAGAGTTTTCAATACCTCACAATGAAAACACATCATAAATGCCATAGGAGCGTTAATGAGCATTGATTCCTTCTTCATAATCAACACATGTGTGGATGAGCTCTTAGGTATACATTGTACCTTTAGTAATTTACAAAAAAAAAAAAGAAAAACAGTAAATAAACACAAACACTTTTTCAAAATTCCTTTAGGCTGCATTCACATGTCAGCGTATGATCGCGGGCAGAACCGCCGCGGTTCCGCCCGCGATTCGGAGATTTATTGCAAATCGCGGGACGCCTAGCGTTGCCCGTTGATTTGCAATAGCCCCCCAAACGCCGAGCGATGTTGCCGCGATTTACGCCCGCCGAATCGTGGCAACATCGCGCAAACAAAATCGCGGGACGCAATACGCTCCAAAAAAGTACAAGAGCTTCTTTGGAGCGTATTGCGTCCCGCGATTTTGTTTGCGCGATGTTGCCGCGATTCGGCGGGCGTAAATCGTGGCAACATCGCTCGGCGTTTGGGGGGCTATTGCACATCAACGGGCAATGCTAGGTGTCCCGCGATTTGCAATAATCTCCGAATCGCGGGCGGAACCGCGGCGGTTCTGCCCGCGATCATACGCTGACATGTGAACGGAGCCCTACTAAAATAAAAAAAATCCCACAATTTAAATCCATCATTAAACAAATAGTCCAGTAACAGAGATCCACATCAATTATGATGAAAGATGTCTGATGCTCCAAAAGAAGCATCCTAGATCCTGGAAGACATGGACATGATGGGACAGTAGCCAAAATCCCAGGACTGTCCTGCAACATCCACACTTGACAACAAAGACAAGGCCGTTGTTCCATCAGAATGCCGCTACCCATCAGAGTCATTTTAGCAATAAAGTTAGCGTATAAAAATAAATTAAGTATATTGTTATTTTTGATGCTGTTTGGATGTTTCATTTTGAAAGCATAAAGGTTTATCGCAGAGCAGTGCTGAATGTGTCCCAATATGGCCTCCGCCACCTTCCTACTGCTGGCGTCCAGCTTCTTTAAAAATGTAACATCAAAACAGCATCACAGATGTCAATATACTATATTTATTTATATACGCTCACTTTATTGTTAATAATACTCAGAAATTCAAGACGTAGCTGGGTGTATATGTTCTATCATATTACTGCTACCCGTCAGATCATAAAGTGTTTGGAACGCATAGAGTCGTGGAACGCATGGTGGAACGCATGCATAGTAAGTGTTTTTTGGTCCAAACGTCACTTCCGTTGCTCAATCTGATGGGTAACGGCATTCTGATAGAACACTGTGTTCACAAACATTTCTCTGGCTTGCAATTCCTTTGAGCTCCACAAGGTGGTAATATCACTTCTAACCCGACAGGAAGTCTCTATGGAATACAGACAGGAAGTAATGGCAGGTACAGACAGGAAGTGATGTCAGGTATAAATAAGAAGTTCCAGATGAGAGGTGAGTGGGGAAGAAGTAGAGAGGAGACATTGCTGGAAGTTTCAGCAGAGGAGGTAATAAGATCTTATTTTCTATTTACACCCAGTAACCCCCCGTCATGTCCGTCCTCTTCCTCCATAGTCACTGTGACGTCTTTTATCTCCAGCAGATGATGATACACACATATATAGTGTGGAAACGCAGATTAGCCCCGTCAGGGTCAGAACATTTCCCCACTTATGAGGCCGGAACATTCTCTTCATGTTAGAGATGTGTGACCTTCTCACTGAAGATGAGATGAGCGTACCAGGGTTCCGTGTGAGATGGGTCCACAGAACATAACTAAGGTTCAGGTGCCTAATCTGAACCCCCATTGAAGACAGTGGGAGCCACTTACGGGGCCGGAACATTCTCTTCATGTTAGAGACGTGTCACCTTCTCACTGAAGATGAGATGAGCGTACCAGGGTTCCGTGTGGGATGGGTCCACAGAACATAACTAAGGTTCAGGTGCCGAATCTGAACCCCCATTGAAGTCAGTGGGAGCCACTTCCGGGCCCGGAACATTCTCTTCATGTTAGAGACGTGTCACCTTCTCACTGGAGATGAGATGAACATACCTAGGTTCCGTGAGAGACGGCTCCACAGAACATAACTAAGGCTCAGGTGCCGAATCTGAACTCCATTGAAGTCAATGGGAGCCGAATGTTAAAAAACAGTAATGCCTGTTTTCTAGCCTAATAGGCAAGAGATTGTCAGACAAATGACACGGAGGGGCTGGGCACTGACCTAGGGAACATCCACCAAAATAATTGTTTTTTTTTTTTTTTAAGTCCAATTGGTGGGGGACAACAAATTTAGTAATGCTTTATAAATCCTGTATAATAATATAATGAAGGGCAACATGCCCTCATAATCCTCTATGAGGAAGTAAGTAAAACCTTGGATAGAGGGGTGGCTGTGGACATAGTATATTCAAATTTTTCAAAAGTGTTTGACACCATTCCCCACACATGGCTAATGTGTAAGGTAAAGTCTACAGGCTTAAAAAGGCCATTTTTTAAATGGATATAAAACTGGCTAAGAGATAGCATTCAGAGAGTAGTGGTTAATGTTTCTTACTCTGAATGGTCTAAGTTTATCAGTGGTGTACCCCAAGGTTCAGTGTTGGGACCCTTACTTTTTAATATCTTTATAAATGATATAGGGTCTGGGATTAAAAGTACCATCTCAGTCTTTGCAGATGACACAAAGCTTTGCAGTGGAATAACTTCCTTACAGGATGTCTCCAATTTACAGGCTGACCTCAATGCACTGTTTCATTGGGCAACTATGTGGCAAATGAGGTTTAATGTTGATAAATGTAAAGTTATGCACTTGGGGGCTAAGAATATGCATGCATCATACATACTAGGGGGAGTAGAACTGGGGGAATCCATAGCGGAGAAGGATCTGGGTGTTCTGGTAGATCATAAGCTTAATAATAGCATGCAATGCTAAGCTGGGGTTTGCAAAGCAAGCAAAGTACTTTCTTGTATTAACAGAGGCATGGACTCCAGAGAGAGAGAGATATAATTTTGCCCCTGTACAGATCATTAGTAAGACCTCATCTGAAATATGCAGTTCAGTTTTGGGCACCAGTTCTCAAAAAGGATATCCGGGAACTGGAGAAAGTGCAGAGAAGGACAACCACACTGATAAGAGGCATGGAGAGCTCAGCTATGAGGAAAGATTAGAGGAACTGAATTTATTCTCTCTTGAGAAGAGGAGATTAGGGGGGGGGGGGGGATATCATCAACATGTATAAATATATAAGTGATCCATATAGTGAACTTGGTGTTGAGATATTCACTTTAGGGTTATCACAGAGGACAAGGGGGCGCTCTTTATGTCACGAGGAAAACAGATTTCTTCTCCAAATACGGAAAGGTCTCTTCACCTTAAGAACTGTGAAAATGTGGAATAGACTCCCTCCAGAGGTGGTTCTGGCCAGCTCACTAGATTGCTTTAAAAAAGGCCTGGATTCTTTCCTGGGTGTACATAATATAACTGGGTACTAATATTTATTGGTAAAGTTGATCCAGGGAATATCTGATATCCTCTCGGGGATCAGGAACAAATATTTTCCCCTGCTGTAGTAAATTGTATCATGCTTTGCTGGGGTTTTTCACCTTCCTCTGGATCAACTGCGGGTATAGGATTGTGTATATGGGATTGTATGGTTGGGTTTTCTTTACTGTTTTTGTTTTTTTTATTGGCTGAGCCAGATGGACTTGTGTCTTTTTTTCAACCCCACTAACTACTGTATATAACATTAAAATGTCTTTGAATACCATGTCTGAGGGGGGATTCTGACCCAGCCTGTAAAGTGGTGTATCTGTACGATGTATACAACCTACTACAACAACACTTACAAAGCATGAAAAAGCAGTTTACAGACTAAGTTCACCCTTAGGAGAAAAAATAATAAATGCACATATTTCTGCAGTAAATAAATGTGCATGTTATTATTTATTTTTTTTACCAGAGGAGCCTGCGAAGCATTGCACCCGTGATCAGTAGACTGCAGGCTCCTGCAGACACTTCCTCTGCCTGTACCTTCATTCAGGCTTTTAGCTAGAAAGCTGGAGAAAGTGTCAATGATGGACTACGAGTGTGCTGTTCAGCACACTCATAGTCCATTGAGAAATACAAGCCCTCTTTTGCGGTGGAAGATGAGACTTGTAGTTTATTCATTCAAAGATCCCTTTAAGTGAATGATGCGGCTATGCAGTATGCAGGCAAAACCTATTTTAACCAGTTTTGGACCGGAAGGATTTGCCCCCCTTAATGACCAGGCAATTTTTTGCAATACGGCACTGCGTTATTTTAACAAACAATTGCGTGGTCGTGCGACGCTGTACCCAAATAAAATTGATGTCCTTTTTTTCCCACAAATAGAGCTTTCTTTTGGTGATATTTGATCACCTCTTTGATTGTTATTTATTGCGCTATAAACAAGAAAAAGAGCGACAATTCTGAAAAAATAAAAAAATATTTTTCACATTCTGCTATATAACATTCCCCAAAAAAAAAAATGTAAAATCATTTTTTTTTCATTCTTTTAGGCCAATTTGGAATCTGCTACATATTTTTGGTAAAAAAGATCCCAATAAGCGTATTTCGATTGGTTTTCGCCAAAGTTATCCAGTCTACAAACTAGGGGAAAAATTTGTCATTTTTATTTATTTATTTTTTACTAGTAATGGCGGCGATCTGCGATTTTTAGAGGAACTGTGACATTGCGGTAGACAAATCGAACCCCCAAACTTACATTTTTTGGACACTTTTGGGGGGATCAGTGACATTACTACAGTAATCAGTGCTAAAAAATATGCACTGTTACTGTAATAATGACACTGGAAGGGAAGGGGTTAACACCAGGTGATCAAAGGGTTAAGTGTGAGCCTAGGGGAGTGTTTTCTTACTGTTTGGGGGAGGGATTTGTGAAATGATCATAGAGACCTGTCATCCTATATAGAAGGATCACAGGTGCTCTGTGATCATTAGCGGGGAGCAATCGCTGGTGCCCAGCGGCAATCAGTGCCAGCTGTTCCGTGGATCGGCATCCCCGCTGCCTAGTGGGGGCGGGTGCTCCTGCAAACAACCGTACAGGTACGGCAATTCACGCAGCCAAGCCAGCCTGCCGCAGTATATATGTGGTGGGCGGTCGGCAAGTGGTTAAATGTGACAGTGGCTACGGGTAGGAAAGGAGGAAGCTCAGGGGGTTAGGGGAGAAGTGCTGAAACATGTTGCACAATAGATTTGGGTATAACGTGTTCTAAGTGCCGGTTCACATTTGTGCGCTTGCGGAGATCGCATGTAATTCGGAGCGCACTGCTCCTAAATTACATGCGATCTCATGTGCGGTGCGAGTTCAGCCATACACTTTGTATGGCTGAATTCACACCGCATCCGCACCAAACTCGCACATGAGGCTTTTTTTTTATCCGCGGTAGAATCGGATCGCATAGTGGTTCACACTAGTGCGATCCGATTCTGTGCGAACTTGCAGATCGCACTGCTATATGCGATCGCAACTGGGGGTGTCGTTAACTTTTAATTGACATCCCCTGCATATCGCATATGGCAGTGTGAACTGCCAGAGGTGCGGATGCGATGCGGGAACATGCTGCATATTCGCAGCGTTCCCGCATCGCACAAGTGTGAACCGGCACTCAAGGTGAAATTATTCTTTAATTTGCTGGTAAATTACAGTTTTCCTTCTGTTTGTAAATAAAGTGCCCGAGGATTTCATTTATTTATACCACACACTTATCCTGGATGATTATATAAAAGGTAATGGGGGACCCCACACACAAAAAAAAGTGTGGAGTTCCCCCTAAATGATATACCCAGGGGCAGACTGGCAACTTTCAGTCCAGAGGGCAAGTACAAACCAGAGGCCCATGGTGCAGCGACTCGGCCACTTTCCCACTCTGTCTCTTCCCGGTCTCCTCCTGACCCCCATTCCAGATTGAAACTCTGCTCCAGGTACTCTCTACTCACCGGCCAAATCTGGTTTCCTGACCTGGCCAGCAGTTGGGGGGAGCTGGGACAGCTCGGTCAGGGCTGGAGGAGGAGAGTTTCCAGTGAGGCAGGGAACCAGCCTCTGCTCAGACACAGTTTACACCATCCATGCTGGGGTGGAGGGCTGAGCTCTGTCTTTATCTTGATCTCGCACTCAGTAGGTGAGCGGTGGGGACTTTTTTCTTCTCTTCACCAGGAATCCTTTAGACATGTCTCTGGCAGAAGTGGTGCAGTCTTTTTACGGGGCATCACAGCCATGCATGTCTCTGGCATGGCTGTGATTGGCCAGTGCAGTATGTGACCCAGACTCTATATAAGCTGGAGTCACATAGCGCCGCGCGTCACTCTGCTATAACTATACTAGGGAGAGGTTCCTGATGCTGCTGCTGAGGGAGAGATAGGATATTGTTGTAGGGGCAGGCTGGAGATTGCTTTGAGGGAAAGAATAGGAAGAATCTTCTTTAATCAGACAGCGATCTACATTGATTTTATTGTGTGGGGGTGCAGTGCACGATCTTTATGCCCTGACCTGAGCCCAGTGAGGAGTAGGAGGGAGAAAAAAAAAACTTTTATCAGTCTGTTAGGTGGGCGGCGTGCGGTGTGTAGCGGCCGTTTAATGGAAGCTCAGTGCATATGTGTCTGCTTAATCTGCATTTAAAAAAGAAAAAAACTTTTTTCCTTCATTGTTTACTTAGACATACATTGTTTAGACAGACACTGCTTTTTCTAATCTGCTCTTCAAAAAGCACCAATGTAAGGGAAAAATTATTATTTTTCAGTATTTAGGGAAAAAAAATTATTTTTCAGTTTTTCATTCAAATGTGTTCTTTTTTATTCAATAGCGGAATAGAACAACAGTATCCAACCTGTTAGGCGTGCGGTGTGTAGCGGCCATGTAATGCAAGCTCAGTGCATATGTGTCTGCCTAATCTACATTTAAAAAAGAAAAAAACTTTTTTCCTTCATATTTTACTTTGACATACATTGTTTAGACAGACACTGCTTTTTCTAATCTGCTCTTCAATAAGCACCAATGTAAGGAAAAAATTATTATTTTTCAGTATTTAGGGAAAAAAAAATATTTTTCAGTATTTCATTCATACTTTACTGTGACATTGTCATACAGCGTTTAGACACTGCTGTTCAAATCTGCTCTTCAAAAATCACCAATTAAAGGGAAAAATAGAAATTTTTCATTCATACGTTACAGTGAGATACACCCATTGGATACTGTTGTTGTATTCCGCTTATCAATACAAACCCATTTAGGAGAAAAAAAATAAACTGCGGCCTAGTCTGCATATGTTACAGCGCAACAAGGCACACAGGTCTCACATGAAGGCCCAGTTATTGGTGGTGCTGTTCCGCAGAGCGACTCACGCGTGCGTGCTGCAGCTGAAACTCCACTATGGCCTGCTGCTGCTCGCGCAGTCTGGCCAGCATGTGCAAGGTGGAGTTCTATGACATGTGGGCATGTCGCATATGAGGCGGGAAGGGTGAGAACGCCGAAAGTGCGCACAGAGGGCCCGCACTTTCTGCAGCAGCTCTGACATATCGGGGTAATTTCTAAGGAACCTCTGCACCACCAAATTCAGCACATGCGCCAGGTAAGGGATGTTTGTCAAACCGGCTAGGCCCAGAGCTGCTACAAGATTTCGCCCATTATCGCACACAACCAGGCGGGGCTTGAGGCTCACTGGCAGCACCCACTCATCAGTCTGCTGTTGAATGCCCCTCCACAACTCCTGCGCCGCGGTGTGTGTTTTTTTCCCCCAAACAGGCAAGTTTTAAAACTGCCTGCTGTCATTTACCCCTGGCTGTGCTGAAGTTGGTGATGAAGGTGTTACGCTGACCGGAAGAGGAGGCGGTAGAGGATGAGGAAGCGGAGTAGGAGGAGTTAGGAACAGGAGGCAAACTGAAGCTCACTGCAATCCTCGGTGGTTGAAGGACATGCGCCAAACTGCTATCCGCCTCAGGCCCAGCCGCCACTGCATTTACCCAGTGTGCTGTTAGGGAGATATAACGTCCCTGACCGTGCTTACTGGTCCACGTATCCGTAGTTAGGTGGACCTTGCCACAGATGGCGTTGCGCAGTGCACACCTGATTTTGTCACCCAGTTGGTTGTGCAGGGAAGGGATTGCTTGCCTGGAACACTAGTGGCGGCTGGGCACGATTTACTGTGGGACAGCCACCGCCATAAGGCTTTTAAAACTCTGCGTCTCCACCAGACGGAATGACAGCATTTCAAAGGCCAGGAATTTTGATATGCTGGCATTCTGGGCCAGGGATTGCGGGTGGGTAGGGGGAGTACTTCCTCTTCCGCTCCAGTGTTTAGAAAGCTGAACACTTCCAGGGAACATTGTGGAGATGGTTGTTGGTGACCCAGATGGT
Organism: Pelophylax lessonae; assembly: GCF_965119305.1. NCBI lineage: Eukaryota > Metazoa > Chordata > Amphibia > Anura > Ranidae > Pelophylax > Pelophylax lessonae. The sequence continues at coordinate 43,328,669 of NC_138770.1, forward strand.
GGTGGTGCTGGCAGATCCTCTGTTTGTGGGGTGGCAGGTGCCGGTCTCACTACAGAGGTGGATGAAGAGGCCGAGACTGCAGGAGGAGCCAGAGACCTTTCTTGGTTTTTGAGGTGTCTACTCCACTGCAGCTCATGCTTTGCACTTAGATGCCTGGTCATGCAGGTTGTGCTCAGGTTGGGAAGATTTATGCCTCGCTTCAGGCTCTGATTGCACAGCGTGCAAACCACTCGTGTCCTGTCATCATCACATTGTCTGAAGAACTGCCACGCTAGGGAACTCCTTTGAGCTGGCTTTGGTGTGCTCGGTCCCTTGCTGTGTTGGGCAGTAGCAGGCGTAGTGTCTAGGGCACGGCCGCTCCGCTTTTGCACCCTGCTCCCTCTTCTGCTGTGCTGGTGGTTCTGTGCAACCACCGCCTCTTCCTCCAAACTACTCAGGTCATCTGCATGACGTTCATTCCATGTGGGGTCGAGGACCTCATCGTCCTCCACATCATCTTCCACGCAGTCTTCACCCCTGCAACCCTTGTCGGTCTCCGCAATTCGGAATTCCGCAGCAGTTGGTACCTGTGTTTCGTCATCAACCGAGACATGCTGTAATGGTCCTCCCATGTACTCATCTTGAGACCTAAGTGGTTGGGCATCAGTGCACTCAATCTCTTCCACTTCTGGGGCAGGGCTAGGTGGATGGCCCTGGGAAACCATGCTAACAGAGTCCTCAAAAAGAAGAGACTGCTGCATGACTTGGGGCTCAGACTGCTTGGCTGATTTACAAGGGGGTGAGGTGAAAGATTGATGGACATCGGCTGCAGGTGCCAACTCTGACCTTTCAGCAGAAGACTGGGTGGGAGACAATGTGAAGAAACTGGAGGCACTGTCAGCAACCCAATCTACTATCACCTGTACTTGTTCTGGCCTCAACATTTGTAGAGGTGCATTAGGCCCTGCCAAATACTGCTGTAAGGTTCTGTCGCCTACTCGCAGCTGAGAAAGGTGTTTCACTTGTGTGTGTAGCTGCCACAGATCGACCACGTCCTCTCCTTGCAACAGGAGCTCCACCAGAAGCACCACGACCCAGCACTAACATGGTGGAGAAGTATGTGTGCACACGCCTACACGTACTGAATGACGGGTCTGCCCCCTTCAACTTTTGGGTCTCCAAATTGGGCACATGGCCTGAGCTTGCCCTTTACGCCTTGGAGGTGCTGGCCTGCCCGCCCTGCAGCCAGTGTATTATCTGAACGTGTATTTGGCACGGCTGGGGGCGTTATCACAGACAAGCACAGCCGCCTGTCCAGAGCCAATGTGGACAAGCTCACGTTCATTAAAATGAACCAGGCATGGATCCCACAGGACTTATCCGTACCTTGTGCAGAATAGACATGTATACCGGCCTTACCCGGCCATTGTTGTATTTGATCTTTCTAACTCTTTTGGGGTGTACCCTAATTTAAAAAGAAATAAAATTAAAAACAAAAACCAGTGTTGGCTACCTCGTCCTCCTCTACCGCCGCTTCCAACTACACCGCTACCTCAACCTCCTACTTCATATGGGCCTCGTCCTCCACCGCTGCCGCCGCTTCCACCTACACCGCCATATCCACCGCCACCTCAACCTCCTACTCCATATGAGCCTCGTCCTCCTCCTACATCATTCAAGATTATTATTTTTCAGTTTTTTATGTTATTTTAAGTTATTTCCCTATCCACATTTGTTTGCAGAGCACTTGCAATGCTCTTAAGATTTTGCTGCCATTTGCAGCCCTCTAGCCCTTTCCATGTTTGTTTTAGAGCCATTTTAGTGCTCAAAAGTTTGGGTCACCATTGACCTCAATGGGGTTCGGGATCGAGGTAAAGTTCGGATTAAGTCCGGGTCACGAACCCTGACTTTTTTTTCAAGTTGGGCCGGACCCGCCAAACCCAGACATCCAGGTGTTCGATCAACTCTAATATATATAAAGTGCAAATGTGCATAAATCGTGGTACAAGTACTCTGTATCTGTAAAAATAGATTTAAATATAAATAGATAAATATGCTGGATATACAAAATGAGTGATATAACAACCAATAAATAGTCCAAAGAAACAAGCTTGATAGAAAATCTGGTGCAAAGTGAAAAAAACAGTTCTATGCAGATTGAAGTGCAGGTGCTAAAAAGGGATCTTCCCCATCAGCCTTGTATAGGCTAGATTTCACCAACAGATGTGATCCAAAAGTGGTTATGAATGGGCCACTCACCAAATGTTGTTGGTCCTGACTGCTATATAGCAACAAGACCATGCAGCGACTGTGTGGTCACCCCCACGGGATCAGTGGCTGTTCATCCAATGTAGTCACTTCGACCAAGAACTGCAATCTCTCAAGCTCTGGTTCCCAACTCAGGCACAGAGGAAGAAGGAAAAAAGGCTCCGTATAGTGTAGTAGAGTTTTATTTCCAATCCATGGGTAAAAACATTCCACAATGTCAATACAATTGTAAAATCGTAAACATTTTTTAAAAAAGGCTGTATGTGTGACTATCACGAGTCGGGGACAGAGTGGACAGCGGTGTAGCGGTATGCTTCCGGTTTGCGTTCCACTCTCCCCACGTGACTTCTACGTGTGTTCCAACTAATGCGTTTCGTCAGCACGCTGACGTCTTCAGAGAAATAAATTGTATTTGCTCTTGTTTCAGATCGGTTTGCCTGTGTAGAGCCTTCTCAGCCCCTTTCAGACCAACTTTCTGTACTATACTAGCATAGAGAGAATTTACATATACAGTAACTAAAAGGCAGTTAACTCCACTAATAATGGGTCTTCCTGGGGGTTTTGTAAGCCCTTAGTGTATTTTTGGAAGATAATCTATCACTGGGGTCTTCCATGCCTTTGGTAAAAGATTTCTTACTTTTTTTTTTTGTTCAGAATCCCCCTCTCTTTCCCATTATTGATATAGGTCCTCAATTCCTTCTACTATTGTGTCTTCCTATTGCCATTTAACTTTTTATTTGTATCCTCTACATTTAATAAATTTTCCATTTCTTCTTCGTAGTCCCTTTTTATGTAATACTGTATACCTAATCCCCCCGCCTTTGTCTGCTGTGCTTATGACTACTTCCTTCTTTTTCTCAGTCTTCTTAATGTTCTTCCATATATCTTTGTTCTTTGTCCCTTTTACTTCAAGTTTCTTCAAATCCTCCTCCACCATTATCCTTAATGCACTCAGGCAATCACACCCAGTGGTGTGTTTGAACTCTGTAGGTTTTTGTTGCTTATTCTCTCCCTTATCTTCAAAAAATGTTTTAAAATTGAGTTTACGCATACATTTTTGTAAATCTCTATATACCGCCAATATATTCACGTCCTTATCAGGAGCATATTTAAGGGCCAAATCTAAAACTTTAAGTTCTTGGGTACCTGTTAGAGTGAGTGTATCTAGCCGTTGAACTTACGGCTGGGTCTTACACATCCAAAAAGTATAGAGGATACTGCAAAATTAGCCCTTTTAGTGTTCGTTAAGGTGGACGATGTTTTAGACCAATATTGCCGTTCGTACACTGTTTACTGCTGCCTGGCAAGCTTAGGGTATAAAGGACATGAGGTGTCGCAAGATGGCTGCTCCTGAGGATCTCTATCTGAGGAAACGCGCTGGGCGGTGCTTCGAGCGCTATTATGTCACCTCCGATTTTGGATAGCCCGATCCTCGGAGCGCACGGCACCTTGAAGATTGTTCCTGTACATGCTCTGATTTCACAGCAGGATTATAAGTGTGTATTTAGCTTCTTTTCATTTATTAAACTCAGTCTTTATAGATTTACACTATGGATTGTTTATTTTGTCTATCCATCCTACAATCGGCCGATCGGTCGGCGGCCGAATATTTACGGACGACAATCGCTAATGCTTAACTTATTACTTAGCCATCTGGACAGAAACAATATGTGAATGGGAATACAGACCCAGACAATTTTATCATTAACATGTTAATTAACTTAGCACTGTAACAAGGCTAAAACAAAATACATTACACATTATCTGAAGTATAAACACAGAACCCACAGTAGACAATAGGTGAGTAAATCAGCACAATGAACAATGTGTGGAAGACAGGTGGTTGAGCTGATGATATTAGCATCTGCTATGAGTCTGACTGTGTGAAGCAGTCTCTTATTGGCAGTAGGCAGCTGGGCCTTTAACATCAAGCCTAGGCCTAGAGTCACAAGAATCTTCATATATTCCTTGGGGGATATGGTTGATAAATATTACTGTCCCATTTGAGTAATCCAAACCATATTCTTAGTGTCCATTGAGTCCATAAGTTTCTTGGTCACCCTGTGCCTCTAATAGACACAGGGTGACTTACACATAAAAGGGGCCTAGTCGGGCTGAGAGAGGGATTTCCCAACCTCTCTAAGGTAAGCTGTGTTCCACATGCCCCCCAACCAAAGTCACTCCCATCATACCAGGTAAGGGGGGATGAGCAAGTGGCCCCCCTCTCTCTTGAACCTTACAAGGCCACATGCTCCCAACATGGGGAGATCCCCCCGGAAAGCACCTTTGTCCTTATGTTAAGGAGAAGGGCCTCTTTCCCACAACCCTGGCATGGTGGTTGTGAGGTTCTGGAGGTGGGAGGCTTATGGGAATCACCTTTAAAGGTGTTTTTGGAGGTGAGCGGCCATTACACCTTTTCGTGGATTAGCTCACTCTGGTGACACGCCTGGAGTATCACAAGAGTCACCTTAATAATGTGAAGAGTCATGAAAGTTACCTGTTTGAAGCACCTTTGCACCCTGTTTTTTGCACATGGACATTCTTTTATATTGATTATCGATTCACCCATATTTGAGTGTTGCCATTTTTTATGCTACTGCACGTTATCTCAGCACCTTATTGCTTTGGCATTTTGCATGTATTACCTATTTATTATTCTTGTCATTTTTGATTTACCGCCCAGCACTTATTAGTACTTGCACCTTTATATTAATTGCAATTTTGCACATTGTCTTGATGCTATTTATGATGCTTTTATGATGCTTTTTTAGCCTGGTCGCTTCAGATCTATTATTTCACCCTTAATACCTTTGTGTTTTATTTTGGAGATATATACCACACTCGTTGTATTCATTTTGTAGTATTTATACCATCTCTACACATTTAAGATTTTTACACTCACTTGATACTCATTGAGTTAGCAGTATTGTTTTTTACATCTCTCTTCAAGATTTTTATATGAACATTCATTGTCTCATTTTTATTGATACAATATTTTGATTGTATTACTCAACTCCTAGAGAAACTAGCTCCGATTTCCCCTTTATCTATTTTATGGGAATCTGAAAGCCCCCTGTAAATTAAGGGGGAACTCAGATACCTCCCCCTTGTGTATAAAAAAAGTAGCAGGTATAGCTTGGTAAATACTGCCCAGTGAAGCAACACTGAGATGCACATACCTAAAAACGTTTGAAAATTTGTGGCCCTGAAAACTGAGGTAGAACATGGGGGGACGAGTGTAGTGTTATGCCAGATCGTGGTTGTGGCCAAATTGTGCTTAAAAGTGGGAGGGGCTTAAATCGAGTATGATTAAATAGAATCTGATCCTACTCTGCTCTAGGTCAGCAGTCCATAATACACAAAACCCAGGGGTCAGGAGGGTGCAATGCCCAAAAGGTTTTCCATAAAGCAACCTGTAACGAAGAATGTCTCCCCTGCTGACCTCACCGCTGAACGATGCCTACAGACTACAAGAGCGCAATGGAGGCCAGAGTTGTACAGAAGAAGATCAGCTTGTCGGAGAGACAATAGGAGAGAGAACAAAAATAAACACCACAATAATATGGATGGGGCTACAGGTGTTCTAGAGCAGCAGTGATCATCATTAAGGATAACCTGAGAGCAAAGAATCCCCCTATTGACACCCTTACATACCCTTACTAATATTGTACAACCAGTACAGTCCAGATAATTCTCCTCTATCCATCTAACCTGCATAGATCACATGACCACATCAATGATGATGGAGGAGGACGGAAGTCACATGACTGAGAGGATACTAAACCTCACCCTGGAGATCATCTACCTGCTGACCGGAGAGGTGAGGAGGATTCTGGGAGGTCACATGACATCACTCTTCTCTCTCTCTCTCAATAAAACACAGACCTGACCGGAGAAGTGAGGGGGATTTTCGGAGGTCACATGACATCACTTTTATCTCTATTAATAAAACACAGACCTGACTAGAGAAGTGAGGAGGATTCTGGGAGGTCACATGACATCACTCTTCTCTCTATCAATAAAACACAGACCTGACTAGAGAAGTGAAGGGGGTTTTGGGAGGTCACATGACATCACTTATCTCTATTAATTAAACACAGACCTGACTGCAGAGGTAAGGAGGATTCTGGGAGGTCACATGATATTACTGTTTTTTTTTTTATTTTTATACAGAGTTTTCCTCCTAGGAAGTCTGGAGAACATATCACCATCACGGTGCCTCCACCTCACTCCCTAAAACGTGAGATTAACATCAATAAAAAGATTCTAGAAGTCATAATAAAGATGATGGAGCTGCTGACAGGAGAGGTGAGCGGTGCTGGGAATTCTGGGACATTATCCAGTAACAGACAAGGGATGTGTCTGGATGGTGACTGTATCATTGTGTGTGTCAGGTTCCTATAAGGTGTCAGGATGTCACTGTCTATTTCTCCATGGAGGAGTGGGAGTATTTAGAAGGACACAAGGATCTCTACAAGGACGTCATGATGGACAATCAGCCACCCCTCACATCACCGGGTAAGAGGAGACTTTATTGTAAAGGAGAGAGCAGTACGGAGGATCCACCTAGATCCCCCATCATCTGATAAACACATAGAAACAATGTATTCAGTCAGTGTGTGTGTTTCCTACAGATGGATCAAGTAATGGTAACCTACCAGAGAGATGTCCCCATCCTCTGTATTCCCGGGATTCCACACAGGAAGGTCACACCATCCCTCACCATCATCAGGTAGGTGGTGTTGAGGGTCTGGAACATAAAGGGATTTAACAATAGTGCGGGTCCCATTGTTTTTTGAAGCCATATATAGATTGCAGAGAGGTGGGGATGGGTCCCAGATACTCTTATCAGGTAGAGAGGAACCCAGATGAAACCCCTTGTACATTTTCAATGTGTTCCTAGTAGTGGCGGCTGGTGCTCAAAATTTTTTTGGGGGCGTAAACAGCAAAAAACCTAATAGGCATTGCTTTGCGGCAAAAAATTGCATGATTTTGAGGTCACAAAAGTGTGAAAGGGGCCTTCAGTAATCAAGGTATAGTGTGCCCCCATCAATGCAGAGTTACTACAGTGTGCCCCCATTCAATGCAGAGCTAGCACAGCATGCCCCCATTCAATGCAGAGCTAGCACAGCATGCCCCCATTCAATGCAGAGTTACTACAGCGTTCCCCCATTCAATGCAGAGTTACTACAGCGTGCCCCCATTCAATGCAGAGTTACCACAGCGTGCCCCCATTCAATGCCGAGTTACCACAGCGTGCCCCCATTCAATGCCGAGTTACCACAGCATGCCCCCATTCAATGCAGAGTTACCACAGCATGCCCCCATTCAATGCAGAGTTACCACAGCATGCCGTGCCCCCATTCAATGCAGTGACCAGCGTGCCTTGCCCCCTTCAATGCAGTGACCAGCGTGCCTTGCCCCCTTCAATGCAGTGACCAGCGTGCCTTGCCCCCTTCAATGCAGTGACCAGCTTGCCTTGCCCCCTTCAATGCAGTGACCAGCTTGCCTTGCCCCCTTCAATGCAGTGACCAGCTTTCCGTGCCCCCATCAATGCAGTGACCAGCGTGCATGTGTGCCCCCTTCAATGCAGTGTGGGCCCCCCCCTGAGACCAGTGCACTTACCTGGAGCATCAAGGGGGGAGGTGAAGGGGGGAAGGTAATGATGGCTAGTATCAGGTAGCAGAGGCAATCGGCATATTGGGTAAAACAAAGTAGTGGATAATGTATGGTAAGACATAAGATCCATAGACTATATTTAAATATAAAGCCGATTCGCCTGAGGTTACTGACAATTAAAATAGGTAAGAGGGGAAACAATTGGGACTTTAGATGAGGTGCATGATAACGGTTGGCAGATAAAAGGTACAATCACAGATATAAAACATATGAAAAGATTTAATGGACAAATCTCATCACAGTACATGAATAAGGATAGATGCATGATATAAACATGTGATACATAATAGAGGAAATAGAAACAATGTTGGACACTCCATGCAAGCTATAGGATGCACATTCGGAAGGGGATGGACAATAATGGTAGTTGCTGTGTATGGAATCCAAATCAATGGACGATAGGAAGGATGCACGTAAGGAAGCTCAACGCGTTTCGTGGATTTTCCCACTCGTCAGGAGCAAGTGCATCACCAAACCCACTTTGACAGTGGAACCATATAGGTAAATTAAAAACATTTGGTAAAGTAGTTTGATAAGGAAATTGGTAAAAGTATTGTGGATGATTGTCCAGAAGGGCCAGGGGTCTTGCACGGGAGCTGTGGTGGCCTCGACTGCAGCCAGAGGGCATCCCTCATGGGCATCCCTGGAAAGAGAAGGCAACAAGGCCCAGGTTGAGTGTGGTGATGGATATCAACATAGGATCCCCATGGATAACTGTGTAAATAAAGTAAAAGGTAGTGATTATTGAAAAGTTAGGATAAAGTGAGAGTAGACACCCAAGGTGAGGAAGGAATTAGACCCAAAATCACCTAAAATGAAAGAGTGACGGAAGATGGTAGTGCTAATGCATAGGGAGTCAATGAGGGTGAAGGAGAGAAAAGAAGGGGAAAGAAAACGACAACAATGTCGTGAGTGAAAGTCCAGTGAGATAGGGCAGTAATAGCCACAGAGGTGAATACTGAGTGCCTAGGAGAGGTATAGATAGGATGAGACAGGGTAGGTAAGAAGTGAGGGGTGTCCAAGAAGGGGCATACCGGAGGCTGGTCACAGCCAGGTCACCAGCGTCATGTCCACGCTCAGGAAAGGGAGAAGGTAGTCGCATCGTGGACAAGCAAGCTTTCTCCCATGTATATGAGCGCGAGGTGGACATCACGTGCCATTGACGTAGTGGCGCCAAATGATGACGTCACACGAACGGCACGGAAGACATGACGCCGATGCACAGAGGGTGCCGCCCCAACACCCCGCGTCCACAAAGGAACGAAGGGGAGGGGGGAGGCCCCCCAGGGTGCATCGCAGCTCCCGAGCTAGACAACGGTCCAAGTGGAGAATCTCCCAGAAGCAAAATTGGAAATCTATAATTCCAACCAATATGAATCCTGTGCATGATGAATGGCAACAATAATGCATAAATCCACTAATAGAATAGTGAACATTTTCAAAAATAACAATAAATACAATGAATACATTGGTAACATGTAGGCTGGAAAAACCTGCATTGCTGTCCAATCACAGAGCCATGCACCTCCATCCCTATGAATGTCAAAAAACTGAAAAACAAAAAACAAAAGTTGGGACTTTAGATGAGGCATTATACCATTGGTATAAGTCTCCATCCCTAATGTGTACTAGCCATCATTACCTTCCCCCCTTCCCCTCCCCCCTTGATACTTATACATTAGGGATGGAGACTTATACCAATGGTATAATGCCTCATCTAAAGTCCCAACTTTTGTTTTTTGTTTTTCAGTTTTTTGACTTACCTGGAGCAGCCGCAGCGGCAGATTCTCTTCAGTCCCGGCGGCGGATTCTCCTCACTATGTCCCCCGGCTGTGCGTCTCCTCCAGTCATCCCGCTCCCACCTCCTCCTCGGCCAATGGCATGGAGTTTGCCTTGCGGCCAATCAGGAAGCGCGTATCGGACGCGCTTCCTGATTGGCCAGGAGGAGGATCGGTGTGACAACAGCAAATTTTCATTAGCTATTGTCACACAATGGGTGGGATCGGAGCGCTCTGCGCCCCGGCTCCACCCTTTGCTTCACCCTATTAAAGCCTCTGGCTCTAATCAGGCGATTTAAAAAAAAAACCCATTAAGCTCCATGCGCTTGGCGCCCTGCATGCAGATTAGGGGGCTGGACGCATGGATGGGGGGGCGGCGCCCCTGTGCCCTCAATACCTCGGCCGCCACTGGTTCCTAGCAACTCTGACTCCCTTCACCTATCGTTCACTTCTGCTACTTCCTAGGCACTCTCCTCCAGTTTATGTGCGACTAAGGAGGATTTGACATCTGCTATGTGTAGGTTACAACAATGGCAATCTAGGGAACTCACTGATTCGGTTCCGTTCTAATGGAGGTGGGATTTGTAGAGGATGATGCAAAAGCTGATGACTATATACCTGAAGATGGGGAGGCAGAACACTCCTCTTCCGAGGATTTTGCACTAGGGGAACCCCAGGGTCAGAGTTTAACTAAGACTCAGAAGGCCTTGCACAAATTCTCACAGAAGTGATGCTCACTGATTTAAGTTACTGTTTCCTGAGTCCTCTTTCAGAAAGTTCTGCCCCTGGGATCATGGTGGCCACTACAAGATCCACAGTCATTCCCTATACGTTCTCTCCTCAAATATGTTCTGTATGCAGACTGGGCTCACCGTGAGAAGGTGTTCACCCCACCAAAGAGGCTGGCTCAGCAATACCCCAAGGAGGATGAATTCAGTAAGAATTGGAGTATGCTTTAGTGGATGTGGCAAACAAGAACCTCACGTACCTGATGGCTAACAGTTTGCTTCTTAACCGCTTGCTGACCAGCCGCCGTAGATATACTGCGGCAGATCGTGTCCCGTGAGACGATGTACCTGTACGTCGCTTCGCGGACTGCTAGTGGGGGTGTGTGCATGCCGCCGGAGGCGTGCGCGCCCATTTGCCACAGGGTAAGACAATTTGCGGGCCCGGCGGTCACGATTGCTCCTGGGCACCCGTGATTGCTCCCTGTGGAGACAGAATGGCGGTCTGCCATTGTAAAGACAGCAGACCGCTGTTCTGTCATTTATGAACACAGGAATCCTGTGTTCCTCTTATTTAGGAACACAGGTCCCTGTGTTCATTCAGTAAATACATCCCCCCACAGTTAGAAAGCACCCCCTAGCGACACATTTAACCCTTTGACCCCCCCCCCCCTGGTATTAACCCCTTCCTTGCCAGTGTCATTAGTACAGTGACCGTGCATATTTTTAGCACTGATTACTGTAATAATGTCACTGGTCCCCCCAAAAGTGTCAAAAATGTCAGTTAGGGGTTCGATCTGTCCGCCGCAATGTCACAGTCCCGCTAAAAATCTCTGATCGCCGCCATTACTAGTAAAAAAATAAAAATGACATAAATCTTTCCCCTAGTTTGTAGACGCGATAACTTTTGCGCAAACCAATATGCACTTATTGTGAGTTGTTTTTTTTTTTTTTTTTTTACCAAACATATGTAGCAGAATACAAAATGGCCTAAAATGATGAAAAAGTTTGATTTTTATTTTTTATTGGGAATGTTATATAGCAGAAAGTTAAAAATATTGATTTCCTTTTTCAGAATTGTCGCTATTTTTTTGTTGAAAGCACAAGAAATAAAAATCGCACAGGTGATCAATTACCACCAAAAGAAAGCTCTATTTGTGGGGAAAAGGGACAATAATTTTATTTGGGTACAGCATTACATGACCGCGCAATATTCAGTTAAATTAACGCAGTGCCGAATCGCAAAAAAATGGGTCATAAAGGGGGTAAATCCTTTCGGTCCAGAAGTGGTTAAAGTGATACTAAACACACACTGTCCCTTCTATTTCTGTATGTGGATAATGGCACTGTAATTAAAAAAAAATCTAAATACATTTTTCCTAATCGATTTCCTGATGTCTCATGACCCAGATCTTTCCCAGCCTGTCTGTAGGGAAACCTAAGCAAGAGGAGCTTCTAGTCCTCTGCTGCTGGTCACATGTTCAAAATACAAAAACAGCCTTTGGAATACAGAGTGAAAATAAATAACTAATATCAATACACTGTTTTAAATTGGCATATAAATATATATTTAAAATCAAATATTTATTATTTTGTGGCAATGACATGATGTGGGCAGAAACAAAGGTGTTCCTGCGAGGGATATATGTATAAATACGTATAAAAGTTTATGAAAAGCTGAATAATTAATAAAAGACAAAAATCAACCTATGTGAATTATAAATAATAAAATAAATAAATATATAAATACTAGGGATAAATGTATAATAGGGACAATCAACACAATTATCAGAGTAATAAAAAAATGTGCAAAAAGCAATCAAAAAAAAAAATTACATATAGTATGTGTGTGTGTATATATATATATATATATACAGTGGGTACGGAAAGTATTCAGACCCCCTTAAATTTTTCACTCTTTGTTATATTGCAGCCATTAGCTAAAATCATTTAAGTTCATTCTTCTTCCTCATGAATGTACACATAGCACCCCATACTGACAGAAAAACACAGAATTGTTGACATTGTTGCAGATTTATTAAAAAAGAAAAACTGAAATATCACATGGTCCTAAGTATTCAGACCCTTTGCTCAGTATTTAGTAGAAGCCCCCTTTTGATCTAATACAGCCAGGAGTCTTTTTGGGAAAGATGCAACAAGTCTTTCACATCTGGATTTGGGGATCCTCTGCCATTCCTCCTTGCAGATCCTCTCCAGTTCTGTCAGGTTGGATGGTAAACGTTGGTGGACAGCCATTTTTAGGTCTCTCCAGAGATGCTCAATTGGGTTTAAGTCAGGGCTCTGGCTGGGCCATTCAAGAACAGTCACGGAGTTGTTGTGAAGCCACTCCTTCGTTATTTTAGCTGTGTGCTTAGGGTCATTGTCTTGTTGGAAGGTAAACCTTCGGCCCAGTCTAAGGTTCAGAGCACTCTGGAGAAGGTTTTTGTCCAGGATATCCCTGTACTTGGCCGCATTCATCTTTCCCTCGATTGCAACCAGTCGTCCTGTCCCTGCAGCTGAAAAACACCCCCACAGCATGATGCTGCCACCACCATGCTTCACTGTTGGGACTGTATTGGACAGGTGATGAGCAGTGCCTGGTTTTCTCCACACATACCGCTTAGAATTAAGGCCAAAAAGTTCTATTTTGGTCTCATCAGACCAGAGAATCTTATTTCTCACCATCTTGGAGTCCTTCAGGTGTTTTTTAGCAAACTCCATGCGGGCTTTCATGTGTCTTACACTGAGGAGAGGCTTACGTCGGGCCACTCTGCCATAAAGCCCCGACTGGTGGAAGGCTGCAGTGATGGTTGACTTTCTACAACTTTCTCCCATCTCCTGACTGCATCTCTGGAGCTCAGCCACTGTGGTCTTTGGGTTCTTCTTTACCTCTCTCACCAAGGCTCTTCTCCCCCGATAGCTCAGTTTGGCCGGACGGCCAGCTCTAGGAAGGGTTCTGGTCGTCCCAAACATCTTCCATTTGAGGATTATGGAGGCCACTGTGCTCTTAGGAACCTTAAGTGCAGCAGAAATCTTTTTGTAACCTTGGCCAGATCTGTGCCTTGCCACAATTCTGTCTCTGAGCTCTTCAGGCAGTTCCTTTGACCTCATGATTCTCATTTGCTCTGACATGCATTGTGATCTGGAAGGTCTTATATAGACAGGTGTGTGGCTTTCCTAATCAAGTCCAATCAGTATAATCAAACACAGCTGGACTCAAATGAAGGTGTAGAACCATCTCAAGGATGATCAGAAGAAATGGAAAGCACCTGAGTTAAATATATGAGTGTCACAGCAAAGGGTCTGAATACTTAGGACCATGTGATATTTCAGTTTTTCTTTTTTAATAAATCTGCAACAATGTCAACAATTCTGAGTTTTTCTGTCAGTATGGGGTGCTATGTGTACATTCATGAGGAAGAAGAATGAACTTAAATGATTTTAGCAAATGGCTGCAATATAACAAAGAGTGAAAAATTTAAGGGGGTCTGAATACTTTCCGTACCCACTGTATATATATATATATATATATATATACATACACACACATACATATATGTATGCGTGTGTGTATATATAATATATATATATATATATATATACACACATACTATATGCAATTTTTTTTTATATTTTATTTATATATATATAAATAAAATAAATTAATAGATGTAATAAGTCCAAGTGATTCAAAGAACGTCTAATAACCAGTATTCACTCATGTGAAGTGATTATAGTGCTGAAAGCGATCTCTTCCGTGATCGTATATATAATGCACTTCCCAGTGAAATGTGAAGAAAATTGTCCACTTCAAATGTGACAAGCAGTGTATCCAAATTAATCCTCCGTAGTGAATTGTGCCTTCACCTCAACACCCTATGTGAGTGGGTCCTCACCTCCGCTCCAGTGACCTAGCAATTAAGCTTGGTCTCACAGCGCAGTGTACCCTTTTATTATCACCTTTCCTGGGGTCAGAGGTGGTTGATTCAAAAGTATTGTAGATGTACTCTTCAGGTGCTGGAGTGCACCAAACATACAAAGCCTCTGATAGGCAGTTTGTGATGGTAAGAGTGAGAAACCTCTCTTGTTTGCTCCTTCTCTTCCGAGTTTCAGCAAATGCCGTCTGGGCCCCTCCCCTACGCGTGACGACACAGGGACACATGTCTTCTTCAGGGGGGGGGGATATGATTTCTGCCAGTAACAGGTTGTGTCACACCCCTCCAGCCTGTGTCTTAGAATAACAGAGGTGAAGCCTCCATCAATCTGCATGTAATATCCCACCACCCCATTGGTTAGTGGGCATGGAGGAAGAGACAGGTAGTGAGCTATCATTTACCACTGTATATACGCCCACGTGTGGGACTCTATAGTCACATGGGCTGCTCTGATGTGATAGGGAGGAACTGCCCAGCATAGAAAAGCGCTGAAAACTAAGCATGTGCGGAGCTGCCAACACTGCTCTGCATAATCCCTAGCTGAATTGGGGACTTGGATGGAAGGGGGAGATAGAGAGCAGCAGGACGTGTAGCCTGTTCTGAACATGACAAGATGCTGACTTTTTTCAGTGTGTTCCCCCCCCCCCCCCCCCCCAAGCAGGATAAATCACACTGCCCAAATGGTAAAGGATATTTCTGTTTTTAACCTTTTTTATAGCCATATTTCTGTATGTCCTTTTTCTCTCGATGTATCTCTGTGTATAAGCTACTGTATCTGGCAGGTAGGAATCAGTGTGCGTGTGTGTGTATGGTTGCCTAAAAGACCGGTCAGTTGACAAATTGAAGGTGGTTGCAAGTTACCCCAAGTCATTTGTCTGGTATTTGGGGCAATGAAAAAAGTAATTACGCCAAGATTCTAGCTTGGGGACTCTCTGAACTGTCCAGAAATTACTGGGAGGCTCCACAACCCTTGGCGTGCACCAAATTGTATGCAAGATTTGTATCTGCCTGTGTGTGTGGCCAGGCTTTGGTTGAAGTCTCTCTTCAGTTGTGGCCAGCACTTTTTTACCTGCTCAGGGGTAAGCTCTTCCTCCACCAAACAAGGTCCTCCAAACAAGGTCCTCACCTTGGTTACTGAGTCCCCATGTGTGTGCGTCCTTCACAATGGTATTTTCTGCCATTCTGTTGGTTTAGGGTGAAGATCTGATGAACATGAAAGCTGAGGGTGAAGTAGAAGAGAGGTATGTGAGGGATGATCAGCAATATACGGAGGAGGCTGGAATGACAAGGACATTCAAAGAGGAGGACACTCCTACAGAGATCAGCACAGGTGAGTCATAAGATATTCTTCTGTTATCACTGATTGGTCCAGAGTAGGGAAGGAGATGAGTGACATAAGTTGATAATAGTCACCTCCTTGTACTGATAACCATCCTGCATCTTTGGTCTTCTTTTCTCTCAGATAAAGATAACCCCCCCCCCCCCCTCTGTGCTGAAGAAAATATTTATTTATTCAGACAAGATTTATGTATAGTGAGGAACTGAATTTAGCTGGGTCCAGTTCAGGGGGGGAGGGGGGGTTAAGCAAACTTTACTTTAGGTTCAAATCCTGAAACTAATAGTCAATGGAAGTTGAATCTTAGAAATCAGTAATGGCCATTTTCTATGCTAATAGGCAAGCGATTTCCAAACAAAACTGGGGCACTGCTCTAAAGGACATCTATTAAAAAATAATTTTTTAAAGTTTTGTATGACAGTGTGCAGAGATTTACTGATATCAAGTATTAAAAATGCTAAATCACTTTAACCTCCCTGGCGGTATTCCCGAGTGTGGCTCAGGGTTAATTTTCAGTACCAAAAGCGGTAACCCCGGGCCACGCTCAGGATTATCCCAGAATCACACTCGCCTTCCCTGCGATCCCCAACCGTCCTCCCTGCTATCCTGCAGCCATCCTCACAAACTCTCCCCCCTCTGTGCACCTGTCTTCCGGTTCCCTTCCCTGCGAGTGTTGCGACGCAGGGGGGTGGAACCGGCAGCAAATTCAAAAATGTAAATACACCAAACGAGATGATAGAAAGCTGTGATCCTAACGGATTACACTGTATAATGCCATTTTACCACAGGATTTCACCTGGTGACATTTCCAGTGCCCTGCCTGTGCTTTTCCAGTTCTTTGTGCCTGGAAAATTGAGAACTATCATGGCGTGTGCCAGAAAGAGACATCAGGATCGTCGCTGTCGTCACTTTTCGTACCTGATGATGAATTTTCCCACTAATCGCTATCGCTCAGTTCTTCAGGTAACTCAGTTTCGCTGTCGCTGTTTTCCAGTTCGTCTAAAAGCGCTTTTGCGCAAAATGACTTTTTGGATGCCATGGTTGTTCTCTATTTTCCAGGCACAAAGAACTGGAAAAGCACAGGCAGGGCACTGGAAAAGTCACCAGGAGAAATTCATCTCTTCAATGAACACTAAGTTGATTTACACTGTAGGTTCCTATGGTTTCTGCTCAATTGACCTGATCTGGATGGAATCTTGATTTAAGTGAACTCACCCTCATGTTTCTATTGATCATGTCTTTATATTATTTCAGGATACGCCATTGAGAAACGCTCAAAGGATTGTCTCACTTTATCTCCAGGTTGTAAAATGGAAGATGAGGACATCATTAGAGATTGTGCAGGAGAAAAGAAAATGAGCTCAGCTATGGATGGAGGACTTCAGAGTGTGGATAGACCATCAAATCAATCTGAATCTGAGCAACCTCGTACTGTGAGGGATGGTGCTGCAATTCAGAGGGAGGAGACATTTTCCTGTCCTGAATGTGGGGAAAGTTTTAGTTCTGAGTTAAGTCTTGCTGTACATCAGAGATCTCACATGGGTGGGAAAATACATTCCTGCTCTGAATGTGGGAAATGTTTTTTGAAAAAATCTGAATTCATCATGCATTCCAGATCTCATACAGGCAAGAAGCCTTATTCCTGTCATGAGTGCGGGAAATGTTTTTCACAGTTGTCCCATCTTTACATGCATCAGAGGTCCCACAACGGGAAAAAACTATATTCCTGTCCTGAGTGTGGAAAATGTTTCACACGGAAATCAGGACTTGTTGTGCATCAAAGATCTCACACGGGGGAAAAGCCATATGCCTGCTCCGAATGCGGGAAATGTTTTACTTGGAAATCAGGACTTGTTCTACATCAAAGATCTCATACGGGAGAGAAGCCTTATGCCTGCTCTGAATGCAGGAAATGTTTTTCAGAAAAGTCCAATCTTTACAGACATCAGAGGATTCACACAGGGGAGAAGCCGTATTCCTGTCCTGAGTGTACAAAATGTTTTGTACAGAAATCAGACCTTGTTATACATCAAAGATCTCACACAAGCGAGAAGCCGTATTCCTGCCCTTACTGTGGGAAATGTTATCCACGGAAAGCAAACCTTATTGTACATCAAAGATCTCACACAGGGGAGAAGCTGCATTCTTGTTCTGAGTGTGGGACAAGTTTTTCCCAAAAATCAGACCTTCTAATACATCAGAGGTCTCACACAGGCAACAAGCTGTTTTCCTGCACTGAGTGTGGGAAATGTTTTCCATGGAAATCAGGACTTGTTATGCATCAAAGATCTCACACAGGGGAGAGGCCGTTTTCCTGCCCAGAGTGTGGGAAATGTTTTATACAGAAATCAGACCTCGTTAGACATCAAAGGTCTCATGGAGGGGAGAAACCATATTCCTGCCCTGAGTGTGCAAAATGTTTTTCACAAAAATCTGACTTTGTTAGACATCAAAGAGCTCACAGTGAGGAAAAACCGTATTCCTGTTCCAAATGTGGGAAATGTTATAGACGAAAATCAGACTTTGTTATACATCAAAGATCTCACACGGGGGAGAAGCCGTATCCCTGCTCTGAATGTGGTAAAAGTTTTTCGGAGAAGTCCAATCTTTACAGGCATCAGAGGATTCACACGGGGGAGAAGCCATATTCTTGTCCTGAGTGTGGTAAATGTTTTTCACAGGCATCCCATCTTCACACACATCAGAGGTCTCACACAGGGAAGAAGACTTATTCCTGTCCTGAGTGCGGGAAAGGTTTTTCAAAGAAATCAGACTTTGTTATACATCAAAGATGTCACACAGGGGAGAAGCCGTATGCATGCACTGAGTGTGGGAAAGGTTTTCAAGGGAAGTGGAGTCTTTACAGACATCAGTTGATTCACACAGGTGAGAAGCCATATTCCTGTCCGGAGTGCAGGAAATGTTTTTTACAGAAATCAGACCTTGTTAGACATCAAAAATCTCACACATGTGAGAAGCTGCATTCCTTCCCCGAGTGAGGAAAACTTTTTTTCACAGGCCTCCCATCTTCACTCACATCAGAAGTTTCACACAGAGAGAAGCTGTATTCCTGACCTAAGCGTGTGAAAACATTTTCCAAGAAATCAGATCTTGTTATACTGTACATCAAAGATCCCACACAAGCCCAATTCCTGTGCAGGAAATGTTTTTCACAGAAATCAAACTTTGTTATACATGAAAGATTTCGCAGAGGGGAGAAGTCCCATTCCTGCCCCAAGTGTAGAAAATGTTATATACAGAAATCAGACTTTGGTATAAATCAAAGAAAAGTTGTATTCCTTGTGGGAAATGCTTTTCAGAAATGTCCAGTCTTTACATCAGAAGATTCACACAGCGGAGAAGCCACATTCATTTTCTAAGTGTGAAAATGCTATACATGGAAATCAGACTTTTTTATACATCAAAGATCTTACACAGACGAAAAGTCATATTTCTGTCTTGATTGTGAAAAATGTTTTCCTGATAACTGTTTAGCACCATATATTGGTTACACTGTCCTCCGATCAACTTCCTCGGAATAGTATAAATAAATATAATATATAATATAAAATGATAGAGTCCCACTCTATCAGTGATGTTCCTTTTTTAATCTTCCTTTCTTTAGGATGAACATTTACCTTGTTAAGTAAATCTAAAGTGCAAAGATATAGTGATGTGTCATGGGCCTCTTATGGGGAGGGGGAGGGGGGGGGTTCTCCCGAAGTACAACTCATTTTAAGGTATTTTAACCGGCTAAGTGCCAGTTTTTACTCTCAAAGTGTCCATCTTTGGATTATGCATTTTACATGGAGTATGTATAGAAGGATAGAAAAATTGACCTTTAACCTCCCAGGCAGTATTCCCGAGTGTGGCTCGGGGATGTATGTATGTATGTATGTGTATATATATATATATATATATATACACACTTTAACCTATTTATAGTTATTTATTATATTATAATTTATGATTTTGTGTTTCAAACTTTATCATACCCGAGATGTTATAAAGAACGCACAGTAAAAATAAATCATATGTACAGTAAATAGTTGGTTTGGGCTGTTCGTCCTTAAGAATTGCATGCAAAATAATCATACCGCTTTCAGCACCTAAAATCGGAAACATTCATACTGCCTGGGAGGTTAAGGCACCAGTAATAAAATCAAGAATATTTATAACAACATTACATCTAAAACCAAAAAAAACACAATAAAACTACTCAGACCAATGTGATTAGTGTCTGACCACCCCAACTCTGACAGCTGGAACAGAGCCGGCCGGGTAAACCAAAACCCTAGTACCCAGCAGAATTGTGACCAGTCAGCATGGCCAATAGATGTTCAACATGTTTCGCAATATTTGGCTTCTTCGGTAGCTCATTCATTTATTCTAGAATGGTTAAAAAAACAAACAATGAATAATGAGCAAAAACATTTTACATAAGCTATCATTACATTTACACTATATACCTGACTCATGTACAAAGATACATCAGGACTGTGCTTGAGATACAAATATTAGATTAGCTTGATATTTGAAATCTTGCAAGTGTGTAAAAAAAATTTTCTTAGTCTAATGTACTTTGCGTAAGTAATATTGCGGATAAGCGCAACTGCATGTGCACTATGATAAGATAAGATGGTATTTCCAGCAGTTTCCTTAAGGAACAGACTAGTGGCCAAACAATTCTCAGGGTCCTTGAAAATTTGAAGGTCTAAAAAAACGCAATATTGTTAGGATGACTGTTTAAAGTAAATTTCAGATTGAAGCAACTGTTGTTCAACGTGTCCACAAATGTGCCAAGCTGCTTGCTGGTTCCTGTCCAGACGATAAATATATCATCTATATAGCGTAACCACACTAGTGCTTGGTTTGTATATGCCCCCAAGGTCTCATCTGCAATAAATCTCCCATCCCCCCAGGTACAGGTTGTCGTAGGCCGGTGCACAACAAGTGCCCATAGCCACGCCCTCTACCTGGAGGTAGTGGGAGCCCTTGAATACAAACCAGTTATGTGTGAATATAAATGATAAACTCCTGAGGGTGAACTCATTGATAGGCCACTGGGTTCGCTCCTGTTCCATAAGGAAGGTGCGTACCGCTCCAACACCCTGCTCATGAGGGATGCTCAAATATAGAGCTTCGACATCCAAAGTCACGAGCACGGCGCCGGGAGGGACCACCATTCCCTCAATGTTTTTTTAGGAGGTCCAATGTACCTTTCACATATGATAGCAAACAAACTACATGGGGCATAAGGAAGACATTTAATAATCTACTGGCATTCTCTGTAAGTGACCCTATACCAGATATAATTGGTCTACCAGGAGGCAAGATAGGATTTTTATATATTTTCTGTAATGTGTAAAACGTTGCATCACAAGGAAAACGATTGTTTAAGTATGAATATGTACCCTGATCAATGAGTCCATCCTGGTAGGCATGACCAATAAGTGAACCGTATTCAGCTTGAAAGGCTACATTACGGGCCACCGAAATACGTTAATACCAATGTTTGTTGGATAAAATATCCAAACACATCCTTTCATATTGTCCATTGGTGAGCAGAACAATATTGCTTCCCTTATCAGAAGGTTTAACCACCAAATCTTGGTGATTCTGAAGTTTGGCTAAGGCTTGATGTTGCATTAAAGTAAAGTATTTTGAGGCAGACCAGTGGACATGCATTTGATATCACTAACAGTAGCTGTAAGAGAAGCCCAAATATGGGGGTTGGTCATCAGGTCTGGAAATTTCTTTTGGTTTTTAGCTTAAAACGTTTTTTTTGTAGTCAGTAAAGGGTAGGTAACGGTCTGAGATCAAATGTTATTGGTCTTGCATGATGGTCCTGTGGCTTCAGGGCAACCATTTTCTTCATGGAGGGCTTGAAATTCCTCCATGGTGAAATGTTTATTATTCTCAGATAATTCTCTTATCTCATTTGGCTCTCACATGGTCTTGATCATACATAAATGTATATCTTTGGAATTGTTACCCACAGTATATGCTGGCTTCTGTCCTTTGTTACTAAAACCTAAGCACAGTGATTTTGTGATTTTTATACATACATTTAAACGTCAAATTCCTAGTGAAGAGGTAAAGGTCTTTAACTGTATCAAATTTGTCTAATTGAGATACTGGCCAAAAACTCAATCCAAATTTAAGTAATATGAGTTCTTCGGGTGCAAAACAATAGGGAGTTAAATTGATTACACTTAATTCTAAGTTGGAGGCATATTCATCTAATTTGGAGGCATATTCCTCATAGCCAGTGGAATATTTGTAGATTGTATCCCTACCTGTGCATAGTGAGGATCAAGTTTGTTTTTTGAATAACTTATGCTCCTACCCAGCCACCATCTAGGCACCTCTCCCTAGGGATTTTCCAGGACTGCGTAAATATTTAGCTGCTAATTTGACTCTCCAAGCCCACTATCTTCCAGAACCTTTCCAGACAGACAGGGATAAGCAGTCGACCCTGCAGCCAGCGAAAAACACAGAAAAGACCAAAAACAATAATATGCAACTCAACTGATTACGATGAGCCGGACTTTAAATTTAGTTACCTAACCTAGCACCTATGTAGGAGGGTGCTACATACCAAAAGAGATAGAGCAGAGGGTGAAGTCAACCCGTGTTTGATGCCATGGAGGCAGCCAGGAAAAGAAAATTTTTCATAAATATTGTTAATCAATTTTCCATCTTCGCAGAATTTCTATTTCATCAAACCTCAAAGAACATCCCCCGATGTGTATTAGCCAGATTCCTGGCTGAGAGAAAAAAGTAAACCAAGGAGTGATGGCTGACATCACTGACCAAATATGGCCATGGCTTTTTCTCAAATCGCCTTTCAGGACAGCACCTGGAGCTCCACCCCAAATTCAGGAAACACATCTATGCTTTGTCACTGCAGTGGGAGGGGCGGACAATGTCCTACAAGTCCATGCTGTGTCGTAGTAGGAGAGCTGACAAGGTTCTACAGGTCCATGCTGCATCACCCTGAAGTGGGAGGGGCAGGTAAGGTCCTACAGGTCCATGCTGTTTTTGAGGCTCACCACTGGTTTACATCTTGTGGTGAACCCTCTGTATTCACTCTGGTGAAGTCTTCTCTTGATTGTTGACTTTGACACACACACACCTACCTCCTGGAGAGTGTTCTTGATCTGGCCAACTGTTGTGAAGGGCGTTTACTTCACCAGGGAAAGAATTCTTCGGTCATCCACCACAGTTGTTTTTTGTGGTCTTCCCGGTCTTTTGGTTTTGCTGAGCTCACCAGTGCGTTCTTTCTTTTAAAGGATGTTCCAAACAGTTGATTTGGCCACACCTAATGTTTTTGCTATCTCTCTGATGGTTTTGTTTTGTTTTTTCAGCCTAATGATGGCTTGCTTCACTGATAGTGACAGCTCTTTGGATCTCATATCGAGAGTTGACAGCAACAGATTCCAAATGCAAATAGCACACTTGAAATGAACTCTGGACCTTTTATCTGCTCCTTGTAAATGGGATAATGAGGGAATAACACACCATGCCATGGAACAGCTGAGCAGCCAATTGTCCCATTACTTTGGGTCCCTTAAAAAGTGGGAGGCACATATACAAACTGTTGTAATTCCTACACCGGTCACCTGATTTGGATGTAAATACCCTCAAATTAAAGCTGAAAGTCTGCAGTTAAAGCACATCTTGTTTGTTTTATTTCCAATCCATTGTGGTGGTGTATAGAGCCAAAAAGATTAGAATTGTGTCAATGTCCCAATATTTATGGACCTGACTGTATGTGTGGATTGAACACCGTTTACAAATGCTTGCGTGACTTGCATATGCATTCACTTCTGCACGCAAGCACGGAGGGATGGGGCGCTTTAATCTTTTTTTTTTTTTTTAGTTTAGTTTTTTATTTTTACACTGTCCCCCTTTTTTTTTTTTTTCAGGTAACCTCTAAGCAGGTTACCTGTTGGCTAGAGCGGTGTGGAGAGAGTCTAAGCGAGTTGTAGGATTTAGGGACAATGTGGTTACACTACCTATTTGGCACAATCCCATGTTTCCTCATTTGCTACATTTCACAGAATACTGTGAAGCCGCCGGGAAGCCGCTGGGAACCTGTGTTTGCTCCCCGTGGAGAGAGAGCGACAGTCTGCTTTTGTAAACACAGAAGACTGGAATAAGCACAGAGCGTCTGTGTTCCTCCTATTTAGGAACACAGGTCTCTGTGTTGATTCCACAAGACCATCCCCCTCACAGTTAGAAAACACCCCTAGGCATACACTTAGCCCTTTGATCGCCCCTGAGTTAACCCCTTCCCTGTCAGCGACATGATTACAGTAACAGTGCATATTTTTAGCACTGATTACTGTAGTAATGGTCCCCCAAAAGTGTCAGAAATGTCAGTTAGGGGTCCGAGCTGGTTGACGCAATGTTGCAGTCCCACTAAAAATCAATGATCGCCGCCATTACTAGTAAAAAAATAAATAAATAAAAAAAAAAAATGACATAAATCTTTCCCCTAGTTTGTAGAAGGGATAACAAAATTTGCTTATTGGGATTTTTTTTTACCAAAAATATATAGCAAATTACAAATTGGCCTAAAATGATGAAAAAAATTTAGATTTTTACGTTTTTTTTTTTTTGGGAATGTTATATAACAGAAAGTGAAAAATATTGTTTTTTTTTCAGAATTGTCGTCTTTTTTTGTTTATAGTGCAATAAATAAAAATCGCAGAGGTGATCAAATACCACCAAAAGAAAGCTCTATTTGTGGGAAAAAAAGACATCTATTTTATTTGGGTACAGAGTCGCTCAACCGCGCAATTGTCAGTTAAAGTAATGCAGTGCCAAATCGCAAAAAATGGCCTGGTCATTAAGGGGGCAAAACCATCCGGGGCTGAAGTGATTAAAGTCACAAGGTCCTGGAGGACTCGTATCCAAAGTCTATACCTATCTTTTAAATGCCACTATTAGCAAAATCCACTGATAGTGCAATCTAAATGGCAACAAATCATACCAGATTTAGCGGAGGAGGATTGGGAAGAGGCTCGTTCCTCTCATTTACACGTGTCTCCAGCAATTAATACAAGCTGACACAACTATACATGATACACCAGTCTTGTTTTATTCTGGTGAGATTGCATGCTATGCATCTCATACCCACGTCTAACTGAAAGGGAATACAAAAGGACTCGCGGCCATTCGCCGAAATTAGAAAAGAAGCGGTTTAACTTTAAACTGCGTAAAGGGTTCTATACCGTCAGAGCGGTAAGGATGTGGATATCTCTTCCACAAGCAGTGGCAAGGAGCATCGATAGTTTCAAAAAACTATTAGATGGGCATCTTAACGACCACAACATACAGGGGTATACAATGTACTATTGACATAAACACATACACTCATCATAGGTTGAACTGGACGGACTGGTGTCTTTTTTCAACCTCACTATGTAACTGTACGAGATGTAATCTCACATGTAATTTGGGTATGCCCTGTCATACCTCGTTACTGGAAACAGGCGACAGATTTTCGGTCCTCGGTCTTATCGCTACCTGTTCCACGTACTCCTAGAATATGCCTCTTGGGTTTTCTGGATGAGGAACAGTGGCAGACGTATCATAGTCTAATGCCCCGTACACTTAACGCTTTATACTCTGGCTCAGTCAATGAACAGTCTAGGGGATGTAGTTGTTTTTGTGGTTTTATTTAAATTAGGGATGGGAGAAGGGAATGGAAAATAGGACATTTTGACTTAGGGCTGTACTCACTTTTGTTGCCAGCTCTTTAGACATAAATGGCTGTGTGTTGAGTTATTTTGAGGAGACAGCAAATTTACACTGTCATACAAGCTGTCCACTCACTACTTTACATTGTAGCAAAGTGTCATTTCTTCAGTGTTGTCACATGAAAAGATATAATCAAATATTTAGAAAAATGTGAGGGGTGTACTCAATTCTGTGAGATACTGTATAAATTTGGAAATTCATCAATCCTGATGTACTGATGGCCTATCTCATTTCATGAGGCCCTTAAATCCCAGGACAGTACAAACACCCCCCAAATGACCCCTTTTTGGAAGGTAAACTGTCTGAGGTATTTACCAAGAGGTATGGGGAGTTTTTTGAAATTGTAATTTTTGTCAAAATTTTCTGGAAAATTAAGAAATTAAATACATTTTTTTTGTTCTTAAAATTGTCATTTTAACAAGTAATGCCTTAAACGCAGTATAGGCATACTTATAATTACACCCCAAAACACATTCTGTTATGCCTCTCGAGTATGGGGATGCAATACCTGTGATACTTTTTCACAGCCTGGATGCATAGAGCGGCCCACAATCTAAGGAGCACCTTTGGGATTTCATGGAGCATAAATTACTTATCTAATTTCCCGGATACTTATCACATTTTTAAGGCCCTGGAGTACCAGGACAGTGGAAACACCCACAAAATGACCACGTTTTGGAGAGTAAACACTCCAAGGTATTTTCTAAGAGGCATAGTGAGTCTTTTGAAGACATCATTGTTTTGCCTCAAGTTTTTTGAAAATGCAGAAAAAAAATAAAAATCTTTTTTTGCTTACACAAAAATGTCAATTTAATAAGATATTTTTCACACACAGCATAGGTATCCTTAGAATTACACACTAAAACACATTCTGCTACTCCTCCTGAGTATGTTGATACCACGTGCAAGACCTTTTCCCAGCCTAGCCACACAGAAGGACCCAAATTCCAAGGAGCACCTTCAGGCATTCTAAGGGGATAAATTAAACATCTAATTTCCTGACTACCCATCACATTTTTGTTGGAGGCTTTGGAACTCCAAGAGAGTGGAAAAACCCACAAAATGACCACATTTTGGAGAGAACACCCCAAGGTATTTTCTAAGAGGCATAGTGAGTCTTTTAAAGACTTTATTTGTTTTGCCATATGTTTTTGGAAAATGTAGAAAGAAAATAAAAACTTTTTTTTTTTTTTTTTTTTACAAAAACTTGTCAGCTTAATAGGATATTTCTCACACACGGCATAGGCATAGTTAGAATTACACCCCAAAACACATTCTGCTACTTCTCCTGAGTATAGCGGTACCCCATGTGTGAGACTTTTTAGACTGATTATATACCGGACATTGTATCTTGTGTATCACACAAGATACAATCAACTAATTGTATATGTAGCACTACCCCCATAGGAGTTGCTATTGTCCTGGGTCCCCATTGCTGCACAGCCAGTTGCATAGCATTCCCTTCACACATTCCAACACAGAAACTTACTTGTTTTTGATGTTTTATTAGGGGTTGATAACTTGGACGGCGTAGGGAATTATGGGATGCCCAACTTGAAAAATGTCCAGAACTATAAACAGAGAACAACTTACTCCCGACCTAATTTACAAAACATCCTCTTGTTCCTTCCACCTGCACAAACTTGGTTCCTTTTAAAACGCAGCTCCTGCTGATTATTCCTGAGGGAACTAACAGTTTTAGCTCGTTCAGCAAATGCTTGCAGCCTCTTCACAAAGTAGCTTATTGTAAGTTAACAGCATACACACTTTCTTCTGCCTTTCTGCGGCCTCTGATCCCAGCTCCACTGGCTTGCAGTATGCTAGCCCACCTAGCTACCACTAGCCACTCCTGGCTCATTGTCCTCCTGGCTGACTCTCTGCCCCAGTCCTGCCCAACTGACACACACCATGGAGACCTCGCAGGGCAAGGTTAGATTAAGACTTGGCACTATGCGGTCTTCAAAAGAGACCTGCTTCAGATGGCAGACCCTCCCATTATCTGTCCCTGCACTGTGCTGATCTACTTACTGCGACTACTTGCTCCTTCCCGCTGCCTCTCCGGCATGAATGCTTCCACCACCTCCTGTGTCAGGATCCTTCCAGGCCAGCTTTCCTGAGCTCGCCCCTCTCTCTCCCAGTAAAGGGTCCCTCAAGGGCCACTGACAGCCTCTCCTCTGCACTGCTTCTCCATCTTCCGCCCGACTACCCTGCTGCAATGGCCTATGTCCCAGTCCCCTGCAAGCCTTCATGGCAGCTCCTCCTAACCCCCACCCTCTAGTTCTCCAACTTTCCAGACACTAGGGGAAGGCACCAGGGAGCTTCCAGGATGAGTCATCCAGCCCTAGCCTCTAGTAACCCTGACCCAATTCAGTGACTCTGCTTATTCCTGGCCAGAATATGTAACTCTCAACTCTAGTAGCACACACTAGAGGGTGCTACATATAAAAAAAACAATGTACTGTAATAGTTGCCTCTATACTAGTGGTCAGGGAATATAGCTTAGTGTACCGTCACCTATAGCCGTACCCATTCCTATAAGCCAAGCAAGCCTAGCCTCCTGGTATGTGGATGCCCCGATGAAGGCCAGAATTACTTGCAAGGAAGTACAGGAAACTAAAGAAAGAACAAGAGAGTTTCTGTGGTTCCAGGAGTGCAGTTGTCTACAGGGGGGGGACTGGTGTCTCGCACAAACATAGTCAGTCAGCCAGACATGCAGATGGGTCATTTTAGACTGCAGGCAAAGATACGGACACGAAAACACAAAGGATTGGTCCAGACAACAGGCAGAAACATGGTTAGTAAACAGGCCAGGGTCAGTACAGGCAGCATGCAGAAGCAACACTACACTGATATGGTCATCTGGAATTTGTGTAGAAGCGAGCAGGAACACTGGTCTGGTGACATTGGGGACTAGTCTGTCAGCGATCATGAACACTGCTTCTGACTTACACTGGTCAGGTGACACTGGGACTGGTGTGATGACTATCATGGACATCATAGCTTGGTGTGGTGACATTGCCAATGGTGTGGCGGTGATCAGGGACAATATGACTGCTGTGGCAGTGATCAGAGTCACTGTAACTGGTGTGGCAGTGATTAAGGACAATAGACTCAATTCACAAACTGATATCTAAAGCTTTAAGAACTGCAGTAAAATACATCTTAAGAATTTTTTGCAATTCACTAAAAAAACGCTACTAAAATACCACATGAGCTATTTCATGAAGTGATGCGGTATATTAGTAGTGGAAGCTAGCAGTATTTTAATGCTGATGGTAGCCAGCGTCCTTAACAACCAGTGAATAACTGGCCGTTAAGAAGCCTGCGGCTGTCAGTATCCTTTACAACCAGTAAATAGAATTGCTGAATTTACATTTTTTTTCTTTAAAAACCAACTGGGGCTCCCACACAGGCCCTTTGGGTCTGTTATGGATTTTGAGGGGAACCCCATGCCAAAATGTAAAAAAAAAAAAAAAAATTGCGTGGGTCCCCCCTATAATCCATACAAGATGTTTATCTGAGCATGCAGGCCAGGAAGAGGGTGGACAAACGAGCACCCTTCTGCTCCTGAACCATACCAGGCCACATGCCCCCCCAACATGTGGGGCTGCTTTGGGGGACTTCTCCCCAAAGTACCTTATACCCATGTTGATAAGGACAAGGGCATCTTCCCCACAACCATGGCTTGGTGGTTGTGGAAGTGCGGGGGGGGGGGGGGGGGTATGGACTTATGGAATCTGGAAGACATTTTAAACAAGGGGGCCCCCAGATCCTGTCCCTTCCATGTGAATAAGTATGGGGTACAAAATACCCCCAAAAAAGAGTACTTTATTCAAACAAATGTTGGTGTGGGGTTCCCATCAAAATCCATACCAGACCCTATGAGTCTGAAAAATGGACTGGGGGGGGGCTACACTTTAATTTTTTTAATGCCAGCAATTCTTCGTATACATTCTGACAGCAGATGAGTCATGGTTGGTAAGAATGCAGTGGCCGCCTACTCCTTAACAACCATTTGCTGGTTGTCCCTGTGGTAGGAATAAGAGATAATGGCTGGTAGCACTGACATACAGTGATATCAGAGCAGCCAGCCACTATACATGTTCACTGCATAGTGACACTGCACTTACTCTGGTGAATGCTTTTTTGCACTATAACTCTTCAGGTAAGTGAAAGCTTACACCACAAAATGTACTCAGCCAAAAAAAGGTAATGAATCCATTTTTATTTTTCTCCTGCTATCAGTGGCCAAAACCATACAACTCATCATTAATGTCTTTGGTGAACTCTGATTTCCTTATGAAGTGTTTCTTACATGATGAAGATCAGCCATGGAGTATATCTGAAGTGTATATCAGGGTGTGCTATTTCCCCACATGAGAGCTGTGATGTCCAGCAATATTCATATAGAAGACATTTCCCGCACTCAAGGCATGAATACACCTTGAGGGTTGTGTGAGATCCCTGATGTACAGGAAGACAGGACTTCACTGAGTAAACATTTCATCACTCAGGACAGGAAAGTGCCTTCTCCCCCTTGTGATATCTCTGATGTTTGTAAAGATTGGACATATGTGAAAAATGTTTCCCACAATCAGGACAAGAATATGGCTTCTCCCCCGTGTGCAATCTCAGATGGCTGCAAAGATGTGCCTTTGATGAAAAACATTTCCCACACTCAGAACAGGAATGTGGCTTCTCCCCTCTGTGCAATCTCTGATGGATGTAAAAATGTGATATAGTTGAAAAACATTTCCCGCAATCAGAACAGGAATACGGCTTTACCCCCGTGTGAGACCTCTGATGGCTGTAAAGAGTGGACTTCACTGAAAAACATTTGCCGCACTCAGTACATAAATATGGCTTCTCCCCCGTGTGAGATCTCTGATGGCTGTAAAGATTGTACTTATCTGAAAAAGATCTCCCGCACTCAGGACAGGAATATGGCTTCTCCCCTGTGTGAGATCTCTGATGTCTGTAAAGATGTGGCTTCCTTGTAAAACATTTCCCACACTCAGGACAGGAATACGGCTTCTCACCCTTGTGCAATCTCTGATGTTGGTAAAGATTAGAGACATGTGAAAAACATTTCCCACAATCAGGGCAAGAATATGGCTTCTCCCCCGTGTGCATTCTCTGATGGCTGTAAAGATGACACTGCAGCGAAAAACATTTCTTGCACTCAGGACAAGAAAACGGCTTCTCCCCTATGTGAGATTTCTGATGTTTGTAAAGAGTGGACTTCCGTGGAAAACATTGGCCACACTCAGGACAGGAATACCGCCTAGCCCTCATGTGAGATTTCTGATGTCTGTAAAAATGTGACTTTCTTGAAAAACATACCCCGCACTCAGGGCAGGTATACAACAACTTCTCCACCTTGTGAGATCTCTGATGTCTGAAAAGACTTGACTTCGCTGTAAAACATTTCCCGCACTCTGGGCATGAATGTGGCTTCTCACCTGTGTGAGTTTTTTTATGCATATTAAGACGGGATTGAAAATGGAAACACTTTCCACACTCAGTACAGGAAAACCTCTTATCTGTTGGAAGAACGGCGCTGTCCCTCACAGTCGGAGGTTCCCCAGGATAAGAGGAATATGATGGTCCGGCACCGTCCCTCACAGTCGGAGGTTCCTCAGGATAAGAGGAATACGATGGTCCGGCACTGTCCCTCACAGTCGGAGGTTCCTCAGGATAAGAGGAATACGATGGTCCATCTACACTGTGTGGTGCCGGATGGACATTTGAGTTTTTTTCTGGACTATAAAGTGTGATGTCCTTATGTTCTGCTTTACAGTCTGGAGACAAAGTGGGACACTCTGAAGTTTTCCTCATCTTCCGTCTATGTACTAAAATAGAAATAAAAAGATTATTACTAGACATGAGCAGATTGGTTCCCCTAAACCAGGAATACCCACATCAGGCAGCTTTGTCTCTGAGGATCTTACAATTCCACCCTCAAGGTAACTAGTAAATGGGTCCTCTGATCTCCTACCAGTTCATTTCTTTATTCATGAACCTTAGTCAGATAGAGTGAGGAAACAACGAGAACTGTTTTTTAAACAGTGACAATCATGAGGGGGATTACATATAGGGTACAACAGTTAGGGCAATATAATATTAAAATGATGTAACGTACAAGTGTGTATAGTAGTATGCAGGAACTCACCCAAGCTGAAACCGCTGATGAATCAATTCAGGGTTGAGTGTCGTTTGTAGGCCGTAACATCCAAAAACAATTAAGTATGAAAAGAAAGCCGGCGCATGAAAGCTTCTTCTTAATACAGTTTATTCCAGCGAAGGCAGCAATATGAACATGGAAATGCTAACGCATTTCGGCTGTAGCTATGAGTAAGGCTACACTCGAAACAAGTTAGAATTTCCATGTTCACATTGCTGCCTTTGCTGGAATAAATTGCAATAAACAAGCTTTTGTGTTCCGGATTTCTTTTCATACTAAAAAACAGTGTATATAGTGCAGGGGTCAGGAGTGAGTAATGTGCAATAGAGTATATAGTGCAGGGGTCAAGAGTGAGTAATGTGCAATAGAGTATATAGTGCAGGTATCAGGACTAAATAACGTGCAATATAAATTATACACTGTAAGGGTCAGGACTCAAAATATTGGTATTCAACAATCAGTGGTGGCCTTTACCTAGACAAGCTGCAGAGGTCCTACACCGCTGCTTCCCATCTCCTGAGACTGAATACACTGTTTCTATGTGTTTATGAGATGATGGGGGATCTAGGTGGACCCTCCGTACTGCTCTCTCCTTTACAATAAAGTCTCCTCTTACCCGGTGATGTGAGGGGCGACTGATTGTCCATCATGATGTCCTTGTAGAGATCCTTGTGTCCTTCTAAATACTCCCACTCCTCCATGGAGAAATAGACAGTGACATCCTGACACCTTATAGGAACCTGACACACACAATGATACAGTCACCATCCAGACACATCCCTTGTCTGTTACTGGATAATGTCCCAGAATTCCCAGCACCGCTCACCTCTCCTGTCAGCAGCTCCATCATCTTTCTTGTGACTTCTAGAACCTTCTGTGTGTTCTGTCTTGTAGGGATTAGGGGTGGAGGTTGTGGGATGGTGGTGGGATTCTGGGTTTTTGAGGATCTTGTGGTCATATTATGAGATCTTCTTGCAGATTTCTTGGTTAATACTTTACGGTTCTGTGTTATACAAAGATAAACATAACTCTCCCATAATCCTCCACCTCTATGGTCAGGTCTATATTTATTCACCAGGGATTGGCCACAATGTGTCTGATTCAGCAAAGGACAGACATCTTCATCCAATGATGTCATTACAACGTGGTCAGATATATAGCTCCTTCTAGGAGTAATATAATAGAATCCATAATGTTTTACTAGTAAGGCTTGCTGACCAACCAGTAAATATTACCTGTGGATTTAGCGATCAGTGGGCGTGGCATCCTGGCCAGGGCTGCTGTTAGAAATCACGGGGCCCCATACAGCCTACCTGACCTCTTCATTTTTAAGCGATTCCCCAAACCCTGCAGCAGCTGGCGTGAGGGAGAGGAAAAGCAGCCATCAGCACTGCTGGAGGGGCAAACAGGGGAGGCCAAGCAGCAGGGGGAAAGGGATTATGTACAGAAGTAATCGGTGTGGGGGGGGGATGGGGCATTTATTAGAACAGATCCCCTGTAGTTCTCCCCGCAGAAGCTGAAAGCTGGTGGGAGGGAGAGGAGAGGATGCTGCTGCAGGGAGGGCTATACAAGGGATTGCTTCCTGTAATCCCTGCACTGCACCAGTCACTCTCTCCTGTCCATGATTCAATTCCTCCTGTTGCCTGGGCCCCCTGCTGAACTGATGGGACCTGGGCCCCCGTACAGGAGGAACAGGGATGCCCCCTTATCAGCAGCCCTGAACCCGGCATTCATGGGTCTCACTGATTGGACTAAAGCTGAAATTGCACTCTTCTATAACCAATGCTGCCATCTTGTGCTTTAACCAAATATCATAGCGTATGTACACTTTATGTATTCATATTACTTGTGTGTATATTATTTTTGATTAGCAGAACATCAGAAAACAAAGTTTATCTGAACCCATCCAACAGGGTTGCCAACCGTCACCGTCAAATTTACGTACAGTTTGCAAATTTCGGATGATTTACAAACTGTCCATAAATGTCCGTTACAGACAGCGAAAAAAAAAAATTCTGCAGGACTGCTTTGGAATTGTGCATTTTCAAAACCAACCAGGCTTGGCCATGCTATGAGTCCTGGGCTATCTCCTTCCATCTCCCCATTGACAGCAGGAAGTGCCTGAAAATTGAGATCCACAAAAGATGTTCTGGTGACACAGGGCAGCAATTAATAGCATTGCAGCTGCCCACAGTATCCAGCTGAGTAGGAGGATAGTGACATTTGCTCACCCCCGCTGCCTCTTAGCCAATCAGGTACTTAGTACAGTGCTGTAACCCTACCCCTTTGCCAGCTCGCCACATCTGATTCAAAACAGAAGCTGGCGTCTGAAGCAGGGAGGGATCGGAGCAGGACTGAGTGAGGGGGTCTAATTGAATTTGACTTCATCATCTCTGGATTTATGCTGTAAGGAAGATTATCAAATGTATTCAGGGATCAGGAATTACAGGTTGTCATTACTGAATTCACCTAACTGGACAGAGTATGAGAACATACCATGGATGCTGTAAATGATTCACCTTAAGATGTCTATTATGGTATTTTCCCAAGTGGTTGGAGATGAATTCAGAGATGACAACATTTACGCTTTGTTCTGATCCCCGAATATGCTCACAAATTTGTTGGGCTGTTGCCATCAATTATGGAGTACATAACTCTGAAGGACTGGAGTTTCTAAAAGTGCAAGTAAGTCATAAATCAGCTTTGCTTTTAATGTCTTCCTCACCTATTACATCTCCTACAGTATATATTTACAGTCTCTGATAATCTCTTGTGATATGTGTCTGCAGTCTCTGACCATCTCCCGTACTATGTCTGCGGTCTCTGACCATCTCCTGTACTATGTCTGCAGTCTTTGACCATCTCCTATACTATGTCTGCAGTCTCTGACCATCGCCTGTTCTATGTCTGCAGTCTTTGACCATCTCCCATACTATGTCTGCAGTCTTTGACCATCTCCCATACTATGTCTGCAGTCTCTGACCATCTCCCATACTATGTCTGCAGTCTCTGACCATCTCCCATACTATGTCTGCAGTCTCTGACCATCTCCCGTACTATGTCTGGAGTCTCTGACCATCTCCCGTACTATGTCTGCAGTCTCTGACCATCTCCCGTACTATGTCTGCAGTCTCTGACCATCTCCTGTACAGTACTATGTTGGCAGTCTCTGTGGACTGTGACGTAAGGGGTAACTCTGTGGACTTTTGTGTAAGGAGGGGGCTGTGGTGACCAGAGAAACCCTTAGATAAGATTTTCCCTTTACACTTGAGTCTGCAGCAGTCCCCCTTACATCAGAGTCCTCCTTTACATCCCAGTTCACAGTGTTCCCTTTTCAAAAGTGCAAGCAAGTCCTAAATAAGCTTTGCTTTTAATGTCTTCTTCACCTATTACATCTCCTACAGTATATATTCAGTCTCTGAAAATCTCTTGTAATATGTGTCTGCTGTCTCTGACCATCTCCTGTACTATGTCTGCAGTTTCTGACCATCTTCCGTACTATGTCTGCAGTCTATGACCATCTCCTGTACTATGTCGGCAGTCTCTGTGGACAGTGACGTAAGGGGTAACTCTGTGGACTCTTGTGTAAGGAGAGGGTTGTGGTGACCAGAGACTCCCTTAGATCAGAGTTTCCCTTTATACCTGAGTCTGCAACAGTCCCCCTTACATCAGAGTCCTCAGAGTATACCTTTACATCCCAGTTCACAGTGTTCCCTTTTCAAAATGCAAGCAAGTCCTAAATAAGCTTTGCTTTTAATGTCTTCTTCACCTATTAAGCTTTGCCTATTTTCTGCACACTTATCACATATCTAATCTATATCTCCTACAGTATATTCAATGTTTCTGACCGTCTCCTGTACTATGTCTGCGGACTCGCGCGGGGGAACTCTGTTGGCTCTTGTGTAAGGAGTAGGGTATGGTGACCAGAGACCCCCTTGGATCAGAGTCCACAGCAGTCCCCCTACATCAGAGTCCTCAAAGTTCTCCTTTACACCAGAGTCCACAGTGTTTCCTTTTATGTCAGGGTCTGCAGAGTTCCTTGCTGTAATCTCTGTAACTCTGTGTTGGGTTATATTAACCTAACCTTCATGGTAACGGAGTGTTACGTTTTTTGCCTTTTGGTATACCTTAAACCCATTGCTAATCGCACTACGTATTTGTATCCTAAATATTGATTTTTGCACAGAAAATAGTAATTTTATGTTCTTTTTTGAAGTGTCAGTACAAAACTTGGCCCCGTGTTCAAATTTCCTTATGGGAGGTTAGCAATGCTGCTATCTATCCAACTGTACAGAGTTTCTAGATTTAACCCCTTCATTACACTCACCTCTCCAGTCAGCAGGCTGAGGATCTCCAGGTTGAGGTTCAATATCGTCTCAATTCGGGGAAATTCCTTCCATACAAAACTTAAAGGCTGCTGATTGTCCATCATGACGTCCTTGTAGAGATCCTTGTGTCCTTCTAAATACTCCCACTCCTCCATGGAGAAATAGACAGTGACATCCTGACACCTTATAGGAACCTGACACACACAATGATACAGTCACCATCCAGACACATCCCTTGTCTGTTACTGAATAATGTCCCAGAATTCCCGGCACCGCTCACCTCTCCTGTCAGCAGCTCCATCATCTTCTTGGTGACTTCTAGAATCTTCTGCATGTTGTGTCTCCCACGTTTTAGGGAGTCACCTGAAGGCAATGTGATTGCCATGTGATCACTTGACTTCAGAAGAGGAAATCTCTGTATTGGAAAAGCAATAGAAATATCATATTAGAATCCCAGAATCCTCCTCACCTCTACGGTCAGGTCTGTGTTTTATTAATAGAGATAAGAGTGATGTCATGTGACCTCCCAGAATCCTCCTCACCTCTCCGGTCAGCAGGTAGATGATCTCCAGGGTGAGGTTTAGTATCCTCCCAGTCATGTGACTCCGGTCCTCCTCCATCCTCATTGGTGCCGTCATTTGATCTATACAGGTCTCCTTGTAAACAGATAACTTTGGTAAATGAAAGTAAGAATTATTTGGATGGTATTGGTCATACAATAATAGGATATGGATGTGAGGGGGTTAACAGTAGGGTTGCTGTTCATTTAAGAACTACTGCTCTTGTGGGAACACATTTAGCCTGAACGGCTTAGTGTTTGCTACAGTTTTGAGGTCTCAGAACCCTCTTGGATCAGAAATTCCCCTTTCTCTGTTGGGGTTGTTTTGTTTCCTAACTGGTTTTGATTAGTTTTAGATCTGCAGACAAGGAATGAGAAATACGATCCTTCCTTTGACTTGTTTGCTCTAAAGCAGTGCTGTGATGTCAATGTAGGGTCATCATGATGTCCAGGAAGGGGAGCTTGCTAACTTTTGGCCAGACTTTGCCAACTAATCAGCATGATTGCCAGAACTCCGGCTGCAAGTCTCCAATCTCCAGCAGCCTGCTGACAGGAGTGATGTGACTGTCACTCCCTGCAGTAAGAGAAGGAATTTGATTGGATAGAAGGAGGATGGGGATGCTGGAGTAGAGCACTGTGGGGGAGGAGTCTATTCTCTTCCCACCAATAGCAGCCCAGTGTGGGTAGGTGGAGGACAGTAGGGGGGGGGCGGTTTTCTTGGTTGTCAAGTATTCTGTATTATTCAGGACATTGTACAGTGGCAGTGGGTTCCTGGGGTTCTGAATTCCAGCAGCGGGCACCACCAAAGTTTGTGTCATGGGAAGGCATTGAACCCCCATTAGGCGATTCTGTGCAAACAGACCTCCTCAAAGAACAAAGTGTCCTTCTTTGTTCTATTTTGCGTCCTGCAACATATTTATTGACCAGTGAGATTGTAAAGTGAAGTATTCTTTCACTTGCTGGCAGTTCTTTAAGTAAAAAAAAAAGTGCAGCTGGGTTGGGAGGACCATCAAGAGATGAAGAGCACTATAAGCCCTAAAGCATCCTCTTACTTCAAAGCCTTGCAGCCTGACTACCCCCTCAGGGGTCCTCACAGCCCTGCAGCCCCACTAACCTTTCAGATTTGTTCAGCCCTATTATTTCTTAAGAGGCCCTACAAAGTTCTTCAGCTAGTTGACATGTGCACTTCATAAATTGTCCTTTTGGATGCATTAGCCTATGTTGTGGGTATGTGGCCAGATATGATTCAGGAGGGGGGCACTCACTCACCCCCCCCCCTTTCCTGGCCAGCGGGGCTGCATGCTCTGACAAGGATCTGGTATGAACTTTAGGGGGGACCCACACACCATTTTCTTATTTTGGCGTGAGGTTCCCCTTAAAACCCATACCAGACCCAAAGGGCCTGGTGTGGATTGGGATGGACCCCCCACACAGTTTTTCTTTTTTAATTTAATGCCAGTACTTGTTTTGTTTACATTCTGCTATCAGTGGGGGTCTCTGTTGACAGTGGATAAATCATGGTTGTTATGGATACAGCGGCCATCCGCTCCTTATCAACCAGCAATCCACAATGAATTTGGATCTTAAGTTATGTTATCAAATTAATTTAAAAATAGAATTATTCTGAATGAAACCGATTCATTCATTATTTTTGTTATTTTCGGGTGTATCTGAATCTCCAAAAATGACATTTTAGTATAAAAAACAAATCAAAACGAATTGAATCGCACATGTCTATCAGCTACACTATCTCCTCAGGGGTCCCAGAGCCCATCAGATGCAGTACACCCTCAGAAGATCCCAGAGTCCTTTAGTCCCACTACATGTCTGCTTAGCTCCATTCCCTCTATCCAGTGACATCCGCTATGCCAGTTCCACACCCACAGTTGGGCAAGCAGAGCCCAGAATCTGTGGTGCAGGCGCCCATTACCGAGGGGTGTGAAAGCATCCCAGCACCCAACTGCTTCTGACAGCTGTAGTCCTTTATTCCCACTACCTCCTCAGAGACCCCTCATCTTTTCTATTTTCCTCAGAACCTTCAGTATGTTCCATCCTCTGACACGTATGATGAAACACATCACAGGCTGCCCCAAGTATGGCCAATTTATTTATGGCCAAGTGGGAGGAGGACGTCGTCTATGCTGCCGGGAGGTCTGAATTGATCTTCTGGGGCAGGTATATAGACGACGTCCTCCTCCTGTGGAATGGTAACTTGCCATTCTTGATCTCTTTTATGGAACAACTTAATAATAATTCCCTTGGAATGTTCCTTCAATTTGAGGCGAGTCATACACACCTCCATTGTCTGGATCTTAATATCGAAATCAGAGATGGGTCCATTGTCACCTCAACCTTTTTTAAACCCACAGACCGTAATGGTTTCATTGGTCAGGGCAGCTGTCACCACCCAACCTGGCTAAGGTCAGTACCTAAGAGCCAGTTTCTCAGGCTAAGGCGGAACTGCACTTCTTGAGATGATTTTTTAAAACAAGCAGCCGCCATGATGAAAAAGTTCCAAGATAAGGGTTATGTAGAGAGCGCCTTGGATTCAGTCATCTTTGAGGTAGGGCAGAAAGATAGAAGCGAATTGTTAACAACAAGGGTTAAAAGTGATATTGCTTCAGATCATAATTTCTCTTTGGTTACTTCTTATTCAAGTCAACACAATGCCATCAAAAGAATTATATCCAAACAGTGGAATGTTCTTAAAAACGATAACGTTTTGGGACCCAATTTACCACCTAAACCCAAAGTGATTTTTAGGGGAGTCACACCCGGCGGCTTTTTGTCACCCCCAATGTTTTGGATGCTCCTAAGGTGAAAAATTCCTATTTTCAACAACACAAAAGCTTATTTCCTTGCCGACAGTGTAACTTCTGTAAAATTAGTAAGATTAAAGACAAAAGAATCTCCCACTTCAAATAGGCTAGGGAGCTTGAGATCAAATCTTTTATAACTTGCTTGTCACAAAACGTGGTCTATATGCTCACCTGCCCATGTGGGCTACACTACGTGGGGAGAATTGTGAGAGCCCTACATGTCAGGGTGGGTGAGCATGTTGCCAATATTAAAAAGGGGTTCCCAAAACACAGTGTCTCTCGCCATTATGCTGAGTGTCACAATAAAGATCCAATGGGTACCTATTTTATTGGGATTGATACGATTACCCCACAATGGAGGGGCAGCCATATTCAACAAGAAATCTTTGACATCCAGAGTTACGTCCCCCATGGTCTCAACATTGATTGGGACATCGACGGTTTCATCAATAACAGTTAACAGGTATTTAGACCAAGTGCTTTAAAGTTTTTTCATCCATATTGCCCATAATGAAATAAGTACTTTCCGATTTTTTAATACATTTTTTTAATTTTTGATCCTGCTGGGAAGTGTTCCTATATGGTCTTTTTTTAGATTCATATTCTATTAGCCATCTGCTTCCTAGCCATATTGTTCCTTTCCCAATGTTAATATCCATCAAGATATCTAGTGGCGTACTACAATTTCTGTTCACTGGATAGATTTATGTACGATATATGTATCATTCTGGGTATTACACCATGACATTCAGTGGTGCTTTTTGGTCTTTGCTCACTGAGTATGGTACATATGTCATTTAGGGTACTTAATATTTGGTGGTATAATGTACATTTAATTTATATATCACATTAGATATACTGTTTCAGAGTTTTTCATGTACATTATTTTTTATTTTTATTTTATCATATCTTTCTGATTTTATAAATATATTTAATGCTGTGTGCATATCTCTTGATTACGTGTATTTAATTTATATAAAGTGCCTTCTCTCTGTAGCCTTTACATTAAGTCTTGAACTATTTGCAATAGAGGTTGGAGACCTTCCCTTTAGTATTTAGAATGGAGACTCATGCCGCTATTGAGGTGCATCTTTGTCTTTCTCTCTCGGTGTGGCACTGTGGAGCTCATGGAGAATTCATTGCTTCCGGTTGGTGGAGTGGTCTCCGTCTCCTGTTTGGACTTCTAGTGAAGAGATTGGAGAAGTCCTTGTTCCTTCCGGGCCGTGGAGCGCATCTCCGCCTCTTCCTGTTGTGCTGGCTAGCAGAGGGAGGGACGTTGTGTAAGATACCAGGTGACGTGGTCTGCGTCCCTAAGTATCGGGTTTATTCCCTATAAGAGGTGTGCCTACACTGTGGGAGTGTACCTCAGACGACGGCTCATTGGCCGAAATGCGTCAGCTGACCCTCCCGCAGTTCCTGGGACACGCCATTGAGACCAATACCGCAGATTTTGATTGTGAACCTTCCAATTTTACTGATTTTACATATAAGTTACCACAATAAAATGTGCTTTAATTAAGTATACTGCACTATGAGCCTATTTTCTTTTTGGGATTTGCACTGAATCTACTGTCAACACTATTGGATACTTGGTGTGGTCCGGGATGAGAACCTAATCACCCTGTTTAATGAGGATTCAGCTGTCCATTACCATCAAGATTATTTGCTCCATTAGCAGCGTGCCTGCTGACCACCACTGCCAGGATTGTCTGCTCCAAAGTCAGTGTGTCTGGTAAGCAGCTTGTTTGGACACACTGAGGTGTGGAGTGTTTCCATCTACAAGGCTTCTTGGTGGTGGCTCTTTTTACTAACAATATTTATGCTTTGAATACTACACTATGGGCTATATTTCCCTTTTTTTGGTATCATGCTGAGTCTCCCGACTCTGATATTTGGTCCGTGCTGACTGCCTGTGATGGGAACCCAATTAATTGGATGAAATTTATGCCTACCAACATTGTCTGCAAGCTTATTGTGTCTGGTAAGCAGCCTGTTAGGACATACCAAGGTGCTGTGTGGTTTTATTTATAGGTTTCTTGGTAGTGGTTTTCCTGGATATATTTCCATTTACCGAGTGTACTACACCATGAGATCCCTTTTTGTTTTTTTATATGTGATTTCTTATACTCTGCCTCCCTTGCTGAGTGGATCCGGCTGATATAAAGAGAACCAACACCAGCTCTATTTGATGACAGGCCTGTTATTTATTTCCTTTTGTTAAACAGCTTGGATCGCACCTTATTGCAGAAACGGATTGATTTATTTAAGCGCCGCATGTGAATCTTCTTTTTATCATTTTTACTGACTGTCAATATCAGACTTTGCTGGCAACTTCTTCTTGAACCTATATTATCTTCAAGCGTGGATTATCCTCTATATATACAGGCTGGGGAATGTTTTCTTTCTTCTGGCCAGCAATGTAAGGGGCTCTATGCTCCATTCTCCTGACCCCTGCACTCCATCATTGTGTTGGCTGCATATTGTAATGCTTGCCCCTTTGCTGCCTGTGTGGTGTAATAATTGCCCTTTGTAGGCCATGTATGGTAAGACTCAGGATGGTCATTGTCTTGTCTATATATTGTCAGTGCTGTTTGTTTAGAGGTCTATTTTACTAGAATTATACTCCAAAATGAAGAGAATGTTCTGGCCCCGTAAAAGAGAAAATTTTCTTACACTGAAGGGGATAATATATGAAGAAAAAATGTTCAGGCAGCGCTTGCACTATGGACAAAATATCTGAATCCACAACATGATAGTTGCAATAATAACTTTCTCCAAACAAAATGTCAGATAACTCCTGGGGTAACCTTGCAGCACTTACTTAGAAAAAAACCCTGGATGTAGAGGACTAGGTGTGCTAGGTCTTGTAATCCCACAGTTTGTGGTGCCCATGAAGCAATAGATGCCTCTATCATAGTAAATGGGGAACACTGGCATAAAGAGAAGTGCTAATCCACCTGGCTGCAGATACTCCGGTGGATCGCAGGCTGGGTACCACTTAGATGTAAACAGAGAGGGGCGCCTGTCCTAACCTGATGGCATACGTTGTGTGTTCAATTAGAAAACATCATTCTTTGTTTAGGATGGTTATTGGCAGTTGAAGCGGTCCTAACTCCCGTCCAGATTTCTTAACCATTTATAACCAAGAATAATTAAAAAACATCTTCTATATCATCACATATTACTAAATTCATTCATAACTTTATTTATAATCATCAATAACTGGTAAAACTATATAAAAAAAAAATACAATAAAAATGCATAAACAGATGAATCAAAAGCAAACAGCTCAATATCAATA
This sequence comes from Pelophylax lessonae, assembly GCF_965119305.1. Taxonomy (NCBI): domain Eukaryota; kingdom Metazoa; phylum Chordata; class Amphibia; order Anura; family Ranidae; genus Pelophylax; species Pelophylax lessonae. Next base: position 43,371,331 of record NC_138770.1, read on the forward strand.
TTATGTCTAGCTGGAACAAATGTATTCAGCTGAAAAATGGATTTTGCCCATCTGGACATCTTTTCATAAAATTGCCCACTCTCCTCTCCGGGTTCACCATCTCATCCCCCCAAAATTCAGTCCCTTTCAGACTCTGATTGTGAAAGTCGTCATAGTGTCTCTGGAGGGGGCAACGATCATTCCTGTGTAAAATTTTACAGAAATCTTCCCCAATCCCAACCTTTAATTATCATTTAATTTACCCCCCACATACAATGGCTGGAACGGGCATTTAATGACATCAATACCTCCCCTCGTTGTGTGTAAATAGAAAATAATATCTTCTTACCTCCTCTTCTGCCAGCTCCAGCAATGTCTTCGCTCTACTTCCTCCCAACTCACCTCTCACCTGGAACTTCCTATTTATACTGGACATCACTTCCTGTCTGTACCTGACATCACTTACTGACTTCCATAGAGACTTCCTGTCAGGGTAAAAGTGAGATCACCGCCATGTGGGGCTCAGAGGAACTACACCCCCGAGAAACGTCTTGTAGTGTGAACACGGCCTTGTGCTGTGTGTGTATGTACTGTATATCCTTATAGATGGGTCATCTCCACTCCCGCCAAGGGGGATAGAAATATATTACTGCCTAGTCCACCCTTTCTCAGTCAGGGTTCCTCCAAAGGTTTCTAGGGGTTTCTTGAGAAAAAATCATTTTTAGTGTACCTTCAGTGTATCTTTTTAAACCCTTTGCCACCAGAACCCGTTTTGCAAGTTTTTTTTGCACACATGTAGCACCCTCCTAGATAGATGCAGTGAGAAAGTATAGTTTTGAGCTCCGTCTGCTTACCAGAGGGGCTGCAGGTAAATCTATATTGTTCTCTGCCTACCAGAGAGCAGGATCTCTCAGTGAGGTCTGCTCATTGTGCTCAGTATGCAATTCATTCGGTCTAGAGAGTGTTTCACGCTGGTCCAATAGGGAGGCATGTTGGACAATGGGAGAAAACCTGACAAAAGGGTGCATAGGCTTTTGACACAGTCCTGATGATTGGCAGAGGGCAGGACGCCTTGGTGCGTGTTGGGATACTGTATAAAAGTGCTTAAGGTCTTTTGTTAGGGAGCAGAGTCCCAGAAGGAGGGGGCAGCTGCCTCCTCCTTTGTAGAGGTGCCATGCGGCCTCAGGAGGTCGTTCTGAGGGCCAGAGGAGTGGTCGAGTGGAGCTAAACCCAGAGGTCCAGGGAAGCTGACTGAGAGGGGGGGGACACTGGAGGTCCTGTTTCTGCAGTATCGTGAGTACGGGAACTTGTGTCAAGGGGCCAGACCTGAGAGGGACCACCCCTGCTCCTATAGTCAGTGGACGGGTGTCAGCTGAAAGGTGATGCTAGTAAGAGTGTCCTGAAGATAAGATATCAATCCCCAAGTCATCTTGTCAGAGAGTGATGGGAGCAAGAGACTTAATCCCATCTACACTTGTGGCAGTGTGGATTAATGGCCTGGTACTAAGGAAATTCTGAAGGTAGAAGTCCTCATCTATGTGAATAGTTCAATTGGAGTATCCCACTATTCCCTTCTCCTATCCCAATTATAAAATAAACAACAAATAAAACCAACAACTCTAGACCGTTTATTTCTGTCAAGAGCCATACAAAAGCATACACCCAAGATAATAAAATAGTTCCAATTTCTTATGACCCATGATATTACCATAAAGGTCTAGGAAACCCAAAATCACAGTAATAATACATTTTTGTTTTTAGTGTTTTTCACTTAAAGGGGCAGCAGTTATGGAAACTCACTACATGGATGAGGCGCCATTCATGGATTATTCCAAAATTACAGTAAGTTAGTTTTAGGGCACACAAAGGCAATACATTTCCCAATTTTTTGGTAAAATATAAAAGATGATAAAAGGGGCAAAGGTTTAAAAGTAATATGAGGAAGTATTACTTTACTGAGAGAGTAGTGGATGCATGGAATAACCTTCCTGCAGAAGTGGTAGCTGCAAATACAGTGAAGGAGTTTAAGCATGCATGGGATAGGCATAAGGCTATCCTTCATATAAGATAGGGCCAGGGACTATTCATAGGATTCAGATATATTGGGCAGACTAGATGGGCCAAATGGTTCTTATCTGTAAACAAAAAATGCCGTGTAAGATAGGCCCTTACCCCTATTGAAGATTAGTGGAGAACATTGGGATAGAAAAGGCGGGGCTTTGCGGGCCAGTGGGAGTAGAAGGATCATGAGCCAAAACCAATTGTAAAATCAAAAATACATTTTATTATAGAAAATAAAAAACAAAAAACAAGCATGGGTTACCATGCATGTATAATAGCACCGAAATAACATACAAAATTGTTAAAACCAAATTCTAACATCACTGTTTAAATAGAAACAAATCCCACAGGGGATTAGAGCGAACAACAAAGCCTGTGTAGGTGGATGATGGGTCTCAAGCTGAATTCGGTCACGGTAGGTCCCCAGCAAGCCGACGCGTTTCGCTTATGGCTTCCTCAGGGCCTGAGAGACCATAACAGACCGAGTGTTTCTATAAGTAACATAAATACAAATAATTACAATTCAGTTTACATGTTCAATAATATAACATATATCATGCTGCTGAATATTTTTATATTTGGCTCAAGTTTTGTACTGACCCTTTTTGAACAGTGACTTGTGTTAGGCGACAGGGCTATAGCGATGCATAGGCTGTTTGGAAGATAATATCTCCGTGTTCACCACATATACATTGTATAGGCATCAAACAGAAGTTTCTTGCATAAAATCTGATATATTAGATCCCAACTGTGTCATCAAGGTCAGGGCAGTGAATCAAAGTATCAAATAGATGTATATTTATATTTGCAAACTAGCTGCCAATAGTTCGAATAAAAGTCTGTATTGTATACTGTGTTATATAACCAACCTTCTAAATACGACTCCACTTAAGCCTCTTGGGGTATAATCACCCCTCAGCGACTAGGTATCCTCTTCCTGGTTTGCTCATCCATATGTGCGTTGACCCCCAGATCCAATCAATCTAAGGATATGGGCACATATATTATACATTGTTCGCCATATATCCACAGTTACCATATCTCCAATATCTGAGCCTAATCATCAGATGATGGTACATATTCCGAAAAAGTGATACATGGCTGAACATAGGGGAGAAGTGGGAAATGCTATTGATTATATAGAAGGATTGGAATACATGATACAGACACTCACCTAGTGTATTATATTGCAACAACTTAAGCCAAACTCAAGGGACCTTTTTCTGTGTGGTTAGTAGGGGGTATATCCCCAACCTTGTCCTAAATGACCTGGAAAAGGGGGGGGTTTACATATGTGAATTACTTCTTTGTTAGTAACCACAGTAGAGAACCAAAAAATCAAAAAAATCAGAAAAATCACAAGGGGCATCTGATGTATTGAAGCAAGGATCCATTTATACTTACCTCTACTTAGATTAAACAGTACCTCAGGCAGGTAACAAGGGGCTCTATGTACATCTATCCAAAAATATGGACCTGTAGTCCAGGGCTATCCAAGCCCTAAAAGACATAGGTAGATGGATTAGTTCCAAAATTAGTTCCAAAATTACCACTATTTAATCCCATAAATACAAGTGTTTGGTCAGTATTCCTTTAGCATGTTGGTTGAGCCCCCATTACTTACCTCTGTACTGTCATATACTCGCCTCCTGCCTACCTGTTCTTTGCCTGGCCTGGGTATTATATAAGGAGGAAAGGTCCGCCCTTGTCGCTCTGTTTGGCGCCCAAACAGATAATCCCCAGGTGAGAGTGCTTGTGTGTAATTTTGGTCGGCGATGGCTTCGCCTGACCGTATCACTTCCGGTCGCTCCGGAAGTGAGGACAGTCTTTTCTCCTGTTGGGGATTCCGGAGGTAACGTCGCCTTGTCGTGTCATTTCCGGCTGCGACCAGACGCACCGGAAATGACGACACCAACAGAGCGAAGGATCTGCTCCCAATCTGCCCCGCATCTCTCAGACTGCATCCTCCAATCGGATGCCGTCTGATCTCCGACAGGATGCCAGCACATTGGGCTCCCTCTAGTGGATAAACTCCATATAACAACAGCCCTTCCTTCTATTATAATTACACAGGGGATATATATCAGTATTTAAATGCATAATGGTATTTTCATTACAGAATTCATATTCAGTCATCTATATCTGTATAAATACCATCTCTGATAATATGGTGCCAATTATTTGTTCTGCATCACTACGCCACGGCATCTGCCACGGCCCTGTCGCCTGTCCAGTCATCTATCATATACAAGACAGAATGTATATACACATATTAATTCTTTCTACATAAGCAAGATCATACTTTTTTATCTTCTATATAAAAAAATATATCTCTATTATTTTGTTTATTATTCTAGTTCTTCAATTTTTAAGTAAATGTATTAGTCCCTATTTTAGAAATAGATCTTATCTTAGTTCTACCCTCTTTTTGATGCAATGGGAGATGCCCTGTGGGGGTAGAGGAAAAAGAGGAAGCAAAAAAGGAAAGGACAGGAAGGGGGGACAGAATTTCTTTATGTATCCACATATAATCTTGGAGGGAAGGCTATAGTGTGGCTCCTATAGAAACGGTTTGTAACTGATAACATCATTCAAGCCTGGGTATATAGTAGCTTTTAAGTCATATATCCATCTGGCCTCACGTGCCAGAACTTTTTTGTCAATGTCACCTCCTCTTGTATCCTCGGGGATAACGTCTAATACAGTAAATTTCACAATGCTACGGTCATATTTGTGTTTTAATCCAATATGGCCACCTATAGGAGTGTTAATTTGGCCATTATTAATGTACGAGATATGGTCAGAGATTCTCTTCCACAGGGGCCTTATGGTTTTACCCACATAAAACGCCCCACATGGGCATAACATAATGTATACTACTGCCTTTGTTTGACATGTAACTGTCTGATTGATGTATCTTCTATGACCATTGGGCATTGTGAAGGACTCACCTTTAAGGATATATGGGCAAAAGTCACATGACCCGCATTTGTATAGTCCTTTTTTATATGACATTTCATTTGGTCTCCGATAGTGACTCGTGACTAGACCATCTCTTATAGATTTAGCCCTTTTATACGTAATGTTAGGATGATCATCCAGGTATTTTCTTAGGATTGGGTCACTTGTCAAAATTTCCCAGTTTTTTTGTAAAATACTGCGAACTTCATTATGCTGTCTGGAGTATGTTGAAATAAATCTGACCTTATCATCTGATTTTTTATTTTTCTCTTTAAAGAGTAGGTCATACCTAGTGTTAGCTTTGGCTTTATTATATGCTTTTCTCAATATTGTTGCACTATAGCCTCTCTGTAACAGTCGTGCCTTCAGTTTATCCGCCTCTCTTTTGAAGTTCGTATCTTTAGAACAATTTCGCCTCAATCTAAGGTATTGGGAGTAAGGAATACTTTTGATTAGGTTTTTGGGATGGGAACTATCATAGTGTAGTATTACATTCCCTGCTGTCGGTTTACGAAATAACGTTGATCCGACACTTCCATCTTCTTCAAAATAGAGAGTGGTATCAAGGAAATCAATCTGTTGTCTACTCCAGGACATAGTAAACTTCAGATTAAAAGAGTTGATCTGTAGCCTTTGAAAAAGGATCTCGATAAAATTCAAAATCCCCGTCCCACAAGATGAGGACATCATCTATGTACCTGAGCCACGTGACTACATGGATCAGGTACATAGAGAGGGCCTCATCGTTGAAGATATTTCGTTCCCATCCACCCAGGTGCAGGTTGGCGTAGGCCGGGGCACAACATGTGCCCATGGCCACGCCCTGCACCTGGATGAAATGGGAACCATCAAAGGTGAACACATTGTTTTCCAAGATATGTGCCAACCCATCCAGGATAAATTGATTATATCTTTTTGCTTGGGAGCCCCGTTCATCTAAGAACCTTTTGATTGTCTGAAGACCAAGTGCATGTGGAATCGAGGAATACAAGGCCTCGATGTCCAACGCAATCATAATGCATCCAGGGGGCATTATCCGACCATATAGCGCCCTTAATAAATCTGGTGTATCCTGGATGAAGGAGGGCAGACTTGTTACATGCGGTCTCAAATACTGATCAATTATTTTACTCAAAGGTTCCGTATAGGATCCGATTCCCGATATAATTGGGCGTCCCGGGGGATTTTTTTGATTTTTATGTGTTTTTGGCAATGTGTAAAATGTGGGTACACGGGGTAAATCAATTTTTATTGCTTTGTATGTATCCTTGTTAATTATACCGTTGTTGTATGCTTCATAAATTAGTACTTTGTATTTGTTTTGAGCAAACAGTATCCTCTCTTCATTGATTGGCTTGTACCACTCCCTATTTTTTAGAATGTCCCAGCACATGTTGCGATATTGAAGGTGATCCATGATTACAATATTGCCCCCCTTGTCGGAGGGCTTTATTACAATCTGGGAATTTTTCCTAAGTGACTCAAGAGCTTGTTTGAGATGCTCGCTTAAATTGTCTTTCCTAGCATGGTGGATTTTTAAGCGACTAATGTCTGCTGTAGTTTTATTAACGAAGGCTAATATATTAGAGTTGGTCTGTAAAGGAGGAAACCTGTTGGATTTTTTCTTGACCACAAGGGTCTCAGTCATGTCCATCTGTTGCTGGGTTATTATCTCTGTCCCTTCTACGTCCATATTGTCTTCCTCTACCCCTAATATTGCTTCCTCAGTGTCCGAAACTGTGGGGGGATCATTTTCATCCAAAAGTTGGAGAAGATCCTTTAATGCTCTGAAATCTTTCACTGAGAAATCTTTCCATAAATCCGATAATTCTTTATCTTTTTTAGTTTGCTGTCTTTCTTTATTTTTTTTATTTTTTTTTTTTTTGGATCTAAATATATCAGATTTTATGCAAGAAACTTCTGTTTGATGCCTATACAATGTATATGTGGTGAACACGGAGATATTATCTTCCAAACAGCCTATGCATCGCTATAGCCCTGTCGCCTAACACAAGTCACTGTTCAAAAAGGGTCAGTACAAAACTTGAGCCAAATATAAAAATATTCAGCAGCATGATATATGTTATATTATTGAACATGTAAACTGAATTGTAATTATTTGTATTTATGTTACTTATAGAAACACTCGGTCTGTTATGGTCTCTCAGGCCCTGAGGAAGCCATAAGCGAAACGCGTCGGCTTGCTGGGGACCTACCGTGACCGAATTCAGCTTGAGACCCATCATCCACCTACACAGGCTTTGTTGTTCGCTCTAATCCCCTGTGGGATTTGTTTCTATTTAAACAGTGATGTTAGAATTTGGTTTTAACAATTTTGTATGTTATTTCGGTGCTATTATACATGCATGGTAACCCATGCTTGTTTTTTGTTTTTTATTTTCTATAATAAAATGTATTTTTGATTTTACAATTGGTTTTGGCTCATGATCCTTCTACTCCCACTGGCCCGCAAAGCCCCGCCTTTTCTATCCCAATGTTCTCCACTAATGGTTCTTATCTGCCGACACATTCTATGTTTCTATGATGTTGAACCAAGTAAACAGATATGCAACATGTTGAACCTTAAATTTGCATGCGCCTGTTAAATGGCGACAAACTTCAGTACCCTATATTGTCTACAGGTGATACTTTAAAAGCCCACTAAAGGTTATCAGTTTCAGGGAGTCTGGTGCTAAAATTACTGCTCTCACTCCTGGGTATGCAGTGATATGTATCTTATGTTTCACAACTGAGGGTTTAATACACAGGTGCCCCCGATAAATGTGCGTTTACATTCGTACGTGCGTAGATTGGGGGTGGGGGGGCCTCAGACATACTTTTGGGGGGATTTTATATGCTTGGGTGTAACTTTAATTTTTTACAATTTAAAAACTTCTTTTTACTTTTTTTTTTCATGACGTAGGGGACAAAAAGTATAAACATGGCCTTGTGCTCTGTGTGTACTGTATATCTGATTTTCCAGTAACTCTTTTTGGTTATTTGTCCAGGCTGTGTCCCAAGAAACACAGTGTATAGTGTAAACGTGTTTGCGTCCAGGCAATGGGAAACCAATCAGCGTCTAGGGTGGGGCTGTAAGTGGCCAATGAGCATGTGGTGATCAGCAGTGGGTGGGTAGTAGAGAACAGTCAGGCAAAGACTTTCCTGCTCTACGGATCCATTAGGACGCTGTGCACAGTGTGTGGAATGCTCTGGATGGATGGAATGCTCTGGATGCTCCCCCTGTGGTGTATCCAGTGATGAGTGCCTGGCTTCTCCAACCCTGCCAGATATGTAGAAGTCATTACTTCTCACTATGTATCCAGTCCTCTGAGAGGTGGTAGTGCCCAGAGGAGGGAAGTGAAGGGCACTGTGCGCGCGTTTGAGAGGCACCAGGGGGCAGGGCCCTGTGTGTGGTGGAAGAAGGAGGATTGAGGGTGTTGTGTGGTGTCTTGGTGGAAGGGGAAGGGGTAGCCTTTTCTATCAATGAGCATGTAGTGATCAGCAGTGGGCAGGTATCTGAGAACAGTCAGGCAGAGACTTTCCTGGGGTGGCCTTTTCTATCTCCCACCACCTAGCTGGGGAACTGCTCTCAAATTCCTGTCTGCACTGAGCATGTGCTATCACTCACAGCTGTCCACTTCTGTGAGCAAATACCCCACTTTGTACCCTTTTCAACCCCCATGTCTCTAATTACATCCCACATCCTCCTCACCCCCCTTCTGCCCCTCTCCAGTCTCCACCCCCTTCATTGCCCTGTATCTTTCTTCATCCCTCATCTTCTTCTTCACCCCATCTTCACTGCCCTGTCCCCCTCTTCATCTTCCCTTTCCTATCCTCCTCCCTTTCCCATCTTCACCTCCCTTACCCCCTCTTTATCTCCCTCCTTCTGTTCACATCCCCCTCCTGACCCCCTTTTCCTCCTCACTCCTTTCCCCCCCCTGTAACATAAATATAAGAGTAGGTTAGTTTTGCCAGTAGCTGAGATGTGATGTGATCTGTAGAAGTAGTATATTTGTAGATTGTAGTTTAATTCTGTGTTATTAAAGATACAGTATTCAGTAATCAGTCATAGACAGATGTTGCTCTTTTAGCATTTGAAAAGGACAGAGCCAGCTTCTAGGATAGAGTTGACACCTAGATGCTGATAAAATTATCCCTTCCATGTAGACATACACTATATTGTCAAAAGATACACTAGATTGTCAAAAGTATTGGGATGCCTGCCTTTACACACACATGAACTTTAATGGCATCCCAGTCTTAGTCTGTAGGGTTCAATATTGAGTTGGCCCACCCTTTGCAGCTATAACAGCTTCAACTCTTCTGGGAAGGCTGTCCACAAGGTTTAGGAGTGTGTCTATGGGAATGTCTAACCATTCTTCCAGAAGCGTATTTGTGAGGTCAGGCACAAAATGTTGGACGAGGAGGATTAGCTTGCAGTCTCCGCTCTAATTTATCCCAAAGGTGTTCCTATCAAGTTGAGGTCAGAACTCTGTGCAGGTCAGTCAAGTTCCTCCACCCCAAACTTGTTCATTCATGTCTTTATGGACCTTGCTCTGTGCACTGGTCCAAATCATTTGTTGGAGGGGGGGGGGGGGGGTTTATAGTGTGGGGTTGTTTTTCAGGTGCTGGGCTTGGCTCCTTAGTTCCAGTGAAGGGAACTCTTAAAGCGTCAGCAAACCAAGACATTTTGGACAATTTCATGCTTCCAACTTTGTGGGAACAGTTTGTGGTTGGCCCCCTACTGTTCCAACATAACTGCGCACAAGTGCACAAAGCAAGGTCCATAAAAGACATAGATGAGCGAGTTTCGGGTGGAGGAACTTGACTGGTCCTGACCCCAACCCGATAGAACACCCTTGGGATGAATTAGAGTGGAGACTGTAAGCCAGGCTTTCCTGTCCAACATCAGTGCCTGACCTCACAAATGCGCTTCTGGAAGAATGGTCAAACACTCCCATAGACACACTCCTAAACCTTGTGGACAGCCTTCCCAGAAGAGTTGAAGCTGTTATGGCTGCAAAGGGTGGGCCAACTCAATCTAAGACTGGGATGCCATTAAAGTTCATGTGCATGTAAAAGCACTAAGGCAGGCGTCCCAATAGTTTTGACATTATAGTGTAGATTCTCACCTTCCCAAAGCCTCAAAGAAGGCTATTAACCATTTTGGCTACAGGAATCCAACAGGTGCATTCACAAGGCCCCAAACTTTAACTGATATCAACATATCTAAGAAATCTATTTTATCTCTCATAAGGCTAAAATATTAGTCACAGAGAGATAAGAATAATTCTTTCCGATTGTACACAGGTTGGGCTATGTGTACGTGTAAATCTGTATTTGTACAGCATTTAGAATCCGGGAGAAACACACAAAACTGTTATATGGCGCCTGATTGCAGCAGCTGAACAGTGATTGTCACTGTCCTGAATGGACTTATGCGCTGGTGTCGGAAATCCTATCCCTGACATCACGATCGGAGCTATTCTGGGCCAATTCAACTCGTCACTTCAGAACACAGAACCGTCCTCTGGGTTGGGACAGGAACACCTCTCAGGGTTGATTCACCAAGGGCTAAAGTCCAGCCCACATCCATATTTCAATAAATTGGCGAACCTGAGATATGGACGGGGTGATTTCCACAAAGCCGGTCCCTCATGACTGGAGAATCTCCACTTGTTTTTGGCATGCAAGGGGGAAATTTTGGTACAGTTTATTTGTTTTTATTCCTTTTTATTTTAATAGTGCATTGTGTGTCTTTTTATATTTTTGTTACTTTTTTTTTTTGTATATTTTTATTGCACTGCTCACTTTTGGGATATTAAATTATAAAATGAATAGGTGACTTCTGTGTGCTAAGCTAGGGTTCATATCCCTGGAGAGATTATTGCATTTTAGTGTCTATATGCTTGGTCTAAGTTCATTGACAATCTCTATGTATGCAATTGCACTCTGTGTTGGTGAATTGCATGCAGATTGTAAACTAGCAGACCTGCCAGATGGAGATCTGTGGGTGCAGTGGCCTAGCAGACCAGTCTGCGGACAAATTTTTGGGTGGTGGCATGCTACTGTTTGTTGTGTGTCTGGTGTGTAGACAGTGTGTAGAGTGATTAACACTGGGGTTCTAGCTTGTAGGATAGCTGGAGGAATCCTAGAAGTGTGTGCTAATTGCCAGACTGCTCCCTAACCCTAATGCCTCGTACACACGCATCGATTATTGGCCGTGAATTTTCGGCCAACGTCCGATCGGCCGATTTTCGGCTTGTTAGTATGATGCTTCCGACAACCGACTCCAACTTTTCGGACGAAAAAAAATCTGGTGTGCAGGCTATAAAATTTTTGTTGGCCATCAACACAACGGCCGATTTTCTGTCAGTCAGTACAGATTTCGGCAGACAAAAATCTGATGAGCAAGACTGGGCCTGCTCAGAGAAGAAAAAACACACGGAAAGTAAACCAGCACATGACATCACTTCTGAAGTAGATTTTTGTTGGCCGAGAAAATGTGTGTGTAGTCTAGGCACATTTCAACCAACAAAACACCACTCTGGACAATAGTCGGACGATCGGTCGGCCGATAATCGTTGCGTGTGTACGAGGCATTAGAGTGCACCAGATTGTATGTAGGATTTGTACACTGACTGGCAGCACTGGTATGGTGGCATTGTACTGCTGTGGTGGTGATCAGAGATAATGGCTGGTGGCACTGACAGTGATATAAGAGCAGTCAGCCATTGTACATGATCTCCGCCGCAGCAGAACAATGTTACCATAGTGGCACTGCACTTGCTCCGGTAACAGTATGGAGAAAAATATATATTTTTAAAATTATAAAAAAAAATGTATTTCCTTTACAATTTTTCACCAGAGCCATAAAGTGTTACCATAGTTAACACTACGCTAGTCTAGGGAGGTGATTGAATTTGTTTTTTTAAGCACTTTTATTGCTTACGCAGCCATAATGGCTGTATAAGCAATCATTTGTGACAGTTCTCAGATCTGTGAATGGACACATCGGTCAAAGGATTGTGCTGGGAGCAGGCACAAGGCACATTTCCGGAAGGACGTATGGGGACGTCCTCCCAGAACAACGCTTGTCCTGGCTGGCCAGATATGTACAATGGCCTGTTGGAAATAGACTTCTCAGCTGTCACGATATTTCAGGAAAGTGGTTTATTTTCTTAAAGCAAAGCAAAAACAAACGAAAAAGAACAAAACAGAAAGGTTTCACGCATTAAAAGGAGAGAGAGAGATAGATGTTACGTGTCTTCAGAGTGTAGGATGTTCTTTTCTCATCTCTGCTTGATCTGTAGATGTAGTTGTCTTTTATACTATATGTAAAGATGATGTCAGCAAAAAGTGTGTCCCAAGAAGGTAGTACTGTAATTCTAAATATAAAAGGAACACCCACTTTTGCATGGTTTGAGTTTATAGTTAAGACACATAACTCCACCCAATATACTGACATAGAAACTCAGAATAAAAATAGATACATAGCAAAATGGCTTCTCTGTCCTTCACAAAGACATAACGAAGTAACCTTCAAAACTAGCATATTACATTATAACATTCATATGTATTTCCGAGACTTTTATCATTTAAAATAATATTAAACTCGAAATCTCTAACAAGGCCAGGCAGAAAGCAGTTAATTAAGTTGCAGTTTGGTAATTACATTGATAGAAGGTCTACTTATTTAGCTACTATTATTATAGTACAGGATTTATATAGTGCCAACAATTTGCACAAAATGATGGCAGTCATTACAGTTACAATACAATTTGGTACAAAAAGAATCAGAGGGCCCTGCTCGTTAGAGCTTACAATGTAAATGGGAGGGTCAATTGATACAAAAGGTAATAGCTGTGGGGCATGAGCTGATGGAGAAAGTGAAACAGTATATTAGTTAGAAGCCAGATAGGCTAATTTAAAGAGAAAGGTTTTCAGGGATCATCTAAAGATGTTAGGGGACAGTCTGCAATAATTTAACACTTTGACTTTTATTCATTGGGTGAGTGGAAACCAGTGAAGGTATTGGCAGAGAGGGGCAGAGGAAACTTAACGGTTGGTAAGGTGGATGAGTCTTGCAGCAGCATTAATTATGATCTGAAGGGGGGATAGTTTATGTAAAGGTAATCCAATGAGGAGGGAGTTGCAGTAGTCGAGGTGAGAGATAACCAGGGAGGGAATTAGAAGCTTGGTGGTGTCGTTGGTTAAAAAGGGGTGTATTCTAGAGGTGTTGCGGAGGTTAAGGCGGCATGATTTGGACAGGGATTGGATGTGGGCCTGAAAGGACAGTGCAGAGTCCAGGGTTACCCCTAGCACCCTGGCATGCGTGGAAGGACTGATAGTTGTTCCATTGATCTTGACAGAGAATTCAGGGGAAGGGGCACGTAGGGGAGGAAATATTATGAGCTCGGTTTTAGATAGATTCAGTTTGAGGAAGTCGTGTGACATCCAAGCTGATATGTCTGTTAGAAAATCAGTCATGTGGGAGGAGACTGATGGGTGAGCTGAGGGGTAGAGAGAGATAGATTTGGGTGCCATCAGCATAGAAATGGTAGTGGAAGCCATGGGAGGCTATTAGCTGACCCATGGAGGAGGTGTAAATCGAGAATAGTAGAGGTCCAGGGACAGAACCTTGGGGAACCCCAATGGTAAGAGGAGTTGCAGAGGAATAGGTGGAGTTGTATGTGACACTGAAGGTGCAGTGAGATGGGTAAGATTCGAACCAACGGAGAACGCAGTCACGGAGACCAAGAAAATTGAGTTTTTTGAGGAGGAGGGGGTGGTCAACTGTATCAAAGGCAGCAGAGAGGTCCAATAGTAAGAGTACGGATTAGTGACCATTGGTTTTAGCTGTTTGTAAGTCATTTGTGTGCTTTAGAAGAGAAGTTTCTGTAGAGTGCTGCCAGCAAAATCCAGACTGAAGGGGATCAAGGAGGTTCTCAATGAGGTGCTTGCTTAGCTGGTTGTAGACTAGACGTTCAAGGAGTTTGGAGGCAAAAGGGAGTAAGGAGATGGGTCTAAGGTTGTTAAGATTGGTGGGGTCTAGTGAGACTTTCTTTGATATGGGAGTGACTAGTGCATGTTTTAGAGGGTTGGGGAAGATGCAAGTGGAGAGGGAGAGATTGAAGATATGAGTTAAAGAGTGTAGAACAGAGCCAGAGGGTGACCGTAGTATTTGAGAAGGAACAGGGTCCAGGGGGCAGGAAGTTAGGTGGGTGTTAGAAAAAAGTTTAGTGACTTCCTCTGCAGTAGTTGGGTTCAACAAGGGAAGTATTGATTGTGCAGGAGGACAAGGAGTGTAAGGTGAGGGAGATATCTGTAGAGTAGAGATCTTGTCACAAGTTGTACATATCTTATTTTTGAAGTGATTGGCAATTTCTTGGGCAGTGAGTAAGTTAGTGGGTGGAGGTAGTGGAGGACAAAGTAGAGTGTTGAAGGTAGAAAAGAGTTTACAGGGACTTTGTGAAAGGGAGTTATGAGAGTGAAAAAAGTTTAGTAGCTTCCTCTGCAGTAGTTGGGTTAAACAAGGGAAGTATTAATTGTGCAGGAGGACAAGGAGTGTAAGGTGAGGGAGATAGCTGTAGAGTACAGATCTCGTCACAAGTTGTACCAATCTTATTTTTGAAGTGATTGGCAATTTCTTGGGCAGTGGAGTAAGTTAGTGAGTGGAGGTAATAGAGGACAAAGTAGAGTGTTGAAGGTAGAAAAGAGTTTACAGGCAGGAATTATTTTTGGAGGGCAGATTTATATTGGCTGAAATCTTGCTGTGACTTAGTCTTTTACGCCACAGACGCTAGAGAGTGCGGCTACATTTTTTGAGGCTTCTGGTATTGTCTGTCTGCTAGGGTTGTAGCAGTCTAGACCTGATTGTAGTGAGGGGGGCAAGGTATCCAGGTTGGATGACAGTGAACTGTTGTAGACAGAAGTGGCCAGGTTGGGGCAGGACAGGGATGAGATTGTGTTGTAGAGACAATCTGTAGCAGGAAAAAGAAGTGAAGGGTTAAGATGGAGAAGGTTTCTACGGGTAAATGTTCGGTAGTTGGAAAGCAAGGAGGAGGTCAAGGAGAGAGTGAAATTAATGAGGTGGTGATCAGAGAGAGGGAATTGAATGTTGAAGAGGTTGCGAGGAGTGGTAAGATTAACAGGGATGTTGAAGTCACCAATAATGACCGTGGGAATTTCAGAGAGAAAAAAGGGTAGTCAGGCAGAGAAGTCATCAAGGAAGCCCGATACCGGTCCAAGAGGCCGATAGATCACAGCAAGTCTCAACAAACTTGGAGAAAATAGACAAATACAGTGAGCTTCAAATGAGGAGAGGGACAGAGAGAGGGGTGGATGAAGAGCCTGAAAAGTGCTTTGAGGGGAAAGGAGAATTCCAATCCCACCTCCTTTCTGTGCACTAGGCCTAGGAGAGTGAGTCCACAGAAGGCCACCATGGGAAAGGGCAGCAGGGGAAGGAAAGTCAGATTCTTGAAGCCAGGTCTCAGTAATTGCAAGTAGGTTTAAGGAGTTTGTATTAAATATTTAATGGACAAAGGTGAGATTGTTACAAACAGAGCGGGCATTCCAGAGGGCGCAGGAGAAGGGGAAGCTGGCTCTAGGCAGAAGAGTAATAGAAACCAGATTGTGTGGATTTCGGCTGCTGTCAGAGGATAGGGAGTGCAGGGTATGTTGGCCAAAGGTAAATGATGGGGTCCAGGATTTGGGGAAATATCTCGAGAGGTTAGGAAAAGCAGAAGCGTGAGAGAGGTGATATGGGATTGTAAATGGGATTGTGAAGGGGGGGGGGGGGGGACACGTCTCTATGTCCTGGAGGTTTTATTGGTGTGTGGGTTCAGATTCAGCAGGTGAGAATAGGAGTAAGGGTAATATATACAAGCTGTGGGGCGTAGAAGAGGGGTGAAGGAGAGAGAGTTTTAGGAGAGAGGATGCAAATATGAGAAGAAGAATTAGGGAGTGCATAATACAGGGTGGTGAGATTGGGAAGTAGACTGAATGAGAGAGGAAAAGTTGTATAGAGAATCAGGTCACCTGTAGTCGGTTTAGTGTTTTGCAGTTGTCGGCTTTGGATGTTCACTTTGTGCATTTGCTGAAGCGCTGAGCCGAAGTGTAATACTTAATCCAATATTAATACTTTATCCAAGATGATAGTTGCCAATGCAATCCCTGCCTGTGCGACCCCTGGAAAGAGCCTAGATTTATACTGAGTTGGGTGGGGGTATTGCCAATTAATCAATTAGGATTGCATAGGAGGGACACATGGCTAACAGAACGAACTTCTCACACCAAAGACAGACTACAAGAAACAGCAAGAGAGCAGAATGGCGGGGTTATAAAGATAAGAACAGCTCAATAGAACAGTCGATAATAAGAAAGCAAAATAAACATCAGTGTTATATGGACAGAGATAAAGATTTTGAAGGCAGCATAGATTACCATTGAGCAAATTAGAAACAATGATTCAGTTGCTACATATTTCTCATCTTTAAATAAACGTCTCCTGACATTTAGAGGTCTATTCATTAACAATTTGCACAGCAATTCACCCAGTGAAAGTGAATGTACATTCCTTCTCTGTGAATGAGGGTGAAAAACAAATGTTATTAGGATGCAGTCGGCAGCCCAGTAAACCGGAAGTGGCATCGCTTCCGGGTTACTACATTGGGGATCCGATCAAAGCCAAATCTGGCGGATGTGACGGCTGGCCGCTCGGGTCTCCCACTGGGATGGGAGACCTGGGCGAGCCATGGAAGGCGGCGGGAGGAGGGGGGATATGTCCCCTCCTGCTCCTTGTAAAAACAGTCAAACGGCTGCTGAGCCAATTACTAGAAAGCCGACCACTGGCTCTAAAAAATGGTACTGGGGTGATGCCTCTAGCTGCAGGAATCACCCGGTACAACCCCTTCCTCAAACCAATGTGTCGGTTTGTGGGAAGTGGTTAATTCCCCCCTTTACATCAGAGTCCTTTCTTACATCAGGGTGCCCCCTTACATTAGAGCCTCCCCCCTTACTTCAGAGCCCCTCCTTACACCAGTTCCCCTCTTTACATCAATGTGCCCTCTTACATCAGTGTCCCCCTTTACAATAGTGCCTTCCTTGCATTAGTGTCCACCCTTACACGAGTGTCCTGTTCTCTCTTACATCAACCCCCCCCCCCCCTTAAATCAGGGCCCTACATTTACATCCCCTTACAGCAGAACCCCACCACTTATGTTTTCCCCCCTTTATATCAATGTCCCCTCTTACATCCATTCACCCTTACATCAATGTCCCCCCTTACAATAGTGTCTTCCTTGTATCAGAGCTTTCCCCTAACATCAGTGCCCCCGTACATAAGAGCCCCCCCCCCCTTACATCCGAGTATCCCCCCTAACAAAACTGTGTCCCCTCCCCCCTTATCTCAGTGTGCCCCCTACCTTAACCAGCATGGTTGTAGCAGCACAGCGGAAGGGAGCTAGGAAGCAGAGCAAGTGTGAATGACAAAAGGGAGCTGTCATTGGTTGTTAGGACACCAACGGTCCTAGCAACCAAGACAGAGTTTTAGAGCCCTCTCGTAGGCAGTGCAGTAGTTAAGAAAACAGAAGAGATCTTTCAGCTGAAGCTGCTCTTGTCACTATCACCTACAGCTGAAAGATCGGTTCTGTGTAGTGAGAACTCAGTGAAGGACCAGCCAGCCTCCGCTCTACTCCTTCTGGTCCTAGAAGAAGAGTCTGTCCTGCATGGGGAAGGACTTACCTGGCTTGCTACTTACTCATGCATGCTGCACACAAACGTTCCTGGGAAGGTTGCTCAACCCACACAGAGGTGGCATCCTCTGCCACTCACACTTTCAGCAGTTCCCTAAAATGCAGATCCCAGAGGTGGCTGGGAGATGAAGTTTTGGGCTGCCAGCACCACTCAATAGGCAGTCCAAAACTTCATTTGAATGAAGACAGCGGGAGTACTGCAGGAAGGAAAAGGGGGAGAGAGAACACCTCTTCTCCTCCCAGCTCTTTCCTTCTCGCTTCTATCACTGGGCTGACAGGAGAAGTGATGTCGCTGTCACTACTCCTGTCAGTGGTGGCGCCCCACTCAATGTGCATAAGCTTACCTGTAGGTACAAGTGTCCAATTGGAGTTTACTACCACTTTAACTAGCAACAGGTCAAACCTGATTGGATATAAAAAAAAAAAATTGTAGAGAGTCAGTGTCACAGAAGAAAAGATGGGCAGAGGTTCTCCAATCTGTGAAAAGCTGAATCTAAAAAGTGTCGAACAATTTCAGAAAAATGTTCTTTAATTCAAAATGTCAAAGACTGAATATATAATTATCTACACTACATAATATTGTCAAAAAAATTCTGAGAATCTGGAGAAATCTCTGTGTGCGAGGGACAAGGCGGAAATGCCATATTGGATGCCCATGATCTTCTGGGCCCTCAGATGGCACTGCATTATAAACAAGCATGATTATGTGGTGAACATCACTGCATGGGCTCAGGAATACTTCCAAAAAGCACTGTAACCACAGTTCCCCATGCCATCCAAAAATGCAAGGTAAAGTTCTGTCATGCAAAGAGAGAAGCCATACCTGAACATGATATGGCACCTTCTTTACTGGGCCAAAGCTCATTTAAAATGGTCTGTTGCAAAGTTGATATCTATTCTGTGGCCACACTAATCAAAATTTAACATTCATTTTAGCAACCATGGGCATCACAAACCTTTGCACAAAAGAGGAGAGGGACCTTCTGGATTGTTATCAGCACTTAGTTCAAAAGCCTGCATCTCTGATGGTATGGGGGTGCATTACTGCGTATGGAATGGGCAGCTTGTACAACTGGAAAGGCACCCTCAATGCTGAAAGATATATCCAGGTTTTGGAGCAGCATATGCTCCCATCCAAATAACGTCTTTTTCAGAGAAGGCCTTTCATACTTACATAGTTACATAGTAGTTGAGGTCGAATAAAGACAATAGTCTATCCAGTTCAACCTGTGTAGGTGTGTTTGGCCCTAATCATTTCTCATACCCCTGAATGTTTTGATCCTTGAGATGTATGTCCAAGAGTCTTTTAAATGTAGCCATACTCCCCGCAGTTACTACCATTTGTGGCAGAGAATTCCACAGTCTTGTAGCCCTTACTGTAAAGAACCCCCTGCGTAGCCTGAGGTTAAAACGCTTTCCTCTAAATGCATTGTATGGCCTCGTGTCCTCATGCAATCCTTGCGACTGAATAGTTTTTTTTTCTATGCTGAGATCACCGTTGAGGTATTTGTAAATTGCTATCATGCCCCCTCGCAGGCGTCTTCTCCTAGGAGAATAAATCAAGTGCTTCTAAACGCTCTTCGTAATTAAGGTCCTGGGGAGGTTAATTCAGCAGAACAATGCTAAACAGCATACTCTATCTATGGCAAAAGCATGGCACCGTAGCTGAAGAGTCCAGAGGCTTAACTGGCCTGCCTGCAGTCCAGACCTTTGACCAATTAAATATTTGGCGCATCTTGTGCCAAAAATATGACAGAGTAGACACGGGATGGTTGAGCAGTTCGAATCTTATATCAGGCAAGAATGGGAGAACATTCCTCCCTCAAAACTGCAGCTGGACTCCTCAGTTCTCAGACATTTACAGAGTTTTGTTAAAAGAAGAAGAGATGATACACCGTGGTACACATGGCCCTGTCCCAACATTTTTTTAGATGTGTTGCAACCATCAATTTCAATGACCTTATTTTTTTTTCTTATATCAGTACATTTTATCAGTTTAAACATTTGATATGTTTTCAATTTTTTTACTGTGAATAAAATACGGGTATATGAGATTTGCAAATCATTGCATTCTGTTTTAATGCACATAGATTTTACACAGCATCCAGACCTTTTTGAAATTAGGGTTGTACCTCCATCAGTTAAAAAAAAGCACAGTGTGGCATTATGGCCAAAAGATGGAGCCAATGGTCATATGAAATCACTATAGGATATAAAATACTCACGGCAAATGCTTGTCACTTTCATTCAACTGTTTTTTTTTATGAATAGACCGCTAAGTGTTTGTGAAAGCCTAACTCCTTATGAACTGTTTCTTACATGATGAAGATCAGCCATGGAGTATATCTGAGGTGTAAATCAGGGTGTGCTTCTTCCCCACATGAGAGCTGTGATGTCCCACAAAATTCATATAGAAGATATTTCCCACACTCAAGGCACAAATTCACCTGTGAATTGAGGGCTGTGTGGGATCCGTGATAAACAGGAAGACAGGACTTCAGTGAGGAACAATTCTCTCACTTAGAAGAGGAAAGTCGCTTCTCCCCGGTGTGAGTTTTCTGATGTCTGAAAAGATCAGACTTCTGTGAAAAACATTTCTTACACTCAGGACAAGAATACGGCTTCTCCCCTGTGTGAGTTCTCTGATGTTTGTAAAGATTGGACATGTGTGAAAAACATTTTCCACAATCAGGACAAGAATACGGCTTCTCCCCCGTGTGCAATCTCTGATGGCTGAAAAGATGTGCCTTTGATGAAAAACATTTCCCGCACTCAGGACAGGTATGCGGCTTCTCCCCTTTGTGCAATTTCTGATGGCTGTAAAGCTGAGATGTCACTGAAAAACATCTTCCACATTCAGAACAGGAATATGGCTTCACCCCGGTGTGAGACCTCTGATGAACGTAAAGATGTGGCTTCCTTGAAAAACATTTCCCACACTCAGTACAGGAATACGGCTTCTCCCCCGTGTGCAACTTCTGATGGCTGTAAAGGTTGTACTGGTCTGAAAAACATTTCCCACACTCAGGACAGGAATATGGCTTCTCTCCCGTGTGAGATCTTTGATGTCTGTAAAGATGTGGCTTCCTTGAAAAACATTTCCCACACTCAGGACAGGAATATGGCTTCTCACCACTGTGCAATTTCTGATGTTGATAAAGATTGGACACATGTGAAAAACATTTCCCACAATCAGGACACAAATGCGGCTTCTCTCCCGTGTGCATTTTCTGATGGCTGTAAAGATGACACTGCAGTGAAAAACATTTCCCGCACTCAGAACAAAAATATGTCTTTTTACCCTTGTGCAGTCTCTGATGTATGGAAAAGCTGGACTTCTGTGAAAAACATTTCCCGCACTCAGGACAAGAATACGGCTTCTTACCTGTGTGCACTTTCTGATGTCGGTAAAGAGTGGACTTAAGTGAAAAACATTGCTCACACTCAGGACAGGAATACTGCTTACCCCCCGTGTGAGATTTCTGATGTCTGTAGAAATGTGACTTCCCTGAAAAACATTTCCCGCACTCAGGGCAGGTATATGACTTCTTCACCTTGTGGGATCTCTGATGTCTGAAAAGACTGGACTTCTGTGAAAAACATTTCCTGCACTCTGGGCATGAATGTGGCTTCTCACCTGTATGAGTTCTTTTATGCACAACAAGATGGGATTTAAAACGGAAACACTTCCCGCACTCATTACAGGAAAACCTCTTATCTGTTGGAAGGATGGCACCATCCCTCACAGTCTGAGGTTCCTCAGGATAAGAGGAATACGATGGTCCATCCACACTGTTTGGTGCCGGATGGACATTTGAGGTAGCCGGGTTTTCTCCTGGACTATACGGTGTGATGTCCTCATCTTCTACATTACATTCCGGAGACAAAGTGGGACAATCCTCTGAGGTTTTCCTCATCTCCCGTCCATGTACTAAAATAGAAATAAAAAGATAATTACTAGACATGAGATTGGTTTCCCTAAACCAGTTCACATCAAAATTTAAACCATATCTTCTGCGTTTGAGTGGTGTATTATGGGGGAATAAAATGTATATAGATGTTCAGGTGGACTTAAGTTGGTGTTGCTTGTGGTCTTGCTGCCCCCTCAGGACCAAGGGTATCCGAAACACACTAAAAGACAACACACAGTTCACATCAGGCAGCTTTGTCTCTGAGGATCTTACAATTCCACTGTCAAGGTAAATAGTAAACGGATCCTCTGAATCTACCAGTTCATTTCTTTATTCATGGACCTTAGTCAGAGAGTGAATGTGACAGACTCAACTGGGAAAGGGGCTTTTGGAGGGGACTAGGGGCGAGCCGCCTTCTACCCACTGATTATGGCCCATGTAGAATACCAGGGATTTTGTCTGCTTCTCCTGGTCAGAGCATGGAAAAGAGCTCTGTTCAGCATCTGATCCCATGGAGAGAGCAGTTCATTATCTAATCAAGGACAACAATATGCTGAATGCTGAGAGCGAGGTTTGGAATTAATTCTCTGGATAAAGACAATAAAGCATCCCTTCTGGAGTGGATGGAAAGGTGTAATACTAATCTTGTTATAGGTGAATGGTCAGAGGAAATATGGTGGCCCTCTTGCAGACTAGGTTGGAGAAGCTTCTCCACTTGGGATAGAAATATTTATCAACAATATCCCTTAAGAAATGTATGAAGATAAATTAATTTTAATTTTTCAGACTGCTGGAACATTGTATGAGTTTTGTATTATGAGGACTTTTCTAGTGAACAGATTACACCAGTGAAAGCCAAACAACATCTGTAATGTACTTGGTGTATCTGTGGGAATGATGATGGACTGTTTGGGTGGGCACTGACCTGAGTCACCTAGGCTTGTCTAAGTCACTAGTTGTCATTTATTTTACTGTTAATTAGATCACTGTTAGCTGTTCCTTAGAGGTGCTGATGAAATTACTGTTTACAGTTTGCATTGTTTAGGATAATGGGATCAAGCTTTTACCTGATTTTGTGTGGTATATATTCAGTGTGAGTTTACAATAAAGGCAGTTCCAGTTTACACCTAAGCTAGTCTCATCAAGTTCTTCAGTGCAATCCTCAACTATAATACCTGGTTCCAGAGTGGAGGAAGTTGTATCTTAGTGGAAGCACCCAGGCAGGGTGCCAGGTCGTCTGTCACAGTGAGGAACCAACAGGAACTGTCTTTTATAGGAGTAAGAGTAATGAGGGGGATTACATAGGGTTTAAGAGTTATGACTATATAATGGAAAAAGATATATAATAGATAGATACTCAACAATATCCCTATATATATATATATATATATATATATATATATAGTAGCGCAAACTTGTCAAGAAGCAAGTGCCAAAAAATACTGTGCCCACTGCACAAAAGTCCGAAATGCAATGAATGTCACATAGGCAGCAGGAAAAAGTTCAGAAATGACTCAAACAGTCCATATTCCTTCACTCTATCTCCTGGGATGATAATGTACAAAGATGTGTTTCTTAAAAGGATCACCACCACCACCGTGCTCCAAGGGGGGAGGAGAATTGCCCACTCACCAGATGCTGTGGCCCAACCCACTTTCGTGTTTGAGCATTCAGGCTTATAATGATGGTCACTGGTCCAGAGTATCCACAACAGGAATCACACCAGCACAGTCAAAAAAAGCTCAGCAGCATATGGGGAGGAGAAAACATAATCCCAATAGCGTGATACCGTTTAAAAGGGTTTTATTCAATAAAAAATAAAACATAAGGTAACACACTCACATGTCTTGTATGTCATCAAACGCAAAAAAACAGTCACGAATAGGAGAGGGAAGCCCTTCGGGAGATGGTGTCCAGGCTCCACGCTGTGGACGCCGCGCCTTCTGGGTAATCCGAACTCCTCTTACACAGCCTGGTTACACCGCCTGGTCACGCCCCGACGCGTTTCGTGATTACCACTTCTTCCCCGGGACGCTCCCACATCTGGTGAGTGGGCAATTCTCCTCCCCCCTTGGAGCACGGTGGTGGTGGTGATCCTTTTAAGAAACACGTCTTTGTACATTATCATCCCAGGAGATAGAGTGAAGGAATATGGACTGTTTGAGTCATTTCTGAACTTTTTCCTGCTGCCTATGTGACATTCATTGCATTTCGGACTTTTGTGCAGTGGGCACAGTATTTTTTGGCACTTGCTTCTTGACAAGTTTGCGCTACTATATATATATATATATATATATATAGGGATATTGTTGAGTATCTATCTATTATATATCTTTTTCCATATGTTTTAGTTAAGTAGCTGCATAGCCAATTTATGTATT
Organism: Pelophylax lessonae; assembly: GCF_965119305.1. NCBI lineage: Eukaryota > Metazoa > Chordata > Amphibia > Anura > Ranidae > Pelophylax > Pelophylax lessonae. Next base: position 43,395,379 of record NC_138770.1, read on the forward strand.
TATTGGTGAGTGGTCCTCATTTGAAGCGCTTGGGATAGCTTATACCTTTATTTGGTTTTCGGTGGGCATTTAAGCTGTCATATTATATGACTATATAATATTAGAATTGTGTAATTTATATAGTGCAGGAAAGTGTAATGTGCAAAAGTGTATATAGTGCAGGGGTCAGGACTAAATAACATGCAATATAAATTATACAGTGTAGGGGCAGTATAATAATTTTAGTATTCAGAAGACAGTGGTGGCCTACAAGTTTACTTTAGACAAGCTGCAGAGGTCTCACTCCACTGCTTCAGATCTCCTGAGACTGCACATTGGTTTTAGGCTCTAGGTGGACCATCTGTACTGCTCCCATTTACAAATAAAGTCTCCTCTTACCCGGTGATGTGAGGGGCGGCTGATTCTCCATCATGGCGTCCTTGTAGAGATCCTTGTGTCCTTCTAAATACTCCCACTCCTCCATGGAGAAATAGACAGTGACATCCTGACACCTTATAGGAACCTGACACACACAATGATACAGTCACCATCCAGACACATCAATTGTCTGTTACTGGATAATGTCCCAGAATTCCCAGCACCGCTCACCTCTCCTGTCAGCAGCTCCATCATCTTCTTGGTGACTTCTAGAATCTTCTCCATGTTGTATCTCTCAGGTTTTAGGGAGTCGCATGGAGGCACTGTGATGGTCGTATGATCACCTGACTTCAGAAGAGGAAATCTCTGTATTGAAGAATCAACAGGAAAATCATGTTATAATTTTCCTCACCTCACCAGTCAGGTCTGTGTTTTAACAATAGAGATAAGAGTGATGTCTGTTGACCTCCCAGAATCCTCCTCACCTCTCCAGGTCAGGTCTGTGTTTTATTAATAGAGATGAGAGTGATGTCATGTGACTTCCCAGAATCCTTCTCACCTCTACGGTCAGGTCTGTGTTTTATTAACAGAGATAAGAGTGATGTCATGTGACCTCTTAGAATCCTCCTCACCTCTCCAGTCAGCAGGTAGATGATCTCCAGGGTGAGATTTAGTATCTTCTCAGTCATGTGACTCTGGTCCTCCTCCATCCTCATTCGTGTGGTCATTTGATCTATGTCTATATCTACTTGATCTCTTGATTGTAGAAAGATAACTTTGATAAATGAAAGAAAAAAATTATTTGTATGGTATTGGTCACACAATTATTGGATGTGGATGTGAGGAGGGTAATAGGAGGGTTGCTGTACATTTAAGAACTATTGTCCCCATGGGAACACGTTTATTCTGGATTATTTCATGTTTTTTTTCAATTTTGAGGTCCCAGAACTCTCTCTGCCTTTTCTCTGCTGGGTTTGTTTGGTTTCCTAACTGGTTTTGATTAGTTTTAGATCTGCAGACAAGGAATGATAAATTTGATCCTTCCTTTGACTTGTTTGCTCTGAGGCAGTGCTTTGAGAGCTATGTGGGAGGAGTCTGTCCTCTTCCCTCCAATGGCAGCCCAGTGTGGGTAAGAGGAGGATAGCAGGGGTGAGGGGTTTGTTCTCTTGGTTGCTAAGTATTCTGTAGTATCCAGGACATTGTACAGAGTGGCAGTGGGCTCCTGGTGCTCTGAATTCCAGCAGTGGGCCCTGCCAGAGTCTGTGTCATGGGAAGGTATCAAACTGTCCAGGGTGCTAAGCAATGCTGTGCACACAGACCTCCTCAAAAAACAAATATCCTCCTTGTCTTGCAACAACTGAAGACTTCCTTCACTTGCTGGTAGGAGTTCTTAAAGGAGGTCGGAAAAGTAAGCGCAACTGGGGTGGTAGGACCATCAGAGACCAAGAGCCCCTATGAGCCCTAAAGCCAAAGCTCCCAACTGTCCCCGATTTCAAGAAACTGTCCCTCTTTCCTCATTTATCCCTCATTTTGGTCTGATTTATAGTTTTATATAAAATTCACTATTTAGCTTTCAACAAGTCTTTCCCCCTTTATCCAATTTTTAAATTGTTGCATTTGTAAAATTTAAATAGCTAGTAGAAAGGAATAGTAGTAGTAGCCCCCGCTCCACTGCCACATTTAGCACTTTTTGGGGAGAGGGGGGGATCGGGTACCTGGTGAACTGAGCCGGAGTCCTAAAATTTTCCCGGAACCATGAAAATTTCAAACCTCATCACTTCCGGTTAGACCGTGTCATGAAATAGCTGGTGCGAGTCAAAAGTGCGCATGCACAGAAGACATTTTCGAGGGTCGAGAAATTATAAGAAAGAGCGGACAGCTGACTGAGAGGAGGCGGGGCTGAGGTGGGACAGAGTTGCCGCCGTGTCATCGAGCAAGGCTTCACTGCCGGTTTCTCTTAGCCAAGATGGTGGTGCCAGCCCCTGAGAACAGATTAAAGAATCGGCTCTGATGAGGACGCAGCTGAATGCCTGGACAGGTGAGTGCCCTAATAAAAATCAGCAGCTACAGTATTTGTAGCTGCTGACTCTTAATTTTTTATTTTTGTTTTGGTGGGGGGCGGAATTCCTCTTTAACTCAGAAAAAGACTGGCTGTAGATGACTGGGTGTGCTGGGCCCTGTAATCCCAGAGTTCATGGTGCCTGTGAAGCAGTAGATGCCTCTATAGCAGTTAATGGGGAGCACTGATGTAAGGAGCAGAAGTGTTAATCCACCGCCAGAGTCCCAACTGCAGCTACTCCAGTAAATCAGGTATCACTTAGATGTAAACAGAGAGGGCGTCTCTGCAAACCTGGTGATATCTGACGTGTTTCGTTTGGAAAATTACAATCTTTGTACAGGAGGAGTATTGGCAGATATGGTCCTAAAAAATGCCCCTATTTCCACCTATATTCTTTACCCATTTATAGCACAAAATAACTTAAAAAACATCTCCTATATCATCATAAATAACTATATTCATATATTACTTTATACAATCATCAAAAAAATGATATATACAGTAAATACAATAAATCCGCATAAAACAGATAAATCAAAAGAAAGCAGCTGGAGGCGTGGCTGCGGCATCAGGGGGGCGGGGCCGCGGCATAAGTGTGTGAGGGCATGCATCTGAGGAGCTCCGTGAGACCCGCTTTCTAAATCGCACCCACAGCAACTTTCTCTGGAAGATTTCAGCACAAAACCATGCCCCCCAAGTGGAGGACGTTCCCACAGCCACACCGGGCTCCTCTGAGTCCCTCTGGGTCCCTGGACATATACTTTACAGAGACCTGCCGGGGCCCTGCAGGAACATCCAAGATGATGCCGGATGAGCACTCTGTGCAGCTTCCCCGATAGCTTCTGCACAATGACCTCTGCCATTACTTCCCCCCCCCCACCTCACCCTCTTGCTCTGACAGCCAGGACAGACAATCTGATGTGGGAGAGGTGCTAGGATACAAGGACTTGCGATCCCACATTTTATACCTCCCCACTAAGCATGATCTGGAGCTCACAGGTTAGAGAAGGCCCTGAGACAGGACATAGAAGCCCTCCAGGCTGATACCGCTTACATTGGGGGTAGAGTTGAAGCTTTAGAAACACAATGGGAGGATGTCACCAAGGACCAGCGACCTAATGCCCCATACACACGTGCAGATTATCTGCAGACTTTTGTCTGCAGACTTACCTTTTCTATGTAGTGCAAGGGCCTGCCGGATTGCATACAAATTGAAAGTGTTTAGGTTTGACCTCATATTATATGGTTTTGGTAAGTCTGCAGACAAAAGTCTGCAGATAATCTGCACGTGTGTATGGGGCATAACTCTTTATTGGTTTAGATGGAGGATTTATGAAAACAGAAGTCGCAGAGTTAATATTTGCTTTAGAAGCCACTGCGCCCTGGGGTATAGTCCCTACTCTGCAGGGTGTCTAAACAAATTCTCAGCCCTGAGGCACCTGACCATATTGAAATAGACCGCACTCTTAGAGCACTTCGCCCGTCTTCTGAGGACCCGGACAAACCAAGAGATATTATATCCAAACCCCACAAATATTCCCGAAAGGAACGCATCATATTTGCCATGTGGACTTTGATGGCGCCATGTTTTCCTCTTTCCCAGGTTTCTCCAGGCGCACTTTGATGCAACGCTACATTCTCAAGCCACTGCTTGAGGCCCTACAAGATGCCAAGCTGATATACAAATAAGGCTTCCCTTTCCACCTGTCGATCGGCAATTCATCTTACGGACTAAGGATGATCTACCCAAGTTCATTCCTTGGCTTGCCTTCTATTAAAATTCCGGATTGCATGTCTTCTCCAGAGATCCAGCTTCCTTCCCTCTCACAGCCGTGGCAATCCGCATGCCGCAAAGTCCGGAATAGGCCCAGAGGTGGCCCCTCTCACTCGGCCTCGCACCCCCCCCCCCCCTCAGATGGCATTCTAAAAGACTCACCGGGACTTTTTCTTTTTTGCGATTTTCACAGTTAACTTTCTGGTTCTCCCCGTTCACTCCCCCCCCCCCCATTTGCTACTTTGGTAATTTGTTATACATACTCAGGGTGCAGATGTGTACCTATCCTACAGCGGGTTCTCCGCTGAGCTCACACCTGGTGCTGTGCCATCTACCCCCAATAGGTCAACTCTTTGGGGTTATGTCCGCTCTTTGGGGCCTCATGCTACTCGCTGGCCCCAATCCTTCTCTTGGCCAGAAGCCAGAAGGAGGCCCCCGATTAGAGGCGATTGGATACTGTAATACGCCCTTCGGGCACCATTTTCTTTAAATGTTTTAATAGTTCTTTGTTCTTTAGGTTCTTATTCATATTTTCTCTTTTCCCAGCACTCCCTGCCCTATGGATCTTTTGCAGGTCTCTCTCCGCACCTGATGGGGACCTTTGCTGTCTCCAGAGCTCTCTTCCACCATGGCCTCCCTGAAGAATGTGTTGTGCAATGTCCATGACCTGGGATTGCCTTATAAAACGCAGTAAGTTGTGGCTCGAGATGATGCATCTGGGGACACATGTTCTTTTATTGCAAGAGATACACTTTCACACTGACTTAGTCCCTTGCCTCCCCACCTATTTGGATAACAAATGGTATCTCAGTAATTCCCCTCGTCCTAAATCGAGAGGAGTGGCCATAGCCATACACAAGCAGTGCCTTTTTGTTATGATAGACCATTTAGTTGATCCCAATGGTATATTTGTCTTTCTTAAAAGGCACCATAATGGAATGTAAATTCACCTTTGCAGCTGTGTACGCCCCAAATACTCAGCAGCTAACCTTTCTGGATTCTGTTTTAGAGTCTCTCTCCAGCTTCAGAGAGAACCGCAGCTTGACACATCCTTCACCTTCCTTAAACATTTTAGGAAGTCCCTACACACCTACCACCTGGTTGACTGCTGGAGAGTACTTCATCCTACTGATAAAGACTTCAGCTACTATTTGGCTACCTATGCTGTTTATACCCGAATAGACCTATTGCTGATGGATCAGTTTTCCTTGGAGTCCCTCTCTGGGGCATCGATCGGATCACTTACTATATCATATAATGCCCAGTCTCCATTTCCTTGCGCCCGCTGGTTCTCTGACGGTCGTGGACCTGATGGCTAAATGAGAACATTTTGGACGATGCGGTAGCACTAAAACGGGTTTCGGACTCCATCTCCCTGTACTTTTTGCGGAAAACTCCACAGATGATGTAGAGCTGGCCTACATATGCAAAGGACATAAGGCCAGAGTTCGGGAGGAGCGTATTTCTCAGGGCTCTAGATTAAAGAAGGCGCGCAAGAGAGAACTGCAAACCCTTCTGACAAAAATCTGTTCTAGAACTGGACGAGGGTGCGCTTCCCTACGCACCAAAAGGCCACTTAACTAAAACCTAACCTTTATTGTAAATCATAAAAAAAGTGTGTAATTGATTAGAACAGGTATACCTATAGGATGAGGTCAATGCCATTATATATGAATCTATGTTCTATCTTGATGTGGTAATATTAACATCCACCAAGTTTAAATGGTAAAACTTCTCTAGATATATACACAAAGATAATATCTCCTCCTACGATCAATATAAAGGCTCCAGACTGTTTAGAAGATATATAAACTTAAGGTCTACTCACCCACACCAACTGGTATAAAGAGATGGGGGTATATTTGTCTCTACTCCCATCTCTTGGCCACATATACAAATGAGAATAAAACAAAATAAGTAAAAACTGTCTTTACTGAAGATGTGGGCTGTTTTCCACCCTTTGAAATTATCTATCTCTCAGATATGTAATACGGGTAGACTTATCCATGTGGACAAAAATAACTACTGGTAGACAAGCTCTATATATCACCATATCCACAACTTTCCCCTTTTAAAGAAAAGATATGCATATAAAACTAAAATTAATATAGAACCAACAAGGAGTGCAGCATAGAAACGAACAATAATAAACTGCAATATAAAACAAAAATGCTGAGTAAAAGTGTGTGAAAGTCACAGAACCCCCTCCTCCCACACACCTCAGTAAGCATGAGGCATACATTTAACCCCTTGATCACCAACAATGTTAACCCCTTCCCTGCCAGTGTCATTATTACAGTAACAGTGCATATTTTTAGCACTGATTACTGTAGTAATGTCACTGGTCCCCCCAAAAGTGTCAAAAATGTCAGTTGGGGGTCTGATCTGTCCGCTGCAATGTCACAGTCCCGCAAAAAAAAAAAAAAAAAAAAACAATATAAATGACAAATCTTTCCCGTAGTTAGTAAACGCAATAACTGTTGTGCAAACCAATCAAAATACGCTTATTGCTATTTTTTTTTACCAAGAATAGGGCCTAAAATGGGAAAAAAATTAGATTTTTCAATTTTTTTTGGGGAAAGATATATCAGAATGTGAAAAATTGTTTTTTTCAAAATTGTCGCTCTTTTTTTTTAAATACTAACAAAAAAAACTAAAATCGCACATGTGATTAAAGAGGGAGTAAACCCTCCTCAGGAAGTTGTACCTATAGGTAAGCCTATGATAAGGCTTACCTATAGGTACTGTAAATATCTCCTAAACATGCACCGTTTAGGAGATATTTACCTTTAATGCAGCCAGTGACATCACTGGCGCATGCGCTCTGAAGGAACGGCAGATCGTGCCGTTCCTTCAGAGCCCCGTGCCGTGACCGTCGGCTCCCGCGCGCGTGCGCGGGAGTGACGTCACCGCGGCTCCGGCCAATCAGATGGCCGGATGCCGCGATACCAGAAGACGGGCGACTATACATGTCGCCCGTCATACAGGTAAGCGGACGGCACGGCGGGGGCTCGTTCTAAGGTAAGTATTTCATAATGAGCTAGTATGCGATGCATACTAGCTCATTATGCGTTTCTCTTTCAGGATGTAAAGAAGAGAATTTTTTTTTTCTCGGTGTACAACCTCTTTAAATACCCCCAAGAAAAAGCTCTATTTGTGGGAGAAAAAAAAGGACGTAAATTTTATTTGGGTAAAGCGGCGCACGTCCGTGCAATTGTCCGTTAAAATAACGCAGTGCAGAATCGCAAAATATGGCCTGGTCAAGAAGGGGGTAAAATCTTCCGGTCTTAAAACGCTCATTGAGAATTTGTTTGTCAAAGACATGTAGCTAAATACATTTTGGCCTAAATATATGACAAAAATGTAATATAGTGGATATTTTTTAACAGTCAAAGTAGAAAATGTCAATGTTTTGCAAAATTTTCGCTCTTTTTTTATTAATATCGCAAAAAATAAAAGCGCAGAGGTGATCAAATACCACCAAAAGAAAGCTCTGTTTGTGGGAAAAAAAGGACGTAATTTTCATTTTGGGTACAGCAGTGCCAAGTTGAAAAAAGTGGCCTGGTCATTAAGCAGCAAAATCTTGTCGTAAACCTCAGGAAAAAAAAAAAAAACAAAAAAACCTGAAAGACAGGCAGAATGAGCTAGTACGCATCGCATCGAGACCCGCTTCCTGATTGGCAGAAAGGCGAGCTCATGCCATTGCCCGAGGCGGGAGAACTCGAGGAGACGCCGGGGGACTGAGGAGAAGCTGCCGCTGCAGGTAAGTTCACTGACTGGTCTCTCTGCATTGAAGGGGGCACGGCACGATGGTCTCTGCATTGAAAGGGGCACGATGGTCTCTGCATTGAAAGGGGGCACGCTGGTCTCTCTGCATTGAAAGGGGGTACGCTGGTCTCTCTGCATTGAAAGGGGGCACGCTGTGGTCTCTCTGCATTGAAAGGGGGCACGCTGTGGTCTCTCTGCATTGAAAGGGGGCACGCTGTGGTCTCTCTGCATTGAAAGGGGGCACGCTGGTCACTCTGCATTGAAAAGGGGCACACTATACCTTGATTACTAAAGGCCCCTTTCACACTTTTGTGACCTCAAAGTCACGCGATTTTTTACAGCGTTTTTTGCCGCAAAGCAATGCCTATTACATTTTTCTGTTTGCGCTCCCCAAAAATTTTGAGCACCAGCCGCCACTATATAAATAAAACAATAAAAAATATGCGCATTGGAATTCGTTAATATTTTTTTTCAAAGTATAGTCCGTCCCCCAACAGTGTCTGAGGGACCGTGAAATGGCCCCCTGTTTAAAAAGTTTGAGGACCCCTGAGTTAGACGAACCTTGTAAAGAACTTATTTCCAGCCAGCCATGAGCCTGGTGTAAAACTTTTTTAGTTTTACTTCGTAACTTTCTACATCCTGTTCCCACCCCCAGGCCCTCAGACCCCAATGTAAAAACATACATATTCTACTCCCACCACTACTCATGCTCTGAAATTATGGGATGTCAAGTAATTAGGGACAGCTGCCCCGCCCCCCCGCAGTCTCCCCCCTTGCCCCCTTGGGAGGCTTCTCTTGGTTCGCTCTGGGGAACACCTCTCCTTCTTTTGCTCCGGGGCAGCTGATGGGGAGATGCAATGTGGCAGGTTTGTTCAGGACCAAGGGCTGTTATCCTTGGACACTCTTAGAGACCTGTATGATCGCTTCCCCCTGAACGACTGGCGCTACAGACAGCTTCAACATTTCACTCGTAGTCTGCCTCAGACCATCCACTCCCCTTTCCATGCGACTTCTTTTGAGAAGCTCTGTATGTCCACCTTCACGATTCCGCATTCCATATCTTTTGTATGGGATACTGCAACCAATGGAGCATAGCGAAAAGCCTGCATACATAGGAGAATGGGAGGGAGACCTGCAACATGTGTTTACTGAGGCACACCTTGATCATCTTTATCAACTCACCCATACCAGCTCTGTAGATACAAAAATTAAAGAAATTGGGTTCAAATTACTCACTAGCTGGTATAGGGTCCGCTCTAAACTCACCAGAATGAACTCAGATGCTTGCTGGAGGAAGTATGGGCATCGGGGCACGTTCCTACATATTTTGTGGGAGTGTCCCAATCTGTAACCCTACTGGCAAGACGTCAGATCTCAAATTAAGCCTATCTTGGACATTGGACACAAATTCCAGGCCGAGAGGACTGAATACCCCTAGTGAACAATATGGCTGCGGAGGAATAGATGGCGACATGTAAGGGTTGACACAATAAGTTTTATGGTATATGGGTTATATGGATTCACTATACCGACAAGGCCCTACTGGGTTCACTGGGTTCTTGACCCTCAAGAGGGGTTGACTGTTTAAGACCAACCAGATTCGACCCACTGGGATCTCAAATTCATAATTGAACTAATTTTATAGGAGAGTGTTACTTTTGTTACCCTTATTCCTCCTTTTCTTGTCTCCTTCTCTCCACCCATCCCTTTTTTCTCATTTCCCTCCCTTTCTGTGCTTGCTCTTACTCTCCTTTTTTCTTATGTATAATTCATTGCACTGTCTCATCATCTGTGCGGAAATATGTAGATGGGTTGGAGGCAGTATATTACTGATGTTTTTCATCTGTTATACTACCAGTTATGTTGCTTTCTTTGCCTATACACCCTCTATGTAGGATGGTCAATTGGACCTCATGTTCTGTACCATGACTGCTGCCTAATTGGACTTGTTGGCTCCTCCATAACTTTCATGTGAATGTCTTGTTATGGTTTTTCTATTGCATGCAATATGCTGCAAATAGAAATAAATATTACATTTAAAAAAATAGATGAATAAAGCAAACAGCTCAATATCACTCAGCCGGAACAATTGTATTCAGCTGAAGAATCCATTTAGATTCCCACCTAGACATCTTTTTAATAAAATTACCCCCTCTCCTCTCTGGGTTTACCATCGCATCCACCCAAAATCGAGTCCCTTTCAGACTCCTTTTGTGGGACTCGTCATAGTGTCTCAGGAGGGGGTGCTGATCATTCCCATGTATAATCTTAACTAAAAAGCCCTCACTGGACGCAACTGATCTTAACAACCTACGCCCTATTTCCCTGCTCCCCTTTTTATCCAAACTCCTCAAACGTCTAATCTACAACAGACTGTGCAACCACCTTGCTGAGAATAGCCTCCTTGATCCCCTTCAGTCTAGATTTCAGCCTCAACACTCCACTGAAACTGCTCTCCTAAAACTGGCAAACGATCTACTAACTGCCAAAACCAATGGACACTATTCTGTTCTCCTACTCCTGGACCTTTCTGCTGCCTTTGATACGGTAGACCATCCCCTCCTCCTCAAAAAACTCCATGCCTTTGGTCTCCGCGACTGTACTCTTCACTGGTTATCTTCCTACTTATCCAACCGCACCTTTAGCGTAACTTACAATTCTACTTCCTCCTCTCCTCTTCCTTTATCTGTTGGGGTCCCCCAAGGCTCTGTTCTCGGACCCCTCCTATTTTCAATCTACACCTCCTCACTGGGTCAGCTGATAGCCTCCCACGGCTTCCAATACCATCTCTACGCTGACGATACCCAAATCTATCTATCCACCCCTCAGCTCTCTCCCTCAGTCTCCTCACGTATCACTAATTTACTACCCAATATATCAGTCTGGATGTCACACCACTTCCTCAAACTCAATCCATCCAAAACCGAGTTTATCATTTTTCCTCCACCACGTGCCCCTTCCCCTGATCTCTCTGTCAATATCGATGGCACTACTATCAGCCCATCCCCGCATGCCAAGGTAGTAGGTGTTGTCCTGGACTCTGAACTCTCCTTCAACCCCTACATCCAATCACTGTCCAAATCTTGCCGCCTCAACCTCCGCAACATCTCCAAAACATGCCCCTTTCTAACCAGAGACACAACAAAGCTCCTAGTTCACTCCCTGGTCATCTCGCGCCTCGACTACTGGAATTCCCTTCTTATTGGCTTACCTATACACAGGCTATCCCCCCCCCCCCTTCAATCCATCATGAACGCTGCTGCCAGACTCATCCACCTTACCAATCGCTCAGTGTCCTCTGCTGCTCTCTGTCAATCCCTCCACTGGCTTGCGCTCACCCAACAAATTAAATTCAAAATACTAACAATATCTTACAAAGCCCCCAGCTACAGTCTCAGAATACCAACCTAATCGCTCTCTTCGTTCCTCTCAAATCCTCCTGCTCTCTAGCTCCCTCGTCACCTCCTCCCATACTCATCTCCAGGACATTTCCAGAGCCTCGCCAATCCTACGGAACTCCTTACCCTTATCTGTCCGATCATCTGCTACTCTATTAGCTTTTAGACAATCCCTGAAAACCCTCTTCAGAGAAGCCTATCCTACCCACATCTAACAACTATACCTCCATTTTCTCCATCAGCTCATCCCCCACAGTTATTGCCTTTTGTTTCACTTGACCCTCCCTTCTAGATTGTAAGCTCTAACGAGCAGGGCCCTTTAATTCCTCTTGTATTGAATTGTATTGTCTTGTCTTCCCTCATATTGTAAAGCACTGCGCAAACTGTCGGCGCTATATAAATCCTATATAATAATAATAATCTAACCTTTAATTATCATTTAATCCCCCCCCCCCCCAACATACAATGTATGGAACGGGCATTTATTGACATCAATAACTCCCCTCCTGGCACAAAAGATATGTTCCGTCATTGTAATATACGGGTAATCTAGGCTTCCACATATTCCCTATATATGTGTGTATCATCATCTGCTGGAGATAAAAGACGTCACAGTGACTATGGAGGAAGAGGACGGACATGACGGGGGGGGGGGGGGTTACTGGGTGTAAATAGAAAATAAGATCTTATTACCTCCTTTGTTGCCACTTCCAGCGATGTCTTCTCTCTACTTCCTCCCAACTCACCTCTCACCCGGAACTTCCTATTTATACCTGACATCACTTCCTGTTTTCCTGTTTGTATTCCATAGAGACTTCCTATCTGGGTAGAAGTGAGATCACCATCTTGTGGAGCTCAGAGGAACTACAGCCCTGAGAACGTCTCATAGTGTGAATACGGTTTGTGCTGTGTGTATATACAGTACTGTATATCCGATTTGCCAAGGCTGTAACTCTTTTTATTTATTTGTCCTATGAGGTCTGTATCCCGAGAATCACAGCATAAAGTGTGAAGAATTGATGGTGTTAATATGCTGTTCATTATTCCCTGTTAAGTTAATTTATTGTGTGCTGTGTCCTGTTTAAATTAACGCAGTCACAAAATAGGGCCTGGTCATTAAGGGGGGAAATCTTCCGGTCCAGAACTGGTTAAAGCTTGTCGCATCTTGGACAGCATGCAAAAAGGGGAGGGTGAATGTAGGCAGGTTAAAAATGTACAGTTTTTTTTAACAGACATTTTTTTTATTTGCAAATAGGCAGTACAGCCAAAGGGAATACATTGCACGGCAACACATATCATGAGGAGAAAACGTTAAATACCTAAAAATCTTGAATGATATACAGTTAGAGATGGGCCGAACACCCCCCTGTTCGGTTCACACCAGAACTCCCAAACGGGAAAGGTTTGGCCCCAAACCGCGAACTCCAATGAAGTCTATGGGGGCACGAGAAATCAAAAGTCCCCATTTAGAAGGCTTATATGCAAGTAATTGGACATAAAAAGGGTATGGGGTTTCGGGTACCGCCTGAGGGGACATGTATCGATGAAATTTTATTTTCTTTAAAAAAGATTGTTTTTACAGGAGCAGTGATTTTTATGATGCTTAAAGTGCAACAATAAAAATGAAAACTAACTTTAAATATAGTGCCTGGAGGGTCCCCTTAGTCTGCCTGTAAAGTGGCGCATCTGTAGCATGTATAGAACACGCTGCAGCAAAAATGACATTTCTAAGGAAAAAAAAATGAATGAAATGGAATTTAAATTGCCGGCAATACAATACCATTGCTGGCAATAGAAAAATGTTAAAAAAATGGCGTGGGCTCCCCCCAAAATCTATACCAGACCCTTTTCCAGCATGCAGCCTGGCAGACCAGGAAAGAGGGGGGGAACCATACCAGGCCACATGCCCTCAACATGGGGGGTGGGTGCTTTGGGGTGGGGGCTCTGCCCCCCCCACCCCAAAGCACCTTGTCCCCATTTTGATGGGGACAAGGGCCTCATCCATGCAACCCTGGCCGGTGGATGTGGGGGAATTGGGCAAGGGGCTTATCGGAATCTGGAAGCCCCCTTTAACAACGGCCCCCAGATCCCACTCCCCCCCTAGAATGAGTATGAGGTACTTTTTGATGATTTCTTTATTGAAAAAAAAATGTCCATTGATGTAAATCCATTGACAATCACGACTCCTGCTGCACTGCAAAAAGTAAAAAAAAAAAAATACTCTGCACTCGTTGGCGGCTAACCACTGAATGCCCCCTCTGCCATTTGACAGCTCTTACATAGGCAAGGACGGGGCCAGCTGGCGACGTCATCTGGTGGCACCGCCCTCTGTGATACCACTGACCAAGCATGCACCGGTCAGTGATGTCACAAGGGGGCGGTGCCACCGGGTGGTGCCACTAGAACACCTGCCGAATGCCCTGTTTACTAACGAGCGAACATGCAACGTTCGGGACATACTTTTGATCGGCCCAAACCGTTCGCCCAATTTTATATACGGTACAGCAATACCTAGGCATCGTAATAAACATAAGATAAAGTCATAAATTCCAAACAGAATTGTTGGTGCTATCTTGTTGACAAGCCATAGCTGGGAATGGAGAAAGCAATGGGAGGAAAGAAGGTGAGAGGGGGCAAGCAGGGATGGGGGCCTGGAAGGAAGAAGGGAATGGGACGGAGACCTTAGGAGGAAGGAGGGGGGGGAGAGGATGGTACATATCAAGAAAGTAGCACAACCAGGAGGCTAGACATCCATCAAGGAATCCTGACTGAATGCATCCATCCAATTGGACCATATTTTGTAGAATTTCTTGGGACAATTTCTACTCTCGTACATTATCTTCCTAAATGGTAAAACAGAGTTGACTGACTTGCGCCAAGAAGCTTGAATAGGAGAGTCAGCAGATTTCCATCTTAACAGGATTTCCCTTCTTCCATAGAACAGGGTAAAAGTAAGACAAAGTAAGTAAGACAAAACTATACCTATCTCCTTCAATATCTTTCATATAACTCAGTAACAAAACAAGAGGATCTAAGGGCACAACACTGCCACATATGTCACTCAGATTGTCAACCACCGATTCCCAATAGGGGCAAAGCTTAGGACAGGACCACGCCACGTGCCAAAAAGTGCCAATTTCAGTAGTGCACCTAGCGCACTTTGGGTCCACTTGAAGGTAAATAGTGGCCAGTCTTTGGGAAGTATAGTATGCCCTGTGAAGGAATTTTAGTTGTATGAATCCCTAGCTGAAATTATGGTGGGCAGGTAGGAGGAGACACAAGCATCCCACTTGTCCTCATCAAGGGTGGGAATGTCCACTTTCCACTTATCAAAAATCAAAAATTTGGGTAGGTTTAGTGTCATGGACCACAGACAAGCGGAGGTATAAGAAGGACAAAGGTTTTCCAATTACCTTAGAGGTCAAGACGCTTTAGTTGATCAGACTCCAAGACAATAGAATCCAGGAATTGAGCCCTAATAGCGTGCCTTAATTGCCAATACTGTAACTGCAGGGATCTGGGCAACGAGTGTGTTAGCCTTAGGGCTGAGAAGGACAGAAGCCTGCCATCCGAGATAATATGTTTCAGGGTAGGTATTCCCCGTTTAGCCCATATGTATGGATCAGGAAGTACATGTAAGTAAGGAAGAGATGGATTGCCCCATAAGGGAGTGTGTGGAGAAATTTGGGATGGCTTCTTATTTATAGCCAGGGCTGAAATCTATACCTGGATCATGACTCTCATAGGTCCTGTCACAGAGGGATGAGTCTTAGGCCCTCGATAGACCAGTTAGCTTAAGGCCACATAGGAGTCCAGAAGGGCCGCCTCTAAGGTCACAAATAATTTTTTTTTTAGGCTGGGAGAACCACCACTGTAACCAGCACCGCTGTCCAATAGTATAACTGAAAATTAAGAAGTGCTAGACCTGCGCTGAAAAGAGGGAGGTCTTTTGGCCACTTGGTAGGTTTGCCCAGCCCAGACAAAAGACACCACAATGCCATCCATCCACTGGAATTAGAATTTGGGACTAGAGATCGGAGTATTTTGGAAAAAATCTAGGATTTTAAGTAGGTACACCATCTTTAAAAGGTTTACTCGCCCAACCAGTGTCAAGAGGAGGGTGTGCCAGGTAGTGCATTTGCAGGTGAGCTTCAAAAACAGTGGATTTACTTTCTTTTCTAAATAGGCAGCAGTGGTACTGCCCACCCAAACTCCAAGGTAAGTAAATTTGTCAACCTATTGTAAGGGTGTTTGCGTGTCCACGTGTGGTACCAACTGGTGTAACGGAAAAAGCACCAATTTATCCCAATTGATATGTATTCCCGAGAAACGACTAAATCAGTCAAAAACAGCCTATGCCGAGCGAAGGGATGAGGATGCATCTGCAAGATAGAGCAGGGAGTCATCCTCGTACAGAGACTTTTTCCTCTATTGTTTCCACAACTATGCTATTCCCCTCTGGGACTGCCCTAAGGAGAATGGCTAGGGGCTCCAAGACCAAGGCGAACAGACCAGGGGATTGTGGGCAGCCCTGACACATTCCCCATCCCAATGGAAAAAAGAGGTTACCATTAGTCCGGACTTTCCCTTGGGGATGGGTATAAAGCAATTGCAACCAGGACAAAAACCAAGGACCAAACCCAAAATTTGTCAGGATAGCCCAGAGATAGCTCAACTCAACAGGATTGAAGGCCTTCTCGGCATCAAAAGAGGCCACTACTCCTATGCCTTCTGGAACTGCCATAGTTATATTGCCATACTTATATTGATATCTGTTCCCCTCCCTGGGATGAAACCTGTCTGGTCCAGGTGGACCAGAGCTGTTATAACCATATATATATATATATATATATATGTGTATATATATATATATATATATATATATATATATATTCACATCTGCATTTAGCAGAGAGATAGGGCAATAGGAGAAACACAGAGTGGGATCCTTCCCAGGCTTGGGGATCACAGCAATCATTGCTTCACTCAGAGCACATGGAAGTGACTCTGCTGCCAAAGACCCAACCAACATGGAGTTTATATACGAGAAAGCAGATCTTATGCATAGGCTTTATAGAATTCCACTGGAATCCTGTCAGGGCCAGGGGTCCTACCCAATTGGAACATCCACAGCACCTTCCGTACCTCCTTCACAGTAATAGGTGCATCTAGTTTGTCACGGTATGTAGAGGTCAGAACCGGGAAATCTATGTCCCCTAAGAAGGAGTCTAGCTCACTATCCTCGTATATCTCTCGTGACCTGTAGAGAGTCTGATAGTAGGAGGCAAAGCAGTGGTTAATCTCTGTTGGAGCAAAGAGCAAGGTCCCAGAAGGGCTAAGGATCTGTGATATACTAATCCTAATTGTTTGTTCTCTAGATAGCCAGGCTAACAGTCTCCCAGTCTTTTCCCCCTGCTAAAAAATATTTGGATTGGGATTGGTGAAGTAACTTTTTCTTTGTCAGAGTCGTTCTCCAAAAGAGCACCTCCCTAGTCAGGGTCTGCAGTCAAGCGTAATGTTGGGGGTCTTTAGTATGAATGTAGAAGACCTCCTGCGTACTAGCCTCAGCCTCTGCCATAGTCAACTTAGATTTACGTTCCCCCTGAACTTTGGCAAAAGTGATCTGGTACCGCCCATGTATGAACGCCTTAAAGGCATCCCACACAGCTGCAACAGAAGCAATATTGGAGTTGACACTCGAAAAGGGAACCAATTGATACTTGAAATGAAATTCTACTGCCGTATCTGTGACCCAAAACCTAGAAAGCCTCCATAGCTTATCCGAGGGGACAACGGACAGATCCAAGCGTAAGAACAGCGGGGTGTGGTCCGAGATGCCCCTTGGTAAGATCTTGACTTGCATCTCCCTAGGCAGGACAAACACCCCCGAAAAAGCCAGGTCAATACAGGAAAAACGTATTATACCACGCAGAGTGCCAAGTGTAGGCACAAGAGTGAGGGTGTTTCCACTGCTTACCATCAGTCGACCCATACGTCTCTGCCCAAATAGCCAGATCCGAGAGGGAAAGACTGTCAGTAGCCAATCTGTCCATACCCAGGTCAGTTAAAATCTCCCAATATAACAATATTATCAGTGGCATATTTGGCCACCTCAATGTTTACCTTGTTTAGTAGTTTAAGGGAGGCGGGCGGAGGCAAATATAGACCAACAATTACCAGTGTAATACACTCAATCTGTGCATGAATTATAATGTACTGTCCATCCGGGTCCCATATAAGGTCTATTCATTTAAATGGAAGAGATTTATGCACCAGGACACTCACCCCTCTTGCAAAGTTGGAATATGTGGAGTCCTAATGATGCCCAATCCCCAGCTTTTTGAGGCTAAGGGTTCTGCTGCCCACCAAATGAGTCTCCAGGAATTTACAAATAGGGGGCTTTAATAAACTGAAACACAAGTGATAAAGGCAAATGTATCCCCCTTGTAGTTCAGGAGAGAATATTAAATGAAGACATGGTAAGGGACAGGCAACCTATGCACAGGGTCAGGCATTGTAAGTAGCAAGGTAGGGTAAAGTGAACCCGGGTGGAGAGGGTAAAGGAATAGAGCATCACTGCAGCAAATATCATATAGACACGTGAGAGCAATACCGGGAAAAGAATAATAAGTAAACTGAAACAAACAACCCAAACCCATAAAAAACTATAACCCCCCAACCCCACCCCACCCATCCCCTCAGGAATTAGGAGGGCTTTCATCTCTCCTTTGCAGGCAATCTGGCTACGTGTAGAGGCAGGTGTGCAAGAGGTGCTTGGTGACACCTCAACAAGATCAGACAAAAGTCGTAGCAGGTATTCTGGCTAGGAAGTGTGGTCAGGGCACCTGGTATACTTATGTAAATCAGTTAAACATTAACCATAACAAGCATCCAAGCAGTATAACTAACCAGGCAACGTCCCAAAACCACAGTAAAAATGTAAAAGAGCCTATCATCCATAACTGAGCGCATGGAGTAGACCAACGGCCATTACTGAGAGCCACAGCCCCCCATGGCCTCATGTCCAGTGTAGGCAACATGCACAATGGTGCACAGTGGGCAGACAGCAGATAAGCAGCCAGAGGTCGCCTCCCTCGCTGAGGTGAAGATGTGTATATGGTCACCATGGACACAGAGCTTGGCGTGGAAGAGTATGCTGTACTTGAGGCCTTTCTCTCTCAGTTTGGCCTATACGTGGTCAAAGGATTTCCGTAGTCGCTGATTTTCCATTGAATATTCCAGGAACACAAGTAGTTTAGCATTCTTGTACCGTAGGTCACCTTGGTTGCCAGCCTCTGGAAGCACCACATCCCGATCTTATAAGTGCAGGAGCTTAAGAATAAATGGCGCTCCCTATGGGCCTCTGGCTGTGGGCATGTGATGGGCCCTTTCAATTGAGAAATAGGATGAGAAAGGGGCCCGAGGTAGCAGGGTTTTCAGGAGACATTCGGCAAAGGGTCAGACTTCCACTCCCTCGGGCAGACCAATGATCTGAAAATTGTTTTAGTGGGGACAGTTTTCAGCATCCTCTGCCCTGGATTCTAGGTGTTTGACCTTAATCTTCAGTGTAAAGAGGTCCGCATGATGATCTTGCTGCATGTCCTTCACATCTGACACTCGTCGCTCCACCTCCGATACTTGCCCCCTAAACCGGTCCAGGTCCCGGCGGATAAGCCCATTATTGGCCTGCATATGGTACATTTTTAGAGGTGAGAGCAGTCTGGCAGGCAGTAATGGCCCGCATAAGTGTGTCAAAGTGTGCTGCAGTAACAGGAACAGCTTCAGAGGCATCAGTTTGTGTCTCCATGTCTTGGACGGAAATGCCAGAAGGCCCTGGCATGGCCTCGCTACTGACAAGATCCACTATGTGGCGACTCGGACCGGTGCTTCTACCTCTGGTCATCGCCTGGGGAAGCAGGAAAGAAGGAGGGAACCAAAAAGGCTAGTCATGGAAATTCCACACCAGGATAACAGATAGGATTAATGCCGGAATCGGGAGCTAAAGTATCACAAGTTTGCTCCCAGTGCCATCTTGGACATGCCCCCAAAATGTACACAGTTTAATTAAGCAGCCGGCCCAGACTGAGGAAGGGGTTAAGTGTTTTAGCTCTGTTCCCGGGCTTTGGGTCCTAGCTATAAAAAGGGGGATTAGCTAAGGTCCGAAGCTGCAAGCTGCCAGATTGGAAATGGGGATGCGGGATCATTGAATTGGAGTGCTGCTGAAGGAACCAGGATTTGTGGAGAACATCCAAGCCATGGACAAGAAGAGGAGTGCAGTTGCTGTGGCTAACCAAGTGAAGGAACAAGCCACAAGCAACCAGCTGCTAAGCGTGGTACCCGATAAGGTGACAGGCCCTGGTAGAGAGGGGGATGGTGATCTGGCTCCCTCCCCAGCAGTCAGTTTCCAATAGCAACCGGATGTGAATCCGCGTTTCGGAGATCTATGGCCTGGTCATGAGGTACAGGAAGGAAAGAGTTAAGTGAGAGCACGTATAAGGTCTGCACTAGGTGCTCAATCCCATTCTATTACTAGGAGTGAGGTTACAGAGATACGCTGAAACAGTGCCAGGACAAGGTCGGCTAGAGCCCAGGGCGAACATGCAAAACTGCGCCTCCCCCACCACCCCCTGCGAAAATGTACAGTATGAATATTATCTGTTAGCAAAGCCCCCCCCCCCCCCTCACGAAAACACTGAGCACTAATCTGCATGCTTATGCCCTAAGTATAGATTTCCTCTCCTCCCAGTAGGGATCCGCCCCCCTGCTGAAATCCCCCCTCTGAGCACAAATCTTTGCCCCCCCCATACCCAAAATTAAAAAAAATATTCAATCCTCCTACCTCAAATCTTCTACCCCTAAATTGTTCCCTCCTAGTACACATCTTCTCTCTCCCCACTTAGAATCCCCCTCTCCCAGCGCAAGTGCCCCCCCAAATCCACCCTTCCTAGCACAAATCTCCCCCCCCAACATAAATCCCCCTAACTCACCACTCTTAGCACTTTACCCCCCAATCTTCCCCTGCTAGAACAATACCCCTGCCGCCCCCCAAACTCCCCCTTCTAACACAAATCCCCCCTCCAATCTCCTTGTGACGCCCCCCACCTCACATGATACCAGGGCAGCCACCCCTCCTGCCCACCTCTTGTCCTGGTCCTGCGCTGGAATAAAGGAAGTGCATTAGGAAGCGCGTCCTTCCTAATGCAAACATACACTGCCTTAATGTTAGATTGATCACATGACCACAGTCTCTGCCTGGTCCCGGGCATTAATGAGCATGCTCAATGCGAGAGGTACCCTTACGTGCATAGGCGCAGAAGACCCTGCCCACACACATAGCCCAATGCATTGTTCACGATTTAAGACATTTTTTTGGGCCTGCAGTTCCTCTGAGCTCCACAAAGTGGTGATCTCACTTTTACCTAGACAAAAAGTATCTATGGTATACTGACAGGAAGTGATGTCAGGTAAAAATAGAAAGTCTCGGGTGAGCGGTGAATCAGGGGAAAGTAGAGAGGAGATATTGCTGAAAGTGACAGCAGAGGAGGTAATAAGATCTTATTTTCTATTTACACCCAGTAACCCCCCCGTCATGTCCGATCTTTTCCTCCGTAGTCACTGTGATGTCTTTTATCTCCAGCAGATAATGATAAACACATATATAGTGTGGAAACCTAGATTAATCCCTTCAGGGGCAGAACATTTCCCCACTTACGGGGCCAGAACATTTTCTTCATTTTGGAGAAATATGGTACTCTAACCACTTGCCGACTGCCGCACGACTATTTACGTCGGCAGTCAGCCCCTCACAGGCAGAGCGACGTAGGGCTACGTCGCTAGCCTGTAAGGGTTTTGGGAGCGAGCACGCACCGCCAGATGCGCGCTCCCGCTCGGTCACGGACCCCCCCGCGCATGTGCCCGTCGCGATCGTCCGTGACAGCGGGAGAAAGGCAGACGGCTAATGTAAACAAAACCGCCTGTCAGTTCTCCCTGTGTAAGAATGGTGATCAAACAGTTCTACTATGTAGGACCGTTGATCACTGTTCTTACACATCAAGCCACAGCCAATCACAGTTAGAAACACGCCCCTAGGACACACTTAACCCCTCCCTCTGCAATACAGTTAACTCCTTCACTGCCAGTGTCATTTTTACAGTAACAGTGCATATGTATAGCACTGATTACTGTAGTAAAGTCACTGGTAACCCCAAAAGTGTCAGTCAAGGGTCCGATCTGTCAGCCCCAATGTCGCAGTCCCACAAGAAAAAAAAAAAAAAACGCAGATCGCAGCCATTACGCGTTAAAAACAAAAATGACAAAAATCTTTCCCTTTGTTGGTAAATGCAATAACTTTTGAGCAAACCAATCAAAATACGCTTTTTGGTAAAAAAAAAAAAAATTGGCCTAAAATGTTAAAAAATTTTGATTTTTACATTTTTTTTTTTTGGGAATTTCATATAAAAAAATGTGAAAAATATTGTTATTTTTGCAAAATTGACGCTCTTTTTTTGTTTATAGCGCATGATCAAAAAAATCGCACAGGTGATCAAATCCCACCAAAAGAAAGCTCTGTTTGTGGGAAAAAAAGGACGCCAAATTAGTTTAGGTACAGCGTCGCACGACCGCACAATTGTCCGTTAAATTCACACAGTGCCGAATTGCAAAATAGACCTTGGTCAGGAAGGGGGTAAAATCTTCCGGGGCTTAAGTGGCTAAACAAACAGCACTAACAATAAATAGACAAGACAATGACCATCCTGACCATACATGGCCTACAAAGGACAATTATTACACTACACAGGCTGCAAATGGACAATCATTACAATATGCAGCCAACACAGTGATGGAGTGCGGGGGTCAGGAGTATGGAGCATAGAGCCCAGTAGGAAGAACACATTCCCAAGCAAGTGATGAATAATATGTTTCATTTTTATTGTCAGAGGGCAGAGGGAAGAAAAATATTGAAGGATCTGAGGAAAGTAGAAGAGCTGAGTTGCCTCTGAAGGAAATTCTGAGGCTGAAGGCCTTTTGGGCCCCTGAAGAGGTAGTGGAGTTTACGGGCTTTGAAGGGGACAGTGGAACTCAAGGGCTCAGTGCCCTTGGTTGGGGGGCAGCAAGGTTCTGAGGCAAGAGGAAGTTATAGGACTCTAAGTTAGAAAGGGGGGCTTTTGGTCTATGGGGGTCATCCCACCTACACTTACTTTTCAGACCTTCTTATAGAACTACTGCCAGGAAAGGATGGCAACCTTTACCTTCTTGCCATTTCACTGGTCAAATAATATGTTACTGGAAACCAAGTGGAATGAAGCAGGGCAGTCCTTCACACCTTGATGAGCACTCACTCTTTGAGGAGGTCTGTTTGTGCAACATAATCTAATGCCTCGTACACACGGGAATTTTCGGCCAACGTCCGATCGGCCGATTTTCGGCTTGTTAGTATGATGCTTTCGACAACCGACTCCGACTTTTCGACCGAAAAAAATCTGGTGTGCAGGCTATAAAACTTTTGTTGGCTGTCAACACAACGGCCGATTTTCCGTCAGTCAGTACAGATTTCGGCAGACAAAAATCTGATGAGCAAGACTGGGCATGCTCAGAGAAGAAAAAACACATGGAAAGTAAACCAGCACATGACATCACTTCTGAAGTAGATTTTTCTTGGCCGAGAAAATTTGTGTGCAATCTAGGCACATTCCAACCAACAAAACACAACTCTGGACAAAAGTCGGACGATCGGTCGGCCGATAATCGTTGCGTGTGTACGAGGCATAAGCCAGGGGTCAAGGCTATGCATCTGGGAGGGCAATCCAAAACCTTCCCATGACACAGGCTCTAACGGTGTGCTGTGTAGGAACACCAGTAACCTACTGCCACTTAATGTTGCAGTGGGTTACTGTGGCAGTGGGTTATCCTGGATAGTACAGGATACATGGCAACCAGGGGAACAAACCACTCCCCCCCCCCCCCCCCCACTGTCCTTCTCCTATCCACACTGGGCTGCCATTGGAAGAAATGGAACTAAATCCATTCACACAGTTCTCTGCTCCACCAGTAGCAACCTTCTGATAGCCAATCCAATCCCTTCTCTCACTGCAGAGAGTGACAGCGACATCACTCTTTTCAGTCAACAGGATGCAGGAGATTGGAGCCTTGCAGCTTAAGTTCTGGCAATTATCCGGTGTTGTAAAATTTTGTCGGACCCGTGAAAAAATCGGACCTCGTCACTTCCGGTGATGGAGCATCACAAAACAGCTGATGGGAGTCGACCATGCGCATGCGCAGAAGACATTTTTCGAGGTTTGGCAAAATTATAGCAGAGAGCGGACAGCTGATTGAGAGGAGGCGGGGCTGAGGTGCGACGGAGGACGGAGGATACCGCCGCGTCATCGAGACATTAGGGACGGAGGCACATATGCAGAGCTGGCGGAGGAGCCGGGACGGAGGTGCGGCCGTGTAATAAATGCAGGGCTTAAGCGACTCCTTCTGTTTTATTATCTTTAGTAATTATCGTATTATTTATCCTTAGGGTTTCATTACATTTAGTATTTCTTATTTTGTATTATATAAATAGTAAATGTAATGAAATCCTAAGGATAAATAATACAATAATTGCTAAAGATAATAAAACAAGGAGTCGCTAAAGTCCTGCATATATTACACTGCCACACCTCCGTCCCGCCTCCTCTATTCAGCTCTGCAGATGACGCAGCGGGGTCTTCCGTCCCACCTCAGCCCCGCCTCCTCTCATTCAATTGCCCGCTATGTGTTATAAGTTTACCAAACCAAGATAATGTCTTATGCGCATGCGCACTTGAGACTCCCATCACCGGAAGTGACGAGGTCCGATTTTTTCACGGGTCCGAGAAAATTTTAGAACACCGGCAAAGCAAGTTCTCCTTCCTGGACATCATGCTGACCCTACATTGACCTCATAGCACTGCCTCTGAGTAAACAAGTAAAAAGGATTGTATTTGTCATTCCTTATTTCCAGATCTAAAACTAATCTAAACCAGTTCAGAAATAAAATCAACCAAACAGAGAAAAGGGAATTTCTGATACGGCAGGCCAAGAGGGTTCTGGGACCTGAAAATTGTAGCAAACACTAAACAGTCCAAGTTAAATGTGTTTCCATTGGGTCAGTAGTCCTTAACCACTTAAGTCCTGGAAGGTTTTACCCCCTTCCTGACCATTTTTGCGATTCGGCACTGCGTGAATTTAACGGAGAATTGCGCGGTCGTGCAACGCTGTACCTAAACGAATTTGACGTCCTTTTTTTACCACAAACAGAGCTTTCTTTTGGTGGTATTTGATCACCTGTGCGATTTTTTGATCATGCGCTATAAACAAAAAAAGAGCGTCAATTTTGCAAAAATAACAATATTTTTCTCATTTTTTTATATGAAATTCCCCCAAAAAATGTAAAAATCAAATTTTTTAACATTTTAGGCCAATTTGTTTTATGCTACATATGTTTGGTAAAAAAAAAAAAAAATCGCAAAAAGCGTATTTTGATTGGTTTGCGCAAAAGTTATTGCGTTTACTAACTAAGGGAAAGATTTTTGTCATTTTTGTTGTTTTTTTTTTTTAACGAGTAATGGCGACGATCTGCAATTTTTTTTTTTTTGCGGGACTGCGACATTGCGGCGGACAGATCAGACCCTTGACTGACATTTTTTACACTTTTGGGGTTACCAGTGACATTACTGCAGTAATCAGTGCTATACATATGCACTGTTACTGTAAAAATGACACTGGCAGTGAAGAAGTTAACTTTATTGGAGAGGGAGGGTTTAAATGTGTCCCTAGGGGCGTGTTTCTAACTGTGATTGGCTGTGGCTACTAGTGTAAGAACAGAGATCAACGGTCCTACATAGTAGAACCATTTGATCTCCATTCTTACACAGGGAAGAATGACAGGCGGCTTTGTTTACATTAGCCGCCTGCCTTTCTTCCGGTGTAAGGGAAGTCCGCCGGGCACACGCACAGGGGGGGGGTCCATGACCACGCGGGTGCGGGAGCGCGCCTCCGGCGCGCGCTTGCTCCCTAGACCCTCACAGGCTAGCGACGTAGCCCTACGTCGCTTTGCCTGTGAGGGGCTGACTGTCGACGTAAATCGTCGTGCGGCGGTCGACAAGCGGTTAAATGTATAACAACCTCCCTAATACCCCCTCACATCCATCTCCTATTATTGGGTGACCAATACCATCCAAATAATTCTTACTTTCATTTACTAAAGTTATCTTTCTACAAGGAAACCTGTATATCTCAAATGATGACACGAATGAGGATGGAAGAGGACCAAAGTCACATGACTGAGAAGATACTAAACCTCACCCTGGAGATCATCTACCTGCTGACCGGAGAGGTGAGGAGGATTCTAAGAGGTCACATGACATCATTCTTATCTCTATTAATAAAACACAGACTTGACCAGAGAGGTGAGGAGGATTCTGGGAGGTCACATGACATCACTCTCATCTCTATTATTAAAACAAAGACCTGACCGGAGAGGTGAGAAGGATTCTTTTTTTTTTTTTTCTTTTAACTCTTTTTATTGCAAGAGATGTATACACAACATAACAAGGTAAAGTAGTGTGCACAAGCAATAGCATAAAAATAGAATTTTTGTAAGAACTTACCATAAAATTATTTTCTCTGAGTCCTCTGACAGATGCAGCCGCCTCCATAGTTTCCTCACAAATGGGTAATGTGCCACCTACAAAAGTAGACTAGGCAGTGAAACTATTAGAAAAACTTTTCACTAGACACACCCTTAGGGGATGTCCCCTCTGACATTACCCCAGACACATCCAGCTTACTAATCAGTTTCGTAGCAAGAAGTGAAGGAAAAAGACAACCAACCCCAAAATAGAGGGGCGGGGCTGCGTCTGTCAGAGGACAAATAATTTTACGGTAAGTTCTTACAAAAATTCTGTTTTCTCTTATGTTCTCTGACAGACGCACTTCATAGTTTCCTCACAAATGGGATGTCCCGAAGCAGTGTAGGCATGAGGGGTGGGAAGAAACGCAACCAACTATTATAGACCTGTCAGTATGACATCGATAGTATGTAAACTTCTGGAGGGGATGATAAGGGACTATATCGTAGAGTTTGCTAAAGACAACAACATCATTAGCAGTAATCAGCACGGGTTTACAAATGGGCGTTCTTGTCAAACCAATCTCTTAACATTCTACGAGGAAGTGAGCTGTGAGCTAGATAGGGGGAGACCAGTGGATGTGGTGTACTTGGATTTCGCTAAGGCGTTTGATACAGTTCCCCACAAGCGCTTAATTTATAAAATAAGGTCTGCAGGGATCGACCGCAGGGTTTGCTCTTGGATACGGAACTGGCTAAAAGGGCGTGTCCAAAGGGTGGTAATAAACAGCGCATACTCAGACTTGTCTGAGGTGGTAAGCGGGGTCCCACAAGGCTCAGTCCTGGGACCAATCTTGTTCAAATTATTCATAAACAGCATTGAGGACGGGATCAGTAGTTCGATATCAGTTTTTGCAGATGACACAAAATTGGGCAGGGCAATAACTGCTCAGCATGAAGCAGATATCCTACAGAATGACCTGGACAAAATAACAGAGGGGGCAATGACATGGCAAATGAGGTTTAATGTGGAGAAGTGTAAGGTTTTGCACTTGGGGACTAAAAACATAAAAGCACAATACACGTTAGGGGGGGATCCCTTGGGGGAATCAAAAATGGAAAAAGATCTGGGAGTCTTGGTAGATGATAGACTAGGCAATAGCATGCAATGTCAAGCGGCAGTTGCCAAAGCCAGCAGAATATTAGCATGCATAAAGAAAGGGATGTATTCCAGAAATAAGACTATAATCCTTCCACTTTATAAAACTCTGGTCCGACCGCATCTGGAGTATTCTGTCCAGTTCTGGTCGCCAGTCCT
Organism: Pelophylax lessonae; assembly: GCF_965119305.1. Taxonomy (NCBI): domain Eukaryota; kingdom Metazoa; phylum Chordata; class Amphibia; order Anura; family Ranidae; genus Pelophylax; species Pelophylax lessonae. The sequence continues at coordinate 43,422,649 of NC_138770.1, forward strand.
TAGGAGGGATGTGTTGGAGCTGGAGAGAGTCCAGAGAAGGGCAACTAAACTAATTGGGGGATTGGAGGACCTTAATTATGAAGAGCGTCTGCAATCGCTTGATTTATTCTCCCTGGAGAAAAGACGCCTGAGAGGGGACATTTATAATTTATAAATACCTCAATGGTGTTCTCGGCATAGAAGAACAGCTATTCAGTCGAAGGGATTGCATGAGGACAAGAGGGCATACAATGCGATTAGAGGAGAAGCGTTTTAACCTCAGGCAACGTAGGGGGCTCTTTACTGTTAGGGCTACAAGATTGTGGAATTCTCTACCACAAGAGGTGGTGTCTGCGGGAAGTATGGTGGCTTTCAAAAGACTCTTAGATGTACATCTCAAGGATCAGAACATTCAGGGGTATGTGAGATGATTACGGTCACACACACCTACACAGGTTGAACTGGATGGACTATTGTCTTTATTAAACCTCACCTACTATGTAACTATGTAACTAAATGGTAACGATCCATCAAGGCCAGAAAAAACGTAGCCAACAGGGCAACATAAGCTCAACCAACGGGAGCTAACCCCTAACGAAAATTCACCCCAGGAAGAGAAACCCAAGTCTCTTCAGCAAACAGCAGCCTGCAAAACCTTGCGGCCAAAGGAAGCATCCGAGGATGCTATTAAATCAATCTTGTAGAATTTACACACCTGAGCCACAGAAGCCTGATGGCGAAAAGCCCAAGAGGCATTTATAGCTGTAGTAGAATGTGCCCTCACAGGGAAAGGAGGAACCTGACCCTTTAGTGAATAGGCTTTAACAACCATCTGTCTGATCCATTTGGAAATGGTTGCAGCGGACGCAGGCAAACCCTTACTACGTCCCTCAGGAAGGACAAACAGGGAATCAGACGTCTGAAAAGATTCCGTGGCCTACAGGTAAACCCTTGAATAAATATATTGCGCTAAATGAATAAATAAAGTATAAAACTTTAAACGATAAGTGTAGATGGGTGTAAAACCAACCAACTGAAATAAGATGGGATCTTGAACAATAAAAAGTTCATAAAAGTCCTTTAGTGCAAATATTCATATCGGTGCTTAAATGAAAGATCCCAATTCACAACAGGTGAACTCTATAATAAAAAGGTGCTTGCTTTGAAAGGTGCAGGTGTTCCCCTTACCAGACGGGTGAAAGTAAGGTGCAATAAACTCTCCAAAAATACATAAGTGCAGTGATGTGGATAAGACAGCTCTGCCCACCTCGTGAATGGTCAAGAGTATATGGCCTCTTACCAGATAAAATTAGAACATAGGTATTTGAGTAACCTCTGGATATCTCTCTCACCATCAGCTGCATGTATAATGGATGTTCCCCCAAATGTTTGGCTTCCTGTTGTCCCGTGGAAGTAAAACTCCGTCCCTGTATTCACAGGTATTCCCCAAAATAAAGAAGGGGGCACCAATAGTGAGGAGCACTCATCCTCCTCACCATCCGAGTATGAGGACAGGGATCCCTCAGGGAGGGCAGTGTCCGTGGCAACCACTTCAGGCTCAGAATCAGAAGATTAAGAGGGCAACGGCCATTTTGTAATAGGAACTTGTGACATGACAAGATCAACTTTGGACGCCAGAGCTTTAATGGCTGCAGACAGGGATGCTAGGGAAGGAGATCCGGATACACACAAAAGATCAGTGGGGAAATTTTCACTCTGGGACTCCATGTTGGCAATTAGACAAAAAAAGGTACACGCCCCGCCAAATCGCACTACCGTGGAGTCCCCCTTTAGCTAGCAGACAAACTGATAATAGCTAAATGTGTCTGAAAAATGCCCAAAAGGACTAAAAGACCCCCTTACTGTGTCCAGAAACAGGATGAGCAGCTGCTCTCCACGCTGTCTGCAGAAAGTGAAAATCCTGGGAGGAAGTGACCTAATATCACTAGAGGCCGAACTCCCGGAGTCCCAGCAGGGAAACCTAGGTCCTACTCCTAACACTAGACAGCAAGAAACTGGTTAGTAAGCTGGATGTGTGTGGGGTAATGTCTGAGGGGACAGCCCCTAAGGGTGTGTCTAGTGAAAAGTTTTGCTAATAGTTTCACTGCCTAGTCTACTCCTGTAGGTGGTGCATTACTCATTTGTGAGGAAACTATGAAGTGGCTGCGTCTGTCAGAGGACGTAAGAGAAATTCTGTTTTACATTGTGTTATAACAGTAAGCTCTTGTCTCACAATTGTCGAGATCAAACAAACAGTAAGTGGATCAGACATGTGAACTTCGTAGGATTCTGGGTTTTTAACATGATCTTTCTCTTGGTTTTCCAATACAGAGCTTTCCTCTTCTCAAGTCAGGTGATAATATGACCATCACAGTGCCTCCATGGGACTCCCTAAAACCTGAGAGACACAACATGCAGAAGATTCTAGAAGTCACAAATAAGATGATGGAGCTGCTGACAGGAGAGGTGAGCGGTGCTGGGAATTCTGGGACATTATCCAGTAACAGACAAGGGATGTGTCTGGATGGTGACTGTATCATTGTGTGTGTCAGGTTCCTATAAGGTGTCAGGATGTCACTGTCTATTTCTCCATGGAGGAGTGGGAGTATTTAGAAGGACACAAGGATCTCTACAAGGACGTCATGATGGAGAATCAGCTGCCCCTCACATCACCGGGTAAGAGGAGACTTTATTGTAAAGGAGAGAGCAGTATGGAGGGTCCACCTAGATCCCCATCATCTGATAAACACATAGAAACAATGTATTCAGTCAGTGTGTGTGTTTCCTACAGATGGATCCAGTAATGAGAACCCACCAGAGAGATGTTCCCGTCCTCTGTATTCCTGGGATTCCACACAGGAAGGTCACACCATCCCTCACCATCATCAGGTAGATGAGGAACAATCACTGAGAGTATCATTAGGATCTGTACATTATATGCATTGTTACATTTGATGTCATTTTTATTATATATTCAGAGTGGAAACCTGAGAGATTCTAAAGTTGAGGTTAAAACAGAAGAAGAAGAGAAGCAGTCTAAGAGGGAGACTGGAATAACGGAGACATTTATAGAGGAGAACACTCCTACAGAGATCAGCACAGGTGGGTCATTAACACTAAATACATTCCTCCACCCATACTGCTCACTGATTGGTCCAGAGTAGGGCGTGGACTGGGTAATATCAGCCTGTAATACCCTGACCACTTTTCTGAGCTGTGTTCCCCATCCTGTATTCCTGTACTTCTCACAGATAGTGTTCATTCTCTGTTCTGTAGACACAATTTATGTATCTAGACTTGATTTATGGAGATTCTGGGGTTCAGCTAGCAGCAAAAAGTTAATTTTCACTGTAGACATTGCTTATCCTAGATATGAAAAGGGTTTAAATACCAGCGCTATGGAGTTTTCAGTACTTTTTGGACTAAAAAATGGTGGTGTAAGCTGCCCCCAACCTACCACTGAGGTAGTAAAATGGTAAAAGGTGCAAGTGATGTTGGGACCGGCGCTACCACATAAATATTGTGTTTGTGCAATTTCATACACTGTGTAATTCATATAAAACATATAAAAGTGCATATAGTGCTTAAACCAAAGTGCTGCGTGCTGTAAACCTTTTATATATTCGCATGGGCTGTGCTCAGTGTACCATATAAACACATGTATACATATAAAGTGCTGAGTGCTATTGATAACCACGTGTGTGATTGCGTGCTAAACAAAGTTTGGCGCCAGTGGGTGTACCACAAATTGCACTGTTGCTTACCGCACTCTTAGGATGGTGGCTCAGCACTCCCTGGTCACTAGAACAGAAAACAAGCCTCCATTGCGTAGTATATCCTTGTTAGGGTAAAACAACGTAGCATCCACTCACATTTAGGGAGTTCACTATCAGCTTGAGGTGTTCGCCGGGTCGCTTCCGCGTTCCACCAGCTCAAACCACCGTTCCCGGAAGTGACGTACTGACGTACGCAAACCACGCCCTACGCGTTTCGTCATACGACGTCATCTGGAGCGTGCCATCTATCACTACTCCCGGTCTTTTTATAGGCTGGGTCGGCGCCATCTTAGTGTACTGATTTTGAGGCCGGACACGGCGGCCATCTTGGTGCACCCATACCGCAGCCTAAACAGCTTAATTCATCATGTGAACTCCCTATTTGTTACGTGTGCCGCATATATAAACATACATTTTATTTAAAACTTAAAATACGACTCCACATATTAAAACCTTGTAATATAATACATATATATTTTGTGCTATAATTGTGCGAACCAGTGATGTGTCTGATTTGATCGGGGTGAGCCGATAATCAGTGCTGCCGATAAAAATCATAAGTTATGTGAATCAATAGTAAAAAGTGATTCAGTGATGATGTTGACTTTTTCATATTTAATATTTAATAGTGGGCCCAAGTGACTGTGCGATTAATAGACTATAAAAAAATTATAAAAATTATAAAAAGTGCCCATACATGTAGCAATAATATCGGTGAGATAAAAATCGTACAAAAAAATTTTTTTTATTACTAAAATTATATATATATAAAAACTTTATAAGAAGAAATTCTCCATACAAGTCCAATCTTAGATATAAGTCCATGTTGCTTGTGACTTTGTATTTTCTGGGTTAAAACCCATAATTTATGGAAAAAATAATAATAATGCAGTTCCAGGCGAAAAAATATTAAAAGACTGAAAGATGATACCCAATAGGATAAAAACAGGATAACGTAATAGATTGGTGAAACTGAAGGTAATAGGATACTTGCAGTTGGTTATTCCCATGAGGAAGAAACTTTCTTGAAATGAGGAATTTTCAGCGAGAAGTTAAAGGTATAAATATTCTATATGATAAAAAAGGTTCACTTCATAAAAAAGGGGTTTTCTTCATAAAAAAATCTTGGAAGATGATGAAATTAGATGCGTTAAAGCTTGCATAAAATGCATTAAAACCGCATCTAAAATTGCAAAATTAAAAAATCAAAAAATCAATCAAAAAATCCGACAATGAAACAGGAGTATGTTGATGCTAAAAATATTTCTCAAACATTCAAAAATTATATATATTAAGGAGATCTAAAAAGGTCAAAGGAGGCTCCTAAAAATTATTAAAAACTCTCAAAAAAGGCCATTAAAACTGTATCTTAAGGAAGGTGGGTCGGGGAGGTTTCCTTAGAAATCGGTGATGAAACAGTTTAGGTCAATATCGATGTTTAGGCCTTTAGGCTGAAGGGTCTGCATCAGATATATCCACTTCGTTTCGTTTTTAGATACATCTATTCTCTTGTTACTTCCTCTCCAGTTATTCTTTATTTTGTCTATGGCATAAAAAACCATTCCCGTGGGGTTCTTTGAATGGTGAGTTTTGAAATGTCGTGACAAGCTGTGTTTATCAAACCCCTTACGGATATTTTTAACATGTTCCCTTATGCGGACGAAAAGGGGTCTGGTGGTGCGGCCTACATATTGTAACCTACATGGACATTCCACCACGTAGGTTACATGCGTGCTTGTGCACGTTATGGTATCTTTAATCTCATAGACTTTTCCTGTACTTTGTGCCGTAAAAGATGTTGTTTTTCTTTTCTTTTCCCTTGATGTTCTACACGGTAAGCATTTTCCGCATCTAAAGAAACCTTTCAGACTGGTTGGAAGATGTATTTTCTTTGGAGGGTCAATGACATTGTGCACTAACCGATTTCTCAGGTTCGGTGCTTTTCTATAGATGAAGGTGGGTTTTGTGGGGAGGATGTCCCTTAAAGTAGTGTCTGCTTTCAATATAGGCCAATGTTTCCTTATAATTTTCTCTAGGGCCTTATGTTGGGTGTTGTATCCTGTTAAGAAAGCAAACTCGGTGTTCTTATTTTCATTTGCTCTATTTGGCGTATCCTTTATCAGATCTTCCCTATCCATCTTTTCCACTATCTTCTTGATATTGATGAGTTCACTGCGTTTGTATCCTTTCTCAACAAACCTATCAATTAATATCTCAGCTTGCGTCTCAAAATCCGTTGGGTCACTGCAATTTCTCCTAATCCTCATCAGTTGCCCTTTGGGGATGTTGCCTAACCACTTGGGATGGTGGCAGCTATTTTTAGGAATGTACCCGTTCCTGTCGGTTTTCTTAAAATATGTTTTGCTGGTGAGTCTGCCATCTTTTTTGGTTAGTTCTAAGTCCAGAAACGCAATATGTTCATGATGAAAATTTCCTGAAAAAGTGATCCCATATATATTAGTGTTGATTTCGTCGAAGAATTCTTGTAAGGAATCCTCGTTTCCCTTCCAAACGATAATGATATCGTCAATGTATCGACGGTAGTATTTCAACTCATTCCTGGGTATACTGAACACCTGCTCCTCCTCCCACTTTTGCATGAAAACGTTTGCCACACTGGGGGCATACTTAGCCCCCATGGCTACGCCTTTCTTCTGTACAAAATAACTTCCCTTATACCAAAAATAATTGGATTCCATTGCTGTTTTTAATCCTTCTAATATGAATCCAATCTGTGCTTCCTTCATATTCGTGTGGGTATGAAGGGCCCAATCCACTGCTTGTAGGCCATCTTGTTGCTTGATGTTTGTGTAGAGGGAGTTGACATCTATTGTCACCAAGATGTCACTCTCCTCTATTTCCAAATCTTTGATCTCGGCGAGCAATTGCTTGCTGTCCCTTAGGTAGGATTTACCCACTGGCACTAGAGGCTGCAGGAATTGGTCAAGGTATTCCCCTAACCTTGAATGTACAGAATTAATTCCGCTTACAATGGGGCGGCCTGGTGGCTTCTTGTCATTTTTGTGTATCTTTGGAATGTAGTATATGACTGGGGTCTTTGGTTTCTCTAGGCAAATGTACTTGGCTTCCTTCTTGTTTAAAATCCCCATCTCGTTCCCCTTCTTCACGTATTCATGTAGAGTTTTCTCAAATGCTTGTTTTGGATTTCCCTTCAGCTTAATGTAGGTGTCTTTTGTATTAAGAAGATTCTCCATTTCCTCCTCATAGTCCTTTTTGTTTAGAATCACCAGTCCTCCTCCTTTGTCCGCTGGCCTTATTACCACTCCTTTTCTTTTTTCCAGTTTTTTGATGGTTTCCCATGTGTTTTTTTCTTTTCTGTTCTGAATTTTTAATGCTCTAATATCTGCTTCCACCATCCGTTTAAAGACCTCCAAATTCTCATTGTGAGGATTTTTGGGGTTAAACGTGGAGCGATTTTTCAAAATCGTGTGTTTATATTCACTGTGCGTGGATCTTTGTGTTTGCTTTTGTTTTAATGTGAAATGTTTTTTGATGTTTAGCTTTCTAACATATTTATTGAGGTCTATATAGGCCTCAAATTTGTCTAGATTCTTCCCTGGGGCATATTTGAGCCCCAGATCTAGTATTTTCAACTCCTCCTCATCAAATTGTATGTCACTTAGATTAAAAATACCTTTGCCTATTGATTTCTTCTCCTTTTTCTGTCGTTTCTTCCCTCCTCGGGTTCCTCGTGGTTTTCGTTTCTGTCTCTTTCTTGATGCCGTATTGTATCCTCTCTGTTCCCACGGTGATCCCCTTGTGGTCGTTGTTCTGTCCAGTGATCCCCTCGTGGTGGTGCCCGATGCCAATTCTGCTGCCAGTGTCCCCATGGTCTGCGTGGGCCTCCTCTTCCTCGTGGGGGTCTTCCTCTGTTGCCTTGTTGAAAAAAACCCCTCCTAGGTGGGGGTGGTGGCGGTCCTCGATTGTCGTATGAAGGTTCTGTGTAATATTCTAATGGGGCATATCTGTTGTATGTCTCATACCCATAATTGTTAATGGGTGTTCTATTGCCATATCCATTATAGTTGTTGATCGGTGTCCTGTTTTGTGCATTCTGATAGCCATTCCTGGGTGTTCTAAACCCTTGGTTGTGTGTATTAGGCCTGGGGGCACCCCTTGGTGGTCTGACCTCTACCTGTCCATGGGTGTTTGCCCTTGGTGTATCATTTTGGGTCCCAACCTCCATCCAGGTGTCATCCTCATCTCGATCTTCTGAAGTCTCTCTTGAAGGGGTACTCACTGGATCCACTTGTACTGTTTGTACCCCATAAACTTCATCTGCCTGCCATCTGTAAACTTCATTATTTTTATAGTCTAAAACATCTCTTTTGTATTTTTTCTGTTTTTTCCCTTGGATCATTTTGTCATATTTCTCTATTCCTTCCTGTAGTGTTTTCTCTTTATCCTTATATTCTCTTGTGTCTGCGAATGGTGCTAGTTGTTCCTTAAGTGCCACAATGACTCCTTCCACTTTTTTAAGCTTTAATTGCCTTCTTTTTATGATCATCAGAAGTAAATCCTTCTCACATTTATTAAAAAACGTGAACCAATCATCCATATAAAGTGGATCATTTATGTTGTCATTGGGCGCAAGGTCCCATCTTAGTCTCCTAGGGGTTATTTTTTCTTTTGTATATTTTTCTAAGGTGGCTATATCCCACCAAACTCTCAGCTGTTTCTCCATATTGTGTCTCAGCTGTTTAAATGAGCTATCCATATCCTGTCTACTTATGACCACTTCTTGGTCAAAAATAGCTTCTAAATTAACAGTCCTCGAGTTCATGTACTTGAAAATCTCCATTGCTGCCGGGGTATGTGATGGGGTTACCATGACAGATATGAAAAGGGTTTAAATACCAGCGCTATGGAGTTTTCAGTACTTTTTGGACTAAAAAATGGTGGTGTAAGCTGCCCCCAACCTACCACTGAGGTAGTAAAATGGTAAAAGGTGCAAGTGATGTTGGGACCGGCGCTACCACATAAATATTGTGTTTGTGCAATTTCATACACTGTGTAATTCATATAAAACATATAAAAGTGCATATAGTGCTTAAACCAAAGTGCTGCGTGCTGTAAACCTTTTATATATTCGCATGGGCTGTGCTCAGTGTACCATATAAACACATGTATACATATAAAGTGCTGAGTGCTATTGATAACCACGTGTGTGATTGCGTGCTAAACAAAGTTTGGCGCCAGTGGGTGTACCACAAATTGCACCGTTGCTTACCGCACTCTTAGGATGGTGGCTCAGCACTCCCTGGTCACTAGAACAGAAAACAAGCCTCCATTGCGTAGTATATCCTTGTTAGGGTAAAACAACGTAGCATCCACTCACATTTAGGGAGTTCACTATCAGCTTGAGGTGTTCGCCGGGTCGCTTCCGCGTTCCACCAGCTCAAACCACCGTTCCCGGAAGTGACGTACTGACGTACGCAAACCACGCCCTACGCGTTTCGTCATACGACGTCATCTGGAGCGTGCCATCTATCACTACTCCCGGTCTTTTTATAGGCTGGGTCGGCGCCATCTTAGTGTACTGATTTTGAGGCCGGACACGGCGGCCATCTTGGTGCACCCATACCGCAGCCTAAACAGCTTAATTCATCATGTGAACTCCCTATTTGTTACGTGTGCCGCATATATAAACATACATTTTATTTAAAACTTAAAATACGACTCCACATATTAAAACCTTGTAATATAATACATATATATTTTGTGCTATAATTGTGCGAACCAGTGATGTGTCTGATTTGATCGGGGTGAGCCGATAATCAGTGCTGCCGATAAAAATCATAAGTTATGTGAATCAATAGTAAAAAGTGATTCAGTGATGATGTTGACTTTTTCATATTTAATATTTAATAGTGGGCCCAAGTGACTGTGCGATTAATAGACTATAAAAAAATTATAAAAATTATAAAAAGTGCCCATACATGTAGCAATAATATCGGTGAGATAAAAATCGTACAAAAAAATTTTTTTTATTACTAAAATTATATATATATAAAAACTTTATAAGAAGAAATTCTCCATACAAGTCCAATCTTAGATATAAGTCCATGTTGCTTGTGACTTTGTATTTTCTGGGTTAAAACCCATAATTTATGGAAAAAATAATAATAATGCAGTTCCAGGCGAAAAAATATTAAAAGACTGAAAGATGATACCCAATAGGATAAAAACAGGATAACGTAATAGATTGGTGAAACTGAAGGTAATAGGATACTTGCAGTTGGTTATTCCCATGAGGAAGAAACTTTCTTGAAATGAGGAATTTTCAGCGAGAAGTTAAAGGTATAAATATTCTATATGATAAAAAAGGTTCACTTCATAAAAAAGGGGTTTTCTTCATAAAAAAATCTTGGAAGATGATGAAATTAGATGCGTTAAAGCTTGCATAAAATGCATTAAAACCGCATCTAAAATTGCAAAATTAAAAAATCAAAAAATCAATCAAAAAATCCGACAATGAAACAGGAGTATGTTGATGCTAAAAATATTTCTCAAACATTCAAAAATTATATATATTAAGGAGATCTAAAAAGGTCAAAGGAGGCTCCTAAAAATTATTAAAAACTCTCAAAAAAGGCCATTAAAACTGTATCTTAAGGAAGGTGGGTCGGGGAGGTTTCCTTAGAAATCGGTGATGAAACAGTTTAGGTCAATATCGATGTTTAGGCCTTTAGGCTGAAGGGTCTGCATCAGATATATCCACTTTGTTTCGTTTTTAGATACATCTATTCTCTTGTTACTTCCTCTCCAGTTATTCTTTATTTTGTCTATGGCATAAAAAACCATTCCCGTGGGGTTCTTTGAATGGTGAGTTTTGAAATGTCGTGACAAGCTGTGTTTATCAAACCCCTTACGGATATTTTTAACATGTTCCCTTATGCGGACGAAAAGGGGTCTGGTGGTGCGGCCTACATATTGTAACCTACATGGACATTCCACCACGTAGGTTACATGCGTGCTTGTGCACGTTATGGTATCTTTAATCTCATAGACTTTTCCTGTACTTTGTGCCGTAAAAGATGTTGTTTTTCTTTTCTTTTCCCTTGATGTTCTACACGGTAAGCATTTTCCGCATCTAAAGAAACCTTTCAGACTGGTTGGAAGATGTATTTTCTTTGGAGGGTCAATGACATTGTGCACTAACCGATTTCTCAGGTTCGGTGCTTTTCTATAGATGAAGGTGGGTTTTGTGGGGAGGATGTCCCTTAAAGTAGTGTCTGCTTTCAATATAGGCCAATGTTTCCTTATAATTTTCTCTAGGGCCTTATGTTGGGTGTTGTATCCTGTTAAGAAAGCAAACTCGGTGTTCTTATTTTCATTTGCTCTATTTGGCGTATCCTTTATCAGATCTTCCCTATCCATCTTTTCCACTATCTTCTTGATATTGATGAGTTCACTGCGTTTGTATCCTTTCTCAACAAACCTATCAATTAATATCTCAGCTTGCGTCTCAAAATCCGTTGGGTCACTGCAATTTCTCCTAATCCTCATCAGTTGCCCTTTGGGGATGTTGCCTAACCACTTGGTATGCCCCCAGTGTGGCAAACGTTTTCATGCAAAAGTGGGAGGAGGAGCAGGTGTTCAGTATACCCAGGAATGAGTTGAAATACTACCGTCGATACATTGACGATATCATTATCGTTTGGAAGGGAAACGAGGATTCCTTACAAGAATTCTTCGACGAAATCAACACTAATATATATGGGATCACTTTTTCAGGAAATTTTCATCATGAACATATTGCGTTTCTGGACTTAGAACTAACCAAAAAAGATGGCAGACTCACCAGCAAAACATATTTTAAGAAAACCGACAGGAACGGGTACATTCCTAAAAATAGCTGCCACCATCCCAAGTGGTTAGGCAACATCCCCAAAGGGCAACTGATGAGGATTAGGAGAAATTGCAGTGACCCAACGGATTTTGAGACGCAAGCTGAGATATTAATTGATAGGTTTGTTGAGAAAGGATACAAACGCAGTGAACTCATCAATATCAAGAAGATAGTGGAAAAGATGGATAGGGAAGATCTGATAAAGGATACGCCAAATAGAGCAAATGAAAATAAGAACACCGAGTTTGCTTTCTTAACAGGATACAACACCCAACATAAGGCCCTAGAGAAAATTATAAGGAAACATTGGCCTATATTGAAAGCAGACACTACTTTAAGGGACATCCTCCCCACAAAACCCACCTTCATCTATAGAAAAGCACCGAACCTGAGAAATCGGTTAGTGCACAATGTCATTGACCCTCCAAAGAAAATACATCTTCCAACCAGTCTGAAAGGTTTCTTTAGATGCGGAAAATGCTTACCGTGTAGAACATCAAGGGAAAAGAAAAGAAAAACAACATCTTTTACGGCACAAAGTAGAGGAAAAGTCTATGAGATTAAAGATACCATAACGTGCACAAGCACGCATGTAACCTACGTGGTGGAATGTCCATGTAGGTTACAATATGTAGGCCGCACCACCAGACCCCTTTTCGTCCGCATAAGGGAACATGTTAAAAATATCCGTAAGGGGTTTGATAAACACAGCTTGTCACGACATTTCAAAACTCACCATTCAAAGAACCCCACGGGAATGGTTTTTTATGCCATAGACAAAATAAAGAATAACTGGAGAGGAAGTAACAAGAGAATAGATGTATCTAAAAACGAAACGAAGTGGATATATCTGATGCAGACCCTTCAGCCTAAAGGCCTAAACATCGATATTGACCTAAACTGTTTCATCACCGATTTCTAAGGAAACCTCCCCGACCCACCTTCCTTAAGATACAGTTTTAATGGCCTTTTTTGAGAGTTTTTAATAATTTTTAGGAGCCTCCTTTGACCTTTTTAGATCTCCTTAATATATATAATTTTTGAATGTTTGAGAAATATTTTTAGCATCAACATACTCCTGTTTCATTGTCGGATTTTTTGATTGATTTTTTGATTTTTTAATTTTGCAATTTTAGATGCGGTTTTAATGCATTTTATGCAAGCTTTAACGCATCTAATTTCATCATCTTCCAAGATTTTTTTATGAAGAAAACCCCTTTTTTATGAAGTGAACCTTTTTTATCATATAGAATATTTATACCTTTAACTTCTCGCTGAAAATTCCTCATTTCAAGAAAGTTTCTTCCTCATGGGAATAACCAACTGCAAGTATCCTATTACCTTCAGTTTCACCAATCTATTACGTTATCCTGTTTTTATCCTATTGGGTATCATCTTTCAGTCTTTTAATATTTTTTCGCCTGGAACTGCATTATTATTATTTTTTCCATAAATTATGGGTTTTAACCCAGAAAATACAAAGTCACAAGCAACATGGACTTATATCTAAGATTGGACTTGTATGGAGAATTTCTTCTTATAAAGTTTTTATATATATATAATTTTAGTAATAAAAAAAATTTTTTTTGTACGATTTTTATCTCACCGATATTATTGCTACATGTATGGGCACTTTTTATAATTTTTATAATTTTTTTATAGTCTATTAATCGCACAGTCACTTGGGCCCACTATTAAATATTAAATATGAAAAAGTCAACATCATCACTGAATCACTTTTTACTATTGATTCACATAACTTATGATTTTTATCGGCAGCACTGATTATCGGCTCACCCCGATCAAATCAGACACATCACTGGTTCGCACAATTATAGCACAAAATATATATGTATTATATTACAAGGTTTTAATATGTGGAGTCGTATTTTAAGTTTTAAATAAAATGTATGTTTATATATGCGGCACACGTAACAAATAGGGAGTTCACATGATGAATTAAGCTGTTTAGGCTGCGGTATGGGTGCACCAAGATGGCCGCCGTGTCCGGCCTCAAAATCAGTACACTAAGATGGCGCCGACCCAGCCTATAAAAAGACCGGGAGTAGTGATAGATGGCACGCTCCAGATGACGTCGTATGACGAAACGCGTAGGGCGTGGTTTGCGTACGTCAGTACGTCACTTCCGGGAACGGTGGTTTGAGCTGGTGGAACGCGGAAGCGACCCGGCGAACACCTCAAGCTGATAGTGAACTCCCTAAATGTGAGTGGATGCTACGTTGTTTTACCCTAACAAGGATATACTACGCAATGGAGGCTTGTTTTCTGTTCTAGTGACCAGGGAGTGCTGAGCCACCATCCTAAGAGTGCGGTAAGCAACGGTGCAATTTGTGGTACACCCACTGGCGCCAAACTTTGTTTAGCACGCAATCACACACGTGGTTATCAATAGCACTCAGCACTTTATATGTATACATGTGTTTATATGGTACACTGAGCACAGCCCATGCGAATATATAAAAGGTTTACAGCACGCAGCACTTTGGTTTAAGCACTATATGCACTTTTATATGTTTTATATGAATTACACAGTGTATGAAATTGCACAAACACAATATTTATGTGGTAGCGCCGGTCCCAACATCACTTGCACCTTTTACCATTTTACTACCTCAGTGGTAGGTTGGGGGCAGCTTACACCACCATTTTTTAGTCCAAAAAGTACTGAAAACTCCATAGCGCTGGTATTTAAACCCTTTTCATATCTGTCATGGTAACCCCATCACATACCCCGGCAGCAATGGAGATTTTCAAGTACATGAACTCGAGGACTGTTAATTTAGAAGCTATTTTTGACCAAGAAGTGGTCATAAGTAGACAGGATATGGTTAGCTCATTTAAACAGCTGAGACACAATATGGAGAAACAGCTGAGAGTTTGGTGGGATATAGCCACCTTAGAAAAATATACAAAAGAAAAAATAACCCCTAGGAGACTAAGATGGGACCTTGCGCCCAATGACAACATAAATGATCCACTTTATATGGATGATTGGTTCACGTTTTTTAATAAATGTGAGAAGGATTTACTTCTGATGATCATAAAAAGAAGGCAATTAAAGCTTAAAAAAGTGGAAGGAGTCATTGTGGCACTTAAGGAACAACTAGCACCATTCGCAGACACAAGAGAATATAAGGATAAAGAGAAAACACTACAGGAAGGAATAGAGAAATATGACAAAATGATCCAAGGGAAAAAACAGAAAAAATACAAAAGAGATGTTTTAGACTATAAAAATAATGAAGTTTACAGATGGCAGGCAGATGAAGTTTATGGGGTACAAACAGTACAAGTGGATCCAGTGAGTACCCCTTCAAGAGAGACTTCAGAAGATCGAGATGAGGATGACACCTGGATGGAGGTTGGGACCCAAAATGATACACCAAGGGCAAACACCCATGGACAGGTAGAGGTCAGACCACCAAGGGGTGCCCCCAGGCCTAATACACACAACCAAGGGTTTAGAACACCCAGGAATGGCTATCAGAATGCACAAAACAGGACACCGATCAACAACTATAATGGATATGGCAATAGAACACCCATTAACAATTATGGGTATGAGACATACAACAGATATGCCCCATTAGAATATTACACAGAACCTTCATACGACAATCGAGGACCGCCACCACCCCCACCTAGGAGGGGTTTTTTTCAACAAGGCAACAGAGGAAGACCCCCACGAGGAAGAGGAGGCCCACGCAGACCATGGGGACACTGGCAGCAGAATTGGCATCGGGCACCACCACGAGGGGATCACTGGACAGAACAACGACCACAAGGGGATCACCGTGGGAACAGAGAGGATACAATACGGCATCAAGAAAGAGACAGAAACGAAAACCACGAGGAACCCGAGGAGGGAAGAAACGACAGAAAAAGGAGAAGAAATCAATAGGCAAAGGTATTTTTAATCTAAGTGACATACAATTTGATGAGGAGGAGTTGAAAATACTAGATCTGGGGCTCAAATATGCCCCAGGGAAGAATCTAGACAAATTTGAGGCCTATATAGACCTCAATAAATATGTTAGAAAGCTAAACATCAAAAAACATTTCACATTAAAACAAAAGCAAACACAAAGATCCACGCACAGTGAATATAAACACACGATTTTGAAAAATCGCTCCACGTTTAACCCCAAAAATCCTCACAATGAGAATTTGGAGGTCTTTAAACGGATGGTGGAAGCAGATATTAGAGCATTAAAAATTCAGAACAGAAAAGAAAAAAACACATGGGAAACCATCAAAAAACTGGAAAAAAGAAAAGGAGTGGTAATAAGGCCAGCGGACAAAGGAGGAGGACTGGTGATTCTAAACAAAAAGGACTATGAGGAGGAAATGGAGAATCTTCTTAATACAAAAGACACCTACATTAAGCTGAAGGGAAATCCAAAACAAGCATTTGAGAAAACTCTACATGAATACGTGAAGAAGGGGAACGAGATGGGGATTTTAAACAAGAAGGAAGCCAAGTACATTTGCCTAGAGAAACCAAAGACCCCAGTCATATACTACATTCCAAAGATACACAAAAATGACAAGAAGCCACCAGGCCGCCCCATTGTAAGCGGAATTAATTCTGTACATTCAAGGTTAGGGGAATACCTTGACCAATTCCTGCAGCCTCTAGTGCCAGTGGGTAAATCCTACCTAAGGGACAGCAAGCAATTGCTCGCCGAGATCAAAGATTTGGAAATAGAGGAGAGTGACATCTTGGTGACAATAGATGTCAACTCCCTCTACACAAACATCAAGCAACAAGATGGCCTACAAGCAGTGGATTGGGCCCTTCATACCCACACGAATATGAAGGAAGCACAGATTGGATTCATATTAGAAGGATTAAAAACAGCAATGGAATCCAATTATTTTTGGTATAAGGGAAGTTATTTTGTACAGAAGAAAGGCGTAGCCATGGGGGCTAAGTATGCCCCCAGTGTGGCAAACGTTTTCATGCAAAAGTGGGAGGAGGAGCAGGTGTTCAGTATACCCAGGAATGAGTTGAAATACTACCGTCGATACATTGACGATATCATTATCGTTTGGAAGGGAAACGAGGATTCCTTACAAGAATTCTTCGACGAAATCAACACTAATATATATGGGATCACTTTTTCAGGAAATTTTCATCATGAACATATTGCGTTTCTGGACTTAGAACTAACCAAAAAAGATGGCAGACTCACCAGCAAAACATATTTTAAGAAAACCGACAGGAACGGGTACATTCCTAAAAATAGCTGCCACCATCCCAAGTGGTTAGGCAACATCCCCAAAGGGCAACTGATGAGGATTAGGAGAAATTGCAGTGACCCAACGGATTTTGAGACGCAAGCTGAGATATTAATTGATAGGTTTGTTGAGAAAGGATACAAACGCAGTGAACTCATCAATATCAAGAAGATAGTGGAAAAGATGGATAGGGAAGATCTGATAAAGGATACGCCAAATAGAGCAAATGAAAATAAGAACACCGAGTTTGCTTTCTTAACAGGATACAACACCCAACATAAGGCCCTAGAGAAAATTATAAGGAAACATTGGCCTATATTGAAAGCAGACACTACTTTAAGGGACATCCTCCCCACAAAACCCACCTTCATCTATAGAAAAGCACCGAACCTGAGAAATCGGTTAGTGCACAATGTCATTGACCCTCCAAAGAAAATACATCTTCCAACCAGTCTGAAAGGTTTCTTTAGATGCGGAAAATGCTTACCGTGTAGAACATCAAGGGAAAAGAAAAGAAAAACAACATCTTTTACGGCACAAAGTACAGGAAAAGTCTATGAGATTAAAGATACCATAACGTGCACAAGCACGCATGTAACCTACGTGGTGGAATGTCCATGTAGGTTACAATATGTAGGCCGCACCACCAGACCCCTTTTCGTCCGCATAAGGGAACATGTTAAAAATATCCGTAAGGGGTTTGATAAACACAGCTTGTCACGACATTTCAAAACTCACCATTCAAAGAACCCCACGGGAATGGTTTTTTATGCCATAGACAAAATAAAGAATAACTGGAGAGGAAGTAACAAGAGAATAGATGTATCTAAAAACGAAACGAAGTGGATATATCTGATGCAGACCCTTCAGCCTAAAGGCCTAAACATCGATATTGACCTAAACTGTTTCATCACCGATTTCTAAGGAAACCTCCCCGACCCACCTTCCTTAAGATACAGTTTTAATGGCCTTTTTTGAGAGTTTTTAATAATTTTTAGGAGCCTCCTTTGACCTTTTTAGATCTCCTTAATATATATAATTTTTGAATGTTTGAGAAATATTTTTAGCATCAACATACTCCTGTTTCATTGTCGGATTTTTTGATTGATTTTTTGATTTTTTAATTTTGCAATTTTAGATGCGGTTTTAATGCATTTTATGCAAGCTTTAACGCATCTAATTTCATCATCTTCCAAGATTTTTTTATGAAGAAAACCCCTTTTTTATGAAGTGAACCTTTTTTATCATATAGAATATTTATACCTTTAACTTCTCGCTGAAAATTCCTCATTTCAAGAAAGTTTCTTCCTCATGGGAATAACCAACTGCAAGTATCCTATTACCTTCAGTTTCACCAATCTATTACGTTATCCTGTTTTTATCCTATTGGGTATCATCTTTCAGTCTTTTAATATTTTTTCGCCTGGAACTGCATTATTATTATTTTTTCCATAAATTATGGGTTTTAACCCAGAAAATACAAAGTCACAAGCAACATGGACTTATATCTAAGATTGGACTTGTATGGAGAATTTCTTCTTATAAAGTTTTTATATATATATAATTTTAGTAATAAAAAAAATTTTTTTGTACGATTTTTATCTCACCGATATTATTGCTACATGTATGGGCACTTTTTATAATTTTTATAATTTTTTTATAGTCTATTAATCGCACAGTCACTTGGGCCCACTATTAAATATTAAATATGAAAAAGTCAACATCATCACTGAATCACTTTTTACTATTGATTCACATAACTTATGATTTTTATCGGCAGCACTGATTATCGGCTCACCCCGATCAAATCAGACACATCACTGGTTCGCACAATTATAGCACAAAATATATATGTATTATATTACAAGGTTTTAATATGTGGAGTCGTATTTTAAGTTTTAAATAAAATGTATGTTTATATATGCGGCACACGTAACAAATAGGGAGTTCACATGATGAATTAAGCTGTTTAGGCTGCGGTATGGGTGCACCAAGATGGCCGCCGTGTCCGGCCTCAAAATCAGTACACTAAGATGGCGCCGACCCAGCCTATAAAAAGACCGGGAGTAGTGATAGATGGCACGCTCCAGATGACGTCGTATGACGAAACGCGTAGGGCGTGGTTTGCGTACGTCAGTACGTCACTTCCGGGAACGGTGGTTTGAGCTGGTGGAACGCGGAAGCGACCCGGCGAACACCTCAAGCTGATAGTGAACTCCCTAAATGTGAGTGGATGCTACGTTGTTTTACCCTAACAAGGATATACTACGCAATGGAGGCTTGTTTTCTGTTCTAGTGACCAGGGAGTGCTGAGCCACCATCCTAAGAGTGCGGTAAGCAACGGTGCAATTTGTGGTACACCCACTGGCGCCAAACTTTGTTTAGCACGCAATCACACACGTGGTTATCAATAGCACTCAGCACTTTATATGTATACATGTGTTTATATGGTACACTGAGCACAGCCCATGCGAATATATAAAAGGTTTACAGCACGCAGCACTTTGGTTTAAGCACTATATGCACTTTTATATGTTTTATATGAATTACACAGTGTATGAAATTGCACAAACACAATATTTATGTGGTAGCGCCGGTCCCAACATCACTTGCACCTTTTACCATTGCTTATCCTAGGCACCTGGTTCGTGAGAGAGAAATTTTCCCAGGGTTACTTGCTCTGTTTGCTGGCTGTGCAGGGTGGAGGGATATGTTTGTATATTCTTAGACCCAAGTCACTGAGTGCAGTCTCAGGAGTGACGTTTAGTGCACCATGGAGATTGTGAACCTAAGGGCTGACTGCTGAGGGTCAATGGTTTAGAGAAGCAGCTACACAGGTTCGCAGCCACGGTCCTGGACAAGGAGCTAAAGCTTAAGATTCCCCATTGTCTAAGAGCCAACAGGTTTTCACCAGAGCATCTGGTGGTGAGGATGGACTTGGCTGCAGCTGACTCCAGGTTGCAGCCCTCCACCTCCAGATGTATTAGACCTGAGCGTTTCCTGGACAAAGTGAGCAGGTGTCACAAAAATGACCTTTGCCCCCACAATAGAGACACAGGCCCAGAGTTCTGCGCCTAGCACGTTCCTCGGAAGATAGTCTGGTCTGGCCCACCTGCATAGGTTTCTCAGCTGGCAGGGGATTTTCCACAGGTCAAAGAGAGGGGAGCTCAGGCTGACTAAGGGGCAAGGAGTGCTGGTGTCTTTTTTCTAGGGCCCTCCCCTGAAAGCGAATATCGATCTGGTTACATAAAGAGATGACATTGTCCTGATCAGCGGGGATGGTTCTTCTTGCTAATTCATCCTTCATTCTGTCAGAGAGGCCATATAAAAAAGTTGCAACTAAGGCCTCATGCTTCCAGCCCAGCTCAGCAGTTAGTATACGAAAAACGAAGAGAATACTGTCCCACTGAACCAGACTCTTGGCAGAGGTGTAAAAGGGTGCTGGCCGCCGAAGAGACGTGACCCTGTTCCTCGAAGATGTTTTGAAAGAGTTTCAAGAAGTTAGACAAACTAGAAACCACTGGATCATTCTTCTCCCATAGAGGGGCAGCCCAGGCTAAACCGATCAGACAAGAAGTTTTGGGGCTGGAGTTCAAAATTAATGGTGCACTGGCTAAGAAAGCCCCTGCAGGCCTTGGAGTCCCCAGAGTAATGGGACAGAGGTGGTAAATGCAAATAATTTGAGGCTGCGACTGTGACCGGAATAGGAACAGCAGCAGATTGCGATTGAGGTTGTTGAATCGGGGGTACTAAGGAGGCTTGAAGCTGTTCAAAGCAGGAGGCAAAATCCTGAAGGAATAGCATCTCCTGGGTCTGATTAGATTTCTAGGTCTTGAGTCTGCGGACTATACCCTGGAGCTGTTCATCGGGGGGTAGAGGCACATCAACCAGGTCCATAGTCTGAGCAAATTGCCAGTGACACCTGCGGGAGCAAGTGATGGGGAGCGCACCATGAAGGTTGTGAACCCAACGGCTAACTGCTGAGGGTCAATGGTTCAGAGAAGCAGCTACACAGGGTCGCAGCCACATTCCTGGACAGGGAGCTAGAGCATAAGATTCCCCAGGGCGCGGAGTCTAAGAGCCAGCAGGTTTTCACCAGAGCCTCTGTTGGTGAGGATAGACTTAGCTGCAGATGACTCCAGGTCGCGGCCCCCAAGGTCTCCCAGCTCACGCTCACAGCAGGCTCTGGTGGATGGAGAGAAAGCAGCAGTACAAGGCCACAAGGGATAGGTAAGAGAACAAGCCAAAGGTCGGGGCAACAAGCCGACAGGAATGGTCAGGTGAGCAAGCCAAAGTCGGTACACAGAGATCAGATGTAGAGCACACGGCAAGAAACACACAGGGGAGCCTTCACACAATTGTTGCTCGGACAAAGATGGCTTGCAGTGCGTGGGTTAATATAGTGTTTCCTGTTAGAGGCTGGGGTGGAGCAATGCTGAGAGAAGATTACTTAAACTCACAGGTGTGAGGGCACGGTCCCTAAAGCTGATAAACAGACCAGAGAGGTAAGCAGACAGTTAGGGCATGAAACATTACTGCAGATTCATGACATATAGTAATAATCTTTTTATTTTCTATTTTAGTACATGAACAGGAGATGAGGAAAACCTCAGAAGATTGTTTCATTTTGTCTCCAGACTGTAAAGTAGAAGATGAGGACAGTCTTTCCGCACATCAGAGATCTCACACAGTGCAACAGCTGTATTCTTGTTCTGAGTGCGGGAGATGTTTCTCAAAGAAGTCCAATCTTTACACACATCAGAGATCTCACACGGGGGAGAAACCATATAAATGTCCTGATTGTTGGAAATGTTTTTCAGAGAAGTCCAGTCTTGACAGACATCAGAGATCTCACACGGGGGTAAAACCATATTCATGTTCTGAGTGCAAGAAATGTTTTTCGCAGAAGGCCAATCTTAACAGCCATCTGAGATCTCACACAGGTGAAAAGCCATACTCCTGTTCTGAGTGTGGAAAATGTTTCTCAAAGAAGTCCAATCTTTACACGCATCAGAAATCTCACACAGGGGAGAAACCATATACCTGTCCTGATTGCGGGAAATGTTTTTCAGCTAAGTCCAGTCTTTCCGTACATCAGAGATCTCACACAGTACAAGAGCTGTATTCTTGCCCTGATTGTGGAAAATGTTTCTCAAAGAAGTTTAATCTTTACACGCATCAGAGATCTCACACAGGGGAGAAACCATATGCCTGTCCTGATTGTGGAAAATGTTTTTCAGAGAAGTCCAGTCTTGACAGACATCAGAGATCTCACACCGGGGAAAAACCATATTCATGTTCTGAATGCAAGAAATGTTTTTCGCAGAAGGCCAATCTTAACAGACATCAGAGATCTCACACAGGTGAAAAGCCGTACACCTGTCCTAAATGTGGGAAATGTTTCTCAAAGAAGTCCAATCTTTACACGCATCAGAGATCTCACACAGGTGAGAAGTCCTATACCTGTCCTGATTGTGGAAAATGTTTTTCAGAGAAGTCCAGTCTTGACAGACATCAGAGATCTCACACTGGGAAAAAGCCATATTCCTGTCATGAGTGCGGGATATGTTTTTTAGAGAAGTTCAATCTTTATAATCATCAGAGACTGCACACGGGAGAGAAGCCGTATTGCTGTTCTGAGTGTGGGAAATGTTTTGTACAAAAGACAGATCTTGTCAAACATCAGAGATCTCATACTGGGGAAAAACCATATTCATGTCCTGAGTGTGGGAAATGTTTTTCAGATAAGTCCAATCTTTATAATCATCAGAGATCGCACACAGGAGAGAAGCCATATTCCTGTGCTGAGTGTGGGAAATGTTTTGTACAAAAATCAGTACTTGTCACACATCAGAGGTCTCACACCGGGGAAAAACCATATTTCTGTCCTGAGTGTGGGAAATGTTTTTCACAGAAGTCCCATCTTTCCACACATCAGAGATTGCACACAGAGGAGAAGTCACTTACCTGTCCTGAGTGAAGGAATTGTTACTCACTGAAGTCCTGTCTTCCTGTACATCAGGGACCCCACACAACCCTAGATGTGTATTGGTGACTTTAGTGCAATAAAAGGTCTTCTATATGAATTTTACTGGACATCGCAGTTCCCATATGAAGAAGAAGCCACCCTGATATACACCTCCGAAATACTTGTAATACACTGCATTGTTACTGGTTGCAGGATGTTAAATGGCAACAAGATGGCATTGTTCTGAAGTTTAGCTATTACAGGATCTAATCTAGCAATGCTAAGAATGTTGGTACTTGAATGCTGCAAGCAGGATTTCTTCACAAGCTGAAACTGAGTGGGCAAAGGGGCAGGAGTCTTTAAAAAGGAAAAGCCCGAGAACATTCGCAGGAGAAAGGAGGAGACTGTGAGAGAGCCAGAACCGTGAGAGTAGGTTGTGCAGATCCAGGAGGACACAGGCCAGATCGGATCAAGTCAGAGAGCTGATGGGGAGATTCCAGATCGCTGAACCCACTGAGGGGCAGGATAGAGGGTCCTGCAATCAGAGAGATTGGATCAGTACTATCGGCATGACCTCATCCATGGGGGCCCCCCAACACTCAAGGTCATCGCTTTGCCCTGCTACATCAAAGGACTGGGTGAGAGGGTTCCTAACCCATACCACATCATCACATGTTGTAGGCTTATTAGTTGCCAGTTTTTTAAGCTCAGGATTTCCTACAATTCAGACTGCCACATCGAGACACAGACTCTATAGCCCATTCAGTGCTTCAGCATATCTCTATTCATTGCCCGTCGATTCGCTGCACGCAGGATATCAGAACTAATGCTTTCTGTATCCCTGACAGAGAGGAATTCTGAATGCATTCCACTTCAGACCTATTCTATCCAAGGAAGGAACAAGTTTCACAAGCCCAGTTCTGCACTTAAAGTGACATGCTTATGCTAATTCTGCTCCCACCCTCTTACCAGCTTAAGCAATCTCTATAATTATCTGATGTGTTTAAAGTGACTACCCAAGTTTGTTGCCATCTATTAAAAAGGAACTCGGCTTGCTTTTTCACCATCTCTGGGGAAGTACCATTTCTCACCCAAAGAGACTACACCTCTACTGTGCACTAACATAAGGGCATCATTAGGCCAGCAGAAGAGTCTTTCCCAAATTTTGAGATTGGTTCCCTATGAGAAATTTCTTATCTTAATCATCAGAGAGGTAAATCCTGACTCTGGTTACTGGGAGCCCACCAATAAGCTTGCGTAATATGTCTTGTTCTTTTCTTTTCTGCTCACTTGGGGGAAAA
The DNA here is from genome assembly GCF_965119305.1 of Pelophylax lessonae. Classification (NCBI taxonomy): domain Eukaryota; kingdom Metazoa; phylum Chordata; class Amphibia; order Anura; family Ranidae; genus Pelophylax; species Pelophylax lessonae. The sequence goes on from NC_138770.1 coordinate 43,446,808, forward strand.
CTTCTTGGTAGGAGAGCTAACGATTAAACACTGAATCCTACAGGATGGTTGGGTCTACGTAAAGTGGTACTGTACAGTACTGTATTGTTTATTCCTTGTATGTGGTTTCCTCTTGTGTACATAAGATGTTGACTTTTTCATGATTATACTACTGCTAATCTGACCTCAATATAAACTGAATAATTATTCATCAAAAGTTGTGTGTTTATTCTTTGAGTGACATCTGGTTAAAATATTACGGTGGTGTCAGCAGGGGCTGTACTTCAACCAGGGCTCAAATACTCAGCGGCTCCTGAGGGGATAGTGCTATATACTTCATGGCTTATCTTCATCATGTAAGAAACAGTTCATAAGCAGATCAGATACACCAGAGACATCTATAAAGTGTTCTACCATGTTGGCCATTTATAGCAATAAAAAGAAAATGGAGCCATTACCTTTCAATTGTGTAAATTTTGTGGTGTAAACATTCATAAACACTTGGAGGTCTATTTTTTAAAATTCATTGAATGAATATGACACACATCTGCCCACCCAGTACGCATATTGGCCGTAATTTATTTATTATAATCATCAGCTCCTTCTAGTGGCAATAATGAGGCACTCAGCATTATAGGCACTAGATGGAGCTACACTCTTGCATTGTTATGCTTCTCCCTGAAGCACCAAAGCCCTACATAGCGGAAGTGGTGCTCAGGGCAGCCCAGGAGACTCCCCCCCCCCCCCCACACCTTCTGTGGACCGCTTGCGCTCATGTGAAGTGTAGCCGGGAATGTCAGTATATTGGGGTGCCTGTCCATGTCACGTGGCATAGCCATGCATCCAGAGTATTCACCGAGAGGCTCCAACTGCTGTTAGCAGCTGGCAGTGTTCTTCCCGAAAGACACAAACCCCAGATTGCAGTCGGGATGACTCCTACTGGTAGACACAATGACTGGTCACAAATGTACCGCATGCCTTCTCAGCTGACCAGATTTGCTGTATTAGTGTCAATCCCACTAAATCGGTCGGCAGGTCTAGGAAGGAGAGAGATGGGGTCAAAGTCTCACTTTGGGGCTCTAGCTCTGTTCATCTATAGCAGAGGTCGCTGTTGCAGAACAACACATCCCATGAGGCATTGTTAAACTCTGACATTCAGAGACATGACTAGGCATGATGGGAATTGTAATTCCTGAACAACTGGAGGGCCATAGTTTAGAGACCCCTGATCTATAGTGTATTTCTGCTACCTCTGAGGCAGCTTTCCTCCAATTTTTGTGTGATTATGCAGGAATCTGCATTTTCTTGGCCAAAGGACAGCTTAGCTTTTGGGATTGGTAGCATTTGAACTGTTTAGATTGCAAACCAAGGCGTTCCTCTTCTCCTCCCCCCTCATTATTATGGAAGCAACCAAGGCAGATGACATTTATTTTTTACTGGAAGTGGAGCAGGCGGAAGACTCCTTCAGGGTTTCTGCAATGCCCCAGGAAGGCTCAGAGAGGGTGTATACTTCAGGTAGAGTCCGCAGTCTCTTATCTCAACCAGAAGTTATTACTTTATATCCAGAGGTTATTGGGCACTTTGGTTCAATCAGGGAGTAGGGCTGCAGTCCCCAGTTCTGTTAAGACTTGATTCACATCTATGCATGTTTCTTTTGAGCTTTTCTGCAGTGCCGTTTGCTGTGCATTCCACATTTTTTTACTACAATTTTACAGCGATTTCCGTTTTGCATTTTTTTGAGGGGAAAATATCTTGGTGGGGGCAGATTTAAAAAAAGGAAATGAAAATTGCGGCAAAATCGCAGTAAAAAAGCACTACATCCATATATATTGGACCAGAAAAGCAGCGTTTTGCATTTAAAAAAGTCCCTGACCATTTCCAAAAGTGCAGAGGCACAAAAATGCATTGATGTTAATGTGTTCCATAGGAACCAGCGTTAAAAAATTGTCCTGTCCTGTGTTTCTGCAAAAAGCATGAAAAAATGCATTGGTGTGAATGAAGCCTGAGTCCTGGTCATCCACACCTGCTAAACAAGGGACTTCACTTGAAGAGGCAACTTGACTGATGAGGATAATATATTTAGATTTAACCCAGGGATGAAAAAACATTATTGTTTCACATAGGATAGAGTTAAATGAATCCAATTTTATCTCCGGAAAACCTAAAATAGGACTTCCTAGTCATATAGCACCATCTGGTGGATAGATACAGTTAATTCTTAAACAAACATTCAGTTAATCTATCGAAGTACCTTTTAATCAGATGTGGGTAAATATTCTGAAATACAACCTCTAGGCTAGTCCTTAGAGAAGGAAATTTTGGGAATAAAAGGAAAGTTCAGAGAGGAAAGGGATCATCATCGATTGTTCACCATCATCGACACACTTCATCGATCATCATCACCCTCCCATCACCATTGTGATTACTGAGTCTTCCAACCAGTCACTATCTCTTTCAATCTTCATGCTCTCTCAATCTCAGTCTCCGTCGATCGACTTCCTTGAAAGCCCGGAACCTACTCAACTGTCGTCACAGTGGTAGTCTTGCAATCCCCAGCGGATCAATTTTCAGACAGCAGGTAAAATGTGGCTGGGAGGTAAAAAAATCATCAAGTGCATTAACATTGAAAAGCCTGCAGAATTCACAAAGAGGGGTGAAAAGAGGGACAGGGAGTGAAGAGGGCAAAAGGGAAGTGAAGAGAGGAAAGAAGGAGTGATGGGGGTTGGGGGGGAGATGAATAGTGGGACGGGGAGTAGAAGAGTGTGAAGTGGGGGACAGGGAAATAAAGTGGGATGGGGGAAGAAGAAGGGATCCGGAAGGTGACGAGGGGGTGAAAAGGGGGGAAAAGCAGTAAAGAGGCAGAAAGGGAATGTGAAGAGGGCGGCAGAGCAGTGAAGAGTGGAGAAGGAGGGTGTAGAGGGAGTTATGGGAGGGATGGGGAGAGAAGAGGGGGACAGGGAAATAAGGAGGGAGTGAAGTGAGGGAAAAGAAAGTGAAGAAGGGGTCAGGAGTCGAAAAGGAAAATAGGGGGAGAGGGGGAGAAGAAGTTGATGTGGGGAGGAAGCTGAAAAGAGGGACAGTAGTGAAGAGGGGGTTGGGAAGCCGATGAGGGGGAACAGGGATGAGGAGGAAAAGGGGGTAAGGAGGGTGGTATAAAGAGAAAGGCACTGCAGCAAAGAGGGGGTTAGTGAGGTGAATATCGGAAAGGGGGAGGATAGGAAGGCAAAGATGGGGACAATTCAGTGAAAAAGGAAAAGAAGGGGGTGGGGCAGGGAAGAGGAAGATGAGGGATGAAAAGGGATACAGGGCAATGAAGAGGGGTAGAAGTGGGTGCATTTGCTCCTACAATTGGACAGCTGGCAGTAATATCACATGCACAGTGCACATAGGAATTTGAGAGCAGCTTCCCAGCTCGGTGGTGGCATAGAAAAGGCCACCCCTCCTCCCTCCACCAGGACACCACACAGCACCCTTAATCCCCTTCTTACACCACACACAGAAACATTCACCTCACCATCTCACTGGTCAAGAAAAAAGTTTATAAAAATTCAGAACACCAGGAACCTCCTACCACCAGTGTTAATTTTGGCAGCAAATTTCAATTTAGTTTTAGTCTTAGTCTTAGGACTAAAATGGCATTTTAGTTTTAGTCCCATTTTAGTCTTCTGCAAGTGTTTTAGTTTTAGTCGTATTTAGTCGGCTAAAACTCCAGTACATTTTAGTCGACTAAAACTAATTTTAGTCATCTATAATCGAATGGGTGTAGTTCAATTGTAATTTGTAATGCATTATTTAAGCATTTCTCTACAATTTCCAAACTCATTATATACTACTGCTGGTCCTGGAGTGAAAAATGTTATTATTTATGGTATTAAGCTTTGAGCATGCACCAGCGTTAATTTTGGCAGCAAATTTCGATTTAGTTTGTTATAGTCTTGACTAAAATGCCATTTTAGTTTTAGTCGTATTTTAGTCTTAAGACTAAAATGCCATTTTAGTTTTAGTCGTATTTTAGTCATCTGAATTGTTTTAGTTTTAGTCATATTTTAGTTGACTAAAATTGTGTTAATTTAGTCGACTAAAACGTTTTAGTCGGTTTTAGTCGACGAAATTAACACTGCCTACCACTCTATACAATATCCTGGATACTACGGTACTCATCACTAAACACACAACAGGGGGAGAATCCAGAGCGGGCCCAATCTACACACCAGGCACAGCGTCATGATAGCTCCCTTCATTTTGGAGATAAATTCTAGTAATATGGTACTCTAAATAAACAGAACTGACAATAAATAGACAGGACAATAACCATCCTGACCATACATGGCCTACAAAGGGCAATTATTACACTATACAGGCAGTGAATCAGCAATCATTACAATATGCAGCCAACACAATGATGGAGTGCAGAGGTCAGGAGTATGGAGCATAGAGCCCCTTACATTGCTAGTCATTAGGAAGAAAACATTCCCCAGCCTGTGATTTAAAGAGGAAGTAAACCCTCCTCAGGAAGTTGTACCTATAGGTAAGCCTATGATAAGACTTACCTATAGGTACTGTAAATATCTCCTAAACTTGCACCGTTTAGGAGATATTTACCTTTAATGCAGCCAGTGACGTCACTGGCGCATGCGCTCTGAAGGAACGGCAGATCGTGCCGTTCCTTCAGAGCCCCGTGCCGTGACCGTCGGCTCCCGCGCGCGTGCGCGGGAGTGACGTCACCGCGGCTCCGGCCAATCAGATGACCGGATGCCGCGATCCCGGAAGACGGGCGACATCTCATGTCGCCCGTCATACAGGTAAGAGAGCGGCACGGCGGGGGCTCGTTCTAAGGTAAGTATTTCATAATGAGCTAGTATGCGATGCATACTAGCTCATTATGTCTTTCTCTTGCAGGTTGTAAAAAAAAAAAAAAATATTTTTAAACGAGTTTACAACCTCTTTAACAATATGTTCTGTCATTGGTGTCAGAAGCAGGAAAATACTGAGGGTTCCGAGGGAAGTAGAGGAGCTGAAGAATCTCTGAGGAGGTATTGGGACTAAAGGTTTCTGGGATCCTTCGGGGGGGGGGGTGTATACTGAATCTGAAGGACTCTGGACCCCTGAGGAAGTAGTATAGCTGAAGGACTTTGGGGACCTCTTAGAAAGTTAGTGTGGCTGAAGGGCCTCTGAGGGCTAGTCAGACTCAGGGCTCTGAGGTAAGAGAAGGCTTTAGGGTTCATAGGGGCTCTTGGTCTCTGATAATCCTCCCACCCCAGCTGCACCTACTTTTCTGACCTCCTTAAAGAACTCCTATCAGCATGTGAAGGAAACCTTCACCTCACCATCTCACTGGTCAAGAAAAAAGTTTCTAAAAATTCAGAACACCAGGAACCCCCTACCACTCTATGCAATATCCTGGATACTACAATACTCATCACTAAACACACAACAGGGGGAGCATCCAGAGCAGAGCCCAATCTACACACCAGGCACAGCGTCATGATGGATTCAGGGAGCAGGAAAACCTCTGCCTGAGCATTCTTTGAAACCCACCAACTGCTGATCACCACATGTTCATTGGCCACTTACAGACCCACTCCTAGACGCTTATTGGTCTCCCATTACCTGGACCCGAAAACATTTACACTTTACTCTTAAGTTATTCTCAGGACACAGCCTGGGATACAGACATCGTGGAACAAGAAACCAAAACAAACAGCGCTAGCATCATATAAATATATATATATATAACAGTCCATATTTTTAAGAACATTGGAGCACAAGAGCACTTTACTTTGATTATATCACTTTATTTGGACTGTTATATATATGTTTATATGATGCTAGCGCTGTATTTTTCTTTCATGTTTACAAGTGATTCATGCTTGGTGCAAAGCTGCTGATAGTTCATTTCTTTCTTTTTTTTCACTTAATTTTCTACCATATCACAATTATTCATTTTTATAAGAAACCAAAACAGTTACTGTCCTGGCAAATCGGACAAACAGTACACACACAGCACAAGGTCGTCTTCACACTATGAGACGTTTCTATAAGGCTGCAGCTCCTCTGAGTTCCACAAGGAACTCTCTCCTACCCAGACAGGAAGTCTGTATGGAATACAGGCAGGAAGTGATGTCACATAAAGGCAGGAAGTTCGAAGTGAGTCAGGAGGAAGTAGAGAGGAGACATTGCTTGAAGTGGCAGCAGAGGAGGTAATTAAATCTTATTTTCTATTTACACCCAGTAACCCCCCCCCCCCCCCGTCATGTCTGTCCTCTTCCTCTATAGTCACTGTGATGTCTTTTATCTCCAGCAGATGATAAATACATATATAGTGTGGAAACGTAGATTAATCCCGAATGTATCGCCTGTACCACGAGAGGAGTCCTGATGTCAGTATATGCCCGTTCCAGACATTGTATGTGGGGGGGGGGAATGAAATGATTATGGAACATTTCTGTAAGAGTTTACACGGGAATGATCGTCGCCCCCTCCAGAGACAATATGACGAGTCTCATAAACAGAAGTCTGAAATAGACTCGACATTGGGGGTTAAAGCGGAGTTCCGGGCACAGATGTCATTTTTTAATGAACATACCCCCGGGACAGTCAGGGCTAGCACATTCCACAATGGCTAGCCTCTGATCTGTCCCGGTTCGCACTTACCTTTTAGAAGAAATACTTACTTATAAAATTTCTTCCACAGCGTTTCCATCTCTCTTGTGGGCAGCTGAAGCCGGCGCGGTCCTCTTCTGCGTCTTCTTCCGCGTCTTCTTCTCCCAGAATGCGCCGCACCGGCCCCTCTCGTCACTTCCGGTGTCGGTGCGTCGCCCGGAAGTGACGAGCAGGGCCGGTGCCAGCGCATTGATTCCTGGGAGCGATGACGTTTAGCTCCCAGGAATCATCGCAGCGCAGGAAGTGACGGGGTGAGCCGCGGCTCCGAGGGAGGAAGTACCCTGAGGTGAGTATTTACGATCGTCAATTACAAGGTGAGTTTTAAAAAAAAAAAAAAATCTAACTATCCAATTCCTTTTCAGGTTAGGCTGAACTAGCGGACGGGCACAAAAAAAAATATCGTTTTTGTGCCCGGAACTCCGCTTTAAGATGGTGAACCTGGAGAGGAGAGAGGGCAATTTTATTAAGATGTTCAGATGGGAATCAAAATGGATTTTCAGCTCAATACAATTGCTCCAGCTGGATTAAATATTGATATTGAGCTGTTTGCTTTTGATTTATCTGTTTTATGCATTTTTTTTAAATTGTATTTTATATCGTTTTACCAGTTAGGCCCCTTTCATGCTTGTGCGGCCTAAAAGTCGTGCAATTCTCCTGCAATTTTGTCTGGACTTGAAGCAATGCCTGTGTAATGGACCTCAAAATGCATCAAAGTCGGACCAAAGTAGTGCAGGGACTGCTTTGATTTTGTTGCAATTTGAAGTCGCACAGATATGAATGGTACTAATTGGAAATCATGGAGTAGGACTTGTCATGCAACTTTGCAGCCCCAAGTCGCAGGAGAAGTCGCACAAGTGTGAAATGGACCTTATTGATTATTATAAATCTAGCTATGTACAAATTTAGTGTTATTCTATGGTATTAAAGATGTTTTTAAGTTATTCTGGGCTATAGATAGTTAAGCAATATTGACAGGAGTAGGGGTGCTTTTTAGGACCGCTTTACCTGCCAATAGCCCTCCTGGACAAAGATTGGCAGTTTCCAATCCAAACACGTCAAATGTCACAAGGTTAGGAGAGGCGCCCTCTCTGTTTACATCTAAGCGGTATCCGGCCCACCATCCCTCTGAGTATGTGTGGCCGGGACCCTGGCGGTGGATTAGCACTTCTGCTCCTTATGCTGGTATTCCCCATTTACTGCTATAGAGGCATCTATTGCTTCACAGGCACCATGAACTCTGTGGTACTACAGGGCCCAGCATACCTAGTCAATTACAGCTGAGGTTTTTCTAAATAAGTGCTGCCAGGTTACTCCAGGAGTTGTCTGATATTTTATCAGAAAGTTCCATTGCAATTATTGTGTTGTTGATTAGGATAGTTTTGCCATAGTGTAAGCACTACCTGAACATTTATTAAAGCGGAGTTCCGGGCACAGATGTCATTTTTTAATGAACATACCCCCGGGACAGTCAGGGATAGCACATTCCACAATGGCTAGCCTCTGATCTGTCCCGGTTCGCACTTACCTTTTAGAAGAAATACTTACTTATAAAATTTCTTCCACAGCGTTTCCATCTCTCTTGTGGGCAGCTGAAGCCGGCGCGGTCCTCTTCTGCGTCTTCTTCTGCGTCTTCTTCTCCCAGAATGCGTCGCACTGGCCCCTTTCGTCACTTCCGGCGCGGCGCCGCATTCCTAAACAGCTTCTGGGCATGCCCAGAAGCTGTTTAGCAGGGGAATGCGGCGTCGCCCGGAAGTGACGAGCGGGGCCGGTGCCGTCGCATTGATTCCTGGGAGCGATGACGTTCAGCTCCCAGAAATCATCGCAGCACAGGAAGTGACGGGGTGAGCCGCGGCTCCGAGGGAGGAAGTACCCTGAGGTGAGTATTTACGATCGTCAATTACAAGGTGAGTTTTTAAAAAAAAAAAATCTAACTATCCAATTCCTTTTCAGGTTAGGCTGAACTAGCGGACGGGCACAAAAAAAAAATATCGTTTTTGTGCCCGGAACTCCGCTTATTGGATATGGATGAATGTACCAATAGATATATAACGCACCACACCCTGAAAAAATTAATTAAAAAGCAAGAATATTGAATAATATGGCTTTTAAGGTGCTAAAAACACAAAACATTGTTTATAAAAGATTCCAATTTTTATTTACTGTATACAAATATTAAAAACATACAAAAAGAAAACATTTTTTTCTTCGCATGTTAATCAAGCAATTGTTCCAATAGTTCTCTACATGTTTCGCTACATAGATATAGCTTCTTCAGATTGCGTATATTGCTCATATAAACTAATAAGATAATAAACAAATAATGAATTAACATATACAACACATTGGTCATTAAAGCGGTAGTAAACTCTAATGACAAAAAAAAAAAACCCTGCAAGACAAAGGCATAATGAGCTAGTATGCATCGCATACTAGCTCATTATGAATTACTTACCTTAGAACGAAGCCCCGACACAGACCCCCGGACACCGCTGTGGGAGCGGACATGATCCCACAGCGTCTCTTCCGGGTTCCGCGGCTCCGGCGCTGTGAGTGGCCGGAGCCGCGATGACGTCACTCCCGCGCATGCACGTAATTTTGCAGCATTTCCAGGCAAGGAACTCTGAAGGTCCACCGGACCTTCAGAGCGCATGCGCCGCACTCGTCAGCGGCTGCATGCAGTGGTAATATCTCCTAAACCATGCAGGTTTAGGAGATATTGTACCTACAGGTAAGCCTTATTATAGGCTTACCTGTAGTTAAAAGTCAAAAAAAGCGGTATACTACCGCTTTAACACAGTATTTTTATCTCATAAATACAAAACTGTAAAAAGAATGCTCACATGTATCTGGTCAGCAGCAGGAGTACACAATCCCATTTTGATAAGACATATGAAGGGTCTGCAGAGATTAGACTATATCGGAGACACTCAAGCATGACTATATAAGTGCTTCCAGGTGAGTATCAGTGTACCATAAGGGACAATGAAGCCCAAATATCGAACAACTGTGGAGGGACAAAATAATTCATATGATTGTTCCTTTAAATAATCAAAATTCGATGCCTAATTTCAGTTGTAGTGAAGTTATATAAGTTACCTTACAAGAAAGTTTCCCAGAAGATTGTAAGACCCACACAGGTTGTACAAAACGAATGGGCTTAAAACTGTCGGACTAATTCATTCAACATAGATGTAGAGAAGACCAAATGGTCCCAATCCACCCAAAAAGAGGAGAGATGCATAAACAGAAACAATCCCCCAACGTGTCTGAAGCATAAAAAATTCAAAGATTGACGGTAATTACCTAGAGTGTCTCCAAACTAGAAATGCGCCTTGTCCACAGTGCTTGATAACCATGCAAAGAAATTTTTTTCTATGTATGTTTTTATTATTTGTATAAATAAAAATTGGAATCTTTTATAAACAATGTTTTGTGTGTAGCACCCTACAAGGTAGGTGCTGGGTAAAAGCATAATGGGCTCTGGCTGCCTAACAGCAGGGCCATGATTTTCAACTGGGCTGTCATGTCTCCCAGGTGTGGCTGCTGAGAGGGGAGTCTCCCCACTGGCTCCATGAGAGGATTCTCATTGAGCGGTGGAGGAAACCCAATCAGTGGCCCATTCAGGCCTGTATCTACCCCAGAAGGCAGATTCTGCCACATAGGATTGTGGGAGTGGGTGTAGGATTGTGGGAGTGGGTATAAGTTTGAAGGGAACGCATGACGCAAGGTCTTTGGCGGGAAGCAGAGTCCCAGGAGGGAGAGTACGGCTGTCTCTCCTCCTGTCAGAAGGATCGGGTGTCTCGGGTGGGTGCCTGAGAATCCTGGAGGGAGAGTTGAGCTGAGCTGTAGAGAGGATCCGGTGTGCCGAGGACCAGCAGAAGAAGAGGGGTTCAGTTCCAGGAAAACCTTCCCAGGTCGTGAGTACTGTGAACTGCCCCTAGGGTCTGCCTAGTGTAGAGGGGACCACTCCGGTGAAGGTCCCAGGGATCCTGGAGCCTGCAAGTGTAAGGGAGGTTGACTAGTGAGAGGACCCTGAAGTGTCAAGGGGGTTGCCTAGTGAGAGGACCCTGAAGTGTCAAGGGGGTTGCCTAGTGAGAGGACCCTGAAGTGTCAAGGGGGTTGCCTAGTGAGAGGACCCTGAAGTGTCAAGGGGATTGCCTAGTGAGAGGACCCTGGAAGTGTAGAGGGGGCGCCAGCGGTTGGGCCCTGAAGAGTCAAGTGTGCAGTGTTAAGAGTTGCAGCAGCACAAGCAGTTACAAGGAGCTACCTCAGTCAGTGAAGGGCTGGAGGGAGTCATACACATGACTTTTGAGCTAGGCAGAGTGTCAAGAGTCAAGGATCATTACAGTCCTGGATCTTCTGAGTTAACCAAGGAGTTAAAGTCGAAGTTTCAGCACTCTCAGCAGAACAGTATTTCAAGCGCCAGGAAGCATTGGTCGACATTCAGCTGGCGTCAGGACAGCGCTAACAGGCATTTTTCTACAGAGTGTCCCAGTTAAACCTAGTTGAGCCAGAGGAGTATCCCACTCATTCCCTTCTCCCATCCCCATTACAAAATAAACAAAACAAACCAAAGATGCTGGAATGGTCATTATCTCAGCTATCACACTTGGGTTTTCTGAGCACCTATGAGGTGAGCAGGTCCAAAATATTATTGAAATCATATACAACTAAAAGCCTTAATTGTATATGATGCAATTCAATATGCTCGCTCAAGGACAAGGATGTTTAAAGAAATGAAATTATATTATTGACATGATGCCTGCTATACCTAGGGGGCGGAGGAGGGTAGGTGGAGCATTAGGCTGCAGTGCCTTAGCATTGGGGCTGTTGGGCCACTTGTGTTAAGTGTGGTCAGCGGCCTGCAGTCTGTCCGAATGTCCTCACCCGCCGGTATTATCATACTGACAGGTAGCAGTGTGAGTGCTTTATGTGGGTGACAGACTGATTTGCCTCCTGGACCCTGCCCTCTGGCCCAATTTGCCTGTAAGACTGGCACTATACTAAAAGTGTAGCGCAAGCCGGCTGGGACCCTTTTCGTGTGGGAGTCGGGAGGAGGATGTTTTTTTTTTTTTTTTTTTTTTGTGCGGGGTGCAGCTTTTTTGCTGCCCGCCTGCAAAGTGCCTCCCTAGGCCTGGACCTTGATGGCCTAGGCCAAGATACAGCACTGCTTCAGGGTCAGAACATTTCGCTATTTAAGGGGCTGTAACATTCCCTTTATTTTGGAGATAAATTCTAGTAATATGGTACTCCAAATACACAAAACTGACAATAAATAGACAAGACAATGACCATCCTGACCGTACATGGCCTACAAAGGGCAATTATTACACTATGCAGGCAGCAAATGAGCAATCATTACAATATGCAGCCAACACAATAATGGAGTGCAGGGGTCAGGAGTATGGAGTATAGAGCCCCTTACATTGCTGGTCAGGAGGAAGAAAACTGTAATGTTCCGGTACCTTTGGTACCCTAAATTACACTTTCCACAAGTGTATGCGCCCTACCATTTACTTTTGGAAAGGTGCGCATACACCTTTAAGACTGGAGCTGTCATCACTCAGCGCCGGACTAGATGGCTATTTAAGGCGTCGGTTCTCACTCACATGTGTTCGTTCAAACACCCTTATCTGGATGCTAACCTTGCTTGAAGCTTCCATGCTTGCAAGCTTACTTCGCTGACGGAACCTCGCTGCGCTGATCCCTGTATCCCGCTACTGGATCATCCGCCTCTCCTGAACCACCCTTCGGCTGTATCGCTAATAGTGCTAAGTACCCCGCAGGGGAATTCTCTATAAACTTATACTAAGCTTACACTATCTAGCTCTGCATAGTAGAGACTGTTTATTCACATCTGCATAAACTAGATTGCTAGCTCTTGAGACTACTGCTACTTTTCTGCACTGGGTTGATCTCTTTTGTATGTCCACCTGCTATTCTATCATCTGCTATCATACAACATTGCTAAACCTTCCTGCATCCATCTGCTACTGTCTCACCTTCAAGTGTCTATCACCTACCACCTCCACTCAACCTATCCCTCAACCTTCATCATTGTGTTACCACATGCATAAAGTCACTCTAAGAACCAGCTTGCTAATTGTGTGTATTTACTGGCTGAAATAAGACCTTCCACACATGATGAGTCATTGAGGTTGGGAATGGTATCTCAGCATATCTCTTACATGACTACTGGCGTGGAACTATTTCTGCAGCTGAAAATCCACACCATATAAAAACGCAGGAGCGTTACAGATTGAACGAACCCAAAAATGGATTCAGCAGAAATAGTTCCAGAAATAACCACTCAGGTGACACAATTAAAACAGCAAGTATCTGCGTTAATACACGCACTTGCTGAATTAAAAGAAGACAATCAGGCTCTGTCGCAGCAGGTAATTAGACTGACACAACTTACCTCTGCTCAGTCCCCTGAACCCAAGATAAATCCCCCTTTGGTATTTACAGGCGATCGCAAAAAATTTCGCGAATTTAAAAACGCATGTGAGTTACTTTTTTTGCTAAAACCTCGTACCTACCTTACTGATCACATTAAGGTTTGTACTATTATTTCTTACCTATCAAGCGATCCTTGAGCCTGGGCAGATTCTCTTTTTGAGAAAAACGACCAGCTTCTCAACTCCTATGCCTTGTTCCTGGCAGAGCTCACTAGCCTATATGATGACCCCAATAGGCAGAGTACTGCTGATCTTCAGTTAAGATCCTTGAAACAAGGAAGGAGGCCTGTGGAAGACTTTGTCGCAGAGTTCAAGAGATGGACCCTTGATTCAGAATGGAATGATGCATCTCTGAAAACCCAATTTAGGCTTGGCCTATCAGAAGCTGTTAAGGACGAGCTCGCCCGAGTGGATCTGCCAAAAACCCTGGATGCATTAATACAACTCAGTATTACCATAGATAGAAGACTACGAGAAAGAAAGGCTGAAAAGATGGGAATGCCATTATCCGTTTCCTCTCGGAGTCTGGCCGTTCCTATGGAGGTAGGAACCATACGCCCACCGCTATCAACTATGGAAAAAGCCAAAAGACGAAATGAAAATCTCTGCTTGTACTGTGCATCCCCGGATCACAAGATAAACGTCTGTCCCCTAGTCAACAAAAAGAAGGGTGAGTGTTCACATGTCTCTCTAGGAGGATTGACAACTTCATTCACTAACCCCTACATTTCTGTAGGGAGCCTGGGCAGATTCTCTTTTTGAGAAAAACGACCAGCTTCTCAACTCCTATGCCTTGTTCCTGGCAGAGCTCACTAGCCTATATGATGACCCCAATAGGCAGAGTACTGCTGATCTTCAGTTAAGATCCTTGAAACAAGGAAGGAGGCCTGTGGAAGACTTTGTCGCAGAGTTCAAGAGATGGACCCTTGATTCAGAATGGAATGATGCATTTCTGAAAACCCAATTTAGGCTTGGCCTATCAGAAGCCGTTAAGGACGAGCTCGCCCGAGTGGATCTGCCAAAAACCCTGGATGCATTAATACAACTCAGTATTACCATAGATAGAAGACTACGAGAAAGAAAGGCTGAAAAGATGGGAATGCCATTATCCGTTTCCTCTCGGAGTCTGGCCGTTCCTATGGAGGTAGGAACCATACGCCCACCGCTATCAACTATGGAAAAAGCCAAAAGACGAAATGAAAATCTCTGCTTGTACTGTGCATCCCCGGATCACAAGATAAACGTCTGTCCCCTAGTCAACAAAAAGAAGGGTGAGTGTTCACATGTCTCTCTAGGAGGATTGACAACTTCATTCACTAACCCCTACATTTTCTGTTTTTTTGACATTACAGTGGGACCAGAACAGGATTACTACTAAGGCCATGATTGACACAGGATCTTGTGGAAATTATATGGATATATGTTTTGCTGCTTTAAATAAAATTCCTATTATTTCTAAACTCAAACCTGTCTCAGTAAGTCTTATTACCGGTGTTCCGTTATCCTCTGGTCCGATCACCGATCAGACACAAGCACTTCTAGTCACTATTAACGAGTCTCATAGGGAGACTTCTACCTTCGATTTAATACCATCACCCCACTTTCCCATTGTGTTGGGACTTCCCTGGTTGCACACACACCAACCAACCATAGATTGGAAGAAACGGTCTTTGACCTTCCCTTCTTGTTATTGCGAGGAAACGTGTAACCTCCCGTTTTCCGGGAAGATTCTGTCTGTGGTGACAGATGAGATTGCACCACTATGTTATCAGGATCTTTCTGAGGTTTTTCTTGAGAAAAATGCTCAAGCATTACCTCCTCATCGAGACTATGATTGTAGCATTGATCTACTCCCAAATAGCAAATTGCCGTTCGGTCATGTTTATCCTCTTTCACAGGATGAACTTGCCCATCTCAAAACCTATTTGGATGAGAACTTGGAAAAAGGTTTTATTAGACCTTCCACTTCTTCCACAGCAGCAGGACTCTTTTTTGTTCGCAATAAAGATTCAAGTCTCAGACCTATCATCGACTACAGAAAATTGAATGCTATCACAATAAAAGATCGCTATCCTCTACCGCTTATCCCTGAGCTCATTGAGCAGGTGCGTGGAGCTACCTATTTTTCAAAATTAGACCTGAAAGGAGCATACAATCTCATTCAAATCCGTGATGGACACGAGTGGAAGACTGCGTTCAGAACTAGATACGGATTGTTCGAATATCTTGTGATGCCATTCGGCCTATGCAATGCCCCTGCAGTTTTCCAACGATTTATAAACGATATTTTTAAAGACTTACTAGATGTCTGTGTTGTGGTATATCTGGACGATATACTTATATATTCACGGACCCTGTCTGAACACATAAGACATGTAAGACTTGTATTATCGAGATTGCTTGCACATAATCTTTATGTGAAGCTGAAGAAATGCTTGTTCCATAAAGATGAGGTACTCTTTCTAGGCTACATCATATCCAAAACAGGAATCGAGATGGACATGAGTAAAATATCCTGCATTCAGGATTGGCCTACACCAACTACACGCAAGGCGCTACAGCGATTCCTGGGATTTTCAAATTTCTACAGGAAGTTCATAAAAAACTTTTCTGCTATTGTGAGACCCCTCACACAGCTCACTAGCATAAAAATACCATTTAAATGGTCAGAAGAAGCAAATAAGGCTTTCCACTTGTTAAAGACAAGGTTTACTTCCGCTCCCATATTACGCCATCCAGACCCATCCCTCCAATACATTCTGGAGGTAGATGCGTCAAACCTGGCAGTAGGAGCAATACTCTCCCAACGACCTACCCCCACTTCACCACTTCATCCAGTCGCCTTTTTTTCTAAATCCCTGAGCAGTCCCGAGATAAATTACCCCGTGGGTGAGAAGGAACTGCTTGCTATAAAATTGGCTCTGGAGAATTGGCGACATTTACTCGAAGGCACCCAATTACCAATAATTATATACACGGACCATAAAAACCTCCAATATCTTCAGACTAGCAAAACTCTCTCGCATCGACAGGTACGATGGTCACTATTCTTTCTAAGGTTTAACTTCCTAGTGACCTACACACCTGCAGATAAGAACAAAAAGGCGGATGCACTATCACGACTAACTGAAGAAAACTACTTTGAAATTCCTTCCGTTCCTATAATACCTCACAAACGCATTATTGGAGTTGTCCGTTCCTTGAAGGAAGAGGTTCTGCATGGTATAAGGTTGGATTCACCCCCACCACAACTAAATACCGATGCAGAAGGCTTCCTCTACTACAACGACAAACTTTACATACCACCTACCCTACGCACCAAGATCTTGGAATTATCGCATTATGTGCCTATGGCAGGACATATGGGTATGACAAAGACTTTCAATTTGATTTCTCGGCAATTCTGGTGGCCTGACATGAAAACATCTATACAAAAATTCGTCTCTTCATGCAATGTCTGTGCCAGGTCCAAAATTGACACTACGAGACCATCCGGTCTACTATGCAGTCTACCAATACCCCAAACTCCATGGGAGGTTCTGTCATTGGACTTCATCTTAGAATTGCCTCCTTCCAAAGGATTTCATACCATCTTGGTGTCAGTGGACCATCTGACAAAGATGGCACATTTCATTGCTATTCGCAAACTACCTTCGTCCAAACAAACGGCAGAACTCCTGATGAAACATGTCTTCAGATTTCATGGTATCCCAAAAACTCTTTTGTCTGACCGTGGATCCCAATTTATTTCTAAATTCTGGCAAGAACTATGTCACATACTACGGATTGAGTGGAAGCTCACTTCTCCTTACCATCCGCAGACCAACGGACAGACTGAAAGAGTCAACCAATGCATCGAGCAGTATTTACGTTGTTACACTTCTTACCAACAGGATGATTGGTTGGATCTTCTCCCCCTGGCAGAATTTGCCTACAGCAACGCAACTCACAGTACAACCAAGCAGAGTCCGTTCTACTTGAACTATGGGTTCCATCCCTCTATTCTCCCTCCACGCATCCTTCCTTCAAATAACCCAGTAGCCTCAGACTATCTTTCCCAAATAAAGGATTCTCTGGGTTTACTAAATACTACCATTGCACACGCTCACAGTCAACAAAAGAAGTACTATGATCTTCGTAGAAGACCTTCTCCACAGTATACTATCGGGACCTCGTTTGGCTCTCAACAAAAAACTTGAGACTGAAGATCCCTAGCAAAAAGCTTGGACCTCTGTTCTTGGGACCTTTCCCAATCAAGAAACTTATTGGAAAAGCTGCAGTGCAGCTTACATTGCCAATGGACCTAAAAATCCATCCCATTTTCCATGTGTCGCTACTAAAACCCCATGTTCCGGACCAAGGAATAAGGCCTAATATTCCACCTCCCCCTCCTGTACAAGTTGAAGGTGGAGAAGAATACGAGATAAAAGAGATTCTGGATTCTCGTATCTACAGAAGAAGACTTCAGTACTTGGTTAGATGGAAGAACTATGGGCCCCAAGACGACACCTGGCTAAACACCTCTGACATACATGCCCCTAGATTAATCCGCAATTTTCATGCGAGATACCCAGACAAACCAGCTCCAGAGGCCTTCAGGAGCAGGCCTTAAGGGGGGGGTATTGTAATGTTCCGGTACCTTTTGGTACCCTAAATTACACTTTCCACAAGTGTATGCGCCCTACAATTTACTTTTGGAAAGGTGCGCATACACCTTTAAGACTGGAGCTGTCATCACTCAGCGCCGGACTAGATGGCTATTTAAGGCGTCGGTTCTCACTCACATGTGTTCGTTCAAACACCCTTATCTGGATGCTAACCTTGCTTGAAGCTTCCATGCTTGCAAGCTTACTTCGCTGACGGAACCTCGCTGCGCTGATCCCTGTATCCCGCTACTGGATCATCCGCCTCTCCTGAACCACCCTTCGGCTGTATCGCTAATAGTGCTAAGTACCCCGCAGGGGAATTCTCTATAAACTTATACTAAGCTTACACTATCTAGCTCTGCATAGTAGAGACTGTTTATTCACATCTGCATAAACTAGATTGCTAGCTCTTGAGACTACTGCTACTTTTATGCACTGGGTTGATCTCTTTTGTATGTCCACCTGCTATTCTATCATCTGCTATCATACAACATTGCTAAACCTTCCTAAGAACCAGCTTGCTAATTGTGTGTATTTACTGGCTGAAATAAGACCTTCCACACATGATGAGTCATTGAGGTTGGGAATGGTATCTCAGCATATCTCTTACATGACTACTGACGTGGAACTATTTCTGCAGCTGAAAATCCACACCATATAAAAACGCAGGAGCGTTACAAAAACATTCCCCAGCCTGTGATGAAGAATATGTTCTATCATTGGTGTCGGAAGCAGGAAGCTACTGAGAGTTCTAAGGGAAGTAGAGGAGCTGACGGGTCTCTGAGGAGGTGTTGGGACTAAAGGACTCTAGAATCCTCTGACAGTGTACTGCATCTGAAGGACTCTGGGCCCTTGAGGAAGTCGTGTAGCCGAAGAACTTTGGGGACCTCTTAGTAATAGGGCTGAACAAACCTGAGAGGTTAGTTGGACTGAAGGGCTTCTGGGGGGGGGGGGGGGGGTAGTCAGACTGCAAGGCACTGAGGTGAGGTAAGAGGAGGCTTTAGGGTTCATAGGTGCTCTTGGTCTCTAATGGTCCTCCCACCACAGCTGCACTTTCCATTACTGACCATCTTAAAGAACTCCTATCAGCAATTGAAGGAAACCTTCACCTCACCATCTCACTTGTCAAGAAAAACGTTTCTGAAAATGCAGAACACCAAGAACCCACTACCACTCAACAATATCCTGGATACTACAGTGCCCCCCCCCCCCCATTACAGAACAGATTCCTCCCCCACAGCTCTCTACTCCAACAACAGCATCCTCCTGCCATCCAATTCAATCCCTTCTCTTACTGCAGAGAGTGACAGTGACATCACTCCTGTCAGTCAGCAAGCTGCTGGAGATTGGAGCCTTGCAGCTGGAATTCTGGCAATCATCCTAATTAGATGGCAAAAACTGGCCAAAAGTTAGCAAGTTCACCTTCCTGGACATTATGAGGACTCTGCATTGACCTCATAGCGCTGCCTCAGAGCAATCAAGTCAAAAGAAGGATTGTATTTATCACTCCTTATCTACAGATCAAAAAACAATATAAACCTGTTCAGAAACAAAACCAACCCAACAGAGAAACGGGAATTTCTGATCTGGGAGGTATACAGGGTTCTGGGAACCTGAAAATAGTAGCAAACACTAAATGAAACTGATAAAGAAGGATAAAGCTGCGCTAAATGATATATGTAATAAAACAAATGTGGTAAATATCTCAAGGAGATAGCAATAAGCTATCAAACTGGTGACTAATCAAGTGATCGTGCAAACACACAAATTGTTAAATAAAAGTGACTTCAAATTAGGTACAGTAAATTCAATAGAACACAAAGTCCATTAAAGAATAAAAAAGTCCAAAGGTGTGTAAATAGTGCTCAAGGACAGAATCCTCCACCACTAAATAATAGGAAGACGTCATCTATGACGAAACGCGTCGGTAAGGCGTGCTGACGTCACCATGTGATACCCGGAAGTCAGGCGGCTGTGTTTTTGGATCCTGCCGATACAAGCGCTGTTCGCTGTTTTACATGTGAGTGTTTTACCAATACGATAAATGTCCATCTTTACATATTTCACTATGGTGGTTATTATTCTTTCATGATCATTGCTGGATTGTGGGCTACCCAGGTCTCTATGCTGCGGTGTCTATCATCTTGCTGGACTGAGTGCAGTTGCCAATGGTCCTGGTTGAGCTGGTCCGTTATACTTTCATGAGTCATATATGCCTGATTACAGCCTCCATCTGGTAAGCGCATTAGCGTGATATGCTCCTTCACACGGTGGAAAGAATATTATTTAGCGGTGGAGGATTCTGTCCTTGAGCACTATTTACACACCTTTTGGACTTTTTTATTCTTTAATGGACTTTGTGTTCTATTGAATTTACTGTACCTAATTTGAAGTCACTTTTATTTATCAATTTGTGTGTTTGCACGATCACTTGATTAGTCACCAGTTTGATAGCTTATTGCTATCTCTTTGAGATATTTACCACATTTGTTTTATTACATATATCATTTAGCGCAGCTTTATCCTTCTTTATTTGTTACTTTGGTGTTTCCCACTGTAGCTGCAGCTTTGATTTAATTCAATTTTTCACTGTTATTGAATTTTTGTGTTTTAGCGCGGTTATTTTATTACACCTTTTGACTAAATGAAACAGTCCAAACTAAATGTGTTCCCATGGGGGCAGTAGTCCTTAAATGTATAGCAACCCTCCTATTATCCCCCTCACCCCCTCACATCCACATCGTGTTATTGTGTGACCAATACCATCCAAATAATTCTTGCTTTGATTTCCCAAAGTTATCTACAAGTAGACCTGTATAGATCAAATGAGGATGGAGGATGACTGGAGTCACATGACTGAGAAGATACTGAACCTCACCCTGGAGATCATCTACCTGTTGACCAGAGAGGTGAGGAGGATTCTGGGAGGTCACATGACATCACTCTTATCCCTATTAATAAAGCACTCACCTGACCGAGGATTCTGGGAGGTCACATAACATCACTTTTGTTTCTATTAATAAAACACAGACCTGACTGGAGAGGTGAGGAGGATTCTGGGAGGTCACATGACATCACTCATATCTCTATAAATAAAACACAGTTCAGACTGGAAAGGTGAGGAGGATTCTGGGATTCTAACATGATATTCCTTTTGGTTCTCCAATACAGAGATTTTCTCTTCAGAGGTCAGGTGATCATTTGACCATCACAGTGCCTCCATGTGACTCCCTAAAACCTGAGAGACACAACATGCAGAAGATTCTAGAAGTCACCAAGAAGATGATGGAGCTGCTGACAGGAGAGGTGAGCGGTGCTGGGAATTCTGGGACATTATCCAGTAACAGACAAGGGATGTGTCTGGATGGTGACTGTATCATTGTGTGTGTCAGGTTCCTATAAGGTGTCAGGATGTCACTGTCTATTTCTCCATGGAGGAGTGGGAGTATTTAGAAGGACACAAGGATCTCTACAAGGACGTCATGATGGAGAATCAGCCGCCCCTCACATCACCGGGTAAGAGGAGACTTTATTGTAAAGGAGAGAGAAGTACGGAGGGTCCACCTAGATCCCCCATCATCTGATAAACGCATAGAAACAATGTATTCAGTCAGTGTGTGTGTTTCCTACAGATGGATCCAGTAATGGGAACCCACCAGAGAGATGTCCCCGTCCTCTGTATTCCCGGGATTCCACACAGGAAGGTCACACCATCCCTCACCATCATCAGGTAGATGAGGAACAATCACTGATAGTATCATTAGGATCTGTACATTATCTGCATTGTTACAACTGATTTCATTTTTTATTATATATTCAGACTAAAAACCTGAGAGATTCTAAAGTTGAGGGTAAAGCAGAAGAAGAAGAGATGTACGGGAGTGATAATGAGCAATCTATGGAGGAGGATGGAATAACGGGGAAATTTATAGAGGAGGACACTCCTACAGAGATCAGCACAGGTGGGTCTTTAACACTAAATACTCCACCCATACTGCTCACTGATTGGCCCAGAGTATTACAAGGACTGGGTGAAATCAGCCTGTAATACCCTGGTCATTTTCCTGAGCTGTGTTCCCTGTCCTTTATTTCTCTCGTATAATCTTCCTTCTCTTGTCTGCAGACACAGTTTATGAATATAGACTGGATTTATGTAGATTTTGGGGTTTGGCTGGAAGCAATGTTGGTTTTCATCATAGGCATTGCTCGACCTAGGCAGCTGGTTGATATGCCTTGGGTCCTCTGCCTCTTGCCCAGGTCTAGCAAGATCTATGAGAGAGAAATTCTCTCAGGGTTATTTGTTCTGTTGTTTGCTGGCTGTGTCGGGTGGAGGGATATGTCTGTATAGTCTCAGACCCAAGTCACTGAGTGCAGTCTCAGGAGATGGAAGGCAGCAGTGTGGGACCTCTGCAGCTTGTTTCAAGTAAACATTTAAAGAGTAACTCCACTTTTGTTGAGAAAAAAACATTCCCCTCGAGGTGATCTATGTACAAACCTGATTCCAAAAAAGTTGGGACACTGTACAAATTGTGAATAAAAACAGAATGCAATGATGTGGAATTTTAAAAATTTCAATTTTTTATTCCGAATGCAACATAGATGACATATCACTGAGAAAATGTAAGGGAAAATTCATAAGTTGATTTTAAATTTCATGGCATCAACACATCTCAAAAAAGTTGGGACAAGGCCATGTTTACCACTGTGTGGCATCCCCTCTTCTTTTTATAACAGTCTGCAAATGTCTGGGGACTGAGGAGACAAGTTGCTCAAGTTTAGGAATAGGAATGTTGTCCCATTCTTGTCTAATACAGGCTTCTAGTTGCTCAACTGTCTATGTCTTCTTTGTCGCATCTTCCTCTATGATGCGCCAAATGTTTTCTATGGGTGAAAGATCTGGACTGCAGGCTGGCCATTTCAATACCCGGAACCTTCTTCGATGCAGTATGTGGTCTGGCATTGTCATGTTGGAAAATGCAAGGTTTTCCCTGAAAGAGACAACGTCTGGATGGGAGCATATGTTCTAGAACTTATATTAAAGAAAATGAACTACCCAAAACGTGCCATCATCCAAAATTGAAGAGAAAAAAGAAATTGTGGAGAGCCGTGGATTGGAAAACCAAAACACAGCTTGTTCTTCACAAAAACATATGACTGGACTTTCTAAGGCACACCATAGAATGAATCATAGCGACTCACAAATTTAAAAGAACATTATTTATTGAATACAACCAAAATTAAAAAATGAGGGCAAAAAGACAGATTTTCCTCATTGGAACATATATAACATGTGACAAAACACAAGAGTCTTAAAATCGAATAACCTAAGACTATTTCTAGCCCATATAATCTCGCAGGATAAATGGGAGAAATGTGTAGGTTATTATAAATTCACAATATTAGATACATCATGTATTGCATAATCATATCTGATCTTTGGGTCTACGCGTTTCGCAGCGTGCTTCTTCAGGACCACATTTTTACATCAGAGATTTCTTGAAATAGACAAAACATCAGTTAGTATCAACACAATCAAGAAGATATCATTTGCACTATAATTCGTGTGTAGCACAGGAGGACACACCTGTAACAGGGTGTAGCCATTGTCTCCCGGGCGGACATAGAGGGCGCGAGAAAGGGTATATGAGGCAGAGCAGATGAATGGGTAAGTAGATTCTAGAATAGTCTTGGGTTATTCGATTTTAAGACTCTTGTGTTTTGTCACATGTTATATATGTTCCAATGAGGACAATCTGTCTTTTTGCCCTAATTTTTTAATTTTGGTTGTATTCAATAAATAATGTTCTTTTAAATTTGTGAGTCACTATGATTCATTCTATGGCGTGCCTTAGAAAGTCCAGTCATATGTTTTTGTGAAGAACAAGCTGTGTTTTGGTTTTCCAATCCACGGCTCTCCACAATTTTCTTTTTTTTTTTTTTCATGTTCTAGAACTTGGGTATACCTTTCAGCACTGATGGTGCCTTTCCAGATGTGTAAACTGCCCATGCCACACACACTCATGCAACCCCATACCATCAGAGATGCAGGCTTCTGAACTGAGCGCTGAGAACAACTTGGGTTGTCCTTGTCCTCTTTAGTCCTGATGATGTGGCATCCCAGTTTTCCAAAAAGAACTTCAAATTTTGATTCGTCTGACCACAGAACAGTTTTCCACTTTGCCACAGTCCGTTTTAAATGGGCCTTGACACAGAGAAAACGCCTGCGCTTCTGGATCATGTTTAGATACGGCTTCTTTTATGGCCTATAGAGTTTTAGCCGGCAACAGCGAATGGCACGGTGGATTGTGTTCACCGACAATGTTTTCTGGAAGTATTCCTGAGCCCATGTTGTGATTTCCGTTACAGAAGCATTCCTGTATGTGATGCAGTGCCGTCTAAGGGCTCGAAGATCACGGGCATCCAATATGGTTTTCCGGCCTTGACCCTTACGCACAGAGATTGTTCCAGATTCTCTGAATCTTTGGATGATATTATGCACTGTAGATGATGATAACTTCAAACTCTTTGCAATTTTTCTCTGAGAAACTCCATTCTGATATTGCTCCACTATTTTTCGCCCCAGCATTGGGTGAATTGGTGATCCTCGTCCCATCCTGACTTCTGAGAGACACTGCCACTCTGAGAGGCTCTTTTTATACCCAATCATGTTGCCAATTGACCTAATAAGTGGCAAATTGGTCCTCTAGCTGTTTCTTAGATGTACATTTAACTTTTCCGGCCTCTTATTGTCACCTGTCCCAACTTTTTTGGAATGTGTAGCTCTCATGAAATCCAAAATGAGCCAATATTTGGCATGAAATTTCAAAATGTCTCACTTTCAACATTTGATATGTTATCTATATTATATTGTGAATAAAATATAAGTTTATGAGATTTGTAAATTAGTCCATTCCTTTTTTACGTACAGTGTCCCAACTTTTTTGGAATTGGGTTGTACATTACAAGGATTTTAACAAACTTTGTTGCAGATTCCTACCTTTTTTTTTTTCTGAAGAAATCTCTGTTGTTCCTCTGTGCTAAGTGGGTCTAATGGGAGTGGTTTCCTAATTGTTTATCAGCTGTGGCAGCTGCAGAGCACTAATGAGGAAATATGCCTGCATCCCTTCAGACGTGTTCCTATTGGGAGTATCTCACCAAAAATTACATTTTTGTTACAGGGGATGCCAGCCATTTGACTTGTATCTTAGTGTAGACTTCTGGGAAAATTGGTGAGCCAATCACACAAGCAGGAAATGTATGTTTCCGGGGTGTGGTCAGTATACATTCTGTGTACAGAACAGCTCCAGGCGGCCATATTGCATTGAATTTTCAGAAAATTACAACAGCTGCAGATTGAAAAGGAAAGGTCATTTTTAATAACATCCATTTACAATATGGCTTGTGTCACAATTGTATACGCTCTATTGTTTTTTTATTTGCTATTTTTTTTTCTCCACAAAAGTGGAGTTTCCCTTTTAAGCTTCCACTGATTACTGAATATCACTTTTAGGAGTCCTGACTCTTACTCTGTATAGTTTACATTGCATATAATGTAGTCCTGACCCCTGCACTATGTTGTACGTTACATAGTTTTATAAACTATTTTATAAATTATTGTACCCTATACAGTATGTTGTTGCTCTCTACCCTCTACTATATATTAACATAATATGTATTCCATTTTGTTACACCCATTGTCTACCAGCTGGACATTTTATATCTGATGATTTGATTGGAGCACAGACTTTTACATGTTGATAATAATGTGATAACATCCTCAAGCTTTGAAACCTTAAACAGAAAGTGACACTCATCCTAAAATCCCCTCATCACTGTTTCTGCTATAAAATACAGTTCTCGTTGTTTCCTCACTCTCTGACTACGGTCCATGAATAAAGAAATGAACTGGTAGGAGATCAGGGGACCCATTTACTAGTTATCTTGCGGGTGGAATTGTAAGATCCTCAGAGACAAAGCTGCCTGATGTGGGCGGAGTCCTGGTTTAGGGGAACCAATCTGCTCATGTCTAGTAATAATCTTTTTATTTCTATTTTAGTAGATGGACGGGAGATGTGGAAAACCTCAGAGGATTGTCTCACTTTGTCTCCAGACTGTAAAGTAGAAGATGAGGACATCACACAGTATAGTCCAGGAGAAAACCCGGCTACCTCAAATGTCCATCCTCCACCACACAGTGTAGATGGACCATCGTATTCCTCTTATCCTGAGGAACCTCAGACTGTGAGGGACGGTGCCGTCCTTCCAATAGATAAGAGGTTTTCCTGCACTGAGTGCGGGAAGCAATTCCAATTTAAATCCAGTCTTAATGTACATATAAGATCTCATACAGGTGAGAAGCCACATATATGCCCAGAGTGCAGGAAATGTTTTTCAGCTAAATCCAGTCTTTCTGTACATCAGAGATCTCACACGGTGAAAGAGCTGTATTCTTGTTCTGAGTGTGGGAAATGTTTATCAAAGAAGTCCAATCTTTACACACATCAGAGATCTCACACAGGAGAGAAACCGTATTCCTGTCCTGATTGTGGGAAATGTTTTACAGAGAAATTCAGTCTTGACAGACATCAGAGATCTCACACGGGGGATAAACCATATTCATGTTCTGAGTGCAAGAAATGTTTTTCAGAGAAGTCCAGACTTGACAGACATCAGAGATCTCACACAGGGAAAAAGCCGTATTCCTGCCCTGAGTGCGGAAAATGTTTTTTAGAGAAATGTAATCTTTACAGTCATCAGAGATTGCACACGGGAGAGAAGCCGTATTCCTGTTCCGAGTGTGGGAAATGTTTTGTGCAAAAGACAGATCTTGTCAAACATCAGAGGTCTCACACTGGGGAAAAACCATATTCATGTCCTGAGTGCGGGAAATGTTTTGCAGATAAGTCAAATCTTTATAATCATCAGAGAACGCACACGGGAGAGAAGCCATATTCCTGTGCTGAGTGTGGGAAATGTTTTGTACAAAAATCAGCACTTGTCACACATCAGAGGTCCCACTCGGGGGAAAAACCGTATTTCTGTCCTCAGTGTGGGAAATGTTTTTCACAGAAGTCCCATCTCTCCAAACATCAGAGATTTCACACAGAGAAGTCATTTTCCTGTCCTGAGTGAGGAAATTGTTACTCTCTGAAGTCCTGTCTTCCTGTATATCAGGGATCCCACACAACCCTCGATGTGTATTGGTGACTTGAGTGCAGGATATGTCTTCTATATGAATTTTACTGGACATCACAGCAATCATATGGAGAAGAACACCCTGATATACACCTCAGATATACTTGTAACCAGTGGCGGCCTGTGCATAGGGGGTGCCTGGGCGCCGCCCCCCTAAAAAAAAGGAAAAAAAAATTACAAAAAGAACAATAAAGTTTTGAAAAAACAAATCGCGTTCGCCGGGCCTATGTGGTGGCTATGGGGGGTGGGGTTTACGACCCAGAAGAGGCGCCGATTGGCTGCCTTCTGGGGGGCGTAACCTGGGCGCAGGTCAAAGCGCTAGGACACCCCCACTTTTGTGATATCCTGGCTGTGACAGCCTGGACCAATCATCATCCAGGACATCCGATTGCTGATGTCGCAATGGGGGCGGTGCCGGTGCGTGCATCAGTCACGCACCGTCACTGCCCGATGTCCTTCCCGCCGCCCGGAACCAATTGGAAGACCAGAAGACTGAAGAGGAGGAGACGAGCAGTGCCGTGGACGGTTCCCGGAATCCCGCCACCGTTAGAAGAAGAGGACTCGAGGAGAGGGGCAGCGCCGTGGACGTCTCGCAGGCAGCCCAGGAGGAGAGCAGGTAAGTGATTGAAGCCGACCTGTGCCCTCACCTGTACCATGCCGCCTATACCATCACCTGTACCATGCCGCCTATACCATCACCTGTGCCATGCCACCTATACCATCACCTGTGCCATGCTGCCTATACCATCACCTGTGCCATGCCTGTACCATCACCTGTGCCATGCCGCCTATACCATCACCTGTGCCATGCCGCCTATACCATCACCTGTGCCATGCCTGTACCATCACCTGTGCCATGCCTATACCATCACCTGTGCCATGCCTGTACCATCACCTGTGCCATGCCTATACCATCACCTGTGCCATGCCTATACCATCACCTGTGCCATGCCTTTACCATCACCTGTGCCATGCCTGTACCATGACCTCAAAGTCACGCAATTTTTTTACCGCGTTTTTTGCCGCGAACCAATACCTATTATATTTTTCTTTTTGCGCCCCCCCCCCCCCAAAAAATTTTGAGCACCAGCCGCCACTGCTTGTAACACACTGCGTTGTTACTGGTTGCAGGATGTTAAATGGCCACAGAATGGCATTGTTCAGTTTAGCTATTACAGGGTCTTGTCTAGCAATGCTAAGAATGTTGGGACTTGAATGCTGCAAGCCGGATTTCTTCACTCAGACAAGCTGGAACTGAGTGGGCAAAGGCGCAGGAGCCTTTAAAAAGGAAAAGCCAGTGAGAAACGAGGAGACTGTGAGAGAGCCAGGATGGTGAGAGAAAGTTGTTTAGATCCAAGAGGACACACTCTGCATCGGATTGAGCCAGAGAGCTAAACAGGTGATTCCAGATCACTGAACCCACTGAGGGGCAGAAAAGATGGTCCTACAGTCAGAGAGATTGGATCAGTACTATCAGCATGACTTCATCCACGGGAGGAGACAAAGGGGGCCCCCCCAACACTCAAGGTGATCACTTTGCCCTGCTACAACAAAGGACTGGGTGAGAGGGTTCCTAACCCATACCACGCCATCACATGTTGCAGGCTTATTTGCTGTTGCCAGTTATTTCAGCTCAGGATTTCCTACAGTACATACTGCAACACAGAGAGACAGACTCTATAGCCCATTCAGTGCTTCCGCCTATCTCCAGTCATTACTCGTTGATTCACTGCATGCAGGATGTCAGCACTAATGTTTTCTGTATCGCTGATAGGCAGGAATTCTGAAAGCATTCCATTTTAGGTCTATCCAAGGAAGGAACAAGTTTCACAAGCCAATTTCTGCACTTAAAGTGACATGCTTATGCTAAATTCTATTCTCACGCCCTTACCAGCTTAAGGAATTTCTATAATCATCTGATGTCTTTAAAGTGACTACCCAAGTTTGTTGCCAAAAAGGAACTCGGCTTGCTTTATTACCAGCTCTGGGGAAGTGCCATTCTTCACCCAAAGAGATTACACCTCTACTGTGCACAAACGTAAGGGCCCCATCAAGCCGGCAGAAGAGTATATAGAGTCCCATATTTTGAGATTTGTTTTCTGAGATATTTCTTATCATAATCATCAGAGAGGTAAACCCTGGCTCTGGTTACTGGAAGCCCACCAGTGAGCTTGTGTAATATCTCTTGCTCTTTTCTTTTCTGCTCACTTGGGGGAAAACCTCTTAAAGTGAGACTGTACAATATTGTATTGTTTATTCCTATTATGTGGTTTTCTCTTGTGTACATCAGACGCTGACTTTTTCGGGATTATACTACTGCTAATCTGACCTCAATATAAACTGAATAATTGTTCTTCAAAAGTTGTGTGTTTATTCTATGAGTGACATCTGGTTAAAGTATTACAGTGGCTTCTGCAGGGGCTGTACTTCAACCAGGGCTCAAATACTCAGCGGCTCCTGAGGGGGTAGCGCTATATACTGCATGGCTTATCTTCATCATGTAAGAAACGGTTCATAAGGAGATCAGAGTTCACCAGAGACATCTATAGAGTGTTCTACCGTGTTGGCCATTGCAATAGAAAAAAAAAATGAAGCCATTACCTTTCAGTTGGTATAAATTTTGTGGTGTAAGCTTTCACAAACACTTAGAGGTCTATTGTTTTTTTTTGTTTTTAACTTCATTTAATGAATTGGCCGTAGCACTGGAAGAGTATTGAATCGCCCACGGTACAGCAATTCTATGGTATGGTGCGAAGGGATATACCACTGTATAAATTGATATACAAGAGTAGAGGTTGTCCCGGTAAGTTTACTAAACTCTGGCAGCCCTGGCTGAATGTTGATGATTCATTCTTGTCGAACGCCCCTCTGCCTCAGAGCTTGTAAGCTGATCCCCCCCCGGTGTCACAGATTATATGGGACGACTATACTGTGGTGTCTGTTGCCCCCCTGGGGGCCGGGTTTATGGAGGGTGGGGGAAGGTGTGTGTGTGTGGGTGTTTGTATATGTTTATGTCCATGTTGGCTGTGTGTGTATGGCTGTTGTCCTTGTTCCTTCTGTTTTTGAGACCACTTTTATGCCCTATTCGAGTTTGTCCTACAGGCTGTCCTTTTGGGTTCCAGGCGGGGCCCTGCTGTCAGGGGCCCCTCCCTCACCTCATTGGCCACGGTTGGCCTGTCACTGAGTCTGTTAGTCTTTTGATATGTTCTCCACTACTTTCACCATGCAAATCTTGTCATAGTTTACTGCCTTGGTTGTAGTGTTTTTGTTGTGTATTTTTATTGCAAACGTATAAATAAACACCTTTAAAAAAAAAAAAAATGAATTGGCCGTAAATTATTTAATATAATGATCATCAGCTCCTTCCAGTGGCAATAATGGGGCACTCAGGATTATAGACACTAGATGGAGCTACACTCTTGCATTGTTAGGCTCCTCCCTGGAGCACCAAAGCACTTCATCATTGTTTCTCAACCAGGGTTCCTTTAGAGGTTGCTAGGAGTTGCTTGAGCAATGGGCAGTTTCTGCCTCTCAGATAAGTTCCCCCTGACACCGTTGATCTTTTTAGCTATCTATAAGAAGGTAATTCTTCCCAGTGTCCACAAGTGTAAGGAGCATTTATCCCACTGACCATCACACTAATGTATCATGAGTTGTAGATATAGTCATTTTTAGCAGGGGTTCCCTGAGACCTGGAATTTATTTCAAGGGTTCCTCTGTGTTGAAAAGGTTGAGAAAGGCTGCACTACACAGTGGAAGACTTTCTTCTCCCCCCACCTCTGGATGATGGGCCACTTGCACTCCTGTGAAGTGCAGCCTGGAACATCAGGAATATTGCTGTGCCTGTCCATGTCGAGTGGCATAGCCATGCATCCAGAATATTCGAGAGGCTCCAAGTGCTGTAAGCAGCTGGCAATGTTCTTCCCCACAGACAACCCAGATGTGCATGGTTGCAGTCTGGATGACTCCTACTGGTAGACACAATGACTGATCACAAATGTACCTGGTGCCCTCTCAGCTGACCAAAATTGTTCCCCCCCCCCCCTCGTTATCATAGAAGCAACCAAGGCAGATTACTTTTTTTTTTACTGGAAGCGGAGCAGGCGGGAGACTCCACTTTCAGGGTTTCTGCAATGCCCCAGGGGGAGAGAGTTCACACAGAGAGGGTTTATGCTTCATGTAGAGTCCGAAATCTCTTATCTCAACCAGAAGTTATTATATCTAGAAGTTTTTGGGCACTTTGGTTCAATCAGGGAGTAGGGCAAATCCAGTTTCAACAACCTGCTGTTTCTTCTACTTCAGTGAGATGTATCCCTTGCTGCTCTCATGGTTTGGGTATTCTGCTGCAGTCCCCAGTTCTATTAAGACTTGATTCACATCTATGCATGTTGCTTTTGAACTTTTCTGCAGTGATTATTTGCTATGCATTCAGCATTTTTTTTTTTTTATATATACTGCGATTTTACCACAATTTGTGTTTTGCATTTTTTATCCTTTTTTTTTTTTTTTTGAAAAATATGTTGGTGAATACAGATTTAAAAAAGGGAATGCAAATTGTGGCAAAATTGCTGTAAAAACGCACTACATGCTTTTCTGCAACTTCTCCATTGAAATCTATTGGACCAAGAAAACAAAAAAAATGCAGCATTTTGCATTTAAAAAAGTCCCTGACTATTTCCACAAATGCAGAGACACAAAAATGCATTGATAATGTGTTCCATCAGAACGCACGTTAAAAAATATACTGCGTTTCTGCAAAAAGCATGAAAAAATGCATTGGTGTGAATAGCGCCTAAGAGTCCTGGTCATCCACACCAGCTAAACAAGGGACTTCACTTGAAGAGGCAACTTGACTGATGAGGATAAAATATTTTGATTTAACCCAGGGATGAAAAAATGTTAATGTCTCACATAGGATAGAGTTGAATAAATGCAATTTTATCTCCAGAAAACCTAGAATAGGACTTCATAGTCATATAGCACCATCTGGTAGATAGGTACAGTTAACGCTTAAACAAACATTCAGTTAATCTATTGAAGTACCTTTTAATCAGATGTGGGTAAATATTCTGAAATACACCCTCTAGGCTAGTCCTCAGAGAAGGGAATTTTGGGAATAAAAGAAGAAAGTTCAGAGAGGAAAGGGATCATCATCGATTGCTCCCCATCATTCACACACTTCATCGATCATCATCACCCTGCCATCACCATTGTTATCACTGAGTCTTCCAACCAATCTTCATGCTCTCTCAATCTCAGTCTCCGTCAATCAACTTCCTTGAAACCTCTAAAACCTCCTCTACTGTCATCACAGTGGCAGTCTTGCAATTCCCAGTGGATCAATTTTCAGACGGCAGTTAAAAGGCAGCTGAGAGGCAATAAATCATAAAGTGTATTGAAAAGCCTGCAGTAGGGTTGCACTGATACCATTTTTTATCAGCGAGTACAAGTACGGATACTTTGGTCATGTACTCGCCGATACCGAGTGTGACGGTGGCGGGTATCAGACCCCTGGCCTTCTCATCCAACTCGTGACCAAAGACCAGACAATCTCACACCCTGCCGTCACTTGCGTAACAATGCCACTCTCAGCTGCACCCGGCACAAAGATTCTTCCAGCTTGCGGGACCACAATCTAGATGCCAGCAGGCTGAGAGTGATTGTCACCGGGCTAATTAAACAATTAACCCTTTCTCTGCCACCACCGCTACGTTTGAGCCCAGCGGACGCTCGTAATTTTAGAAATACCAATTATGACTTTAGAATAATCATCTGTAACACACACTGTCATCTCAGACAGGAATGTTCAGGGGATTTATTCTATATAGTAGCGCTCTTCCAAGAGGCAGGTTCTTTGGTTAGCTTGCGTTAAGAGCTTAGAGACAAAATTAACACTTTTCAAATTAAGGTTTAATTATAAAAAAGGTTAAAATTGGGGCAAATAAAAATATTTACAGAAAAATGGGTTACAAAGAAATAGAGACACAATTCAGCAATTTAGAAGAATAGATAAAGAATTAGAAATGGAAATACTTGCATTCAAAAGTCCTTGTATTATCAGAGGTTCAGAGTTGAGCCTGTGTGATCGGTTCTTCCCTTCAGCGATGTTAGAGCTTGATGTTAAAAATGAGAACTGAGAGCTCCATCAGCTTCTCTCTTTTTCTCTGACCCGCAGGGGGTGTCACCAGAGGTCCTTGACCAATAAACACAGGGGCCATGGCGGCTCATAAACTGCTAAGGGACCTCCCGTTTAGACAGATTTTATAACAGAATTCATATCTTGAATAATGTAAGGGTTACATTCTTGAAACTGATATTTTATTGTACAGCATTGAATTTCACATCCATGGACACCAAACACAGGTTATCTCGTAAAATAACCTCTGACCCGTAAGGCATCTGACCACTAGCTTGTCTTTCCTAGGAGCGAACGTGATCATTTTTGACCCTAATTCGATCTGTATTTTATTTGGCATTCAAATATATACTTTCTAGAGACATATCCTGTATGGGTAAAAAGTTATGAATTTGTGTGTGAATGTATTACAGTTCTAATGACCATCTGGGTGGTGTGTAATTTATGACCCAGCCTGGTCAGTCTTAATGCTTGCTCGTTTATGGCTTTACAACCTAGCCTGCCATCTGCCAGGCCTGCTGATAAGGTTTTCTTTGAAGCTCTGAGCTTCAACCCAAACTTCCTGTATTCCAGGAGTTAATTAACACTGAAAAAAGGAGAGGGGAGAGGGAGGAAAATATCTCTGAGTACACAGTTGCTTGCTAGACTGTGTTACTGGACAACATGGATGCCTGTGATGACAAAATGGTGTCCCAGCGCACAATACCATTACACCGAGTACTAATATTTTGGTTCAATACAAAAAAAAAATGGTGCAAATCGCACTGCAAAGAATCACATGCAATTTAAATGTGTGTATAGAAGCGCTATCTAGTGGGCAGTTTAGAACTCACAACATTCAGCAGAGGGAGCGCTGTTCTAGTAAGTAGGTAGAGACGGATTAGAATTTCAAACCAGCAATCATTTGTTGGAAAACAGAACAGATGATCACATTAGATAAATCAATCACAAGCGCATGCAGGGAGATGGTAGTGTGCCAGTGAGGCACTGTGATTCACGGGTTCCATAGTCAACTCTGCTGAGGCTGGTGGAATGAATGGCTGCCTCTGATCCTGGAGATTCTGGGGGCGGGCAGTGAGCCAAATAGATGCAGGATCGATGGACAGAGCCGGCAACCTCCAGCACACCTGGAAATGACAGCTGCCATCAGGGCTCGTCACTCCCGGGTGGGGGAAATGCCAGGAGCAGGTGGAAGTGCTCCACTATGGAGACAGTACTGTACAGGCAACCAACGAGGACGTCCTTCTTTTTGGAAGTATCGGTTTCGGTATCAAAAGCATTTGGTAGAGTACCGATTCTTGGTCAAATGCCTGGTATCGGCATCAGGGCAGCCCTAGCCCGCAGCATTCACAAAGAGGGGTGAAAAGAGGGACAGGGGGTAAAGAGAGGAAAGAAGGAGTGATGGGGGGGAAAGGGAGATGTGGGATGGGGAGTAGAAGGGTGTGAAGTGGGGGACAGAGAAATAAAAAGGGGGATGGGGGAAGAAGGGACCAAGAAGGTGATGAGAGGGTAAAAAGGCAGTAAAGAGGCAGAAGGGGAATGTGAACAGAGAAAGCAACAGAGCAGTGAAGAGTAAGTAAGGAGGGTGTAGAGGGAGTTATGAGAGGGATGGGGAGTGAAGAGGGGAACAGGGAGGTGAGGAGGAAGTGAAGGGGAAAAGGAAGTAAAGAAGGGGTCAGGAGCTTAACAGGAAAATAGGGGGTGGGGGGGAGATGGTGAAATGGGGGACAGGGAGCTGAAAAGAGGGACAGGAGTGAAGAGGGGGTTTGGGAGGGGATGAGAGGGAAGAGGGGAAAAGGAGGGGAGGAAGGTGGTATAAAGAGAAGATCACGGCAGCAAAGAGGGGGTAAGGGAGATGGATATAGAAAAGGGAGGAGGATAGAAAGGTGAAGAAGGGGTGCATTTGCTCCTACAATTGGACAGCTGGCAGTGATATCATATGCTCAATGCAAATAGGAATTTGGGAGCAGTTTCCTAGCTAGGTGGTGGCAAAGAAAAGGCCACCCCTCCTCCTTCCACCAGGACACCACACAGCACCCTTAATCCCCCTTCTTCCACCACACACTGGGCCCCTGGTGCCTCGTATACAAATCCCCACACACCACACCCTCCACTCCCCTCCTCAGGCACTACCACCTCTCTGAGGACCGGAATAGACAGTGGGAAGCAATGACTTCTACATTAAGATGACCAGATTTTTCACATGAAATCCGGGGGAATATATATATTTTTTTTATTGGCAAATGGCACAGGACTGCATAATACACAGAGCGCTGGGCACAGAACTGCATAATACACAGAGCACTGGGCACAGGACTTAATAATATACAGAGCGCTGGGCACAGAACTGCATAATACACAGAGCGCTGGGCACAGAACTGCATAATACACAGAACCCTGGGCACAGAACTGCATAATACACAGAGCGCTGGGCACAGAACTGCATAATACACAGAGCGCTGGGCACAGGACTGCATAATACATAGAGCGCTGGGCACAGGACTGCATAATACACAGCGCTGGGCACAGGACTACATAATACACAGAGCGCTGGGCACAGGACTACCTAATACACAGAGCGCTGGGCACAGAACTGCATAATACACAGAGCGCTGGGCACAGAACTGCATAATACACAGAGCGCTGGGCACAGGACTGCATAATACATAGAGCGCTGGGCACAGGACTGCATAATACACAGAGCGCTGGGCACAGGACTACCTAATACACAGAGCGTTGGGCACAGGACTACATAATAAACAGAGCACTGGGCACAGAACTGCATAATACACAGAGCACTGGGCACAGGACTACCTAATACACAGAGCGCTGGGCACAGGACTGCATAATACACAGACCGCTGGGAACAGGACTACATAATACACAGAGCGCTGGGAACAGGACTACATAATACACAGAGCGCTGGGCACAGGACTACATAATACACAGGAGGGTGTTAGGCATAGAGTACAGCGTTCAGAGGTTTGCTATGTACAGAGGACACTTCTACCCCCACATCCATAGCTCACCTCTGCACCCTTCTCTCACAGTTTATCTCTGCAGCCACCTCTTAGCCCTTCCCCCACAACAGCTAAATGCTCCATCTTTCCATGATCAGCTTTGACCGCTGCTCCCCCACTGCCCTCACCAAATCTACTTATCTCTGGTTCCCAGCCCTCCACACAGTCAATTTTGGCTCTGCCTCTCCTCCACTGAACAGCAGTAGGAGCTGCAGTGAGATCGTCCAGAAGCAAAAAGAACAAAAAAGGGCGCACCGACCTAGCGCATTATCCTCAATAAAAGGCTTTATTTAAGTGACATTAAAAATGGCTACTCACAGACGTAGATAAAAGTATAACGTATCAAGCTGGATTGCTCAAATGTCCGTGTTTAGTCCATAATATCGTCCATGACCTATGAGATGACTGACGCGTTTCGAGGCCTAGCCTCTTCCTCAGAGCCACTAGGCTAGGCCCCGAAACGCGTCAGTCATCTCATCGGTCATGGATGATATTATGGACTAAACACGGACATTTGAGCAATCCAGCTTGATACGTTATACTTTTATCTACGTCTGTGAGTAGCCATTTTTAATGTCACTTAAATAAAGCCTTTTATTGAGGATAATGCGCTAGGTCGATGCGCCCTTTTTTGTTCTTTTTGCTTCTAGTACCGGTGGACTACCCCAGTCCGATAAGGGCAGCAAGACCTTAGCCATCTGAGAAGCCAGTTGTCAGTCCCGTGAGGAGTGTGGTCGAGGGGCCTGGATACCAAGCGCAGCAGAAGGGTGGTTACACCTTATTGTTTTTTAGTTAGATCGTCCAGCAGGAGGTCACCAGGCCGTTTCTCAGCCAGCATGGGGTGCCCTGTCTATATAATTCGGCCCTGAATCTGAAACAAAACGGGGCAGACTTGGACCGGGGACAGTGTCCTCAATACGGGGGCGTCTGGTCAACCTATTCTACATACAGTACCAGGCATTCATCACCAAACACACCGCAGGGGGAGCATCCAGAGAGGAGCCCATTCCACACACCAGGCACAGCATCCTGATGGATCCAGAGAGCAGGAAAACCTCCGCCTGAGCATTCTCTGAAACCCGCCAACCGCTGATAACCACATGTTCATTGGCCACTTATAGCTCCACCCTAGACGCTAATTGGTCTCCCATTGCCTGGACCCAAAAACATTTACACTTTACTCTGTTATTCTCAGGACACAGCCTGGGATACAAACATCGTGGAACAAGAAACCAAAACAGATACTGTCCTGGCAAATCGGATATACAGTACATACACCCAGCACAAGGTAGTCTTCACACTATGAGACGTTTCTATGGGGCTGCAGTTCCTCTGAGTTCCACAAGGTGGTGATCTCACTCCTACCCAGACAGGAAGTCTCTATGGAATACAGACAGGAAGTGATGTCACATACAGACAGGAAGTTCTAGGTGAGTCAGAAGGCAGTAGGGAGGAGACATCGCTGGAAGTGGCTGCAGAGGAGGTAATAAGATCTTATTTTCTATTTACACCCTTTAACCCCCCCCCCCTCCCCCGTCATGTCTGTCCTCTTCCTCCATAGTCACTGTGACATCTTTTATCTCCAGCAGATGATGATACACACATATATATTGTGGAAACCTAGACTAACCCTGTATATTACAATGAGGAAATGTATCGCCTGTACCACGAGAGGAGTTACTGATGTCATTAAATGCTGGTTCCAGACATTGTATGTGTGGGGAATGAAATGATAATGAAAGGGTGGGATTAGGGAAGATTTCTGTAAGATTTTACACGGGAATGATCAGCGCTCCTTCCAGAGACACTATGACGAGTCTCACAATGGGAGTCTGAAAGGGACTCGATTTTGGGGGGATGAGATGGCGAACCAAGAGAGGAGAGCGGTAATTTTATCAAAAAGATGTCCAGATGGGAATCCAAATGGATTTTTCACCTCAATACAATTGCTCCGGCTGGATTAAATATTGATATTGAGCGGTTTGCTTTTCATTTATCTGTTTTATGCATTTTTTTATTGTATTTTTATATAGTTTTACCAATTATTGATTATTATAAATAAAGTTATGTACAATTTAAGTGATAGTTGATGATGTTAAAGATGTTTCTAAGTTATTGTTCAGCAAAATGGACAGGAGTAGGGACACTTTTTAGGACAGCTCCACCTGCCAGTAGTCCTCCTGGACAAAGACTGGCAGTTTCCAATTCAAACACGTCAAATGTCACCAGGTTAGGAGAGGCGCCCTCTCTGTTTACATCTAAACGGTATCCGGCCCGCCATCCACTGGATTATCTGCGGCCGGTACCCTGGCAGTGGATTACCACTTCTGCTCCTCATGCCGCTGTTCCCTATTTAGTACTATAGAGGCATCTATTGCTTCACAGGCACCATGAGCTCTGTGGTACTACAGGGCCCAGCACACCTAGTCATTTACAGCCCGGATTTTTCTAAATAAGTGCTGCCAGGTTACTCCAGGAATTGTCTGACACTTTATTATCAGATTGTTCCATTACAGTTATTGTGTTGTGGATTAAGATAGTTTGGCCATATTGTAAGCGCTACCTGAACATTTATTGTTCCTCTATTATCCCTTCAGGGTCAGAACATTCCCCCATTTAAGTGGCCGTAACATTCCCTATATATTGGTGATACATTCTAGTAATATGGTACTCTAAATACACAGAACTGACAATAAATAGACAAGACAATGACCATTCTGACCATAAATGGCCTACAAAGGGCAATTATTACACTACACAGACAGCGAATCAGCAATCATTACAATATGCTGCCAACATAATGATGGAGTACAGGGTTCAGGAGTATGGAGCATAGAACCCCTCACATTGCTGGTCAGGAAGAAGAAAACATCCCCCAGCCTGTGATGAAGAATATGTTCCATCATTGGTGTCAGAAGCAGGAAAATATTGAAGGTTCTGAGGGAAGTAGAGGAGCTGAGGGGTCTCGGAGGAGGTATTGGGACTAAAGGACTCTGGGATCCTCTGAGGGTGCACTGCATCTAAAGGACTCTGGACCCCTGAGGAAGTATTAAAGCTGAAGGACTTTGGGGACCTCTTAGAAAGTAATAGAGCTGAACAAATCTGAAAGGTTAGTGGTGCTGAAGGGCCTCTGAGGTGGTAGTCACACTGCAAGGCTCTGAGGTAAGAGAAGGCTTTAGAGCTCATAGGATCTCTTGGTCTCTGATGGTCCTCCCACCCCAGCTGCACTTACTTTTCTGACCTCTATAAAGCGGAGTTCCAGGCAAAACATTTTTTGGGGAAAAAAATACTCTTAGGACAGTCAGGGCTAGTGCATTTAAGCAACGGCAGCCTCTGAACTGTCCCCTGCTTAGTGAACCTGTAAGAAGAAAAACTCATCTTGAAAATTTCTTGTCCAGCGCTGCCATCTCCGGTGTGGGCAGCTGAAGCCAGAGCGTCCCTCTTTCGTCCCTCTTCCTTGATGTCGGAGTCCCAGAATGCCATGCCTCGTCACTTCCGTGGCAGGTGCGTCACCCCACAGCTCCTTGCGCATGCCCAGAAGCTGTTCTCCATTCATCGGCAGAGAAGGATGCACCTGCACCGGAAGTGACAAGGGACACTGGTGCAGGCGCATTGACTCCTGGGATTAATGACGCTCATCTCCCAGGAGTCAGTGCAAAGGAGGAAGTGACGTCGGGGGCCACGGCCGCAGAGGGGAGAAGTGGAAGGAAGGTAAGTTAATTTTCAGAAAAAATAAGGTAAGCGAAACACAAAAAACAAATTATAATTATCCAATTCATTTTCAGGTTATTTTAATCTAACTAACGGTGTAAAGTTGAAAAATAGGCCGGAACTCCGCTTTAAAGAACTCCAATCACCTCACCATCTCACTGGCCAAGAAAAAAGTTTCCAAAAATGCAAACATCAAGAACCCCCTACCACTCTATACAATATCCTGGATAGTACAGTATCCCCCCCCCCCCCCCACAGAACAGATTCCTCCCCCAC
This sequence comes from Pelophylax lessonae, assembly GCF_965119305.1. Taxonomy (NCBI): domain Eukaryota; kingdom Metazoa; phylum Chordata; class Amphibia; order Anura; family Ranidae; genus Pelophylax; species Pelophylax lessonae. The sequence goes on from NC_138770.1 coordinate 43,486,895, forward strand.
AGCTCTCTACTCCACCAGCAGCATCCTCCTGCCATCCAATCCCTTCTCTTACTGCAGATAGTGACAGTGACATCACTCCATTCAGGTAGCAGGCTGCCGGGGATTGGAGCCTTGCAGCCGGAGGTCTGGCAATCATCCTGATTAGTCGGAAAAGTCTGGCCAAAAGTTAGCAAGTTCCCCTTCCTGGACATCATGTTGACTTTACATTGACCTCATAGTGCTGCCTCAGAGCAATCAAGTCAAAAGAAGGATTGTTTTTATCATTCATTTTCTACTGATCAAAAACTAATCTAAACTAGTTCAGAAACAAAACCAACCCAACAGAGAAACGGGAATTTCTGACCCGGCAGGTTTAGAGGGTTCTGGGACCTAAACAAATTGTAGCAAACACTAAACAAAACAGTCCAAACTAAATGTGTTCCTACGAGGGCAGTAGTTCTTAAAAGGACAGCAACCCTCCTATTACCCTCCTCACATCCACACCCTATTATTGTGTGACCAATACCATCCAAATAATTCTTACTTTCATTTACAAAAGTATCCATTTACAAGAAGACCTGCATAGATCAAATGATGGCACCAATGAGGATGGAGGAGGACCGGAGTCACATGACTGAGAAGATACTAAACCTCACCCTGGAGATCATCTACCTGCTGACCGGAGAGGTGAGCAGAACTCTGGGAGGTCACATGACATCACACTTATCTCTATTAATAAAACACAGACCTGACCAGAGAGGTGAGGAGGGTTCTGGGAGGTCACATGACATCATTCTTATCTCTATTAATAAAACACAGACCTGACAGAAGTGGTGGGGAGGATTCTGGGAGGTCACATGACATCACTCTCAGCTCTATTAATAAAACACAGACATGACCGGAGAGATGAGGAGGATTCTGGGAGGTCACATGATATCACTCTTATCTCTATAAATAAAACAAAGTTATGACCAGAGAGGTGAGGAGGATTCTGGGATTCTAACATGATATTCCTTTTGGTTTTCCAATACAGAGATTTTCTCTTCAGAAGTCAGGTGATCATATGACCATCACAGTGCCTCCATATGACTCCCTAAAATCTGAGAGACACAACATGCAGAAGATTCTAGAAGTTACCGAGAGGATGATGGAGCTTCTGACACAAGAGGTGATCAGTGCTGGGAATTCTGGGACATTATCCAGTAACAGACAAGGGATGTGTCTGGATGGTGACTGTATCATTGTGTGTGTCAGGTTCCTATAAGGTGTCAGGATGTCACTGTCTATTTCTCCATGGAGGAGTGGGAGTATTTAGAAGGACACAAGGATCTCTACAAGGACGTCATGATGGAGAATCAGCCGCCCCTCACATCACCGGGTAAGAGGAGACTTTATTGTAAAGGAGAGAGCAGTACGGAGGCTCCACCTAGACCCCCATCATCTGATAAACACATAGAAACAATGTATTCAGTCAGTGTGTGTGTTTCCTACAGATGGATCCATTAATGGGAACCGGCCAGAGAGATGTCCCTGTCCTCTGCATTCCTGGGATTCCACACAGGAAGATCACACCATCCCTCACCATCATCAGGTAGATGAAGAGCAATCACTGATGGTATCAATAGGATCTGTACATTATCTGCATTGTTACAATTGATTTCATTTTTATTACATTTTCAGAGTGGAAGCCTGAGAGCTTCTAAAGTTGAGGGTAAAGCAGAAGAAGAAGAGACTTATGTAAGGGATGATGAGCAATCTATAGAGGAAGATGGAATGAGGAGGTCATTTATAGAGGAGGACACTCCTACAGAGATCAGCAAAGGTGGGTCATTAACAATAAATCTAAATACATTCCTCCACCCATACTGCTCCCTGATTGGTCCAGAGTAGGAAATGGACTGGGTTATATCAGCCTGTAATACCCTGGTCACTTTCCGGGGCGGTGTTCCCCGTCCTGTATTTCTCTCGGATAATCTTCCTTCTCTTGTCTGCAGACACAATTTATGAATATAGACTGGATTTATGTAGATTCTGGGGTTTGGCTGGCAGCAAAATGTTGGTTTTCACCATAGGCATTGCTCAACCTAGGCAGCTGGTTGATGTACCTTGGGTCCTCTGCATCTTGCCCGGGTCTAGCAAGATCTGTGAGAGAGAAATTCTCCCAGGGTTACTTGTTCTGTTGTTTACTGGCTGTGCCGGGTGGAGGGATATGTCTGTATAGTCCCAGACCCAAGTCACTGAGTGCAGTCTCAGAAGACGAGAGGCAGCGGTGTTGAACCTTTGCAGCTTGTTTCAAGTAAACATTTAAGCTTCCACTGATTACTGAATATCAATTTTATAAGTCCCGACTCTTACTCTGTATAGTTTACATTGCATATAATGTAGTCCTTACCCCTGCACTATGTTGTACGTTACATAGTTCTGATTTTATATAGTCCTAACTATTGTGCCCTATACAGTATGTTGTTGCTCACTACCCACTGTTATATATTAACATAATATGTATTCCATTTTGTTACACCCATTGTCTACCAGCTGGACATTTTATATCTGATGATTTGATTGGAGCACAGACTTATACATGTTGATAATAATGTAATAACATCCTCAAGCTTTGGAACCTTAAACACAAAGTGACACTCATCCTATAATCCCCTCATCAATGTCACTCCTGTAAAAGACAGTTCTCGTTGTTTCCTCACTCTCTAAATAAGGTCCACGAATAAAGAAATGAACTGGTAGGAGATCAGAGGACCCATTTACTAGTTACCTTCAGGGGGGAATTGTAAGATCCTCAGAGACAAAACTGTCTGATGTGGACTCAGTCCTGGTTTAGGGGGACCAATCTGCTCATGTCTAGTAATAATCTTTTTATTTCTATTTTAGTACATGGATGGGAGATGAGGAAAACCTCAGAGGATTGTCTCAGTTTGTCTCCAGACTGTAAAGTAGAAGATGAGGACATCACACAGTATAGTCCAGGAGAAAACCCGGCTACCTCAAATGTCCATTTGGCATTACACAGTGTAGATGGACCATCGTATTCCTCTTATCCTGAGGAACCTCTTACTGTGAGGGACGGTGCCGTCCTTCCAACAGATAAGAGGTTTTCCTGTACTGAGTGCGGGAAGCAATTCCAATTTAAATCCAGTCTTAATGTACATAAAAGATCTCATACAGGTGAAAAGCCACATTCTTGCCCTGAGTGTGGGAAATGTTTTTCAGCTAAGTCCAGTCTTTCCGTACATCAGAGATCTCACACGGTGAAAGAGCTGTATTCTTGTTCTGAGTGTGGGAAATGTTTATCAAGGAAGTCCAATCTTTACACACATCAGAGATCTCACACAGGAGAGAAACCGTATACCTGTCCTGATTGTGGGAAATGTTTTACAGAGAAATTCAGTCTTGACAGACATCAGAGATCTCACACGGGGGAAAAACCATATTCATGTTCTGAGTGCAAGAAATGTTTTTCAGAGAAGTCCAGGCTTGTCTCACATCAGAGATCTCACACAGGGAAAAAGCCGTATTCCTGTCCTGAGTGCGGGAAATGTTTTTTAGAGAAATGTAATCTTTATAGTCATCAGAGATTGCACACAGGAGAGAAGCCGTATTGCTGTTCTGAGTGTGGGAAATGTTTTGTACAAAAGACAGATCTTGTCAAGCATCAGAGGTCTCACACAGGGGAAAAACCATATTCATGTCTTGAGTGCGGGAAATGTTTTGCAGATAAGTCCAATCTTTATAATCATCAGAGAACGCACACGGGAGAGAAGCCTTATTCCTGTGCTGAGTGTGGAAAATGTTTTGTACAAAAATCAGCACTTGTCACACATCAGAGGTCCCACACGGGGGAAAAACCGTATTTCTGTCCTAAGTGTGAAAAATGTTTTTCACAGAAGTCCCTTCTCTCCAAACATCAGAGATCTCACACAGAGAAGTAATTTTCCTGTCCTGAGTGAGGAAATCGTTATGGTGACATGAGTGCAGGAAATTTCTTCTATATGAATTTTACTGGACATCACAGCTCTCATATGGAGAAGAACACCCTGATATACACATCAGATATACTTGTAACACACCGCATTGTTACTGGTTGCAGGATGTTAAATGGCCACAAGATGGCATTGTTTTTCAGTTTAGCTATTACAGGATCTTGTCTAGCAACGCTAAGAATGTTAGGACTTGAATGCTGCAAACTGTATTTCTTCACTCAGACAAGCTGGAACTGAGTGGGCAAAGGCGCAGGAGCCTTTAAAAAGGAAAAGTCAGTGAGAAACAAGGAGACTGTGAGAGAGCCAGGATGGTGAGAGAGAGTTGTTTGGATACCAGAGGACACACTCTAGATCGGATTGAGCCAGAGAGCTGAACAGGTGATTCCAGATCACTGAACCCACTGAGGGGCAGAAAAGATGGTCCTACAGTCAGAGAGATTGGATCAGTACTATTGGCATGACTTCATCCACGGGAGGAGACAAAGGGGGCCCCCAACACTCAAGGTGATCACTTTGCCCTGCTACAACAAAGGACTGGGTGAGAGGGTTCCTAACCCATACCACGCCATCACAGGTTGCAGGCTTATTTGCTGTTCCCAGTTATTTCAGCTTAGGATTTCCTACAGTACATACTACCACACAGACTCTAGAGCCTATTCAATGCTTCCGCCTATCTCCATTCATTACTCATTGATTCACTGCATGCAGGATATCAGCACTAATGCTTTCTGTATCACTGATAGGCAGGAATTCTGAAAGCTTTTTATTTTAGGTCTATCCAAAGAAAGAAAAAAGTTTCACAAGCCAATTTCTGCACTTAAAGTGACATGCTTATGCTAAATTCTACTCTCACCCCTTACCAGCTTAAGGAATTTCTATAATCATCTGATGTCCTTAAAGTAACTACCCAAGTTTGTTGCCAAAAAGGAACTCGGCTTGCTTTTTTACCAGCTCTGGGGAAGTGTCATTCCTCCCCTAAAGAGATTACACCTCTACTGTGCATTAACCGGCTTGATGGGGCCCTTACGTTACTATGTAACTATGTAACTATGTAACGTAAGGGCCCCATCAAGCCGGCAGAAGAGTATATAGAGTCGCATATTTTGAGATTGGTTTTCTGAGACATTTCTTATCCTAATCATCAGAGAGGTAAACCCTGACTCTGATTATTGGGAGCCCACCAGTGAGCTAGCGTAATAGCTCTTGCTCTTTTCTTTTCTGCTCACTTGGGGGAAAACCTCTTGGTAGGAGAGCTAACGTTGAAACTACTGCAGGACAGTTGGTTCTACTTAAAGTGGCACTGTACTGTGTTGTATTGTTTATTCCTTATATGTGGTTTCCTCTTGTGTACATCAGACGCTGACTTTTCGTGATTATACTACTGCTAATCTGACCTCAATATAAACGGAATAATGGTTCTTCAAAAGTTGTGTGTTTATTCTTTGAGTGACATTTGGTTAAAGTATTATGGTGGTATCAGCAGGGGCTGTGCTTCAACCAGGGCTCAAATACTCAGCGGCTCCTGAGGGGGTAGTGTTATATACTGCATGGCTTATCTTCATCATGTAAGAAACGGTTCATAAGGAGATCAGAGTTCACCAGAGACATCTATGGAGTGTTCTACCGTGTTGGCCATTGCAATAGAAAAAAATGAAACTATTGCCTTTCAGTTGTATAAATTTTGTGGTGTAAGCTTTCACAAACACTTAGAGGTCTGTTTTTTTTTTTTTTTTTTTACTTCATTAAATGAATTTATTTAATATAATGATCATCAGCTTCTTCCAGTGGCAATAATGGGGCACTCAGGATTATAGACATTAGAGTCTATACTCTAATAGTCTAATAGTGTAGCTCTAATAGTCATTAGAGCTACACTCTTGCATTGTTAGGCTCCTCCCTGGAGCACCAAAGCACTACATTATTGTTTCTCAACCAGGGTTCCTCCAGAGGTTGCTAGGGGTTGCATGAGCAATGGGCAGTTTCTGCCTCTCAGGTAAGTTCCACCTGACACTGTTGATCTTTTTAGCTATCTATAAGAAGGTAATTCTTCCCAGTGTCCACAAGTGTAAGGAGCATTTATCCCACTAACCATCACACTAATGTATCATGAGTTGTAGATATAGTCATTTTTAGCAGGGGTTCCCTGAGACTTGAAAATGATTTCAAGGGTTCCTCTGTGTTGAAAAGGTTTAGAAAGGCTGCACTACATAGTGGAAGACTTTCTTCTCCCCCCAACTCTGGACGCTGGGCCACTTGCGCTCCTGTGAAGTGCAGCCTGGAACATCAGGAATATTGCTGTGCCTGTCCATGTCGAGTGGCATAGCCATGCATCCAGAATATTAATCGAGAGGCTCCAAGTGCTGTAAGCAGCTGGCAATGTTCTTCCCCATAGACACCCCGGATGTGCATGGTTGCAGTCTGGATGACTCCTACTGGTAGACATAATGACTGATCACAAATGTTCCTGGTGCCCTCTCAGCTGACCAAAATTGCTGTATCAGTGTCAATCCCACTCTATGGGTCAGTAGATTTTCGAGGAGGGGAGAAAAATGGGATCAATGTCTTCTTTTGGGGCTCTGGCCCTGTTCGCCTATAGGGTATTTCTGCTACCTCTGAGGCGACGTTCCTCCAATTCCTGTGTGATTATGGAGGAATCTGCGTTTGCTCTGGGATTGGTAGCAGTTGGACTGTTTAGATTGTTATTATAGAAGCAACCAAGGCAGATGACTTTTTTTATTGGAAGTGGAGCAGGTGGGAAACTCCACCTTCAGGGTTTCTGCAATGCATTATTATATCTAGAAGTTTTTGGGCACTTTGGTTTAATCAGGGAGTAGGGCAAATCCACAGTTTCAACAACCTGCAGTTTCTTCTGCTTCAGTGAGATGTTTCCCTTCCTGCTCTCACGGATTGGGTATTCTGCTGCAGTCCCCAGTTCTGTTAAGACTTGATTCAACATCTATGCATGTTGCTTTTGAACTTTTCTTTAGTGCTTTTTTTGCTGTGCATTCTGCTTTTTTTTTTTTTACTGTGATTTCACCACAGTTTGTGTTTTGCATTTTTTGTGCTTTTTTTTTTAAAAATATGTTGGTGAATACAGATTTAAAAAAAGGGAATGCAAATTGTGGCAAAATTGCAGGAAAAATGCACTACATGCTTTTCTGCAACTTCTCCATTGAAATTTATTGGACCAAAAAAACAAAAAAATGCAGCATTTTGCATTTAAAAAAGTCCCTGACTATTTCCACAAATGCAGAGGCACAAAAATGCATTGATGTTAATGTGTTCCATAGGAACCCACTTTAAAAAATTGTCCTGCGTTTCTGCAAAAAGCATGGAAAAAATGTATTGGTGTGAATAGCGCCTAAGAGTCCCGGTAATACACACCAGCTAAACAAGGGACTTCACTTGAAGAGGCAACTTGACTGATGAGGATAATATATTTCGATTTAACACAGGGATGAAAAAACATTATTGTTCCACATAGGATAGAGTTGAATAAATCCAATTTTATCTCCGGAAAACCTAAAATAGGACTTCCTAGTCAAATAGCACTATCTGGTGGATAGGTACAGTTAACGCTTAAACAAACATTCAGTTAATCTATCAAAGTACCTTTCAATCAGATGTGGGTAAATATTCTGAAATACACACTATAGGCTAGTCCTTAGAGTAGGGAATTTCGGGAATAAAAGAGTAAAGTTCAGAGAGGAAAGGGATCATCATTGATTGCTCAACATCATCGACACACTTCATCGATCATCATCACCCTCCCATCACCATTGTGATCACTGAGTCTTCCAACCAGTCACTGACTTTCAATCTTCATGCTCTCTCAATCTCAGTCTCTGTCGATCGACTTCCTTGAATGCTCGGAACCTCCTCTGCTGTCATCACAGTGGTAGTCTTGCAAGCTCCAGTGGATCAATTTTCAGACAGCAGTTAAAAGGTGGCTGGGAGGCAATAAATCATCTAGTGTATTGAAAAGCCTGCAGTAGGATTGCACCGATACCATTTTTTTATCGGCGAATACAAGTACGGATACTTTCGGTAAAGTATTCGCAGATACCGAGTACTAATAATTTGGTTCAATAAAAAAAAAAAATTGGCGCAAATCGCACTGCAAAGAATCACATGCAATATATGTGTGTATAGAAGCGCTATCTAGTGGGCAGTTTAGAACTCACAAAATTCAGCAGAGGGAGCACTGTTCTAGTAAGTTGATAGAGACGGATTTGAATTTCAAAGCAGCAATCATTTATTGGAAAACAGAACAGATGATGACATTAGATAAATCGATCACAAGCCCATGCAGGGAGATGGCAGTGTGCCAGTGAGGCACTGACTGTGACTCACGGGTTCCTTAGTTGACTGATCCGGGTGGAATGAAAGGCTGCCTCTAATACTGGAGCTCCTGGGGGCGGGCAATGAGCCAAATGGATGCCGGATTGATGAACAGAGCAGGCAACCTCCAGTACACCTGGAAATAACAGCTGCCATCAGGGCTCATCACTGCCGGGTAGGGGAAATGCCAGGAGGAGCGGGTGGAAGTGCTCCACTATGGAGACAGTACTGTACAGGCAACCAATGCGGACGTCCATTTTATCGGAAGCATCGGTTTTCGGAATCAGGAGCATTTGGGAGAGTAGTGATTCTTGCTCAAATGCCTGGTATCATTATCAGTGCATACCTAGACTGCAGTATTCACAAAGAGGGGTGAAAAGAGGGACAGGGGGTAAAGAAAGGAAAGAAGGAGTGATGGGGGACAGGGAGATGAATAGTGGGATGGGGAGTAGAAGGGTGTGAAGTGTGGGAGTGTGGGACAGAGAAAGAAAAAGGGGGATGGGGGAAGAAGAAGGGACCAAGAAGGTGATGAGAGGGTAAAAAGGCGGTAAAGAGGCAGAAGGGGAAAGTGAAGAGAGCAACAGAGCAGTGAAGAATAAGTAAGGAGGGTGTAGAGGGAGTTATGAGAGGGATGGGGAGTGAAGAGGGAGGAAGTGAAGTGGAAAAGGAAGTAATGAAGGGGTCAGGAGCTGAACAGAAAAATAGGGGATGGGAGGAAGAGGGGGAGAAGACAGTGAAGTGGGGGACAGGGAGCTTAAAACAGGGACAGGAGTGAAGAGGGGGTTTGGGAAGTGATGAGGGGGAAGAGGACATAAGGAGGTGAGGAAGGTGAAATAAAGAGAAGGTCACGGCAGCAAAGAGGGGATAAGGGAGATGAATATAGGAAAGGGAGGAGGATAGGAAGGTGAAGAAGGGGTGTATTTGCTCCTACCATTGGACAGCTGGCAGTGATATCATATGCTCAATGCAAATAGGAATTTGGGAGCAGTTTCCTAGCTAGGTGGTGGCAAAGAAAAGGCCACCCCTCCTCCTTCCACCAGGTCACCACACAGCCCCCTAATTCTCATTCTTCCACCACACACACAGCCCCTGGTGACTCTATACAAACCCCCACACACCACATCCTCCACTTCCCTCCTCGGGCGCTACCACCTCTCTAAGGACCGGGATAGAATGTGGGAAGCAATGACTTCTACATACAGTACCTGGCACTCATCACTAAACACACCGCAGGGGGAGCATCTAGAGCTGAGCCCAATCTACACACAGCGCACAGCGTCCTGATGGATCCAGAGAGCAGGAAAACCTCCGCCTTAGCATTCTCGAAAACCCACCCACTGCTGATCACCATATGTTCATTGACCACTTACAGTTCCACCCTAGACCCTATTGGTCTCCCATTGCCTGAACGCGAAAACATTTACACTTTACTCTGTTATTCTCAGGACACAGCCTGGGATACAGATATCATGGAACAAGAAACCAAAACAGTTACTGTCCTGGCAAATCGGATATACAGTACATACACCCAGCACAAGGTAGTCTTCACACTAAGAGACGTTTCTATGGGGCTGTAGTTCCTCTGAGTTCCACAAGGTGGTCATCTCACTCCTACCAAGACAGGAAGTCTCTATGGAATACAGACCGGAAGTGATGTCACATACAGACAGGAAGTTTTAGGCGAGTCAGAAGGAAGTAGAGAGGAGACATTGTTGGAAATGGCAGCAGAGGAGGTAATAGGATCTTATTTTCTATTTACACCCAGTAACCCCCCCGTCATGTCTGTCCTCTTCCTCTATAGTCACTGTGACGTCTTTTATCTCCAGCAGACGATGATACACACACATATATAGTGTGGAAACCTAGAATAACCCCGTATATTACAATGAGGGAATGTATTGCCTGTATAAGAGAGGAGTTACTGATGTCTTTAAATGCCGGTGTTCCGTGAGAATTACCTACCCGTGAGAAAAACCTACCCCTCGTCACTTCCGGTTCACGGCACTGTATGGAATGCGGCGTATACATTAAAACAGCTGTGCTGAAATACGAGTCATCTCCGCTCCTGTCCCTGTCACTTCCCTGCTCTCGGCTAGTAAATATAAAAGCGGCGGCGGCTGTATGAAAAGATAAATCACGGAGCCGCCAGCCGCTTTTATATTTACTAGCCGAGATCAGGGAAGTGACCGGGACAGGAGCGGAGATGATTCGTATTGCAGCCGAGCTGTTTTATTTAACCGCCGCGTGGGTAGGTTTTTTCCACGGTACACCATGCTATTTCAATACTAGTGCACATGCGCACTAGTCTGCTCCTCAGTTGTCCCTTTAGGTATCCGGGGCTGGGAGCATGCGCACTGCTGCGCTGCTCAGCTGCTCCTGGCCGGAAGTGACGAGGGTAGGTTTTTCTCACGGGGTAGGTAATTCTCACGTTACACCGGTTCCAGACATTGTATCTGGAGGGAATGAAATGATAATTAAGGGTTGGGATTAAGGAAGAATTCTGTAAGTTTTTACATGAGAATGAACAGGGCTCCCTCACGTCCCTTTCAGACTCCCATTGTAACGAGTCTCACAATAGGAGTCTGAAAGGGACTCGATTTTGGGGGGATGAGATGGTAAATCCGGAGAGGAGAGGCAATTTTATTAAGAAGATGTTCAGATGGGAATCCAAATGGATTTTTCAGCTCAATACAATTGCTCCGGCTGGATTAAATATTGATATTGAGCTGTTTGCTTTTGATTTATCTGTTTTATGCATTTTTTTATTGCATTTTTATATAGTTTTACCAGTTATTGATTATTATAAATAAAGTTATGTACAATTTAAGTGATAGTTGATGATATTCAAGATGTTTTTACGTTATTCTGGGCTAGAAATGGTTAAGCGATATGAATAGGAGTAGGGGCACTTTTTAGGACAGCTTCACCTGCCAATAGTCCTCCTGGACAAAGATTGTCAGTTTCCAATCCAAACATGTCAGTTGTCACCAGGTTAGGCTAGGCGCCCTCTCTGTTTACATCTAAACGGTATCTGACGCGCCATAGGGGCTCTTGGTCTCTAAAGGTCCTCCCGACCTAGCTGCACTTACTTTTCTGACCTCTCCTATCACCTCACCATCTCACTGATCAAGAAAAAAGTTTCCAAAAATGCAAACATCAAGAACCCCCTACCACTACTACAGATTCCTCCCCCACAGCTCTCTACTCCACCAGCAGCATCCTCCTGCCATCCACTCCAATCCCTTCTCTTACTGCAGAGAGTAACAGTGACATCACTCCATTAAGGTAGCAGGCTGCCGGGGATTGGAGCCTTGCAGCCGGAGTTCTAGCAATCATCCTGATTAGTCGGCAAAGTCTGGCCAAAAGTTAGCGAGTTCCCCTTCCTGGACATCATGATGACTTTACATTGACCTCATAGCGCTGCCTCAGAGCAATCAAGTCAAAAGAAGGATTGTTTTTATCATTCCTTATCTACAGATCAAAAACTTATCTAAACCAGTTCAGAAACAAAACCAGCCCAACAGAGAAACAGGAATTTCTGATCCTGCAGGTTTAGAGGGTTCTGGAACCTAAAAATTGTAGCAAACACTAAACAAAGCAGTTCAAATGAAATGTGTTCCTACGAGGGCAGTAGTTCTTAAAAGGACAGCAACCCTTCTATTACCTCCCTCTAATCCACACCCTATTATTGTGTGTCCAATACCATCCAAATAATTCTTACTTTAATTTACAAAAGTTATCCATTTACAAGAAGACCTGTATAGATCAAATGAAGGCACCAATGAAGATGGAGGAGGACCGGAGTCACATGACTGAGAATATACTAAATCTCACCCTGGAGATCATCTACCTGCTGACCGGAGAGGTGAGGAGGATTCTGGGAGGTCACATGACATCCCTCTTATCTCTATTAATAAAACACAGACCTGACAGCACCGATGGGGAGGATTCTGGGAGGTCACATGACATCACTCTTATTTCTTTAAATAAAACACAGTTCTGACCAGAGAGGTGAGGAGGATTCTGGGATTCTAACATGATATTCATATTGGTTTTCCAATTCAGAGATTTTCTCTTCAGAAGTCAGGTGATCATATGACCATCACAGTGCCTCCATGGGACTCCCTAAAACCTGAGAGACACAACATTCAGAAGATTCTAGAAGTCACCAAGAAGATGATGGAGCTGCTGACACAAGAGGTGAGCGGTGCTGGGAATTCTGGGACATTATCCAGTAACAGACAAGGGATGTGTCTGGATGGTGACTGTATCATTGTGTGTGTCAGGTTCCTATAAGGTGTCAGGATGTCACTGTCTATTTCTCCATGGAGGAGTGGGAGTATTTAAAAGGACACAAGGATCTCTACAAGGACGTCATGATGGACAATCATCTGTCCCTCACATCACCGGGTAAAAGGAGACTTTATTGAAAAGGAGAGGGCAGTACGGAAGGTCCACCCCATCATCTGATAAACACATAGAAACAATGTATTCAGTCAGTGTGTGTGTGCTTCCTACAGATGGATCCAGGAATGGAAACACACCAGACAGATGTCCCCGTCCTCTGTATTCCCGGGATTCCACACAGGAAGGTCACGCCATCCCTCATCAGGTAGATGAGGAACAATCACTGATAGTATCGATTGGATCTGTACATTATCTGCATTGTTACAATTGATTTTATTTTTATTATATATTCAGAGTGGAAACCTGAGAGATTCTAAAGTTGAGGGTAAAGCAGAAGAGGAAACATATGTGAGGGATGATGAGCAATTTATAGAGGAAGATGGAATGATGAGGTCATTTATAGAGGAGGACACTTCTACAGAGATCAGCACAGGTGGGTCATTAACACTAAATACATTCCTCCACCCATACTGCTCACTGATTGGTCCAGAGTAGGAAATGGACTGGGTTATATCAGCCTGTAATACCCTGGTCACTTTCTGGAGCGGTGTTCCCCATCCTGTATTCCTGTATTTCTCTCTGATAATCTTCCTTCTCTTGTCTGCAGACACGATTTATGAATATAGACTGGATTTATGTAGATTCTGGGGTTTGGCTGGCAGCAAAATGTTGGTTTTCACCATAGGCATTGCTCGACCTAGGCAGCAGGTTCATGTACCTTGGGTCCTCTGCCTCTTGCCCGGGTCTAGCAAGATCTGTGAGAGAGAAATTCTCCCAGGGTTACTTGCTGTGTTGTTTGCTGGCTGTGCCGGGTGGAGGGATATGTCTGTATAGCCCCAGACCCAAGTCACTGAGTGCAGTCTCAGAAGACGAGAGGAAGCGGTGTGGGACCTCTGCAGCTTGTTTCAAGTAAACATTTAAGCTTCCACTGATTACTGAATATCAATTTTATGAGTCCAGACTCTTACTCTGTATAGTTTACATTGCATATAATGTAGTCCTTACCCCTGCACTATGTTGTACGTTACATAGTTCTGATTTTATATAGTCCTAACTATTGTATCCTATACAGTATGTTGTTGCTCTCTACCCACTGTTCTATATTAACATAATACTGTATGTATTCCATTTTGTTACACCCATTGTCTACCAGCTGGACATTTTATATCTGATGATCTGATTGGAGCACAGACTTTTACATGTTGATAATAATATAACATCCTCAAACTTTGGAGCCTTAAACAGAAAGTGACACTCATCCCATTTTCCCCTCATCACTGTCACTCCTATAAAAGACAGTTCTCGTTGTTTCCTCACTCTCTGACTAAGGTCCATGAATAAAGAAATTACCTGGTAGGAGATCAGAGGACCCATTTACTAGTTACCTTGCGGGTGGAATTGTAAGATCCTCAGAGACAAAGCTGCCTGATGTGGACGGAGTCCTGGTTTAGGGGAATCAATCTGCTCATGTCTAGTAATAATATTTTTATTTCTATTTTAGTAGATGGACGGGAGATGAGGAAAACCTCAGAGGATTGTCTCACTTTGTCTCCAGACTGTAAAGTAGAAGATGAGGACATCACACAGTATAGTCCAGGAGAAAACCCGGCTACCTCAAATGTCCATCCGGGACCACACAGTGTAGATGGACCATCGTATTCCTCTTATCCTGAGGAACCTCAGACTGTGAGGGACGGTGCCGTCCTTCCAACAGATAAGAGGTTTTCCAGTACTGAGTGCGGGAAGCAATTCCAATTTAAATCCAGTCCTAATGTGCATAAAAGATCTCATACAGGTGAGAAGCCACACACATGCCCAGAGTGCAGGAAATGTTTTTCAGCTAAGTCCAGTCTTTCTGTACATCAGAGATCTCACACGGTGCAACAGCTGTATTCTTGTTCTGAGTGTGGCAAATGTTTCTCAAAGAAGTCCAATCTTTACACACATCAGAGATCTCACACAGGAGAGAAACCGTATTCCTGTCCTGATTGTGGGAAATGTTTTACAGAGAAATTCAGTCTTGACAGACATCAGAGATCTCACACGGGGGAAAAACCATATTCATGTTCTGAGTGCAAGAAATGTTTTTCAGAGAAGTACAGGCTTGTCTCACATATGAGATCTCACACAGGGAAAAAGCCATATTCCTGTCCTGAGTGCGGGAAATGTTTTTTAGAGAAATGTAATCTTTATAGTCATCAGAGATTGCACACGGGAGAGAAGCCGTATTGCTGTTCTGAGTGTGGGAAATGCTTTGTACTAAAGACAGATCTTGTCAAACATCAGAGGTCTCACACGGGGGAAAAACCATATTCATGTCCTGAGTGCGGGAAATGTTTTGCAGATAAGTCCAATCTTTATAATCATCAGAGAACGCACACGGGAGAGAAGCCATATTCCTGTGCTGAGTGTGGGAAACGTTTTGCATATAAGTCCAATCTTTATAATCATCAGAGAACACACACAGGAGAGAAGCCATATTGCTGTTCTGAGTGTGGGAAATGTTTTGTACGAAAGACAGATCTTGTCAAACATCAGAGGTCTCACACGGGGGAAAAACCATATTTCTGTCCTAAGTGTGAAAAATGTTTTTCACAGAAGTCCCTTCTCTCCAAACACCAGAGATTTCACACAGAGAAGTCATTTTCCTGTCCTGAGTGAGGAAATTTTTACTCTCTGAAGTCCTGTATTCCTGTATATCAGGGATCTCACACAATCCTCGATGTGTATTGGTGACTTGAGTGCAGGAAATTTCTTCTATATGAATTTTACTGGACATCACAGCTCTCATATGGAGAAGAACACCCTGATATACACCTCAGATATACTTGTAACACACTGCATTGTTACTGGTTGCAGGATGTTAAATGGCCACAGGATGGCATTGTTCTTCAGTTTAGCTATTACAAGGGTCTTGTCTAGCAATGCTAAAAATGTTGGGACTTGAATGCTGCAAGCCGGATTTCTTCACTCAGACAAGCTGGAACTGAGTGGGCAAAGGCGCAGGAGCCTTAAAAAGGAAAAGACAGTGAGAAACGAGGAGACTGAGAGAGCCAGGATGGTGAGAGAAAGTTCTTTGGATCCAAGGGGACACACGCTGCATCGGATTGAGCCAGAGAGCTGAACAGGAGATTCCAGATCATTGAACCCGATGAGGGGCAGAAAAGATGATCCTACAGTCAGAGAGATTGGATCAGTACTATCAGCATGACTTCATCCACGGGAGGAGAAAAAGGGGGCCCCCCAACACTCAAGGTCATCACTTTGCCCTGCTACAACAAAGGACTGGGTAAGAGGGTTCCTAACCCATTCCACATCATCACATGTTGCAGACTTATTTGCTGTTGCCAGTTATTTCAGCTCAGGATTTCCTACAGTACATACTGCCACACAGAGACACAGACTCTAAAGCCCATTCAGTGCTTCCGTCTATCTCCAGTCATTACTCATTGATTCACTGCATGCAGGATATCCGCACTAATGCCTTCTGTATCGCCGATAGGCAGGAATTCTGAAAGCATTCCATTTTAGGTCTATCCAAGGAAGGAACAAGTTTCACAAGCTCATTTCTGCACTTAAAGTTACATGCTTATGCTAAATTCTACTCTCACCCCCTTACCAGCTTAAGGAATTTCTATAATCATCTGATGTCCTTAACCACTTAAGCCCCGGAAGATTTTACCCCCTTCCTGACCAGGGGGTATTTTGCGATTCGGCACTGCGTGACTTTAATGGACAATTGCGCAGTCGTGCGACGCTGTACCTAAACGAATTTGACGTCCTTTTTTTCCCACAAACAGAGCTTTCTTTTGGTGGTATTTGATCACCTGTGCGATTTTTTGATCACGCGCTATAAACAAAAAAAGAGCGTCAATTTTGCAAAAATAACAATATTTTTCACATTTTTTTATATGAAATTCCCCCAAAAAAAAAAGTAAAAATCAAAATTTTTTAAAATTTTCGGCCAATTTGTTTTATGCTACATATGTTTGGTAAAAAAAATCGCAAAAAGCGTATTTTGATTGGTTTGCGCAAAAGTTATCGCGTTTACTAACAAAGGGAAAGATTTTTGTCATTTTTGTTGTTTTTTTTTTAACGCGTAATGGCGGCGATCTGCGTTTTTTTTTTGCGGTACTGCGACATTGGGGCGGACAGATCGGACCCTTGACTGACATTTGTGACACTTTTGGGGTTACCAGTGACATTTCTACAGTAATCAGTGCTATACATATGCACTGTTACTGTAAAAATACACTGGTTGTGAAGGGGTTAACTTTATTTGGAAGGGAGGGGCTGTGTGTATCCCTAGGGGCGTGCTTTCTACTGTGATTGGCTGTGGCTTGAGCTGTAAGGACACTGATCAACGGATCTACATACTAGATCCGTTTTATCAGTGTCTTTACAGCGAGGAGAATGACAGGCAGCTTGTTTACACAAGCTGCCTGACATTCTCCCTCTCCCCCGCCGATCGCCGAGTGACCGGCGGACATCGGGTCCGCTGGTCACACGCGCGGGGGGGTCCGTGACCACGCGGGAGCGGGAGCGCGCCTCCGGGGGCACGCGCTCGCTCCCTAGACCCTCACAAGCTAGTGACGTAGCCCTACGTCACTTTGCCTGTGAGGGGCTGACTGCCGACGTAGATCGGCGTTAGGCAGTCGGCAAGTGGTTAAAGTGCCTACCCAAGTTTGTTGCCAAAAAGGAACTCGGCTTGCTTTTTTAACAGCTCTGGGGAAGTGTCATTCCTCCCCTAAAGAGATTACACCTCTACTGTGCACTAACGTAATGGCCGCATCAAGCCAGCAGAGAGTATATATATTTTGAGATTGGTTCTCTGAGACATTTCTTATCATAATCATCAGAGAGGTAAACCCTGACTCTGATTATTGGGAGCCCACCAGTGAGCTAGCGAATAGCTCTTTTCTTTTCTTTTCTGCTCACTTGGGGGAAAACCTCCTGGTAGGAGAGCTAACGTTTAAACTACTGCAGGACAGTTGGGTCTACTTAAAGTGGCACTGTACTGTGTTGTATTGTTTATTCCTTATATGTGGTTTTTCTCTTGTGTACATCAGACGCTGACTTTTTCGTGATTATACTACTGCTAATCTGACCTCAGTATAAACTGAATAATTGTTCTTCAAAAGTGGTGTGTTTATTCTTTGAGTGACATCTGGTTAAAGTATTACGGTGGTATCAGCAGGGGCTGTGCTTCAACCAGGGCTCAAATACTCACCATCTCCTGAGGGGGTAGTGTTATATACAGGGTTCATACGGTCATGAAAATCCTGGAAAAGTCATGAGATTTTGACATGACACTTTCCAGGCCTGGAAAAGTTATGGAAAATGAGTAAACCCCACTAAGTTTTGGAAAAGTCATGGAATTTTGTGCAACTATTTAATTTAGAAAATGCCCCCTGTATTCTGTGGGAGCGGGGGACAGTAAGTGGACTATTTTCTCTGTTTCGGGTTTAGGCGGATTAATCAGCCGCAGCGCGCTGCAGAGCTAAAGCCTGGTCACTGGTCTCTTCAATATGAATAGATCGTGACAGGCTGGAAACTCTGCGGCGGATTGATCTGCTGAAACCTGAAACTGAGAAGTGCACTTACTGTCCCGCTCCCAGGGGTGTACCAGCGGGGGGTGGGGGGGAGCGCATGCACTGGGTGGTGTCAGCCGGGCCACTCGGATCGCCGCACTGGGGGGTGTCAGCCAGACCACCCGGATCGCCGCACTGGAGGGGGGGGTCAGGCCGGTGTCCGCCGGGCCGCCCACATCGCCGCACTGGGGGGTGTCCGCCAGGCCGCCCGCATCACCGCACTGGGGGGGGGGGGGTGTCAGGCCGGTGTCCGCCGGGCCGCCCGCATTGCCGCACTGATGGGTGTCAGGCCGGTGTCTGCATCTCCGTGTGAAGAACTTCTTAGAAGGCAGCGTTAGGAAGAAGGTCAGTGCCTGAGGAGTCTCGTTTTGTGTGCTGGATAGGAGGGGGATGGGATGGGGATGGCATGGGGCAGCTGAATAGAGATGAATTGAACTTTCCATATTTATTCCTCATGCTGTCGCTGAATGCTTGTTACCTCTCAGCGGCTGCAGGAGGAATATGGAAAGTTCAATTCATCTATATGCAGCTGCCCCATCCCCCTCCTATACAACTTCCTTTGCTGGCCCCCCTCAGTGCTCTTTAGCCCCCCCCCCCTCGGTGCTATTAACCCCCCCTAGTGCTCTTTAGCCCCCTCAGTGCTCTTTAGCCCCCCCCCCAGTGTTCTTTAGCCCCCCCATGCTCTTAGCCCCCCCCAGTGCTCTTCAGCTCCCTACAGTGCTTTTCATCTCCCCCCATGCTCTTTGGCCCCCTCAGTGCTCTTTAGCCCCCCCCCCAGTGTTCTTTAGCCCCCCCATGCTCTTAGCCCCCCCCAGTGCTCTTCAGCTCCCTACAGTGCTTTTCATCTCCCCTCTGTGCTCCCTGGCTCCCCCCTCAGTTATTTCCAGTTCCCCCCCCAGACAGTGCTCTCCAGTTCCCCCCCTCCCCCTGTACTCTCCATCCCCCTGGTTTTCCCTGCTTCCACCCCCCTGCGCCTTCCAACCCCCCTGCAATGCTTTCCAAACCCCCCTTAATTCTCTCCAGTCCCCCCCCTCCATGCCATTCAGCTCCTCCAGTGCTCTCTGCTTCCCCCTGTGCTCTCCGGCCTCCCTAGTGCTCTTCTATCTTCTATCATGTCCGCAGTTCTTGACCTTCTCTTGTATCATGTCCGCAGTCTCTGACCATCTCTTGTATCATGTCCACAGTCTCTGACCATCTCTTGTATCATGTCCACAGTCTCTGACCATTTCTTCTACCATGTCTGCAACCTCTGACCATCTCCTGTACCATGTCTGCAGCCTTTGACCACCTCCTGTATCATGTCCACAGCCCCACACTTTTTTTCCCAGGACTTGACTCCTAAGTATAGACAACAGTAAGCGCCGCATCTGTGCCATCCATACCAGTCCACCTGCACCTCCATCATGACTGTGGCTTGGGCCTAAAGAGTAAGCGCCGCATTTTGTGCATCTGACTGTGCCATCCATACCAGTCCGGGTGCACCTCCATCATGACTGCCTAAACTGAAGGTTTTTCCCCAAGCAGGAGCGGCCATTAATCTTCTTTCTCCAATTACAGTATATTGGTCAAATTACAAGTTAACTTTATGGGGGTAACACAGTTTCAGCTAAAGTTAGTGTGTTCACAGGGTAGCAATGCCAGGGAAATGCAGCTTTAAAATGTATGGCTTCATGATGTAAAGTATGAGAGGTGGCTGGAGAAAGATCAGGACCCGGGACGTGCTAAATGTACAGTGTGTGTCGTAAAACGTTTGACATTTCGAACATGGGAGATGCAGCACTGTGTAGCCACGCTAAAGGTGCGAAGCACCAGTCTGCAGCTGCGTGCTCGACAGCTTCCAATCCGATCGCTGACTTTTTTACCCGTGCGCCTGAAGTGACACCGGCTCCTAGCTGCGGCAGCGGTGCTTCCATCTCATCTTCCACTGTAAAACAAGCAACCATTTTGAGTCACGCTGTATCCAGAAACGAAACCCTAACTGCAGAGGTACTGTACACTACAAAGCTTGTCATTTATTTTAGTAAAAATATGCTGGGTGTGACATGGATTTTCTTCTTATTTAACATGTATACATAGACATTTCATGAAACTTTAGGTCATGAATATTTACGTGAAGTCATGGAAAAGTCATGGAATTTTATTGGTAAAAATGTGTATGAACCCTGTATATACTGCATGGCTTACTTCATCATGTAAGAAACGGTTCATAAGGAGATCAGAGTTCACCAGAGACATCTATAGAGTGTTCTACCGTGTTGGCCATTGCAATAGAAAAAAATGAAAGGATTACCTTTCAGTGGTTTTTACTTCATTAAATGAATTGGCCGTAATTTATTTAATATAATGATCATCAGCTCCTTCCAGTGGCAATAAGGATTATAGACATTAGATGGAGCTACACTCTTGCATTGTTAGGCTCCTCCCTGGAGCACCAAAGCACTACATCATTGTTTCTCAACCAGGGTTCCTCTAGAGGTTGCTAGGGGTTGCTTGAGCACTGGCAGTTTCTGCCTCTCAGATAAGTTCCCCCTCACACCGTTGATCTTTTTAGCTATCTGGAAGAAGGCAATTCTTCCCAGTGTCCACAAGTGTAAGGAGCATTTATCCCACTGACCATCACACTAATGTATCATGAGTTGTAGATATAGTCCTTTTTAGCAGGGGTTCCCTGAGACCTGAAAATTATTTCAAGGGTTTCTCTGTGTCGAAAAGGTTGAGAAAGGCTGCACTAAATAGTGGAAGACTTTCTTCTCCCTCCACCTCTGGATGATGGGCCACTTGCACTCCTGTGAAGTGCAGCCTGGAACATCAGGAATATTGCTGTGCCTGTCCCATGTTGAGTGGAATAGCCATGCATCCAGAGTATTCATCGAGAGGCTCCATGTGCTGTAAGCAGCTGGCAATGTTCTTCCCCACAGACACCCCAGATGTGCATGGTTGCAGTCTGGATGACTCCTACTGGTAGACATAATGATTGATCACAAATGTACCTGGTGCCCTCTCAGCTGACCAGAATTGCTGTATCAGTGTCAATCCCCACTCTATGGGACGGCAGATTTTCAAGGAGGGAGAAAAATGGGGTCAATGTCTTCTTTTGGGGCTCTGGCCCTGTTCGCCTATAGGGTATTTCTGCTACCTCTGATTCCTGTGTGATTATGGAGGAATCTGCATTTGCTCTGCGATTGGTAGCAGTTGGACTGTTTAGATTGTTATTATAGAAGCAACCAAGGCAGATTACTTTTTTTTTATTGGAAGCGGAGCAGGCGGGAAACTCCACCTTCAGGGTTTCTGCAATGCACCAGGGGGAAAGAGTTCACGCAGAAAGGGTGCATGCTTCATGTAGAGTCCGAAATCTCTTATCTCAACCAGAGGTTATTATATCTAGAAGTTTTTGGGCACTTTGGTTCAATCAGGGAGTAGGGCAAGTCCACAGTTTCAACAACCTGCTGTTTCTTCTACTTCAGTGAGATGTTTGCCTTGCTGCTCTCACCGTTTGGGTATTCTGCTGCAGTCCCCAGTTCCGTTAAGACTTGATTCACATCTATGCATGTTGCTTTTGAACTTTTCTGCAGTGCTTTTTGCTGTGCATTCGGCATTTTTTTTTTTACTGCGATTTTACCACAATTTGCGTTTTGCATTTTTTATCTTTTTTTTTTTTAAAAATATGTTATATATTATATATATTATGTGAATACAGATTTATAAAAGGGAATGCAAATTGTGGCAAACTTCTCCATAGAAATCTATTGGACCAAAAAAACAAAAAAATGCAGAGTTTTGCATTTAAAAAAGTCCCTGACTATTTCCACAAATGCAGAGGCACAAAAATGCATTAATGTTAATGTGTTCCATCGGAACGCACGTTAAAAAATGATACTGCGTTTCTGCAAAAAGCAAGAAAAAATGTATTGGTGTGAATGGAGCCTGAGTCCTGGTCATCCACGCCAGCTAAACAAGGGACTTCACTTGAAGAGGCAACTTGACTGATGAGAATAATATATTTTGATTTAACCCAGGGATGAAAAAACATTATTGTTTCACATAGGATAGAGTTGAATGAATCCAATTTTATCTCTGGAAAACCTAAAATAGGACTTCCTAGTCAAATAGCACCATCTGGTGGATAGGTACAGTTAACGCTTAAACAAACATTCAGTTAATCTATCAAAGTACTTTTTAATCATATGTGGGTAAATATTCTGAAATACACTCTATATGCTAGTCCTTAGAGAAGGGAATTTCGGGAATAAAAGAGGAAAGTTCTGAGAGGAAAGGGATCATCATTGATTGCTCACCATCATCGACACACTTCATCGATCATAATCACCCTCCCATCACCATTGTGATCACTGAGTCTTCAAATCAGTCACTAACTTTCAATCTTCATGCTCTCTCAATCTCAGTCTCTGTCGATCGACTTCCTTGAATGCTCGGAACCTCCTCTGCTGTCATCACAGTGGTAGTCTTACAATCTCCAGTGGATTCATTTAAAAGGCGGCTGGGAGGCAATAAATCATCTAGTGTATTGAAAAACCTGCAGTAGGATTGCACCAATACCATTTTTTATTGGCGAATACAAGTAAAGATACTTTCGGTAAAGTACTCGCAGATACCGAGTACTAATAATTTGCGTCAATACTAAAAAAAATGGATGCAAATCGCACTGCAAAGAATCACATGCAATTTATGTGTGTATAGAAGCGCTATTTGTGGGCAGTTTAGAACTCACAAAATTCAGCAGAAGGAGCGCTGTTCTAGTAAGTTGATAGAGACGGATTAGAATTTCAAAGCAGCAATCATTTATTGGAAAACAGTACAGATGATGACATTAGATAAATCGATCACAAGCCCATGCAGGGAGATAGTAGTGTGCCAGTGAGGCACTGTGACTCACGGGTTCCGTAGTCAACTCTGCTGAGCCGGGTGGAATGAATGGCTGCCTCTAATCCTGGAGCTCCTGGGGGCGGGCAATGAGCCAAATGGATGCCGGATCGATGGACAGAGCCGGCAACCTCCAGCACACCTGGAAATGACAGTTGGCATCAGGGCTTATCACTGCCGAGTAGGAGAAACGCCAGGAGGAGCGGGTGAAAGTGCTCCACTATGGAGACAGTACTGTACAGGCAATCAACGCAGACGTCCATTTTTTCGGAGGTAACGATTTTTGATATCAGCAGTACTTGGGAGAGTAGCGATTCTTGCTCAAAAGCCTGGTATCGGTATCGGTGCATCCTTAGCCTGCGGTATTCACAAAGAGGGGTAAAAAGAGGGACAGGGGGTAAAGAGGGAGAAGGGGAGGTAAAGAAAGGAAAGAAGGAGTGATTGGGGGGGGACAGGGAGATGAATAGTGGGATGGGGATTAGAAGGGTGTGAAGTGTGGGACAGAGAAAGAAAAAGGGGGATGGGTGATGAGGGGGTGAAATGGCGGTAAAGAGGCAGAAGGGGAATGTAAAGTGAGCAACAGAGCAGTGATGAATAAGTAAGGAGGGTGTAGAGGGAGTTATGAGAGGGATGGGGAGTGAGGAGGGAGGTACGAAGGAAGTGAAGGGTAAAAGGAAGTAAAGAAGGGGCCAGGAGCTGAACAGGAAAAAAAGGGGATGGGAGGAAGAGGGGGAGAAGACAGTGAAGTGGGGGACAGGGAGCTTAAAAGAGGGACAGGAGTGAAGAGGGGGTTTGGGAGGTGATGAGGGGGAAGAGGGCATAAGGAGGCGAGGAAGGTGAAATAAGGAGAAGGTCACGGCAGCAAAGAGGGGATAAGGGAGATGAATATAGGAAAGGGAGGAGGATAGGAAGGTGAAGAAGGGGTGTATTTGCTCCTACAATTGGACAGCTGGCAGTGATTTCATATACTCAATGCAAATAGGAATTTGGGAGCAGTTTCCTAGCTAGGTGGTGGCAAAGAAAAGGCCATCCCTCCTTATTACAACAGGTCACCACACAGCCCCCTAATCCCCCTTCTTCCACCACACACACAGCCCCTGGTGACTCTATACAAACCCCCACAC
The DNA here is from genome assembly GCF_965119305.1 of Pelophylax lessonae. Taxonomy (NCBI): domain Eukaryota; kingdom Metazoa; phylum Chordata; class Amphibia; order Anura; family Ranidae; genus Pelophylax; species Pelophylax lessonae. Next base: position 43,511,213 of record NC_138770.1, read on the forward strand.
ACCACGCCCTCCACTTCCCTCCTCGGGCACTACCACCTCTCTAAGGACCGGGATAGACAGTGGGAAGCAATGACTTCTTCATACGGTACCTGGCACTCATCACTAAACACACCACAAGGGGAGCATCCAGAGCTGAGCCCAATCTACACACTGTGCACAGTGTCCTGATGGATCCAGAGAGCAGGAAAACCTCCGCCTTAGCATTCTCGAAAACCCACCCACTGCTGATCACCATATGTTCATTGACCACTTACAGCTCCACCCTAGACGCTTAGTGGTCTCCCATTGCCTGGGCGCGAAAACATTTACACTTTACTCTGTTATTCTCAGGACATAGCCTGGGATACAGACATCTTGGAACAAGAAACCAAAACAATTACTGTCCTGGCAAATCGGATATACAGTACATACACTACAGTCTTTGCACTATGAGACGTTTCTATGGGGCTGCAGTTCCTCTAAGTTCCACAAGGTGGTGATCTCACTCCTATCAAGACAAGAAGTCTCTATGGAATACAGACAGGAAGTGATGTCACACACAGACAGGAAGTTCTAGGTGAGTCAGAAGGAAGTAGGGTGGAGACATTGTTGGAAGTGGCAGCAGAGGAGGTAATAAGATCTTATTTTCTATTTACACCCAGTAACCCCCCCCCCCTCATGTCTGTCCTCTTCCTCTATAGTCACTGTGACATCTTTTATCTCCAGCAGATGATGATACACACATATATAGTGTGGAAACCTAGAATAACCCTGTATATTACAATAAGGGAATGTATCGCCTGTATCACGAGAGGAGTTACTGATGTCATTAAACGCCAGTTCCAGACATTGTATCTGGGGGGAATGAAATGATAAATAAGGGTTGGGATTAAGAAAGATTTCACATGGGAATGATCAGCGCTCCCTCAAGTCCCTTTCAGACTCCTATTGTGACGAGTCTCACAATAGGATTCTGGAAGGGACTCAATTTTGGGGGCATGAGATGGTGAATCCGGAGAGGAGAGGGGGCAATTTTATCAAGAAGATGTTCAGATGGGAATCCAAATGGATTTTTCAGCTTAATACAATTGCTCCGGCTGGATTAAATATTGAGTTTGAGCTGTTTGCTTTTGATGTATCTGTTTTATGCATTTTTTTAATTGTATTTTTAAAAAATTGTATTTTTATTAGAGTTGAGCGGACACCTGGATGTCTGTGTTCGGCGGGGTGACCCGGACTTTTTCCGCACTTTACCCGGACACAGAACCCCATTGAAGTCACTAAAATTGCTCTAAAAATGGCTCTAAAATGGCTCTAAAAAACCAATGGAAAGGGCTAGAGTGCTGCAAATGGCAGCAAAATGTAGTTAACAGCATGACAAGTGCTCTGCAAACAAATGTGGATAGGGAAATAACTTAAATAAACAAACAAAAATAAAAAATAAAAAATTTTCTTCATCTGTGAAGGACGAGGCCCATATGGAGTAGGAGGGAGGTTGAGGTGGCGGTGGATGTGGCGGTGTAGGTGGAAGCGGCGGTGGAGAGGGACGAGGTAGCCAACACTGCTTTTTTTTAGTCATTTTAAATTAGGGTACACCTCAAAAGAGTGAGAAAGATCAAAAATATAACAATGGCTGGGTAAGGTCGGTATCCATCTCTATTCTGCACAAGGTACGGAAAAGTCCTGTGGGATCCATGCCTGGTTCATTTTAATGAATGTGAGCTTGTCCACATTGTCTCTGGACAGGCGGCTGCGCTTGTCTGTAATAACGCCCCCAGCCGTGCAAAATACACGTTCAGATAATACACTGGCTGCAGGGCACGCCAGCACCTCCAAGGCGTAAAGGGCAAGCTCAGGCCATGTGCCCAATTTGGAGACCCAGAAGTTCAAGGGGGCAGACCCGTCATTCACTGCATGTAGGCATGTGCACACATACTGCTCCACCATGTTGGTGAAATGCTGCCTCCTGCTAAGACGTTCCATATGAGCTGCTGGTGCTGCTGTTTGTTGTGGCGTGCTGACAAAGTTTTTCCACATTTCGGCCATGCTAACCCTGCCTTCTGAGGTGCTGGCGGTGCCCTGGTTGCGTTGGCGACCTCTTCCTCCTCCTCCTCTGCCTTGGCCTTGTGCTTCCACTGTGGCCCCGCTGTCAGGTAGGAATGCCAGCAGCATCGCGTCTACCAGCGTGCGCTTGTACTCGCGCATCTTGCGATCACGCTCCAGTGAGTGAATTAAGGATGGTACGTTGTCCTTGTAATGGGGATCCAGCAGCATGGCCACCCAGTAATCAGCACAAGTTAGAATGTGGGCAACTCGGCGGTCGTTGTGGAGACACTGCAGCATGTAATCGCTCATGTGTGCCAGGCTGCCCAGAGGCAACGAAAGGCTGTCCTCTGTGGGAGGTGTATCGTCTGTGTCCTCTGTATCCCCCCAGCCACGCACCAGTGATGGTCATGAGCTGGCCTGGGTGCCACCCTGCTGTGAACATGGTTCCATCTCCTCCTCCTCATCCACCAGAACTGTGCCCCTGCTGGACAATTGTGTACCTGGCGTTTGTGGGTGCAGGAACCCACCCTCGGAGCCACTTGTAAATTACTGCCCTGAAAACCTTGGAAATGATCCCTCTTCCTCCTCCTCCTCCTCCTCCTGTGCCACATCCTCTTCCATCATCGCCCGAATCGTTTTTTGAAGGAGGCATAGAAGTGGGATAGTTAAGCTGACAATGGCGTCATCGGCACTGGCCATGTTGGTGGAGTACTCAAAACAGCGCAACAAGGCACACAGGTCTCGCATGGAGGCCCAGTTATTGGTGGTGAAGTGGGGCTGTTCCGCAGAGCGACTCTCGCGTGCGTGCTGCAAGTGAAACTCCACTATGGCCTGCTGCTGCTCGCACAGTCTTTCCAGCATGTGCAAGGTGGAGTTCCACCTTGTGGGCACGTTACATATGAGGCGGTGAGCGGGAAGGCCGAAGTTACGCTGCAGCGCTGACAGGCGAGCAGCAGCAGGGTGAGAACGCCGAAAGTGCGCACAGACGGCCCGCACTTTCTACAGCAGCTCTGACATATCGGGGTAATTTTTAAGGAACCTCTGCACCACCAAATTCAGCACATGCGCCAGGCAAGGGATGTGCGTCAAACCGGCTAGGCCCAGAGCTGCTATGAGATTTCGCCCATTATCGCACACCAACAGGCCGGGCTTGAGGCTCGCTGGCAGCAACCACTCATCGGTCTGCTGTTTCATGCTCCTCCACAACTCCTGCGCGGTGTGTGGTTTTTCCCCCAAACAGGCAAGTTTTAAAACTGCCTGCTGTCGTTTACCCCTGGCTGTGCTGAAGTTGGTGGTGAAGGTGTTACGCTGACCGGATGAGGAGGCGGTAGAGGATGAGGAAGCGGAGTAGGAGGAGTTAGGAACAGGAGGCAAACTGAAGCGCCCTGCAATCCTCGGTGGTGGAAGGACATGCGCCAAATTGCTATCCGCCTCAGGCCCAGCCGCCACTGCATTTACCCAGTGTGCCGTTAGGGAGATATAACGCCCCTGACCGTGCTTACTGGTCCACGTATCGGTATTTAGGTGGACCTTGCCACAGATGGCGTTGCTCAGTGCACACCTGATTTTTTCCCCCACTTGGTTGTGCAGAGAAGGGATGGCTTGCCTGGAAAAGTAGTGGCGGCTGGGCACGACGTACTGTGGGAAAGCCACCGACATAAGGCTTTTAAAACTGTGCAGACGGAATGACAGCATTTCAAAGGCCAAGAATTTTGAAATGCTGGCATTCAGGGCCAGAGATCGCGGGTGGGTAGGGGGGTACTTCCTCTTCCTCTGAAGTGTTTGGGAGATGGAAAGCTGAACGCTTCCACGGGACATTGTGGAGATGGTTGGCTAGGGTTGAGCGGACACCTAGATGTCCGTGTTCGACGGGTTCGGCCGAACTTTAAAAAAAAGTCCGGGTCCGTGTCCCGGACTTTTACCGAACTTTTCCCGGACACCGAACCCCATTGAAGTCAATGGGGACCCGAACTTTAAGGCACTAAAATGGCTCTAAAACACCAAAGGAAAGGGCTAGAGTGCTGCAAATGGCAGCAAAACGTAATTAAGAGCATGGCAAGTGCTCTGCAAACAAATGTGGATAGGGAAATAACTTAAAACAACAAAAAAAAACAGAAAAATAAAACAATGTTCTTCTTCATCTCTGAAGGACGAGGCCCATATGGAGTAGGAGGGAGGTTGAGGTGGTGGTGGATGTGGCGGTGACATAGGCGTGCGCACAGGGTGTGCTGGGTGTGCCTGGGCACACCCTAATCACCTAGGGCACATAGCATTGCCAGTGAGGAGATGGGAAAGATCTCCCTGGGACCTGCTCTGCTCTATTTCTCCTTGCCTACAGGTACATGGCCCCGATACATTACTCTCCCTGCTGGCAAACACATGCATGTGTATTTCAACTTTGGGGTGCACACCTTAATGCAATAGGCTGCGCACACCTATGGGCGGTGTAGGTGGAAGCGGCGGTGGAGGAGGACCAGGGCCGGATTAACAGCATCATGGGCTTGGTGCTGAGGATTTTGAAGGGCCGTGCCTTGCCATGCACCCAGAGGAGGAAGGGTGCAGCCATGCATGCCTAATTCAACATGGGATGCTGTCTCTGAAGCCCATAAACACATCCATGCATCGCCAACTGTCCCTCCTTGTCCGGCCTTCACGCTGTGTGGGGAGGTTCTGAGGGTGCTGCCTGGGGAAGCGAGCATAGAAGCCAGACTTCTGTGTTTACAAGTGACAGAAGAGCGGTAACAGTGAATATGGCCAACCCGGGGCCTATATAAAAGGTAGGGGCCTGGAGCTGCAGCTCCAATAGCCCCTACATTAATCTGGCCCTGAGGAGGAGGACGAGGTAGCCAACACTGCTTCTTTTCAAAAATTTTAAATGAGGGTACACCCCAAAAGAGTGAGAGCAAAAATGGAACAATGGGTGGGTAAGGTCGGTATCCATTGCTATTCTGCATAAGGTACGGAAAAGTCCCGTGGGATCCATGCCTGGTTCATTTTAATGAACGTGAGCTTGTCCACATTGTCTCTGGACAGGCGGCTGCGCTTGTCTGTTATAACGCCCCCAGCCGTGCTAAATACCCGTTCAGATAATACACTGGCTGCAGGGCACGCCAGCACCTCCAAGGCGTAAAGGGCAAGCTCAGGCCATGTGCCCAATTTGGAGACCCAGAAGTTGAAGGGGGCAGACCCGTCATTCACTACATGTAGGCGTGTGCACACATACTGCTCCACCATGTTGGTAAAATGCTGCCTCCTGCTAAGACGTTCCATCTGAGCTGCTGGTGCTGCTGTTTGTTGTGGCGTGCTGACAAAGCTTTTCCACATTTCGGCCATGCTAACCCTGCCTTCTGAGGTGCTGGCGGTGCCCTGGTTGTGTTGGCGACCTCCTCCTCCTCCTCCTCTGCCTTGTGCTTCCACTGTGGCCCCGCTGTCAGATGGGAATGCCAGCAGCATGGCGTCTACCAGCGTGCGCTTGTACTCGCGCATCTTGCGATCGCGCTCCAGTGAGTGAATTAAGGACGGTACGTTGTCCTTGTAACGGGGATCCAGCAGCGTGGCCACCCAGTAATCAGCACAAGTTAGAATGTGGGCAACTCGGCGGTCGTTGTGGAGACACTGCAGCATGTAATCGCTCATGTGTGCCAGGCTGCCCAGAGGCAACGAAAGGCTGTCCTCTGTGGGAGGTGTATCGTCCGTGTCCTCTGTATCCCCCCAGCCACGCACCAGTGATGGCCATGAGCTGGCCTGGGTGCCACCCTGCTGTGAACATGGTTCCATCTCCTCCTCCAGCTCCTCCTCCTCCTCATCCTCCTCATCCTCCAGAACTGTGCCCCTGCTGGACAATTGCGTCCCTGGCGTTTGCGTGTGCAGGAACCCACCCTCGGAGCCCCTTGCGAATGACTGCCCTGAAAGCCTTGGAAATGTTACCTCTTCATCCTCCTCCTCCTCCTCATCCTGTGCCACATCCTCTTCCATCATCGCCCGAATTGTTTTTTCAAGGAGGCATAGAAGTGGGATAGTTAAGCTGAGAACGGCGTCATTGCCACTGGCCATGTTGGTGGAGTACTCAAAACAGCGCAACAAGGCACACAGGTCTCGCATGGAGGCCCAGTTATTGGTGGTGAAGTGGTGCTGTTCCGCAGAGCGACTCACGCGTGCGTGCTGCAGCTGAAACTCCACTATGGCCTGCTGCTGCTCGCACAGTCTTTCCAGCATGTGCAAGGTGGAGTTCCACCTTGTGGGCACGTCACATATGAGGCGGTGAGCGGGAAGGCCGAAGTTACGCTGCAGCGCTGCCAGGCGAGCAGCAGCAGGGTGAGAACGCCGAAAGTGCGCACAAACGGCCCGCACTTTCTGCAGCAGCTCTGACATATCGGGGTAGTTTTTAAGGAACCTCTGCACCACCAAATTCAGCACATGCGCCAGGCAAGGGATGTGCGTCAAACCGGCTAGGCCCAGAGCTGCTATGAGATTTCGCCCGTTATCGCACACCACCAGGCCGGGCTTGAGGCTCGCTGGCAGCAACCACTCATTTGTCTGCTGTTCCATGCTCCTCCACAACTCCTGCGCGGTGTGTGGTTTGTCCCCCAATCAGGCAAGTTGTAAAACTGCCTGCTGTCGTTTACCCCTGGCCGTGCTGAAGTTGGTGGTGAAGGTGTTACGCTGTCCGGATGAGGAGGCGGTAGAGGATGAGGAAGCGGAGTAGGAGGAGTTAGGAACAGGAGGCAAACTGAAGCGCCCTGCAATCCTCGGTGGTGGAAGGACATGCGCCAAATTGCTATCCGCCTCAGGCCCATCCGCCACTGCATTTACCCAGTGTGCCGTTAGGGAGATATAACGCCCCTGACCGTGCTTACTGGTCCACGTATCCGTAGTTAGGTGGACCTTGGCACAGATGGCGTTGCGCAGTGCACACCTGATATTTTCCCCCACTTGGTTGTGCAGGGAAGGGATGGCTTGCCTGGAAAAGTAGTGGCGGCTGGGCACGACGTACTGTGGGACAGCCACCGACATAAGGTTTTTAAAACTGTGCGTCTCCACCAGACGGAATGACAGCATTTCAAAGGCCAATAATTTTGAAATGCTGGCATTCAGGGCCAGGGATCGCGGGTGTGTAGGGGGGTACTTCCTCTTCCTCTCAAGTGTTTGGGAGATGGAAAGCTGAACGCTTCCACGGGACATTGTGGAGATGGTTGTTGGTGACCCAGGTGGTGGTGTTGCTGACAGATCGTCTGTTTGCGGGGTGGCAGGTGCCGGTATCACTACAGATGTGGCTGGAGCGGCCGAGACTGCAGCAGAAGAGGAAGCAGGATGAGCCAGAGACGTTTCTTGGTTTTGAAGGTGTGTACTCCACTGCAGCTCGTGCTTTGCACTTAGATGCCTGATCATGCAGGTTGTGCTCAGGTTGAGAAGGTTTATGCCTCGCTTCAAGCTCTGATTGCACAGGGTGCAAACCACTCGTGTCCTGTCATCAGCACATTTTCTAAAGAACTTCCACGCTAGAGAACTCCTTTGAGCTGACTTTGGTGCGCTCGTTCCCTTGCTGCGTTGGGCAGTAGCGGGCGTAGTGTCTAGGGCACGGCCGCTCCGCTTCTGCACCCTGCTCCCTCTTCTGCTGTGCTGGTGGCTCTGTGCGACCACCGCCTCTTCCTCCAAACTACTCAGGTCACCTGCATGACGTTCATTCCATGTGGGGTCGAGGACCTCATCGTCCTCCACATCATCTTCCACCCAGTCTTCACCCCTGCCCTCCTTGTCGGTCTCCACAATGCTGAACGCCGCAGCAGTTGGCACCTGCGTTTCGTCATCATCGGAGACGTGCTGCGATGATCCTTGCATGTACTCATCTTGAGAAATAAGTGGTTGGGCATCGCTGCACTCAATCTCTTCCACTTCTGGGGCAGGGCTAGGTGGATGGCCCTGGGAAACCCTGCTGACAGAGTCCTCAAAAAGAATAAGAGACTGCTGTATGGCTTGGGGCTCAGACTGCTGGCCTGATTTGCAAGGGGGTGAGGTGAAAGACGGTTGGACATTGGCTGCAGGTGCCAACTCTGACCTTTCTGCAGTAGACTGGGTGGGAGACAATGTGAAGGAACTGGAGGCACTGTCAGCAGCAAACCAATCTACTATCGCCTCAACTTGTTCTGGCCTCATCACTTCTAGGGGCGTTTGATGCCCTACCAAATACTGATGCAGGTTCTGTCTCCTACTCACACTTGAGGAAGGTGTTTCACTTGTGCGTGTAGCTGGCACAGATCGACCACGTCCTCTCCTTGCAACAGGAGCTCTACCAGCAGCACCACGACCCAGGCCACGGCCCTTATTTGACGGTCTCCTCATATTTCTGTAATTTAAGATCTTGCCCTAGAAAGGTTTTTATTGAATAGCGGAATAGGAAATATGATCCAAAAAAGTGTATGTATCTCGCACGTACAAAACCACACTAGGCCCCAATTACTATTGTTTCTACCCCTAAAAGGATGGATGAGGAGTAGGAGGAGTATGGAACAGACAGCACCCTCAAATCTTCAGAAGTATGAGATGAACCCCAAAAACTTGGAAAGGTGGATCTCACACATACCGACACAGACTATCCCGCAATTCAATTGATCCTCAAAGGTTTTTATTGAATAGCGGAATAGGAAATATGATCAAAAAAAGTGTATGTATCTCGCACGTACACAACCACACTAGGCCCCAATTACTATTGTTTGTACCCCTAAAAGGATGGTTGAGCAGTAGGAGCAGGAGTATGGAACAGGCAGCACCCTCAAATCTTCAGAAGTATGAGATGAACCCCAACAACTTGGAAAGGTGGATCTCACACGTACCGACACAGACTATCTCGCAATTGAATTGATCCCCAAAGGTTTTAATTGAATAGCGGAATAGAAAATATGATCAAAAAGAAAGTGTATGTATCTCGCACGTACACCACCACACTAGGCCCCAACTACTATTGTTTGTACCCCTAAAAGGATGGTTGAGCAGTAGGAGGAGGAGTATGGAACAGGCAGCACCCTCAAATCTTCAGTAGTATGAGATGAACCCCAAAAACTTGGAAAGGTGGATCTCTCTCACACGTACCAACACAGACTATCCCCCAATTTAACTGATCCCCAAAGGTTTTTGATTAAATAGCGGAATAGAAAATATGATCCAAAAAAAGTGTATGTATATCACACGTACACAACCACACTAGGCCCCAATTACTATTGTTTGTACCCCTAAAAGGCTAGATGAGGAGTAGGGGGAGTATGGAACAGGCAGCACCCTCAAACCTTCAGAAGTATGAGATGAACCCCAACAACTTGGAAAGGTGGATCTCTCTCACACGTACCAACACAGACTATCCCCCAATTTAACTGATCCCCAAAGGTTTTTGATTAAATAGCGGAATAGAAAATATGATCCAAAAAAAGTGTATGTATATCACACGTACACAACCACACTAGGCCCCAATTACTATTGTTTGTACCCCTAAAAGGCTAGATGAGGAGTAGGGGGGGTATGGAACAGGCAGCACCCTCAAACCTTCAGAAGTATGAGATGAACCCCAACAACTTGGAAAGGTGGATCTCTCTCACACGTACCAACACAGACTATCCCCCAATTTAACTGATCCCCAAAGGTTTTTGATTAAATAGCGGAATAGAAAATATGATCCAAAAAAAGTGTATGTATATCACACGTACACAACCACACTAGGCCCCAATGACTATTGTTTGTACCCCTAAAAGGCTAGATGAGGAGTAGGGGGGGTATGGAACAGGCAGCACCCTCAAACCTTCAGAAGTATGAGATGAACCCCAACAACTTGGAAAGGTGGATCTCTCTCACACGTACCAACACAGACTATCCCCCAATTTAACTGATCCCCAAAAGTTTTTGATTAAATAGCGGAATAGAAAATATGATCCAAAAAAAGTGTATGTATATCACACGTACACAACCACACTAGGCCCCAATTACTATTGTTTGTACCCCTAAAAGGCTAGATGAGGAGTAGGGGGGGTATGGAACAGGCAGCACCCTCAAACCTTCAGAAGTATGAGATGAACCCCAACAACTTGGAAAGGTGGATCTCTCTCACACGTACCAACACAGACTATCCCCCAATTTAACTGATCCCCAAAGGTTTTTGATTAAATAGCGGAATAGAAAATATGATCCAAAAAAAGTGTATGTATATCACACGTACACAACCACACTAGGCCCCAATTACTATTGTTTGTACCCCTAAAAGGCTAGATGAGGAGTAGGGGGGGTATGGAACAGGCAGCACCCTCAAACCTTCAGAAGTATGAGATGAACCCCAACAACTTGGAAAGGTGGATCTCTCTCACACGTACCAACACAGACTATCCCCCAATTTAACTGATCCCCAAAGGTTTTTGATTAAATAGCGGAATAGAAAATATGATCCAAAAAAAGTGTATGTATATCACACGTACACAACCACACTAGGCCCCAATTACTATTGTTTGTACCCCTAAAAGGCTAGATGAGGAGTAGGGGGGGTATGGAACAGGCAGCACCCTCAAACCTTCAGAAGTATGAGATGAACCCCAACAACTTGGAAAGGTGGATCTCTCTCACACGTACCAACACAGACTATCCCCCAATTTAACTGATCCCCAAAGGTTTTTGATTAAATAGCGGAATAGAAAATATGATCCAAAAAAAGTGTATGTATATCACACGTACACAACCACACTGGGCCCCAATTACTATTGTTTGTACCCCTAAAAGGCTAGATGAGGAGTAGGGGGAGTATGGAACAGGCAGCACCCTCAAACCTTCAGAAGTATGAGATGAACCCCAACAACTTGGAAAGGTGGATCTCTCTCACACGTACCAACACAGACTATCCCCCAATTTAACTGATCCCCAAAGGTTTTTGATTAAATAGCGGAATAGAAAATATGATCCAAAAAAAGTGTATGTATATCCCACGTACACAACCACACTAGGCCCCAATTACTATTGTTTGTACCCCTAAAAGGCTAGGAGTAGGGGGAGTATGGAACAGGCAGCACCCTCAAACCTTCAGAAGTATGAGATGAACCCCAACAACTTGGAAAGGTGGATCTCTCTCACACGTACCAACACAGACTATCCCCCAATTTAACTGATCCCCAAAGGTTTTTGATTAAATAGCGGAATAGAAAATATGATCCAAAAAAAGTGTATGTATATCACACGTACACAACCACACTAGGCCCCAATTACTATTGTTTGTACCCCTAAAAGGCTAGGAGTAGGGGGAGTATGGAACAGGCAGCACCCTCAAACCTTCAGAAGTATGAGATGAACCCCAACAACTTGGAAAGGTGGATCTCTCTCACACGTACCAACACAGACTATCCCCCAATTTAACTGATCCCCAAAGGTTTTTGATTAAATAGCGGAATAGAAAATATGATCCAAAAAAAGTGTATGTATATCACACGTACACAACCACACTAGGCCCCAATTACTATTGTTTGTACCCCTAAAAGGCTAGATGAGGAGTAGGGGGAGTATGGAACAGGCAGCACCCTCAAACCTTCAGAAGTATGAGATGAACCCCAACAACTTGGAAAGGTGGATCTCTCTCACACGTACCAACACAGACTATCCCCCAATTTAACTGATCCCCAAAGGTTTTTGATTAAATAGCGGAATAGAAAATATGATCCAAAAAAAGTGTATGTATATCACACGTACACAACCACACTAGGCCCCAATTACTATTGTTTGTACCCCTAAAAGGCTAGATGAGGAGTAGGGGGGGTATGGAACAGGCAGCACCCTCAAACCTTCAGAAGTATGAGATGAACCCCAACAACTTGGAAAGGTGGATCTCTCTCACACGTACCAACACAGACTATCCCCCAATTTAACTGATCCCCAAAGGTTTTTGATTAAATAGCGGAATAGAAAATATGATCCAAAAAAAGTGTATGTATATCACACGTACACAACCACACTAGGCCCCAATTACTATTGTTTGTACCCCTAAAAGGCTAGATGAGGAGTAGGGGGGGTATGGAACAGGCAGCACCCTCAAACCTTCAGAAGTATGAGATGAACCCCAACAACTTGGAAAGGTGGATCTCTCTCACACGTACCAACACAGACTATCCCCCAATTTAACTGATCCCCAAAGGTTTTTGATTAAATAGCGGAATAGAAAATATGATCCAAAAAAAGTGTATGTATATCACACGTACACAACCACACTGGGCCCCAATTACTATTGTTTGTACCCCTAAAAGGCTAGATGAGGAGTAGGGGGAGTATGGAACAGGCAGCACCCTCAAACCTTCAGAAGTATGAGATGAACCCCAACAACTTGGAAAGGTGGATCTCTCTCACACGTACCAACACAGACTATCCCCCAATTTAACTGATCCCCAAAGGTTTTTGATTAAATAGCGGAATAGAAAATATGATCCAAAAAAAGTGTATGTATATCACACGTACACAACCACACTAGGCCCCAATTACTATTGTTTGTACCCCTAAAAGGCTAGATGAGGAGTAGGGGGGGTATGGAACAGGCAGCACCCTCAAACCTTCAGAAGTATGAGATGAACCCCAACAACTTGGAAAGGTGGATCTCTCTCACACGTACCAACACAGACTATCCCCCAATTTAACTGATCCCCAAAGGTTTTTGATTAAATAGCGGAATAGAAAATATGATCCAAAAAAAGTGTATGTATATCACACGTACACAACCACACTAGGCCCCAATTACTATTGTTTGTACCCCTAAAAGGCTAGGAGTAGGGGGAGTATGGAACAGGCAGCACCCTCAAACCTTCAGAAGTATGAGATGAACCCCAACAACTTGGAAAGGTGGATCTCTCTCACACGTACCAACACAGACTATCCCCCAATTTAACTGATCCCCAAAGGTTTTTGATTAAATAGCGGAATAGAAAATATGATCCAAAAAAAGTGTATGTATATCACACGTACACAACCACACTAGGCCCCAATTACTATTGTTTGTACCCCTAAAAGGCTAGATGAGGAGTAGGGGGAGTATGGAACAGGCAGCACCCTCAAATCTTCAGAAGTATGAGATTGTGTTCACTGTACCCCACAAAGATTGAGTTCACTGCACCCCACAATGATTGTGTTCACTGCACCCCACAAAGATTGTGTTCACTGCACCTCACAAAGATTGTGTTCACTGTACCCCCCAAAGATTGTGTTCACTGCACCCCACAAAGATTCTGTTCACTGTACCCCACAAAGATTGTGTTCACTGCACCCTAAAAGGATGTTGTTCACTGCACCCCACAAAGATTGTGTTCACTGCACCCTAAAAGGATGTTGTTCACTGCACCCCAAAAAGATTGTGTTCACTGTACCCCCCCAAAGATTGTGTTCACTGCACCCCACAAAGATTGTGTTCACTGCACCCCAAAAAGATTGTGTTCACTGTACCCCCCAAAGATTGTGTTCACTGCACCCCAAAAAGATTGTGTTCACTGTACCCCCCAAAGATTGTGTTCACTGCACCCCACAAAGATTCTGTTCACTGTACCCCACAAAGATTGTGTTCACTGCACCCCAAAAAGATTGTGTTCACTGTACCCCCCCAAAGATTGTGTTCACTGCACCCCACAAAGATTCTGTTCACTGCACCCCACAAAGGATTTTGTTCACTGCACCCCAAAAAGATTGTGTTCACTGCACCCCAAAAAGGATTTTGATCACTGCACCCCAAAAAGGATGTTGTTCACTGCACCCCAAAAATGATTTTGTTCACTCCACCCCAAAAAGAATGTGTTCACTGCACCCCACAAAGATTGTGTTCACTGCACCCCAAAAAGATTGTGTTCACTGTACCCCCCAAAGATTGTGTTCACTGCACCCCACAAAGATTCTGTTCACTGTACCCCACAAAGATTGTGTTCACTGCACCCCAAAAAAGATTGTGTTCACTGCACCCCAAAAAGGATGTTGTTCACTGCACCCCAAAAAGGATGTTGTTCACTCCACCCCAAAAAGATTGTGTTCACTGCACCCCACAAAGATTGTGTTCACTGCACCCCAAAAAGATTGTGTTCACTGCACCCCAAAAATGATTTTGTTCACTGCACCCCAAAAAGGATTTTGTTCACTGCACCCCAAAAAGGATGTTGTTCACTCCACCCCAAAAAGATTGTGTTCACTGCACCCCAAAAAGATTGTGTTCACTGCACCCCACAAAGGATTTTGTTCACTGCACCCCAAAAAGATTGTGTTCACTGCACCCCAAAAAGGATGTTGTTCACTGCACCCCAAAAAGGATTTTGTTCACTGCACCCCAAAAAGATTGTGTTCACTGCACCCCACAAAGGATTTTGTTCACTGCACCCCACAAAGATTGTGTTCACTGCACACCAAAAAGGATTGTGTTCACTGCACCCCAAAAAGATTTTGTTCACTGCACCCCAAAAAGATTGTGTTCACTGCAGCCCAAAAAGATTGTGTTCACTGCAGCCCAAAAAGATTGTGTTCACTGCAGCCCAAAAAGATTGTGTTCACTGCAGCCCAAAAAGATTGTGTTCACTGCAGCTCACACACAGAAAAATGGATGTGGATCACTGACACCTGCCTATCTCCAATCCCACACCACACAGCAATATCGATTGTAGTTTGTAGAACACAGTTTCCCTAAAATTCAGCAGACTCTGTCCCTAACAGGATTGAGAAGAGATCGTAGATCAGGATTGAGTGCAGATTCACCCCACCCCCCACACAGCAATATCGATTGTAGTTTGTAGAAGACACTGACCCTATAATTCAGCAGACTCTATCCCTAAAATGCCTACAACTCGCCCTGCCTAAACACTCCGACCTGTCCCTCAATTCTATCCGGACACAAATGGTTTTTTCCTGCCTATCTTTCCCTAATCAGCAGCCAGCACATTGATGTGTGCTCTGTCCCTTAGCTAAGCAGCAGAATGACGCTGCTGCGGCGGCTGCCTCGAACTTATAAAGACTTGGTCACATGCTTCAGACGGCCAATCACAGCTACTAAGACATTTGCAGGCATGGCTGGGATGGCTTAAGGCACACCAGTTAAACGATTGTTGATTGGCTGTTGAAAGCCCGCCATGAAAAGAGCGCCAAAGCATGCAAAACCCGGAAATAAAACGACCGAACACGGATTTTTACCCGAACATACAGTAAAGTGTCCGTGTCCGTGTTCGGGTAAAAAAAATCCAATTATTCGGTACGAACACGAATAATACAGTCCGTGTTCGCTCAACACTATTGGTGACCCAGGTGGTGGTGTTGCTGACAGATCCTCTGTTTGCGGGGTGGCAGGTGCCGGTATCACTACAGAGGTGGATGAAGAGGCTGAGACTGCAGCAGAAGAGGAAGCAGGAGGAGCCAGAGACCTTTCTTGGTTTTGAAGGTGTCTACTCCACTGCAGCTCGTGCTTTGCACTTAGATGCCTGATCATGCAGGTTGTGCTCAGGTTGAGAAGGTTTATGCTTCGCTTCAGGCTCTGATTGCACAGGGTGCAAACCACTCGTGTCCTGTCATCAGCACATTGTCTGAAGAACTTCCACGCTAGAGAACTCCTTTGAGCTGGCTTTGGTGCGCTCGGTCCCTTGCTGCGTTGGGCAGTAGCAGTCGTAGTGTCTAGGGCACGGCCGCTCCGCTTCTGCACCCTGCTCCCTCTTCTGCTGTGCTGGTGGCTCTGTGCGACCACCGCCTCTTCCTCCAAACTACTCAGGTCACCTGCATGACGTTCATTCCATGTGGGGTCGAGGACCTCATCGTCCTCCACATCATCTTCCACCCAGTCTTCACCCCTGCCCTCCTTGTCGGTCTCCACAATTCTGAGTGCTGCAGCAGTTGGCACCTGCATTTCGTCATCATCGGAGACGTGCTGCGATGGTCCTTCCATGTACTCATCTTGAGAAATAACTGGTTGGGCATCGCTGCACTCAATCTCTTCCACTTCTGGGGCAGGGCTAGGTGGATGGCCCTGGGAAACCCTGCTGACAGAGTCATCAAAAAGAAGAGACTGCTGCATGACTTGGGGCTCAGACTGCTGGCCTGATTTACAAGGGGGTGAGGTGAAAGACGGTTGGACATCGGCTGCAGGTGCCAACTCTGACCTTTCTGCAGTAGACTGGGTGGGAGACAATGTGAAGGAACTGGAGGCACTGTCAGCAACCCAATCTACTATCGCCTGTACTTGTTCTTGCCTCAACACTTGTAGACGCGCATGATGCCATACCAAATACTGCTGCAGGTTCTGTCGCCTACTCACACTTGAGGAAGGTGTTTCACTTGTGCGTGTAGCTGGCACAGATCGACCACGTCCTCTCCTTGCAACAGGAGCTCTACCAGCAGCACCACGACTCAGGCCACGGCCCCTATTTGACGTTCTCCTCATATTTCTGTAATTTATGATCTTGCCCTAGAAAGGTGTTTATTGAATAGCGGGAACAAAACAACAACAGTATCGCACAGGTGTATCTCACAGTCAAATATGCAAACTATGCCGCAATTTAATTTTCTCTTACGTCCTCCGACAGTCGCCGCCTCTTCATATTCGTCACTAATGGGGTTATTGACCTTTGCTCCGTAGGAGTAGCTAGGCAACAGAATATATTAATATCAAAGCTTTTAGCATATCCCACCCCCAGGGGGTGGTCCCCTCAGTCAATACCTCCCTGCTTCCTGCATTTCCAACTCAGTTTCTAATGCCTAGCTCAGGATCAGGTTGGGCTGTTCCTGTGCTGGGGCTCTTAGTCTCAGCTTCTTTTCTCTTTTTGATTTTATTTGGAGTTTTTTTTTCTCTTTCTTTTACCTAGCTGTTTATTTTCAGCGTTAGCTTCTTCTGATGAAGATGATCGTGCGGAGCTGGGTCTCAGTCTGGCCACCCTGGATCCCAGGGCTCAGGGCCAGGGGCTTCCCAGCCTGCCATCGAGCGTTCAGCTTAGGTTTTACCCTGGCACATTGAACGACCCATCCCTGTTCGCTGCAGGGATGCTATCGGTGAGGTGGCTACCTCACTGGACGCCATTGCGGTTTCGCACCGCAGTTCCACTGCGTCATGCTTGCGACACTCCCTGTCCTCAGTGCAGCGGTTTGGTCGCTGGAGCAGGCTCCCCACGCCATCCGGACTGGTAAGTGTAACTCTATGTGGGGACCTGTCTATTTGGGTGTCAGTCTGGGACTGTGTGACCCTGCATGTCTGTGTCGCTGCTGTGCTCCCTGTCAGTTCCTGTGTGGACTTGCTGCCTGTGTGTGGGCTGTGAAGGGGGGGGCTCTCCCGCTCTGCTGGGTGTAAGCATGAAGCAATCAGATTTTGGGCATGCTGTGCGGCGATCGCTGCGGCGACCCGCCATTTTTTTGCGGCAAAATCATGGTGGCCGGTCCTGTGTGGTAATGCACGGCGTTTTGGCGCCACACGCCGCCATTTTGGCGGCGATCGATCAGGCCACATGTCGGCGCCATTTTCTGTTTGCCCAAGAAATCCTCAGCCGAGCGGCCATGTTTGTGTAGCCTTGCATAGGCTTCATAGGGGCGGTCAGTCTTGCATCACTTCCTTTTGCTCTGGGACAGCGATCGGTGGCAGCAGCCTGTGTGATCTCTCCAGGTTTTTATCTTCCCATTTTTCCCGTATTCCTTGCCCAGTTTCTTGTCCCTGTGGGGGTCGGTGTATTCAGTGGGTGTGGTGGGCTACGCTCGCCGCGATCTTAAAGGGGCAGTACTCCTTTTTTCCTAACACTACTCGGGCATGGATTCTCAGGATTGCAAGTTTCCTCCCGCCTTGGTGGGGGGCCAAGGGGCTGCTGTTCCCCCCGAGGGGGCTGAACTGGCTACTATTGTGGCAAATTTGGCTGCTCAGGTGCAGATGCTGGTGGTTGATCGATCCACAAAATGGCCCAGGGTGTCTATTTCCTCTGATTCAGAGGGCAATGGGGCTGCTATGGCTGGAGTGCCCTTCTCAGGGTCTCACTCATCCCTTGACCTTGTGGGGTCTGAGGGGGAGGCTGAGGTGGAAGGGGTTGATAATTCTCCCCCTGGCTCGTCTGAAGAGCTTGCACTCATGGATGAGTTGGTTGCTTCTATCAAGCAAACGCTGCATTTGCAGGATGAACCATGTCCTCCTGTTTTGATGTCCTCTTATGGGACGCAAAGGAAATGCAAAACATCGCAGGTTTTTCCTTGCTCTACGGAATTTCAGCGCGCGGTTGATGAGCAATGGCGCAATTAAAAAAAGACTTTTGCTGTGCCGAGTAGGTTCAAGCTGCGTTATCCCTTTACACCCGCCACTGATGAGCGTTGGTGTGTGCCGCCTCAGGTGGATCACGCGGTGGCGATTTTGAATAAATCAACTGCGATCCCTGCTGAGGATACCCCGGTGTTCCGGGACCCGACGGACAGGAGATTGGAATCTCTGGCCCGTCATTCTTATACGGTTGCTGGCTCTATGCTGAAGCCTATTTTTGCTTCCATTATGGCAGCCCAGGCTATTGCGGTATTGAACCGTCGCCTGATATGGCTGAAATGTTGGTCTGTTGACCAATCTTCTCGCAAGACTTTAGCTAACTTGCCCTACGCGGGATCTCGCCTTTTTGGCGAATCTTTGGATACTCTGATAAAGGGTATTTCTGGGGGTAAGAGCACTCTCTTGCCCCAAACTCACAAGAATAAGTTTGTTCGTGGTAAGAAGAATGCCTCGTTTAGACCCTCTCAGGGGTTCTTTCGTGCCTTTCGGTCGCACTATAAGGGCAAGCCCTTCAAGGGCCAAGGCTCCCAGAAGAAGCTGTGGACGGGTAAGCAGAAGTCTGGCCAGTCCGGGTCCGCTGCCCATAACAATGCGGCCTGAAGGGACGCCCTCACCCGGTTCTGGGGTGGGGGGACGTTTGCTCGGTTTTCTTCAACCCTGGCTGGACCGCATTCGGGACAGATGGGTTCAGGAAATCGTTCGATCTGGATACAAGATCGAGTTTCTCTCTCGGCCGGCGGGCAGATTTTTCCCCTCAAACCTTCAGCTGACTCCGGAGCGCTTGCAGGATCTGCACCTGGCGGTGCGGGACCTGCGGGCCCAGGGAGTGGTGGTTCTGGTGCCTCATCGGGACAGATTTCGGGGGTTCTATTCCAATCTGTTCACTGTGCCCAGAAAGGAGGGCAAGGTACGTCCGATTCTGGACTTAAAAGCTCTGAACCGCTTTGTGCGGGTTCGCAAGTTCCGCATGGAATCCCTGCAATCAGTGGTGGCTGCCCTGGTTCCGGGGGAATTCATGGCCTCCATCGACTTGAAGGATGCGGATGCATACCTTCACATCCCCATTTTCGAGGGTCACCAGAGGTACCTTCGATTTGCCATTGCGGAGGATCATTATCAATTCGTGGCGTTGCCCTTTGGTCTCACTTCGGCTCCGCAGGTTTTCACCAAGGTGCTTGCGCCGGTTCTGGCCTTATTGAGGGCCCAGGGCATTTCTGTCCTGGGGTATCTGGACGATATCCTGATTCGGTCCGCGACCAGTCAGGGCCTGGTGAATGACCTGTCCATCACGATGCAGACCCTGCAGGAATTCGGTTGGACGATAAATTTTCCAAAGTCCACGTTGTGTCCGTCGGTTCGTCTTCCCTACCTGGGGATGATTCTGGACTCTGTTCAAGCGAAGGTCTTCCTGCCGGAAGACAAGCTCCGGACACTTCAGTGCGAAGTCAGGTCCCTCAGGGACAATCAGTGCTCGTCCCTCCGGACGTGTATGAGGTGTCTGGGATTGATGGTTTCGGCCTTCGAGGCGATTCCCTTCGCCCAGTTTCACACACGGGAGCTTCAGGCGGAGGTCCTGGCCAAGTGGGACGGGCGTCCACAATCTCTGGATCTGCGGCTGTCGTTGAGCCGTCTCACCCGCAGGGGTCTTTTGTGGTGGCTCCAGTCCCCGGCGGTGTCGGGGGGCAAATCCTTTCGTCCTTTGTCATGGACGGTGATCACCACGGATGCCAGCCTGTCGGGCTGGGGTGGTGTTCTGGGCGTTCTGTCCGCCCAGGGAACTTGGTCGGAGGAGGAATCCTCCCTTCCGATCAACATTCTGGAATTGCGAGCGATAAATCTCTGTCTTCTGCGTTGGACGGACAGGCTTCAGGGCCGTCCAGTTCGGGTACAGACGGACAATGCCACAGCGGTGGCCTACAACAACCACCAAGGGGGCACCAGGAGTGCCCGAGCGGCGTGGGAAGTAGCCGACATTCTGTCTTGGGCCGAGACGCACGTCCCGGCGATATCTGCAGTTCACATTCCGGGGGTGGAGAACTGGCAGGCGGATTATCTGAGCCGCCAGACCCTGGACCAGGGAGAATGGTCCCTTCACCCGGATGTCTTCCAGATGTTG
Source organism: Pelophylax lessonae (assembly GCF_965119305.1). Lineage (NCBI taxonomy): Eukaryota > Metazoa > Chordata > Amphibia > Anura > Ranidae > Pelophylax > Pelophylax lessonae. Next base: position 43,531,597 of record NC_138770.1, read on the forward strand.
TGCGCGAAGTGGGGGTCCCCAGATGTGGACCTGTTCGCGTCTCGTCTAAACAACAAGGTGGAAAGGTTCGTGGCAAGGACGCGCGATCCTCGGGCAGACGCCTCAGACGCGTTAGTGACGCCCTGGCATCAGTATCGCCTGATGTATGCCTTTCCACCGATTCAGCTGTTGTCCAGGCTCCTTCGCAGGTTGGCCTCGGAACCGCACACGGTGATTCTGGTGGCACCGGACTGGCCTCGCCGGTCTTGGTATGCAGACCCCGTGAATCTGGCGGTCGACGCTCCGTGGCGTCTGCCACTTCGAGAAGATCTCCTGTCTCAAGGACCGATGTTACATCCTGCTTTACAGTCGCTGGCTTTAACGGCCTGGCTGTTGAAAGCCAGGTCCTGAAGGATAGGGGTCTTTCCCCTGAGGTCATTCCCACTTTGATCAAGGCTAGGAAGGCCTCTTCGGGGAAGATTTACTACCGTACTTGGAAGGCTTACTTTGCCCGGTGTGAGTCCAGGGGGTATTCCCCTCGCTCGTACTCGGTGTCGAGAGTGTTGGCTTTCCTTCAAACGGGAGTAGGACCAGCGTTTGGCGTTGGCCACGATTAAGGGTCAGATTTCTGCACTGGCCGTTCTCTTTCAACGCCCTGTGGCGTCTAACTCTTTGGTTAGCACCTTTGTTCAAGGGGTGCGACATTTGGTCCCTCCTAGGAGGGAGCCTTTGCCTCTATGGGATTTGAACCTTGTTCTATCCGTGTTGCAACATGCTCCTTTTGAAAAGATCAGGGAGATCTCGTTGTCTCTGTTGTCCAAGAAGGTTGCCTTCTTGGTGGCGATCACTTCGGCTCGCAGGGTGTCGGAGCTGGCGGCCTTGTCCTGCAAATCTCCGTATTTGGTGATTCACTTGGATAAGGTGGTCTTGCGACCTAACCCGTCTTTTCTTCCGAAGAGGATCTCGGAATTTCACCTCAATGAGGATATTGTTCTGCCTTCGCTTTGCGCGAAGCCTAAGCATCCGAAGGAGGTGGCTTTGCATTCCTTGGATGTTGTTAGGGCAATCAGGGTTTACCTGTCATCGACTAAATCCTTTCGCAAGTCGGATTCCCTCTTTGTCCTTCCTGAGGGACCTCGGAAGGGCATGGCGGCGTCGGCTGCGACCATCGCCAAATGGATCAGACAGACGATTGTGCAAGCCTATGCTTTGAAGGGGAAGGTTCCTCCTTTTCCTGTGAAGGCGCACTCTACCAGGTCTCTGAGTACGTCTTGGGCCTATCGTCATCAGGCTTCTGTGGCCCAGGTGTGTAAGGCGGCGACTTGGTCGTCCGTTCACACCTTCTCGAAATTTTACAAAGTGGATGTTCAGGCATCGGCAGATGCTTTCTTTGGCCGTAAAGTTCTTAGTGCGGCGGTGCCTTAGGGTCCCTTGTTTGGGCCCTTGGCTGTTGGGGTGTTTTTACCCCTAGGTTACTTGTTCTTTCCTGGGTTGTTGCTCCTGTTGAGCACGTTTTCCTGTTGCCCAGTTGGTTCTCTTACTTTGGTAAGGTTCCTTTCTCTGATGTGGGTACTGCGTTGCTTTAGGCGCGGCTGCTTTTTTCCCACCCCTCATGTCTACACTGCTATGGGACGTCCCCATTAGTAACGAATATGAAGAGGCGGCGACTGTCGGAGGACGTAAGAGAAAACTGAATTTTTGTAAAATCTTACCTGTAAAATTCCTTTCTCTGAGTCCTCCGACAGTCACCGCCCCCGCCCCTCTTTTGGGGTTTGTTTATGTACTCTACTGCTATGCTACTGAAACTGAGTTGGAAATGCAGGAAGCAGGGAGGTATTGACTGAGGGGACCACCCCCTGGGGGTGGGATATGCTAAAAGCTTTGATATTAATATATTCAGTTGCCTAGCTACTCCTACGGAGCAAAGGTCAATAACCCCATTAGTGACAAATATGAAGAGGCGGCGACTGTCGGAGGACTCAGAGAAAGGAATTTTACAGGTAAGATTTTACAAAAATTCTGTTTTTTTTACCCCAAAAGGGTGTTTATTAAATAGCGGAATAGAAAAACAGTATACACATACAACGGGTGTATCTCACAGTCAAATATGCAAAGTATGCCGCAATTTAATTTTTTTCACCCCAAAAGGGTGTATATTGAATAGTGGAATAGAAAAAATTTATACAAAACGGTGTAATCTCACACGTACAAACACAGACTAGGCCCCGATTACAATTTTTTGTACCCTAAAGGGAGGAAGAGGAGTAGGAGGAGTTCGGAACAGGAGGCAAACTGAAGCGCCCTGCAATCCTCGGCGGTGGAAGATGCGCCAAACAAATTTAAAAGGTGTATCTCACACATACCGATACAGACTATGCCGCAATTTAATTTTTTTCACCCCAAAAGGGTGTATATTGAATAGCGGAATAGAAAAAAGGATATAAAATGGTGTATCTCACACGTACAAACACAGACTAGGCCCCGATTACAATTTTTTGTACCCTAAAGGCAGGATGAGGATGAGGAAGAGGAGTAGGAGGAGTTCGGAACAGGAGGCAAACTAAAGCGCCCTGCAATCCTCAGCGGAGGAAGGAGATGCGCCAAACAAATTTAAAAGGTGTATCTCACACGTGCCGATACAGACTATGCCGCAATTTAATTTTTTCCACCCCAAAAGGGTGTAGATTGAATAGCGGAATAGAAAAAAGTATATAAAACGGTGTATCTCACACATACAAACACAGACTAGGCCCCGATTACAATTCTTTGTACCCTAAAGGCAGGATGAGGAGTAGGAGGAGTTCGGAACAGGAGGCAAACTGAAGCGCCCTGCAATCCTCGGCAGTGGAAGGAGATGCGCCAAACAAATTTAAAAGGTGTATCTCACACGTACCGATACAGACTATGCTGCAATTTAATTTTTTTCACCCCAAAAGGGTGTATATTGAATAGTGGGATAGAAAAAAGTATATAGAAAGGTGTATCTCACATGTACCAATACAGACTATGCCGCAATTTAATTTTTTTCACCCCAAAAGGGTGTATATTGAATAGCGGAATAGAAAAAAGGATATAAAACGGTGTATCTCACACGTACAAACACAGACTAGGCCCCGATTACAATTTTTTGTACCCTAAAGGGAGGATGAGGAAGAGGAGTAGGAGGCGTTCGGAACAGGAGGCAAACTGAAGCGCCCTGCAATCCTCGGCGGTGGAAGATGCGCCATAAAAATTTGAAAGGTGTATCTCACACGTACCGATACAAACTATGCCGCAATTACATTTTTTTTACCCCAAAAGGGTGTATATTGAATAGCGGAATAGAAAAAAGTATATAGAAAGCTGTATCTCACACGTACAAACACAGACTAGGCCCCGATTACAATTTTTTGTACCCCAAAAGGGTGTATATTGAATAGCGGAATAGAAAAAAGGATATAAAATTGGTGATTTTTCAATAGCACATGTGAACACAGCAGTGTCTTATGTTTTATGTCACGGTCAGCAGCAGGGTATGAAGGGAAAAAAAAAAAAAATCCCCTTTAAATTTGTAATTTTTAAATAGCAGATTAGAACAGCATTTTGTAGTAAAATATAGCTGAACGCTGCACACAACAGACTTATAAAAATATTTTTTTTCTCCCTCCTCCTCCTCAGTGGGCTCAAGTGAGGGAAAAAAGATCGTTCACTGCACCACCCCCCACACAGCAAAATCGATGTAGATCGCTAACGGACGATTGTTCTGTCCTGTGTCTCCTAATCTCTCCCTGCCTACTCTCTCCAGCCTCTCCCTAAAATGCTCTTCTATCTTTCCCTGCCTACACTCCGACCTGTCCCTGCATTATTTTCGGGCACAATGTTTTTTTTCCCTGTCTTTCCCTAATCAGCAGCAGCCAGCACCGTTGTGTGTGCTCTCTCCCTACACTAGAACAGACAGACGCACAGCGCGCTGTGTCTCTAGCTTATAAAGACCTGGGTCACATGCTTCAGCTGGCCAATCACAGCCATGCCATTAGTAGGCATGCCTGTGATGGCTTCTATGGCACACCAGTTAAACGCTTGTTGATTGGCTGTTGAAAGCCTGCCATTAAAACCGCGCCATTACATACAAAACAGGAAATAAAATTACCGAACACGGATTTGAAACCCGAACATACAGTAAAGTTTTCGGGTCCGTGTCCGGGTAACAAAAATCAAATTATCCGGTACGGACCCGAATAATACAGTCCGTGTTCGCTCAACACTAATTATTATAAATAAAGTTATGTAAAATTTAAGTGATAGGTGATGATATTCAAGATGTTTTTAACCACTCTGCAACCGCTCACAGTAATACTACTGCGGCAGAGTGGTTCGTTATCGTCCAGCCACGTAGTATTAACGTGACTGGACACTCCCCCTTCTGGGCGGCGCTTGCGCGCCGCCGGAGGCTCGCTCCCGCTGTTTTCATTCACAGCGGGAGTCGGGCCAGGGGAGGAGCAGCGGCGATCGCCGCTGCTCTTACCCGATCGTCGGGGATCGAGTCTGGAGATCCGCCCGCTGTGTGTAAACACAGCGGGCGGATCTCCATAGTGACAGGGAGTGACAGATCGGACTGTTCAGCATAGCTGGACATCCGATCTGTCCATGAATCACTCAGTCACCTCCCCCCCTACACGTCAGTAAGCACCAGGCATACATTAACCCCTCCCTCTCCAATAAAATTAACCCCTTCCCTGCCAGTGTCATTTTTACAGTAACAGTGCATATTTATAGCACTGATTACTGCAGTAATGTCACTGGTACCCCCAAAAGTGTCAAAAATGTCAGTCAGGGGTCCGGTCTGTCCGCCGCAATGTCGCAGTCCCGCAAAAAAAAATCGCAGATCGCCGCCATTACGCGTTAAAAAAAAACACCAAAAATGACAGAAATCTTTCCCTTTGTTAGTAAACGCAATAACTTTTGCGCAAACCAATCAAAATACGCTTATTGCGATTTTTTTTACCAAACATATGTAGCATAAAACAAATTGGCCAAAAATTTTTAAAAAAATTGGTTTTTACATCTTTTTTGGGGGGAATTTCATATAAAAAAATGTTAAAAATATTGTTATTTTTTCAAAATAAACGCTCTTTTTTTGTTTATAGCGCAAAAAGTAAAAATCGCACAGGTGATCAAATACCACCAAAAGAAAGCTCTGTTTGTGGGGAAAAAAAGGACGTAAATTTCGTTTGGGTACGGCGTCGCACGACCGCGCAATTGTCAGTTGAAGTCGCACAGCGCCGAATCGCAAAAAGTGGCCTGGACGGAAGACAGCAAAATCCTCCGGTGGTAAAGTGGTTAAGTTATTCTGTGCTAGAAATGGTTAAGCAATATGGACAGGAGTAGGGGCACTTTTTAGGACAGCTTCACCTGCCATTAGTCCTCCTGGACAAAGATTGACAGTTTCCAATCCAAACACGTCAGTTGTCACCAGGTTAGGAGAGGCACCCTCTCTGTTTACATCTAAACAGTATCTGGCCCGCCATAGGGGCTCTTGGTCTCTGATGGTCCTCCTGACCTAGCTGCACTTACTTTTCTGACCTCAAAGAACTCCTATCACCTCACCATCTCACTGGTCAAGAAAAAAGTTTCCAAAAATGCAAACATCAAGAACACCCTACCGCTCTATACAATATCCTGGATACTCCAGATTCCTCCCCCACAGCTCTCTACTCCACCAGCAGCATCCTCCTGACATCCACTCCAATCCCTTCTCTTACTGCAGAGAGTAACAGTCAGTTAGCAGGCTGCCATAGTTCTAACAATCATCCTGATTAGTCGGAAAAGTCTGGCCAAAAGTTAGCAAGTTCCCCTTTCTGGACATCATGATGACTTTACATTGACCTCATAGCGCTGCCTCAGAGCAATCAAGTCAAAAGAAGGATTATTTTTATCATTCCTTATCTACAGATCAAAAACGAATCTAAAACAGTTCAGAATCAAAACCAACCCAACAGTGAAACAGGAATTTCTGACCCGGCAGGTTTAGAGGGTTCTGAAACCTAAAAATTGTAGCAAACACTAAACAAAACAGTCCAAACTAAATGTGTTCCTACAAGGGCAGTAGTTCTTAAAAGGACAGCAACCCTCCTATTACCCCCCTCACATCCACACCCTATTATTGTATGACCAATACCATCCAAATAATTCTTACTTTCATTTACAAAAATTATCCATTTACAAGAAGACCTGTATAGATCAAATGACGACACCAATGAGGATGGAGGAGGACAGGAGTCACATGACTGAGAAAATACTAAACCTCACCCTGGAGATCATCTACCTGCTGACCGGAGAGGTGAGGAGGATTCTGGGAGGTCACATGACATCACTCTTATCTCTAATAATAAAACACAGACCTGACAGCACGAATGGGGAGGATTCTGGGAGGGCATACGACATCACTCTTATCTCTACAAATAAAACACAGTTCTGACCGGAGAGGTGAGGAGGATTCTGGTATTCTAACATGATATTCCTTTTGGTTTTCCAATTCAGAGATTTTCTCTTCAGAAGCCAGGTGATCATATGACCATCACAGTGCCTCCATGTGACTCCCTAAAACCTGAGAGACACAACATGCAGAAGATTCTAGAAGTCACCAAGAAGATGATGGAGCTGCTGACACAAGAGGTGGGCAGTGCTGGGAATTCTGGCACATTATCCAGTAACAGACAAGGGATGTGTCTGGATGGTGACTGTATCATTGTGTGTGTCAGGTTCCTATAAGGTGTCAGGATGTCACTGTCTATTTCTCCATGGAGGAGTGGGAGTATTTAGAAGGACACAAGGATCTCTACAAGGATGTCATGATGGAGAATCAGCCGCCCCTCACATCACCGGGTAAGAGGAGACTTTATTGTAAAGGAGAGGGCAGTATGGAAGGTCCCCCTAGATCCCCCCCATCATCTGATAAACACATAGAAACAATGTATTCAGTCAGTGTGTGTGTTTCCTACAGATGGATCCAGTAATGGAAACCCACCAGACAGATGTCCCCGTCCTCTGTATTCCCGGTATTCCACACAGGAAGGTCACACCATCCCTCACCTTTATCAGGTAGATGAGGAACAATCACTGATAGTATCGGTAGAATCTGTACATTATCTGCATTGTTACAATTGATTTCATTTTTATTATATATTCAGAGTGGAAACCTGAGAGATTCTAAAGTTGAGGGTAAAGCAGAAGAAGAGGAGACGTATGTGAGGGATGATGAGCAATCTATAGAGGAAGATGGAATGATGAGGTCATTTTTTAAAGAGGACACTCCTACAGAGATCAGCACAGGTGGGTCATTAACACTAAATCTAAATACATCCCTCCATCCATACTGCTCACTGATTGGTCCAGAATAGGAAATGGACTGGCTGATATCAGCCTGTAATACCCTGGTCACTTTCCGGGGCGGTGTTCCCCGTTCTGTATTTCTCTCGGATAATCTTCCTTCTCTTTTCTGCAGACACAATTTATGAATATACTGGATTAGACTGGATTTATGTAGATTCTGGGGTTTGGCTGGCAGCAAAATGTTGGTTTTCACCATAGGCATTGTTCGAACTTGGCAGCTGGTTCATGTACCTTGGGTCCTCTGCCTCTTGCCTGGGTCTAGCAAGATCTATGAGAGAGAAATTCTCCCAGGTTACTTGCTGTGTTGTTTGCTAGCTGTGCCGGGTGGAGGGATATGTCTGTATAGCCTCAGACCCAAGTCACTGAGTGCAGTCTCAGAAGACGAGAGGAAGCGGTGTGGGACCTCTGCAGCTTGTTTCAAGTAAACATTTAAGCTTCCACTGATTACTGAATATCAATTTTATGAGTTCCGACTCTTACTTTGTATAGTTTACATTGCATATAATGTAGTCCTGATCCCTGCACTATGTTGTACGTTACATAGTTCTGATTTTATATAGTCCTAACTATTGTATCCTATATAGTATGTTGTTGCTCTCTACCCACTGCTATATATTAAAATAATATGTATTCCATTTTGTTACACCCATTGTCTACCAGCTGGACACTTTATATCTGATGATTTGATTGGAGCACAGACTTTTATAAGTTGATAATATGATAATATTCTCAAGCTTTGGAACCTTAAACAGAAAGTGACACTCATCCTATAATCCCCTCATCACTGTCACTTCTATAAAAGACAGTTCTCCTTGTTTCCTCACTCTCTGACTAAGGTCCATGAATAAAGAAATGAACTGGTAGGAGATCAGGGGACCCATTTACTAGTTACCTTGAGGGTGGAATTGTAATATCCTCAGAGACAAAGCTGCCTGATGTGGGTCCTGGTTTAGGGGAACCAATCTGCTCATGTCTAGTAATAATCTTTTTATTTCTATTTTAGTACATGAATGGGAGATGAGGGAAACCTCAGAGGATTTTCTCACTTTGTCTCCAGACTGTAAAGTAGAAGATGAGGACATCACACAGTATAGTCCAGGAGAAAACCCGGCTACCTCAAATGTCCATCCGGCACCACACAGTGTAGCTGGACCATTGTATTCCTCTTATCCTGAGGAACCTCAGACTGTGAGGGACGGTGCCGTACCATCGTATTCCTTTTATCCCAAGGAACCTCAGACTGTGAGGGACAGTGCCGTCCTTCCAATAGATAAGAGGTTTTCCTGTACTGAGTGCGGGAAGCAATTCCAATTTAAATCCAGTCTTAATGTACATAAAAGATCTCATACAGGTGAGAAGCCATATTCATGTCCTGAGTGCGGGAAATGTTTTTCAGCGAAGTCCAGTCTTTCCGTACATCAGAGATCTCACACGGTGAAAGAGCTGTATTCTTGTTCTGAGTGTGGGAAATGTTTATCAAGGAAATCCAATCTTTACATGCATCAGAGATCTCACACAGGAGAGAAACCGTATTCCTGTCCTGATTGTGGGAAATGTTTTATAGAGAAATTCAGTCTTGACAGACATCAGAGATCTCACACGGGGGAAAAACCATATTCATGTTCTGAGTGCAAGAAATGTTTTTCAGAGAAGTCCAAGCTTGACAGACATCAGAGATCTCACACAGGGAAAAAGCCGTATTCCTGTCCTGAGTGTGGGAAATGTTTTTTAGAGAAGTTTAATCTTTATAGTCATCAGAGATTGCACACGGGTGAGAAGCCATATTGCTGTTCTGAGTGTGGGAAATGTTTTCTACAAAAGACAGATCTTGTCAAACATCAGAGGTCTCACACGGGGGAAAAACCATATTCATGTCCTGAGTGCGGGAAATGTTTTGCAGATAAGTCCAATCTTTATAATCATCAGAGAACGCACACGGGAGAGAAGCCGTATTCCTGTGCTGAGTGCGGGAAAAGTTTTGTACAGAAATCAGCACTTGTCACACATCAGAGGTGTCACACAGGGGAAAAACCTTATTTCTGTCCAGAGTGTGGGAAATGTTTTTCACGGAAGTCCCATCTTTCCAAACATCAGAGATTTCACACAGAGTTGAAGTCATTTTCTTGTCCTGAGTGAGGGAATTGTTACTCTCTGAAGTCCTGTCCCCATGTACATCAGGGATCCAACACAACCCTCGATGTGTATTGGTGACTTGAGTGCAGGAAATATCTTCTATATGAAATTTACAGGTCATCACAGCTCCCATATGGAGAAGAAGCACACCGTGATATACACCTCAGATATACTTATAACACACTGCATTGTTACTGGTTGCAGGATGTTAAATGGCCACAAGATGGTATTGTTTTGCAGCTTAGCTATTACAGGATGTCGTCTAGCAATGCTAAGAATGTTGGGACTTCTATGCTGCAAGCCGGTGTTCTAAAATTTCATCGGACCCGTGAAAATTCCGGACCCTCGTCTCTTCCGGTGACGCTACGTCACCACCAGCTGGTGCGAGTGCCGGTGCGCATGCGCACAAGACATTTTCCAGGTCCGATGAAATTTTAAGACTTAGCGAGCAGCTGACTGAGAGGAGGCGGGGCTGGGGCACCGGGTATATGCGGTCCACCAACTCCACTTCCGGGTCTATGCGTTCCAGACATAGATCTTTTTTTTTGTTGTTTTCTTTTCTATCATTCCACACATTTACACACATTCCCTTACACACATCGAGAGAAATAATAAAATGTTTAATATTCATCGTAATCATTATTAGTATTTATATTAAGCAGAAAAGGGAAATGCATCATGGGAAATGCAGTGCTTCTGGACCCCTGCACAGTGTGTTGGTATGTGCTAAAAAAAAAAAAAGAGTGTCCGCCTTTCCGTTCCATTAAAGTAAAGGGATTGTGTGTAAATGTGTGGAATGATAGAAAAGAAAACAACAAAAAAAAGATCTGTCTGCAACGCATAGACCCGGAAGTGGAGTTGGTGCACCGCACATTCCCGGTGCCTCAGCCCCGCCTCCTCTCAGTCAGCTGTTCACTAAGTCTTAAAATTTCATTGGACCTGGAAAATGTCTTGTGCGCATGCACATCGGGGCTTTCACCAGCTGACGAGGGTCCGGAATTTTCATGGGTCCGATGAAATTTTAGAACACCGGATTTTTTCACTCAGATAATCTGGAACTGAGTGGGCAAAGGGGCAGGAGCCTTTAAAAAGGAAAAGCTCGGGAACAATCGGGGTAGAAAGGAGGAGACTGAGAGAGCTGGGATGGTGAGAAAAAAGTTCTTCAGATCCAGGAGGACACAGGCCGGATTGGATTGAGCCAGAGACTTGAACGGGAGATTCCAGATTGCTGAACCCACTGAGGGGCAAAAGATGGTCCTATAGTCAAAGAGATTGGATCAGTATTATCGGCATGACTTCATCCTAAGGAGAAGACAAAGGGGCCCCCCAACACTCAAGGTCATCACTTCGCCCTGCTACATCAAAGGACTGGATGAGAGAGTTCCTAACCCATACCACGCAATCATATGTTGCAGGCTTAGGTGTTATTTCAGCTCAGGATTTCCTACAGTACAGACTGCCACACAAAGATTCTAGAGCTCATTCAGTGCTTCCGCCTATCTCCAGTCATTGCTTGTTAATTCACTACATGCAGGATATTTAAGTGATAAGAAAAAGTGCGTTGATTAAATAGTGGGAAGCTGCTACCTTAGGGCTAAAATTAATGATATGGATAATGTGTATCAGGTGCGCTAACCAAATAACAAGTGAAAAATCATGTATGTGTCATTACATAGGTGATAAGGTCTATATTAAGACAATGCAATAATGCTATTAACTGGTGAAAATTGTGCAAAAGCAAATCAAAAAGTATATTCAACAATATACATTGAAAACACCAGTGAATATCAAACAAAAATGTCCATCCAAATGATAATGTGAAAAAACAGTCCCAATTGAATGCACACAAATATATAAAAAAAAGTCCAAATCCAAACTTTCTTGTGAAGAAACAGTTAAACTGAAAAGACCACATGAATGAGAATTCAGTGTCCCACCACCAGCTTAGCTTCTTACCAGAAGATTGGAATATAAGGGCGTGTATAGAAATAGCTCTGCTCCAGAAATCACACAGCAAAGGAAAGAGCCAAAAGGGTTTTAGCCGCTAATGTCTCCCAGATGGAAAAAAGAGTGGTTGGCCTCTTACCAAATAATGAATTATTCGGGCTGTGAACAAATATGCACTCCTGTCCTGTGCAAGATAAGGTGTAGGGTGGATATCTGGTAATTTCTCGTCTTTCTTGTCCCGTCTCCGGGCTCCGCCTATCTCCAGTCATTGCTCGTTAATTCACTACATGCAGGATATTAGCACTAATGCTTTCTGCATCCCTTAAAGGCAGGAATTTTGAATGCATTCCATTTCAGGCCTATTCTATCCAAGGAAGAAGCCCGGTTCTGCACTTAAAGAGACCAGCCTGTGCTAAATTCTACTCCCACCCCCTTATCACCTCAAGCAATCTCTACAATAATCTGATGTCCATTAAGTGACTACCCAAGTTTATTGTCCGCTATTAAAGAGGAACTCGGCTTGCTTTTTCACCATCTCTCAGAAGTGCCATTTCTCACACAAAGAGATTACATCTCTACTATGCACTAACGTAAGGGCCCCATCAAGCCGGCAGAAGATTCTTTCTCATATTTTGTGATTGGTTCTCTATATTCTCTATGGGATATTTCTTATCCTAATCATCAGAGAGGTAAATCCTAAATTCCAGTTCAGGCCTATTCTATCCAAGAAAGGAACACGTTTCACAAGCCCAGTTCTGCACTTAACCTCTTCTGGACCGCCCCATGCAGATATACTGTGGCAGGGTAGCCCTCCTGCGTGAAATCACATACCTATACCTAATTTCAAGCACTGGGTCTGGGGCATTTGCGCGCGCCAGCCACAACCTGATCACAGTGGGAGCCAATCAGCAGGTCCGGTGGACCCGATGTTCACCAGGACCCCGCGATCATTTTCAGGAGAGGCAGAACCGTGGTCTGCCTCTGTAAACAAGGCAGACCTCCGTTCTGTTAGAGGGGAAGATGGAGATCTTGTGTTTCTGCTAAGCAGGAACACAGATCTCTGTCTTCCCCCAGTCAAAGCACCCCCCTCACAGTTAGAAAGCACTCCCGGGGAATACATTTAACCCTTTGATCGCCCCTGATGTTAACCCCTTCTCTGCCAGTATCATTAGTACAGTTACAGTGAACATTTTTAGCACTGATCACTGTGTTAATCAGGGTTCATACACATTTTTACCAATAAAATTCCATGACTTTTCCATGACATCACGTAAATATTCATGACCTAAAGTTTCATGAAATGTCTATGCATACATGTTAAATAAGAAGAAAATCCATGTCACACCCAGCATATTTTTACTAAAATAAATGACAAGCTTTGTAGTGTACAGTACCTCTGCAGTTAGGGTTTCGTTTCTGGATACAGCGTGACTCAAAATGGTCCCTTGTTTTACAGTGGAAGATGAAATGGAAGCACCGCTGCCGCAGCTGGGAGCCGGTGTCACTTCAGGCGCACGGGTGAAAAAGCCAGCGATCGGATTGGAAGCTGTCGAGCACGCAGCTGCAGACTGGTGCTTCGCACCTTTAGCGTGGCTACACAGCGCTGCCTCTCCCATGTTCGAAATGTCAAACGTTTTACGACACACACTGTACATTTAGCACGTCCCGGGTCCTGATCTTTCTCCAGCCACCTCTCATATTTTACATCATGAAGCCATACATTTTAAAGCTGCATTTCCCTGGCATTGCTACCCTGTGAACACACTAACTTTAGCTGAAACTGTGTTACCCCCATAAAGTTAACTTGTAATTTGACCAATATACTGTAATTGGAGAAAGAAGATTAATGGCCGCTCCTGCTTGGGGAAAAAGCTTCAGTTTAGGCAGTCATGATGGAGGTGCACCCGGACTGGTATGGATGGCACAGTCAGATGCACAAAATGCGGCGCTTACTCTTTAGGCCCAAGCCACAGTCATGATGGAGGTGCAGGTGGACTGGTATGGATGGCACAGATGCGGTGCTTACTCTTGTCTATACTCAGGGGTCAAGTCCTGGGAAAAAAAGTGTGGGGCTCTGGACATGATACAGGAGGTGGTCAAAGGCTGCAGACATGGTACAGGAGATGGTCAGAGGTTGCAGACATGGTAGAAGAAATGGTCAGAGACTGTGGACATGATACAAGAGATGGTCAGAGACTGCGGACATGATACAAGAGATGGTCAGAGACTGCGGACATGATACAAGAGAAGGTCAAGAACTGCGGACATGATAGAAGATAGAAGAGCACTAGGGAGGCCGGAGAGCACAGGGGGAAGAAGAGAGCACTGGAGGAGCTGAATGGGACGGAGGGGGGGGACTGGAGAGAATTAAGGGGGGGTTTGGAAAGCATTGCAGGGGGGTTGGAAGGCGCAGGGGGTGGAAGCAGGGAAAACCAGGGGGATGGAGAGCACAGGGGGAGGGGGGGGGGGACTGGAGAGCACTGTCTGGGGGGAACTGGAAATAACTGAGGGGGGAGCCAGGGAGCACAGAGGGGTGGAGAGCACTGGGGGAGCCAAAGAGCATGGGGGGAGATGAAAAGCACTGTAGGGAGCTGAAGAGCACTGGGGGGGCTAAAGAGCACTGAGCGGGCTAAAGAGCACTGAGCGGGCTAAAAAGCACTAGGGGGGTTAATAGCACTGAGGGGGGGGGGCTAAAGAGCACTGAGGGGGGCCAGCAAAGGAAGTTGTATAGGAGGGGGATGGGGCAGATGCATATAGATTAATTGAACTTTCCATATTCCTCCTGCAGCCGCTGAGAGGTAACAAGCATTCAGCGACAGCATGAGGAATAAATATGGAAAGTTCAATTCATCTCTATTCAGCTGCCCCATGCCATCCCCCTCCTATCCAGCACACAAAACGAGACTCCTCAGGCACTGACCTTCTTCCTGCCGCTGCCTTCTAAGAAGTTCTTCACACGGAGATGCAGACACCGGCCTGACACCCATCAGTGCGGCGATGCGGGCGGCCCGGCGGACACCGGCCTGACACCCCCCCCAGTGCGGCGATGCGGGCGGCGGGCGGACACCCCCCAGTGCGGTGATGCGGGCGGCCACCGGCCTGATACCCCCCCCCCCCCCCCCCCAGTGCGGCCTGACACCCCCCAGTGCGGCGATCCGGGTGGTCCGGCTGACAACCCCCAGTGCGGCGATCCAAGTGGCCCGGCTGACACCACCCAGTGCATGCACCCCCCTAACTCCCCCCCCCCACTGGTACACCCCTGGGAGCGGGACAGTAAGTGCACTTCTCAGTTTCAGGTTTCAGCAGATCAATCCGCCGCAGAGTTTCCAGCCTGTCACGATCTATTCATATTGAAGAGACCAGTGACCAGGCTTCAGCTGTGCAGTGCGCTGCGGCTGATTAATCCGCCTAAACCCCAAACAGAGAAAATAGTCCACTTACTGTCCCCCGCTCCCACAGAATACAGGGGGCATTTTCTAAATTAAATAGTTGCACGAAATTCCATGACTTTTCCAAAACTTAGTGGGGTTTACTCATTTTCCATAACTTTTCCAGGCCTGGAAAGTGTCATGTCAAAATCCCATGACTTTTCCAGGATTTTCATGACCGTATGAACCCTGGTTAATGTCACTGGTCCCCAAAAAAGTGTCAATTACTGCCTGATTTGTCCGCCGCAATGTCGCAGTCCCGTTAAATATCGCTGATCGTTGCCATTACTAGTAAAAAGTTAATAAATTTTAAAAAAAATTTAAAATATCCCATAGTTTGTAGATGCTATAACTTTTTCGCAAACTAATCAATATACACTTATTGGGATTTTTTTTTACCAAAAACATGTAGCAGAATACATATTGGCCTAAAACTGATAACATTTTATTTTTTTATTGGGAAAGTTTTATAGCATAAAGTAAAAAATATTTTTTGTTTTCAAAATTGTCAGTTTTTTTTGTTTATAGCGCAAAAAATAAAAACCACAGAAGTGATTAAACACCACCAAAAGAAAGCTCTGTTTGTGGGAAAAAAAAGGACATCAATTTTTATTGGGTACAGCATTGCACGACTGGGCAATTGTCAGTTAAGGTAAGGAAGTGCCAAATTGCAAAAAAAATGGCCTGGTCATGAAGGGGTAAACCTTTCCGGGGCTTAAGAGGTTAAAGTGACATGCTTATGCTTAATTCTGCTACTTTGCTCTTACCAGCTTAAGAAATCTCTATAATCATCTAATGTCCTTAAAGTCCCCATTTTGTTGCCGACTATTAAAGAGGAACTCTGCTTGCTTTTTCACCATCTCTGGGGAAGTGCCATTTCTTATCCAAAGAGATTACACCTCTACTGTGCACTAGCGTAAGGGCCCCATCAAGCCGGCAGAAGAGTATTTCCCATATTTTGTGATTGGTTTTCTATGAGACATTTCTTATCGTAATCATCAGAGAGGTAAATCCTGACTCACTACCCACCAGTGAGCTTGCGTAATATGTCTTGCTCTTTTCTTTTCTGCTCACTTGGGGGGAAAACCTCTCAGTAGGACAGCTAACGTTTAAACTCCTGCAGGACGGTTGGGTCTACTTAAAGTGGCACTGTACTGTGTTGTATTGTATTGTTTATTCCTTATATGTGTTTTTTTTCTTGTGTACATAAGACGTTGACTTTTTCGTGATTATACTACTGCTAATCTGACCTCAATATAATCTGAATAATTGTTCTTCAAAAGTTGTGTGTTTATTTTTTGAGTGACATCTGGTTAAAGTATTACGGTGGTGTCAGCAGGGTCTGTGCTTTAACCAGGGCTCAAATACTCACTGGCTCCTGAGGGGGTAGTGTTATATACTGCATGGCTGATCTTCATCATGTAGGATATAGTTCATAAAGACATCAGAGTTCACCAGAGACATTTATGAAGTATTCTGCCGTGTTGGCCATTGAAAGCAGTGGAAAAGAAATTAAGCCATTACCTTTTAATGATGTAAATTATGTATTGTAAGCTTTCACAAACACTAAGGCTCCTTTCACACGGCCGCTCCGTGTGTCCGCAAATCATCCCATCCGTTTGCGGATGATTTGCGGACATAATGTAAGTTAATGGCACTGCGGGTGTCAGCGGAATACCATCCGCTGACACCCGATTTTCCTCCTTTCAGTTCTGTTCCGTTTTTACGAATGGAACAGAACCCCATTTTTCCTTCCGTGTAAAAAACGGAAAGGAAGGAAATCCGCTGACATCCGCAGTGCCATATACTTACATTATGTCCGCATATCATCCGCTCCGTGGAAAAAAAAAAAAAAAAAGTCCCGCAGGGGACCTTTCACACGGAGCGGCCGTGTGAAAGGAGCCTTAGAGGTCTATTTTTTTAAATTCATTGAACGAATATGACACATATCTGCCCAGTCATGACGCATATTGACCGTATTTTATTTACTATAATAATCATCAGCTCCTTCTAGTGGCACCTTACATTATAGACTCTAGATGAAGCTACACTCTAGCATTGTTAGGCTCCTCCCTGGAGCACCAGAGCACTAAATAGTGGAAGTGGTGCTCAGGGCAGCCCAGGAGACTTTCTTCTCCCCTTACCTTCTCTGGATGCTGGGCCGCTTTTGCTCATGTGAAGTGCAGCCAGGAACATCAGGAGTATTGCGGTACCTGTGTCTATGTTGAGTGGCACAGCCATGCATCCAGAATATACAGTGCCTTGCGAAAGTATTCGCCCCCCCCTTGAACTTTGCGACCTTTTGCCACATTTCAGGCTTCAAAACATAAAGATATAAAACTGTAATTTTTTGTAAAGAATCAACAACAAGTGGGACACAATCATGAAGTGGAATGAAATTTATTGGATATTTCAAACTTTTTTAACAAATAAACTGAAAAATTGGGCGTGCAAAATTATTCAGCCCCTTTACTTTCAGTGCAGCAAACTCTCTCCAGAAGTTCAGTGAGGATCTCTGAATGATCCAATGTTGACCTAAATGACTAATGATGATAAATAGAATCCACCTGTGTGTAATCAAGTCTCCGTATAAATGCACCTGCACTGTGATAGTCTCAGAGGTCCGTTTAAAGCGCAGAGAGCATCATGAAGAACAAGGAACACACCAGGCAGGTCCGAGATACTGTTGTGGAGAAGTTTAAAGCCGGATTTGGTAAAAAAAATATTTCCCAAGCTTTACACATCCCAAGGAGCACTGTGCAAGCGATAATATGGAAATGGAAGGAGTATAAGACCACTGCAAATCTACGAAGACCTGGCCGTCCCTCTAAACTTTCAGCTCATACAAGGAGAAGATTGATCAGAGATGCAGCCAAGAGGCCCATGATCACTCTGGATGAACTGCAGAGATCTACGGATGAGGTGGGAGACTCTGTCCATAGGACAACAATCAGTCGTATACTGCACAAATCTGGCCTTTATGGAAGAGTGGCAAGAAGAAAGCCATTTCTTAAAGATATCCATAAAAAGTGTAGTTTAAAGTTTGCCACAAGCCACCTGGGAGACACACCGAACATGTGGAAGAAGGTGCTCTGGTCAGATGGAACCAAAATTGAACTTTTTGGCATCAATGCAAAACGTTATGTTTGGCGTAAAAGCAACACAGCTCATCACCCTGAACACACCATCCCCACTGTCAAACATGGTGGTGGCAGCATCATGGTTTGGGCCTGCTTTTCTTCAGCAGGGACAGGGAAGACGGTTAAAATTGATTGGAAGATGGATGGTGCCAAATACAGGACCATTCTGGAAGAAAACCTGATGGAGTCTGCAAAAGACCTGAGACTGGGACGGAGATTTGTCTTCCAACAAGACAATGATCCAAAACATAAAGCAAAATCTACAATAGGATGGTTCACAAATAAACCAGGTGTTAGAATGGCCAAGTCAAAGCCCAGACCTGAATCCAATCGAGAATCTGTGGAAAGAACTGAAAACTGCTGTTCACAAACGCTCTCCATCCAACCTCACTGAGCTCGAGCTGTTTTGCAAGGAGGAATGGGCAAAGATTTCAGTATCTCGATGTGCAAAACTGATAGAGACATACCCCAAGTGACTTACAGCTGTAATCGCAGCAAAAGGTGGCGCTACAAAGTATTAACTTAAGGGGGCTGAACAATTTTGCACGCCCAATTTTTCAGTTTTTTATTTGTTAAAAAAGTTTGAAATATCCAATAAATTTCGTTCCACTTCATGATTGTGTCCCACTTGTTGTTGATTCTTCACAAAAAATTACAGTTTTATATCTTTATGTTTGAAGCCTGAAATGTGGCAAAAGGTCGAAAAGTTCAAGGGGGCCGAATACTTTCGCAAGGCACTGTACATGGAGAAACACCAAGTGCTGTGATCACTTGGTGTGAGTGTTCTTCCCCACAGGCACCCCAGATGTGCATGCTTGCAGTCTGGACATCTACTGGTAGATACAATGTCTGGTCAAATATGTACCTGGTGCCCTCTCTGCTGACCAGAATTGCTGTCAGTCTCACTACATGGAGCAGCAGACCTTATGTCTTCTAGGGGGAAGAGAGATGAGGTATATCTCTCTTTTTGGGGCTTTGGCTTTTTTCACCTATAGGGTATTTCTGCTACCTCTGGGGCAACTTTCCTCCAATTTTTGTGTGATTATAGAGGAATAGCTTGGCTGTGGGACGTTATTATGTAGGCAACAGAGGCAGATTACTTTTTTTCTCTTCTTTTACTGGAAGTGGAGCAGGTGAAAGACTCTACCCCCAGGGACTCTACATTGCCCCAGGGAGTTTACTCAGAGAGGGTGTATGCTTCAGGTAGAGCTAGCAATCTCTTATCCGAAGTTCCTAAAGCCAGAAATTATCGGGCACTTTGGTTCCGTCAGGGAGTAGGGCAAGCTCATGGCTTTAACAGCCTGCTTTTTCTTCTACTTCAACAAGACGTTTCCTTTACTACACTCAATTTCACTGATGAGGATAACATATTTATATTTCACCCGGGGATAAAAAAATATTAATGTACCAAACAGGATTGAGTTATCAGAATCCAATTTTATTTCCAGAAGACCTAAAATATGACTTCTTAGTCATATAGCACCATCTGGTGAATAGGTACAGTTAACGCTTAAACAAACATTTGGTTAATCTATCAAAGTACTTTTCAATTAGATGTGGATAAATATTTTGAAATACACCCTCTAGGCTAGTCATTAGGAAAGAGAATTTGGGGAATAAAAGGAAAGTTCAGAGAGAAAAGGGATCATAATTGATTGGTCACCATCATAAACACACTTCATCGATCATCATCACCATCGCGATCACTGAGTCTTCCAACCAGTCGCTGTCTGTTTCGATCTTCATGCTCTCTTGATCTAAGTTTCTGTTGATCAACTTCCTTGAATGCCCGGACCTCCTCTACTGTCATCACAGTGGCGGTCTTACAATCCCCAATAGATCAGTTTTCAGAGAGCGGTTAAAAGGTGGCTGAGAGGCAAAAAATCACCAAGAGTTTTAACAATGATAAGCCTCACTTTATTTTTTTCTGTTGAGAGAGCACATAGGGTGCCATTCAAAGCCCCTCCACCAGGGGGTAACAATAGATCATTCCTGTTAAAGCTGCTGCATTATAAAGACAGAGACACTATTTTAAAGCTTGCCAGACAACAACCCAATTTGGAATTTCAAGGGACTAAAATTTCCATTTATCCGGACTTTTCATCAACTGTACAGAAACAGAGAGCAAAGTATAAGGTAATTAAAAAAGCCTTCGGGATATTCCTTTGAATTACTCTGTTATATCCTGCAAAATTACGGGTTGTGGTGAATGGAACTGTGCATTTCTTTGATAATCCTACTGCAGTAACTAACTGGTTAGACCATCAAGAGAGACATTTTAGGGCGACAGCGGATTGAAGGGTTAATTCCCATAGGACACAGTAGAAATATGCGTACTATTCCCTATATATATTTAGACGGAGCCTGTCAGAAGCCATACAGGAATTAGATGTTAATTAGTCTTAACTTTTGTTTCTTATGTATGACAGCTGATGTATGTTGTGAGTGTCATCTAGGAAGTAAGTCGGGCGCAGCACTCATAATTTTTCCCTTGCTCACTTTACCCTGTAGGGGTACCTTTTTTATCTGGCTCCTTAGGGGGCCTGCTGGAAATATTTTGTGCATATGCTTTTTGTCCCCCTTCCCTTTTTTTTTTTTTTTTGTGCGTTTTGGTTGTTTGTAAGTTTTTTTTGTGTGCGTTTTGGTTGTTTGTGCGTTTCTTTTTTTAATTTTTTTTTGTGCGTTTTGGTTGTTTGTGCATTTTTTTATTTTTTTTGCCTATGTAAAATTAGGGTTATGTCTGCCAATGGATTGGTACAGGATCTGAGATATTTGATTATCATGAATTATATATAGAAGATATAAATGACTAAGTTTACAGAATCTATTCTCTCATGGAATGTGCGAGGTGTACATAATGTGAAGAAACAAACTGCTCTATCAAGCCTTTAAGCAAGTCCGAGAACAGAGCACCCCAGCAGAGGGGTTGTGAAGACTATGGAGGCTGGAAACGAGAGAGAAGGTGTTACAGTCTGGTGGGGTAATTTGCATAAAGGCTATTCTCAAGCTCACTTGGGGTCTGCTAGGTCCCTTTGTCGTCTTGGAGATTGATTCCCATCAACATGAAGCAGGGGTGGAGTTGGCCCCGGAGACAGTGCCTACCAAAGCCCTGTCCTGGAATGGAGGGAAAGTCAGTAAGTCTCCAGAATGTCACTGATTATCCAGTCATTTTGAGGCCTCCAGTGCTGATTGGGCAAGTGAGCATAGCCACTCCAGTGACCCCCGATGTAAATGACTGAAAGAGGAGAGGTACCGCTCAGTGATCTGGAGGATCTCAGAGAGCAACTTGCTGAGCTGAAGAAGCCAGGAGTCATTTGGGAATCCAGGAGCCCTTATGCTTCCCCTATTAAGGAGGTGAGGAAGAAAAATGGGTAAAAAAAAAAAGATAGGTATTGACTACAGAATCTCGACCAGAAGGATTATTCCTAATCAGTACACTACCCCCATATTGATGGTGCCCTTCAATATTTGTCGGGGGCAAAGTGGTTCAATGTGTTAGACTTGAAGTGTGGAAACTATCGGACCGCTATGCACCCTGATGATAGAGAGAAGGAAGCATTTATTTGCCGTTGGGGTTCTTCAAGTTTAACAGGATGCCCCAGGGACTGTGGGGGGGCTCTTGCTATGTTCCAATGGCTGATGGAGTACTTAGTTGGTGGCATGAACCTGATTGTGGTCCTTGTGTACTTAGATGATATCATTGTCTTTTGAAGGCCCTTAGAAGTGCACGAAGCAAGGCTCAAGAAGCCAAGTGAGACATGGGTTTGGAAGTTGAAAGAGTCTAAATAAGAGCAGTGGACCCCCCAGCGTGAGAAAGCTTTCCATCACATCAACAGAAGCACTGGTACTGGCCTATGCAGACCCAGCCAAGCCATACAAGCTTCATGTGGATGCCAGTTGAGAAGGGTTGGGCGGGGTGCTATACCAGGAGCAAAGTGGTGAGCTACACCCCATAGCGTGAGTCAAAGCATACCCCGTCTGACTAAAACTCTTCTGTACTCAAGCTGGAGTTTCTGACCCTAAAGTGGGCTGAAGAAGACAAATTGAAAGATTATTTGTACAAAGCCTCCATGGTGAAGACAGATAATCATTCTCTGACATATTTACTGTCATCAGCTAAGATGGATGCTACCAGACATCGATGGTTGGCTGCCCTGTCTGGGTTCCAGTTCAGTTTAAAGTACTGACCAGGAGCAGGGAATCGGGATGCTGATTCTTTGTCCTGAAGGCCTCACAGTCTGGCCAAAGGCTCAAATGGTTTGACTCATGTGAAATCAGGAGTGCTAGCTCTGTGCCAGGGTACTGCACATCATCACAAGGGGGCTATTGGAGCAGAAGCTATTGGAGCTACCCCCTCCGGAGTACCCAAGTGTTACTGTGATCTGACACAAGTGAGAAGTATGGGGGCTTACTCAATTGCCAAAAAAGAATCTGAAGATGGATATGGAGTGGGGACTTATTGTGCCATCTGACCCTAGAAGCGTTGACTAAGCAAAACCCAATTTTAATGCTAAAGAGCTCTGTTACAAATTCCAAAATAGTTCACAGAGAATGGCACTGGTTACAGGTACTAGATAGCCTCCTGTATAGAAGGGGCCCTTCAGGGATCTCTGAAGAAAAGTGACAGTTATTCCTCCCAGAGAAACTCCAACAGATTGTACTGGCTGCAATCCATGATGAGCATGGACACTCAGGCCCAGATAGGACTTTTAGGTTACTCAGGGACTGGTTCTATGGGCCTAACATGAGAGCAGATGTGGTGAGCTACTGGCACGCTTGTTTACCATGCATCCAAAGGACGACCTTGCCAGCCAAAGCTGCACCCATGGGATATTTACAAAGTCAAGGGTCTATGGAACTAGTTTGCACTGACCTTCTGTGCCCTGAACTCGATGCTGGTGGGAGAAGCAATGTTCTGGTGGTGCCTGACCATTTCACCTAATATGCTTAAGCCTATCCCACCAAAGACCAACAAAGCCATCATGGTGATGAAGGTTTTAGTGGAAAAGTTCTTTGTGCACGCAAACCTGCCTAAACAAATATACTCTGATCAAGGCAGAGACTTTGAGAGAAAACTTGTGCGTAAGCTATGCCAACTTCTGGGCATACAGAAATCCAGAACTTCTCCATACCACCCACAGGGAGATCTTCAGCCTGAAAGGTTCAATGCACCTTCTTGAACATGCTAGGAACTTTACCTTTTGAGAAGATACAGCATTGGGGCAACCGCATTGCCGCCATTGTCCATGCCCAAAACGGCACGATGAATGATGCCACTGGGTACTCCCCCTACAGACTGATATTTGAAAGAGAAGCTCAATTACTAGTTGATCTGGCTTTTGGAATGTCCATAGATCACACATCCCTAGCCTTTTGTAAGGGATATATTGATCGATTATGGAAAAACTTGAAACATGCTTATGAGAAAGCCATAGAGACTGCTACAACTTGAGAGCAAAGGAACAAAAGGAACTTTGATCTTAAACTAAAAGTGCAAGACCTCCAGCCTTCCTCCTCTTGTTTGGGGGTCATAAATCCCTTTTTCAACCAATTCATTATATTAATTTGACTTCCAGTTATTGTTATTTGCTTTGTGGGTTCCTATGAATTCATTTTACTGCATTATCTCTCTCACCTTGAGTTACACCTGTGTCTGTTATAGCCTGTTTGACCTAATATTAATATGTCAGTGTCAGAGGTGTTGGGGAGCTTTTAGGTTCAGAGCAGCCAATAGGGACAAGCAACCTCCAGCGGCAGGGAGGTGATGAGGGAGTGAAGTGGGGGAAAAGGAAGTGAAGTGGGGGTCAACAGCTAAAAAGGAGAATGGGGGGAGGTATAGAGGGGGATGGGGAGGTAATGAGGGGGAAGAGGTAGTGAGGAGGAAAAAGGGGTGAGGAGGGGGGTATGGCAGTAAAGAGGGGGTAAGGGAGGTACATTTGGAAAGGGAGGAGGATAGGAAGGTGAAGGGGAAAGGGGGTTAAAGAGGGGGGGGGCAAGGCAATGGAGAGGGAAAGAAGGGGAATATGGAATGTAATTAGGGACATGGGGGTGAAATAAGGTACATGGGGGAATTTGCTCCTATAAGTGGACAGCTGGCAGTGACATGCTCAATGCAGAGAGGAAGTTGAGAGCAGTGCCCCAGCTAGGTGGTGGGACATAAAAAAAGGCCACCCTCCTCTTTTCACCAGGAAACCACACAGCACCCTCAATCCCTCTTCTTCCACCACACACAGGACCCCTGATTACTCTCATAAAAACTCCCACACACCACGTCTTCCACTCCCTTCCTCTGGGCACTACCACCTCTCTGAGGACCGGGATGCACAGTGAGAAGCAATGACTTCTACATACAGTACCAGGCACTCATCACCAAACACACCGCAGGGGGAGCATCCAGAGCGGAGCCCATTCCACACACCACGCACAGCGTCCTGATGGATCGGGAGAGCAGGGAAGTCTCTGCCTGAGCATTGTCTGATACCCACCCACCGCTGATCACTACATGCTCATTGGGCACTTAAAGCCCCACCCTAAACGCTTTTTGGTCTCCGATTGCCTGGACCCCAAAAACATTGACACTTTACGCTGTTATTCACAGAATACAGACATTGTGGAACAAATAACCAAAATGAGTTACTGTCCTGGCAAATCGGATATACAGTACGGAGGCACAGTGGTGTAGTGGTTAGCACTTTCACCTAGCAGCAAGAGGGTCACCGGTTCGAATTCCAACCACTACACTACCTGCCTGGAGTTTGCATGTTCTCCCTGTGCCTGCGTGGGTTTCGTCCGGGTACTCCGGTTTCCTCCCACACTCCAAAGACATGCTGGAAGGTTAATTGAATCCTGTATAAAAAAAAAATTGGCCCTACTGTGTATGTATGTGAGTTAGGGACCTTAGATTGTAAGCTCCTTGAGGGCAGGGACTGATGTGAATGTACAATGTATATGTAAAGCGCTGCGTAAAATGATAGCACTATGCAAGTACCTGAAAATAATAATAATAATACACACACAGCACAAGGTCACGTTCACATTATGTTTCTTGCAGTTCCTCTAAGCTCCACAAGGTGGTAATTTCAGTCTCTATGGAATACAAACAGGAAGTGATGTCAGGTATAAATAGGAAGTGATGAAATGTGAGTTGGGAGGAAGTAGAGAGGAGACGTTGCTGGAAGTGGCAGCACAGGAGGTAATAAGATTTTATTTTCTATCTTCACTCCCCGTCCCCCCGTCCTGTCTGTCCTCTTCCTCCATAGTCACTGTGACGTCTTTTATCATATATAGTGTGGATATGTAGAATAACCCCGTATATTACAATGAGGGAATGTATCACCTGCATCACGAGAGGAGTTATTGATGTCATTAAATACACGTTCCAGACATTGTATGTGGGGGAATAAAATGATAATGAAAGGGTGGGATTAGGGAAGATTTCTGTAAGATTTTACACTGGAATAATCAGCTCCCCCTCCAGAGACACTATGACGGGTCTCACAATAGGAGTCTGAAAGGGACTAGATTTTGGGGGGATGAGATGGTGAGCCCGGAGAGGAGAGGGCGTCATTTTATCAAAAAAGATGTCCAGATGGGAATCCAAATGGATTTTTCAGCTCAATATAATTGCTCCGGCTGGACTGAATATTGATATTGAGCTGTTTGCTTTTCATCTGTTTTATGCATTTTTGTTATTGTATTTGTATATAATTTTACCAGTCATTGATAATATAAATAAAGTTATGTACAAATTTAGGGATATATATTAAAGAGATTTTTAGGTTATTCTGGGCTATAAATAGTTAAGGATTCTGGGGGGGCATTTTTTTTTTTTAGGACCACTGCACCTGCCAATAGCCCTCCTGGACAAAGATTGGCGTTTTCCAATTGAAACACATTGTATGTCACCAGGTTAAGAGAGGCGCCTCTCTCTGTTTACATCTAAAGCCCCGTACACACGTACCGATTGTCGGCCGCAAATATTCGGCCGCCGAACGATCGGCCGATTGTCGGCTTGTTAGTATGATGCTTCCGACAGCCGACAGCGCATTTTCGGCCGAACAGAATCTGTCCTGCAGGCATTAAAATTTTTGTACGCCGACAACAGAACGGCCGATTGTGCGTCAGTCAGTACAGATTTCGGCGGACAATCAGCAGATTTGCAAGACTGGGCATGCTCAGAGAAGAAAAAAGACACGGAAAGTTAACCATCACATGACATCACTTCTGCAGTCGGCTGTTGTTGGCCGACAAAATTCGTGTGCAGTCTTTTGCACTTTTCAGCGGACAGGACAGCCCTGGACAAAAGACGGCTGATCGTTTGGCCGACGATCGGTACGTGTGTACGGGGCTTTAGCGATATCCAGCCTGCAATTCACCGGAGTATCTACGGCCGGTACCCTGACGGTTGATTAGCACGTCTGCTCCTTATGCTGGTGTTCCCCATTTACTGCTTTAGAGGCATCTATTGCTTCATAGGCACCATGAACTCTGTGGGAATACAGGGCCCAGCACACCTAGTCAACTACAGACGGGGGGTTTCTGTGTAAGTGCTGCCCTAGGAGTTATCTGACATTTTATTATCAGAGCATTTAATTGCAACTGTTGTATTGTGGAATAAAATATTTTGTCCATAGTGCAAGCGCAACCCGAAAATTTATTATTTGTATATTAACCCCTTCAGGGTCAGAACATTTCCCCAGTTAGGGGCCAGAACATTCTCTTCATTTTGGAGATAAATTCTAGTAATTTGTTCCTCTAAACAAACAGCACTAACGATAAATAGACAAGACAATGTCCCAGTGGCGGAACTACCAGGGTCACAGCAGTTGCACTTACAACCGGGCCCTGGAGTTCCGCCACTGTGGGGGGGGGGGGGTCCTGCCTGCCTGTTTTGCCATTGTGTGGTGGCCGCATGTTCCGCCCGCCCACCAATCACAGACCGCCACCTATTGCTCCTGAATCCAGTCAGATACCGTGATGTCGGGAGGAAACTGGAGCAGAAAACCAGCTGACGGCCAGTAGAGTGAAGGGGGAGGAGCTTTCCACTCTGTGAGGAGGCCCCATGTCAGGAGAGGCATCACTGGAGGCACTGAGCAAGGAGGAGGGGGATTTGAATGACACTGAGAGCAGGTGAGTGCCAGTGTCACTGATTCCCATCCCCCCCACCAATGCTGCCTCTGACTGATCCCATCCCTTCCCACCTCCTATCAGGCAGTGGTGATGGGGGGATAGGGATGACAGTGGTGGTGGTAGGGATAGGGATAACATCAGTGGCTGTGAACTGATGTCATTGTGAACTGATGTCATCCCTATCCCACCATCGGCACTGATGTCAACCCTATCCTTAACTCCACCACTGATGTCATTCCTATCCCACCTCTGCCACTGATGTCATCGCTATCCCACCACTGCCACTGATATCATCGCTATCCCACTACCACCACTGCTATTGATTTCATCCTTATCTCACAGCCAATGATGTCATCCCTTTCCTACCACTGCCACTGATTACCCCCCTTCCCCCTAACACCCTCAGTGGACTGATCCCATCACCCCCTCACCACCACACCTGCCACTGATCCCAATCCCCCCCCCCACCACCATCAGTGGACTGATCTCATCACCCCACCACTTCCACTGATCCCATCCACCACCACCATCAATGGAATGATCCCACCCCCTCACCACCACCGCTGCCACTGATCCAATCCCCCCCACCACCATGAATGGACTGATCCCACCCCCCTCATAGGGTTGTCACCTCATCCCTTTAAACCTGAACACATATTCTGGGGATAATTTAATGCAGGTAAGACACTAAGTGAATTTAATTACAACCTTAATCAGCCACAAAAAATAGTGTAATTAATATGTGTTTGGCTTTAAAGGGATGAGGTGGCAACCCTACCCCCTCACCACCACCAGCACCGCTGCCACTGATCCATAGGGGGGCCTTCATGGTTTCTTGTACCGGGGTCACTGGGAGCCAAAAGACAATCATTATAATATGCAGCCAACACAATTATGGGTAATCAGGTTGCAAGGCTCTAAGGTAAGAGAATGCTTTGGGGCTCATAGGGGCCCTTGGTCTCTGATGGTCCTCCCACCACAGCTGCACTTACTTTTCTTACCTCCTTAAAGAACTCCTACTAGCAAGTGAAGGAAGCCTTCACCTCACCATCTCACTGGCCAAGAAATATGTTACTGAAAATTCAGAACACCAGGAACCCCCTGCCACTCTATACAATGTCCTGGATACTACAGTATCCAGTACACATAATTTTTTTTTTTACGGACACGGGTGACACTTGTGTCATCCGGTCCGTATGTCCGCATATCATCCCATCCGTTTGCGGATGATATACGGACATAATGTATGTCTATGGGATTGCAGATGTCAGCGGATGACACCGCTGACATCCGATTTTGCGTCCTTTCCGTATTTTAAACGGAAGAAAAATAGGGTTCTGTTCCGTTCCAAAAATGGAACAGACCTGAAAGGACGCAAATCGGATGTCAGCGGATGGTCATCCGCTGACATCCGCAATCCCACTGACATGCATTATGTCCGTATATCACCCGCAAACGGATGGGGTGATATACGGACATACGGAACGCCCGTGTGAAAGAGGCCAAAGGAAGGATCAGATTCATCATTCCTTGTCTGCAGATCGAATACCAATTAAAACCAGTTCAGGAACAAACAAACAAAAAAAAAAAAAAACAGATAAAAGGAAATTTCTGATCGGTAGGCCAAGAGAGTTCTGGGTTCATTAAAATTGTAGCAAACACTAAATAGTCAAGGCTGAATGTGTTCTCATGGGGTCAGTAGTTCTTAAATGTACAACAATCCTCCTATTACCCCCTCACATCCACATCCTATTATTGTGTGACCAATACCATCCAGATAATTCTTACTTTCATATCCCATATAGATCAAATGACAGCACAAATGAAGATGATGGACAACCAGAGTCATGTGACTGAGAAAATACTAAACCTCACCCTGGAGATCATCTTCCTGTTGACCGGAGAGGTGAGGAGGATTCTGGGAGGTCAAATGACATCACTTTTATCTCTGTTAATAAAACACAGACCTGACCAGAGAGGGGAGGAGGATTCTGGGAGGTCACATGACATCACTCTCTTCTCCAAATAATGAAACACAGACTTGACCAGAGAGGTGAGGAGGATTCTGGAATTCTAACACGATATTACTATTGGTTTTCCAATACAGAGATCTCCTCTTCAGAAGTCAAGAGATCATATGACCATCACAGTGCTTCCATGTGACTCCCTAAAACCTGAGAGACACAACATGCAGAAGATTCTAGATGTCATCAAGAAGATGATGGAGCTGCTGACAGGAGAGGTGAGCGGTGCTGGGAATTCTGGGACATTATCCAGTAACAGACAAGGGATGTGTCTGGATGGTGACTGTATCATTGTGTGTGTCAGGTTCCTATAAGGTGTCAGGATGTCACTGTCTATTTCTCCATGGAGGAGTGGGAGTATTTAGAAGGACACAAGGATCTCTACAAGGACGTCATGATGGAGAATCAGCCGCCCCTCACATCACCAGGTAAGAGGAGACTTTATTGTAAAGGAGAGAGCAGTACGGAGGGTCCACCTAGATCCCCCATCATCTGATAAACACATAGAAACAATGTATTCAGTCAGTGTGTGTGTTTCCTACAGATGGATCCAGTAATGGGAACCCACCAGAGAGATGTCCCTGTCCTCTGTATTCCCGGGATTCCACACAGGAAGGTCACACCATTCCTCACCATCATCAGGTAGATGAGGAACAATCACTGATACTATCATTGGATCTGTACATTATCTGCATTGTTACAACTGATCTCATTTTTATTATATATTCAGAGTGGAAACCTGAGAGCTTCTAAAGTTGAGGGTAAAGCAGAAGAAGAAGAAGACGAGACGTATGTGAGGGATGATCAGCAGTCTATGGAGGAGGATGGAATAACGGAGAAATTTATAGAGGAGGACACTCCTACAGAGATCAGCACAGGTGGGTCATTAACACTAAATACATTCCTCCACCCATACTGCTCACTGTTTGGTTCAGTGTAGGGCAAGGACTGGGTGATATCAGCCCGTAATACCCTGGTCACTTTCCTGAGCTGTGTTCCCGTCTTGCATTCCTGTATTTCTCTCACATAATCTTTGTTCTCTGTACTGCAGACACAATTTATGTATCTAGACTGGATGTCTGTCGATTTTGGGGTTTGGTTGGCAGCAAAATGTAGATTTTCACCATTAACATGGCTCAACCTAGGCAACTGGTTCATATGCCCTAGGTTCTCTGCCCCATGCCCTGATCTAGCAAGATCTATAAGAGAACAATTCTCCCAGGATTCCTTGCTGTGTTGCTTGCTGGCTGTGCCGGGTGGAGGGATATGTCTGTATAGCAGTGTTGCCAACCCCCCCCCCGGAGGGAAATTTACTGGCAGAACGTCCAAAATTTACGGACGGCACCAATTTTTTACGGACACTGAAAAAAGTACCTAAAATAATAATTTTCAGTGCTAAACCGTGCAAATATCAATATTTTAACTATAAACATATAGCTAGTGCTATTAGCAATGTGTTAAAGTTAAACAAAAGTCAAAAAACATATTTCTCAAATTTACATGAAGGTTGGGTTACCATAACCCAGCCAGCACAGAGTTCCCCCTTACATCAGAGTCTGCAGACTCTGGTCAGACATGGTACAGGAGGTGGGCAGACACTGCAGACATGGTACAGGAGGTGGTCAGAGACGGTACAGGAGGTGGGCAGACACTGCAGACATGGTACAGGAGGTGGTCAGAGACGGTACAGGAGGTGGGCAGACACTGCAGACATGGTACAAGAGGTGGTCAGACACGGTACAGGAGGTGGGCAGACACTGCAGACATGGTACAGGAGGTGGTCAGACATGGTACAGGAGGTGGTCAGACACTGCGGACATGGTACAGGAGGTGGTCAGACACTGCGGACATGGTACAGGAGGTGGGCAGACACGGTACAGGAGGTGGGCAGACACTGCGGACATGGTACAGGAGGTGGTCAGACACTGCGGACATGGTACAGGAGGTGGGCAGACACTGCGGACATGGTACAGGAGGTGGGCAGACACTGCGGACATGGTTCAGAAGGTGGGCAAACACGGTACAGAAGGTGGGCAGACACTGCGGACATGGTACAGGAGGTGGGCAGACACTGCGGACATGGTACAGGAGGTGGGCAGACACTGCGGACATGGTGAAGGGGGTGGGCAGACACTGCGGACATGGTGAAGGGGGTGGGCAGACACTGCGCACACGGTGAACGGCTGGGCAGACCCCGGGGATTTTTAAAGGGGGTAGGCAGACACTGCGGGCATGGTGAAGGGGGTGGGCAGACACTGCGGACATGGTACAGGGGGTGGACAGACACTGCGGACATGGTACAGGAGGTGGGCAGACACTGCAGACATGGTACAGGAGGTGGGCAGACACGGTACAGAAGGTGGGCAGACACTGCGGACATGGTACAGAAGATGGGCAGACACTGCGGACATGGTACAGGAGGTGGGCAGACACTGCGGACATGGTACAGGAGGTGGGCAGACACTGCGGACATGGTGAAGGGGGTGGGCAGACACTGCGGACATGGTACAGGGGGTGGGCAGACACTGCGGACATGGTGAAGGGGGTGGGCAGACACTGCGGGCATGGTGTCGGGGGGTGGGAAGACACTGCGGGCATGGTAAAGGGGGTGGGCAGACACTGCAGGCATGGTGAAGGGGGTGGGCAGACACTGCGGGCATGGTAAAGGGGGTGGGCAGACACTGCAGGCATGGTGAAGGGGGTGGGCAGACACTGCGGACATGGTACAGGGGGTGGACAGACACTGCGGACATGGTACAGGGGGTGGACAGACACTGCGGAGGACCTACCCATCCATCTATCTACCTACCTGTGTGATATCAGGGGAGCTACTTACCTACCTGGTAGGTAGGTAGCTCCCCTGATATTACACGGGTAGGTAAGTAGCTCCCCTCATATCATTGCAATGCAAGGCAAGGCAGTACTACAAGTTACACTGACTTGACATGAAACATTTCCAACTCCTCGTGATGCCACCCTTCCATCCAGATGAGAGGAGCCGGCTCTGAGTCTGACTTACCTTACCTGCGGCGGATGGATGGACTGGACGGTCAGTGGCCGGCATAGTGCCCAGCAGCACGGCTCAGCCCGCACGGATAGGTAGGTGACGGTGACCCCCTCCATAGCTCACGCCGATCGCCCTCCTCGGTGTCGGTGAGCGGATGACGATCAGGCGAGGTTCGGTCCAGATGTACTCCTCCAGTCCCGGACCGGCTTCATCACACAGGCCCAGGGGAAGGGAACACAGGCTGGAAAACTTAAATGAGGAGGGGCGGGGACGGAGGCGGAGGCAGAGGCGGGCCGTGGCACACTCCTCCAATGTCTATAACTCGGGGTCTGGGGGCGGAGGCGGAGGCAGAGGCGGGCCGTGGCACACTCCTCCTACGTCTATAACTCAGGGTCTGGGGGCGGAGGCGGGGACGGAGGCAGAGGCGGGCCGTGGCACTCGTCCAACGTCGATAACTCTGGGATCTCCGGAACTGTGCGCCGCACATGCGCAGTTCTGACAGTGCCGCCGCCGCCGTAGATTTACTGGCACTTTTCTCCTGCTACGGGCATTTACGGGCAGGAGAAAAGTGCCCTGTTTTAACGGGCTGTCCGTAAATCTACGGGCGGTTGGCAACACTGCTGTATAGTCTCAGACCCAAGTCACTGAGTCCAGTCTCAGGAGATGGGAGGCAGCAGTGTGGGACCTCTTCAGCTGGTTTCAATTAAACATTTAAGCTTCCACTAATTGCTGAATACCAATATTATGAGTCCTGACTCTTATGCCTCGTACACACGCATCGATAGTTGGCCGTGAATTTTCGGCCAACGTCCGATCGGCCAATTTTCGTCTTGTTAGTATGATGCTTTCGACAACCGACTCCGACTTTTCGGCTGAACAAAATCTGGTGTGCAGGCTATAAAATTTTTGTTGGCCGTCAACAAAACGGCCGATTTTCCGTCAGTCAGTACAGATTTCGGCACACAAAAA
The DNA here is from genome assembly GCF_965119305.1 of Pelophylax lessonae. Taxonomy (NCBI): domain Eukaryota; kingdom Metazoa; phylum Chordata; class Amphibia; order Anura; family Ranidae; genus Pelophylax; species Pelophylax lessonae. Next base: position 43,564,724 of record NC_138770.1, read on the forward strand.
TCTGATGAGTAAGACTGGGCATGCTCAGAGAAGAAAAAACACACGGAAAGTAAACCAGAACATTACATCACTTCTGAAGTTGGTTTTTGTTGGCCGAGAAAATTCATGTGCAGTCTAGAGCACATTTCAACCAACACAACAACACTGGACAAAAGATGGACGATCGGTCGGCCGATATTCGTTGCGTGTGCACGAGGCATTACTCTGTATAGTTTACATTGCATATATTGTAGTCCTAAATCCTGCACTACCAATATTATGAGCCTTGACCATTACACTGTATTATGTATGTTGCATCTAATGTAGTCTTGACCAGGGGCGTATTGCGGCAGAAGGGACACTGTACCAGCAGTGGCGTCACTACGGCGGTATGGGGGGAGCGGACCGCACTTCGCAGCGACTCTGACAGTCTCATATTTCAGCTCCTCTCCCGGTGACCAAGCTGTAGCCGCTGATCATGTGGCGACATTGCCCAGCGGTCACCTCTTCACCTGGACTCCGTGGTGAAGAGGTGAGCTTCTAGGTGCCACACCTGGGATCGCCCCGCCCAGCAGAGAGGAGAAGGAAAGGAGAGCAGAGGGGACATCACATCGCTCAGGACATTCTACAGGACTGACAATGAGAAGGAAGAAGAGGGGCTGCCTGGGAGCAGCTCTGCTCTGCCTCCTCCTGCAAGTGAGTGGGGAACCCCAATATCCCATCCCAGGCCTGGAGAATGGAGATTGACCAGCTGGTGCCACCTAAAACCTAGGGACACCCAACTACAGTACCTGGACTCCACACTAGAATCCTAGGAACACCTACCTGACTGTGTGTACACATACCTACAGTCTATGGACAGCTATATACTTTACTGCCATATCAGCTCCGAACCTTCTCTATACTACCTACTGCACTATGGACACCTACCCTTCTCTATACTACCTACTACTCTATGGACACCTACCCTTTTCTATACTAACTACTGCTCTATGGACACCTACCCTTCTTTATACTACCTACTGCTCTATGGACATTTACCCTTCTCTATACTACCTACTGCTCTATGAACACCTACCCTTCTCTATACTACCTACTGCACTATGAACACCTACCCTTCTCTATACTATTTACTGCACTATGGACACCTACTCTTCTCTATACTACCTACTGCTCTATGGACACCTACCCTTCTCTATACTACCTTTAGATCTATGGACATCTACCCTTCTCTATACTACATATTGCTCTATGGACACCTACCCTTCTCTATACTACCTACTGCACTATGAACACCTACCCTTCTCTATACTATTTACTGCACTATGGACACCTACTCTTCTCTATACTACCTACTGCTCTATGGACACCTACCCTTCTCTATACTACCTTTAGATCTATGGACATCTACCCTTCTCTATACTACATATTGCTCTATGGACACCTACCCTTCTCTATACTACCTGCTGCTCTATGGACATTTACCCTTCTCTATACTACCTACTCCTCTATGGACACCTACCTTTCTCTATACTACCTACTGCACTATGAATACCTACCTTCTCTATACTACCTACTGCTCTATGGACACCTACCCTTCTCTACACTACCTACTGCACTATGGACACTTACCCTTTTCTATACTACCTACTGCACTATGGACACCTACCCTTTTCTATACTACCTACAGCTCTATGGACACCTACCCTTTTCTATACTACCTACAGCTCTATGGACACCTACCCTTCTCTATACTATTTACTGCACTATGGACACCTACCCTTCTCTATACTACCTACTACACTATGGACACCTACCCTTCTCTATACTATTTACTGCACTATGGACACCTACCCTTCTCTATACTACCTACTGCTCTATGGACACCTACCTTTCTTTATACTACCTACTACACTATGGACACTTACCCTTCTCTATACTACCTACTACACTATGGACACCTACCCTTCTCTATACTACCTACTACACTATGGACACCTACCCTTCTCTATACTACCTACAGCTCTATGGACATCTACCATTCTCTATACTACCTAGTGCACTATGAACACCTACCCTTCTCTATACTACCTACTGTACTATGAACACCTACCCTTCTCTATACTACCTACTGTACTATGAACACCTACCCTTCTCTATACTACCTACTGCTCTATGGACATTTACCCTTCTCTATACTACATACTGCTCTATGGACACCTACCCTTCTCTATACTACCTACTGCACTATGGATAACTTACCTACCCTTCTCTATACAACCTACAGCTTTATGGACGCCTACCCTTCTCTATACTATTTACTGCACTATGGACACCTACCCTTCTCTATACTACCTACTGCTCTATGGACACCTTACCTTCTCTATACTACCTACTGCACTATGGACACCTACCCTTCTACAGTTTACCTGCTTTATTGAAATCTACTCTACCATTAGCTTCTCATCTTTTGGACACCTACTACTCTTTTCTGCATCAGCTACTGCCTTTTTGATACCTTCCTTACTAAATATTATCTTCCTTCTTACTGACACCTGCCCAACTCTTTATTAGGTATTGCATTATGGGCCGTGGGCTGCGGGAAGGGGAGAGTCATTTTTGTTTTTGGGGGAATGGGAGATCCTCCTGGTGTATTAGTGTAGTATGGGGGGAATAGGGGAGCCCTATATCTCTCACTCCCATCTCTCTAAACCTCCCTCGCTCTCTCTCTCCATTCCCCACCTCTTTCCCCCTCCCTCTCTCGCACCCCCCTTTCTCCCCCTCTCTCTCTCACCCCCTTCTCTCTCACACCTCCCTCTCTATCTCCCCCCAACTCTGAAGAGGTGGAGCCTAAAAAGAAAGGGGTGGAGTTTACAGATGAAGGGGTGGATCTTAAACAGGAAGGGGTGGGGAAATTTTATATGGGGGGGGGGGGGGGGCCCGATTTTAGCCTTGCCCAGGGCAGAAAAAAAACAAAATACTCCACTGGTCTTGACCCCTACACTATGTTGTACGATACTATATAGTCCTATCTGCTGTATCTCATACAATAAGTTGTACATGACATGGGCCTTACTTCTGCTCTCTGCTCTATATATAAACATATGTATTCTTTTTTGTTACACCCATTTTTTACCAGCTGAACATTTTATATCTGATGATTTAATTGAAGCACAGACATTTACATTTCTTTGGGGGGGGAGGGGGGATACTGCGCTTCAGTAATATAGTGTGTAATCAGTGCAGTCACACTCTCTAGACTAATGTGGGTGAGCACGCCAAGTTAAATAAATCAAAGAAACTCTTCATTATATAAAAAAATATTTTCCTTATCAAAAAAATCAATACCTATATATGGTGGTCATACGAAGTGCAAAGTGACTTGATTATAATAAATATAAAGTGCCTATATATGTTGTGTTTTCGGTTTGGTGCCTCAAACCAAGGTTGTTGGGACTTTAAGTGCAAGGGTAAACAAAGTAAAGTTTATCGTGGATGGGTTTAAGGTCCATCGGTGAGAGAAGTGAAGGATGCTTAAAATCCTTACATATTTTATAGCTACAAACTTTCTCATCTTGAGGAACTCCTTTTTTGGATTCTTCCAGTACAGCTAATCTATATGATTTAGCCTGTAAGTAAACATCATTTTTTATCTACAATTATTTCCTTTTCCTAAAAGAATAGCATTTTTCAAGTAATTTATCCCAATTACACATCATTTATAGAAGCAGCCTTAGTTCCTAATGCGACTTAGAAACCTGGGGAAAACCTTTCACACATGGACCAGACAAAAGAAAGATGTATGTAACAAAGCACATTGCATAATTCTACTTTCAATTCTGCATATGTGCAAAAAACTTACAATTCATTGTTCTTTCTAGACATGGTGACTTATCCTTGAAAAAGGCTAATACCTATACAGCCGAAACGCGTAGAATAATCTCCAAGACATTTTCCTCTGAACAAAGTTCCAAGCCTGAAATACACTGTCACGGGGCTTACCTTTGTTGGAGTCTGTAACGCAGAGATGTACGCTCACCCTTGCAGATATCCACAGTCCAAGGTGACCAGGTAAAAAAGCCACCTGGGCTTGAATCTGTGCACAGGGGGCTTGGCAGGGAAGGTGCTCCAATAAGCAGGACTGGCAGGAATACAATGGGAAGGGAAGTCCAGGAATAACTGTAGTCACTGGATGACATGAGTCCGGATAAGAATCAGGAGATGAGAGGAAGGTAAGGTAGCAGGAACAACATGGAGCGAAGGTAAGGATGGAAGCCGGAGTCAGTCTGGAACACACTCTCAGGAAACAGGAACACAGGAACAAAGTCTGTCAAACAGGAACTATCTGGAACAAAGATCAGCAATGAACTGACACTGCTCTAAGCGAGAGGCAGTGTTTTATAGCTTGCTTAATGAGCAATTAGCTTTGGTTGGACAATGAGAGACAGGAGTATACTCAGGTGAAGTCCAGCCCCCTAGTGCTGCAGGCAATACCAGATTAACAGGACTGGATCCATACGAGCTGAAGTGTGGCTCAGAGGTAGGATAACAGGACAGAATGTTAAAGTACACAGGTTCAAATCCCATGTCAGGTACTTAACTACGACCACGCCTGGCTGTCTGTAAGCCATGGCGAGAACCGTGACATACACGCATGGAACAACAGAGACAAATGTTCCTCAAAAGTCACCATTTTTCACCTTGTCACCTACCTTTCTAACTTCTTCACTTCTCTCACCGATGGACCTTAAACCCATCCACGGCAAACTTGTCTATTACCTTGTAAAACTTTTTTGAAAATAAACTGTTGAATTTTTATTCTATGATACTTTACTTTGTTTACTCTTGCCCTTAAAGTCCCAACAACCTTGGTTTGAGGCACCAAACCCAAAACACAACGATTTCACAGGGAAGGTGGCAAAACCTTACTATAGGGCATCCAATAGAGATCAAAACCCCTTTTCCTATAGTGATTATGAACTATGGTACTGTGCAATAATGCAAATACAAGAAAGTGTGGGAATAAGATGCATATATAGTGCATAAATTATATGTAATACTCTGTGCAATATATGAAAGAAACTATGGATCAATCTCTAGTTCCAAAAGGTTGTGTTGTGCACAAATGTGAATACACACTCCAGATACTGCATGTGGTGCTATAGGATAAGTGGAGCAACAAGGCACAACCAGGAAGCAGAATCAACATTCAGTCGACCTACTCCCTTTTGCAACAAATGACATACAGTGCCTTGCGAAAGTAGTCGGCCCCCTTGAACTTTGCGACCTTTTGCCACATTTCAGGCTTCAAACATAAAGATATAAAACTATAATTTTTTTTGTGAAGAATCAACAACAAGTGGGACACAATCATGAAGTGCAACGAAATTTATTGGATATTTCAAACTTTGTTAACAAATAAAAAACAGAAAAATTGGGCGTGCAAAATTATTCAGCCCCATTACTTTCAGTGCTTCAAACCCTCTCCAGAATTTTAGTGAGGATCTCTGAATGATCCAATGTTGACCTAAATGACTAATGATGATAAATAGAATCCACCTGTGTGTAATCAAGTCTCTGTATAAATGCACCTGCACTGTGATAGTCTCAGAGGTCAGTTTAAAGCGCAGAGAGCATCATAAAGAACAAGGAACACACCAGGCAGGTCCGAGATACTGTTGTGGAGAAGTTTAAAGCCGGATTTGGATACAAAAAGATTTCCCAAGCTTTAAACATCCCAAGGAGCACTGTGCAAGCGATAATATTGAAATGGAAGGAGTATCAGACCACTGCAAATCTACGAAGACCTGGCCGTCCCTCTAAACTTTCAGCTCATACAAGGAGAAGACTGATCAGAGATGCAGCCAAGAGGCCCATGATCACTCTGGATGAACTGCAGAGATCTACAGCTGAGGTGGGAGACTCTGTCCATAGGACAACAATCAGTCGTATACTGCACAAATCTGGCCTTTATGGAAAAGTGGCAAGAAGAAAGCCATTTCTTAAAGATATCCATAAAAAGTGTTGTTTAAAGTTTGCCACAGGCCACCTGGGAGACACACCAAACATGTGGAAGAAGGTGCTCTGGTCAGATGAAACCAAAATCAAACCTTTTGGCAACAATGCAAAACGTTATGTTTGGCGTAAAAGCAACACAGCTCATCACCCTGAACACACCATCCCCACTGTCAAACATGGTGGCAGTATCATGGTTTGGGCCTGCTTTTCTTCAGCAGGGACAGGGAAGATGGTTAAAATTGATGGGAAGATGGATGGAGCCAAATACAGGACCATTCTGGAAGAAAACCTGATGGAGTCTGGAAAAGACCTGAGACTGGGACGGAGATTTGTCTTCCAACAAGACAATGATCCAAAACATAAAGCAAAATCTACAATGGAATGGTTCACAAATAAACATATCCAGGTGTTAGAATGGCCAAGTCAAAGTCCAGACCTGAATCCAATCGAGAATCTGTGGAAAGAACTGAAAACTGCTGTTCACAAACGCTCTCCATCCAACTTCACTGAGCTCTAGCTGTTTTGCAAGGAGGAATGAGCAAAAATTTCAGTCTCTCGATGTGCAAAACTGATAGAGACATACCCCAAGCGACTTACAGCTGTAATCGCAGCAAAAGGTGGCGCTACAAAGTATTAACTTAAGGGGGCTGAATAATTTTGCATGACCAATTTTTGTTTTTTGTGTGTCAAAAAAGTTTGAAATATCCAATAAATTAATTTCATTCCACTTCATGATTGTGTCCCACTTGTTGTTGATTCTTCACAAAAAATTACAATTTTATATATTTATGTTTGAAGCCTGAAATGTGGCAAAAGGTCGCAAAGTTCAAGGGGGCCGAATACTTTCGCAAGGCACTGCACATAAAATACATAAAGACCTTAGTAAAAGATGCAAGGATAGTACCACACGGGATACGCTGGCAACACCCCAGAGCACCCCAGAGAAGTGGAAACCGGTTCCTATAGCCCTGCAGAAAGTGAAGCAATCCCACTGAAAGGAAATAATACAAAAGTGTATTATTTACAGTAATCAGGTGAGCGGCTTGCACACCTAGAGGTGATTTAACACTGAAGAGCACAGATACCCACGCTGCAAAGAGGTGAAATAGAGGATTCTTTGGGACACTACCACATGTTTTAACACTAAAGCACTGGAAAAAAAAATTATTGTTTTAAATCAGAAGATTATATGGACTTTATTTATTGATTTGCACTGTTTTAATTGATTATTAATATTGTACAGCACCAGCACTTTGATTCATTTATGCACTAGAAATTTGTGCACAACACAACCTTTTGGAACTAGAGATTGATCCATAGTTTCTTTCATATATTGCACAGAGTATTAACCTCCCTGGCGGTATGATTAGGTCTGGAAGTTTATACCAAAAGCGGTACAATTTTTTGCATGGAAATTTGGTGTTATGTATTATAGGCCTACAATTCTTAGTAATTACTGACTTAAACCTGACCAAACAAGGCTCTAGTAGACATCCCAGATGTAATAAACTTTGAAACACAAAATAATGAATTATAATCTCATAAATAATGTAATTTTATTCAATAATGTAGTAAATAAGGAAATTTGTCAAAGAAAGAAAATTCAATACACATCCTGCGTGTGATACATTTTGAAACAAGGAACTACACAAAGTCCGACGTCACAATCAGGACAATGAAACCTGGTTTCCTTTCGGACTTTCTTTCCATTGCTATAGCGTTTTGAGCAGCAAACTACACACATCCTGGTCGGTGCTGCCTTTTTTGCAGTTGGCGGGATATAGTCTGCAAAGTGACGGCCGGTCAGACGTTCTGAGTTGACAACGTCAACAGCGCGACGTCCAGGTCTATTTACAACTCCTGATGGTGTCTGGTGCTTTACAAAAATCTGCTCAACCACCTTCCAGACAAACTCGGAATGAGCAAGAGGCTTGTCACTGTTTGCTTTGTGCAGGATGTAAGCGTTCCAAAGACATTGTTCCAGAAGATGTCTGAATATTTTTTTATAATATTTTTTTTGCTGTTTTCGCATAGCCGGATAGAAGGTCATGGCCTGATCAGCTCTGTCGACACCTCCCATTGTTTTGTTATAGCCATCACGACCTGCGGCTTCAGCACATCTGTCCCACATTTTGTGTGGACCATGGCAGTGGAGGTATTGTGCACAGTGCTCATGAGACACACGTCCTTCTTGTCTCGCCATCGCATTGCCATCATCTTACCCTTCTGCCAGGCAACCATTTCTCCGGTTTTTAGGTTTTTTTTGGCAAACAAAGATGGCATATCTCGTCGGTTAGGCCTAACGGTACCATATGCGTCGGTTCTATTTTGTAGCAAAACATCATATAGGTCCGTGGTCAGACAATATCCCTGGTTCAGCAATGGCTCCAGAAGTGTAAGGACGGATGATGTGGCCATCCCATAGCCTCTGTACCTGGGGTTGAAATTAGTGCCTTTGCCGGTGTAAATTACCGAATTCCAGATGTACCCCGTGGATGACTCGCAGAGCATATATGATTTGATGCCAAACCGCGCTCTTTTGGATGCAATGTACTGAATCCAGCTTAGGCGTCCCTTGTAGGCCATCAAACTCTCATCCACGCTGACGTCCCTTTCTGGCACGTAGGTCCGCTGGAAATTGGCCACAATAATTTGCCATACCTCCCAGATTTTTTTCAGTTTGGGCGCAGGATGCGTGGCCTCATCAAACTCCTCATTGTTTGTGAAGTGGAAATACTTCATAATCAGGGAGAAGCGATACTCAGACATCACGGTGCCAAAAAAAACGTGTGGCCAGTAACCTATTGGTGGTCCAGTACCATTTCTGGAACGGTTTCCCCACCAACCCCTGAAGAAAGAGGAGTCCCAGAAACAGCCACATGTCCTCTTTCGTCACCGGTTCCCACTTTCTGCTTCTGGAAAACCTGGCATGCAGCATAGCGGATTGCTGCTCTTGGTAGCGATTAGTCTCCGTGACAATTTTTTCAATTACCTCCTCAGTGAGGAATAATTGTAGGTATGCCAGAGGGTTGTCACGCTCGACATCTACCTTCATCCCAGGTGATCCAGTGAACGGGAATCTTGGGGGCGCTACCTGGTCCGCATCGCAATCAATAGCGCACCAAGTGCGCACATCGCTCAGGTCAGGTGCAGGGTCATCGCCGTTGTCACTTGCCAGATCCGTGTCAGTGTCAGACGACAAATCACCCCATGACTCGCTATCGCTCACTTCCGCGAGCATCTCGGCGTCGCTGCCGCTGTCACTCAGCTGGTCCAAAAGCGCTTTAGACTGGCGCTTTTTTGATGCCATAATATATATATTTTTTGGGCACAAATCACAAGTATAATGTCAGAAGGGGCACTGTACTGTCAGATCTGAGGTAATCTGTGGTGATACAGTGTAATCCTCTCAGATTACATTGTATCACCTCTTTTATTTATTTTTACTGTTCGAAATTCCCGCCCAGTTCCGCTCCCGTGCGCCGCCTCTGCTCGCAGGGAACGGAACCAGGAAGTCAGACGCCGGTCATTCGGCGATCGGAGCGAAGGACATTGCTGGATCGCCGGGACAAGGTAAGTGCATTACTCGGGGAGCTAAGGGGGCTCCGCTGGCACTCTGCAATACTACCCCGAGCGTGACTCGGGGTTACCGCTCCTGATAGAAAAAATGAACCCCGAGTCACGCTCGGGATCACCGCCAGGGAGGTTAACCACTTTACCATCGGAGGATTTTGCTGTCTTACGTCTGGGCCACTTTTTGCGATTCGGCACTGTGCGACTTTAACTGACAATTGCGCGATCGTGCGACGCCGTACCCAAACGAAATTTACGTCCTTTTTTCCCACAGAGATTTCTTTTGGTGGTATTTGATCACCTGTGCGGTTTTTACTTTTTTAGCTATAAACAAAAAAAGAGCGTAAATTTTGAAAAAATAACAATATTTTTCACATTTTTTTATATGAAATTCCCCCCCAAAAAAATGTAAAAAATCTAAATTTTTTTAAATTTTTGGCCAATTTGTTTTCTGCTACCTATGTTTGGTAAAAAAAAAAAAAAATTGCAATAAGCGTATTTTGATTGGTTTGCGCAAAAGTTATTGCGTTTACTAACTAAGGGAAAGATTTATGCCATTTTTGGTGTTTTTTTTTTAACGAGCAATGGCGGCGATCTGCGATTTTTTTTTTTTGCGGGACTGCGACATTGCGGCAGACAGATCGGACCCCTGACTGACATTTTTGACACTTTTGGGGGTACCAGTGACATTACTACAGTAATCAGTGCTATAAATATGCACTGTTACTGTAAAAATGACACTGGCAGGGAAGGGGTTAATTTTTATTGGTGATCAAGGAGTTAATGTATGCCTGGTGCTTACTGACGTGTGTGGGGGGAGAGGACTGTGTGACACAAGGACAGATCGCAGATTGCAGCTATGCTAAACCCTGCAATCTGACCCTGCCTGTCACTTAGGAGATCCGCCCGCTTGTGTTTACACAAGCAGGCGGATCTCCACACTCGATTCCCCGACGATCGGGGAAGAGCAGCGCCGCTCCTCCCCTGGCCCGACTCCCGCTGTGACTGAATACAGCGGGAGCGAGCCTCCGGCGGCGCGCGCGCGCCGCCGAGAGAGGGAAATGTCTGGTGACGTAGTACTACGTCGCCAGACGTCATCGAGCCACTTTGCCGCAGTACAGCTCTAGTGAGCAGTGCGGAAGTGGTTAAATATAATTTATACACTATATATGCACCTTATTCCCACACTTTCTTGTATTTGCATTATTGCACAGTACCATAGTTCATAATCACTATAGGCACTTTATTATTTATTACACTCAAGTCACTTTGCACTTTGTATGACCGCCATATATAGGTATTGATTTTTTTGATAAGGAAAATATTTTTTTTTATATAATGAAGAGTTTCTTTGATTTATTTAATTAACTTGGCGTGTACACCAACATTAGTCTAGAGAGTGTGACTGCACTGATTACACACTATATCCCTGAAGCGCAGTATTCCCCCCCCCCCCCCCCCCAAAGAAATATATTCACCATACTGTCCAAGGTTTCAGTGAATATACAAGCAGCATTAGGGATAAAGAGAGAATATTAACTTTCCGAGACAGCGCAAGAATCACACCCAAAAATTTGACAGACATTTACATGTTAATATTAATATGACATCCTCAAACTTTGGAACCCTAAACAGAAAGTGATAATGAGGGAGGAGTCAATAACCAAATGATGGTGGTCTTCAGGATCTAGTCCAGTCTTCATCTTGGTTATTCTCTCCCCATCCTCACTCTCTGACCTCTGGTGGGGCTCGGCACCACTGTTATGCTATGTATGACTAAATCATGGATAAATAATCCTCAGAGATAAAGCTTGCCTGATGTGGGCGGAGTCCTGGTTTCTGGGGAACCAATCTGTTCATGTCTAGTAATAATAATTTTATTTCTATTTAAGTAGATGGACGGGAGATGAGGAAAACCTCAGAGGATTGTCTCACTTTGTCTCCAGTCTGTAAAGTAGAAGATGAGGACATCACACAGTATAGTCCAGGAGAAAACCCAGCTACCTCAAATGTCCATCCGGCATCACACAGTGTAGATGGACCATCGTATTGCTCTTATCCTGAGGACCTTCAGACTGTGAGGGACGGTGCCGTCCTTCCAACAGATAAGAGGTTTTCCTGTACTGAGTGCGGGAAGTGTTTCCATTTTAAATCCCGTCTTAATGTACATAAAAGAACTCACACAGGTGAGAAGCCACACTCCTGTCCTGATTGTGGAAAATGTTTTTCAGAAAAGTACAGTCTTTACAGACATAAGAGGGCTCACACAGGGGAAAAGCCGTATTCTTGTCCTGAGTGCGGGAAAAGTTTTTCACAAAAAACAGATCTTGTCAAACATCAGAGATCTCACACGGGGGAAAAAACATATTTCTGTTCTGAATGCACGAAATGGTTTTCAAGGAAGTCCAGTCTTAACAGACATCAGAGATCTCACACAGGTAAGAAGCCGTATTCCTGTCCTGAGTGTGAGAAATGTTTTTCAGATAAGTTTAGTCTTTATATTCATCAGAGACTGCACACGGGAGAGAAGCCGTATTCCTGTTTGGAGTGTGGAAGTAGTTTTGCACAAAAAGCAAAACTTATCAAACATCAGAGGTCGTACACTGGGGAAAAGCCGTATTCATGTCCTGAGTGCGGGAATGTTTTTCAGAAAAGTCCAATCTTTATAACCATCAGAGATTGCACACTGGAGAGAAGCCGTATTCCTATCCTGAGTGTGGGAAATTTTTTGTACAAAAAACAGATCTTGTCAAACATCAGAGGTCTCATACGGGCGAGAAACCGTACTCCTGTTCTTATTGTGGGAAATGTTTTTCAGATAAGTCTAATTTTTATAATCATCAGATTACACACAGGTGAGAAGCCGTATGCCTGTCTCTAGACTAATGTGGGTGAACACGCCAAGTTAAATAATTAAATAAATCAAAGAAACTCTTCATTATATAAAAAAATATTTACCTTATCAAAAAAATCAATACCTATATATGGCGGTCATACAAAGTGCAAAGTGACTTGAGTGTACTAAATATAAAGTGCCTATAGTGATTATGTTGTGTTTTGGGTTTGGTGCCTCAAACCAAGGTTGTTGGGACTTTAATGGCAAGAGTAAACAAAGTAAAGTTTGTCGTGGATGGGTTTAAGGTCCATCGGTGAGAGAAGTGAAGAAGTTAGAAAGGTAGGTGACGACAAGGTGAAATCTCATCTTTTTTAATTATTCATACTTAAAATCATTACATATTTTATAGCTACAAACTTTCTCATCTTGAGGAACTCCTTTTTTGGATTCTACCAGTACAGCTATCTATATGATTTAGCCTGTAAGTAAACATAATTTTTTATCTACATTTCCTTTTCCTAAAAAAAAATAGCATTTTTCAAGTAATTTATCCCAATTATGCATCATTTATAGAAGCAGCCTTAGTTCCTGATGCGACTTAGTAACCTGGGGAAAACCTTTCACACATGGACCAGACAAAAGAAAGATGTATGTAACATAAAGCACATTGCATAATTCTACTTTAAATTTTGCATATGTGCAAAAAACTTACAATTCATTGTTGTTTCTAGACATGGTGACTAATCCTTGAAAAAGGCTAATACCTATACAGCCGAAACGCGTAGAATAATCTCCAAGACATTTTCCTCTGAACAAAGCTCCAAGCCTGAAATACACTGTCACAGGGCTTACCTTTGTTGGAGTCTGTAACGCAGAGATATACGCTCACCCTTGCAGATATCCACAGTCCAAGGTGACCAGGTAAGAAAGCCACCTGGGCTGTGAATCCGTGCACGGGGGCTTGGCAGGGAAGGTGCTCCAATAAGCAGGACCGGCAGGAATACAATGGGAAGGGAAGTCCAGGAATAACTGTAGTCACTGGATGACACGAGTCCGGATAAGGATCAGGAGATGAGAGGAAGGTAAGGTCGCAGGAACAACATGGAGCGAAGGTAAAGATGGAAGCCGGAGTCAGTCTGGAACACACTCTCAGGAAACAGGAACAAAGTCTGTCAAACTGGAACTATCTGGAACAAAGATCAGCAATGAACGGACCCTGCTCTAAGCGAGAGGCAGTGTTTTATAGCTTGCTTAATGAGCAATTAGCTTCAGTTGGACAATGAGAAACAGGAGTATACTCAGGTGAAGTCCAGCCCCCTAGTGCTGCAGGCAATACCAGATTAACAGGACTGGATCCATACGTGCTGAAGTGTGGCTCAGAGGTAGGATAACAGGACAGAATGTTAAAGTACACAGGTTCAAATCCCATGTTAGGTACTTAACGGCGGCCACGCCTGGCTGTCTGTAAGCCATGGCGAGAACCGTGACATACACGCATGGAACAACAGAGACAAATGTTCCTCAGAAGTCACCATTTTTCACCTTGTCACCTACCTTTCTAACTTCTACACTTCTCTCACTGATGGACCTTAAACCCATCCACGACAAACTTGTCTATTACCTTGTAAAACTTTTTTGAAAATAAACTGTTGAATTTTTAATCTATGAAACGTTACTTTGTTTACTCTTGCCCTTAAAGTCCCGACAACCTTGGTTTGAGGCACCAAACCCAAAACACAACGATTTCACCGGGACGGTGGCAAAACCTTACTATAGGGCATCCTAGAGATCAAAACCCCTTTTCCTATAGTGATTATGAACTATGGTACTGTGCAATAATGCAAATACAAGAAAATGTGGGAATAAGGTGCATATATAGTGCATAAATGATATGTAATACTCTGTGCAATATATGAAAGAAACTATGGATCAATCTCTAGTTCTAAAAGGTTGTGTTGTGCACAAATGTGAATACACACTCCAGATACTGCATGTGTTGCTATAGGATAAGTGGAAAACAAGGCACAACCAGGAAGCAGAATCAACATTTATTCAACCTACTCCCTTTTGCAACAAACGACATACATAGAATACATAAAGACCTTAGTAAAAGATGCAAGGATAGTACCACACGGGATACGCTGGCAACACCCCACAGCACCCCAGAGAAGTGGAAACCGGTTCCTATAGCCCTGCAGAAAGTGAAGCAATCCCACTGGAAGGAAATACAAAAGTGTATTATTTACAGTAATAAGGTGAGCGGCTTGCACACCTAGAGGTGATTTAACACTGAAGAGCACAGATACCCACGCTGCAAAGAGGTGTAATAGAGGATTCTTTGGGACACTACCACATGTTTTAACACTAAAGCACTGGAAAAAAAATGATTGTTTTAAATCAGAAGATTATATGGACTTTATTTATTGATTTGCACTGTTTTAATGGATTATTAATATTGTACAGCACCAGCACTTTGATTCATTTATGCACTAGAAATTTGTGCACAACACAACCTTTTGGAACTAGAGATTGATCCATAGTTTCTTTCATATATTGCACAGAGTATTAACCTCCCTGGCGGTATGATTATGTCTGGAAGTTTATACCAAAAGCGGTACAATTTTTTGCATGGAAATTTGGTGTTATGTATTATAGGCCTACAATTCTTAGTAATTACTGACTTAAACCTGACCAAACAAGACTCTAGTAGACATCCCAGATGTGATAAACTTTGAAACACAAAATCATGAATTATACTTTGATCCATTTATGCACTAGAAATTTGTGCACACAACCTTTTGGAGCTAGAGATTGATCCATAGTTTCTTTCATATATTGCACAAAGTATTACATATACTTTATGCACTATATATGCACCTTATTCCCACACTTTCTTGTATTTGCATTATTGCACAGTACCATAGTTCATAATCACTATAGGCACTTTATATTTATTATTTATTACACTCAAGTCACTTTGCACTTTGTATGACCGCCATATATAGGTATTGATTTTTTTGATAAGGAAAATATTTTTTTTTTTATATAATGAGGAGTTTCTTTGATTTATTTAATTAATTAATTAACTTGGCGTGTACACCAACATTAGTCTAGAGAGTGTGACAATTGAATGTCCCGCGCTCGGACCGCACAGCCGCAGAGCGGAGCAGTGCGCCCCGACCCGCCCATTCTGTGACAATAGCGAATGAGAATTCGCTATTGTCACACGGATCCTCCTCCTGGCCAATCAGGGAGCGGGTCCTCCCGCTTCCTGATTGGCCAAAAGTCAAACGCTGTGCCATTGGACGAGCAGGAGGCGCCCGCGGGAGGACTGAGGACTCGGAGACGCGGGGAGCCGGGGACTGAAGAGAAGCTGCGAGACCGTCCGTGAGGTAAGTGCATGGGTCTCGCGGGGGGATCGCTGGCACTCTGCAATTGGGGGCAATGCTGTGGCTGGCACTCTGCAATTGGGGGCAATGCTGTGGCTGGCACTCTGCAATGATTGGGGGCAATGCTGTGGCTGGCACTCTGCAATGATTGGGGGCAATGCTGTGGCACTCTGCAATGATTGGGGGCAATGCTGTGGTCACTGTGCATTGAAAGGGGGCACGCTGGTCTCTCTGCATTGAAAGGGGGGCACGCTGGTCACTGTGCATTGAAAGGGGGGCACGCAGCGCTGGTCACTGTGCATTGAAAGGGGCACGCTGGTCTCTCTGCATTGAAAGGGGGGCATGCTGGTCATTGTGCATTGAAAGGGGGCACGCTGGTCTCTCTGCATTGAAAGGGGGGCACGCTGGTCACTGTGCATTGAAAGGGGGGCACGCTGGTCACTGTGCATTGAAAGGGGGCACGCTGGTCATTCTGCTGGGAAAGTCGGAACTGGTTACTAAAATTTTTGAATCCCACCACTGGGAGGAGTCAATAACCCAATGATGGTGGTCTTCAGGATCAGTACAGTCTTCATCTTGGTTGTTCTCTCCCCATCCTCACTCTCTGACCTCTGGTGAGGCTCCGCACCACTGTAATGCTATGTATGACTCAATCATGGATAAATAAGGAAGTGCAGGACTTCTTGTGTTGGGAAGGTGGCAATGAGTAATAAAGGGGGAGGGGACACTCGGCCTATAATCCCCTCATCACTGTCACTCCTGTAAAAGACCATTCTCGTTGTTTCCTCACTCTCTGACTAAGGTCCATGAATAAAGAAATGAACTGATAGGAGATCAGAGGACCCATTTACTAGTTACCTTGAGGGTGGAATTGTAAGATCCTCAGAGATAAAGCTTGCCTGATGTGGGCGGAGTCCTGGTTTCTGGGGAACCAATCTGCTCATGTCTAGTAATAATCTTTTTATTTCTATTTTAGTAGATGGACGGGAGATGAGGAAAACCTCAGAGGATTGTCTGACTTTGTCTCCAGACTGTAAAGTAGAAGATGAGGACATCACACAGTATAGTCCAGGAGAAAACCCGGCTACCTCAAATGTCCATCCGGCACCACACACTGTAGATGGACCATCGTATTCCTCTTATCCTGAGGACCTTCAGACTGTGAGGGACGGTGCCGTCCTTCCAACAGATAAGAGGTTTTCCTGTACTGAGTGCGGGAAGTGTTTCCATTTTAAATCCCGTCTTAATGTACATAAAAGAACTCACACAGGTGAGAAGCCACATTCCTGTCCTGATTGTGGAAAATGTTTTTCAGAAAAGTACAGTCTTTACAGACATAAGAGGGCTCACACAGGGGTAAAGCCGTATTCTTGTCCTGAGTGCGGGAAAAGTTTTTCACAAAAAACAGATCTTGTCAAACATCAGAGATCTCACACGGGGGAAAAAACATATTTCTGTTCTGAATGCAAGAAATGGTTTTCAAGGAAGTCCAGTCTTAACAGACATCAGCGATCTCACACAGGTAAGAAGCCGTATTCCTGTCCTGAGTGTGAGAAATGTTTTTCAGATAAGTTTAGTCTTTATATTCATCAGAGACTGCACACGGGAGAGAAGCCGTATTCCTGTTTGGAGTGTGGAAGACGTTTTGCACAAAAAGTAATTCTTATCAAACATCAGAGGTCTCACACTGGGGAAAAGCCGTATTCATGTCCTGAGTGCGGGAAATGTTTTTCAGAAAAGTCCAATCTGATTAACCATCAGAGATTGCACACTGGAGAAAAGCCGTATTCCTGTCCTGAGTGTGGGAAATGTTTTGTACAAAAAACAGATCTTGTCAAACATCAGAGGTCTCATACGGGCGAGAAACCGTACTCCTGTTCTTATTGTGGGAAATGTTTTTCAGATAAGTCTAATTTTTATAATCATCAGAGATTACACACAGGTGAGAAGCCGTATGCCTGTCTTGAGTGCGGGAAATGTTTTGTACAAAAATCACTACTTGTCACACATCAGAGGTCTCACACGGGGGAGAAGCCATATTCCTGTCCTGAGTGCAGGAAATGTTTTTCACAGAAGTCTAGTCTTCACACACATCAGAGATCTCACACAGGGGAAAAGCCACTTTCCTGTTCTGAGTGAGGGAATTGTTTTTCATTGAAGTCCTGCCTTCCTGTACATCAGGGATCTCACCCAACCCTCGAGGTGTATTAATGCCTTGAGTGCGGGAAATGTCTTCTATATGAATGTTGCTGGACATCACAGCTCTCATGTGGGGAAGAAGCACACCCTGATATACACTTCGGATATACTCCATGGCTGATCTTCATCATCTAAGAAACACTTAATAAGGAAATCAGAGATCACCAAAGACATTTATTAGGTATTGTACCGTGTTGACCATTGACAGCAGAATAAAAATAAAAATGGACCCATTAACTTTCAGTAAATTGTGTGGTGTTAGCTTTCACTATTTTTTCAAAGTTTTTAAAAATGAATTGAACAAATAAAACACATCTGCCCAGGGATGACAAAAATTGGCTGTATGTTATTTCATATGGTGATTTCCCATGATCATCAGCACGATCTAGTGGCAATAATAAGGCGCTCTGTATTATAGACACTAGATGGAGCTACACTCTTGCATTGTTATGCCTCGTACACACACATCGATTATTGGCCGGGAATTTTCGGCCAACGTCCGATCGGCCGATTTTCAGCTTGTTAGTATGATGCTTTCGACAACCGACTCAGACTTTTCGGCCGAAAAAAATCTGGTGTGCAGGCTATAAAATTTTTGTTGGCTGTCAACACAACGGCCGATTTTCCGTCAGTCAGTACAGATTTCGGCAGACAAAAATCTGATGAGCAAGACTGGGCATGCTCAGAGAAGAAAAAACACACAGAAAGTAAACCAGCACATGACATCACTTCTGAAGTAGATTTTTGTTGGCCGAGAAAATTTGTGTGCAGTCTAGGCACATTCCAACCGACAAAAGTCGGACGATCGGTCGGCTGATAATCGTTGCGTGTGTACGAGGCATTAGGCTCCTCTCTGGACCTCCAGAACACTACATAGTCATAGCTCCCAACTGTCCCTGATGTCGAAAGTCCCTCTTCCCTTTACATAGGTCCCTTATTTTAGTCTGATCTATATACAGTGCCTTGCGAAAGTATTCGGCCCCCTTGAACTTTTTGACCTTTTGCCACATTTCAGGCTTCAAACATAAAGATATAAAACTGTAATTTTTTCTGAAGAATCAACAATAAGTGGGACACAATCATGAAGTGGAACGAAATTTATTGGATATTTTCAGTGCAGCAAACTCTCTCCAGAAGTTCAGTGAGGGTCTCTGAATGATCCAATGTTGACCTAAATGAGTAATGATGATAAATAGATCCACCTGTGTGTAATCAAGTCTCCGTATAAATGCACCTGCACCGTGATAATCTCAGAGGTCCGTTTAAAGCACAGAGAGCATCATGAAGAACAAGGAACACACCAGGCGGGTCCGAGATACTGTTGTGGAGAAGTTTAAAGCCGGATTTGGATACAAAAAGATTTCCCAAGCTTTAAACATCCCAAGGAGCACTGTGCAAGCGATAATATTGAAATGGAAGGAGTATCAGACCACTGCAAATCTACGAAGACCTGGCCGTCCCTCTAAACTTTCAGCTAATACAAGGAGAAGACTGATCAGAGATGCAGCCAAGAGGTCCATGATCACTCTGGATGAACTGCAGAGCTCTACAGCTGAGGTGGGAGACTCTGTCCATAGGACAACAATCAGTCGTATACTGCACAAATCTGGCCTTTATGGGAGAGTGGCAAGAAGAAAGCCATTTCTTAAAGATATCCATAAAAAGTGTCGTCTAAAGTTTGCCACAAGCCACCTGGGAGACACACCAAACATGTGGAAGAAGGTGCTCTGGTCAGATGAAACCAAAATCAAACTTTTTTGGCAACAATGCAAAACGTTATGTTTGGCGTAAAAGCAACACAGCTCATCACCCTGAACACACCATCCCCACTGTCAAACATGGTGGTGGCAGCATCATGGTTTGGGCCTGCTTTTCTTCAGCAGGGACAGGGAAGATGGTTAAAATTGATGGGAAGATGGATGGAGCCAAATACAGGACCATTCTGGAAGAAAACCTGATGGAGTCTGCAAAAGACCTGAGACTGGGACGGAGATTTGTCTTCCAACAAGACAATGATCCAAAACATAAAGCAAAATCTACAATGGAATGGTTCACAAATAAACATATCCAGGTGTTAGAATGGCCAAGTCAAAGTCCAGACCTGAATCAAATCGAGAATCTGTGGAAAGAACTGAAAACTGCTGTTCACAAACGCTCTCCATCCAACCTCACTGAGCTTGAGCTGTTTTGCAAGGAGGAATGGGCAAAAATTTCAGTCTCTCGATGTGCAAAACTGATAGAGACATACCCCAAGCGAGTTACAGCTGTAATCGCAGCAAAAGGTGGCGCTACAAAGTATTAACTTAAGGGGGGCTGAATAATTTTGCACGCCCATTTTTTCAGTTTTTTATTTGTTAAAAAAGTTTGAAATATCCAATAAATTTCGTTCCACTTCATGATTGTGTCCCACTTGTTGATTCTTCACAAAAAATTACAGTTTTATATCTTTATGTTTGAAGCCTGAAATGTGGCAAAAGGTCAAAAAGTTCAAGGGGGCCGAATACTTTCGTAAGGCACTGTAGTTGTATATAACCACTTGCCTACCAGGTACTTTCACCCCCTCCCTGCTCAGGCAAATTTTCAGCTTTCTGCTAAACAAACGAAAAAAGACCAAACATTTTGAAAAAAAATTTTTTTTCAAAGTTTGTTATAAAATTTTGCAAACAGGTGATTTTTCGCTTTCACTGATGTGTGCTGATGAGGCTGCACTGATAGGTGTAGAAAAAGAACAAAAAGGAAGTTTCAAAAATGGCTCAAACACAGGTTTTTGGAAAATAAGTAAAATACAGTTGTGTTCAAAATTATTCAACCCCCAATGCTGTAAAGGGTTTTAGGGAATTTAGTGTACATTTGTAATTGTATTCAGAATGAAATCCTACAAGGACTTCTTAAAGAACCATATGCAACTAAAATAACATCAATTGGTTTTGTAATACAGTAGTAAATGTTTCTTTTGTGAATTCTTCATTGACAATTATTCAACCCCTTAAAGACTACCACTCTGAAGAACAGAGGTTCATTGAAGTGTTTTCAATCAGGTATTGAAAACACCTGTGAATGTCAGGGAGCAGCAATAAAGCCTAATAAGCACCAATTAGGCAGCTTTAAAATGACTGTGATACTCAGCTCCTTCTAGACATTTACTGGTGTGGTTACAAACATGGTGAAGTCAAGAGAATGGTCCAGGAAGACAAGAGAAGAGGTGATTACTCTTCACAGGAAGGACAATGGCTATAAGAAGATTGCAAAGATGTTAAACATACCAAGAGACACCATAGGAAGCATCATTCGCAAATTCAAGGCAAAGGGCACTGTTGAAACGCTACCTGGTCGTGGCAGAAAGAAGATGCTGACTTCGACTGCTGTGCACTACCTGAAGCGTCGAGTGGAGAAAAGTCCCCGTGTGACTGCTGAGGAACTGAGAAAAGATTTGTCAGATGTGGGTACTGAAGTTTCTGCTCAGACAATACGGCGCACACTGCGTAATGAAGGCCTCCATGCCAGAACTCCCAGGCGCACCCCCTTGCTGTCTCCAAAGAAAAGGAAGAGTCGACTGCAGTATGCCAAACGTCATGTGGACAAACCACAGAAGTTTTGGGATAGTGTTCTGTGGACTGATAACAAAATTAGAAATTTTTCGGCCCATGGATCAACGCTATGTTCGGAGGAGGAAGAACAAGGCCTATGAAGAAAAGAACACCTTGCCTACTGTGAAGCATGGCGGGGGGTCAATCATGCTTTGGGGCTGTTTTGCTTCTGCAGGTACAGGGAAGCTTCAGCGTGTGCAAGGTACCATGAATTCTCTTCAGTACCAGGAGATATTGGATGACAATGTGATGCAGTCCGTCACAAACCTGAGGCTTGGGAGACGTTGGACCTTTCAACAGGACAATGATCCCAAGCATACCTCCAAGTCCATTAGAGCATGGTTGCAGATTAAAGGCTGGAACATTTTGGAGTGGCCATCACAGTCACCAGACTTAAATCCGATTGAAAACCTCTGGTGGGACTTAAAGAAAGCAGTTGCAGTGCACAAGCCTAAGAATGTGACTGAACTGGAGGCTTTTGTCCATGACGAATGGGCGAAGATACCCGTAGATCGCTGCAAGACACTCGTGTCAAGCTATGCTTCACGTTTAAAAGCTGTTATAACTGTAAAAGGATGTTGTACTAAGTACTAAGATTGAATGTCACTTGGGGGTTGAATAAAACTGATAATGATGTGAGCACAGAAAAGACATTTATGGTTATTTCATTATAAATGTTATGTTATATTTGTCTGACCTACACGTGCCTCTTTGATTTAATTGTAAGCAGGATGACTGAATGATCAAAATCAGTGTCAAACTGGCCAAAACAATTAATTTCAGTGGGGGTTGAATCATTTTGAACACAACTGTAATATACTTGTTTGAGGTTGAGACAAATAATATACCATGTAAAAAATTGAGGTATGTTCAGAGGCCTGTGAA
This sequence comes from Pelophylax lessonae, assembly GCF_965119305.1. Taxonomy (NCBI): domain Eukaryota; kingdom Metazoa; phylum Chordata; class Amphibia; order Anura; family Ranidae; genus Pelophylax; species Pelophylax lessonae. The sequence goes on from NC_138770.1 coordinate 43,587,190, forward strand.
CTATATCCCAAGTGAACCACGTCCCTACTCATGAAACACACAATAGACCTCAAAAACACTCTACCCCACTCCCAGGCCGCACAACACCCACCCCGCACAGCAAAAAAACCCTCTAGTACAGAACCAGACACAACTTCATGTAAGGAAACACCTTAGTAAAAAATCAACGGCTCCATTGGAGTGATATTGGTGAGTGAAGTATTGGGTACGATCAGGGGGGTCATGAGATCCATAGGGGGGAACAGAGGCAACAATCCAGTATGCTGTGTGTGCTGGATAACCAACATATGAATCATTTTTTGGGGGACATATGTATATTAATATATGTATCCTCCGTATTTAGCACTAATTTGTGTGGCTTTTTGGGTTTTATGCCTGCAGCACCTCTATCTGTCCATAAGATGTCCCCCACTCTATGCATTGCCTCCCTGTACCCGATTGTATATTGGCCAATTATGGGCCTTGATTCGGGGTATATATAGGGATGGCACGCACAACGTAATTACGTCCTGACGAAGCGTGCTGGGTCACGTGAAACACGTTGACGTCACACGCCGGAGCCTCTCACTCCGCCCCACGCCCGGGCGGTAACGCCGTCGCCGCCAGCCGTCCAAAGTATGGGGAATCCTTCTGATGTCTGTGATACCCGCTATCTTATGTGCATGGAAGCGGTAATTAATTGAGCCCACCACCATCTACCTTCATTCCTCAGCCTTGTAAAGACGGGATGTCAGCCTGCTGGGAGCATGAAAAAACGGCCTGAATCGCCATAAGAAGACATATAGTCTACACCTGCAAACTGGCCCCCCTTCACTTTACCGCTGGTAAGAGACATTCTCATTTTATTTACGTCACGCCAGAGACTGTATTGACTGAACCAGGAGAGTATCTAGACTGTTTTCACGTGTGTTTACCTTGGCAAAGGTGACCATTACTTAAAATTACAAATTACCAGCGTGTTATGAAGGATGAAACATTGTGGCCTTTCACAGCAATGACTCTGTATACTGGAGTAATAGCTTGAAGTCTTCTCAAGCCCCACAGTGTAACATCTTCATGTTCTCCACTCTCCCGCTGAGGATTGACAAATGTTTTCAGTATACTAAAATCATTGTAAATGGTTATATCCTTAATGGAGTTGTCTGACTTTCATCAACTTCTGACATTCTGGATAGCACTGGTGTGGCAAATATCAATCCCTAGACCGCAACAAGTAGATCATACCTTTATCTGTGTTTCCAATTGAACACCTACCTACCTTTTGGGAAAAAAAAAGGATCTGATTCATATGTTGGTTATCCAGCACACACAGCATACTAGATTGTTGCCTCTGTTCCCCCCTATGGATCTCATGACCCCCCCCTGATCGTACCCAATACTTCCCACCAATATCACTCCAATGGAGCCGTTGATTTTTTACGAAGATGTTTCCTTACATGAAGTTGTGTCTGGTTCTGTACTGGAGGGGTTTTTTGCTGTGCTGGGTGGGTGTTGTGTGGCCTGGGCATGGGGTGGAGTGTTTTTGAGGTCTATTGTGTGTTTCATGAGCAGGGACGTGGTCCACTTGGGAGATAGTTCACAAGCCTCTGAACATTCCTCAATTTTTTACATGGTATATTATTTGTCTCAACCTCCATAAAGTATATTCTTTTACTTATTTTTCAAAAACCTGTGTTTAAGCCATTTTTGCAACTTCCTTTTTTGTACTTTTCTACAGTATAGTATTTAGTTGCTTGGCTCACCCGTTATACTACTGTAGGGTATGAAAACATTGGTGTCATACGTCCGCCATCATTAACACTGGGCGGTTGTCTTTTACCCAGGGATTATCTCCTTCCCTTCCCCTCATCCCCCTTTCTTCCATTTGCACTGATAGGTGACACTGATGAGGCAACACTAATAGGCTCTGATAGGTGGGCACTGATGGGGGTACCGTGGTGGCCACTGATTGGCAGCACTGGTGGCCACTGTTGGAACTGCACTGATAATCAGTGTCTTGGTTATCAATGTTGATATCCCTTTAACCCAAGCTGGTTATTGGCTCTCTTCTTCTCTCCTCACACTGTCAGCGTGAGGAAAGAAAAGCCGATAACTGGCTTGTGTTGACATTGTCATTGGACACAGCTGATCATGTGAGCAGGAAAAATGAGAGGAAACCCACTCACCTGGCGCTTAAGAGAAAGAACCTCAATAAACAATATAAAACGTATACAATAAATGTAACATAAGCTGCTGCTATTAAAAGAATGATATGGAAGAAGGTGTATTATAAACGGTGATAAGAGCATTCACTGCTCCACCTTAGATAGTACACTAGCAGCGCTAATAATTGTGTACATAAACATAAAACAATGCATATAGTCTCTGTAATGGGTAAACATGTGAGGAGTTCATGCACACAGTCCAAGGAGAAATATATATATATATAAGGTGACTATCCAAAGATGCAGATCATCCACCGTGGTACATCCAAACCACAGAAAATAAGCCTCCACCTCACCGCTGTGCACGCCTTATGGTAATAGACTCACCAGAAATCAGTAGATATAAGCCTATAATGCCACAACCGACTCGGAGATGGTAGATCCTCAGACCCCTTTAGACCCTGGATGGGAGATAATCCTCACTCCAAGAACACCAAGTACACTTCCGGAGCCTCACAAACCCTGGATAGGATACTCTCCATATATGTATATGTTTGGAGAATCTAAACAGCGACTGTGTACCAGCTTGCATCAGTTAATTTATTGATAACCGCTTCCTGATAAGTTCCATCTGGCCTTTTTATTTCCACCACAGATCCAATCTCCTTGCTGCAATGCTTCTCTCCTGCCTCCCTTCACATGTGGTGTTTGGCCTTCTCTCAGCACAGCATTACATAACATTTAGTGCTGTATACCCCCCCCCCCTTTTTTTTTTTTTTTTTTTGGTTGCTGCTTTTTTTTTTTTTTTTGTCTTTTATTTTTCTTCCCCTGCCTCAGTTTTCTGGCTGCAATGCTGGTGTTCCCCCCTCTTTTGTTTTTTATATTTTTTACATTTCTGTCAGTGTCAGGCCTCAAGTGTACCAAACACTACTTTTCATTAAAAAAAAGTGCATCCAATCACACATTTACCCTTTTCTTTTAAATTTGGGTAATAACCCCCCCCCCCCCCCCCCCATCATGTCTGGGACGCCAATAAGAAGAGGCAGATGTTCCAATTCCACTATAAGGGGGCCAGCAGCATCTGTGTCCACAGGCTAAGGTGGACATGGTCCGTCCTCAGGCAGGGCACATTTGTCTATGTTTAGTGATGTTGCCCGTGCTATCCAGCCACAGCATGCAGAGGAGGTGGTGAACTGGCCTACTAAACCATTCTCATCCTCCATGACCAAAGCTGACACTAGTGCGCAGTCCACTGCAGCTGCCAGAGCACCTTATTCTGCTTCCTTGTCCACAGCTACTCCTGCCATAGCCCCAGCATCATGCATGGAGGAGTGAGCTAAGTTTTTTGAACATAGCGTCAGCCACTTACTTCTTGAGGATGCACAGGCATAACTTGATTCTGATGTTGGTTCTGAGGTAGAGGAAGGGAGTAAAATGAGCCTAAAGAGAGGGGAGAACACTGATAAATGACAAATTGGCAGTCATGTTCCCCCAGCCACAGCGTATTGCCAAGTTGGCTCCAGTGATGATGAGAATGGAGGGGAAGATGATGATAATGAGGTCACTAATGCGACTTGGGCGCTGGATAGAGCAGAGGGGAAAAGTGAGGGGGAGAAACAACCCCAACAAGGTAGGATGTCCTCTAGAGGCAGCCATCAAGAGTAGAGAGCAGCCACCCTATTCCTTCAGACTGTGAAGCCGTTATCCCCCAGCCCTCTTTCCACAGCTCAGCTGTGTGGTCCTTTTTTAGCATATGTGCAGCCAATCGCACTGTTGCAATTTGCAATCTCTGCCGCAAGCAGAAAAAACACCAGCCATTTGGGTACCACATGCTTGAGAAGACATTTAACCTCCCACCACTCAGACCATTGGCAAGAGCACCTGAAAGCCGCACACAATTCTTCTCCTCCTTATGTCTACCCCTGCTATATCTCATGATCTCTCAGCAGCCTTCACTGACAGGGATGATGGTATAGCAAAGGGTGTCGCAGGTTCTTGCAATGCGTCTGCCAGCAGCACACAACCAGCTGTAGAATATAGCAGGCAAACTTCTCTGCCCCAGCTGCTGCATCGAAAACAAAAATAGTCTCCATAAAGATGGTGGTGATGACGATGCAAGATCTGTCAGCTCCACCCCCTCCATGCCCTCCTCTGCTGAATTGTCCTATGAACCACCAGTATCCCTAAACGTTCAAGGGGATATTTAACGAGTCAGGCTAAAAGATGCCATGTGGTGCTTCAGCTGGTCTTTCTAGGGGAAAGGAGCCACACTGAGGCAGAGATTCTTTTAGCTCTGCGGGGGGCAGGCCAGAGGTGGTTCATGCCATGGAAGCTTGAGACAGGAATGATGGTGTGTGATAATGGCACATGTCCTCAATTTGGTACTGCAGCGTTTCTTAAACCGGTACCCAGGTTTGCAAGAAGAGGCCAGAAGAGTCTGTAGCCATTTCAGGCAGTTATAAACAGCCAGTGTTCGGTTGGCTGAAATTCAGCGGGAATTCCACCTGCCCATAAACCGCCTGATTTGTGACTGCCCACCAGGTGGAACTCAACTTTGGCAATGCTGCAGGGGCTGCACATGCAGCAGAGGGTTGTCAATGAGTACCTGTGTGAGTATGGCAAAACACCAGGCTCAGGGCAGCTCAGCTTTGGTGAGCTGTGACAATGCATGCATCAGTGACACAATCCCTCTTGTGTTCTTGCTGGAGCATACTCTGTGTCATTATGGACAGGGTACTCGATGCAGAGCAGTGGGAGGAAGAGAAGGACTTCCTTTCCTCTCCAGGCCCGCTTTATGCAGACACCAATCTTGCGACACCACAGAACTCACAAGAGGAGAGGGAGGAGGAGGATTATGGCGGTTTTGGGGGCATAGAATCAAAAGAAGACATACCTCAAACCTTGAGAGATGGTTTTCACTCTCCAGAAACCTTGGGAGTAGTATGTGGCTGGGAGGAGACAGTTTTAGATGCTGTAATCCTCAGTGACAACGAGGATTCTGCTTCTCATGCCTCTGCAAACTTCCAGGGCATGGTCTCTCTTATTCTCCAAAGCCTGCGAAAGGACCCAAGAATTTGTGCCTTCAAGGAGAAAGATTGTTATTGCTTGGCAACCTTCCTTGACAACCATTACAAGGGGAAAGTCTCGGAACTCATCCTGCCTTCTTAGCGGGAGCACAGGATGAAATATCTTGAGGACAGACTCTGGTAGGTTACAGTCTCATGGAAAAGCTAGTTTTGAGACTTCTGTTGGTCAAAGGAGGAGCAGTGGAGAAGAGGGGATGTTTCAGTTATGCATTTCATAGTTTTTTTTAGTCCTCGCCTCCCAGGGCTGTCAGCTTTAACATCTCATTGGCAGCGTCTGCATCCTATGGTGGAAGTTTATCTAGGGGCGAAAACAGACATGGAGAGCTTTCCAGTATATGATCCACTGGGTTACTGGATCGTGAGAATAGATCACGGGCTAGAACCTGCCCAGTATGCAAATGAGCAGCTGGGCTGCCCTGCATCCAGCATACTTTCCAAATGGGCATTAAGTGCTGTTGGAGGTTTTGTGATAGATAAAAGAGGGTGCCTGTCCACAGACTCCGCTGACTAGCTGACATTTATCAAAATTAATCAGTCCCAGATTAGCAGCAACTATCAAGCCCCTGATGTTGATGTTGCTGATTAAGTGTTATTGGGGTCTGGAATCTCTTCAAGACTGCCTAGGCTGCCTAGTTGTGGGTATTGATTTTAGCATGGAGTAATTTTTTGGTATATGTTTCATGGGCACAATTAACACCACTATGAGGAAGGCGTAAAGCCAAAACGCATCAGCATTTGTCATGTTGTCACCGCTATCCATGTTGGAATAAAGAATTTTACTTGGAAGAAGACTTTTCATGTGCCGGCTTTATTCATATAACAATTAACACCCAAGGACCAATTTTTCTACACCGTTTGACAGGTCCATAAAATTTCAATTTGTTATAGCAAGGCCAATTCTTGCTTTTATCAAGAGTACCTCTAGAAGGCACCAACGACACCCAAAGACTAATTTTTCTGCAACTGTTTGACAGGGGCATCAAATTTTTTACAGCAAGGCCAATTCTTGCTTTCAAGAGTACCTCTATAGGGTTACGGTGTGAAGGCACCACTAAAACCCAAAGCCCATTTGTTTCACACACGTTACTTCTATCCAAAATCTGCAAAAGAGAAATCAGAATTTATCTAAAAAAAAATAGTTTATCTTGGCCTGAGTGTACTATAATTTGGCGCTGACATATTCTTCTATTTTTGCTTTGAGCACTATAATTTGGCTTCTTCACTTAAGGCTTGTTCACTGTGGTGAAAAATGTTATTTCCATCAAAAGTCTGCCAAAGAGACACCAGAATTTATCCAAAAAATCTCTAATCTTGTTCACTAAATATTGGCCTCATCATACAGACTGGCTCCCCAAGCAGTTTACTAAATAAAGAGAGCTTGCAGGAAAAATCTATTCAAAAGTCTTTTTTTTTTCTTTATATATGTCAGTTTTGCTGCAGCAGGTTCTATACACGGTACAGAATGTGCCACTTTCCAGGCGGACCTTTATATTTAAAATACATTTTCATTTTGATTGTTTCAAAGTAAATGCATAATGTGCTAGTATGCATTGCATACTAGCACATTATGTGACACTTACCTGCAACGAAGCTGGCCGCATCCATCTTCGCCCGCCTTCCTTCCGGGGTCTGCTGACTCGGCTTTATTACTGGCCGGAACCGCATGACGTCACTCCCGCGCATGTGCGCAGGAGCCGCCGGTCACGGCACAGGGCTTCAGAGAGCATGCGCAGATGATGTCATCGGCTTCATGCAAACTAAATATCTCCTAAAACAGTGCAAGTTTAGGAGATATTTACAGCAGCTATAGGTAAGTCTTATTATAAGCTTACCTATAGGTAAAAGTCATCAAAGTGGGTTTACAACCACTTTAAGCATCATTAAAATCACTGCTCCATTAAAAATTATCTTTTTAACAAAGAAATGTTTGCATTGGTACATGTCCCCCAGGGCAGTACCCAAGCCCCCATACCCTTTTTATGGCCAATAACATGCATATAAGCCTCCAAAAGGGGACTTTTGATTTTTCAAGTTCGGGTCCCATAGACTTTAATAAGGGTTCATGGTTCAGGTCCGAACTTTTGCGATGCTGGAGAGTTCTGGCACAAACCTAACCCAGGGGTTGTTGGCCCATCTCTAGAGGATAACATGTTTAGATTTAACCTGGGATAAGAAAATATTAATTAATGTCTCAGATAGGGTTGAGTTGAAGACCTAAAATAGGAATTCCTAGTCATATACAGTAGCACCATCTGGTGGATAAGTACAGTCAATGCCTAAACAAACATTTTCTTAAGCTATAGAAGTACCTTTTAATCAGATGTGGATAAATATTCTAAAATACACCCTCTGGGCTAGTCCTTAGATAAGGGAATTGTTGGAATAAGGAGGAAAGGGATCATCAATCACTCACCATCATTGACACACTCTTTCAGGTCATCATCACCCTCTCATCATCATCATCGCAATCACTGAGTCTTCCAACAAGATGCTCTCTCCTTCAGTCCAAGAGAACATCGTAAAGTATGGCATAATAGATACAAAGCTGTATTCCTCCACATACAGAAGGCATTCAATAACAGAAGACACTCTTATTCCATAGTGTCAGACAACGAATCAATGTATACATAGAAAGTATAGTACAGCTATGGCACATGGCCCCTTAGGCAAACAAATAACAACATGGACTCTTCTTAGCCACTTGCCAACCGTTTTACTGCTATAGGCCGGCCAAACTGTACAGGATCACACATATTATACATATCTGACCCTGCACTTAAGGGTATTGGGTGCAAATGCGTGCCGCCAGCGGCTCACTCCCGCTGTGATTTTACACAGTGGGAGCTGATCAGCGAGTCCTGTGGACCCAATGTTTGTCAGCACCTGCTGGTCGTTCAGTACACAGGCAGAACGGCAATCTGCCTTTGTAAACAAGGCAGATCGCTGTTCTGTCAGTAGGGAAGGCATCAATTCTGTGTTCCTGCAAAGCAGTGATCCATACATTCCCCTAGTAAAAGCACCCTCCACACTACAGTGAAACACCAGCTAGGCACACCGTTAACCCCTTGATCGCTGCTGATGTTAACCCCTTCCCAGCCAGTGTCATTAGTACAATGGCAGTGCATATTTTTAGCACTGATCACTGTATTAGTGTCCCCAAAAAAGTGTCAGTTAGTGTCCAATTTGTCCGTCGCAATATCGCAGTCCTGTTAAAAAGCCACTGATCGCCGCCCTATCCATCAAGGATTATATAGAGAACAATAGGCCCCTCCCCAAGTCCACATCTTAAAGGGATCACTCCAGGAGAGGCTAGTACATATAAAAAACAGGTGGTGAGACAATAGCAACCTTTCTATTTAGTGTTACTTTCAAAATTCCTTCAGGCATAAAGTTCATAGCATGGTACTAATATAAAAAATCTGTTTCCACTAGCTGCAAATTCATACAATATCAACAGTAAATAAAATTAAAAAAAAATTCAAATATATGAAGTACAAAATAGAATAAAGATAAGAAAAAACATAAACAATAAATATAAATAAATATCCATACATAGTCCATACATACAGTATCTCAAAAAAGTGAGTACACCCCTCACATTTTTGTAAATGTGTTATTCTATCTTTTCATGTGACAACACTGAAGAAATGACACTTTGCTACAATGTAAAGCAGTGAGTGTACAGCTTGAATAACAGTGTAAATTTGCTGTCCCCTCAAAATAAACAGCTGTATGGTCTTGGCCACCATGCTGCAGCTCAGTTTTAGGGTCTTGGCAATCTTCTTATAGCCTAGGCCACAGGTGTCAAACACAAGGCCCGCAGGCTGCATCTCCCTCATCTCTGCTTCCACCTTGTCTCAGCAGACGGCAGCAGAGAGGACAGAACTCCTCTGCCAGATACTGTGCTTCCCCTTGCAGCCGCAGAGAGGACCACCCCCCCCCCCTCCAACTCAGCAGTTAGCAGCAGAGAGAAGAACAAAACTCCTCCTACAGATCCTGCACCTCTCTTCACTGGTCTCAGCATTCAACAGACTCCGGCTGCTGACTCCAGCCCTCCTCCAGACCCTGCAGTTGCTGCTTCCCAGCTCTGCCTCCTGCTTCTTCCCAGGAGCAGCACATGGTAAAGGGGATGCACTGTGATGTAAGGGAGGGTTGGAGCACTTGACTTCTGATAGTGGTGGGCTACAGATAGAATTGGCCCTCTGAGGGTGACCATAATGGTGATGCGGCCCGCGATGAAATTGAGTTTGACACCCCTGGCCTAGGCCATCTTTATGTAGAGCAATAATTCTTTTTTTCAGATCCTCAGAGAGTTCTTTGCCATGAGGTGCCATGTTGAACTTCCAGTGACCAGTATGAGAGAATGAGAGCGATAACGCCAAATTTAACACACCTGTTCCCCATTCACACCTGAGACCTTGTAACACTAACGAGTCACATGACACCGGGGAGGGAAAATGGCTAATTGGGCCCAATTTGGACATTTTCACTTAGGGGTCTACTCACTTTTGTTGCCAGCTGTTTAGACATTAATGGCTGTGTGTTGAGTTATTTTGAGGGGACAGCAAATTTACACTGTTATACAAGCTGTACACTCAATACTTAATAAAATATTTACAAAAATGTGAGGGGTGTACTCACTTTTGTGAGATACTGTAGCTTGAAATAGAGAACTCCCTCACTTCAAAACAATTCTAAATTGTGTAATAGATTCTTCCACCACCCAATGGATTTAACAAAGAGCTGCAGCGCCCCACTGCTTGTATATCGATCTGGAGCAACTTTTTTCATTATGGTGGTGGATTAGTCCAGTGCACCAGCTAGTTTGGTTTTCTTTTTATGTGTTCTAGCTAACCTGGGTGAGGGAGTTGGTAAAGATATACAGTAAAACCTTGGTTTGAGAGTAACTTGGTTTAAGAGCGCTTTGCAAGACAAGCAAAATTTTCAAATAAATTTTGACTTGGTTTACAAGCGATGTCTTGATATACAAGTAGCTTCAAGTCACAGCTGAGTATAAAAGAGAAGAGAGGCGCCTCTAAGTGTAGCAATATGGTTACATTTAATGAAGGTACAACATTTAGCAACTCACATGGTTGATGATTGGAACAGGCACATGCAGGCATCCAGGCTAAAGCTGTCCACATAGACCATCCTCTGCACCACCATCTACGTCATCCCTTCCATGCTGCCCCTCGCTTTTAGATCGCTTTACTGCAGTGGTCTTCCCGGTCAGGATTACAGACTGGCAGCCGGCGGTGCAGAAGATAGTCCATGTGGACAGCTTTACCCCGGATGCCTGCATACTTAGATGTGCCTGTTTTATTCATCAACCATGTGAGTTGCTAAATGTTGTACCTTCATTAAATGGAACCATATTGCTACACTTAAGAGGCGCCTTTCTTCTCTTTGATACTCTGTAGCTCCTACTGGATTTTGCTTCTTATCCCCTTGTGGAAGCAGCTATTTATGGATGGACATTTTATGGTTATATAACCTATCGCAATGCTATAATCTTTTTATATGGACTATAAACTGAAGGACTTATGAATAAATGGTTGTGGAACGAATCATCTGAGTTTCCATTATTTCTTATGGGGAAATTTGCTTTGATATAAGAGTGCTTTGGATTACAAGCTTGCTTCCGGAACGAATTATGCTCGCAATCCAAGGTTTTACTGTATACTGGATTCCAAAAATGCCTCACCTTGGGGCATTGCCACTATATATGAAATGCTGTCTCCTATCCTCCTGTCTGCAGCCCCTAAAACAAAGTGGGGAAACCCCGTGACATACAGTAGGAAGAAATCCTACCATCTCAGCATCACCTTATAGTTTGCTTCAATAATTGAGGTATGAATAAGTGACCCTAATGCACTTTGTGCTAGCATATGCCACTCATCTAGTTCTAATGTGTCACTCAGGTCATTCTCCTACTGGTCCAAATAACATTGTTTTACTGGAACAGACATTAAAATAGAATATATACTATATTACCAAAAGTATTGGGATGCCTGCCTTTAAATGCACATGAACTTTATTGGGATCCCAGTCTTAGTCCGTAGGGTTCAATATTGAGTTGGCCCTCTTCTGGGAAGGCAGTCCACAAGGTTTAGGAGTGTGTCTATGGGAATGTTTGACCATTCTTCCAGAAGCACATTTGTGAAGTCAGGCACTGATTTTGGATGAGAAGGCCTGGCTCGCAATCTCTGCTCTATTTCATTCCAAAGGTATTCTATCGGGTTGAGGCCAGGACTCTGCGCAGGCCAGTCAAGTTCCTCCTCCTCAAACTTGCTCATCCATGACTTTATGGACCTTGCTTTGTGCACTGGTCCAAATCATTTGGCAGAGGGGGGGGGGGGGGGTTATGGTGTGGGGTAGGAATGGGCTTTATGTTTATGTTCAGGTAGTAATGGATTGTGCTTTTAGTCAGTGTAGTGCTGATTCTTGTGTAACACAGTGCAGTGGTGCCACTGAAGTGTTGGTGCATACAACACATCTGTGTTACCCCACTGATCCTATTTTTTTTTCATTGATATTTTTTTTTTTTTTGCAGCATACAGTTCTGTTGCTGCATTGTTAGTACTCTCCCATCTGTGTCGCAGGTGCTTTTTTTTGTGGTGCAGCAGCACCAATAATATTCAGGGCATATTTGTGTCTCCCCTTCTGCGTTAGCAGGGGTATTTTTTGTGGCGTAGCAGCACTAATAATATTTAGTGCATAATTGCTGTCCCCTTTCCACGTCGCAGGTGCTATTCCTTCTGCATCAGCAGTGTGTTATTTTTTTTTTTCGTGGCACAGCAGCACTAATAATATTTAGGGCATAACTGCTGTCCCCCCTTCTGCGTCGCAGGTGCCATTCCTTCTGCTTCAGCCGGGGTATTCTTTTTTGTTGGCTTTATTATTTTTTCTTTATTAAAAAAAAAACTATAATGAAATGGTTTACAGTGCACCAAGCACAAAAGTATTGCACCCAAGCACTATACTCCCTTCCCATACTCTATAATAAAAAGTTTTAAAAATCCTCCCCAAAAAATAAAAAACAATAATAAAATAATTTATAGTGCACCAAAAACAAAAAGTATTGCATCCAAGCACCATATTTACATCCCACACTCTATAATAAAAAGTTATAAACCTCCCCCAAAAAAAAAAAATCCCCATCATGTCCGAAAGGAGAGGCAGATGCTCACAGGCCACTAAAAGAGGGCAAGCAGCCTCTGTGTCCACAGTGAAAAGTGATGGTCACAGACATGGTGCATCCTCTGCAGGCGGGGCCCGCTTGATTATTTTTTTCAGTGCTGGCCGTGTTATTGAGCCACAACATGCAGACGAGTTGGTGTAGTGGATAACTAAGCCCTCCTCATCCTCTGTCATCCAGGCTCATACTAGTTTGCCTTCCACCGCAGCTGCCAAAGCAGCCTATTCCACAGGCTCTTTGTCCACAGCTACTCCTTCAATAGCCCCACCATCATGCACAGAGGAGTCACCTGAATTATTTGATCATAATGTCAGTTACATGCTGCTGAAGGATGCACAGCAATTTGAATGCTCCTCCAATGTGGGTTCCCAGGTTGGAGAAGGGAATAATGTGAGCCTAGAGAGAGGGGGTGACAATGACAGACAAGAAACAAGCAGTCATGTTCCCCCAGCTGCAGCATACTGCCAAGTTTGCTCTAGTGATGAGGAGGGAGGGGATGATGAGGCCACTGACTGTACTTGGGTGCCTGAGAGAATAGAGGAGGAAAGTGAGGAGGAGGAACAACTTAAATGAGTCAGGATGTCCTCCAGGGGTCGGCTTAAGGGCAGCCACCCTATTGCATCACACCACAGAGCTCCAGAGAGGGTGCTGCTAACTACCTGCTGACTTTCAACACATGTGTAGCAGACCGCAGCATTACTGTTTGGAATCTCTGTCTGAAGCGGATCAAGCATGGCCAGAACATCAGCCGCTTGGTCACCACATGCTTGACAAGACATATGACTACCTGCCATGCCAGCACCTTCATCATAGGATCAGCCTAGGGCAAGAAAAAAACAGTATGATAACAATAGGCAAAGAAATTATGTTTTAAACAAACTTTGGATCAATCCCACAACTGCACAAGCTCATATAATCACAATTGATATAAATGGCACATTTATTCCCTAAGGAAAAGCCAGAGCTTTCAATAAGATGTATTTTGCATAGCTTAACATCCACAGTCAGGCACACGTTGGTTTGTCACAGCTGATACCTATCAGTTTATCAGTACAGGGTGAAAACAGTGTGTCAGAAAAACAAAACAGCACAGAAATAATGCTTAACAGGATGTATTTTGCCTAGGCCTAACATTCATACTCTCATGCAGAGACTCACATGGCACTCGGTCTCTTATCTTTTTTGAAAAATTCTTTTTATTGATTTTGCAACAAGAAAAATACAAACAATGACAGTCACCAGTCCCTAACACGGCGGGACGGTACAACAACCCCCCCCCCCGACCCACCCCTCCCAACCCTGGCAGCTTAACCAACAGAACAGAGTAGTGGGGGCCGGGGGCGGCTGGAGCAGCATCTCCTGTCCAGACCGCCCCCCCAGCCCCAGAGGTGCAGGATACAAAAAACATATACGACAATCAAATCAAATCAGAACATAAAATCAGAAGGTAAAAGTAAGAGACATTCCCTGACTGAAAGATAAGGACTAGTGAAAGAGCGGGCCCAAAGAGACAATCATGGTGGAGTCGTTACCTAAACATCATTATCCAGCCGTCTCAGTAGATTCCACCCAAGCCTTCCATACCTTTTCAAATTTCCGGAGACAACCTCGGGACACGTATGTGACCTTGTACAATGGTAAAACAGCGTTCACCAGCCCCTTCCAGAATTCCAACGAAGGGGGGGGACACCTTTTTCCAATGTAATAGGATAGCCTTTTTGGCATAGAATAATAGGATTATCAACAGCGTCCATGGGCCACCGAGGGGACCACCTCCTCCACCAGGCCCAGGAGACAGACGCTCTGGGTCAGCGGAACAGGGGTCATAAGTACCCCCCCAAGACAAGAGACGACCTCCGACCAGTAGCGCTGAACCAGGGCACAGTCCCAAAATATATGACGGGCATCCGCCGGGGTGGCCGAGCAACGCCAGCACTCAGCAGATGCCGTTGGGAAGATCCTGGCCAGCCGGGCAGGCGTGTAATACACTCTGTGGAGAAATTTAAATTGGATGAACTTATCCCTAGCCGCCACCAGGTGTTTAAAAGGATCAGTCCACAGGTCATCCCAGTCGTCCCCCTGCAGGTCAGGAATATCCTCCGTCCATCGCTGTCTACAGCGCACGATCCCCGGGGGGGGGGGTCAGTCGAAACAGTTCCTTGTAAATAGTAGACAGTGTTTTACTAAGGTCTGGGTTAGTCAGCATTAACTCTAAATCCGACAGTACTGACTCGATCCGAAGATCTGCAAACTGACTCTGGAACGCGTGCCTCAGCTGTAAAAAACAAAAAAAATATGTTGTGGGCAGGTCGTGTCGAGAACGCAAGGTGTCAAAAGTAACCAACTCACCAAGCGACTTTGGGGTTTGGTATTCCAAAGGGTCTGGATCCCAGGGTCCAGTGCCTAAAAAGGACAGCATTACAGGCAAAACCTTGTATCTGCTTCCCATGGCTCAGGTACCATCTTTTTAGTCCATTGACTGTTTGATGGATCTGATAGCTAACCCCCTTAGATTCAGTGATCTTTGATTGGGACATGTAGTATAATCTTCTTTCTTCTTTGCAGATAAATGTGGAGAGACTCTCCACAGTAACCATCACCTTTAGACACTGGTGAAAAAACTGAAGTACTTCCTGTGTGGGAGGGGTTATATAGTGTCCTTCACCTGTAGGTGGCTATTTATGACTCTGTGTCCCGTGATGTACGAATAGAAATGCAGACTTCTCCTTCCTCCTCATCTGGGATCTCTACCCCTACTATACCTCATATCTTCTCAAAAATCTGAAGGATGATGGTATAGCCAAAGATACTTGCACTCAATCTGCTAGGAGTACACCACCTGTTGATTTCACCACCAGGCAAATTTCACTACCCCAGTTGCTGAACTGTAAAAAAAAAAAAAATACTGTCCCAGCCATCCACATGCTTAGCGTCTAAATGCTAGCTTGGCCAAATTGCTAGCACTACAACTGTTGTCTTTTCATCTAGTAGACTCTACCCCCTTTTGTGAATTTGCAGAATGTGCTGTGCCACGGTGGTAGGTTCCAAAAAGAAATGTATTTTCAAGTAAGGCCTTTCCAGCTCTGTACCATCATGTGCAAGGCAATGTTTTGGCCTCATTGGACAGAGCGTTCAGCAGCAAGGTTCACATTACTGCTGACTCATGGTCCAGCAGGCATGGTCAGGGACGTTACATTTCCTTCACGGCACACTGGGTAACTCTGCTGGCAGCTGGAAAGGTTGCAGGACAGGGTTCAGTTCATTGCTGGAGCTTGTTCCGCCACTACACCTCCAAAAAGCTGGTGGTGATTCTGCCACATCTGTCTGCTCCACCCCCTCCTCTTCTTCTTCCTCTATAGCCTCTTCTGCTGAATTGTCCTCTGAACCAGCAGTGCTTCCTAAGCGTTCAAGGGGCTACGCAAGCAGTCAGGCTAAAAAATGCAATGCAGTGCTTCAGTTGGTCTGCCTAGGGCATGGGAGCCACAAGGAGCCACACGGGGGCATAGATTCTGTCAGCTCTGCAGGCACAGACTCAAAGGTGGTTGACGCCACGGCAGCTTGAGCCAGGAATGGTTGTATGCAACAATGGCACCGACTTTCTCTCCGCCCTCCGACAGGGACACTTGAACATGTTCCATGCTTGGCACATGTCCTGAATCTGGTGGTGCAGCATTTCCAGAACAGGTACCCGGACTTACAAGATCTTCTGAGGCAGGCCAGAAAAGTCTGT
This sequence comes from Pelophylax lessonae, assembly GCF_965119305.1. Lineage (NCBI taxonomy): Eukaryota > Metazoa > Chordata > Amphibia > Anura > Ranidae > Pelophylax > Pelophylax lessonae. The sequence goes on from NC_138770.1 coordinate 43,603,348, forward strand.
GGCCATTTCCAGCAGTCATACAATGCCAGTGCTCGGCTGGCTGACATTCAATGGGAATTGAACCTGCCCACCAACCGCCTCATTTGTAACATGCCCACCAGGTGGAACTCAGTATTGGCAATGCTGCACATGCAACAGAGGGCCACCAATAAGTACCTGTGTGAGTATGGCACAAGGACAGGCTCAGGGGAGCTTGGTTTCTTTACGCAATGCCAGTAGCTGCTGATAAAGGATGCATGCATTGGCCTGTTGTCACCATTTGAGGAGGCCACAAGAATGGTGAGCCGCAACAATGCATGTATCAGTGACACTATCCTAGTCTTCCTGCTGGAGCACATGCTTCTTGGAATCATGGACAGGCCACTTGAGGCAGAACAGCGGGAAGACTTCCTTTCCTCACAAGGCCCCCTTTATGCAGATACCATTCCTGCGGGGCTGCAAAACACACAGGAGGAAGAGGAGAGATAGAGAATAACATACAGCAGTCCTCAAGGGATGGTTTTCATTCCCCAGAAACCCCAGGAGTTTTTTAGGTGGCTGGGGAGTGGTTGTTCCTGACAATGTCATCCTTAGTGACCCAGAGGACTCAGAATCTCATGCCTCTTCAAACTTACGCTGCATGGGCTCCCTGGTTCTACAAAGCCTGCGAAAGGACCAGAGGAAAGTCCCACCCCTTGTAACGTCACCGACCCAGCATGCACCGGTCCATGATGTCACAAGGGGTGGAACCACCCAGGGAAGACACAGGCGTGGCCCCGCCCATTCCATATAGAAGAAACTATCAAACTCCGAATAGGGTTCCCTTACTCTGAATGGCGGCGGCGGCAGCACCAGAGAGCTGATACGATAATTGGCTTCGGGTGCCGACATTGCGGGCTCTCTGATAAGGTAAGTTCTACTATTTAAAAGTCAGCAGCTACAGTATTTGTAGCTGCTGACTTTAAATTTTTTCATGGGGAGCGGAACTCCGCTTTAAGGTGTCAGCATACCAAGACATTATGGACGATTTCATGCTCCCAACTTTGTGGAAACAGTTTGGCGATGGCCCCTTCCTGTTCCAACATGACTGTGTGCGTACAGTGCATAAAGCAAGACATGGATGATCAAGTTTGGGGTGGAGGAACTTGACTGACCTGCACAGAGTCCTGCACAGTCCCCATCCCCGGCTTTAGTAGAACGTGAATGAACTTTTTATTCTCATGAGCAGGAAGGTGTGAACCTTTCTGTATCTCATTAAAAAAGGAGCATATTACTTCACTTGGTTACCCATAGCAACTACACTCCTCTTCTTGCCCTTGCCAAGTTAGCCCTTTGTAGCAGTGGTGCTTCATACCCTATAGTATGACACTCCATACTCCAAGAGACACTGGTTCTTTTGGAATTAGCAATTTTGCCACATTCACAATTCACTGCAGCACGCTGCCTATTTATACTCCCCTGGGTACCAATTTCCAATACCATCTCTATAGACACTGATGACACCCAAATCTATCTCTCTACTCTATCTCTCTACTGTCAACATGGATGTCACACCACTCACTCGTCAACATGAATGTCACACCACTCACTCAAACTAAGTCTTTCTAAAACCGAGCTGGTAATATTCCACATCCCCCCCAAGTACCTGTGCCCTCCTTCCTGACTTTTCCAGAAACTCATTCTGACACTACCTCACTAGGTTCCGATTCAGGCGAGTGGGATCCTCCTGACAGCAGCAGTGTTCTCTGTGCAGCCCAGCTTCCGCAGAACCTCTCCCTGGCTGGAGCTCAGCGAAGCTCCCTGAAGATGGGCTCCCCATGGCACATCTGAGTGACTCTTCTGCACTTTTTGAATATACCATGCTCTGCTCTTTGGGTTGCTTGGGAGTGCATTACTTTATGTTTACTAAATTAAGTGTTTTGAATTTGCTATACTATATTCTGTTGGGGGGGGGTTTGTGTTTTGCACGTCTCTGAAGCTGCCTCTCTGGCTACCTAATAGTACTGGACTTTGGTGTAGAGCAGTTGTATATCGTATAGTGGACTAAGAATTTTTGTTTGTGTTTGGTGTTTTTTTTATCTTATAGTGTCTGGGCACCTATAAACAAACATTCACATAGCAGTGCTATTATCCTATATATAAAAAGTCTAGTCCCTGGTACATACTGTAGCTCCGAATATAAAACTAGGAACAGTCAAGTTAGTAATCATATAAAAGTTCACCGTCAACATATACATCAGAGTTTAATAAGGGAACTTCCCACCAATTGGTGAAAGGATAGATTACTTCTATCAAACGCCACTGACACCGGTTCGGTCCACCGAAGTGTGTCAGGAGATGAGCCAGAATCGCCCTCCACAGAAACTAGGGTAGTGAGGGTCAGCATTGTATGTGCCCTTTGGGTGGTGACTATGGCCTCCTCAGAACTCTCGCTCAAAGTAACATAAAAGTCAGTCTTTTAGGGGGCAGATATTCCTTTTTGGTTTCTCTTCCTTCGGCTAAAATGGCCCCTCTCCAGTAGAATTCTCACTAAGATTTGAGGGTGATGGAACAGTCTCTATTTCTGAGACACTTGCCCAAACTGAGGGAGCTTCATGATCCTCTGAGATATAAATTTCGAGCCTCAGGTCTGATGGTGCTTGAGCCTGTTTCTACAGGAGAGGATGAAGTGGCATCCGTAGATGTGGATGGCCATAACCAGTTTGTGTAAAAAATCTTCCTCACAGCTTTATCTCTCATCTTCATCTGATGGTGGATGTTGGGACCTGGTAGATGGAACTCATTTAGAAGACAGACTATGCAATGGAAGGAATCTTGATCTGTTTTAAGATCCAGTACAGACACTCTGATCAGGAACTTTAGCTCTCACTGCATTTCCGGGGCTCTCGATCACCACACTTAACTCCCAGTGGCCATTTACCTCCTGGCACCACTAGGTTGCAATAGCAGGATCCATAATGGCTGTCTCTGGCTCATCTCAGCTTATTGCTTGCAGAAAGAGAAGAGTCCCGGACAAGCCCCCAGATTTAGCACTTAACCCCCCCCCCCCCCCCCCGGAAGTCTTTGATGACGGTGGGTCCTCTGCTCGATCCACTCTGGCACACTTGGTGTTAGACTAAAAGTAGTTCACACCTGTGTAACCTAAGGGTTAGTGGGCCCCCATTCTATAATAATGCATAGAAATATGGGAGGTAAATTAATTAAATGTATTAGGCCATGAAAACAAACATGGGATGAATCAAACATCTTATTAAACAGACTTAAGAGCACTATAAAGGGGAGGGGGGGGGGGAGGCAGTCATAGACCTACTAGATGGCACTCAAAAGACTATCATAAAGTTAGATTGAACCATAACAGGAGCAACTTGGGTCTCTATAACTGCATCAAATATCTCATAGTTACATAGTAGGTGAGGTTGAATAAAGACAATAGTCCATCCAGTTCAACCTGTGTAGGTGTGTGTGTGGACGTATTAATTTCTCATACCCCTGTTAAATATGTTCAATAGAATAATAGGGTCAATGTGTGCACACAATGCATATAACCCCAGCAGTGGGTGACAAAATGTATTCCTAGTGTATGCGGTACCCCTTGAATATGGTGGAAAGAACCTGGCACTTACTAACGAATGTTGCCCAGCTTCCGGCAGGGCCCTTCTGTCCCGTTAACAGCGTTAGTGGCGAATGTAGATAAGCAGCTGGGTAAGAGCAGCCTCAAAGTCATTAACTGGATGTGATACGAGATTGAGATAGTTCAGCTCACCACTCCCGAGTGAGCAGGGGAAGAGTTTACGCCTACCTGCTCTGTCTGAAGTGCACAGTACTTACACAGCTTCCAGTGGTGGGGAAGAAGTAAAGAGCAAGTACAGATACCAGCAGCCTGCCAATTCACTTCTCACAGTTGGGAGGGGGGGGGGGGTGTTATTAGACCACAGGGGATCATGAGACCACAGAGCCAGCTGCACCTGGCTCCATTAGAAAATAGGAAAAAGTCAGAATGTGCTGAATCAGGACTGTAAAGTGGATGTCTAATGATTTCCCACTGAAAATCTCGCAATGTTGCAATTGATTGAGAGAAATAGGCAGGGACATTGTCATAGTGAAAGATGACTCTTCAATGAAGCGTTCCACAGAGCTTTTTAGCTAATTTTCTCAAGATACTTATATAATAAGCAGATGTTACTGTCCCCTTTTCCCTTGCAAAAAATCAACAGAATTCCCTCAGCATCCCAGAAAACAGTTCTAATAATCTTTTCTCTTGCCTGTCCAAAAGCTTTTTCTTTGACGGGACCCTTTCCTCTGTTAGCTAGTGATTGCTTCGGCTGAGCTTTGTCTTTAGCATCATACTGTTAAGGCCACGTCTCATCTCCAGTTACAATTCACTTCAGAACGTCCTGTGGATTTTGATTTCATTTGTTCAAAATCTCCACTGCTCTGGGCTTTTGCTGATCTGGGTGCAACAGTTTTTGGTACAGAGCAGACAGTTTGCTTTTATGCCGTATATATCTTTGGTCACCCTCTTGGTAACCACTTAAGGACGAGGCCTATTTTTGATACTTGTTTACAAGATAAAATCATTTTTTTTGCTAGAAAACTACTTAGATGCCCCAAACATTATAGATTTTTAGTAGAGACCCTAGATGGAGATCGTTGCAATATTTTTTAGCACACCGTATTTGCGCAGCAGTATTCCAAACGCAATTTTTGGGGAAAATTAAAAAATAAGAAAACAGGAAAGTTCACCCAATGTTTTTTCTATATTGTGAAAGATAATATTACGCTGAGTAAATAGATACCCAACATGTCATGCTTCAAAATTGCGCGCGCTCGTGGAATGGCGACAAACATTGGTACTTAAAAATCCCCATAGGCGACAATTTATAAAATTCTACAGGTTAGAAGTTTAGAGTTACAAAGGAGGTCTAAAGCCCCGTACACACGTACCGATTGTCAGCCTTAAATATTCGGCCGACGACCGATCGGCCGATTGTAGGCTTGTTAGTATGATGCTTCCGACAACGAATTTTCGGCCGAACAGAATCTGTCGTGCAGACTTTAAAATTTTTGTTGTCCGTCACCAGAACGGCCGATTGTTCGCCAGTCAGTACAGATTACGGCCGACAGACAGCAGATTAGCAAGACTGGGCATGCTCAGAAAAGAAAAAAGACAAGGAAAGTTAACCATCACATGACATCACTTCTGCAGTCGGCTGTTGTTGGCCGACAAAATTCGTGTGCAATCTTTTGCAGTTTTCAACAGACACGACAGCCCTGGACAAAAGACGGCCGATCGTTGGGCCGACGATCAGTACGTGTGTACGGGGCTTTAGCCTCAAATTATTGCTCTTGCTCTAATGATCATGGCGATACCTTACATGTGTGGTCTGAACACCATTTACATATGTGGGCGGGACTTGGGTATACGTTCGCTTCGGCGTGCGAGCTAACGGGGACAGGGCGCTTTCATTTTTTTTTATATTTCCTATTTATTTTTACACAGTTTTTTTTTTTTTGCTCATTTTTATTCCTATTACAAGGAATGTAAACATCCCTTGTAATAGAAATAAGCAGGACAGGTACTCTTTGTGAGATCTAGGGTCAAAAAGACCTCACATCTCACATCTACACTAAAAAAAAGAAGAAAGAAAAAAAATTACTGAAAAAAGAAAGCGCTTTAAATCGGCTGCTAGGAGACGACGTTTGACGTCACTCCGGTCCTCCAAGACCATAGAGTCAAGTGGGAGCCATCTTGCCCTCACTCAACTTCCCGTCTGTGAGGAGCGCGGACTGGATCATCGGTGGGTCCGGTAAGCGGGGATAAAACGACCGGGACACGGCGGGAGGGGGTCATCTCTTCCTCTGCACCGTAAGGGTGATCATGCAGCGAATCCACCGCTGGGACCACCCTTATCTGAAAGAGGAATGCCCGTCGTTTTGAAAAATACCGGGGTTATGGCAGCTATCTGCTGCCATAACCCCGGTATTTAACGTCAAAATACCAACGCAAATCGACGGCAGGCGGCCGGTAAGTGGTTAATTATCAAACAGCATCAACTTTTTTTCCTGATGTCAATCTTCTTCCAATTTGATCTGACCTCATGTAAATTTAAAGCGGAGTTCGGGGCAAAAAAACATTTTTTACCTTGAAATACCCCTGGGACAGTCAGGGCTAGTGCATTTAAGCAACGATAGCCTCTGAACTGTCCCGTTTCACTTACCTGTAAGAAGGAATACTTACCTTGAAAATGTCTTGTCCAGCGCTGCCATCTCAGGTGTGGGCAGCTAACTAAAGCTGGAGCGTCCCTCTTCGGTGACGTCGGAGTCCCAGAATGCCCTGCTCGTCATTTCCGGGGCAGGCGCGTCATCCCTTAACAGCTTCTGCGCATGCCCAGAAGCTGTTTAGCAGGGAATGACGCGCCTGTACCTGAAGTGACGAGTGACACCGGTGCAGGTGCATTGACTCCTGGGATTGACGACGCTCATCTCCCAGGAGTCAATGCAAGGAGGAAGTGATGTCGGGGGCCGCAGAGGGAAGAAAAGAGGAAGGTAAGTAGATTTTTATTAAAAACAAGGTAAGTGAAAAAAAAAAAAAAAAAAAAAAAAAACAATTTTGAATTATCCAATTCTTTTTCAGGTGTTTTTAAGCTAGCGGACGGTGCAAAATTCATTTTTAGGGTGGAACTCCACTTTAACACCAATATATGCCCCCATCCACAGGTTCTTTACTATGGGTTCCACATTTCAGATTTTAATCCTTAAAGAGAGCAAAAATTGGTTTAACATATCAGGGAGTACTGAGTTACAAACCTGTATTTTATTTAACACAGATATTTCCTATGATCAGCTCCTTCTAGTGGTCATAATATAGTATTTTTCTGAAAGACCTCCATAAAAGTAAAAATAGCGCAATACGACATTATGGCCACTAGAGGGAAGCCAATCATAATATCTAACAAAATAAATGCTGGATGAATGCTGATAACAACAATTGTCCAAAAAAAAATAATTACACCTCTAAGTGTTTGTAAAAGCTTACACCACAAAATGTACTCAGCCAATGAAAGGTAATGACTCCATTTTTATTTTTCTACTGCTATCAATGGCCAACACGGTACAACACTTCATCCATGTCTCTGGTGATCTCTGATCTCCTTATGAAGTGTTTCTTACATGATGAAGATCAGCCATGGAGTATATCTGAGGTGTAAATCAAGGTGTGCTTCTTCTCCAAATGAGAGCTGTGATGTCCAGCAAATGTCTTCATATAGAAGACATTTCCCGCACTCGAGGCACTAGTACACCTCGAGGGTTGTGTGGGATCCCTGATGTACAGGAAGACAGGACTTCAGTGAGGAACAATTCCCTCACTCAGGACAGGAAAGTGGCTTTACCCCCCTGTGAGACCTCTGATGTCTGTAAAGATTGGATTTTACTGAAAAACACTTCATGCACTCAGGACAGGAATACGGCTTCTCTCCCGTATGCAATCTCTGATGTGTGTAAAGGCTGGACCTCTGTGAAAAACTTTTCCCGCACTCAGGACAAGAAAATGGCTTTTCCCCTGTGTGAGCCCTCTGATGTCTGTCAAGGCTGGACTTTTCTGAAAAACATTTTCCACAATCAGGACAGGAATACGGCTTCTCCCCTGTGTGAGATCTCTGATGTGTGAAAAGATGTGATTTATGTAAAAAACATTTCCCACACTCAGGGCAGGAATACCTCTTCTCCTTCGTGTGAGAAATCTGATGGGTGGAAAGACTAGACTTGTCTGAAAAACATTTTGCGCACTCAGAACAGGAAAAAGGCTTCTCACCTGTGTGCAATCTCTGATGTCTGTGATAAAAGGATTTGTCTGAAAAACATTTACCGCACTCGGAACAGGAATACGGTTTTTCCCCCGTGTGAAGCCTTTGATGTGTAACAAGATGTGATTTTTGCACAAAACATTTCCCGCACACAGAACAAGAATATGGCTTCTCCCCTGTGTGAAACCTCCTATGTATGAAGAGATGGGACTTCACTGCAAAACATTTCCCACAATCAGAACAGGAATATGGCTTCTCACCTGTGTGAAACCTCTGATGTATTTGAATATTGGACTTTTGTGCAAAACATTTTCCGCAATCGGGACAGGAATACGGTTTTTCCCCCGTGTGAGACCTTTGATGTGTGACAAGCTCTGATTTTTGTACAAAACATTTCCCACACTTGGGACAGGCAAATGGCTTTTCCCCAGTATGAGATCTTTTATGCACATTAAGATTGAATTTTGAACGGAAACACTTCCCACACTCAGTACAGGAGAACCTCTTATCTTTTGGATTAGGGCCAAAGGATGGTCCATCTACACTGTGTGGATTTGAGGTAGCCGGGTTTTCTCCTGGACTATGCTGTGTGATGTCCTCATCTTCTACTTTACAGTCTGGAGACAAAGTCAGACAATCCTCTGAGGTTTTCCTCATCTCCCGTCCATCAACTAAAATAGAAATAAAAAGATTATTACTAAACATGAGCAGATTGGTTCCCCTAAACTAGGACTCCGCCCACATCAGGCAGCTTTGTCTCTGAGGATCTTATAATTCCACCCTCCAGGTAACGAGTAAATGGGTCCTCAGGCTTTCCTACCAGCTTATTTCTTTATTCATGGACCTTAGTCAGAGAGTGTGGAAACAACGAGAACTGTCTTTTATAGGAGTGACAGTGATAAGGAGATTATGGTGCGAGTTTCCTTACCTGTTCCTCCCTGGTATGAAACTGCAGGGCAAAGGCCCACTAGAGTTTAGAGCAGGGGTCTTCAAACTATGGCCCTCCAGTTTTTCAGGAACAACAATTCCCATCATGCCTAGTCATGTCTGTGAATGTCAGAGTTTTCCAATGCCTTATGGGATGTGTAGTTCCGTAACAGCTGGAGAGCCGTAGTTTGATGATCCCTGCTTTAGAGAGTGAGGAGCATGGGAGAACAACGAAGAATAAAAAGCTGGGCTGATGCTGAAGACCACCATCATTGGGTTATTGACTCCTCCCTCACTATCACTTTCTGTTTAGGGTTCCAAAGTTTGAGGATGTTATCTCATTATTTTCAACATGTAAAAGTCTGCGCTCCAATCAAATCATGAGGTATAAAAATGATCAGCAGGTAGCAAATGGATGTAACAAAATAAAATACTTTATATACAGCAGATGATAATAAGAGTGTACAACTCTGGTTTATCAAATGTACTACATTATTGTATATGATTCAACAGTTAGGGCTATAAGGTATTCGAATTATACAATGTACAACACAGAACACAGTATATAGTAAAAGGGTCAGGGGTACAAACTGTGCAATATAAATTATATAATGTAATGGTCAGGACTCATAATATTGGTATTTAGTAAATCCGTGGAAGCCTAAATGTTTACTGGAGACAAGTTGCAGAGGTCCCACACCGCTGCCCCCCATCTCCTGAGACTGCACTCAGTAATTTGGGTCTGAGACTATACAGACACATTGGGGTGGGCCAGAAGCAGATCTCCCAAAAAGGGGAAATGTTGTAACCCGAACAGCAAACCCCATTGAAGTCTACGGGTGCCGAACACGAAAAATCAAAAGTGCCCCCTTTCAAAGCTTATTTGCAAGTAATTGGCCAAAAAAAGGGATATGGGGGTCTGGGTACTGCCCTGGGGGACATGGATCATTAAAAAAAAAAAAAAAAAAGACAATTATTATTATTAGGGGCAGTGATTTTAATCATGCTTAAAGCGGTTGTATACTCAAAAAAAAAAAAAAACCCTGCAAGACAAAGGCATAATGAGCTAGTATGTATCGGAATCTGGAAGCCCCCTTAACAAGGGGCCCCCAGATCACGCCCCCCCCCCATGTGCATGGGTATCGGGTACATAGTAGTACCCCTACTTATTCAAACAGTTTTTTACAAATCCTTTATTAAAAAATAGTGTCCCTCGATGTAAATCCATCGTCAATCACACCGCCCCCGAAAAATATAAAAAATTAAAAACGCTCTTGCCTCCTGGGAGGCCTCCCGCAGAATGCCCACTTCACGTTTAGACATTTCATAACTAGGCAAGGGGCACTGCCAACTGGTTATGTCACCCTGTCCCAGTGGCATCGCACGCTTCTGGTATTCCATTCACCGGGGAAACCCATTGACAACTGATGCCTTTTTGGTTGTTAAGGACGCCGTGGCCAGCTTCCTAGCCCTGCTCCTTACAAACCAGCTTACGCTGCGCCCTGAATGGGGAAAGCTTTGCCCAATCAGAGAGCAGAATGCACTGTGAAGTGCTCAGTGCATTGGAGGGCTCCGACTAACACCCTGCAAATTCGGGTGTTCAGCGAACGGCCAAACAAGCTAATGTTCGGCCCAAACTCATGCTCAGGCCAAAACTGTTCGCCCATCCCTACAGCCATATGCCTCCACCCAGCACAGCCAGCAAACAACAGAGCAGGTGACCCTGGGAGAATTGCTCTGTCAGGAATTTTACTAGACCCGGGCATGGGGCAGAAGACCCAAGGCAAATGTCCCAGGTGCCTAGGTGGAGCAATGCTAATGGTGAAAATCAACATTTTGCTGCCAGAGGAGCCTCATAAACTACATAAATCCAGTCTAGATACATAAATTGTGTCTGCAGCACGGAGAATGAAGATTTTACAAAAGGAATACAGGACAGGGAACACAGCTCAGGAAAGTGACCAGGGTATTACAGGCTGATATCACCCAGTCCTTGTACTACTCTGGACCAAATCAGTGAGCGGTATGGGTGAAGGAATGTATTTAGTGTTAATGACCCACCTGTGCTGATCCCTGTAGGAGTGTCCTCGTCTATAATTGTCCTTATTATTCCATCCTCCTCCATAGACTGCTGATCATCCCTCACATATGTCTCTTCTTCCTTAATCTCAACTTTTATAGCTATCAGATCTTCATCCTAAACCAATAGAAGGATGGACAATAACATCAATAAAATATAAAGCAATAATATTGTGACATCACACATTGCCTCCACAAGTCCATGTTCTAAGTGCTCTGTCCCACCAACCTTGTAATGGTGAGGGATGGTGTGATCTTCCTGTGTGGAATCCCGGGAATACAGAGGACGGGGACATCTCTCTGGTGGGTTCCTGGTATTAGGTGGCTCCATCATATCCTTGTGTCCTTCTGAAAACTTCTCCATCACTCCATAATCCTCATCCTCCTCTTGATACTCTTCTTTGACAACAATATTATAATCCCCGAGGTTTACACTCTGAATATAAAATAAAACATTTATTATAACAAAACACTTGTGTATAAATCATAGCTACCAACGATCGTTATGCATCTACCTGATGATGGTGAGGGATGGTGTGATCTTCCTGTGTGGAATCCCAGGAATACAGAGGATGGGAACATCTCTCTGGTGGATTCCTGTTACTTGATGGCTCCATCATGATGTCCTTGTAGAGATCCTTGTGTCCTTCAGAAAGCTGCTTCATCGCACCATACTCCTCATCCTCCTCTTTATACTCTTCTTTGACAACAATATTAAAATCCTTGAGGTTTCCACTCTGAATGCACAAAAAGACATTCCTTGTAACAAACACTCCTTCGCGTAAATCTTAATTATCAGTGTTAGTTCACCGTCTACCTGATGATTGTGTGGGATGGTGTGACCTTCCTGTGTGGAATCCCGGGAATACAGAGGACGGGGACATCTCTCTGGTGGGTTCCCATTACTGGATCCATCTGTAGGAAACACACACACTGACTGAATACATTGGGGTTCATTTACAAAACTGGAGAGTTGAAAATATGATGCGGCTTTGCATTAAAACCAGTTTTGTCAAACTTAATTGAACAAGCTGAGGTTAGAAACTGATTGGCTACCACGCGCAGCAGCACCAGATTTTGCACTCTCCAGTTTTAGTAAATTAACCCCATTGTTTCTATGTGTTTATCAGATGATGGGGGATCTAGGTGGATCCTCCGTACTGCTCTCTCCTTTACAATAAAGTCTCCTCTTACCCGGTGATGTGAGGGGCGGCTGATTCTCCATCATGACGTCCTTGTAGAGATCCTTGTGTCCTTCTAAATACTCCCACTCCTCCATGGAGAAATAGACAGTGACATCCTGACACCTTATAGGAACCTGACACACACAATGATACAGTCACCATCCAGACACATCCCTTGTCTGTTACTGGATAATGTCCCAGAATTCCCAGCACCGCTCACCTCTCCTGTCAGCAGCTCGGTGATCTTGCTGGCGACTTCTGGAATCCTCTTTTTTTTTTCTCTATTCTATCAGGGAGGGAGGTAGAGGCAATGTGATGGTCACATGATTAACAGACTTCACAAATTTCAAAAATCTACATTTAAATAGAACAATCAAATAGCATTCCCATAATCCCCCTATCCTCTCTGGTCAGGTCTGTGTTTTAATATTAGGGATAAGATAGTGGTCATGTGACCTTCCAGAATCCTCCCCTCCTCACCATTCTGGAATCTATTTATTAAAGCCCCACTTAAGCCTGGGATATATGCAACCACACAGAGCTCCCACACCGTTGGTTAAAAGTTTGTGTCACGCAATCTGACATAATTAAATGCACCACAGGACCAATGGTACTGCTTTGCATGTGACAATGTCAAGGATCTGCCCAAAACCTAAGATCATTTTAAAAAAGAGAAAATAGATGGTTGAAAGGACATTGGGTGGAGGAGCTGTGATATCAGTGTGATGTCATAGGATTCTCTAACTCCAGATGAAAGTATATTGGTGGGGAGGAGGAGCTGTGAGGTTCAAGTGATATCAAATGCTTCTCTGACTCTGGATGGAGTGACCTTGGAATGAGGAGCAATGAGGTTAGTTTGATATTATAGGATGGGCTGACTCCAGGTGGAGGAGTAGAAGCTGCACAGCTTCTATTGGGAGTAGAAGCTGTGGGGTCAGTGTGATGTCATATGTTTCTCTGACTCTGGATGAGAGGACATTGGCATTCGGAGCTGTGAGATCAGTGTGATGTCATTGAATTCTCTGACTCTGGATGAAAGGACATTGAGAAGAGAGGTTGTGAGGTCAGTGTGACATTATAGGATTCTCTAACTCTCGATAGTAGTATATTGGAAGGAGGAGCGTTGATGTCAGTGTGATGTCATAGGATTTTCTGACTCTGGTTGGAGAGGTATTTAGGGTGTGAAGTGACTGTATGGGGAAAATCTATGAGTGGGGGTGGGTTAGTTAGGGAGGGTGAATTTCAGTGGCAGTGTCTGTGGGGTGACAAGGAGTTCAGGTAAATTTAATTGCCAAACTGAAGTCAGGGTGGCTGTAATTTTGGATAAAGGTAAAAGCCTAGTTTAGTTCACATTACTCAGTGAAGCTGCAATTGTTTAGCTAGGTATTCTCGGTGTGCTCTGCTGCTGCCAGTCTGCCTGATAGGAGGGTATGACAGTGGGCACACGCGCGGGGATGTCAGTGAACGAGCGGGGGCGAGTGACGTACCCATACGTCACTTTGCCCAGGAGAGGCTGACTGCCGCAGTATATAGTCGTGCGGCAGTCAGCAAGTGGTTAATGTGCCCCGTCGCCGTCAGCTCGCGCACGAAAGAAAACGCATACGTAAGTCGGGCCCGCAAATGAAAACGGTGTTCCAACCACACATGTGAGATATCTTTGCGATCGCCAGAGCGAGAGCAATAATTCTAGAAAAAGACCTCCTCTGTAACTCTAAACTGGTAACCGTTAAAAAAAAAATTAATGCGTCCTGGTATACAGGACTATAGAAAGAGTCCATAGCATGAGGAATAGGCTGTGTTTTGGAGTTGTGGAAAGACCAAGCATGCAGCTAGGATTTCCTATTGTCCTATTCACTCCAGCTATCCAGTGTAAGCTGTTGACATTCAACTACCGGAGCTAAGTATTATTTGATATTTTGGAATGTTGGGAATAGGAGTGTACGTTAAGTTGTGGTATTTTGTACAATGTTTATAGTAACTTTTATGTGTAAGGAAATTTGTGTATTTTGATGTCCAGTAAAGTTTTGTTTTATGCTCTTGGTATGTCTGTTCATTTTAAATATTCACTAGATATTTCAGTGGCTGTCCAGTATACCTTCTGTAAAGGAAATTTGTACATCCTGTATATTATTGTATTATATTTTGTATGTATGGCACACTGCACTCATTGTGCACATGGCACTAATAATGTTTTCATTACATGTTTGCATTCTTTCGAGTCCTGATTAGAATTAGCCTGCCTATGTTACGCCCCTTGTTACCCTAAAAGTACAATTGTAATAATAATGTGATACCTTGGTAATCATGTGTATAAAAGCTTTCAATTGCATCAAATAAAGCAGAACAGTTATTTTGGAAAGATGCCGAATGGATCTTTTGTGTCTGCAGTAGTTATTAATTTGGAACCACTAATCAATATGAGGATAGGAGTTGCCTATCTATAAAATGTCCAGAACACTTCATTATAAATTTTGTTGTTGATACACCTTGTGACAGCAAAAGGCAGTTTAACTGACAATTGCGCGATCGTGCGACGATGTACCCAAATAAAATTGATGTAATTTTTTCCCCACAAATAGAGCTTTCTTTTGGTGGTATTTGATCACCTGTGCGATTTTTATTTTTTGCGCTATAAACAAAAAGAGAGCGACAATTCTGAAAAGATATATATATATTTTTCACTTTCTTATATAACTCAAACTTATATAACATTCCCCAAAAAAAAAAAAAAAAAAATGTAAAATCTAAATTTCTCATTCTTTTAGACTAATTTGTATTCTTCTACATATTTTTGGTAAAAAAAAAAAAAAAAATCTATAAAGTGTATTTTAAAGCGGAGTTCCGTTCCGGGCACAAAATCAATATTTTTTTTTTGTGCCCGTCCGCTTGTTCCCCTTCACCTGAAAAGGAATTGGATAGTTAGGTTTTTTTTTTTTTTTTATTTACTCACCTTGTAATTGAAGATCGAATATACTCACCTAGTCTTCACTTCCTCCCTCTGTGCCGCGGCTCCGCCGTCACTTCCGGGCTTGCACTGATTCCTGGGAGCTGAACTTCATCGTTCCCAGGAATCAATGCGACGGCACCGGCCCCGCTCGTCACTTTCGGGCGACGCCGCATTCCCCTGCTAAACAGCTTCTGGGCATGCCCAGAAGCTGTGGAGGAATGCGGCGCCGCACCGGAAGTGACGAGAGGGGCCGGTGCAGGCGCATTCTGGGAGAAGAAGACGCGGAAGAAGACGCCGAAGAGGACTGCGCCGGCTTCAGCTGCCCACAAGAGAGATGGAAACGCTGTGGAAGAAATTTTATAAGTAAGTATTTCTTCTTGCAGGTAAGTGCGAACCGGGACAGATCAGAGGCTAGCCATTGTGGAATGTACTAGCCCTGACTGTCCCGGGGGTATGTTTGTTGAAAAATGATTTCTGTGCCCGGAACTCCGCTTTAATTGGTTTGCGCAAACGTTATCTTATCTAAAAAACTAGGGGAAAGATGTCATTTTTATTTATTTTTTTTACTAGTAATGGCGGCGATCAGCGATTTTTAGCGGGACTGTGACATTGCAGGGGACAGATCAGAGCCCTAACTGACATTTTTGACACTTTTGGGAGTACCAGTGACATTACTATAGTAATCAATGCTAAAAATATGCACTGTTACTGTAATAATGACACTGGCAGAGAAGGGGTTAACCAAGGGGGGAATCAAAGGGATCATTGTGAGCCTAGGGGAGTGTTTTCTAACTGTGGGGAGAGGGACATGTGAAATGATCATAGAGACCTGTGACCCTATATAGAAGGATCCCAGGAGCTCTGTGATCATTTCAGTAAGAAGAACGGTCGGATGTGTTTACAACAGCTGACCGTCCTTCTCTCTCAGCAGGGAGCAATTGCGGGTTGCGGGCGGAAATCGCAGCCCCCGGTCCCATGGATCGGCATCCCCACTGCCTAGTGGGGGCGGGTGCAGGCTCGCCCCCCAGCACCACTCCCGTGAACCAATGTACCAGTACGTCGATTCGGGCAGCAGAGCCAGCCTGCCGCAGCATATATGCGGCCAGCGGGCGGCCATCAAGTGGTTAAAACTGTCGCTGTTGGCTGCAGAGTACACCGGAAGTGACATCGTGACCCAATCAAAGCTAATTCCAGGTTTGTTCGGGTCTCTGGCCAGCCGGCGGACGTGCTGGCTGGTCGCTCGGGTCTCCTGGTGGGACAGCAGACCTGGGCGGAGCGGCAAATGTCCCCTCCCGATCCATGTGATAATGACTGAAGAGGCTGCTGAGCCGCATTGGTTGTCATCACATGGAAGCGGACCCTCCGCTCTAAAAACCGGTACCGGGGTGATGCCTCTAGCTGCAGGCATCACTCCGGTACAACCACTTCCTCACAACGACATACAGGTACGTGATTTTGCGGGAAGTAGTTAAACAAATGGTCTCTCAACCCCAATACAAAAAGAAGCTTATTAGAATATTCACGATTCACGCAACACTCAAAAACGAATGGATTTGAATCAAATCAGATCATTCGTTATGTTATTTTTGGATGTTTCAAAAATTAACAAAAGGCCCAAACTATCGCAGCATGTCATTCAAATTAATATAAAAGGAATTCAATGTTTTCGGTACATTTTATTTCGGATTAGTTGAAATTTGTTACTATTGTGATTCAGATACATCGGAATCACACAAATTCCGTCCGCACGTGTCTAAAATCCCCCATCGGTAATAAAATTTGTATAATCCGTTAATATAGACTGATGAGGGGAGAAGGTGATTGGTGGGAAAGGTGACACATCTTCGAAATGAAGAGAACGTTCCAGCCCCGTAAGTGGGGGAAATGTTCTGACCCCGAAGGGGTTAATCTAGGTTTCCACAGTATATATGTGTGTATCATCATCTGCTGGAGATAAAAGATGTCACAGTGACTATGGAGGAAGAGGACGAACATGACGGGCGGGGGGTTACTGGGTGTAAATAGAAAATAAGATCTTATTACCTCCTCTGCTGCCACTTCCAACAATGTCTTCTCTCTACTTCCTTCTGATTAACCTCTCCCCCGAGACTTCTTATTTATACCTGACATCACTTCCTGTCTGTATTCTACAGAGACTTCCTGTCTGTCTTCCATAGAGACTTGCTGTCTAGGTCAAAGTGAGATCGCCATCTTGTGGAAATCAAAGGAACTGCAGCCCCAATAAACCTCTCATAGGTGTACTTTTAATAAACAGAGAAAAGCCGTGATCCTGAGGATCACGACTGATCTCTGATGAGTTACCGTTTAGTTTGCTGAGATGAGGAGCAGAGAACATGTTCTTCTCTTCTCATCACAGTACATGACCGTTTCTGTCACAAACGGCCAGTTTAGAAAAGTGAGATCTGAAGATCACACAGCCGTTATTCTGAAATATCTCCATTCCAGATTCCCCAGCTCAGAGGTGGAGAATCAGGGGGAGAAGCTGTGTGATCAGAGGAAGAAGACTTCTTTCTTCCGATATATCAGCACCAGTGGGTTCAAAATTAAAAAATAAAAAAAATATATATATATATGTATATATGGTATGTATGTATGTATGGGTGTATGTATATATATATATATATATATACGGTATGTACTGGTATATATATATATATATACTGTATGTACTGGTGTATATATATACTGTATGTACATATGTATATACACTGTATGTATATATGTATGTATACTGTATATGTGTGTGTGTATAGATCGATAGATATTCAGTAAGTTTTCATGTGTCAGAACATGTCATTACGAGTGCTTTTAAACTTTGGTTTCACTTTTAAAACTTGGCAGCACTGTAATCTCACAAAATCTCGTGAGATTACAGGCAGTCCACCCAGTTATACAGGGATCACGGCCGTTTTCAGAGAAAAAAATTCTCCTCTGATCACCCTTTGGGAATT
This sequence comes from Pelophylax lessonae, assembly GCF_965119305.1. Lineage (NCBI taxonomy): Eukaryota > Metazoa > Chordata > Amphibia > Anura > Ranidae > Pelophylax > Pelophylax lessonae. The sequence continues at coordinate 43,621,241 of NC_138770.1, forward strand.
GAAGTTCTTGACCACCTAAACTGGGTGCCAGAGTTGATAATTTTTCTCTGAGAATTGCCGAGAAGTGAACTGAGAGAAAGCTTCTCAGTTTACTAAACGTACACCATAGTGTGAACACGGCCTTGTGCCTTGTGTGTATGTACTGTATATCCTTATAGATGGGTCATCGTCACTCCCACCAAGGGGGATAGAAATATATTACTGCCTAGTCCAGCCTTTCTCAGCCAGAGTTCCTCCAAAGGAGTTCTAGTGGGTTCCTTGAGCAATGAACAATTGGCATCAATGATCTGTAAGGGAATAGTCTTCCCACTGATTACAATGTCATAGTTTTTTTTTCATTTAAATTTTTATTCGAATAGAAAAAAGCTGCTAAATGGCCATGTATGTCCATATATAGAGAAACACCTTCATCCCAATTAAGGGAGTAGTCTGAAGCAAAGTGTTTCTGGGGGAAATAGAGCATCACACAAAGTTATAACCCATTCAAATATACTCACGTTTTCCTTATGGTCTTCTTCCCGGTCTTCTCCTCGTTTTTCTCTCCGGCCGGAAGCTGGGTCTTTTGATGACGCTCGACTTCTTTCTTCTTCATCCGCCGCCATCTTCGCCTCGGTGACTCAACGATCCCAGGAGTCACTGCGGGCTGCGCCGGCCTCCACGCCCGGAGTCGAATACTCCCCCTGACCTAATTTATGCATATATGCGCTGAGCTGAGCTGTCATTGGCTCAGCTCAGCAAACGCCGATTGGAGCGATGTCCTTGGAGCTCGGCAAGCCAATAGAAGAGGACGTATTTTACGAGGCGGGGATAGGGAAATAGGTGCGAGAGGAGGGGGCGTGTAATATTATAATTTAGGGAGGGGGCCGAGCGGAGGAGTCACAGGGGGAGGGCAGGAGATTACCGGAAGAGATGAGCGGGCATGCTGGGAGAGGTAGTTTTATCATGGCGGCCATAGAAGAAAACCCGGGAGTGCTGAAAATTTCGGGAGGGAATAAAAGAATAACCGCTGGGCCGATTTTCTTGAAAGTGGCAACATTGAAAAGGTATTTCAATTGGCTAAATTCTGGCATTTTGTGGAATGGGGCTTCAGACTACTCCTTTAAACATGAGGAAGACGCAAAGAATTGCCCAACTCCAGTGGTGGAAGACGCCAGTCCACCCTATATTGAGTAGGCCATCGAATCCACGACGTGGGAAGTCAGAGAAACAATAGGAGGGGGGCTTAGCAGGATTTTAATGGTGTTTTACAAAGATTTATAAAGACGAAGCAATAAAAATAAAGAATTATTTTATTACATCAAAACAGAAATAACATTAAAAGTGCAAAAGACAGAATGAGTATATCCATTCAAAGAGCACATGATATGACAAGTAAATACATTATAACAGATAGGACATGGAAAAGTGCATATTTTTCAAAAAAACAGAACATCCGGTAAATTGGTAATGAGGAAAATCCATGTCCATCCACAAGACTTTACATGTTTCGCGGTATTTAGACCTCTTCTTCAGAAGTTTTTTGTATAAGCAGATACATATGCTATAATTACAATGAAACAAAATAACAGCATCAATAACATAGTTCATGCATATACATTATAGGAAAACAGCTCATTGATTGTGTCCCAGAGATCAGCACCAGTGTGTGTCCCCCACCAAAGCCACAGAAAGGGAACAGATGGAAAATGATTGGTAGTAGACCCCTAGCCACATCAAAAGGTCTCATTTTTTTTAATACAATAATACATAAAGTATATATACAAACAAAACAAAAATACAATACACATCCCCTGTTCTCCAGCTAGTAAATTACACATAAGTAAATGAAAAAATATCAGGGATTTTCACACGTGTTCCAATACATCAATTGTGCAATGTTATCATAAATAGTGTTATCCCTAAAACACACACAAAAAACAAAAAAAAATAAAATCCACATATATTCCAAAACTTCAATTGTGTAGTAATAGCTTAGGTGATGTTACAAACAAAAAAAAAATTATATTATGTGTCTTAACCACTTTACGTCCGCTCACAGTAATACTACTGCGGCAGAGTGGCTCGTTATCGTCTGACGACGTAGTATTAACGTCGTCAGACACTCCCCCTTCTGGGCGGCGCTTGCGCGCCGCCGGAGGCTCACTCCCGCTGTTTTCATTCACAGCGGGATTCGGGCCAGGGGAGGAGCAGCGGCGATCGCCGCTGCTCTGCCCCGATCGCCGGGGATCTAGTGTGGAGATCCGCCCGCCTGTGTAAACACAAGCGGACGGATCTCCATAGTGACAGGGAGTGACAGATCGGACTGTTCAGCATAGCTGGACATCCGATCTGTCCCTGACTCACTCAGTCACCTCCCCCCCCACACGTCAGTAAGCACCAGGCATACATTAACCCCTCCCTCTCCAATAAAATGAACCCCTTCCCTGCCAGTGTCATTTTTACAGTAACAGTGCATATATATAGCACTGATTACTGCAGTAATGTCACTGGTACCCCCAAAAGTGTCAAAAATGTCAGTCAAGGGTCCGATCTGTCTGCCGCAATGTCGCAGTCCCACAAAAAAAATCGCAGATCGCCGCCATTACGCGTTAAAAAAAAAACACCAAAAATGACAGAAATCTTTCCCTTTGTTAGTAAACGCAATAACTTTTGCGCAAACCAATCAAAATACGCTTATTGCGATTTTTTTACCAAACATAGGTAGCAGAAAACAAATTGGCCAAAAAATTTTTAAAAAATTGGTTTTTACATCTTTTTTGGGGGGAATTTCATATAAAAAAAATGTTAAAAATATTGTTATTTTTTCAAAATAAACGCTCTTTTTTTGTTTATAGCGCAAAAAGTAAAAATCGCACAGGTGATCAAATACCACCAAAAGAAAGCTCTGTTTGTGGGAAAAAAGGACGTAAATTTCGTTTGGGTACGGCGTCGCACGACCGCGCAATTGTCAGTTGAAGTCGCACAGCGCCGAATCGCAAAAAGTGGCCTGGACGGAAGACAGCAAAATCCTCCGGTGGTAAAGTGGTTAAACCCAAGTGCAAAAAATATGGAACGCTTCACGAATTTGCGTGTCATCCTTGCGCAGGGGCCATGCTAATCTTTTCTGTATCGTTCCAATTTCAGTATATGTGCTGCCGAGGCAATCACGACAATGTCATAGTTGCCAACATTTGAAAAAAATTTCCAGGGACACTTTGCAGCACAGCTATCAATTACTTACCACTCCCACTTCCCCGAAGCTCCGCCCACACTGCATAATTAATCCCGCCTACTTATCAGATTATAGGGTCTACTCAATAAAGAGAGAATTACAGGAAATTGAAAAGGGCATTTCAAACCTAAGGCTAAAGTAGCAGAGTTGGAATAATCCTCCAATTCAGCTGCACTACTTCTGCCTAAAGTTTAAAATTCTCATCACAATTCCTTGCAATTCTCTCTTTATTGAGTAGGCCTATATAACACCAAGTTCCCACCAACAGTATATTGATATCAACTATTATTGATTTTTTTTTTCAATCAATTATTTCCACGGGAAGAGATCGATCAGAAATGAATATTGATTGTTTATTGAAGTGTGTACGGCCACCATAAAGAAGATTGTACAATCAGACTGTATAGTGAATGGGCAGCAACCCCAAAATTATGTCTGCTCGGCAAACCCCAATAGTAAACAACACACACAGCCTGCACCATCCATACATTGTAACACTTGCACTGTCTATCATTGCCCACTTCTGATCCCATCCAGATAAAGTCCCAGATTGTACAGATCACTCATGTTGGTGTCCAGACTTCCTTTGCCTTTAATTACCGTCTATAAGATAAAAATCGTATGCAGATCACCAATCCTGTCCATTCCAGGGAAGATCTGGCTTTGCAGTTACACTTTCAAATATTAAAAAGTGAGACAACCAGACAGATATCGTTGCGATCACACAGTCCATGCACAGCCTGATAATCGGCCGATCTTGCCTTTTCTTCTCCTTCTCTGCAGTCATGTCACCGATCAGGTAGTCACAGTGGGAACTCTCTGGGCGATCACGTCCTCCTGCAGCAGGTTGATCACACAGACAGCAAAAAAATTTAACAAAAATAAAATGACAAACTAGAAAAAAACAGTCGTGAGCAGGTAGAAATCCTTGAAGGGCGATTGTAAGATCCTGAGATCGGACGTCTCAGGTCACTGGTGAGGATTGTACAGCCGCCCAGGGAGGGGGAAGCGGGCCACACAGGAGGGGGGAGCAGGGAGGCAGAGACTAGTGCTGACACTGATATGCAACAGATCCTGAGCCGGCCCGGACACTCCGCTCAGCGCTATGGAACTTGCTGCCAGCTCCCCCTGCTTCTCACAGAGGGCGGGGCATCCCCGGGCACTGTACTGGTCGTCCTGTCACTGCACAAGAGGGTTCATTGAGCTGGCAGACGATTGGCTCTTCGGCGAAAAAGCGCATTTGCCGGCGGACAGAGTTTTTATTACTGGGATAGGCTCCTATTTGCCGGGACTGTCCCAGGCCCGGCAAAAACGGGACAGTTGGCAAGTATGCAATGTAAGAGGGCCCTTCTTTCATTGGTCACCAATGTAAGGGATCACTACACTGACCGTTGATATAAGGCAGTCTGTAATGTTTGGGGAAGTTTGGATAACCAAGTGGAGTCCAAGCCTCTGAATTCCAAGATCCATATAAGATCTTAACAAACCTGGAAATCCATATAAGATCTTAACAAACCTGGAAAAAAACATCATTTTTTTCCCCTTTACCTGATTACATGAACCCCTCACCATGCATGGCTGAAAATCTATAGGAAGTTCGTTGGCCGCTGTCAGTGAGGTCCATGGGGTATCCAGACTAATTTTCTTCTTTGGGAAGTATCGCTGGAACAAAGGTTCTGGTAGAATAGTGACATGGGACCCAGTGTCGAAGAGACACTTGACCTCTTGGCTATCAAAGTACCCGTGTACTACAGGGCAATCAACCCCCACGTCCTCCGTGTGTGACTGGGGAGTCGTTTTGCTGGACATCCCCACTGCTTGACTCCTAGCGGCAGGGCGCTCTGGGTTTAATGGCCCCCTTGGTATTTGATCAGGACAGTCCCCCAAGCAATGTCCCTTTTGTTGACAGCCCCAACATGGGGAGGGTGACCTCTCCCTTCTTGGTCGCCGGCGGGGCGGTGATCGGTTTCCCCATGAAGGGGTGTTCTCCCTTGGCCCCCTTTGGGTTATCTTGCTCGCGCCTCAGCGTGGCAAGTTCTCTCTGGAGCTGGGCCATTCCTTCTGTCAGCTTGTGGATGGCCACCTCCCATGGAGCTGTTTGTTCAGTTTGTGGCGGTTTACATGATTTATCCCCTGTGTTGGCCATGAGAGCGTACACACTGGCACGTCTGGGCTCTGAATACAGGATAGCTGCTTCTAAAATTTCATAGAATTTTAAGTTTGGGTTACTTCTGTCCTTTTCTTGTAACTTTTCCCTGACTTTGTCAGACAGAAGCCCATCCACGTGCTGCTCGCCTCCTCTCATTGCGGCGGATCTCTGCTGTTATATCCTACAGTTCCAGAGCATACTGCGGAATGGATTCTCCCACTCTCTGTATTCTACTGATAAAGCGAGCCCTAAGATCCCCTAATGCAACCGTTTGGGTGTACACTGCTTCCAAGCAGCTGATTATCCTGTTTAGGGAATCCTGGTCCTCTGCTAGAAGGTGCAGAATTAACTTCCTTGCTTCCCCTTCAAGGGCATTAATGGCCAGATCTGTCTGCCTGTTGTGCGGGTGGGACCCCATATGACTGGATCAAGCCCCGCAACTCATAATCCAATCATCCAAGTCCTGATCTGGTCCTGTGTACTTAGACAGTTGTTGTGGTAGCAATCCTGCCAGCAATAGGGAAGCTATGGCAGACTGTTTGACTCCCTCAGTGCTGCTGCCCTCACCACTGACTGACATGGCTGATCCTGTTTGTGACGCCAAGTGTTATGTAACCTTATAAGCCAAAAGATCAGACCAGTGGTGATGTGCAATTTCTACTTTATGTAACAATGAAAATCAACTTAGATTACACAGGAGATCATGTGAACAGGGGTTTCCAATACAAAACGATAATATAAGCATTCGGGAAGCAGTTAGAACATATAAAAGCAATTATACAGCAGTTCTACTAATGGCACTGGATGGCAGCAGAGTGCTCTGAGTTCAGTTTGCTGATAGGATAGAGAGCTAAAGAAATCTCACGTGTCCAAGATATTAATCGTTCATTCAGCAGGCTGTGAGCTGAGGGGATTTCTTGCTGGCACAGACGTCACACAGGCACTGCTGATGCTGACTTCGGTCAGGAGGCTCTAGGGGCCGTAGATAGGACCACCCCACTGCTTGGACAGCTTCTCCACATGGACTGTAACAGAGTCCTCTCCAGAGACTGGGGCTTTGATAGATGCTGCGTGCTCCCTGCTGGTGGCCCACACACCAGACATAACAGGTGAGGACCAAGCACCTTGGGACTGCTCACTTGCCCAGTCACTGCTGTCCCATCAGGCAGGATCTCTCTGAGCACAGGAAGCTGGGAGGGCATTTATACTCTCTGGGCGTGTCCAGGAGCTCAGGGGATGCTGGGAGCCCAGAGGATTGTGGGGAGTTGAGTTAAAGGGACTTGCACCTGAATCTGGATAAAGGGACACACCACTACACTTCTTTACCAGAGGCATCACCTTTACCTGAGGGAATTCTTACCCTCATTTGAGCGATATGCTCCACCATTGTCTTATGTGGAGAAGATTTGCTTGCCCATGTCAAGCAACCTGTACACCAACTCAGTGGAAGCCCAGTAGAAGGTTGAGGGCAAACATCAGTGCTAGGGGGTTAGCAATCCCAATGTTTTCCATATTTTTGTACAGCCCTCTTGAGCATAGATTTTAGGGTTTTAATAATCCTTTCAAACCACCAATCCATCTGTGGGTAATTGACAGAAATAGGCAGAAATAACTGGAACAACTTGCACAGTTCTGCCATCACCTTCAACAGGAGCAGAGTGCCTTGGTCCTTCAAAATTTCTTTAGTGAACACATTTCTTTAGAACATGTTAAATAACTCTCTAGCAAAAGCTTTTGAGGAGGTCATCCTCTGAGAGACAGCCTTTGTATACCTCCTTGCATAATTAAGTACCACCAGGTTATATTGGTGTCCCTGTGCCAATTTCACCAGGGGGACCACCAGATCCACTGAAATACCTCGATAATAGACAGAGGCAATAAATAGTTTCTAAAATGTGACACTGGAGCTGTTAGTTGACAAGTGGGACATGAACCACAATATCTTTTCACTTCAGCAATGACCCTCAGTCAGTAAAACCGCTCTGTTATCCATGCCTCTGTTTTATCAGCCCCAAGCAGACCTTCCATTGTGCCAATGTCAGTAAAGTTGAGTACCATTTGTTCTAAAAAGGCTGGGGGGGCCAGTAACTGGTTTATCACTTCATCCCGGACTTTGGTGACTAGATATAGCAAATGCCTATTAATCACAAAATGGGGAAAACTTTTTTCAGGTGCAGGCACTTGTGATACCTCATTATCCATTGTGACTGTTTCTCTGACATATTTTAACATTGAGTCCCTAATCTGAGCGGTGTCACGCCTTGACACTTTCATATCAGGATGCACTGGACTAGAGGAACCTTCCCTTTCATCCTCCTCTGACATATCCTGTGATGGGGAAGTTTCCTCTATATTCTCCCTAACCATGGCCTGCATAAAAGGAGATTACCCCTTAGTGGTTTCCAAAACTTCACGTTGTTCAGGGAGTCTTCTGCTCACATAGTCCAATAGTTCAACAAAGAGTGGACAGTCCAGACCTTTTATATTATCATGGATTAAGTTTCACACTACCCTGACTTCTAATGTAACTTTACCACACGTTGTAGTTATTGTCACGGGCACCAGTACCAAGGGTCCCCATTAATGCATACCATTTTGAGGCTCTTACTTATGGGGTCCACTTCCTAGTTACCCCAGTATGGACAAGGGTCACTGTAGTGCCTAAGTCAAGCAACGCCTGGGTTTGAACTTGGCTCACTCAGATGTCCCATTTAAACAGTCCCTTTGCCAGATCCAAGTGGGAAGCATGGACTATCTAGGCATAGAAGGGCACCCTCCTTGTAGCTCCGTACTCCATGATTTCCTCCCACAGGGGAAACAGAGGATATGACTGTGGGAGTGACAAAACCAGCACAGCACGCTCTCATTTCTTCATGCCAGGGCAAAACTCTGGGACCCTGGGGTGGTCACTTCCTGACTCTCCTGTGCTGGTTCTCAGGTTGGCGATGGTTTTGTTGATCAGACTGACAGAGCGCCCTGGGACTTGGCAGGTATATATGGATCCTCCACCACCATGTAATGCCCAATCATCTCCACCAGTCGGTCCATTGTCTGAGGCTCCCCATGGTAAACCCAATGCTGAAGCTCAGTTGGTAGCACCCTTAAAGCAGTCCATCAGTCACCTAAAACTCAGCAGCTACAAAAACTGTATCTGCGACGTTAATAAACAGACACTCACTTTTCCCAGGACCCAGTGCTGTGCTCACCCGGGTCGGTTTCTTCACCGGTCTTTGGTCCCCGGTGCTGGTATATTAACAGTGGGCAGCCAGCATGTGCGAGCCATGCTGCGCTTTGTGAATGTTCCTGCACAAATGGGAGGAGGGGGATAGGAGAAGGAAGAGGGGAACTTCCCCTTTTGGGTGAAATTCCTGCTTTAAGTAGCGGTCCACAATGACCAGTTCTACAATCTGTGGTCCCATTCCTTCTCAAGGTGCAACAATTTATTGACTAGTTGTAACAGGTAATGCATTTGGGACTGCAGTGACTGGCCAGCACAGTACTTCCAGCAATGCATCCGGTGTGCCCGTACAGTAATAGTCACCCCAAGGTGTGCTATGATCTCTTTCTTTAGTTTAGCATAATCTCTGGTGTCAGCTGCTGGTAGGTTCTCATAGGCACCCGACAGGGAACATGCACAGCAAGTAACAGCAATGTGTTGCAAAGCAGGTCTCAGATGTGCCGACGGCATCTGTTCTGAGGGGCGGAATGCAGCCTGACCAGTCTGGACCCAAATGGGGAGGTCTCCTGGTAGGATGGTGTGTTCCTATTGTTTCTCTACATATCTGGATCCTCTCCGTGCCTCTAACCACTGTCTCTGTCAGACGGTTGACCTGTGTCTACATTACCCATACGTAAAAAGCGTGCCAAGCCTTGGAGACAGGGCCTTAAGCAGGCTCTGCCAGACTGAAGATGGCTGCTAGAGTCAAATGGGACAGCACCATCCAATCAGATAGCTTCCCCAATGACCATGGAAACCAAAGAGAAACCATGTTCTTTTTGACTCCTCTCCCTATGAAATGCCACTGTGGTTGAGTGCCAACTGCAGTGGAGAAAATAGACTGCACCTGCCTACACTCCCCCACTTTTTGACAGATGCTCTCCTCGGCATCGCAACACAGTCAAAGGCAACATGAAAAATTCAATGAACATAATTAAAACATAACCGGTATAAGTTCAAACAAATATAATCAGAGTATCTTGAAGGAAGCTGGCCGCGGTTAGACTGTAAAAGCTGTTGAGCAACATAGCCCTCTAGGAAGTCAGGTTGCAGGTAATCCTGTTCAGATTGTGACTCCAAAGCCACAGGTTAATGGGGGTCAATCGTAGCCTTCCATACAACCGTTATCTTGGCCCAAGTCCAAAATCCATGGTCGATTCTGGACAGTCCATGGAACTTGCAGTAGTGGTTTGACTGTCAGTAGTCGCTGTACTGGAGCTTCCTGTTTCCAGATCAGGAGAGGCCAGGGACTTGAGCAAGAGAGGAGGCAGGTAACATTCAATGGGAAATTCTTGCACAGGTGGGACATCCACAGGATCAATCATCTCCCTATCTCCTGCTGGTTTGGAAGAAAACAGTCTCCACTTAGTACACCGGCCTTAGCAGGTTGCGGTGGAGACATCTCCTGATCGGATTAGGTCCCTCTAAGATTATGTCATTATGTCAGAGGAAAGGGTTGTTGTTCAATCCGATAGGGAGTTTGCAGCAACGTGGGCTCCAGCATACTGCCACCTGGTCCAAGTGCTTGACGTGATCCTAGAAGGTCTTGGAGAAGATGATATCGTCCAAGTAGACTAGCACAGTCCTAAAGCTGAAATCCCCCAGGCACCCCTCCATTAGGTGCTGAAACATGCTGGGGGCATTGCTTAGGCCAAAGGGCATATGGTTAAAAGAAAACAGTCCCAGAAGTGTGACAAAGGCAGTCTTTTCTAAATCTTGATCTCGCATTGGGACTTGCCAGTAGCCGCTTGCCAGGTCAGGGGTGGAGCAGTACTAGGCTTGCCACAACGCCATGATTCCTCTACCTGGGGTAATGGGTAAGCATCTTGATGAGTGTAGAGTTTATTTTGCAATATTCCATGCAAGATCACAGACTTCTGTCTTTCTTTCGCACCAGAACCACTGGAGAAGCCCATAGACTAGGACTCTCTTAAATCACCCTGCTCTAGCATGGTACAGAGCAAGTCCTTGACCTCCTGGCACAACGCTGGGGGAATATGACTGTATCACTCCCGAATTAAGCATTCCCCGTATAGGGTGATCAATAGCTTTGGTATAGCCATAGTCTTCTGGGCTGGCATTAAAAACCAGTAGATGCTTTTCAAGTAGCTGGTAAAGCAGTCTCTGCTGAGGTAGAGGATAGTCCCAAAATGGAAAGCCCAGTTGTTCCAGCAGCAACTTGTATTGTGATTCATCCAACAAAGACATGGCTACTTGTAATGGAGCACAAATGGCCTCTGGTTCGGGATGAGCCTCTGGGATGCAGTGACGGGGCACTACATACAGGGCTGCTAGAGTTGTATGGTTGGGAAATGAAACCAGGGTTGTCCCCAGGGTAATGAGCTGCATCAGGACCTTTCTTTTGTGAACTTTAGTCAAGGTGCATGCAACTAGGCACTCCCCTGGCACCACAGTTTCTTTGCAGAGTTCCACCATTACTATTGCCCCTTGAACTTTCCTGTGAGCCCCAATGGGAAGTGATGAAACTACCTATTAGAGGGGTGCCAGGAGTAATCTTTGCTTAGGCAGCGTGTGGATTACTTCCACTTGTGTAGGCTGTTTCCTCGCTGTCTTCTTTTGAGCTTCGTAGGGCTGTGTCACACTGAGTCACACAGCTCGCAGACCGCAGCCCAGTGCATGTTGGCCAGATAGTTCCAACTTGGCCAGTAAGCTGGGCAAGTCCAGGTCCTTTAAAACATTCATGCCCAGAACAATAGGCACTACTAAGCTTACTGGGCCACGAGTCACCACTACGCCTACTCACTCCACCACTTAATTGTCAATCTGGATCCTCACTCAGGTGATTTCTTCAACCAAGATTGGCAAATTGTTGGCCGCCTTGAGGGTAAGCCAGGAGAGGTCCAGTTGGTCTCATGTCCCAAACCGCTAGGCGTAGAAGTCATACTCCATGACAGTGACCCCCAAACCTGTGTCAATCAGGCATGGGACCTTTTGACCAATAACAAGAGCAGCCAACACAGGACTTGACACGACCATAGACTCTTGTTGCCTGGGACCTTGTGTTGACTGTCCCAGAGGTTGTCCCCTGCCTGAGAGCCACTCGTTTAACGGTGGCCTATGTGAGCTTTTAAACTCAGGCCGAGTACAGTTCTTGTTTATGTAGCACCCTCCTAGGTAGGTGCTAGTGAGAGTGTATAGTTTTTGACTCTGTCTGCCTATCAGAGGAGCAGGATTGGTGAGTTAGGTTTTCTCAGTGTGCTATGTGTGTGATTCATTGAGTCTAGATAATGTTTCCACACTGGTCCAATAGGGAGGCATGTTGGACAGTGAGAGGAAACCTGACCAATGAGTACACAGGCTTTGATACAGTCCCAATGATTGGTAGAAACTAGCTCGGTGCATTATGGGATACTGTATAAAAGCCAGGAGCACATGTTTTGCGGAGTCTTTGGCTGGTGAGCAGAGTCCCGGAGGGAGGGTGGCGGCTGCCTCCCCCTCTGTAGCAGTGGCACGCGGTCACAGGCAGTTGGCCTGGGGACCAGAGGAAAGGAACTGAACCTAGAGGTCCAAGAGAGCTGACTGGAGGGGTAGAAACACTGGAGACCCTAGAAAAACAGTATCGTGAGTAAAGGGGATCGTGTCTAGGGGCCTGACCTGAGGGGGGCCACCCCGGTGTAGGATCGTCAGAGGACGGGTGTCAGACTGGGAAGTGAAAGGGGATACTAGGCAAGTATCCTGAAGATAATCTATCCAACTAAGTCGTCTGAACAGAGACTTGACCTAAATTCATCTAGTGGCAAGGTGAATCTACAGCCTGGCTGCATCTTCAGATAGGAGTCCTCATCCATTGTGAATAGTTCAATTTGGAGTATCCCACTATTCCCTTCTCCCATCCCTATTTAAAATAAAACACCAAAAACAACTACATACCCCTGGACTGATCATTGACTGAGCCAAAGTGTGAAAGAGTTAAATTGTGCATGCTGCAGTTGCTATGGGTAACCCAGGGGGATCCCAATTTGAACAATCCAGCAGTCCTCAAGGAGGCAGTGCTACATTTACATGTCCAAAACAACCACACCACCAGCACTTGCAGTCCTCCTCAGGGTCCCTACATAATGGGCTCTCATCCTTGGAGTAGGGGACCGAATCTTGTAAGGACAGCTCTTGTTTTAAGGAGTTTCCTTAGCGCTGTGTGTATGGCTGAAAGGGTATTATGTGTTCTAGGTCATACCTCTTTGTCACTGCCACTGTTACTTCCACATCTTCCTGCTCCTAAGCAGCTGCTTCTGCTACCACATCATGGAAAGAGATGGCAGGTTGTGCTCTGATTTTCTCTTGTAGGGCCCTCCAGACTGGGCCAGCTTTCAATCCCAGCACAAACTGGTTCCTCAACAGGGGATTCAAGTGCATATTTCTATTTCAGGCATTTCCACAGGTTTTGAAGTGGCACTGCAAAATGAGTGAGGTTCCCGTCTTTCTGTTGTCTTACAAGGAAGAATCTGTACCTCAACTCAAGGATTATGACGTTCTCTCCGAACAGGCCCCCTAGGCGTGTCACAATCTGTTCTAGGGTGGCCTAATTTTCTTCTGGAAAAGCCAACAACCACCCCTTGGCAGGTGTCATCCTCCAAGAAATGAATAGTCAGCTTCGCGATCAGCCGGGTGAGAACCTGATACAGGCGTGCCGCGCTCCTAAGTCTCTCCTCCAACTCAGCCAGGGGAATGCTGGAGCCATTAAAATTGGGTACCAGGGCTAGAGCCAATGCTAGTGGTGCCATGATGGTGCCTGCTTCTCCTGCAAGTAGGGACATATCCTGCCGACTGCCGCCAAGTATGGTGAGGTGCAGCATGGTGCGGCATCAGTAATTCACAGACTTCGGATGTGGAGAACAGAACTTGTATTAATGCAGAATCCAGTAATTCACAACAGTTGGGAAAGTGCTCGATTGGGAACACTCACAGGAAGTAACTGCAGAGTGGGTCTCAGATGTGCAGACAACATCTGTCTTAGGGAGCTAAATATGGCCTGGCCGGTTCAGACCCTAATGGGGAGGTCTCCAGGTACGATGGTGTGTCCCTATCCTTTCCCCACTCGACTGGAACCTGTCCCTTCCACCAATCACTGTCCCTGTCAGATGGGTGACCTGTCCCTACACTACCTAAACTTGAAATGTGCGCCAAGCCTGGAAGCCAGGACCTTAAATAGGCTCTGCCTGATCCAAGATGTCTGCTAGAGTCACATAAGGAGGTAACATGACGTCAGCAAAAAAAGTCTGCATTTCTGATATACAAAATACGACTTCAGCTTAATGCCAGCATAAGCCTGTCCAACCACAGGGTTATAAAAGCTGCCTGCTTCAGGGGTCCAGAAGAAAGGTCTCAAGAACTCGGCAGCATCTCAGAAACAAAAACCCAAATGGATCTTTCTCACTGGTGTAGCACCCTCCTAGGTAGGTGCTAGAGATAGAGTATAGTTTTGGCTCTGTCTGCCTATCAGAGGAGCAGCAGGGAAATCTATATTGCTTTCTGATTACCAAAGAGCAGGATCTGTGAGTTAGGTCTGCTCAGTGTGCTCTGTGTTTGATTCATCTGGTCTTGGGAGTGTTTCACACTGGTCCAATAGGGAGGCATATTGGACAGTGGAGGAAATCAGACCAATTGGTACATATGCTTTGATACAGCCCCAGTGATTGGCATAGACTGATTGTCTTGGCGCATTATGGGGTGTGGTATAAAAGCCAGGAGCACATGTGCTGTGGGGTCTTTGGCTGGTGAGCGGAATCCCGGAGGAAGGGTGACGGCTGTCTCCTCCTCTGTAGCAGTGTCACGTGGTCACAGGCAGTTGGCCTGGGGACCAGAAGGAAGGAGCTGAACCCGGAGGTCCATGAGAGCTGACTGGAGGGGTAGAGACACTGGAGACCCTCGAAAAACAGTATTGTGAGTAAAGGGGATCGTGTCTAGGGGCCTCATCTGAGAGGGGTCACCCCAGTGTAGATTGGTCAGAGGGTGGGTGTCAACAGGTGGAGAGAAAGGGGGTACTAGGTGTGTATCCCGAAAATAATTCATCCTCACAAGTCATCTACACAGAGACTTCATTTTTAAATTCATCTAAGTGGCAAGGTGAATCAGCAGCCTGGCTGCTTACTCGGACAGGAATCCTCATCTACTGTGAATAGTTCAAGTTGGAGTATCCAACTCTTCCCTTCTCCCATCCCTAATTTAAATAAAACCACAAAAACTACTACATCCCCTGTTCATTGACTGTGCCAGAGTGTGGAGAGTTAATATGTGCATGCTGCAGTTGCTATTGGTAACCCAGGGGGATCCCAAGGTGAAAAATCCAGCAGTCCTCAAGGGGGCAGTGCTACACTAGTGCACTTCACACCACACCTCATGGACCTCATGGTGACTGCTTCCTGCCCTTTTCAGCCATCTCTTGCAGCTGCATTAAGCCTTTCAGGACCAGAGTTGGAGGCTCTTTTCCACCCAACATGTGAGGTATTCCTGCAAACATCAGAACAAGAGAAATCTTTCTGGTGCCAGTGTTACTCTAAACCTGTAAACTGGATAGGCTTTTAAAGTGTCGCCTACTTTCTACTCACATATGTGACTGCTCACAGATGTCCATCATGCTCTTGGTTTAGTATCCTACCCAGTCCATCTCTTTTTTTTTTTTAATCAGAAAAAGAACTTTATTTAGGAATGGCACAGGACAATAAAACATTGTACACAAAATACACAGACAGCATACATAATCACAGAGGATACAAAAATACAATGTTAATCAGTGCAAATTGCGCTTTAGTGAAAGCACAGGAACCTCATTGTTGCTCCATGCGCATCCCTAAAAGAAAACAGAACATAAGGAAGGAAAAAAAATTTAAGGGGGAGGGGGAAAAAATAAAAAAAACAGGAAAAACAACTAAACACGTGTTGTCATGAACATACCAGCTGCCAAAAGCATACCAATATCTACATAAGCAAGCGATTAAGAACAAGTTGAGGCGGAGCCACCTCCGGAGAAGACAGCCAGGGGCCCCAGATTTTCTCAAACTTAAGAGGAGCTTTTCTATGATAATAGGTGTGTTTTTTACGTATCAGAATAGAGTTGACAGATTGGATCCATTGGGCACCCGCAGGAGGCCTGGAAGATATCCACACTCTAGCAATCAGTTTTTTAGCTAAGTAGAGAAGTCGAAGGAGGGCAACAAGAACGTGTGGGAGGTATAGCGTCTCATCCAGGCCACCCAACAAGCACAACAGCGGATCCAACTGAAGTTGAACTTGGTATACACGATTAATAGTGGATACTACAAATTGCCAGTATCGTACCAGTTTGGGGCATCTCCAAAGCATGTGAATAAAGTCACCTGTATGTAAATTACATTTGGGACAGAGAGGTGAGGACCTCCTACCCCATGCATAGAGTTGTGCCGGGGTCCTATAAGTGCGGTGCAGTACAAATAAATGGGATAGTTTATGGCTAGCGGAGACAGAGACCAATGGGCCGGCTTCAAGTATCTGCTCCCAACGATCCCCATCAATGGGGCCCAGATCCCCCTCCCACTTCGCCCTATAGGGAAGTAGGGAGGGGTCCTGCAGGGAAGACAACAATGTAACGTATATTCTAGAGATTATACCCCGTTTCTCACCGTCTCTAAAAATAGATTCCAGGAATGGAGAATCAATCAATCGCAGAGGGGTGTGGCGGTTCTGACTCTGTAGCGCATGCGACAAGCGCATATATTGATAGCGGCAATTACCCAGCTGTGGGAAATCAGCCTGAAATCGAGACCAGGGCTTAATAGCAGGGTCACATACCTGAGAAAAATATTTCACCCCAGCCCGCATCCACCCAGGGAAAGAACCCAACCTAGCGACCTCCCCATAGGAACGGTTGTTCCACAGAGGGGTACGGGCAAAAAAGTTAGAGAGGCCCAGATTCTGCTTTACCGCTTTCCACAGTTTAGTCAGAAGGTGGGAGGTAGGACAGTGGGGGGGGGGGGGGCAATTTAGGGAACCCCAGTTCCATTAAGGAGAAGGAAGTGTAGTCAGATGCAGACAGTGTAAGCAAGGCCCAGGAGGGATCTACGCAAGAAGGAAGATCCCAACCCGTGAAGTGCTGCAACTGTGATGCAAAAAAGTACATCTGGGCGTGGGGGAGGGCCATTCCACCCCTATCTTTGGGATATTGCAGAGTAGTAAGTTTCAATCGGGCCACCCCACCCCGCCATATAAGGGCCCTAAATTGGGAGTCTATTCTATCAAACCAGTATCGAGGTATCCACATCGGGGAGTTATGAAGGATGTAGAGCAGCTGAGGAGCCCAGATCATTTTGATCAAATTGACCCTACCCGTAACTGTAAGGGGAAGTTTACACCAGCTAGCACATTTAGTACGAAAACGGAGGAGGAGGGGTCTGAAGGTTGAGGGAGACATAAACTCTCGGGTCAGCTGAGACCACTACACCCAGATAGCGGAAGGTGGAGACCACCTGTAGTTGAGAGGCAGCAAGTGGCATAGTAGACGGAAGGGGGTCCAAAGGGAGTAAAACCGATTCGTCCCAGTTTATGGCAAAGCCAGAAAATGCGCCAAATCTCGTAATGAGGGACATGACCTCCTGCAGGGAATTCCCAAGATCCCCCAGATACAGGAGGGCATCATCCGCGTAAAGGGGGATTTTATCTTCCCTGTCTCCACGGCGAAACCCTACTATAGAGGGGGAGTCTCTAATCATAATCGCCAGAGGTTCAATCGCCAGTGCGAACAGCAATGGGGAGAGAGGGCATCCCTGTCTAGTCCCCCGGTGCAAAGAGAAGGAGTCAGAGAGGGTACCATTAATTCTGATGCGAGCCGTAGGTCCAGCATAAAGTAACTTAACCCAGGAAATAAACTCAGAGCCCAGGCCAAAGCGATCCAGCACCACCCAAAGATATTGCCACTCGACGCTGTCAAAAGCCTTGGCAGCGTCGAGGGAGAAGATGGCTCTGCTACCCGGATTATCAACAGGGAGCTGAAGGTTTAAAAACAGTCTACGGAGGTTTAAGGATGTCGACCTGGCAGGAATAAATCCCGACTGGTCAACATGTACCAACTCAGAGACGACGGTCGACAATCTATTAGCCAGGACCCTAGCCAACAGCTTGACGTCCGTATTAAGTAAGGTTATGGGCCTATAAGAATCCGGGTGTACCGGGTCCTTACCAGGCTTAGGGATAACCACTACTATCGCCTCACGCATGGAATCCGGTAACGTACCCACCCTATGAGCCTCATTCAGGGTAGTTAGCAAGGCAGGAAGGAGGGTATCCCCATAGGACTTGTAAATCTCAGCAGGGAAACCGTCAGCTCCAGGAGACTTATTATTCGCCATTTGAGAGGCCGCCAAAGACAGTTCCTTGACAGTCAGGGGTCCACCCAGTGCCCGCCGCTGAGACAGCGAAACCCTAGGTATCTTACAGCCGGCCAGGAAGTCCCCCAGGACCGCCTCAGAGGGGCAGACCCTAGAGGAGTACAGGGCCCTAAAATAATCGGTGAACACCGAAGCAACCCGGGTCGGGTCCTGAA
Organism: Pelophylax lessonae; assembly: GCF_965119305.1. Taxonomy (NCBI): domain Eukaryota; kingdom Metazoa; phylum Chordata; class Amphibia; order Anura; family Ranidae; genus Pelophylax; species Pelophylax lessonae. The sequence continues at coordinate 43,639,350 of NC_138770.1, forward strand.
CCAGCTCACCATCAGGCGCCTGGATAGCAGCAATATGGGAAATACCCTGTTGAGCCCTGGCAATTACAGCAAGTAAATGTCCAGTATTTTCTCCCTCATTAAAGTAACGTTGTTGGATGAAAAACCGTTTATTCTCTGCAGCATTAATAGAGACCTGCTGATAAAGGGCCTGGGCCTCCAGCCAACGCCGTTCATGAGCAGGAGTGGGGTCAGTCACAAACGCCAGTTCCGCCTCCCCGGCCCTAGCGAGCATATGATTCTCCCAGTCCTTAGTCTTAGACTTAATGGCTGAAATTCGGGTAATGAGAATCCCCCTCAAATGTGCTTTCAACGTGTCCCACACCACCAAAGGCGTTGCCGAGTCCACATTTTGCAAAAGGAATTTGCGTAAGACCGGAGAAACGGGGTCATCCGCAGGAAGAAGAGCAAGCCAAAAAGGGCTAACCTTCCACAGCCGAGAACCCGCGGGGGGTAGTCCTCCTAATTGTACTACAAGGGGTGAATGGTCAGAGATATTCCTAGGAGCATATCGAACAGCATGAATCATAGAGCAGGCGAGAGAATTCCCCAAACAAAAGTCAATATGAGAAAGACCCTTATAGGAGGTTGAGTAACAGGAGTAACAACGCACATCAGGGTTCTTACTCCTCCACACATCCTGTAGTCCCAATTCCGACAAAAGGCGGGAAAAGGGGGTAGGGCCCGAGGCACTAGGCAGGCCCGTGCCCGGGCGGTACCTGTCAAGACCCCTATCCAGCACATTCTTAAAGTCTCCCAACACTACCACAGGCACACTCGAGTAGGGACTCATAAAGTGGGCCAGGGCATGAAGTACCTCTGGGGAGAAGGGGGGGGGGGGCACATAGATGTTGGCTAGCACACAATGAAAATAATACAGTTTACATGAAAGAAAAATATATCTACCCTGATCATCAATTTTAGAGGTCAATAACTGGAAGGGAGCATGATCAGATATCAATATACTAACCCCCCTAGAATACGCGGAGTGGGTGGAGTGAAACTGGGTGCCGTAGCCGCGACGTTGCAACAAAGGGAGAGTCGAAGGCTGTAGGTGGGTCTCTTGCAAACAAATTACAGCAGGGGTATACCTTTTCAAAGTAGAGAACATCGCCACCCGTTTAACACTATCACCCAGTCCGCGAACATTCCAAGAGACTAAAGTACAGCAATTAGCCATAACACTGATAGACATGTAAAGTAAAGGAGGGAGCAAACACAAGGCAGTGGAGGGCGGCACAGTAAATACATGGAGGAAGGGATAGGAAAAAGAAGAGAGCAGGTGTCACAGTCCCCCAAACAACCCGAGCACAGGACCACATAGGCCCAGCAAACGTTAGAAACAGCATACAGTTGGTGACGACAAACATAGTGAGGTGCTCCATGTGCAAGACAAGGTTCAAAACAATTGGCAGCGGCAAAAATAATTCAAACCAAATGATGGCTAAGAGCTCACAACAGGTGAAGCAGGCAGCCAGAAAAGTGCAGTACTGAGCATATAAAATTACAGTAGAAAACTCAAGTGAAAAAAATTGGCAAAAAGGGGGGGGGGTCGCACCCCGCAGAAAACGTCCACATAGGACAGAAAGGGGATGGGGGCCCCAACGTCTCAACAGAAAAAAGACCAGTTCTGTCTTGATCCGAAGGAACTCACAGGAACCACAGTCCCGAGCAAGGCAAAGAATCCAATGGGATCCATCACTCGACACTCTCCGCTAAAAGACAGGGATATATGCAGAAAATGTTCAAACAATAAAGTGCAAACAAACTTCCTCCTAGTATGAAGAAACCAGTCGGACCCGTCATCAAGCTGGCGCAGCACCAGATCTTTCCAAAGTGGGCTCCACTCTGTCCAGCCAGCTAGATGCAGCAACAGGGTTATCAAAGAAGTGGGTTTCATGGTTAGCAACCACCCTCAGACGGGCCGGATATAACATGGCATAGTTGACCGTGAATCTCCTCAGACGTTTTTTTAACATCAGTGAACTTGGCTCTGCGCCTTTGTACTTCTGCAGAGAAGTCCGGGTAGAAAGAAATGCGGGCATTATCCATTTTCATGAGGTCACCCTTAGTGCGGGCAAGGAACAGACAGGCATCCCTATCCTTATAGTTCAGAAGTTTGAACAAAAAGGGGCGCGGGGGTTCGCCTGGGCGAGGCGGTTTGGAAGGAACTCTGTGGGCCCTTTCAATGGCAAACATATGAGAGAATGCATCCCTGCCAAAAGAGTTAAGCAGCCAATTTTCCATAAAAGTGACAGGATCTTTGCCCTCAGCCTTTTCTGGGATGCCCACTGCCCTGACATTGTTTCGACGAAGTCTATTCTCCATATCCTCCAAGTGTGAGGAATGGCCCGCAGTAAGAAGTTGCATATGATATACATCCCTCTGCAATGGTGGCAGGTCATCTTCCACATGTCCCAGTCTATCCTCAATGGCAGCCGTGCGGTCCCGCAGCTTCTGCATATCCTGCCGTAGCAGATTAACCTCCATCTTCACCCCCTTAAGCTCAGAAGTGAGATCATGGATAGCCTTATTACTGGATGTAACTACCGTGAATATATCTCGCAGGGTGTGTTCGGGGGAGTCATCAACTGCTACACCCCGGTCTGGTTCAGGCCCAGTAAGGGCAGCAGTACTCACGGCATCCCAGGAGGAGGTAGCGGCCACATCCGCAGGCCAGGGGTCATCCAGCTCCGCCGGTAGTGGATCGTCCGGAGCATGTAGGGGCTTAGCAGGTGTCTCCTTAGCAGAGGACTTGGCAAAGAGCTTCATCGCGGCCTCCCTGGCGGAGCGGGTCAGTCGGGCGCCATCTTGGAGAGCGGGATCCGAAGGCCCCGGCGTGTCTTTACCCTTCCGAGACATCACCCCAGCTTCGGCAACACACCGGCAGGTAGGTATCGGTGTCAGGAGATCGGGGAGGTAAGTGAGGAAGACGGATGGCGTCGGATACTGCAACAATCAGGATAAAAGTCAGGATCGATGGCGGAGAGAGCGCTCGGCACGTCCGTCTACATCAGCTGCAAGCCACGCCTCCCCAGTCCATCTCTGCTAGTGTCGACGTGAAGTTCATATGGTTTAGAGGGGTCGGCATAGGCTAGCACCAGAGCATTAGTCAGATGCCTCTTCAGCAGGCTAAATGCCTGCTCGCAATGATCTGTCCAGTGGTCTCAAATAGATTCTTGAGGCTTTCTGGGTCCTTTAGTTGGCTGTTTTGGCTTGGGTGCGTCTACATATTCCTCCTAATTTTTTAACAACTCATTGAGTGGTTAGGTTATTTTAGCAAACGCTTCGAAAAAATTTTCAGTAGTAGGAGCAGAATCCTAAGCATGACATTAGTTCAGTGACCGCTTCTACTTTTTTTGGGTCGGTGGCAACTTCTTCTGGGGATACAAAATGTCCCAGGTAAGTAATGAGAGCTAAATGAATTAACATGTCTATAATTACAATTCTAACCCTTCTTCTTGGAGTCTCTTTTCTAGTCACTCCTCATGTTCTTCAAGAATCTTCGAGAAGACGATGATATCATTAAAATACTCCTGTACCTCATCCAGGTTCATGTCTCCTATGGTACTTTCCATTAGCCATTGAAAGGTTGCAGAAGTTTCTGACAATCCTTGGGGCATTCTGTTGAATTTGAAAAACCCCAGTGGGTGAATGAGGGCAGTCTTCTCCCTGTTTTCTGGCTGCATTGGGGATTTGGTATTACCTGCTCTTTAAATCTAACAAGTTGAACCCAGATGCACACTGCAGAGCATTCATTACCTGTGGTGTAGTGCATTGGTCAGGAATTGTTCTTCAGTTGAGTGTTCGATAATCAATGCACATTTTGAATGAGCCATTCTTCTTCCTTACCACCACTATGGGGAGGTGTAAGGGCTTCGCAACTCTCAGATAATCTCCATCTGCTTTTAACCACTTTACCTCCGCCCACAGTAATATTACTGCGGCAGATTGGCTCGTTATCGTCTGACGACGTAGTACTACGTCGTCAGACACTCCCCCTTCTGGGCGGCGCTTGCACGCCGCAGGAGGCTCGCTCCCGCTGTTTTCAGTCACAGCGGGAGTCGGGCCAGGGGAGGAGCAGCGGCGATCGCCGCCGCTCTTCCCCGGATCGTCGGGGATCTAGTGTGGAGATTCGCCCGCCTGTGTAAACACAAGCGGGCGGATCTCCATAGTGACAGGGAGTGACAGATGGGACTGTTCAGCATAGCTGGACATCCGATCTGTCCATGACTCACTCAGTCCCCCCCCCCCCACACGTCAGTAAGCACCAGGCATACATTAACCCCTCCCTCTCCAATAAAATTAACCCCTTCCCTGCCAGTGTCATTTTTACAGTAACAGTGCATATATATAGCACTGATTACTGCAGTAATGTCACTGGTACCCCCAAAAGTGTCAAAAATGTCAGTCAAGGGTCCGATCTGTCCGCCGCAATGTCGCAGTCCCGCAAAAAAAATCGCAGATCGCCGCCATTACGCGTTAAAAAAAAAAACACCAAAAATGACAGAAATCTTTCCCTTTGTTAGTAAACGCAATAACTTTTGCGCAAACCAATCAAAATACGCTTATTGTGATTTTTTTTACCAAACATAGGTAGCAGAAAACAAATTGGCCAAAAATTTTTAAAAAAATTGGTTTTTACATTTTTTTTGGGGGGAATTTCATATAAAAAAATGTTAAAAATATTGTTATTTTTTCAAAATAAACGCTCTTTTTTTGTTTATAGCGCAAAAAGTAAAAATCGCACAGGTGATCAAATACCACCAAAAGAAAGCTCTGTTTGTGGGAAAAAAAGGACGTAAATTTAGTTTGGGTACGGCGTCGCACGACCGCACAATTGTCAGTTAAATTCGCACAGCGCCGAATCGCAAAAAGTGGCCTGGACGGAAGACAGCAAAATCCTCCGGTGGTAAAGTGGTTAACTTAGCCAGTTGCTCTAAAAAATGTTCCAGGTCACCCAACGGGATTCGCCGAGCTCTCTCCTGGAAAACTCTATCTTTCCAAAATCAATTTCTGTGAAGAACACACCCCACACCTTCTCTCACCCCAGTGAGAGAAGAACATTCTTACATCATCATCAGTGGGAAGACTGCCTCATTACAGATCATTGATGTCAGTTGTTACTGAGGGACAGAAATTGTTCTTTTTTCAAGGAACCCCTAGAAACTTTTGGAGGAACCTCGGCTGAGGAAGGCTGGACTAGGAAGTAATATATTTCTATCCACCTTGGTGGGAAAGGAGATGAACCATCTATAAGGATATACAGTACATACACACACAGCACAAGGCCGTGTTCACACTATGAGATGTTACTCAGGGGTGCAGTTCCTCTGATCTCCACAAAGTGATGATCTCACTTCTACTGAGAATGGAAGTCTCTATAGAAGACAGACAGGAAGTGATGTCGTACAGACAGGAAGTGATGTCAGACGTAAATAGGAAGTTCCAGGTGAGAGGTGAGTTGGGAGGAAGTAGAGAGAAGACATTGCTGGAAGTGGCAGCAGAGGAGGTAATAAGATCTTATTTTCTATTTACACCCAGTAACCCCCCCCCCCCCCCCCGTCATGTCCGTCCTCTTCCTCCATAGTCACTGTGACGTCTTTTATCTCCAGCAGATGATGATACACACATATATAGTGTGGAAACCTAGATTAACCCCTTCAGGGGCAGAACATTTCCCCACTTACGGGGCCGGAACATTCTCTTCATTTTGGAGACGTGTCACCTTCTCGCTGTGGATGGGATGAACATACCTAGGTTTGGTTGGAGACGAGTCTACAGAACATAACTAAAGTTGAGGTACCGAATCTGAACCCCACTGAAGTCAATGGGAATCTAGTTAAGCCCCGTACACACGATCAGATTATCGAAAGATCTGTCGTCCGTTTTTTGTGGCATGCTAGTCTGATGTGGAAAGTGAAGAGGTTATTTTCATACGAATTTTCCCATACGACAGAATTCTACTTCAGAAGTGATGTCATGTGTTGGATTGCTTTGTATGTGTTCTTTTGTCTCTGAGCATGCCTAGTCTTGCTCTTAAGATTTTTTTCTGTCCCATCCCCCACACACACCTGTACTCTATTGGTGTCCTCTATCAAGTAGATATAGGTTGAGTCCCCTGCAGTGCATTAGCACACCTTCCCAGCAAGGAGTGTTGTCTCCAAGGGTAAGAGAGGCTGGATTCACCCCTTTTTTATGGATAGTGTAGGACCCACCGATAATGGGGTACTTTGACGCAGTGGTGGGCTTGAGCACGATATGGCCATATGGTGGAACTAAATCCCCATTTTTATTTATGGATGGTCTCCATATTTGATAGTCATTTCTTTTGCATGGTTGCGCTATTGTTTTTTAATATAAATCTGTACTAATGAGACGAAAATCGGACGTTGTATTACTGACAACAAAAATTTTATAGCCTTCACATCAGGATTTTGTCAGCCGAAAAGTCGGAGTCGGCTGTCGAAAAGCACCATACTAACAATCCGAAAATCGGCAGATCGGCCGTCGGACGAAATTTCCCTTCAGATTTTCTTATCGTGTGTACGGGCCTTTAAAGTGAAACCTTAAAAGTACAAAATTCCTTTAAATCTCATGGTTGGGGGATGCCCTGACCCTGCCTGTGAAGAGTCTCGTCTGTCTGATGTATACAACCTACTACAGCAATACTGGCAATGAATAAAAAATGCATTTTTTTTTTATAATCTCTTTTTATTAAAATTGAAGTAAACATACAATGGTCTTATAACCTCAGTTTACAATCATACTAGGCCTAAGTTTTTACAGAAGTAAAAAGATTTTAAAAGGCACATTTTATGGAGTGGACAGAGCCATATCATTTAGCGGATTCACACCAGGAAAATCAATAAGCCCCCCCATCCTCTTTGAAATTCCATAGAGTAGTAGACCATTGGTAAGCCAGCAAAATAGAAGCGTCCAGGCCCACAAAACAGTAAAAACATAGTGGGTGCACAGAGAGGGGGGACATAAAGGAATAAGGAAATAGACAACAAAGACGTAAAATTTTTACCACCTAGTCAAACATTAACATTTATAGCCTTACTCTTGAACTTTAGAGCATATAGAGGAGGCATGGTTATACAGATGAAGATCACCTCGTTGTTTAGGTGAGACAATAGGAGAGAGAACAAAAATGAACACTCCGATAATATGGACAGAGATACAGATGTAAGAGCAGCAGTGATCACCATTAAGAAAAAACTGAGAACAAAGAGTCATTAACCCCTTATCCCCATCCTAAAAATTTTACAAACAATATTATACAAATAATTTTCCGCTCTTTGTCTACTGCATAGATCACATGACCGCATCAGTGAGGATGGAAAAGGACCGGAGTCACGTGACTGAGAGGATAATAAACCTCACCCTGGAGATCATCTATCTGCTGACTGGACAGGTGAGGAGGACTCTGGGAGGTCACATGACATCACTCTTATCTCTATTAACCACTTAAGCCCCGGAAGATTTTACCCCCTTTCTGACCAGGGGGTATTTTGAGATTCGGCACTGCGTGACTTTAACGGACAATTGCGCGGTCGTGCGACGCTGTAAACGAATTTGATGTCCTTTTTTTCCCACAAACAGAGCTTTCTTTTGGTGGTATTTGATAACCTGTGCGATTTTTTGATCATGCGCTATAATCAAAAAAAGAGCGACAATTTTGCAAAAATAACAATATTTTTCACATTTTTTTTATATGAAATTCCCCCCAAACAAAATGTAAAAATCAAAATTTTTTTAAATTTTTGGCCAATTTGTTTTCTGCTACCTATGTTTGGTAAAAAAAAAATCACAATAAGCATATTTTGATTGGTTTGCGCAAAAGTTATTGCGTTTGCTAACTAAGGGAAAGATTTTTGTCATTTTTGTTGTTTTTTTTTTTTAACGCGTAATGGCGGCGATCTGCGATTTTTTTTTTTTTTTTTTTTTTTTTTGCGTGACTGCGACATTGCGGCGGACAGATCGGACCCTTGACTGACATTTTTTACACTTTTGGAGGTACCAGTGACATTACTACAGTAATCAGTGCTATACATATGCACTGTTACTGTAAAAATGACACTGGCAGGGAAGGGTTTAACTTTATTAGAGATGCAGTGACTATGTGTGTCCCTAGGGGCGTGCTTCTTACTGTACAGGGATGTGGCTGTGTGTGTAATAGCACAGATCAACGGTCCTACATAGCAGGACCATTAGATCAGTGCTTTTACACAGGGGAGAATGACAGGCGGCTTTGTTTACATTAGCCGCCTGCCTTTCTCCCTTCACTGCGGACGATCGCGAGTGACCGGCGGACGTTGGGTCTGCCGGTCACACGCACGGAGGTGTCCGTGAATGAGCCGGGGCGGGAGCACGCCTCCGGCGGCGCGCGCCCGCCCGCTATTGGCTCCCAGGCTAGTACCGATACATCACTTTGCCTGGCCGGGGCTGACCGCCGCAGTATATGTACTTGCAGCGGTCGGCAACCGGTTAATAAAACACAGACCTGACCAGAGAGGTGAGGAGGATTCTGGGAGGTCACATGACATCACTCTTATCAACATTAATAAAATACAGACCTGACCAGAGAGGAGAGAAGGATTCTGGGAAGTCACGTGACAACACTCTTAACAGACCTGACCGGAGAGGTGAGGAGGATTCTGGGAGGTCACATGACATCACTCTTATCTCTATTAATAAAACAACAGACCTGACCGGAGAGGTGAGGAGGATTCTGGGATTCTAGCATGATATTCCTATTGGTTTTCCAATACAGAGTCTTCCTCTTCTGAAGTCTGGAGATCATATGACCATCACAGTGCCTCCATGTGGCTCCCTAAAACCTGAGAGACACAACATGCAGAAGATTCTACAAGTCACCAAGAAGATGATGGAGCTGCTGACAGGAGAGGTGAGCGCTGCTGGGAATTCTGGGACATTATCCAGTAACAGACAAGGGATGTGTCTGGATGGTGACTGTATCATTGTGTGTGTCAGGTTCCTATAAGGTGTCAGGATGTCACTGTCTATTTCTCCATGGAGGAGTGGGAGTATTTAGAAGGACACAAGGATCTCTACAAGGACGTCATGATGGAGAATCAGCCGCCCCTCACATCACCGGGTAAGAGGAGACTTTATTGTAAAGGAGAGAGCAGTATGGAGGCTCCACCTAGATCCCCCATCATCTGATAAACACATAGAAACAATGTATTCAGTCAGTGTGTGTGTTTCCTACAGATGGATCAAGTAATGGGAACCCACCAGAGAGATGTCCCCGTCCTCTGTATTCCCGGAATTCCACACAGGAAGGTCACACCATCCCTCACCATCATCAGGTAGATGAGGAACAATCACTGATAGTTCTGATTTGTACACAAGCATGTTTGTTACAATTAATATTTTATTATATATTCAGAGTGGAAACTTTGAGAATTATAATATTGTTGTCAAAGAAGACTATAAAGAGGAGGATGAGGAGTATGGAGTGATAGAGGAGTTTTCAGAAACACCCAAGGATATGATGGAGCCACCTAATACCAGGAACCAAGCAGAGAGTCCCCGTCCTCTGTATTCCTGGGATTCCACACAGGAAGGTCACACCATCCCTCACCATCATCAGGTAGATGAGGAACAATCACTGATAGTATCATTAGGATCTGTACATTATTTGCGTTGTTACAATGTGTCATTTTTTTATATATTCAGAGTGGAAACCTGAGAGATTCTAAAGCTAATATTAAAGAAGAGATAAAAGAGGAGGATGATGAGGATGGGGTGATGGAGAAGGCAGAGTTTCCAAAATTACACAACGATCTGTACCAGGACACCATGTTGGAGTCATACAGCTACAGAAACCCACCAGAGAGATGTCCCCGTCCTCTGTATTCCCGGGATTCCACACAGGAAGATCACACCATCCCTCACTGTTACAAGGTTGGTGGGACAGAGCATCTAGAACAGGGGGTCTTCAAACTATGGCCCTCCAGTTGTTCAGGAACTACAAATCCCATCATGTCTAGGCATGTCTGCGAATGTAAGAGTTTTACAATGCCTTGTGGAATGTGTAGTTCCGCAACAGCTGGAGGGCCGTAGTTTGAGGATCACTGATATAGAACATGAACTCGTCAAGGTGATGTGTTGATTTTGTTTAAATGTGATGTCACAATATTGAAGCTTTTGTTTTACAGATGACCCCTTCTATTATTTTGTTTGGTTTAGGTTGAAGATCTGATGGATCTAAAAGTTGAGGTTAAAGCAGAAGAAGAAGAGAGGTATGTGAGGGATGATCAGCAATCTATGGAGGAGGATGGAATAACGAGGACATTTATAGAGGAGGATACTCCTACAGAGATCAGCACAGGTGGGTCATTAACACTAAGGTGTCCTTTTATGAAACGGAGATGAGCAGTGATCCTGCTGATCACAGCTCATTTCCGATCATTCTCAGTTTATGAAACAGAAATGATCGCAGGAGAACATGTTCTCCGCTGATCATCTCTTCACATGGGAATCTGTCATTGACAGACACAGAAATGGCCAGGCTATGAAGCTGCGATCTCCGCACTTCACTGGCGATCTGGGTCAGAATTCACACTCCCGGGTTCACCAGCCTGGAGCTTGTGAAGTGGGGAGTGAAGACAGAATCGGGGGAAAACTGAGGGGGAAAAAGGAAGATTATGGACTTCCTTCTTCCTCGGTCAGACCCCCCAACACAGTAATCATGTCCCCCTGCCATATTTATGTATATATATACATGTGTATATATATACACACATACATGTAGATATATATTTAATGTGTATATATATATACAATGTATGTGTGTGTGTATTCAGTGTATATATATATATATTTATGTAAGGGGACTATTATTTATAACCTCGTGTACTCAGCAGTGATAATTTATCTCTGCTTGTTAAAGCGCGCGAGGGATTTTCATACTACTGTAATCTCGCTTTGTCTCACGAGATTACAGACGCTCCATTGACTTCTACACAGATCTCCGAGAAAACCGTTCTCCTCTGATCACCCTGGGCGAACTGAAGTTCTCCCATTCATAAAAGGGGTGCCAGATGTGATCATTTTCCCCGGAGAACTGTAGAGAAGCCAATGGAGAAAAAAATTCACCCGTTCATAAAAGGACACCTAAATACATTCCTCCACCCATACTGCATAGTGATTTGTCCAGAGTAGGGCGGGGACTGGGTGATATCAGCCTGTAGTACCCTGGTCACTCTCCTAAGCTGTGTTCCCCGTCCTGAGTTCCTGTATTTCTCTTGGGTTAATCTTCCTTCTCTGTGCTGTAGACACAATTTTTGTATCTAGACTGGATTTATGTAGACTCTGGGGTTCAGTTGGAAGCAAATGTTGATTTTCACTATAAACGTTGCTCAACCTAGGCACCTAGGCCATGATCTCTGATAGAGAAATTCTCCCAGGGTTATTTGTTCTGTTGTTTGCTGGCTGTGCGGGGTGGAGGGATATGTCTGTATAGCCTCAGACCCAAGTCACTGAGTGCAGTCTAAGGAGATGGGAGGCAGCAGTGTGGGACCTCTGCAACTTGTCTCAAGAAAACATTAAAGCTTCCACTAATTACTGAATACAAATAATATGAGTTCTGATCCTTCCACTATATACATTTGTTGTATGTTATAGAGTCCTGACCCTTGCACTGTATTCTTTATGTTGTACAGATATAGTCCTGACCCCTGTACTATATACTGTATATTATGTTGTACATTGCATAGTCCTGACCCCTACACTATACACTCTATATTGTACATTACATAGTCCTAACCCCCAACAGTATATATTTTATTTTGTACATTACATACTCCTGAACCCTGCACTATATACTCTGTGTTGTACATTACATAATTACGATATTGTTTAGTCATAAATTTTGTATCCAACATAATAAGTTGTACATTGCTTCTTTTGCACCCATTTTCTACCAGCTGGACATTTTATATCTGATGATTTGATTGAAGCACAGACTTTTGCATGTTGATAAAAATGTGATAACATCCTCAAACTTTGGAACCTTAAACAGAAAGTGATGAGGCAGGATTTAAAAACCCAATGATGGTGGTCTTCAGGATCAGTCCAGTCTTCATCTTGGTTCTTCCCCCCTGCCCCCCCCCCCCCCCATCCTCACTCTCTGACCTCTGGTGGGGCTCAGCCCCGCTGTTATTCATGACTAAATCATGGACTAAATAGGGAAGTGCAGGACTTCTTGTGTTGGGAAGATGGCAATAAGTGATAGCGGGGGTGGGGACACTCGTCCTATAATCCCCTAACCACTATCACTCCTATAAAATACAGTTTCCTCACTCTTTGAATAAGATCCATGAATAAAGAAATTAACTGGTAGGAGATCAGAGGACCCATTTACTAGTTACCTTGAGGGTGGAATTGTAAGATCCTCAGAGACAAAGCTGCCTGATGTGGGCGGAGTCCTGGTTTAGGGGAACCAATCTGCTCATGTCTAGTAATAATCTTTTTATTTCTATTTTAGTACATGGACAGGAGATGAGGAAAACCTCAGAGGATTGTCTCACTTTGTCTCCAGACTGTGAAGTAGAAGATGAGGACATCACACAGTATAGTCCAGGAGGAAACCCGTCTACCGCAAATGTTCATCCGGCACCACACAGTGTAGATGGACCATCGTATTCCTCTTATCCTGAGGAACCTCCAACTGTGAGGGACGGTGCCGTCCTTCCAACAGATAAGAGGTTTTCCTGTACTGAGTGTGGAAAGGGTTTCCGTTTTATATCCAATCTTAATGTCCATAAAAGATCTCACACGGGGGAAAAACCATATTCCTGTCCCGAGTGCGGGAAATGTTTTTCACAAAAGTCGAATCTTGAAATTCATCAGAGACTTCACACAGGTGAGAAGCCATTTTCTTGTCCTGAGTGCGGAAAATGTTTTTCAGATCAGTCACATCTTTATATACATAAGAGGTCTCACACAGGGGAGAAGCCGTATTCCTGTCCTGAGTGTGGGAAGTGTTTTGTAAATAAATCACATCTTGTCACACATCAAAGACTTCACACGGGGGAAAAGCCATACTCCTGTTCTGAGTGTGGTAAATGTTTTTCAGACAAGTCCTTTTATCACAGACACCAGAGATTGCACACAGGTGAGAAGCTGTTTTCCTGTTCTGAGTGCGGGAAATGTTTTTCACAAAAGTCACACCTTTACACACATAACAGGTTACACACGGGGGAGAAGCCGTATTCCTGTCCTGAGTGCGGTAAATGTTTTTCACAGAAGTCCAATCTTTACACACATCAGAGATCTCACAGGAAGAAGAAGCCACTTTCCTGTCCTGAATGAGGGAATTTTTACTCATTGAAGTCCTGTCTTCCTGTACGTCAGGGATCCCACACAACCCTAGAAGGTGTATTAGTGCCTTGAGTGTGAAAAATGTCTTCTTTATAAATGTTGCTGGACATCCCAGCTCTTATGTGGGGAAGAAGTACATCCTGATATACACCTCCGATATACTCCATGGCTGATCTTCATCATTTAAGAAACAGTTAGTAAGGAGATCAGAGATCACCAAAGACATGGATGAAGTGTTGTATAGTTTTGGCCATTGATAGTAGTGGAAAAATAAAAATTGATTCATTACCTTTTGTTGGCTGAGTAAATTTTGTGGTGTAAGATTTTGTATCCATTTAGAAGTCTGTTTTTCCCTTATCGTGTTTCAGGACAGCCACCTCTGAGAGACCTTGGCTCCACCCTTCTCAGGAAACACCGCCTTAGCCATGAAGATTTAAACCCAAATTTTTCAGGGAGGTCATCCGCCCTGCTGTCTATATCAACCAACACCTTTTCTGGGGTCTGATGAGTGTCGGCATCAGACGCCTTAACCTGGCGTTCGGTTCATCCCACAGCGCCAGTTCTGCTTACCAAAAGTGGCCCACTGGGCAGCTGGCACCCCTCAGTTCTGGTTTTTCCTCTGGTGGGGAGACACCATCAGGAACCGAGGCTGGACAGCCAGGGAGGCTGAGGCCAGTTTTCCTGTTAAGGCTAAGGTCTCTCAATGTGCTCAGCTAGGGTCTGGGTATGGAGCCCGGAGAACCTGTAGGGCTGCTTGGCGCCACCCCAGCTTCTCCTTTGGGAGGGTTGAGGCTCCGTGGGTCCCATTTTTTTGTTGCGGGGGGGGGGGGGTGCCGTCGGAGGTGCATTCGATCCTTCCACATCTTGCGGCCAGCGTTGGAGCTTGTGGCTGGGCTGACTGGCGGGTGACGTCACTTTTTGTGGGGGCGGGCACTTCCGCCGAACCCACGACTTCTGGTACCCTGCTAGCTCCATGCTGTAGTCTCCCCTTGGTGGTCCGGGGGGAGGGGTTTATGGCAGCGGTTCTGGGACCCTGGTGGTGGTTGGTCCTGGGTACACTCCTGGTGTCACGCTGTAGTTCTTTTCTGGCTGAGAGGGGGGACCCGGTGCAATTGCTCATGGCCTTCTCTGTGTTACAGAGTAAAGCCTCGGATAAGTCCAAGTCTCCACATAGTTCCAAGAGGACGCACCTGTCATGCAGAGCTACTATGGGGGAACCCCGGTCTAAAGCACTTTGTAAGGAGTGTATTAATGACCTAGTGAGGGAGCATTCCACGGAGCAGTGTACTGACCTGGCTGCATCTGTTAAGGAGCTTTCCAGCACCTTTCAATCCTATAAAGCACTGGTTTCCAATTTGCAGATTGTGCAGCCACAGGCTCCCCCTCAGCCAGCAAAGCAGGAGATTGCACCAGCCTCACTGGCTGTGCCCTCCACCAGTGGAGGAGCACCAGGGAGCACTGAAAAGAAAACTGAGGAGCTTGATAGTCTAGCTTCAGGCTCCCAGGTGGAATCTGAGGAAGAAAGGGTGGATGGCGATTCCACTAGGGCTTCTCAGGACAAGTTAACCTGGAAGAGGTGGATATTTTCTTGGGATCTATCCATACCACCTTAGGAATCCAGGGGGAGAAGAAGACCCTATCTCTCCATGACCAGATGTACCAGGGCCTGGGCGAACAGAAAAAGAGAGTCTTTTCCAGTACATGACGTGCTGGTTGAAGCTGTCAAAAAGGAATGGCAGGACCCAGAAAGAAAGCCTTTCTTTTCAAGGGCCCTGAAACCTAGATTTCCCTTCTCTTCTCTGAGGAAGAGGTGTCAGTCTGTAATAAGTCCCCTAGACTGGAGGCGGCCTTTTCTCAGGTCTTTAGGCAGACAGACCTTGCCTTTGAGGATATGGGCACTCTCTTTGATCCCATAGATAAAATAATGGATTTACTCCTAAAAAAGACCTGGGATTCTTCGCTGGGAAATCTTAACCCCGTGATGGCGGTGGTTGCTCGTAATCGGGAGTTTTTTTTTTCCCAACAATCGGGAGTTTTGGCTATCCCAGATTAAAGCGCACATTCAAGCTGGCACCTCGAAGGAAACAATTCTGTTTTTCTTTCCTATGCTTCTTGCTTATATTGCGGAAGCGTCAGCCGAATCTGTTCGTATGTCTGCTAGATCATCAGCCTTGGCCAATTCAGCAAGCTAGATTCCACACAGCAGAAAGTCTTTCTTCCTCAGGAGAAGAGTCAGAATATAGATAGGCCAACTGCTCTGTAAAAGGCTCATTGCTCTATCTCAATAAGACATGCCATGTCGGCACTGGGTTTGTTGCCATGATTCCTGCGGTACAGTGAGCGGGTCTCCATCCATTACAGCTCTTTATCCTGGTTGTGGGACAGCAGCCAAGCTGTCTCTGGACTCCCTAGTGCATTTGCCAGGTTCGGGTGAAAAGATCCCTCTGGTGGTGGAGGACAGTCTTGAACCTGTCTTGGGGTCTCCTGTGGGTCCTGTAAGTTTCCAGGGTCATCACGATGAATGCAATTGGAACAGGTTGGGGGGCACACCTGGGCTCTTGACTGGTACAAGGATCTTGGAAGAGCAAAGATTCAAAGCAATCTTCGAACTGGAGAGCAATCGAGCTGGTTCTCAAAGCCTTCCAGAAAAAACTGCAGGGGGCCATGTGCAGGTCCATTTGGACAATTCCTCAGCAGTTGTCTACGTCAACCTGCAAGGGGGACAAGGAGCAGAATCCTCTGGCAGACACCACAGATGCGCTGGTGGCCCAGTGGGGTCAGTATCGTCTGATTTATGCTTTCCCTCCTCTCAGCTTCTGCCAAGACTTATACGCAGGATTGAGGCAGAAGGGATTCCGGTCATCTTTTGGCACTTTTACACTGCAAGTACCGGCTCGGCTCTACTCGGCCCTGCTTGCCCGGTTTGCTTTTCCACTGCTGGTACTGTATGCTATAGTGTCGGAACGGTTCGATACGGTACGGTATAGGTTTGCTTTTCCACTAAAGTAGTACTAAAGTTAAGTGGGTGGGATAACAACGGGGTGGGTGGGATTCTCTGACCAATCAGTAAGCTAGTAGTGACTGCATGCAAAGGATTGTGTGATATGGTACCAGTTTGGTACCTGTTGGAACCACAATCGAGTAGGTACTGTTTT
Source organism: Pelophylax lessonae (assembly GCF_965119305.1). Lineage (NCBI taxonomy): Eukaryota > Metazoa > Chordata > Amphibia > Anura > Ranidae > Pelophylax > Pelophylax lessonae. Next base: position 43,655,879 of record NC_138770.1, read on the forward strand.
TTCAGAGCCGTACCGTACCGTTCGGTTCCATGCAGTGGAAAAGCAAACCTATACCGTACCGTACCAAACCGTTACGACACTATACCATGCGGTACCAGCAGTGGAAAAGCACAAAAGCGTGCCGAACCGTTACAGTTCCATGCAGTGGAAAAGCACCATTAGTGCCTCCAGACTGGCCTTGCCGAGCTTGGTACACCAATCTGGTGCGGCTGACGTTCCTTGGAGGCTTCCTCTCAGGGAGGATCTGCTGTCTCAGGGACCAATCCTCCATCCTGCTTTGACGACTTGGCTGTTGAACACCAGGTGCTGAAGGATAGCGGTTTATCTGAGTTGGTGATTCCTACGCTGTTAAAAGCTAGGAAATCTACTTCTAGGAAGATCTACCATCATATGTGGAAGACATACATTGTATTATACATACAGTGGGTACGGAAAGTATTCAGACCCCCTTAAATTTTTCACTCTTTGTTATATTGCAGCCATTTGCTAAAATCATTTAAGTACATTCTTCTTCCTCATGAATGTACACATAGCACCCCATGCTGACAGAAAAACACAGAATTGTTGACATTGTTGCAGATTTATTAAAAAAGAAAAACTGAAATATCACATGGTCCTAAGTATTCAGACCCTTTGCTGTGACACTCATATATTTAACTCAGGTGCTTTCCATTTCTTCTGATCATCCTTGAGATGGTTCTACACCTTCATTTGAGTCCAGCTGTGTTTGATTATACTGATTGGACTTGATTAGGAAAGCCACACACCTGTCTATAAAAGACCTTCCAGATCACAATGCATGTCAGAGCAAATGAGAATCATGAGGTCAAAAGGAACTGCCTGAAGAGCTCAGAGACAGAATTGTGGCAAGGCACAGATCTGGCCAAGGTTACAAAAAGATTTCTGCTGCACTTAAGGTTCCTAAGAGCACAGTGGCCTCCATAATCCTCAAATGGAAGATGTTTGGGACGACCAGAACCCTTCCTAGAGCTGGCCGTCCGGCCAAACTGAGCTATCGGGGGAGAAGAGCCTTGGTGAGAGAGGTAAAGAAGAACCCAAAGATCACTGTGGCTGAGCTCCAGAGATGCAGTCAGGAGATGGGAGAAAGTTGTAGAAAGTCAACCATCACTGCAGCCCTCCACCAGTCGGGGCTTTATGGCAGAGCGGCCCGACGGAAGCCTCTCCTCAGTGTAAGACACATGAAAGCCCGCATGGAGTTTGCTAAAAAAACACCTGAAGGACTCCAAGATGGTGAGAAATAAGATTCTCTGGTCTGATGAGACCAAAATAGAACTTTTTGGCCTTAATTCTAAGCGGTATGTGTGGAGAAAACCAGGCACTGCTCATCACCTGTCCAATACAGTCCCAACAGTGAATCATGGTGGTGGCAGCATCATGCTGTGGGGGTGTTTTTCAGCTGCAGGGACCGGACGACTGGTTGCAATCGAGGGAAAGATTAATGCGGCCAAGTACAGGGATATCCTGGACAAAAACCTTCTCCAGAGTGCTCTGGACCTCAGACTTGGCCGAAGGTTTACCTTCCAACAAGACAATGACCCTAAGCACACAGCTAAAATAACGAAGGAGTGGCTTCACAACAACTCCGTGACTGTTCTTGAATGGCCCAGCCAGAGCCCTGACTTAAACCCAATTGAGCATCTCTGGAGAGACCTAAAAATGGCTGTCCACCAACGTTTACCATCCAACCTGACAGAACTGGAGAGGATCTGCAAGGAGGAATGGCAGAGGATCCCCAAATCCAGGTGTGAAAGACTTGTTGCATCTTTCCCAAAAGGACTCCTGGCTGTATTAGATCCAAAGGGGGCTTCTACTAAATACTGAGCAAAGGGTCTGAATACTTAGGACCATGTGATATTTCAGTTTTTCTTTTTTAATAAATCTGAAACAATGTCAACAATTCTGTGTTTTTCTGTCAGTATGGGGTGCTATGTGTACATTCATGAGGAAGAAGAATGAACTTAAATGATTTTAGCAAATGGCTGCAATATAACAAAGAGTGAAAAATTTAAGGGGGTCTGAATACTTTCCGTACCCACTGTACATGGTGTGAGTCTCTTGGAGTTTATCCTCGCTCTTTTGTGGCTCGGATCTTGACCTTCCTTTAATGGGGGGGGGTCTGCCTTGAGTACCATCAAGGGTCAGGTGTCGGCTTTGGCGGTCTTCTTCCAACAACCCTTGGCCATGCACTCCCTGGTGCCTACTTTTCTTCAGGGTGTCCGACATTTGGTTCCTCCAGAGCGGTCTCTGTTGCCGCCTTGGGGCCTCAATTTGGTGCTTTCGGTCCTATAGAAGCCTCCCTTTGAGAATCTTCGGGAGATCCCCTTGCTTACATTGTCTCTGATTTTCATTTGAATGAAGACATTGTGTTGCCTTCCCTGTGTCCCAGGCCTAAACATCCAAAGGAAATTGCCTTGCATGCCTTGGATGTGGTCCGGGCAAATAGGATGTACTTGGCAGCTACAGAGTCTTTTAGGAAGTCAGACTCCCTATTTGTGCTCACAGATGGGCCTTGGAAAGGGTTGTCCGCTTCCTCTGCAACCATTTCTAGATGGATCAGATGGTTATTCAGGCCTCTTCCATCAAGGGTCAGGTTCCTCCTTTCCCTGTCAAGGCACACTCTACTCGGGCGCTTAGTGCCTTCTGGGCCTTCCGTCATCAGGCATCAGTGACGCAGGTTTGCAAGGCGGCTACCTGGTCATCGGTGCACACTTTCACAAAGCTTTATAAAGTGGATGTGTTGGCATCTGTGGATGCTTCTTTTAAATGCAAGGTTTTGCAGGCTGCTGTTTATAGGACCTGATCCTCTTTGAGAGTGTATTGTTTTTTGTAGGTGGGCTCCAGTTGTTTTGGTTGAGCTCCTGTTGCCTGGTTGGCTACTGTTTAGCCTTGGGAATTTGTTTTTCTGTTCCCACCTCTCATGTTTGACACTGCTTTGGGACATCCCAATGGTTATAAAGATCAGGAGCTGTGTCTGTCAATGAATGAAAGAGAAAATGGGATTTTTTCCTTACCGTAAAATCTGTTTTATCTTCTGTTCATTGATGGACACAGCACCCACCCCTCTGTGGAGTTGTCTTCTGACACTGCTTGTAACTAAACTGAATACCTATAGCAGAGAGATGGAGTATATCCCCTGGGACTGCCCATAGGCGTAGCCATATTATTTTTCTGCCTAGTGTCCTACTCCTGTAGGGGGCAGTATAACCCAATGGTTATGAAGATCAGGAGCTGTGTCCGTCAATGAACATCAGAGAAATGGATTTTACGGTAAGTCAAAAATCCCATTTTCTTCATTAATTTAGGCCAATGTGTATTCCACTACATATTTTTGGTAGAAATAAATCCCAATAAGCGTATATTGATTGGTTTGCACAAAAGTTATAGCGCCTACAAACTATGGGATATTTTTAGTTAGTTATTTATTTATTTATTTATTTTTTTACTAGTTGTGGCGGCGATCAGCGACTTACAGTATAGTGAAGCTGAGATATTGAGGTGGACAATCTGACACTAACTGAGACTTTTTGGGAACCAGTCACACTAATACAGTGATCTGTGCTACAAAATAAGCACTGCCACTGTACTAATGTCACTGGCTGGGAAGGGGTTAACATCAGGGGGGGATTAAAGGGTTAACTGTGCGCCTAACCAGTGTTAATATGTACCCTGGGAGGTGTTTTTACTAGGGGAAGAGATTAAATTTATTCCCAGCCTTGCAGAGACACAGGATCCATGTGATCTGCCTTGTTTACATTGAGGGATGATCTGCAGGTGTCGGCGGATATTGAGTCTACCGCTGGACTCCCGCGGACAATGCAACACTTGGATCTCATTGGGTCATAAGGGGCATGTTGTAATAAACTATAGTCACCACATATCCTTCTTGGTCCCCGGTATGGCTATTCAGACATAGACACCTTAGATAGCTCCAGAGAGTATTAAAGACAAGGCAAAACTCATCGGAGTCTCACCCATGCAGGGTGAGGGTCTCTAGGGTGATCCAGTAACGAAAATGGAAACTGACTTGCAGTTTGTCCAGGATTGTCCTCATATTGATCCCGCAATTTGGAGGCTCAGAGAGATATTGGGTGGGAGAGAGCTTCCAAATCTGACTATGGGTACTGGTTAACCCACCTGCAAGAGATGGCTGAAAAGGGCAGGAAGCAGTCAGCAGGTGTCCATGAGGTGTGGAATGAAGCAGGACACATTTGTGAGAAAGATCTATTTGGGTTTTTGTTTCTGAGATGCTGCTGAATTCTTGAGAACCTTTTTATGGACCCGTGAAGCAGGTGGGGTCTTCATAACCCTGTGGTGGGACAAGCCTATGCTTGCGGTAAGCTGTAGTCTTATTTTGTTTACCAGAAATGTTGACCTTTTTTTACACTGTTGTCAAGTAGTTTAATTTAACTTTTGGCAAATAAAGACTGTTTGCTTTTCCCAGTGCTGCTGGCTGGTGATCTAAACTGTCCCAAGTATTGCATATGTTGCTTGGATGCTGGCAATCTAGCTGTGAAAGCTGTTGGAAAAACTTACAATTAAAAGGGCCAGTGCCTGCTTTGTATGCCCTGGGTAAGAGCGGCACTGGCACTGCAAACCTCTGAAGGAGGCATGGAGGTCATAAGAGCCCTGGTTTAGTCCTCTGCAGAAGCCAGCCTCTGCCATAAGGAAGTTTTAAACCCACCAGAAACAGGCCTACATGGCAGCTAACTGCCACCATGAGGAGACCCTTGCTCTGCTGATACAGACTCGGCAGTCTCAGGCAGCACAGACTGAGACAAAGTTAACCCTGATGGCCTCTTCAGCAGAATGGCTGAAGGTGGTTGTCACCCACTAGCAACCCAGTGATGGTGAGGGGGAGCCACTACATGCAAAAACTCACACCCCACCATGGTATGGAAGCATTCCTAGCCACATTAAAATGCATGGCTGAGAGAGGGGGTTACCCCCCAGGACCGATTGGCCAGTCTCATTGCTGCATTCCTATTGGGTGGAACCGCCGAAGACCTAATTTGTCCTACCAGGAGCTGACACCAGATATTATGCTAAACTGAAATGAGCGATCTTAGCTCACCTTGGGGTGACTGTTGCTGTCCAGGCACACCGGATCCATTGCTGGAAGTATTGTGCCAGCCAGTCACAGCAGTCCCAAATGTATGACCTGTTACAACTAGTCATGAAATGGTTGCAACTGGAGAAGTAATGGGACCACAGATTGTAGAACTGGTCATTGTGGACTACTACTTAAGGGTTCTACCAATGAGCTTCAGCATTGGGTCAGGCATTGTCAGCCTCAGACAATTAACCAACTGGTGGAGATAGTGAAGCAATATATGATGGTGGAGGATCTATTTGGACCTGCCAAGTCCCAAGGGCCCCTGTAAGCATGGACACTAAAGCCATCATCTCTGGATAGTTAAGGAACGACCACCCCAGGGTCCCATATGTTTGCTCCAGCATGAAAAAATGAGAATGTGTTGTGCTGGTATTGTCACTTACTGGGTCATATCTAGGCTCAGTGTACTCCATGGAAGGAAATCATGGAGTACAGAGCTACACAGAGGGGGTCCTTCTATGCTCAGAGGTTCTGTGAATCTGACTGAGGGGCAGTTTTGAATGTGATATCTGGTTGAACTAATTTATATTGTATGGTGACCCTTTTCCATAATGGGGTACCTGGGGGAGTTGGCCCCATACATAAGTCCCTCAAAGTGGTCCACTAGTTCCAGTGAGTTCAGCATAGGCCAGTGGTGAAGGCTGCAGCTTCTCAGTAACTGAGTCTTGAGTTATGCCAAAGCACAGATAATAAACAAAAGGAAGAGGGCACCAACATCTAAGCGTAGCCCTTATTGGTAAATATAAATCATAAAAAACATGTATGCACTCACTGTAGCAGGTTAGAGAGAGACATATTTCATAGTCCTTCATGCATAGATCGTCCAGGAAGCGTCCGGGAATTGCAGAGTCAGGCAGGGAGACAGTTGGTGTATGCAGAGCTGAGCCGGGAAGCTGTTGGATGACAAGCAGCGGTCTTGTAACCATGCTGAAACGCAAGCTGTAAAAAGGGTGACTGGAGACATTCAAATCAGGCTCAGTTGGTGACATCAGCATGCTAATGTAAGCGGGCGAGGCTATGTATTTCTGGGCTAAACACCTCTTTGTCAAGCCAAGATAAAGATATCTTGGCTTGACAAAGGGGTGTGTATAGCCCCGAAGTACGTAGCCACTCCTTTTATGTCAGCATGTGGACGTCACTCGCTGAGTCCAGCCAAGCCTGATTCTAAATCCTCCAGCTGCAATTTCTACAGCTTTCTTTTCTGCGTGGTTACAAAACTGCCGCTTTTCATCCAGCTGCTTCCCTGCTCAGCTTTGCATACACCATTCGTCTCCCTGCCGAACTCTGCAATTCCGGGATGCTTATTTGTGACTTTAGAGAATGATAATGATGTTGCACTTGTGGTAGATGGTCTACAGACCAAGAAAACCACTAAGAGAAATCTCATCCCATGCAGGCCTTGGTTGGGGAGGATGTAGAGTTCCTCTAGTCCAGAGCATCCTGAGTTGGAAGTATTAAGGTGTACATTTGGCACTGTCCAAATTAAGGGCCACATGTTAAAAAATGCAGGAGAAAAAGTCAAAGTGATTAATGGGGTATCACAAGTGCCTGAGGCTGAAATAAGGTTTCATCAATAGTGATTATTGATATCGAGTTACAGAAGTCCGGGATGTCATGGTCAACCAGTTACTGGTCCCCCAGCCTTTTAGACACATGATATTGGACTTGGCTCACAATGGTGCAATGGGAGGTCAGTTACAGCCGAGAAATCTTTTAGACACATGATATTGGACTTGGCTCACAATGGTGCAATGGGAGGTCAGTTACAGCCGAGAAAACAGAGGCACAGTTAACAGACCAGTTTGACTGGCTGGGGATCATTGCTGACGTGAAAAGAGATTGTGGTTCATGTACCATTGGTCAACTAACTGCTCCAGTGTTACATTTTAGGAACCACTTGGTGTCTCTGCCTATTAGCGAGGTATTGAGATGGATTTGGTGGGCTCATTGGTGAAATCGGCTCTGGGACACCAGTATATCCTAATGATACTTGATTATGAAACAAGATATCAAGAGGCAGTCTCTGAGGAAGCCTTATCAAACTGACAATGTGAATCTATGAAAACCGTGGAAAGATCAGAAGCAGCTAGCCGCCCTGGCTAAGGTGAATTCAGATCCCCCTGTAGGGGTGGGTTAGTCCCAGTTGCCACCAACTTGCTCAAACCCATGACTCAACAGGTAAAGGTTTTTTTACAAAGTTATAGGGAGAATTTTTCAGGACTGCCAGGCCTTACCAGTGTAATTAAGCATGATCACGGAGTCTAATGTGAAAGTTTGAGTAAACCCTATCGCATTCTGGAGGCATACAGGAAAACTGTATCAGAGGAAGTTTAGAAAAGGCTAGAACTGAGGAGTTGCAGATTAAATGGTCAAGCCTGATTGTGTTGGTACCAAAAAAAAAAAAAAAACATAATACAAGGGTTCGCTTGTAGCCGTCACTCACAGCATCCTATATACAGTATAAAGAAAATGCACAAATGTTCTTAGGGGCAATAAAAAATATTTGGGATTTTTTAGGTGACTTGTCTCTCAGAAAATTTCAACAGACAATAAATAAGTTTTATATGAAAATCCAAAGTTTATTGTACTCTACTCAACCTAACAATGAGTTAGTCATGTTAGAAAACATGGAAAGTAATAATAAAAACATCAAGAGTATGAAAGCTCAGGTGAACAGAACCCCTTAAGATGTTAACTCATCCAAAGCTATCACATACACAAAGATCACATGTATCTGCTCAGGGTGTTGGTTCCGAAGTCCAACAGGACTCTGCAGTTTTGTAAAGACTTTCGTCTTTCTCAGTAGGAAGTTGATGACTGCCGAGGGAAAATACGCTGTAGTGGAACGAGAGTGCCTGGAAATCAAATGTGATATTTTCTCTATTGCAGGGAGTTTCATTTGGTGTTGGAAATGCCCAACGGACCTGCATGAGGCAGAAAAAAAAAAAACACATGAATGTTAGAGTAACCAGTTGATTCTTGGACCTACAAGATTTTAAATTCATGGTGGAAATCAGGTCTGCAAACAACACCATAATGCGGATGTCCTCTTAGGGTAAACTGCAAAGTGTCCCATATCTGCGTAGAAGTAGAAAGGGGAGATATGTTCAGGATGCTAGGGATGGGTCCTGGATTTAATGTATGTGTCCCCAGTGCTTGAGTTGATCCCCTTAAGGGGGATGACAAGAACCATTTGTAGTACTCAGGAATTCTCATCCATGCAAGGTGAGGGGTTTCGGGTGATCTGGTAAAGGGGAAAAAACTGTCTTGCAGTTTCCCAGGATTGTTACGACCTCATATGGCTCCTGGAAGTCCGAGGCTCGAAGATCAGCCTGCTGGTTATGCAAACTCCCCTAAATATTACAGACTGCCTTAAATCCGTGGTCAGTGTAGTGGTCCCTTGCATTAGTAACCAATGGAAGAAGGGCCCTCTCATGTAAGTGCTCAGTGCAGTGGTCTGTTACGTTGGTGACCAGCGGAAAAAGGACCCTCTCACATTGTCACCAGTGAAAAGACTGCCCCCATTACATTGATGCTAGTTGTTAATGAGAGACAGAAATTGTTCATTTCTCAAGGAACCCCTAAGAAAGGAACCCTGCCTGAGAAAGGCTGGACTAGGCAGTAATTTATTTCTGCCCCCTTGGTGACAGTGGAGATGACCCATCTATAAGGATATTCAGTACATACACATATGTTCACATATGAGACACTTCTCAGGGCTGCAGTTCCTCTGAGCTCCACAAGGTGGTGATCTCACTTCTATCCAGACGACAGGAAGTCTCTATGGAAGACATGAAGTTATGTCAGGTGCAGACAGGAAGTGATGTCAGGTATAAATAGGATGTTCCAGCTTAGAGGTTAATCGGCATCGGGAGGAAGTAGAGAGGAGGCATTGTTGGAAGTGGCAGCAGAGGAGGTAATAAGATGTTATTTTCTATTTACACCCAGTAACCCCCCCCCGTCATGTCCGTCTTCTTCCTCTTTAGTCACTGTGACGTCTTTTATCTCCAGCAGACGATGATACACACCTATATATAGAGACCTGACCAGAGAGGTGAGGATGATTCTGGAATGTCACATGACATCACTCTTATCTCTACTAATATAGATGAGCTTGGGCGTGTTCGAGTTTGTACGTTGGGCGTGTTCGAGTTTGTACGTGCTCGATCCCGCCAGGATGTCGACACCACTCCACTAATCACAGGCAGTGAGACATTTCCCGATCTGTGCAGCTGTGGATCGGGAAATGTCTCACTGCCTGTGATTAGTGGAGTGCAGTGTCGGCTTCCTGGCGGGATCGGGCACGTACAAACTCAAACACGCCCGAGCTCATCCCTGTCTATTAATAAAACACAGACCTGACTGGAGAGATGAGCGGATTTATGGGAATGTCATTTGATTTTGCTATTCATATATAGATTTTGAAATTTGTGAAATCTGGTGATCATATGACCATCAAATTGCCTCCACCTCACTCCCTAATACAATGGAGAAATAAATAGAACATTCCAGAAGTCATCGGCAAGATCAATGAGCTGCTGACAGTAGAGGTGAGCGGTGCTGGGAATTCTGGGACATTATCCAGTAACAGACAAGGGATGTGTCTGGATGGTGACTGTATCATTGTGTGTGTCAGGTTCCTATAAGGTGTCAGGATGTCACTGTCTATTTCTCCATGGAGGAGTGGGAGTATTTAGAAGGACACAAGGATCTCTACAAGGACGTCATGATGGAGAATAAGCCGCCCCTCACATCACCAGGTAAGAGGAGACTTTATTGTAAAGGAGAGAGCAGTACGGAGGGTCCACCTAGATCCCCCATCATCTGATAAACACATAGAAACAATGTATTCAGTCAGTGTGTGTGTTTCCTACAGATGGATCCAGTAATGGGAACCCACCAGAGAGATGTCCATGTCCTCTGTATTCCTGGGATTCCACACAGGTCAATATTAAAGGAGAGATAAAAGAGGAGACTGATGTGAAGGAGGAGGCAGAGTTTCTAAAAGGGCACAAAACTCTGTACAAGGACAACACTGTGGAGTCTTACAGCTGTAGAATCCCACCATGTTCCCATCCTATGTTTTCCCGGGATTCCACACAGGAAGATTACACCATCCCTCACCATCATCAGGTAGAGGAGGAACAAATCTTTGGTAGTTATGTTTTATACACAAGCTTGTTTCATACAAGGAATGTTTTATTTATTATTCAGAGTGGGAATCTTGAGGATTATCATATTGCTATCAAAGAAGAGTATAAAGAGGAGGATGAAGAGTATGGCGTAATGGAGAAATTCTCAGAAGGAAACAAGGATTTAATGGAGCCACCTATTTCTAGGAACCCACCAGAGAGATGTCCCCCTCCTCTGTATTACCAGGATTCCACACAGGAAGAACACACTATCCTTCACCATTTCAAGGTCGGTGGGACGGAGCTTCTAGAACATGGATACGTGATGGCGAAGTGTGGATATTTTAATGTGATATCACAATATTAAAGCTTATACAAATGTTATTTTCTATAATTTTCTTGGCTTAGGGTGAAGATCTGATAGATATAAAAGTTGAGGGTAAAGCAGAAGAAGAAGAGATGTATGTGAGGTATGATCAGCAGCAGTCTATGGAGGAGGATGGAATAACAGGGGCATTCATAGAGGAGGACACTCCTACAGAGATCAGCACAGGTGAAATATTAGCATTAAATACATTCCTCTATTTGTACTGCTTACGGTTTGGTGCAGAGTGATGCAAGGACTGGGTGATATCAGCCTGTAACACTCTGGTCACTTTCCTGAGCTGTGTTCCCCGTCCTGTATTCCTGTATTTCTCTTGGATAATCTTCCTTGTCTGTGCTGCAGACACAAATTATGTATCTAGACAGGATTTATGTAAATTCTGGGGTTCAGCTGGAAGCAAAATGTAGATTTTAAAAATAGGCGTTACACAACTTGGGTACCTGAGGTATGTGCTTTGGGCCTTCTGCCCCATGCCCATGTCTAGCAAGATCTCCCAGGGTTACTTACTCTGTTGTTTGCTGGCCTTGCCGGGTGGAGGGATATGTCCGTATAGTCTCAGACCCAAGTCACTGAGTGCAGTCTCAGGAGTGGGACCTCTGCAACTTGTCTCAGGTAAACATTTAAACTACCACTGAATTCTGGATACCAATATTTTGAGTCTCGACCATTACACTATTTGATTTATATTGTACTTTACATACTCCTAAATCCTGCATCATATACATTTGTTGTATGTTACAGAGTCCTGACCCTGCACGTTCTACTCCATGTTGTACATTACATACATTAGATAGACCCCTGCAATATACACTCTATTTTGTAGAGTACATCATTCTGATACTGCTTAGTCCTAACATTTGTTCGGAACCTTAAACAGAAAGTGATAATGAGGAAGGAGTCCATAACCCAATGATGTTGGTCTTCAGGATCAGTCCAGTCTTCATCTTGGTTGTTCTTCCCCTATCCTCACTCTCTGACCTCTGGTGGGGCTCAGAGACGCTGTTATTCATGACTAAATCATGCACTAAATAGGGAAGTGCAGGACTTCTTGTGTTGGGAAGATGGCAATTTGTGATAGAGGGGGTGGGGATACTTGTCCTATAATCCCTTCATCACTGTCACTCCTATAAAAGACAGTTCTCGTTGTTTCCTCACTCTCTGACTAAGGTCCATGAATAAAGATAATAAATGGTAGGAGATTCAGAGGACCCATTTACTAGTTACCTTGAGGGTGGAATTGTAAGATCCTCAGAGATAAAGCTGCCTGAGGTGGGTGGAGTCCTGGTATAAGGGAACCAATCTGTTCATGTCTAGTAATAATCTTTTTATTTCTATTTTAGTACATGGACAGGAGATGAGGAAAACCTCAGAGGATTGTCTCACTTTGTCTCCAGACTGTAAAGTAGAAGATGAAGACATCACACAATATAGTCCAGGAGAAAACCCGGCTACCTCAAATGTCCATCCGGCACCACACAATGTAGATGGACCATCGTATTCCTTTTACCCTGAGGAACCGCAGATTGGGAGGGACGGTGCCATTCTTCCAAGAGATAAGAGGTTTTCCTGTACTGAGTGTGGGAAGTGTTTCCATTCTAAATTCCATCTTAATGTGCATAAAAGGTCTCACACAGGGGAAAAACCGTATTCCTGTCCTGAATGTGGAAAATGTTTTTCGCAAAAATCCAATCTTCAAATACATCAGAGGCTTCACACGGGTGAGAAGCCATATTCCTGTCCCGAGTGCGGGAAATGTTTTTCAGTAAAGTCCCATCTTTACATGCATAAGAGGTCTCACACAGGGGAGAAACCGTATTCCTGTCCTGAGTGCGGGAAATGTTTTGTACTAAAATCACATCTTGTCACACATGAAAGGCTTCACACAGGGGAAAAACCATACTCCTGTTCTGAGTGTGGGAAATGTTTTTCAGACAAGTCCTTTTATCACAGACATCAGAGATTGCACACAGGTGAGAAGCCGTACTCCTGTACTGAGTGCGGGAAATGTTTTTCAGACAAGTCCAGTCTTTACATACATCAAAGATCTCACACGGGGGAGAAGACGCATTCTTGTCCTGAGTGCAGGAAATGTTTTTTAAATAAGTCACATCTTTACACACATCAACGGACTCACACCGGAGAGAAGCCATATTCCTGCCCTGATTGTGGGAAATGTTTTTCAGAGAAGTCAAGTCTTGACAGACATCAGAGGTCACACACAGGGGAAAAGCCGTATTCCTGCCCTGAGTGTGGAAAATGTTTTTCACAGAAGTCCAGTCTTGACAGACATCAGAGGTCTCACACCGGGGAGAAGCCGTATTCCTGTCCTGAGTGCGAGAAACGTTTTTCAGTAAAGTCCCATTTTTACAGACATCAGAGATCACATACAGGGGAGACGCCATATTCCTGTCTTGAGTGCGGGAAATGTTTTTCAGTGAAATCCAATCTTTACAGACATCAGAGATCTCACACGGGGAAGAAGTCACTTTTCTGTCCGAGTGAGGGAATTGTTACTCACTGAAGTCCTATCTTCCTGTACATCAGGGATCCCACACAACCCTCGAGCTGTAGTAGTGCCTTGAGTGTGGGAAATGTCTTATATATTCATTTTGCTGGACATGTGGGGAAGAAGCACACCCTGATATACACCTTAGATATACTCCATGGCTGATCTTCGTCATGGAAGGAAACAGTTCATAAGGAGATCAGAGTTCACCAAAGACATGGATGAAGTGTTGTACCGTGTTGGCCATTGATAGCAGTAGAAAAATAAAAATGGAGTCATTACCTTTCTTTGGCGGAGTAAATTTTGTGGTGTAAGCTTTCACAAACACTTGGAGGTCTATTTTTTTTAAAAATAGTTGAATAAATGTGACTAGCATTCGCCCAGCAATGATGAATATTGGGCATATTTAGAGACCAGCGTATAGAGTGCAGTAGTCAGGAATAGGTCATCTACAGCCCTAGGAATAGGGTGCACCGATCAGGAACATGTCATAAACAGCCCAGTGTACAGAGTGCAAAGGTCAGGAGTATATCTTGCACAGGCTGGTGTACAGGATGCAGTGGTCAGGAGTATGTCATATATACAGCCGTGGCTAAAAGTTTTGAGAATGACACAAATATTAGATGTCACAAAGTCGACTGCTTCCGTGTTTTTAGATCTTTTTGTCAGATGTTACTATGATATACTGTAGTATAATTACAAGCATTTCATAAGTGTCAAAGGCTTTTATTGACAATTACATTAGGTGTATGCAAAGAGTCAATATTTGCAGTGCTGCTGCTGACCCTTCTTTTTCAAGACCTCTGCAATTCTCCCTGGCATGCTGTTAATCTATTTCTGGGCCACATCCTGACTGATGGTAGCCCATTCTTGCACAATCAATGCTTGGAGTTTGTCAGAATTTGTTGGTTTTTTAGTTCACTTGCCGCTTGAGGATTGACCACAAGTTCTCAATAAGATTAAGGTCTGGGGAGTTTTCTGGCCATGGACCCAAATGTTCGATGTTTTGTTCCCCAAGCCACTTAGTTATCAATTTTGCCTCATGGCAAGATGCTTGCAGAAGAGGTTGGGGATCATCGAGTCACATCCAATGGACTCAAACCAGAGGGCCATCCCTTTACAGAATTTGAAACAGATCCTTCTTGCTGTTCTGCGGACCCTTTGGGCCATTGGGCCAGGGTCCTGGATTACAAATATAAGACTAAGAATGGAAATCCACGTTCAAGATTTTACCTCGGGTTCCAGATGAACTACTTGGGCCAATGAGCCGGACCTGCAACTATGTCAGATGGCTGCCCAGGACGAGGCAGGCAAGCCTACCAAGAGTTAGGTGGTGGGTGCCCTGTTGCTGCTAGGGACCACTGAAGAGGCTCTTTCCTATTCCCTCTGTGGGATGTATGGTTGCTCAAACTACCCCCTTCAGGAGGGCTGCAAGAGACTAAACAGGTAGTTAGTTGCAGGTACAGGACCATCTTGGAGAAGAGGCCTGATCTCCGTGTCAAGGACTACCAAAGATGCTGGCTGCAATAGTCTGGGATTAGGATGAGAAGGTCGCCCCTGCGGGGAGGGTCTTCTCATCACTTATGGATTTAGATAGCGGTAACTACTGTACATTTGTTAGATGTTTAATCCCTTCTTTTTCCTTGCAGGTAACACCATTTCTAGAGATAGTTAGGATGTTTTAATTACTCACCAGACAGAGTTTTGTTTGGTGGGCGGTGCATTCTTCTAAATGCACCTGTTGTGTATATTTTGTACAGCAGATGTCTATATATTTTTTCTTCTAATTTATTTTGTACATTTGTTTTTTTCCTTTTCTCCCTTTCCGGTTTTGTGGGATACTCCTAAAGTTTTTGTAGGGGGCGAGTGCCCCAGAGCCAACCGGACTTGGCTCATTTTAATGTAGCATCCTTCTAGGTAGGTGCTAGGAAAAAGCATCTAATTTCTCCTTCTGCTTATCAGGGGAGCCTGATCTATTTTTTTGCCTGTCACATGTTTCAAGGTGTGATTCACTGGGTCTGAGAGAGTGTCCCCACTGTATCCAATGAGGGAGCTTGTTGGACAGTGGAGGAAACCTAGCCAGTGACACAGCATGTTTTATGGCAGTCCCAGTGGGATGGCATTCCTGCAATGCATCCTGGGATTGGCCATAAATCCTGAGCGGACATGTGACAGGGCGTCTTTGGGCAGGAAGCCAGGTCCTAGGAGGAGGTGGACGGCTTTCTCTCCTCCTGCAGGTGTGAGGAAGGTGGTTTAGGCAGTCGGCCTAGTGAACCAAGTGTGGAGCTGAGCTGCAGAGGATCCAGAGTGCTGACAGTGGAGCTTATGGCAGAGTCTCTTGCGAAAAACAGTGTCCATGAGTACCAGGAGATTTGCCTAAGGGTTTGCCCACGAAGGGGGGCCACTCCAATATAGTCAGGGGGATCAAGGAGCTAGCTTACACAGAAAGTACAATAAAGGGGGTGCCGTGTAGTTAACCCTGAAGAATAGGAACAAAAGGGGGTGCCAGGAAGGGCTCTGAAGATTGTTCTGCAGTACAGTACAATTTACCTCAGACAATTCATTTACTACTACTTCACTGCTACTGACAAGGTGAAGCAGCGGCCTTGCCGCACTCAGCATTATTCAGTCGTCCCAGCCAATTGTGCATAGTGATACAAGTTGGAGTACCCCACTCATTCCCTTCTCCTATCCAAGTTCTCAATAAAAAAATAAAAAAAAAACAAAGCTCCTAGACTGTTTCCTGACTGAGCCAAAACCACTTTGAAAATGTTGAACTTTAATGCTGTTGCTAATGGTAACCCAGGGGAACCCGTAACCAGCAGCTCCCAAGGGAGTAGTGCTACATGTGCATCAAACCAAAAGTGAAGTGTCACAGCTGGTCCTGTGTGAACAGTCCATGGTGGAGGCTGCATGTCCCACCAGAGGCTCTATGCTCCCCTCCCCTAGTACTGGTTAATGTACACTGAAGGTGGAATTGTTTAGTCACTTCTTATTCTTCCATTAGCTGCTTCCTTCTGGGAATCCCCCAAATTTGTTTGTCTGGGGGAGCACTAAGAAGCATGATATGGATTTCCTGGGGAGATCATTTGCTTTGATCCAGCAGTGATCACACATAGTGGGTGGGATGGCTGTGACCTGTATACTGTGAATGGATACCATAGATCGGAGGAGCCCAGGATGACTACTTGATATGCTCTTGTGTCCAGTGTGCTGTGTACTGGGAGGTAATGCAGAATTCATACACCACCAGTGTCACCTGGGTGGACAACCTCTGATCACACACTACTATATTACTCAATTCACTGCTCATCCATAGAATACCTAGGGTTACCATCTGTCCAGGGTTCACCCGGGCAGTGGGGGTTTTGAATCAGACTGCACTGTGGCTCCCCAAATTACCTGAGATAGTCACACACAAATATTTTGCAGTTCGGGAGCGCTGCTGGCTATTGTCTGGAGGCAGGTTCAGCATCACTGGGCGCTGCATTACTACACCCAAAGGTGTTCCAGGTCTTTAATAATCCTAAAGTGTATACTTCAGGGGAAAAAAAATGTGCCCTGCGCCGCTAAAGTGTTCGTGTTTGGCTTGAAGAAAAGGGTCAACACAGAAGGAACACTGAAGCACAGAACTTCAATCAAGGGAGGGATCAAATACTTTCCAGCAGCCAGCAACAGGTGCACCCTCATTACTCAGATAAACTGGCTGCTGGGAGACACCCGCTGGTGGCCACCGGAGCTACGCCCTTTGGCTCCAGGAACAACAGTGCCACCAGCAGGTGACCCAGGTCCATGATACGAGTCCTGACAACCTGTTTGTTTTAAGATCCCTACTGTTGTCTGTCCTGAATACATTTTGTAGGCAGTTGCTCCTGCTCTGCCAAGGCCTGGAGGTCCAGATACCCACGTTAAATGTGAGAGCTGCATCCACTATTACGGTCCCAGAAATAGAGGTCTGGGGAAGGGAAGAGTTCCATTTGAGCCTTGTCCTGACCTGGGCAGTATTTCCAGACTCTGGCGGTGGAGCATGGTGGAGCAACTGGAGGCCAATCCTTAGGAGGGTGGAACTGTCAGGACCTGCATCGCCTACTGGTGGTACTGGGCTTCCTAGTGTGTAAAAGTGTAGTTTCAGTGTCCACCAATGGGTATGTCCCAGTAGCCCTGAGCAATCAGTCCACGCCTGATGCTGGTTGCTAGGAGACTTTTTAAAGTGATATTAAATCCTCCCATTTTTTATTCTATTTCTGTTACTAAACAATGGCATTCCACAAAGAGTCTAACCTTTTTTTTTTTCTTTGGCCTTTGGTGGAACACTGGCTGCGCCCCAAACGCGCGGGTGCACAGGCATCGGAGGATGCTGCAGCTCCGCTTCCAATGTCCTAAGATTTACAGGGGGATACGGGGCTCTGAACTCAAGCTCTGCCTCTGCTCCGTCTCCTGTCTTCTATGAGTGACAACGGCTCCAGTGCTTTCAGACCCGCACGTGCATCCTCTCCTGTGACAGCATTATTATACCCAAGTTTTTTCAAATATGATACTTTGTAATATATTTTACTTACTGAATTTAAAAAAGATACTGTATATATTTTTAATTGAAAAAAAAAAAGAAAATGTTTTATTTCTGTGTGTATATGTATGTATATATATATATATATATATATATATATATATATATATATTACATTGAATTATTTGCAATACTGAGTGTTTATATTTCAACCATCCCCACCCAGCATTGTGTGTCACCCACCCCCACCTGCAGCATTGCATGTCAACCATCCCCCCTGCAGCATTGTGCATCACCCATCCCCACTGGCAGCATTGCATGTCACCCATCCCCACCTGCAGCATTGCATGTCACCCATCCCCACCTGCAGCATTGCATGTCACCCATCCCCACCGGCAGCATTGCATGTCACCCATTCCCACCGGCAGCATTGCATGTCACCCATCCCCACCGGCACAATTGCATGTCACCTATCCCCCTTGCAGCATTGTGCATCACCCATCCCCACCGGCAGCATTGTATGTCACCCATCCCCCTTGCAGATTCTGCATCACCCATCCCCACCCACAGCATTGTGTGTCACCCCCATCCCAACCCACAGCATTGTGTTTCACCTAGGGCTGGCCCAAGACATTGTGCGGCCTGGGTCCAAAAATGAATTGCTGCCCCTCAAAAAAAATCACGCCCACTAAAAGGCCCACACAATTTTATGTTATATCATGATAATGAAAACTAAAATGTAATTTATCAGGAAGTCAAATTTATATGCAACAGCAACTTGTCTACATGCACAATTATGCACATACCATTATGTTCAATTCCAAACCACAAACTCCAGTATTATTTTGTTTGTCTGAATGTCTGACGTCATTGTGCACACCACAATCACATAAGGAACGTTCCCCAGAGGAGACCCTCCGCCTCCCCATACTCATCAGTTTGCACTACGGGGGGCAGTATGAGATGGGGAAATGCTGTCCGTAATGTGCCGCAAACTGATAACACACAAAACTGCTGGAAAAAAAATAAAAATCTTGGGCACCAATTTGCTGCCCCTCTCAAAGTGCTGCCTGGGTCCAATGGACCCAGTGGGACCCATGGTAGGGTCAGCCCTGGTTTCACACATCTCAAAGGAGATCAGACAGAAAGCAAGTCAAGGTCATGATCAGTTGAGAAGCAGAGAGAAGTCCATGGACAAGCCAAGTCAACAATGGGTAATCAAACAACAGGAAATCAGGAACAAGAATCATGGGTAGCTGAAGATCATTCTGCGATTACCAGTCACCATTCCTTCTTTTAAATAGGGCGCTTGGCACCAGTTCTGAGATGGTGCGGGTGTGTACCAGTGTGGGCAGTCGTTTGCATATTCGGAAACTGGCAGGAATTCTTGCAAACCCATGTTAGTGTTCTGACAATAGGTCTTATTTTTGGTGTCACTGGGACAAAATATGTCCAAGTGTTGGTGTCAGTGAGAAAACAAGCCCCATTTCTGGTGTTAGCTAGATAAAATAGGTTTCATTTTTGGCGCCAATGGGAGGAAATAAGCCCCATCACTGGAATCAGTGAGATAAAATAAGTCCAACTGCTGGTGTCAATGAGAAAACAAGCCCCATTGCTAGTGTTAGCGAGATAAAATAGGTTTCATTGATGGCGCCAATGGGAGGAAATAAGCCCCATCGCTGAGATAAAATAAGTCCAACCGCTGGTGTCAATGAGAAAACAAGCCCCGTTGCTGGTGTCAGTGAGATGAAAATAGGTTTCATTGTTGGCGCCAATGGGAGGAAATAAGCCCCATCGCTGAGATAAAATAAGTCCAACCGCTGGTGTCAATGAGAAAACAAACCCCATTGCTAGTGTTAGCGAGATAAAATAGGTTTCATTGATGGCGCCAATGGGAGGAAATAAGCCCCATCACTAGATTCAGAGAGATAAAATAAGTCCAATCGCTGGTGTCAATGAGAAAACAAGCCCCATTGCTGGTGCCAGTGAGATGAAAATTGATCTAATTTTTGGTGTCAATGGGAGAAAATAAGCCCATTTCTGTTTTTAGTGAGAACAAAGTCTTAGGCTGGCTCTACACGGTTCACATCTCGGCCGGTTCAGCAGGAACCGTCCGAGATTCGAACCGTTAATGGGTAGGCTGAATGTACCAAGTTGATCGACCATTCAATTTGGGTACATCTAGCCTTCCGGATTCTCTTGCAATTATCGATGGTGGCTGCTATAGCCGCTAACAATAATCATAGTCTTCTCTGGGAGCAGCCAATGGCCTGGCAGGAGGGATTCCCCGTCGGCACTGTGTGTGTTGATGGGGTAAACATGCAAATTTAGTTGCAGGACAGAAATTCGCACCATCTATGGCCGGCCTAACCCTGGCCCATCATTGGTGGTCAGTGTTGGTACTTACCTGATCAGGCACTCCCGCTGCCCCTCTGCTGATGTCAGAGTTCTACTTTCACTGTGAGAAAGGAGATCACTACTCCCAACAGTCTGCTATAATTGTAGTACCTGGTGATGGAACCCAGAGAGTGTTCCAGCAGTCATCACCTCACTGCCACTCTGCACCTGGATCCTGCGAGATAAGGACATGATAACACTGTAGCCAAAATCCCGGGACTGTCCTACTGCATTTTGGCAACAATTAGGCCTCTTTCACACGGGCTTTCCGATCAGGTCTGCTTGTCAGTTTTTCAGGCGGACCTGATCGGATGCTCCATGCACCCCTATGAAGCGGCAGATGTCAATGGTGACATGTCTGCTGACACCCGCTGCTATTCGATCCTGTCTGTGAAATCCATACAGATGGAAACCCTATTTTCCATCCGTCTAGAGGATCAGATCGAATAGGATCGGATGAAAACAGACAGGCGTTCCGTTTTCACCTGATCTCCCATAGAGGAGAGCGGGGCTTTGACATTTCTGTCCCAGCATAGTGAGCGGAGACGGGACCTGTCATCCTTCTGCTCAGCGGGGATCGGCAGATCGATCCCCCCTCTGAGCAAATTGGAGTCCGCCGGGTGGAAAGCCCGTGTGGAAGGACCCTAAAAGGGTCTTGCTCATCATGCATTAAAAACTTTATCAGGGCTGCAGTTCCTCTGAGCTCCACAAGGTGGTGATCTCACTTCTACTGAGACAGGAAGTCTCTATAGAATACAGATAGGAAGTGATGTCAGGTATAAATAGGAAGTTCTAGGTGAAAGGTGAGTCAAAAGGAAGTAGGGAGAAGACATTGCTGAAAGTGGCAGCAGAGGAGGTAATAAGATCTTATTTTCTATTTACACCCAGTAACCCCCCCCCCCCCCCAGTCATGTCCGTCCTCTTCCTCCATAGTCACTGTGACGTCTTTTATCTCCAGCAGACGATGATACACACATATATAATGTGGAAACCTAGATTAGCCCCTTCAGGGACAGAACATTTCCCTACTTACAGGGCCGGTGTTCTAAAATTTTCTCGGACCCGTGAAAAAAATCGGACCTCGTCACTTCCGGTTATGGGAGTCTCAAGTGCGCATGCGCACAAGACATTATCTTGGTTTGGTAAACTTATAACACAGAGCGGGCAGTTGAATGAGAGGAGGCGGGGCTGAGGTGGGACGGAAGACACCGCCGCGTCATCTGCAGAGCTGAATAGAGGAGGCGGAACGGAGGTGCGGCCGTGTAATAAATGCAGGACCTTAGCGACTCCTTGTTTTATTATCTTTAGTAATTATCGTATTATTTATCCTTCGGATTTCATTACATTTAGTATTTCTATAATACAAAATAAGAAATACTAAATGTAATGAAATCCGAAGGATAAATAATACGATAATTACTAAAGATTATAAAACAGAAGGAGTCGCTTAAGCCCTGCATATATTACACGGCCGCACCTCCGTCTCGCCTCCTCCGCCAGCTCTGCAGATGTGCCTCCCTCCCTAATGTCTCGATGACGCGGCGGTGTCCTCCATCCTCCGTCGCAACTCAGCCCCGCCTTCTCTCAATCAGCTGTCTGCTCTCTGTTATAATTTTTCCAAACCTCGAAAAATGTCTTCTGAGCATGCGCCCGGACGACTCCTATCAGTTGTTTTGTGATGCTCTGTCACCGGAAGTGACGAGGTCCGATTTTTTCACGGGTCCGACAAAATTTTACAACACCGGAACATTCTCTTTATGTTAGAGATGTGTCACCTTCTCACTGGAGATGAGATAAACATACCTGGGATCCGTGTGAGACGGCTCCACAGAACATAACTAAAGTTCAGGTGCCGAATCTGAACCCAGTGAATACAATGGGAGCTGAATGTAAAAAAATAGTAATAGCCATTTTCTAGGCCAATAGGCAAGAGATTGTCAGACAAACGGTATGGGGGGGGGGGGGGGGGGTTGGCTCGGCACATGGACTCAAAGTTTGAGGAGGAGCAACGATTATAATAATTTTTAAAGTGGAATGTTAAAAATACAAAATTCCTTTAAATATTATGTCTGGGGGTTACCCTGACCTTGCCTATGAAGTGGTTTTATCTGTACCATGTATACAACCTACTACAGCAACACAGATACAAAGAAAAAGAGTGCTGTTTAACCACTTGCCGATCACCTACCGCAGATATACTGCGGCAGGCTGGCTCGGCTGTGCGAATCGATATATGGGTATGTCGGTTCCTGCGAGTGCTCCTGGGGGCATAAGTGCCACCGGAGGCATGCGCCCGCCCCCATTAGGAGGCTGGAAAGCCGATCCTCGGGGCCGCCGGGCACCCGCAATCGCTCCCCGCTGAAAAAGAACAACGGTCTGCTGTTGTAAATCTGGAATGAACACAGAGCGCCTGTGATTCTCCTATTTAGGAACAGAGGTCTTTGTGTTGATTCCGCAAGTCCCTCCCCCCTACAGTTAGAAAACACTCCCCTAGGCTTACACAACCCTTTTATCACCCCTGGGTTAACCCCCTTCCCTGCCAGTGTCATTAGTACAGTAACAGTGCATATATTTAGCACTGATTACTGTAGTAATGTCACTGGTCCCCCCAAAAGTGTCAAAAATGTCAGTTAGGGGTCTGATCTGTCCGCCGCAATGTCGCAATCTTGCTAAAAATCGCTGATCGCCGCCATTACTACTAAAAACAATTTAATAAAAATGACATAAATCTTTCCCCTAGTTTGTAGATGTGAAAACCTTTGCGCAAACCAATTAAAATACGCTTATTGGGATTTTTTTGTTTTACCAGAAATATGCAGCAGAATACAAATTGGCCTAAAAGGATGAAAAAAATAGATTTCTACATTTTTTATTTATTTTTTTTATTGGGAATGTTATATAGCAGAAAGTGAAAAATATAGTTTTTTTTTTCTTCAGAATTGTCGCTCTTTTTTTGTTTATAGCGCAAAAATCGCACAGGTAATCAAATACCACCAAAAGAACGCTCTATTTGTGGGAAAAAAGGACATCAATTGTATTTGGGTACAACATCGCACGACTGCGCAATTGTCTGTTAAAGTAACGCAGTGCCGAATCGCAAAAAAATGGCCTGGTCATTAAGAGGGTAAAACCTTCCGGTCCGAAAGTGGTTCAATTGATGGTAAATGACAGTTCCCGGTCTCAGTTCCATTCATAGTGAAAGTGGCCGGGGATTCCATTCATCTCTACCAGACTATTCTCCTAGATGAGGAACTGGTAGAGATGGTGATGGGGGACATAACACACAAAAAAAAAAACAGTGTTTGGTTGCCTTTATAATACATACCAGACCCTTATCCTTCATGAAGGTCTGGTATGGATGTCAAGGGGGGGGGGGGGGCATGGAAAAAAAACAAACTGTGTGGGGTGCTCCCCCAAATTCAATAGCAGACTTTTCAGAGCAAGTTTAAAGTTTAAAAACTAAGTTCACCTTTAAAAAAATTAAAAATGCACATTTTGCAAGTAAAAAAAATTACATTCATTATTTTTTTATGGAGGGTGAAATGTCCCTCTCCTGCAGACAAGCCCTACAGCTTTCTGCCCATACCTCTCTAAGAGCTGTCAGTTAGAAAGCTGCAGGGCTTGTAAATTAACTTCAAGGGTGCTCACCAGTGTTCTCACAGTCCATTGAATCCACAAGTCTATTTGCTGTGGTGGCATTCACAGAATGCTGTGGATGAATGACATGGCTGCATGGGCCGAGCCCTGCACAGCCACACTGATTTTAAAATGTGCCAGCAGATGTGGGGAGAAGAACCACCTTCCCACTGTAATTGGGGGGGGGGGGGGTGAGAGTGGGGTGCTGCATGGTAACATGGTAAATGGTACACTCTAAATATGGGTGTGATAGGTTACTAAAGGTGAACTCAGCCTTTCAGTGGGATATCCATGCAAAAAAACAAGGAATTAAAATTTGTTTTTTTTTCTTACAATTCCTACTAGATCCTTATGCGAGCATGCAGCCTGGCAGGCCACATTAGTGAGGGATGAGTGTGTGGTCCTCTCCTCCTGAATCAGAGAAAGCCACATGTACTCAACATGTGATAACCCTGAAAAGCACCGTGTCCCTATGTTGATGAGGAGAAGGGCCTTTTTTTCCACAACTATGGCCTGGTGGTTGTGGGTATCTGAGGGTGATGGGCTTATGAAAATTTTAAAGCCTCCTTTTACATTATGGGGGCACCCTGATACAATTGCGCCATGTGAACAATTAAGGCAGGGGTGCCAAACTCATAATCCGCATCAGCATTATGGTTGTTCTCAAAGGGATGGTTGTATCTGTAAGACTTGGTATCTCCTCTTCATCATATTATTTTGGGAGTGCAGGGTTGAGGAGTTTGCTACGTACTGAGTGCAGGGTTCAGGGGTGCGCTACGTACAGAGTACAGGGTTGAGGAGTGCGCTACCTACCGAGTACAGGGTTGAGGAGTGCGCTACCTACCGAGTACAGGGTTAAGGAGTGCCCTACCTACCGAGTACAGGGTTGAGGAGTGCCCTACCTACCGAGTGCAGGGTTGAGGAGTGCCCTACCTACCGAGTGCAGGGTCCAGGGGTGCCCTACCTACCGAGTGCAGGGTCCAGGGGTGCCCTACCTACCGAGTGCAGGGTTGAGGAGTGCCCTACCTACCGAGTGCAGGGTTGAGGAGTGCCCTACCTACCGAGTGCAGGGTCCAGGGGTGCCCTACCTACCGAGTGCAGGGTCCAGGGGTGCCCTACCTACCGAGTGCAGGGTCCAGGGGTGCGCTACGTATAGAGTGCAGGGTTCAGGGGTGCGCTACGTATAGAGTGCAGGGTTCAGGAATGCGCTACATATAGAGTGCAGAGTTCAGGAGTGTGCTATATACAGAATGCAGGGTTTAGGGATGCTGTCAGGGATACCACATGCAAGCATCCAGCAAAGGTGAGCAGATCAGTTGGCTGCACGATTGAATCAGGACCCAGATGAATAAGGTGTAAATACGTTTATTAAGGCAAAAGACGCACTCTAATACCAACACCAATAGACCATAAACAATACAGAGAAATATAAAGTGACCGTGCAAAAACCCAAAAACTAACTAACTATATACAAAATGGAGGAAGCAAACAAGAGCAAGACAGGCCAGGGACAGGAGACACGGGGAGCAGGGAGGCAGGTATAGGAAGCAGGGAACAGGATCAGGATTCAGGCTCAGACAGGGACACAGCTTACGAATAAAAAACTGAAGCCCTGAACCTCAGTGAAGGGCGGGCTTATATTCCCTCAGCAGTCCACCTTAGGTGCAGCCTAATGAAATGTATAGACCAGCTGCTGGGAAAAACCTGCTGGTGGGCCCTGGAACTGCGCCTTTCAGGAACAGCAGTGCCACCAGCAGGTGACCCACGTAATGACAGTGATCCTGACAGATGCGCTATGTAACAAGTACAGAGTTCAGGAGTGTGTTATATACAGAGTGCAGAGTTCAGGATTACAATAACTGCAGAGTGCAGTCTTCAGGAGTGGGCTACGTTCAGAGTTCAGGAGTGGGCTACGTTCAGAGTTCAGGAGTGGGCTACGTTCAGAGTTCAGGAGTGGGCTATGTGCAGTGTTCAGGAGTGGGCTATGTGCAGTGTTCAGGAGTGGGCTACGTTCAGAGTTCAGGAGTGGGCTACGTTCAGAGTTCAGGAGTGGGCTACGTGCAGAGTTCAGCGTTCAGGAGCAGGCTACAAACAGAGTACAGAATTCAGGAGCGGGCTACGTACAGAGTGCAGAATTCAGGAGTGCACAAAAACAATAACCCCTCTGCATTCCCCACACCCCCCAATCTCTACAATTCTTCCAAAAATATTTGGACTTTAGTCCCCAGGAATGATTGGGTAGAAAATGTCCAACAGGTGGACATTAACCACTTAAATGGAGTTCCTGCCTTGGGGGTCAATTTTAGCTAAAAATACCCCCGGGACAGTCAGGGCTAGTACATTCCACAATGGATAGCCTCTGACCTGTCCCGGGTCGCACTTACCTGTAAGAAGAAATACTTACTTTGAAATGTTCTTCTCCAGCGCTGCCATCTCAGGTGTGGGCAGCTGAAGCCGCAGCGTCCCTCTTCGTGTCCTCTTCCATGACGACGGAGTCCCACAATGCACTGCACCGGCCCCACTCGTCACTTCCGGTGCAAGCGCGGCATCCCCGCACAGCTTCTGGGCAGGCGCATTGATTCCTGGGAGCGATGACGTTCGGCTCCCAGGAGTCATCGCAAACCGGAAAAGACGGCGCGGGCCGCAGCCGCAGAGGAAGGAAGTAGAAGGAAGGTGAGTATATTTTCTTCTATAATATTTTAAGTGACCCAAAAAAAAAATCGTCAGTATCCATTTCTTTTTCAGGTTGCACTCAGCAAGCGGATGACCCAAAATCGTTTTTTTTTTTTTTTTTTTTTCGATTTTTGAGGCCGGAACTCCGCTTTTAGCCCCGGAGGATTTGGCTGCTCAATGACCAGGCCCTGTTTTGCGATTCGGCACTGCATGACTTTAACGGACAATTGTGCGGTCATGCAACGCTGTAGCCAAATTAAATTGACGTCTTTATTTCTCACAAACAGAGCTTTCTTTTGGTGATATTTGATCACCTGTGCGATTTTTTTTTTATTTTTTGCGCTATAAACAAAAAACAGAGCGACAATTTTGAAAAAATAACAATATTTTTCACTTTTTTTTTTTTATATGAAATTCTCAAAAAAAAAAATGTAAAAATCAAAATTTTTTAACATTTTAGGCCAATTTGTTTTCTGCTACATATTTTTGGTAAAAAAAATCACAATAAGCATATTTTGATTGGTTTGCGCAAAAGTTATTGCGTTTACTAACTACGGGAAAGATTTATGTCATTTTTATTGTTTTTTTTTTTTTAAACTAGTAATGGCGGCGATCTGCGTTTTTTGTTGTTTTTTTTTTTTTTTTATTTATTTTTTTTGCGGGACAGCAACATTGCGGCGGACAGATTGGACCCCTGACTGACATTTTTGGGGGTACCAGGGACATTACTACAGTAATCAGTGCTATAAATATGCACTGTTACTGTAAAAATGACACTGGCAGGGAAGGGGTTAACTTTATTGGTGATCAAGGGGTTAAGTGTGTCCCTAGGGGTGTGATTCTAACTGTTAGGGGGCGTGGCTAGTGAAGTCATCACAGAGACATACGATCCTATATAGCAGGATTGCATAGCCTCTGTGACTACTTCAGGGAGAATGACAGACGGCTGTGTTTACATCAGCCGTCTGTCTTTCTCCCTCTCCTGAGGTAGATCGCGAGTGGCCGGCGGACATTGGAGCCGCCGGTCACACACGCTGGCTAGGCAGGGAACGAGCGAGGGCGGGAGCGCGCCACCCGCGGCACGAGCTCGGCCCCTACAGGCTCGTGGGCGAGTGACGTACCCCTACGTCACTTTGCCTGTAGGGGGCTGACTGCCACAGCAAACAGTCGTGCGGCAGTCGGCAAGTGGTTAAATAGTAGAGGTCCAAAGTGGGAGAGATATGGACGGTGTAGATTGTATGAGTTCTGAGACAAAACTGACCAGTGGTAGGACAGTATGTAGTTACCTAGATTGGACTTTAAATTTGGGGACACAAGGCATGTGTTTTCATGCACTAAAATGATAGATTGGGAGCTGAGATACACATACCGGGAAACAATTAAAAAATGAATGGGGCTGAGTAAGGGGTGCAACGCGTGGAGTGTATGTAATGTTAAGCCAAATTTTGAGTGTGACTAAATTGTGCTTAAACATGGCAGGAGCATACTGTACTCTAGGTCAACAGTCTGTTAAACAGAATGCAGGGGGTCAGGAGTGTGCAACGTCCTAATAGAAAGCAACCTCTAAAGAAAATACTTCCCTTCCGCACTGACCTCACCACTGAACGCAGCAGGGCGGGACAGATGAAGATCAGGTTGATGTTTTGGTGGGACATTAAATATAGAGAGCAAAAATAAACACCACAATAATATGGACGGGGCTACATATTTGTAAGAGCAGCAGTGATCACCATGTAGGAAAAATTGAGAGCAAAGAGACTGACTATTAACCTCTTACATTCCCATCCTAATATTGTACAACCAATACCGTACACATAATTCTCCGCTATCCGTCTACATAGAAACCTGCATAGATCACATGACCACATCAATGAGGATGGAGGAGGACCGGAGTCACATGGCTGAGAGGATACTAAACCTCACCCTGGAGATCATCTACCTGCTGACTGGAGAGGTGAGGAGCATTCTGGGAGGTCACATGACATCCCTCTTATCTCTATTAATAAAACGTAGACCTGACGAGAGAGGTGGGGAGGATTCTGTGAATGTGATATATTACTGTTTTTGTTGAATACAGAGTTTTCCTCCTACGAAGTCTGGAGGTTATATGACTATCACAGTGCTTCCACCTCGCTCCTTGACACCTGAGATAAATCGCAGTAAGAAGATTCTAGAAGTCACCAAGAAGATGATGGAGCTGCTGACAGGAGAGGTGAGTGGTGCTGGGAATTCTGGGACATTATCCAGTAACAGACAAGGGATGTGTCTGGATGGTGACTGTATCATTGTGTGTGTCAGGTTCCTATAAGGTGTCAGGATGTCACTGTCTATATTTCTCTATGGAGGAGTGGGAGTATTTAGAAGGACGCAAGGATCTCTACAAGGACGTCATGATGGAGAACTGTGGAGCCCATAGTGTCCTTCCGGAGGTGCTTGGAAACCCTAATTGGCTCCCCCAAGATTCAGCAGCATCCAATATCTCCTCATATACAGTCCAGCCCGGGGTTCGAGTGGAAACAGCCAACCTAACAATTTTTTTGAGCTGTTTTTCACTGAAGACCTCTATGATTTGATTGTGGACCAAAGTAATGTTTTTGCCAACCAGTAGATCGCCACCAACCCAAATTCATAACTTGCAAGGCCATTCAAGTGGAAACCTATTATGGTTTTGAATTTAAAGCTTTTTTTTTGAGTCAAACCCTTAACATAGCCATTACAAAAAAAAAAAAAAACGTATTACGGTCATATTGGTCCACGAACCCAATTCATTATATTCCTATGTTCTCAATGGCCAGGAAAAGATATGAGATAATAATGCGTTTTATGCACTTCAGTGACAATAACCTCTGTCGTCCCCAGGGTGACCTTGACTACGACCAGCTCCACAAAATTCAGCCCCTCATGACTTACCTTTTACAGAAATTTGCACATATGTATAGATGCTCCAACAAAACCTCTGCATAGATGAGTCCCTCCTACATTTTACTGGCAGGCCTGCAATCAAGCAGCATCTCCCCAGCATGCTTGACAGAAATGGAGTTTAAATGTATAAGCTCTGTGAGAGGGCAATAGGCTATACATACCGCTTTAGAATTTATGAAGGAAAAGACTGAGCTTTAGAATTTATGAGGGGAAAAAGTGGAGCCACCCAGATGCCCAGACTGCATGGGGAGCAGTGGTAAGATAGTGTGGGACTTTTTGTCACCTTTGTTTCATATGGGGGTACCATTTGTATGTGGACAACTTTTACGCAAGTGTGACACTTTTTAGAGATTTGCTCCTTAAAAAAGTTGCCTGCTGTGGCACCATGCAACCAAATTGCAGGGGCTTCCCCAAATGGCTCGTTAACGCCCAACTTAGAAAGGGAGAGAAAGCCTGCCTGTGGAATAAAGAACTACTCACAGTAAAATTGAAGGACAAACATGATGTATTTATTCTATCTTCCATTCACTTGGACACAACGGTCCAAATTCACACGGCGTCTGGTGTCATTGAAAAGCCTTCGTCCATGACTGTAATCTAAATATGTGAGGTGTAGACTTCAACATCCAAATGATGAAGCCGTATTTAGCCTCCTGCAGAGTTTGATCCCGGTACAAAAAAGCGTCTATATATTTGTCAGTTGGCTATATGCAATGCTTTTATTATTTACAGAGCTACTGAAAGAACTGGATCCTTCCTAAAATTTCAGGAAATGATAATCAGCGCTTTTGTATCCAGTAGGCCCTGTGACCCAAAGCCCAAATACAGATGCAGCTAGCCAGCTGCATGAGAGGCATTTTCCAGATGTCCTTCAACCTACCCCAACACAAATGTCACCCCAAAAATATGTCATGTCTGTGGGAGATGCGGAAGGCATGACACCCATTTTTTTTTGTCCCTCCTGTCCTGACCAACCTGGCCTCTGCCTCAAGAACTGCTTCTGTCGCTACCACACTCTAGTGGACTGTTAGTCTAGGGTACAGTATAGCACAGTATAGGGCACACACTTCTGCACAAGAAGGGTCTCCAAAGATGTTACATAATCAGTAAAATGTCTATCGAGTATTGAGAGGCTGTGAACTTTATTGTTCTAAAAAGTTAAGTTTTCAAGAAAAATTTTACAAAAAGTTGTTTTATTGAGTTGCTGTAATGTTATATTGTTACTGTGTGTTATTGTTAACGGTTGTTGTTTGCTTTGCAGGAATGCCAATCAACTGCAGCACTGATCTGTGTATTCTGACAGCAGCCGGGTACTGCTTTCAGAATGCATGCATCAGTACCTGCAGCGTTGTTTCTCCATTCCCAGTTAAAACAAAAAAAAGGAAAAAAAAAAGCATCGGGAGTGTGGGTGGTCAGGAAACAGTAGCTCCAATGCTCTGCATTTCCTTTTTGCACTTTTTTCCTGGCAGAGATTTCTTCATCTACATTGATCGATGTGAACGGAGGAATCTGTATGCCCAACATTAGGAGTGTGGCAGAAACTCCTAATGCTGCCCATACATCTACTCTTTTTAGAGGCCTTATTATGCCAGGACAGCTCCCCTCACAAATGACTGCGTTATGAAAAATAGACACCCCAAGGTATTTGCTGAGAGGCATGTTGAGTCCATGGAAGATTTTTTTTTTCCACAAGTTTTTGGAAAATGGCAAACAAATTAATTTTAATGAACTATTTCTTACACGTGTCTTGGTATATGTGGCAGTACACTCCAAAAGACATTCTGCGCATATCACATGTATGAGACTTTTTGTGAGCCTAGCTGTGTATGAGGGCCTAATATCCATGGAGCACCTTCAGACTTTCGAGAGGCCAAAATTACGCATTGGATTTCCTGACTATCACATTTTCGGAGGCCCTAAAATGCCAGAATAGTACAAACATCTCCTAAAATGACCCCTTTTGAGAAAGTAGACACCCCAATGTATTTGCTGGGAGGCATGTTGAGTCTTCTTCTTTTTTGCCACAAGGTTTTCAAAAAGAAAATAAAAAATACATTTTTGTATTCTTTCCCAAAAACCTGTGGCAACAAATGAGTTCTGCAAAATACTTGCCATGCCTCTTGGCAAATACCTTTGAGTGTCTGCTTTCATAAAAGAGGGGTCATTCGGGGGGTATTTGTACTGTTCTGGCACTTTAGTGCTTCAAGAAATTTCAGAAAGTGAGAGCTGCTTAAAAGCTACCTAAATTCCAGTATATATACCATAGTTTTATAACAGAAAATAGAAAATATCTTTTATCCAAAATGTTCAGTCTTTTTTCATTTAAATAAATCAGTGGTGATCAAATACCACCAAAATAAAGAGCTATTCGTGTGAAGAAAGTAGTGTTGCAAGAAATATCCTGGTCATGAAATGGGTAAAACCTTCGGGAGTTTAAGGGGTTATATAAATACAAACCCTAGAGGGAAGCAGCTCTCTACACATGTGCCAATTTCCATAGGGAGACAGCCTGCCGCTTATTCACCATTTTCATCACCATTTTAATATTGTACAACCAATACAGTCCAGATTCTCTCTCTACAGAAAACTTCCATAGATCACATGACAACATCAATGACGATGGAGGAGGACCGGAGTCACATGACTGAGAGGATACTAAACCTCATCCTGGAGATCATCTACTTGCTGACTGGAGAGGTGAGGAGAATTCTGGGAGGTCACATGACATCACTTATATCTCTATTATTAAAAAAACAGACCTGACCGGAGAGGTGAGGAGGGTTCTGGGATTCTAACATGATATTCCTATTGGTTTTCCAATACAGAGATTTTCTCTTCTGAAGTCAGGTGGTCATATGACCATCACAGTGCCTCCATGTGACTCCCTAAAACCCGAGAGACACAACATGCAGAAGATTCTAGAAGTCACCAAAAAGATGATGGAGCTGCTGACAGGAGAGGTGAGCGGTGCTGGGAATTCTGGGACATTATCCAGTAACAGACAAGGGATGTGTCTGGATGGTGACTGTATCATTGTGTGTGTCAGGTTCCTATAAGGTGTCAGGATGTCACTGTCTATTTCTCCATGGAGGAGTGGGAGTATTTAGAAGGACACAAGGATCTTTACAAGAACGTCATGATGGACAATCTCTGATAGTATCTTTAGGATCTGCACATTATTATTACAGTTTATGTCTTTTTTATTATATATTCAGTGTGGAGACCTGAGAGATTACAAAGTTGAGGTTGAAACAGAGAAGAGACGTGTGTTTGTTACAATGAATGTCCTATTAAATCTTTTAGAGTGGAAACCTTGGGAATGATAATATGGTTGTTAAAGAAGAGTATAAAGAGGAGGATGAGGAGTATGGAGTGATGGAGGAGCTTTCTGAACGACACAAGGGTATGATGGAGCCACCTAATACCAGGAACCCACCAGAGAGATGTCCCCGTCCTCTGTATTCCCGGGATTCCACACAGGAAGGTCACCCCATCCCTCAACATGATCAGGTAGATGAGGAACAATCACTGATGGTATCTTATCACATATACATTATCTGCAATATTACAATTTATATAATTTTTATCATATTTACAGAGAGATTCTAAAGTTGATATTAAAGAAGAGATAAAGGAGGAGGATGATGAGGGTGGGGTGATGGAGGAGTCAGAGTCTCTAAACGGACAAAAAGAGCTGTACCAGAACAACATTATGGAGTCATCCAGCTACAGAAAAGCACCAGAGAGATGTCCTCGTCCTTTGTATTCCCGGGATTCCACACAGGAAGGTCACACCATCCCTCACCATCATCAGGTGGGTGAAGTTGAGGGTCTGGAACATAAAGTGATTGAACACTCTGACATGTGGAGATGATGTGTGGACTCTACAAGATAACATCATAAATACTTCTATTTTACAGATGATTGTCACATTAGAATGTAGAGGTGAAGGGATATTGCAGATATATATTACAAATATGTTGTATAGCGCTTATCCCTGAAGGAGATTCTGTTTCCCGTGCCCATGACTCTGCTAATAGCACCACGCACTCTGACATGCCTGGGCTGAAGAGGGAATCTTTTTTACAAATTTACAAAGAAAAACAGCAGTTTAAAGTAAGTTAAAACAGTAGTAATTGCTCAACCAATTTGTAAAATGATGGTATTTAACCATTTCCAGCCCAAGGCCGTAGATGACGTCCTGGACTTTGAGTGGAGATATCTGAATGACGGGTGCAGATGCAGGCATCATTTAGATATCATCTTTTTCAGCCGGCGATTCCCTTCACTGTAAGAACAATCATAGCGGCAGTTTAGCCGCTTGAACATTCTTACAGGCGGCGGGAGGGGACCCTCCAGTTCTTCTACTGGCATGTCTGTTCGTTCGGTGAGTCGGAGAAGGAATCTGCCAGCGGCGGCAGTTCACCATACAGATGGTTCCTGGCAGTCTTTAACCTTCGGAGTCCCGGGTGTGACGTTCTGACATCGCGTCCAGCCTGGCAGATGTAAACACTGCTATGTACTCAGTTGGAAAGGCTGAGACTGTGTATTTTTTTTATTTTATCTCAGTCTTTTCAGCCTAGAGGAGAGATGTGGGGTCTTATAGACCCCAGATCTTTCGATAAAGAGGACCTGTCATACCATTGTAGAACTGCCCCCTTGAGGGTTGCTGTTAAGTTTATGTTCTTCTGCACTGCTCTAACCCTGTGAACAGTCCAGCCCTCCTGACACTCTTTAAGTAATACACTGACACAATATGAATGAGTTTTAACTTTTACTCAGATGATAATCTTGTAGAACTATGTCAGTCAGCTAAACCCTGGATAAACCACCAGAGTTCAGCGAAATTGACATCCAAAGACAGTAAGAACAGATTTGTTATAACACCAAATGATATCAATAAACACAATCTCTTAATTATCCATGTATTATTATTTTTAAGCACTCGGACTAAAGGGGAACCCCAGGCCGGCTTATACCACCTGTATTCTAATGAGAGATGGGGTATTCTAAATACCAGTAACATGTCCCCTTTAACAGTATAATAATGTCCCACTTGCAAGGCCTTGCTAAAGTCTTCACCGGCAGTTGGAGCTCATGTAATAACAGTTTCCAGTACGACTTAGTGTATAGCAAGAAATGCAGGATAGCTGATTATAATCCTAAGAGATTTGGTAACTGATTCAGTTGCAAAGTGTCAGTATTCAGTGTAAAATAGATCTGTGACAAGTGTGGTCTGAACTCTGAGCAAGTGCCCTCTCACCAAATCCTGATGTCCATCAATGAGGGTCCTGGGGAAACAAGCGATGCAATCCTCCACGCTCTGTGACCTGAAGATGGCTGAGCTCTGCTATCTCAGGGTGTTCCGTCAACTCCACCCGATCAGCGATGCTGCAAGGATGTCTGCAATACTGGAAGACGGATCAGGCGGTGTGCAGTAGGCTGCAATCTGCAGTCTCGTTCTCTGCACGGCAGACCAATATGCACACGATGGGTTCAAGCAAGCTAGAGGCCCCAAGCCCATTTAGCCGATACATTTATAGTCTCTCCCAAGATGCTCCACCGTTCCAGAGCTTACTGGGAAAGATAGTTCTTAAACAATCCAGCCACATAGTCATTACTATACAGAAGACTACAGTTCCCAGAATGCCATTCTCCCAGTCTCTGCGATATGACAATTTAATCCTGTAACCAGGGGAGACAGCGCTACATGGGTTTGTGAAAATCTTGACAGTGATCAAATAGTTCCAGAAGTGATAACCAAGGTAACAGTTTATTGTTCAATCAAGGTGATGGACACAAGTCAAAATGAAATACCATACTATGCTGTTCCAGTTCAGTGGGGACCAGTGAATGACTGCTGGGTCCGTTCAGCAATTAAGGAACAAAGCCGCTGAAAGATGGATGTTGTCTGGGGAACCGTGAGCAGACGGGAGCCAGGCCAGGTCTGCCGGAGCTCCCGCGTGGCGTAGATCCGGCTAAGGACCCTAGGGCGGAAGTGACTTTCTGGTACTCGGGACAAGGAAAAACCAACCTGGAATGCATGGATATTCCGTTGCCGTGACTTCTGACTATCCATATCCATGCGTTCCAGGCTGGTTCTTCCTGGTCCCGAGTACCAGTACATCACTTCCGACCTAGGGTCCTAAGCCGGATCTACGTCACACGGGAGCGCCGGCAGGGACGGCCTGGCTCCTGTCTGCTCATGGTTCCCCGGACATCCATCTTCCAGCGGCTTTGTTCCCTGATTGCCGAACAGACCCAACATTTATTCACTGGTCCCCACCAAACTGGAACAGCCTGGTATCGTATTTCATTTTGACTTGTGTCCATCACCTTGATTGAACAATAAACTGTTACTTTGGTTATTGCTTCTGGTACTATTTGATCACCGTCAAGATTTCACAAACCCAATTAGCACTGTCTCCCCTGGTTGCCTGCTATAATGAGAGGAGGCCCAGTATGGAAGTGGTTAAGATATGATTGGTGACAAATAGAACAGAGAGTAGTCCCTAAACCCTATACTAAGGGTAATCCTGCTTAAAGGGAGTAGTACCACAAAAAGGGTTTGGCAGTCCATTTTAAGCCTTTTCCCCACTGACCACCATGATGAGGCCAAAATATGATGTTGTTGCGCTCAAGATAAAGTTCCTCCAAACATTGGTAAAGGTGCCTAAACTGTGACCCACACAGAAAATGCTGTTTCTTTTAATGGGGCGTAGTGGGGCTGGCCAGTGGGCTCTCGCCGACTCCTGTGGCAACAGATGACCTCTCCATTCTGTGTTACCAATGTCTGTGTGCTGAGTGTAAGCTATTGTTATTCTTTTAATCTGTATGAAACTGCAGGCAGATTAGAGCCAGTGTGTATTCGCTATTTGACAGACGGGAATCAGAGTGTGTGTATGGCTGCCTAGCAGGCCAGTTAGCTGAAAAGCTGAAGGTGGTGGCAAATTACCCTAAGTCATGTGTCTGGTGTGTGTGGGCAGTGAGAAAATAGATTATGCCAAGATTCTAGGTCATTGTATAACCTCCGAAGTGTCCAGGAATTACTAAGTGGCTCCATCATAAATGAGGCCCCCCACCTCTTCTCCAATGGGAGGAGATAGCGGGGGAAAAAGGGGGATTTTTTATTGCCCAACAGGTTGCATAATAATTATTAATGATACAATGTTTCACAAATAAAAGCATAATCAATTTATTAATACATCACATGTTAAAAATCATCTAAATTATCAATATAGCAGTGACATTGCCAGACACACATTTAATCAACCCAGAGTTAATGGGATAAGCAAATGCAAAATAATCTGGATCAACGCGTTTCGCCCGATTTTGGGGCTTCTTCAGGATCTACGTACATAATGATAAATATGTTTATACAGCATCAAAAATGCAATCCAATATCTGCTTCAACATAGCATGGTCCCAGCCGAGACACCATATATTACATCTAATCTGTGAAATACCCTCAGGAAAAAAATAACCGAGGAGTTATTCCCATACATTAACTTAAGTGTAAACAATCCTAGACAGTAACCATTCAATAGAGACTTCAAAAGACGGATCTCCAGATGCACAATGTCCAGATTTTTACACAAACCATCAAATATCAGATCGAAGAGAAAGGGAGAGACAGATCCCAAATACCCGTGGGAACAAACGATACACCTGCAAGTGCTATAGCAGCCTCCAAGCATGGCAGCCACATCAATACTAATATATATATATATATATATATATATATATATATATATATATATATATATATAAATATAAATCAGGCTATTGTTATACTTTTAATCTGTATGTAACTACAGCAGATTAGAGCCAGTGTGTATTAGCTATTTAGTAGACGGGAATCAGAGTGTGTGTATGGCTGCCTAGCAGGCCAGTTAGCTGCAAAACTGAAGGTGGTGGCAAACCGCCCAAAGTCACGTGTCTGGTGTGTGTGTGTGGGGGCAGGGGGAAAATTGATCATGCCAAGATTCTAGGTCATTGTATAGCCTCCGAAGCGTCCAGGAATTACAAAGTGACTCCACAACCCTTAGAGTGCACCAGATTGTATGCAAGATTTATATCTGCCTGTATTTGGCCAGGCTTTGGCTAAAGTTTTTCTTCAGTGGTGGCCAGTGGTATTGCAGGCTGTGATAATTGTTTCACAGCACTTTTTTTTACCTGCTCGTAGTAAGCCCTCTGCTAATTCCTCCTCCACCAAACTAATTCGGGGATTGGAGGACCTTAATTATGAAGAGCACTTACAAGCACTTGATTTATTCTCCCTGGAGAAGAGACACATGAGAGGGGACATGATAGCGATATACAAGTACCTCAACAATGATCTCAGCATAGAAAAAAAACGATTCAGTCGCAGCGAATGCAAGAGGACACAAGGCCATACAATGCGATTAGAGGAGAAGAGATTTAACCCCAGGCTACGCAGGGGGTTTTTTACAGTAAGGGCTACAAGATTGTGGAACTCTCTACCACAAATGGTGGTAACTGCAGGGAGTATGACTACTTTTAAAAGACTCTTGGACGTACATCTCAAAGATCAAAACATTCAGGGGTAGGGAAAATGAATATGGCCACACACAACCTGCACAGGTTGCACTGGATGGACTATCGTCTTTATTCAACCTCAACTACTATGTAAGGAGGGGGATGTCCTCCTGTGTGCTATATATTCGGTGTGAGTTTGTTCAATAAAGGTTCCAGATCTATACAAGCTATTCTTGGCTAGTTTTGTATGGGGGCGGCTAGAATACCTGATATCTATGATCAGACTGGAGGAAGCGGTATTCCGACGGAAGCCCACAAACACAGTGTGGGTCGCGGTTCCGTTACAGTCCTCACCTCGGTTAGTGAGTCTCCATGGCTGTGCATCCTTAGCAATTGTATTTTCTGATGCTCTGTTGGTTTAGGGTGAAGATCTGATGAACATGAAAGTTGAGGATGAAGTAGAAGAGACGTATGTGAGGGATAATCAGCAATATACGGAGGAGGCTGGGATGATAAGGACAATCAAAGAGGAGGACACTCCTAGAGGGATCAGCACAGGTGAGCCATAATATATTCTTCTGTTATCTCTGCTGTTACTGATTGGCCCAGAGTAGGGCAGACGATGAGTGGCATCATAGGCCCTTGTACTGATACCTCTCCTGCACATTAGACCTTCTTTTTCTCAGATAAACACCCTTCTCTGTGCTGCAGATTCAATTTATTTATTCAGACATAATTCATTTATGTATAGTGATGAGCTTAATGTACCTGGGTCCACTTCGGGGGTGGGTTGAACAAACTTCATCGAATTTCGGATCCTGCATCCAAAAGTCAATGGGAGCTGAATCTTAGAAATCAGTAATGGTCATTTTCAATGCTAATAGGCAAGGGATTAACTAATAAATGGGGGGCTAGGCACTGCCCTGGGAGACATGTACCTAACAAAAAAAAAATGTAAAGTTCTGTTCAGCGGGGAGCATTGATTTGCAATCATGTGAAACATTAAAAATTTACATTTTTTTTCAGCAATACCTGAAAAAAAAATCGGTCTCTTCAATGATCCCAACACCAATTTGCTAAATACTTAGTTGTAAAATCAGAATGTTTTTTTCATCTGACCAGTCGCCGCAGTCATACGCCGGCAGGTTCCCGCAAATCGCCGTACCTGTACGGCGGTCCACAGGAGCGATCCTGGGGGTGCGCACTGACTCACCAGCGGGGAAGCCAATCCATGGGGCCAGCAGCTGCGATTGCCGCCGGGCACCCACGATCGCTTCCCGTGAAGAGAGAACGGTGGTCTGCTGTTGTAAACACTGTATCGGTTTGTTGGTACCTCAGGCCAATAAGAAGTGGGACTTTTAAGGCAGGTATGGAATATACGAGAAAGTACAAGCAAAAATTGCTGATAATAAATAATAATAATAATAATTGTTTAATTCTTAAAACATATGTACAGTGAAGTACAGTTGCGTGAAAGGGTTATAGACCCTTGTGAAGTTGTGTAATAGAAGGAGGGTTAGTGACATGTGAAAAATAGTGACTTTTAAGGGTATATCTCTGCCTTTCCCTGCTGTTAAGCTTGGGTTGCTCAGATCAGAGATGTCTCCTATATCCTACGCGTTTCGGCCCCTTAATGGGCCTTTTTCAAGGTTGATAGTCACTATTTCTGTTGGTAAAATGCAGATTTGTGTTAAATATTTATAAGTTTCACCACTTTTGTTAATTATATAATAGTGGTGAGTTTTTTTCAAAATAGTACATACATGTTATTTTCTTTAAATCCTTGTGTGTTGAAATGGCTCCCTCTTTAGCACAGCGAGAACCTATGCGGTTTCCTGAAAAAAAAAAAAAATATATATATATGGGATTCAGCTACAAAGTTAATGGTAGTTCTACAAGTATGTTGTTGGACTTACATGAGCCGTGTCTTGTATCTGGGGTAGATCATGTGAATCTCCCCTAGTAGTTAGTTTTGGTTCCGGTGTGTATGAAACCGGTTCTTAGCAAGGATGTCCTTGTGCCTTTAAATGGTGCAGTTCTATATGAGACAGGTATATGTATTTTGGGAAAGGTATATATGTAATACAATAATGCAGTATATACAGTATATAACGTTTTTTGGGTGTTTACCTTCATTCTTAATTATTGCAACAAATGGAGTCCCATGCGGTTTTCAGCCGGGTCACACTTAAAGAGAGGGAGAAAAGACTCCTTCAGTAATGTGCCTCCTTTTCAGGGTTCAGTATGTAGCAAGGGTAGTGTTTAAAACTTACATTTTTCTGTGCGCCGCTCTTGGTCCTCTCCCATCCCCGTTCGATTGGGGAATGAGAGAGGCAGTGGTTCCCTGGCCTTTTATCAGACTCGCGCATGCGCTGTGAGCGCCGCACGTCTGAAGCCAGATCACATACAGCTGGTGTATGTCTCTGGTGCGCCTGCGTCCTATGGACGAGTGCTGACTACTTATTATACTGCTATTAAAACTGCTATTAATTATATGGAATGTTTTTTCTCCTTTTTTCTTTCTTTTATATATATATTTCTTGTTTTCAAATTACAATGCACTTATGCCATGTACTGAATCCTTGCTTGAAAACTCTCCAAATACTTATAGCACACCCGGCACGGTAAGCCCCTGGGAGGATCTCCCACTGTTTTCCTTCCTAGGGGCTTCTTACAGGCACAGCGTAACAGCCAGCGACATCGGCCCCTCAGACTCTGCCAGTCTGTAACCTGTGTCCTCTCCGTGTCGGCGGCCGCGCCAGTGAGCAACAGCGGTGGAAACTGGAAGCGCACTCGTCCATAGGACGCAGGCGCACCAGAGACATACACCAGCTGTATGTGATCTGGCTTCAGACGTGCGGCGCTCACAGCGCATGCGCGAGTCTGATAAAAGGCCGGGGAACCACTGCCTCTCTCATTCCCCAATCGAACGGGGATGGGAGAGGACCAAGAGCGGCGCACAGAAAAATGTAAGTTTTAAACACTACCCTTGCTACATACTGAACCCTGAAAAAGAGGCACATTACTGAAGGAGTCTTTTCTCCCTCTCTTTAAGTGTGACCCGGCTGAAAACCGCATGGGACTCCATTTGTTGCAATAATTAAGAATGAAGGTAAACACCCAAAAAACGTTATATACTGTATATACTGCATTATTGTATTACATATATAACTTTCCCAAAATACATATACCTGTCTCATATAGAACTGCACCATTTAAAGGCACAAGGACATCCTTGCTGAGAACCGGTTTCATACACACCGGAACCAAAACTAACTACTAGGGGAGATTCACATGATCTACCCCAGATACGAGACACGGCTCATGTAAGTCCAACAACATACTTGTAGAACTACCATTAACTTTGTAGCTGAATCCCATATATATATATATATATTTTTTCAGGAAACCGCATAGGTTCTCGCTGTGCTAAAGAGGGAGCCATTTCAACACACAAGGATTTAAAGAAAATAACATGTATGTACTATTTTGAAAAAAAACTCACCACTATTATATAATTAACAAAAGTGGTGAAACTTATAAATATTTAACACAAATCTGCATTTTACCAACAGAAATAGTGACTATCAACCTTGAAAAAGGCCCATTAAGGAGCCGAAACGCGTAGGATATAGGAGACATCTCTGATCTGAGCAACCCAAGCTTAACAGCAGGGAAAGACAGAGATATACCCTTAAAAGTCACTATTTTTCACATGTCACTAACCCTCCTTCTATTACACAACTTCACAAGGGTCTATAACCCTTTCACGCAACTGTACTTCACTGTACATATGTTTTAAGAATTAAACAATTATTATTATTATTATTATTATTTATTATCAGCAATTTTTGCTTGTACTTTCTCGTATATTCCATACCTGCCTTAAAAGTCCCACTTCTTATTGGCCTGAGGTACCAACAAACCGATACAATATTCAACCAGGGACGACGGCAAACCCGACTACACATAGGGTCATAGAGATCAAAAAACCCCCTCTGCTGTTGTAAACACAGCAGACGGTTGTTCTCTCTGGAATAAATTCAGAGCTCCTGTGATCCTCCTATTTAGGAACACAGGTCTCTGTGCTGATTTTACAAGCCCATCCCCCACACAGTTAGAAAGCACCCCCTAGGCTCACACTTAACCCTTTGATTGCCCCTGGTGTTAATCCCTTCCCTGCCTGTGTCATTATTACAGTGACAGTGCATATTTTTAGCACTGATTACTGTAGTAATGTCACTGATCCCCCCCCCCCCCAAAAAATGTCAGTTAGGGGTTCGGTCCGCAATGTCTCAGTCCCGATAAAAATCGCTGATCACCGCCATTACTAATCAAAAAAAAAAATAAAAATGACATAAATCTTTCCCCTAGTTTTGTAGATGCGATCACATTTGCGCAAACCAATCAAAATACGCTTATTGGGATTTTTTTTTACCAAAACTATGTGGCCGAATACAAATTGGCCTAAAATTATGAAACAATTTTGATTTACAAATTTTTGGGAATGTTATATAGCAGAAAGTGAAAAATATTGTTTTTTTTTTTTTTTTTTCAGAATTGTTGCTATTTTTTGTTTATAGCGCAAAAAAAAAAAAAAAATTGCACAGGTGATCAAATACCACCAAAAGAAAGCTCTATTTGTGGGTAAAATTATTTGGGTACTGCAAGACTGCGCAATTTTCACTTAAAATAACGCAGTGCCGAATCGCAAAAAATAGCCTGGTCATTACGGGGGTAAATCCTTCCGGGCTAAGCTTATGATCTACCTACCAGAACCCCAAGATCCTTCTCCGCTATGGATTCCCCCAGTTCTACTCCCCCTAGCATGTATGATGCATGCATATTCTTAGCCCCCAAGTGCATAACTTTACATTTATCAACATTAAACCTCATTTGCCATATAGTTGTCCAATGAAACAGTGCAGGGAAATCTTCCGGTCCAGAAGTGGTGAATGCATTCTATACATTAGGATAAAAAGCCTTCTGTGTGCAGCAGCCCCCCCCCCCACCCAGCACCCCCTAATACTTACCTGAGCCCCATCTCTATCCAGCGATGACTGGGAATGCCTTGGCCAGCCCGGGACTCTCCTGATTGGTGCCATGGGCTCTCGCTGCTGTCAATTAAAGCCAATCAGCCAATGAGGAGAGGGGGGGGGGGCACAGGGAGCTGCGACTCGGCTCTAATTCCCCCATAGCAAGCAGCTGTCTTTGGGGCACTCACCAGGAGGGAGGGGCCAGGAGAGTAGAAGAGGGACCCAAGAAGAGGAGGATCTGGGTTGCTCTGTGCAAATCCGCTGCAACAGAGTAGGTAAGTATACCATGTTTGTTATTTTTATTTAAAAAAAACTTTGCAATCACGTCAAGTCCATATGGAGAAAATCTCAAACAAAAAAAAATGTTTTATTATTACAATGCTTATATAAACTATTGCGTCAAAACTGATATTTGCAGAGAAAAACAAAAAGGGCATTTAATTTGCGGTTAAATTACATCTCTATAAACAAACAGCCTGGGATTCCCCTCATCTATACCAGCCCCTTAACCACTTCAGCTCCGGAAGGTTTTACCCCCCCTTAATGACCAGGCCATTTTTTGCGATTCGGCACTGCGTTACTTTAACAATTGCGCGGTCGTGCCCAATTGACGTCCTTTTTTTCCCCACAAATAGAGCTTTCTTTTGGTGGTATTTGATCACCTCTGTGGTTTTTAGGCTGCATTCACATGTCAGCTTATAATCGCGGGCAGAACCGCCGCGGTTCCGCCCGCGATTCGGAGATTTATTGCAAATCGCGGGACGCCTAGCGTTGCCCGTTGATTTGCAATAGCCCCCCAAACGCCGAGCGATGTTGCCGCGATGTTGCCGCGATTCGCGGGACGCAATACGCTCCAAAGAAGCTCTTGTACTTTTTTGGAGCGTATTGCGTCCCGCGATTTTGTTTGCGCGATGTTGCCGCGATTCGGCGGGCGTAAATCGCGGCAACATCGCTCGGCGTTTGGGGGGCTATTGCAAATCAACGGGCAACGCTAGGCGTCCCGCGATTTGCAATAAATCTCCGAATCGCGGGCGGAACCGCGGCGGTTCTGCCCGCGATTATAAGC
This sequence comes from Pelophylax lessonae, assembly GCF_965119305.1. Taxonomy (NCBI): domain Eukaryota; kingdom Metazoa; phylum Chordata; class Amphibia; order Anura; family Ranidae; genus Pelophylax; species Pelophylax lessonae. The sequence goes on from NC_138770.1 coordinate 43,699,772, forward strand.
TGACATGTGAATGCAGCCTTAGAGTTTGTCCTATAAACAAAAAAAGAGCTACATGTCCTATAAACAAAAAAGGGACAATTCAGAAAAAAAAAAAAAAAACACTATTTTTTTACTTTCTGCTATAAAAAATAAAAAGTCCAATAAAAAAATTAAAAAATAATTTTTTTATCAGTTTAGGCCAATTTGCATTCTGCTACATATTTTTTGTAAACAAAATCCCAAAAAGCGTATAATAATTGGTTTGCGCCAACTGGGTCTAGGGAAATATGTAAATACATAAGGCTGCATTTGGAACAGAACAGTAGAGTTACTATGTACCCCTTCATCATTCACACTGGGGGGGCGGGAACTGAGGGCCTCCATTTGCCCACAGGCCCACACAACCAGTAGGCCTGGTTTGTGGGGAAGAGTACCTTGTCCTCATCAACATGGTGATGAGGTTTTGTGTCCTCTAGAACAGGGATCCTCAAACTACCGCCCTCCAGCCGTTGCGGAACTACACATCCAATGAGGCATTGTAAAACTCTGACATTCACAGACATGACTAGGCATGATGGGAATTGTAGTTCCTGAACAACTGGAGGGCCATAGTTTGAAGTCCCCCTGCTCTAGAACATTGTGTTCTAGAACTCATGGAACATGGAAGAAACAGGGAGGGTCTAACTAGGACTGAACTAACTAGCACTAAACAGGAGGGCAGAGGGAGATACCAAATCCCAATTGTAAACAAGTTGTAATGGCCCTAAACCACCATTGGATTTCAAAATACATTAAACAATAGTAACAGTTCAATACAACACAGAAAAAATACAAAAAGGTGAAACAGAACACCTACTCATTCACACTTTCATCTCTCTGTTTAAGTAGATTCTGGGGTTCAGCTGGTAGTATGTGTTGTGTTTCAATCCTAGTAAAGGTAGCACTAGGTTGGTCCTGGTTTACAGCTAAAGGTCAACATAAAACTTTATTTACAGTTTTGTTGGGATAGAAAGTAAGAACGTAGAAAACCTAAACACTTCTATTTGCACCAGAAAATTCTTCTCCAAACACCCTTCAGTGCTGCTGGTCACCAGAAGCCTAGGCCTATGGTCAATTCGTCCATGCGAAAAGGTCCACAAGTCTGATCTTTGAACCTTTCCATTATCAGAGATCACATGACCCAGTGCCTAGGTTTGTGGTTGCGGAAAGAGCATGCTCCTCCCAGTCCCCATTGGTTCCTGCTCTTCTGACAAGGCTGTGTAAATGTAGAAGTGATCTGGGAGGAGGACTGAAAGGACCTTTTACTGAAGAGGGGAAGTCACAGCTGGTTGGGACATCTACAGAGATCTACCTGATCCAGATGATTTCCTGATTCTTTTTTTTTTTTTATATATATATAATGATTATTTAGAACAGTGTCATATGTCACAGCAAACAATTTCTGAGATTCAAGTACATCAGATTAACCACTTAAGGACCAGGCCTATTTCTGAGTTTTGTTGCTTACAAGATAAAATCAGTATTTTATTGCTAGAAAATTACTTGGAACCCCCAAACACATATATATATATATATATATATATATATATATATATATATATATATATATATATATATATATGTATGTATGTATGTATGTATGTATGTATGTGTGTGTGTATATATATATATATATATATATATATATATATATATATATATATATATATATATATATATATATATAATGTAACATTTTTTGTAGCAGAGACTCTGGAGAATAAAATGGCAGTCATTGCAATATTTTTTGTCATGCGGTATTTGCGCAGCGGTCATTCAATTGCAGTTTATTTTGGGGTAAAAAATACACTTCACTGAATTAAAAAAAAAAAAACTAAACAGTAAAGTTAGCCACATTTTTTTGTATATTGTGAAAGATGATGTTCCGCCGAGTAAATATATACCTAACATGTTACGATTTAAAAATTGCACACGCTCGTGGAATGGCGACAAAATACGGTACTTAAAAATCTCCATAGGCAACACTTTAATAATTTTAACGGTTACCAGTTTAGCGTTACAGAGGAGGTCTTTTGTTAGAATTATTGCTCTCCCTCTGATTGCAGCGATACCTCACGTGTGATTTGAACACTGTTTATATTTGCAGGTGCGACTTAAGTATGCTTTTTTTTTTTTTTGTGCGCGAGCTTACGGGACAGGGGTGCTTTAAAATAATGTGTTTTTCCTATTTATTTTATTTTTAATGCTGTGTAAAAAAATAAAAAATCTGATCACTTTTATTGCGGTGAGAAGGAATGTAAACATCCCTTGTGACAGTAATAGGCAGTGACAGGTACTTTTTATGGAGGGATCGGAGGTCTAAAAGACTCCAAACCCCTCCTCTGCACTTCAATGTACAGTAAACCCCCCTCCATTGCGGGGGTTACGTTACGGACCCAGCCGCGAAAAGTGAAAATCCGCGAAATAGAAAAACCCTATTAAAATGCATTGTAGGCGGGGTTTTTTTGAGGTCACTGTACGTGTGAAAGCATTTTAAGGTCTTTAAACACACTTTTAAAACAATAGAAACTCATTTAAACACATAAAAGATACTGAGAGACATAGCAAGAGCTATGGAAAACACAAAAATATTTCATTTTTAATGATTTATATAGTAAAATAACATTACAAAAAAACCTGCAATATACCGGGACCGCAAAAACTGAACCGCGATGGAGCGGGGGTTTACTGTATTCAAAACGCCGAAACCGGCATTTTGAATACTGTCAGTTTTTTTTTAAATCCGCGCCCTTGGCAGCCAAGTAAACCGGAAGTGAGGTTGTGACATCGCTTCTGGGTTACATGATCGGAGACCCAATCAAAGTCGAATCCGGCTTAGTTCGGGACTCTAACCAGCCGGCAGACGTGTCGGTTGGTTGCTCGGATCTCCCGGTGGGATGGGAGACCTGGGCAGAGTGGCGGGAGGGGGGGGGAGACGTCCCCTCCCTCTCGCTGGGATAATGGCTGAGCAGCTGCTGAGCCACATCGGTTGTTCTCACCAGAAAGCTGAACGCCGGCTCTAAAAAACAGTACCGGGATGATGCCTGCAACTGCATATTTCCCACACTCAGTACAGCAATACGGCTTCTCCCCCGTGTGAGACCACTGATGCCTGTAAAGATGGGATGCCCGGGAAAAACATCTTCTTCAAGCTGACATACAGGTACGTCAGTTTGCGGGAAGTGGTTAAAGGTGGCATGTACATTTAGATACTCAGCAATAGAAAGGAGAGCACAAGTGAAATAAAGGAAATTAAACGGTTATACGTCATACTCGGGTGTTCTCTCCTTTGAGGGCTCAGGGTGACTTCTGCCATGTTATCACTGACTAATATGGAAAGAAAGTTTTGGCAAGGAATATATAACCAGTCCTAAACTAGCCTAGGCTGGTGAGAAACTAAATTACCTGTGAGATGATCTTCCCTGGGCCGAACATCAGGGGAGGGGGGCTATGATAGCCTCCAGCTAACCTCCCCCAACACACCACCCAGGACTGGACCAAATCAAAAACACATTTGAAACACCAAGGGGAAGAGAAAAAGAAAAATAGCGCCATCCTTATGAGAGGTGATCTCCCCCATAGTGTCAAGACATTGGTACCACTTGTTGGGTTATGTTATCCTGGTTTAAGTGAACTGTTGATCATGTTTTTTTTAAAATATTTTTCCAGGACACGCCATTGAGGAACCCTCAAAGGATCGTCTCACTTTATCTCCAAGCTGTAAAATGGAAGATGAGGACATCACAAGAGATTGTGCAGGAGAAATGGAAATGAGCTCAGCTATGGATGGAGGACTTCACAGTGTGGATATATCATCAAATCCTTCTGACTCTGAGCAACCTCGTACTGTGAGGGATGGTGCCGGAATTCAGGGGGAGGAGAAACTTTCCCTTCCTGAATGCGGGGAAAGTTTTAACTCTGAATCAAGTCTCACTGTACATCAGAGATCTCACACGGGTGGGAAGCTTCATTCCTGCTCTGAATGCAGAAAATGTTTTTTAGAAAAATCAGAACTCATCATACATTACAGATCTCATATAGGCAAGAAGCCTTATTCCTGTACCAAGTGCAGGAAATGTTTTTCACGAAGGTCCCATCTTTACATACATCAGAGGTCTCACACGAGGACAAAGCCGTATTCCTGTCCTGAGTGTGAGAAATGTTTTTTACATAAATCAGCACTTGTTAGGCATCAAAGATCTCACACAGGTGAGAAGCCGTTTTCCTGCCCTGAGTGTGGGAAATGTTTTTTACAGAAATCAGACCTTGATCGGCATCAAAGATCTCACAGAGGAGAGGAACCGTATTCCTGCCCCAATCTTAACACACATCAGAGAATTCACACGGAGGAGAAGCCATATTCCTGCGCTGAGTGCGGGAAATGTTTTTCACAGTTGTCCCATCTTTACAGACATCAGCAGTCACACTCAGGAGAGAGATCATTTTCCTGTACTGAGTGTGGGAAATGTTTTTTACAGAAATCAAACCTTGTAAGACATCAAACATCTCACACAGGAGAGAAATCATATTCTTGTTCTGAGTGCGGGAAATGTTATAGACGAAAATCAGGCCTTGTTATGCATCAAAGATCTCACACAGGAGAGAGCCCGTATTCCTGCCCTGAGTGCGGGAAATGTTATATACGGAAATCAAAATTTGTAATACATCAAAGATCTCACACTGGAGAGAGCCTGTATTCCTGCCCTGAGTGTGGGAAATGTTATGTACGGAAATCAGAATTTGTTATACATCAAAGATCTCACACGGGGGAGAAGCCGTATTCCTGCCCTGAATGCAATAAAAGTTTTTCATGCAAATCCACTCTTCACACACATCAGAGGATTCACACAGGAGAAAAGCCGCACTTGTGTCCTGAGTGTGGTAAATGTTTTTCACGGGCATCCCATCTTTACAGGCATCAGTGGTCTCACACGGGGGAGAAGCCATATTGCTGTACTGAGTGTGGGAAATGTTTTTCAGAGCAGTCCAATCTTTACACACATCAGAGGATTCACACAGGAGAGAAGCCGTATTCTTGCCCCGAGTGTGGTAAAAGTTTCTCAAAGAAATCTGACCTTGTTAGACATGAAAGATCTCACACAGGTGAGAAGCCGTATTCCTGCCCTGAGTGTGGGAAATGTTTCTCAAAGAAATCAACCCTTGTTGTACATCAAAGATCTCACAGCGGCGGGAAGCGAAATTCCTTCCCTGAGTGAGGGAAATATTTTCACAGGTATCCCATCTTCACACTCATCAGAGGTTTCACACATGCCCTTAACCCTGAGTACGTAAATTGTTTTTTTTTTTACAGAAATAAGACCTTGATATACAGTGGCAAGAAAAACTACCTGTGCCCCATGGAATTAACTGGTTTTCTGCAGTAATTTTCCATAAAATGTAATCTGACCCTCATGTACATCACAACAATAGGCAAACACAATGTGCTTAAGCTGATAATACACAAATAGTGATGGGCCGAACACCCCCCTGTTCGGTTTGCACCAGAACATCTCGAACAGGGAAAAAGTTCTAGCGAACATGCAAACTCTATTAAAGTCTATGGGACAGGAACATGCAAAATTAAAAGTCCTAATTTGAAAGGCTTATATGCAAGTTATTGCCATAAAAAGTGTGTTGGGTACTGCACTGGGGGACATGTATCAATGCAAATAATGTTTTTTAAAACAATCGTTTTTACAGGAGCAGTGATTTTATTAATGCTTAAAGTGAAACAATAAAAATGTAAAACTTTCTTTAAATATCGTGCGTGGGGGGTCCCCTTAATGTGCCTGTAAAGTGGTGCATTTGTGCGATGTATGTAGCCTGCTGCAGCAATCCTGACATTTCTAAAGGAAAAAATGTCATTAACTTGGTCACGGCTATAATGTATTGTTGGCTCCCGGCAATACATATAAAACAAAAATGAAAAAATGGCGTGGGATCCCCCCCAAAATCCATACCAGACCCTTATTCAAGCAAGCAGCCTGGCTGGCCAGGAAGGGGGGGGACAAGCAAGCACCCACCCCCCCCCTCCTGAACCATACCAGGCCGCTTGCCCTCAACATGGGGAGGGTGCTTTGGGATGCCCCCAAAGCACCTTGTCCCCATGTTGATGGGGATAGGAGCCTCTTCCGGGCAACCCTGGGCTGTGGTTGTCGGGGTCTGCGAGCAGGGGCTTATCAGAATCTGGAAGCCCCCTTTAACAAGGGGGCCCCCAGATCCCAGCCCCCCTTATGTGAATGGATATCGAGTACATCATACCCCTACCTATTCACCAAAAAAGTGTACAAAAAAATATACCCAAAAGACAGTTTTTGACAAGTCCTTTATTTAAAAATAAAAAAATAGTGCCCCCCCTATGTAAATCACGCTGCCTGCCGCACCCGAAAAATAGAAAAAAAAATAAAAGATGCTTCCGCCTCTTCACACGCCTCCAGCGTAATGAGCTGTTTGAGCTGTAACAGCTCTTTTATAGGAAAGGTGCGGGGACACCCGGTTACATCAGCCGGTGGCACCGCCCCCTTCTGACGTCGGGTCAGTAATTTATTCACTGCACCAGCACAGTGCATTATGGGGCGCTCATGACGTCAGAAGGGGATGGGGTGTTCCCACCCTTTTCCTATAAAAGAGCTGTCACAGCTCATTACGCTGGAGGCATGTGAAGAGGCGGGAGCGTTTTTTTTTTCTATTTTTCGGGTGCGGCGGACGAATTCCCGCCGAGCACCCCATTAGTTTGTGTGTTTAGTGAACACACGAACAGCTGATGTTAAAGTCGAACTTGCGTTCGACTAGAACATCAAGCCCATCCCTACACACAAACCATTCTAATTTCTCGTGTCTTTATTGAACACAACCATTAAACAGTCACAGTACTGATGTAGCCAGACGCTTAATAGTCTATGGGGTTTTTTTACTAAAGGCAAATGGACGGTGCACTTTGCAAAGTTTAGTTACACCTCTGCAAATGCAGTTGCTCCAGAGCTTAGTAAATGAGCAAAAGCGCAGCTGGCTTCCATCATGTTCCAGTCATGTGCAAGCAAAAATGCATTTTTTTTTATTTTTCTTGCATGTGATTGGGTATTCTTTGCAAAGTAAAGCTTTACCTCATTTACTAAGCTCTGGAGCAACTGCACTTGCACCTTACAAAGTGCACAGTCTTTTTACTTTTAGTAAATCAACCCCTATGTGTCATTGTGGAACATTCTTTGACAAGAGCTGCCCAGGGTTTCCTTCTAGTGTTCAGCCTGGACATTGTGTCATAGTTTCGTGAAGGCAGAACGAGAGAAACCACTACTAAAAGCAGAGGATCGTGGGACATGTGGCTCGGAAAGTTGAGATTTCCATGGAGCCAGTGCTGCAGACTACAAGTTCCTGCTGGCTGGAGGGAAAAGAATGCTGGGTGAGGACATAAATAGCCCAGCTTGGGGATGAGCTCTTCCTCTTGGGATCACGGCCTGCAGCTGAGAGCATGGACCCAGCTGCTCTGGGGAATGCAAGTAGACGGTGCGGCCTTGATGGCATGGAGTGTCTTCAGTGGTAGAGCCATACGCCTGCAGGCATATCAATCCTTGCCAGCTCCCTTTCAGCCAAGTGACTGTCCGGGGTAACTCTCATTGTCAACGTTACAGACCCAGCTGATTCCCAGTGTCATCAAATGCACACTCAGGCACCCTTCACTAGTTGCAGATTCCCTTGAGCCTTGGAATTATCAGAATTGATGAGCAGGTGGAAGCCCACTCTGAGTACACCCTATAGAAGACACTGCATGCAGACACCTTTACCCCATCTCTTTACACAAAAGCTCATAACAGGAATCACTTTGCATATGCTATTCACTATTGCTGGTCACCATTGCTCAGCAATCTCTCTGGGTCGTTGTTGAGCTAGCTGAAGATTCTGAACTCCTACACTACTCATAACATCGGTGTTTATTAAGGGGAACTCTTAATCAGAATTTGCTTATTGCATTGTTCCCATATTGTGTTCTTATAAATTGTGCTGTTTGCTTACTGGGCCCATGGCATCAGGATTTTAAGGGAGCAGTTTGACACAGAAAGGTCATTCTCTTCCCTTTCATACCTAGGGGCATAGGTTCTTCCAGGGCCTACTGGTTATTACCATTTGATTTATTGTGATCTTTCCTTGCATTGCACATCTCTTGTATACTGGCTTTGGCCCGTTTCACAGGGGGCGGGTCTGTTTGACGGACTCTGCTTGCTCAGTGGGGATTACTCCACTGATCCCCGCTGAGCAGGCAGATGACAGGTCTGTCTCCGCTCACTGCGCAGAGACGGACCTGTCAGAGACCCGCTCTCTTCTATGGGGAGATATCGGATGAAAATGGACCGCCTGTCTGTTTTCATCCGATCTGCCAGTTGGATGGAAATAGAACCACCATCCGTCTGGATTTGGCGGACAGGATCGGATAGCCGCGGGTGTAAGCACATATGTCCACTGACATCTGCCGCTCCATAGGGGTGAATACATGGTCCGATCGGGTCCGTCTGAAAAACTGACAGGCTGACCTGATCGGACAGCCCCTGTGAAAGGGGCCTAAGACTAAAGTTTGAGATTGAAAGATATCTGCATTGCCATTCTTTTCTCTGTGCTGACTTAAGAATCTTTAGTAAAACACTTACAGTATTTACTTTGCTACACTCTGCTGTCTTTGGAATTGCATTCTTTCTTGAACTATGTCCGAACCCAGGGATGCCAGAGGGGTCTGGAAGCTTGCAAGGTCAGGGAAACCTTTGGGGTCAGTCATCTTCCAGAGGCTCTTATGGGCGTGGCACTGCACTGGACGAAAAAGTAAGGGAATTCTCTGAGGTAATAGCTGGCTGAACCTCCTTTGGCAGCAACTATATCAAGCAATTGCTTTTGGTAGCTCTGGATCAGACCTGCACAACATTCAGGAGAAATTTGCCAGCATTCCTCTACAAAACTGCTTTAGACACATTTGAAGGATTGTGGTGTGAACGGCTCTCTTGAAGCCATGCCACAGCATCTCTATGGGGTTAAGGTCTGGGCTCTGACTGGGTTACTCCAAAAGGTGTATTTTCTTTTTTTTAAACCAGTCTGTGGTGGATTTACAGTACTTCAATGCTTAGGGTCATTGTCCTGATGCATCACCCAACTTCTGCTAAGCTTCAGCTTGTGGACAGCCATCCTGTCATCCTGTAGGAAATTTTGGTAAACTTGGGAATTCATTTTCCATGGTGGCAAGTGGTCCAAGCCCTGAGGCAGCAAAAAAAAGCCCAAATCACAGGAAAATCAGCGAGCCCTGATGGAGTTAGCCCCAGGGTGCTTAGGGCATAAAAATACTAGCTGGGGGGGTGTGTTTCAAGGGTCTTTAACCTGAGCCTTATTTTACGAAAGGTTCCTGTGTTGTGGAAGATGTCCTGTCTTGTCCCTGGGCCAAAGATACCATGTCCTTGTGGCTCCAAGGATTATAAACCAGTTGCTTTGACCTCTCACATTATGAAGACCTTGAAGATACTTGTTTTACATTGGTTACGACCCATGGTTAGTAAATAATTAGACCCTTTGCAGTTTGCCTACAAGCCGAGACTGGGGGTTGAGGTGCTATGATTTTCATGCTAAATTGCATGTATGCACACTCGGATAGGGCAGCAAGCACTGTGAGGGTCATGCTTTTTGACTTCTCCAGTGCTTTTGATACTATCAGGCCGGATCTCTTAGACGAGAAGCTAGCAGAAATATAGGTTGATGTTTCCACTGAAATTCTTTTTCCCTACTCATTTTTTCTGACTGTTTTTCACTAGTTTTGCATTTGGCTAGGGTCAGTGTCACTACTGGTAGCATGAGGAGCGATACCTGGACCCTATAGAGGTTGCACCGGCAATCCAACTCTTTCAGGATGGCACATCAATACTTGCCATTGTCAGAAGGTTTGCTGTGTCTCCCATCTCGGTCTCAAGAGCATGGAGGAGATTCCAGGAGACATGCAGTTACTCTAGGAGAGCTGGACGGGGGCCATAGAAGGTCCTTAACCCACCAACAGGACTTGTATATGTTGCTTTGTGCACAGATGAACAGGATGAGCACTGCCAGAGCCCTACAAAATGACTTCCAGCAGGCCACTGGTTTGAATGCCTCTGACCAAACAATCAGAAACAAACTTCATGAGGATGGCCTGAGGGCCCAAAGTCCTCTAGTCGGCCCTGTGCTCACTGCCCGGCACCATGGAGCTCGATTGGCATTTGCCATTGAACACCAAAATTGTCAGGTCTGCCACTGGCGCCCTGTGCTTTTCACAGATTCACCCTGAGCACATGTGACAGGCGTGAAAGGGTCTGGAGAAGCCGTGGAGAACGTTATGTTGCCTGTAGCATCGCTCAGCACGACTGATTTGGTGGTGGGTCAGTGATGGTCTGGGGAGGCATATCCATTGAGGGACGCACAGACCTCTACAGGCTAGACAATGGCACCCTGACTGTCATTAGAAATGGGGATGAAATCCTTGGACCCATTGCCAGACCCTACGCTGGTGCAGTGGGTCCTGGGTTCCTCCTGGTGCACAACAATGCCCGGCCTTATGTGGCAAGAGTATGCAGCCAGTTCCTGGAGAATGAAGAATATGATACCATTGAATGGCTCCCACGCTCGTCTGACCTAAATCCAATAGAACATCTCTGGGACATGCTTACAAGCACGTGGGGGGCCTTACAAACTACTGAGTACCATTTTGAGTTGCTGCAATGACATTTCAGCAAAATGGGCTAGCCTGCTGCATCATTTTTTCACTTTGATTTTTGGGAGTGTCTTTGAATTCAGCCCTCTGTAGGTTGATAATTTTCATTTCCATCAAACAATGTGGCATCCTTTCGTTCCTAACACATTACCCAGTCCATATCCCTATAGATATCCAGAATGATATTTTTTTCCATTGAGATCTGATGTGTTTTCAAAGTCTTCCTTTATTTTTTTTTTAGCAGTGTAGACAATTTGTCTAGCTGTCGACTGATGGATACCTAAACACTTTGAAACTGCTTTTTATCCCTTTCCAGCCTTGTGTAAGTCAACTATTATTGATTGTATGTCTTCAGAGAGCTCCTTTTTGCTTTTTGCAAGGCATGGTTCACATAAGCAGATGACTCTTATGAACAGAAATCTTAAAATGATTGAGTCTTTTATCATATGGTGGTGTGCAACCTACTAACTCCAATTAGCTTTAGTTGAAGTAATCAGCCTATGGGTACCCTTACTTTTTCCTCCAGCACTGTGAATGTTTAATGGGTATGTTCAATACAGACAGAAGAAATTAGAATTGTTTGTGTATTACCGGCTTAAAGTGAAACCCCACTCAAAAGGGGAAACTCCACTTGTTTGCCTCCTCCCCTACCTCCGCTGCCACATTTGGCACTTTTTGACAGATGCCCACTCCCACCTTTGGCTGACTTTGTCGCGACGAAGTCACCTGGAGGTTTGGCGTCCCTCCTCCATTTCCCCGCCACCGGGCCATTCACAAAATGTTTCACACATGTGCTGCAAGACTTCACTGCTGGTTTCCCTTACAAGAAATGACGGTGGCAGCACCTGAGGGCTGATTGAAAAATCAGCTGGGGTGAAGACACTGTGGAATACCTGGACAGGTAAGTGCTGCTGACTTTTAATTTTTTCTGAAGGAGCCTGGAGCTCTTCTTTAACCACTTAAGCCCCGGAAGATTTTACCCCCTTCCTGACCAGGGGGTATTTTGCGATTCGGCACTGCGTGACTTTAACTGACAATTGCGCGGTCGTGCGATGCTGTATCTAAACGAATTTGGCGTCCTTTTTTTCCCACAAACAGAACTTTCTTTTGGTGGTATTTGATCACCTGTGCGATTTTTTGATCATGCGCTATAAACAAAAAAAGACCGTAAATTTTGCAAAAATAGCAATATTTTTCAAATTTTTTTATATGAAATTCCCCCCCAAAAAAATGTAAAAATCAAAATTTTTTAACATTTTCGGCCAATTTGTTTTATGCTACCTATGTTTGGTAAAAAAAAAAAATCGCAAAAAGCGTATTTTGATTGGTTTGCGCAAAAGTTATCTCGTTTACTAACAAAGGGAAAGATTTTTGTCATTTTTGTTGTTTTTTTTTTTAACGCGTAATGGCGGCGATCTGCGATTTTTTTTTTTGCGGTACTGCGACATTGCGGCGGACAGATCGGACCCTTGACTGACATTTTGACACTTTTGGGGTTACCAGTGACATTTCTACAGTAATCAGTGCTATACATATGCACTGTTACTGTAAAAATAAACTGGCAGTGAAGGGGTTAACTTTTTTTGAAAGGGAGGGGCTATGTGTGTCCCTAGGGGCGTGCTTTCTACTGTGATTGGCTGTGGATTCAGATGTATGAACAGTGATCAACGGTTCTACATAGTAGAACCGTATGATCATCCTTCATACACAGGGGAGAATGACAGGCAGCTTGTTTACACAAGCCGCCTGACTTTCTCCCTCTCCCCCGACGATCGCAGAGTGACTGGCGGACATCGGCTCCGCGGGTCACACGCGGGGGGGTGCGTGACTGCGCGGGAGCGCGCCTCCGGCGGCGCGTGCTCGCTCCCTAGACCCTCACAGGCTAGCGACGTAGACCTACGTCGCTTTGCCTGTGAGGGGCTGACTGCCGACGTAGATCGGCGTTAGGCAGTCGGCAAGTGGTTAAGCACATTATGTTGTCTATTGCTGTGACTTACATGAGGATCAGATCCCATTTTTTGACAAATTACTGCTGAAAGCCAGTTAATTCCAAGTGGTTCACATACTTTTTCTTGCCACTGTACATCAAAGATCTTGCATAGATGAGAAGCTTTATTCCTGTCCTGACTGTAGGAAATCTTATCCATAGAAAACAAAACTTGTCACACACAGATCTAATACAGGGGAAACTTTATTCTTGTCCTGACTGTGAAAATGCTATACATGGAAATTAGACTTTGTTATACATCAAAGATTTGCTGTAGTAAATTATGCTACCCAGTGGCAATAGTCCTGCCCCAAGAGTTCCTCTTGGGTAGATAAGGTTGTTGACGTACTGTTAAGCATTCATACCCGAGTCGGTTTTCCCCAAGAAATTCTCACAGATCATGGCTTGCAGTTTATGTCTCACTTGATGGAATGTCTGTGTCAGAAGATGCAGGTGGAGCATATCATGGGCAGACCCTACCACCAGACCAATGGGCTGTGTGAGGGATTCAATGAGAAAGTAGATGCGCAAAGTGTTTGTGGAATCTCAGGGAAGAGACTGGGAAAGGTATGTAGCCCACCTGCTCTTTGCCTATCGTGGGGAGCCCCAGACATCGACCAGATTCTCCCCCTTTGAGCTTCTGTATGTGGGAAGTGTCCGTGGACCCCTTCATCTCATTCGAGAGGCTTTGGAGGAGTAAAATGTTGGTCCAGAAGTCTCAGTGGTAGAGTACATACTAAAACTATGGGAGAATGGGCTTGGTGTGGAAAAATCTTATGCAGGCCCAAGCTGCCTAGATACAATGGTATGACCAGACTGCCCAGAAAAGGGTGTATGAGGTAGGCCAGAAAGTTTGGGTACTGGTCCCCATGCAGCATAGCAAGCAGCAAGGGAGGGACCATACACAGTACATGAGAAAAGGGGTGAGGTGACCAACGTGGTATCCACTGATACCTGGTAAGCTGCTCAAAGTGTACCATGTGAACATGATAAGGGCACACCATGACAGATAAGCTTGTTCTCTCCCAGAGACTGAAGCCAAACCACTGGTGGACCACCTGGCTGCTACTAAGGAGCCAAACTCCCTTTGGGAGTTGTAGATCAACCCCCCAACTGACTGCAGGGCAACAAAAGGACTGTTTGGGGTGCTAAGGCAGGCAGCAAACAGGTTCTCCCTTGAGGTTCAGGCAGACAATAAAAAAGAAAATGCTAGCACTAGGGGTGATATGGAAGTTTTAGAGTGCATGGGCATTCCCTGTAGTGCTAGTGCCCAAATGAAACCAGACCACAAGGTTTTGAGTAGACTATTGGAAACTAAATGAGAACAGTCTTTTATGCCTACCCAATGCCAAGAGTCAATGAATTGTTGGATAAGCTGGCTGGCAACTGTTATCTGAGAAGCATTGGCACTGGCAGATCCCTATGACCGCTAAGGCTCAGGAAAATCTGCCTTTATCACCCCCTTTGCTCTCTGTGAATTCAATGCTATGCCATTTGGGATGAAGAATGCTCCAGCTACCTTCCAAAGGGTTGTGAACGATCTGCTGGAAGGGTTGGAATACTGCTTGGCAATGGTATGGGCTTTACAAAAGTTTCAGCGCCATCTCTGGTCGTGAATTCACAGTGATCACTGATCATAACCCCAATATATGGTTGCACAGAGTTGCTGGGAACAATGGGAAATTGTTGCCCTGGAGCCTAGTTCTGCAACAATACAATTTCACCATTCAGCACATGTAAGGAAGCAATAATAGGAATGCTGGTGGTCTGTCCTGTCAGGGGGAACCTTCCATGTAGACACATTAGCTGACCCATTTAGGCTCATCTATGCGTCATCTAGGAGGGGGAAGATGTAACATAAATGTAAAAGTTGGGATAATCTTAGCTGCTGGGATGTAACATAGATGTGAAAGTAGCATTGTTATAGATAAAGTTAAATTCAGTGGAATTAAAGGTACTGTATTCCCTTAATCAGTAATCAATCAACATATGTTCCGCAATAAGAATTTCAGAAGGACAGAACAAGCCTCTAGACCAGGAGTGACCCCTTGATGCCAATAAAATGACCCCATCCTTGTAGGTATAAAATTTTCACCTTCCTGAGCTTCAAGGGAATGTCCTAGTCATTTTGTCTACAAGACCAGCCAGGGACAGTGAGAAGACCCCAAACCATCTGCCAGCATTGACTGATGTCAGAAGATCAGAGGAATATATTTTATCTCTCATCAAACATATAAATATTAGTTGCAGAGAGATGAAAATAATTACTTCTGATTTTACACATTTTGGATTACGCGTACATGTAAAATGGTTTGTGTAGAGCAGGGGTCTCCAAACTATGGCCCTCCAGTTGTTCAGAAACTACAATTCTCATCATGCCTAGTCATGTCTGTGAATGTCCGAGTTTTTCAATGCCTCGTGGAACATTCGCAACAGCTGGAGGGCCGTAGTTTGAAGATCCCTGGTGTAGAATACTGTATATATAGAACAAAACTAAATCCCCACAACAGTAGTATGGTGCCTGATCATGACAGCCAAGAGGTGATTGGTCTTCTGATAGGACTGACACGCTGGTGTTGAAAATCCGATCCTCGACCCAGCCATCAGAACCATTCATTTAACCTTATTCATTTTGGAATGCAGAGCTGTCCAGCGGCAGGGAAGGATTCAACCTCCAAGGTTGATTGGCCGAGGGCTAAAGTCCAGCTCACATCTATTATTCAATAAAGTGGGGTACAGGTTTTACGGACAGTGTGATTCACATGGAGCTAGTTCGAAAATGGTGATTTGCATCTTTTTGACATGCTCCCGTCACAGGATAATACTCGGTAAAAGCTTTATTTCTTTTTTTCTTAATCCTTTTTTTTTCATAACAAATAGTCAAGCTTTGTATGTTCTTTTTGTCTTTTGTATGTATTTTTTATAATTCTTTTCTTTGTTTATATTTCATGCACTGCCCACTTTCGGGATATTTAATTATAAAAATAATAAGTGGCTTCTGTGTACTAAGCTGGGACCCTTATTCCTAGAAAGATTTATGCAATGGAGTGTCTGTGTGCTCGACCTAAGTTCCTTGCTAATCTGTATGCAATTGTACTGTGTGTTGGCAGATTGTAAACTAGCAGACCTGCCAGATGGAGATGTGTGGGTGTATAGTTGCCTTGCAGATCAGTCAGTAGATAAACTGCTAGGTGGTGGCAAGCTACTGTTTGTTGTAAGTGTCTGGTGTTGGGGGGTCGGTGGACAGTGGGAAGAGTGATTAACACATGGTTCAAGCACGTAGGAAATCATGAGGAATTCTAAAAGTGTTTGCTAATTGCTAGACTGCTCTGCAATCCTTAGAGCACATCTGATTGTGTGTAAGATCTGTATCTGCATGTTTGTGGTCAGCCAGCTAGATTGGAGTGGTGGCCAGAGGTAGTGCAGGCTGTGAAAAGAAACTCAAAGTAAGCTCCCCCCCATTATTCCCTACCCCAGTCAAGGGCCTCGCTCCAGTTAGCTTGCCGCCACGGGTTTGTGTCCTTGAAACCTGTCTCTTCAGGTTCTAGCTGAGGGCTCACTACACCAGCATCAGGTAGAGCAAGGTTAGGCATCCGAGGGCCACTTCTGATAGAGGTCAAGTTACCTTAAAGATTAGATGCCATTAGGGACTAGAATGCAGAGTAGATAGGCTGACTAAGTTCCAGTGCCCCGATTTATGCTAGTAAAAGCCGGGTTTCAAGTCGGTTGGATAACAGCTGGAGAGTCTCCTCATCACTGCAGATCTTGTCTTCTGGTCTCTAACACCGAGACTAATGTTGCAACATGATCATCCTTTAGGGGCCGTTGCAACATTCATTTGGAGACATCTGTATTAATAAATATATATACCTGGGTATATGAGCAAAATTCCGCCAGGACTTTCAGTGTACAAGGTGTGTCTAAAAAGTGAACAGTCTGAAATCTCAACGGCAACATGGGCCAGGTGCGCAAACATGCACATCTATCCAGAGACATGTTGAGAAGCACCACCTAGCGTGGAGGACACGTGACTGTCAAGGTAAATCTGCTGTGGGCAGTCGAACATAATCAGTGTGAGAGGTAGGGTCACAGTGCAACGGAGTGAACATCAAGTTCTGCTATAAATTAGGGAAAACGGTGACAAAGACACATGAAATGTTGGTGCAAGTGTATGAGATGGAAGCTGTGAGCAGAAAATGTGTTTACAACTGGTTCAAGCATTTTCGCGACAGGAAGGAAACGACTGAGGATGAACCACACCTGGGTCGGCTGTCGACAAACAGAACCCCAGACATGACTGAGTGAGTACGACAAAGGCTGGCACGAGATCAGTGACTGACTCTACAATTGATGGCGGACATTAGCAAGGAGACGTGTGCACCATTGTCCACGAAGATTTGGGTAAGTGGAAGATCTGTTATCGGTTTGTGCCGCACAAGCTGCCAGACGAACAGAAAGCAAAACTGATGGAAACCTCTGAAGATTTTATTACCATGTGTGACCAGGATCCATTCTTTCTGCCAACTATCGTCACAGGGGATGTGACCTGGTGCTACAAGTTTGATACTGAATCAAGTGGCAATCGATGGAATGGCATTCACCATCTTCTCTCCCTAATATATTCTTCCATACTAAACAACTCCAACTCATGAGCCCTGCTTTACTGCTCCAGTTGGGAGTGGAACTTTGGGGCCACGCTAACCCCAAAGACATGGAAGAAAATTTAGGAGGCAATATTCCGTTCTTCCCGCAATGTTATAACCTTGGAAAACTCTTTCAAAGTTCTGTCTCGATGGTACTTTACCCCAGCTAGAAATGTGAAAAACCTTCCCTCCTACCCCTCTACATGCTTTAGAGGATGCTCAGACCTAGGAGATAGGCAGCATATATGGTGGACAATGCCCTAAGGTTAGACGTCCGTGGATTAGAGTCTATAACAATCAGCGTTTCATATCAATCTGCGCAAAGATCCATGGGAGGTGCCCTTACACAAACCGATAGAAGGCTCTACCAAACGGGAGCGTACCCTAGTGACATATATTTTCTGCCGCAAAGCAGACTATTGCGAAAGCGTGGATGTCTCCGACCCTCAATTTCGACGAGGTGAAAAGCCGGGTGCATGGTATTCTGGTGAACGAGAAACTGACGGCAACATTAACAGAAACACATAACAAACTTCTACGCATTTGGCAGTCCTGGCTATTTTCCTCTAACACATCCACCTACACACTTTCTAGAATTGTAACTAAAGCTTATGAATCAACATACCTAAAATGAACCTCCGGGTTGGCCTTCCCCTGACACCCACCCCTTACCCCCCCCCCCCCCTTCCCTATTTTTTTTTATTTTTTCTTCTTCTATTTCTCTCTTTTTCTTCTTCTCACTCTCTCCGTTAAAGCACTGCCCTTTTCTCTTTTTCTTTTTATGCCCTTGAGCAAGAGCGGTACTTCTTTTTGGTCATATGGACGACTGCACTGCTCTCTATAGCTTAAGGGACCCTAGTTGAAAGTCTTTTTTACAAAACAAAGCGCATCACATCTCCAGGCAGGGTTCTGTCAATTAATTATATACTGATACGATAATGCTTGGGACCAATGGTCCTTTACTTCTATGTTATTGTAGACTGTTAAAAAGTTGCGGAGAGGAACTCCTCTTTTACTTGTTCATATTTTTGCACAGACATTTGGATAGGAAGCAGTTTACCTTTACTTGTCATTTCTATAAAAATATAATAAAATTCAAGTGAAAGAAAATTAAACTAAGCGACAGGGTCTCCCAGGTGCATAAAATAAGTCCCATTGTTGGTGTCAGAGGGACAAAATAAGTCTCATTGTTGGTGTCAGTAGGATAAAATAGCCTCCATTGTTCAGAAAAAAGAACAATCAGTGAGAACAACAGTGAGTCTAACCGCAGCCCAGGATTGGTGGTCAGTGTTGGTACTTCCCTGATCACACATTCCCGCTGCCTCTCTGCTGTTGTTGGAGTTATACTTTCGTTGTCAGAAAGGAGATCACTGCTCCCCACAGTCTTGTATAATTGCAGTACCTGGTGATGGAACCCAGAGAGTGTTCCAGCAATCATCATCTCCCTGCCACTCTGTACAGTGTCCTGGATGCAGGATGAAGATGCAATAGGACAGTAATCAGGGGAGGACTGGGAAGGGGGGCAGGGTGGCAATTGCCCCCGGCCGCTCTGATTCATGGTAAAAAGGGCGCACTAAGGGCTGGATTAATGTAGGGGCCAGACACTGTGTAAGAAATAGAAAGAAAGGGGGATATTTGACGCAAGCAGAATGCCAGTGATCCTAGGGCAGTCTATGCTGGGCTGGGAGGAGGAGGGGAAGGGGGGTTTTTATAGTTCCAGTGAGAGTCCAAAAGGTTCTGGTCCACTTGGATGGCTGCTGGCAGTTGAAGAGAAAAGCAACTCTGTATGAAATACAAGGGGAGAGAGAGACCCAAAGCGCTGATCTAAGTGTAGCAGTTTAAAAACTTTAATGTAGGATAAAAGCAATATAACCCACAAGAGTTAAAGAGGTTGTAAACTCATTTAGAAAAATTTTTTTTTTTTTAGAAGCTGCAAGAGAAAGACATAATGAGCTAGTATGCTTCGCATACTAGCTCATTATGAAATACTTACCTTAGAACGAGCCCCCGCTGTGCCGCTCTCTTACCTGTATGACGGGCGACATGACATGTCGCCTGTCTTCCGGGATCGCGGCATCCGGTCATCTGATTGGCCGGAGCCGCGGTGACGTCACTCCCGCGCACGCGCACGGGAGCCGACGGTCACGGCACGGGGCTCTGAAGGAACGGCACGATCAGCCGTTCCTTCAGAGCGCATGCGCCAGTGACGTCACTGGCTGCATTAAAGGTAAATATCTCCTAAACGGTGTAAGTTTAGGAGATATTTACAGTACCTATAGGTAAGCCTTATCATAGGCTTACCTATAGGTACAACTTCATGAGGAGGGTTTACTTCCTCTTTAAGTGGTAACAGGCATCAATTTATATATGGAGGTCCTGGGCATTTCACATCCAGGGGGTCCCTTGGAGTTCTTAGCGGAGTCGGTCCTGGTGCAGGGGAGCGGCGGTCTCCTGTGGGGGACAGGAGACAGTCCTGGTCCGTAGCTGCAGTGGGTTGCTGTTCCATGTGTGGAGGGGCCGTGACGTCACTTCCTGGTGTGCAAAGCCTAGGACAATCTGCGACGCATTATGGAGCATGCGCTCCTTTTTCAGGCCCCCCCACACGCGGAACAGCAACCCACTGCAGCTACGGACCAGGACTGTCTCCTGTCCCCCACAGGAGACCGCCGCTCCCCTGCACCAGGAGCGGCTCCGCTAAGGACTCCAAGGGACCCCCTGGATGTGAATTGCCCAGGACCTCCACATATAACTTGATGCCTGTTACCACTTCACTCTTGTGGGTTATATTGCTTTTATCCTACATTAAAGGTTTTAAACTGCTACACTTAGATAGGCGCTTTGGGTCTCTCTCTCCCTTTGCCAGACACTGAGTACAGCTGCTGGTCACCGCTACACAATGTTATATTTGCAGAGCTGCAGCGGAGCGGTATGAGTGTGCAGAGTACGCTACTGCACCCAGTCGGCACAATACTAACACAGTCACTTCCCTTTCAGGCATAGTGATCTCTTCCTGACAGTGGCTTCCTAGGCCCTGGCGTAATGTCATATATTTTTTGGTAAACCTCCTTTGTTGCTATTAACATTTAATTATGTTACCACATTGCATCATGTTTGTCTTGCTTCATAACTTCAATATCCATTATAAAACCAGATGGGCATGAATGGTGAGCTGATTCAATGGGCCACTTGACTGGACTTGCCCCCTAGGCCTAAGGCTGCCAGCCCTCCCCTGACAGTAATCAAAATCCTGGGACTGTCCTGCAGCATTTAGAAAACTTGTGTATAAGGATAATGTGAACTTTATTGTTTCCTACATCATAGTGTATGATAATAATACATGTATAAATACATTTATAATGAAACCTATATAATATTAATGTTAAAATACATTTATAAGTTAGGGTGATATATAGCACTGCACCCTAGAGAGCTGCTGAGAAATAAACTTTTTGGGTTACCCTTAGCAACTGATAGCAGACAAACGGCATTGAAAGTCCTTGGCTCAGTCAATAATCATTCAAGGGGATGTTGGTTTTTGTGTTTTTATTTAGAACTTGGATAGAAGAAGGGATGAGTGGGATACTCCAACTATGAACTATGCACAATTCTGAGGACACTATCTGCAATGTGTGCGGCAAGGCCGCTGCTTCACCTTGCCACTGAAGTGAAGATAGAAAGTATGATCAGGGTCTAACTTGGCACCCCCTTTCTCACTTGCTGTGTGTGCTAGCTTCTGTCCACTGACACTCCACTGGAGTGGTCCGCCTTCCTGGGCAGACCCCTGGCAAGCTTCCCGATACTCACGGACACTGACCCCCTCCCTTCAGGGACTGGGCTTAGGCAGTATTCCAACATGATAACGACCCCAACAACATCTCCAAGACAACCACTGCCTCGCTATAGAAGCTAAGGGTAAAGATGATGGACTGGCCAAGCATGTCTCCAGACCTAAACCCTATTGAGAATCTGTGGGGCATCCTCAAACGGAAGGTGGAGGAGCGCAAGGTCTCCAACATCCACCAGCTCCATAATGTCATCATGGAGGAGTGGAAGAGGACTCCGGTGGCAACCTGTGAAGCTCTGGTGAACTCCATGCCTAAGAGGGTTAAGGCAGTGCAGGAAAATAATGGTGGCCACACAAAATATTGACACTTTGGGCCCAATTTAGACATTTTCATTTAGAGGTGTACTCACTTTTGTTGCCAGTGGTTTAGACATTAATGGCTGTGTGTTGAGTTATTTTGAGGGGACAGCAAATTTACACTGTTATACAAGCTGTACACTCACTACTTTACATTGTAGCAAAGTGTCAAAGTTGTCACATGAAAAGATATAATAAAATATTTACAAAAAATGGAAGGGGTGTACTCACTTTCGTGAGATACTGGAGTGTCTATATATATATATATATATATATATATATATATATATATATATATATATATATATATATATATATACTGATGTATTATTCATATTGATTAGTGAAGCTAAAATGAGCTTTTGAGTTTGTTAAAACATGTTTTCCTGACAGACTCCATGGCAGCATACGTATCGGGTTTGGCCCCGCCTCCAAACCTACCCATAGGACCTCACTCCCATAAATCTTTGCTCCTGTTCAGCACACGTGTTCTTTTTTTGTCCTCCAAAGGATTACCTGATATCCTACCTGAAGATGGATTCCGGGTGATGGATGGCTCTACCAGTCGGGTATGGAGCTCTCCAATAAGCCCCAGCTGCTGCGGGGTATGGAGTAGGGGCGAAGATGTATGCAGCCTTGGCCAAAAAGCCCAGCTGCTGCGGGTGGCCGGTACCCTAAGAATGAGATAAGTCCGGTGTGTGCATCCATCCCTGGTGATCTGCGGTCCGTGAGTACAAAGTCCTCCATGGCAGCTATTTTGTTTATATTATTGCTTGCTCGTGCCTTTATGTCTTACCTGGTTTTTCTCCTGCCTTCCCTGGTGGCTAGTGGTCCGGGGCCGGTCAGCGATTCACTTCCTGACCGGCCTCCGGTGCGCGCTACTGCGCATGTGCGGCGCCTCGGGAACGAGGCTTGGTTCTCGCGCATGCGCAGTGTAAGCACGGCGCATGCGCAGTAAGCTGGCGTCGGTGGCGATCGCTGATGACGTCACCAGGCGCCATATTTAAACCCCAGAGCTGTCAGCAGTGTTGTGTTTGTACACACTGCTGATACTGGGTGTTACACATACGAAGATCGTTCGTTTTTGTGGTCATTTTGCTGTGCGCTGCCGCTCTGCCTGCTAACCTTGGTTCCTGGTGAGTACTGGCCCCAGTTTGGGAGCAACCCCCCCCCCCCCCCGCTTTGCTGGTTTTTCTGACATGCTGTCCGGCTCATTCTTGTAGGTCAGCATCAGAATGGAAGCTACTTTGCCCTCCGGTGGTCAGCCCGCCCCTAACAGGTATTTGGGGCTTCTTGGTGGGGTTGTGGGTTATAGGGGGTGGGGGTAGGAACTCAAGTGTTCCTAGCTTCCTGTCTGTGTTTTCTGTTTTTTCTCTTGTTCACAGCCCTCCTCGTTCAGAGACTAGGCACTCTTCTCAAAGAAGTGAAAGGCGCTCAAGCTCTCGCCACCGGCACTCTACTGGAAAGTCCCGTTCGGGCTCACATCATCGTAAAGCGTCCACTTCAGCCAGCCACGCACAGAGACCTGACAAAGCAGGTTGCAGGGGCTGTGGCGCTAGTGTCCCGGAGAGGAAGCTTTTCTGTGACAGATGTTTCTCCCAGGCTGCGGGAGAAAGGGATACTTCCGATCAACGCATTGAGGCTTTGGTCAAGAGAGTGGTAAAGGACTCTTTGGCAGAGTTGGGTGTCAGTCGTTCTCAAGACACTGCAACGGCTTCCCCAAGCCCTTCCCCTGTAGCACTACAGGTACAGGAAGATTTCGAGTCGGCCCACACAAGCCATCAGTCGATGCTCTTGTCGGGTAGCGACTCTGAAGATGAAGATCCCTGCTTGGGTTTTGAATATACCTTGGTGCCTTCCCTGGTTAAAGCGGTCAGAGAGACCTTAAATTGGGAAGAGTCAGCTGTTCCCCCTCCCAAGCAGAAGAAGTACTTTAAACAGCTCAACAAGGAGCGTGTTAATTTTCCCTTCCTGGGAGAGTTGGGTGAAATCATCTTGGAGGAGTGGAAAAAGGTGGAACGAAAGAATTCCTTAGTATCCAAGATGGCTAAACTTTACCCCTTCAAAGAGGATGATGTGAAACATCTTGAGTCTCCTCCCCTAGTTGACGCAGCAGTCATGAGACTGGTCAAGCACGTGACCCTTCCCTTAGAGGATACGGTCTCATTTAAAGACCCGTTGGACCGAAGGATGGACTCTGATTTGAAGAGAATCTACCTTACAGCAGGTATGGCCTGTAAACCAGTCCTGGCTTTGGCTGCTCTATCCAAAGCCATGGAGTCTTGGGCTGATGTGGTAGACGAATCGGTCAGATCGGTTTCGGAGGAGGTGGCCAGAAGCGCTCCAATCCAGGAGCTTAGGCTGGGCGCGTCGTTCCTTGGGGAGGCTTCCATAGACTTGATCCGTCTATTGGCAAGAGTTATGCTGTCCTCGGTCACAGCTAAGAGAGCTCTTTGGCTCCGCCCTTGGGTTGCGGATCCGGCATCAAAGCAAGTTTGGTGCCGTATTCCCTTTGAGGGGTCCTCCCTTTTCGGGAATAAACTTGACGAGGCCATAACCCGGGCTACAGGCGGTAAGTCTGGGTTTCTTCCCCAGGATCGGCGCCAGTTCAACGTCAAGAAAGGACAGCCTACCAGAAAATTTGTGCCTGACCGGGCCAGGGAAGCTCGTTCTTATAGACCTGGTCGGGAGTTCAACCGGAACTGGAGATCCAGACAGTCTTCCAGGAAGACGACAAAGAACGTCTCCTCGGGGGACCGTGAGCCCACTAAGTCCTTTTGAAGGTGGGCCCGCTCAGACATGTCGGGTGGGTGCGCGTCTACGCTCCTTCCGACATGTCTGGGCGGCTTCGATTCAGGACCCCTGGGCCGTCAGGACGGTGTCTTCAGGCCACAAGTGGGTCTTCAAGGAGAGGCCAGGCTCAAGGTTCCTGCCTACTGCCATACCATGCCTAGAAGAAAGGCGTCAGATTTTGTTTTCTTACGTCGAAGCTCTCATTGCTCAAGGGGCTGTCATCTCCGTTCCAGAGTCCGAGCGAGGCCAAGGAATATATTCTCCGCTCTTTCTGGTCCAAAAGAAGAACGGATCATGGAGACCAGTAATAGATTTGACCTTCTTGAACAAATTCATAAAAAAAGAAAGGTTCAAAATGGAGACCCTGTTGTCCATACAGCAGTCAGTCCAGCCGGCAGATTGGATGGTGTCCATCGACTTGAAAGACGCCTACTTTCATGTCCCTGTGGACGAAGATTTTCAAAGGTTTCTCCGGTTCGAAGTGGGAGGATTACATCTTCAGTTTATCTGTCTCCCATTCGGGCTCTCAACATCTCCACGGACCTTTTCAAAAATCTTATTGGCCGTGGTAGCCCTACTGAGATTGAAAGGTATCCGTCTTCACCACTATTTGGACGATCTACTCCTGTTGTCCCAAGACAGAGACCAACTATTAGTTCATCTGGAGCAGGTCGTGTCCACTCTCCAGAAGTTTGGTTGGTTACTCAACAAGGAGAAGAGTCACCTGATTCCAACTCAGTCCCTGATCTACTTGGGCGCTCTGTTCGACACAGAGAAGGCGACTATCTCTCTTCCAGAGGAAAAGATAGGGACTCTTCGAGACAGGATTCGCTTTGCCCTCTCATCCTCTCATCTTCAGGCACGTCAATGCCTGAAGGTGATCGGGACTATGGTCGCAGTAGTCCCCATGGTGAAGTGGGCCCTGTGGAGGATGAGACCCTTTCAGAAGGGATTCCTTCAGCAATGGGATACGTGGCATCTGGATCAACGCATCTTCTTAACCCCTTCAATGAGAGCGAGTCTCCCCTGGTGGTTATGCAGAGACCACCTGCTGAACTGCCACTCTCTGAGGCCGGCTCCGTGGGTAGTGGTTACCTCGGACGCCAGCAACATAGGCTGGGGTGCCCACTGTCTGTCGGAGGTGGCACAGGGCAGGTGGGAGTTTTCCACTCGAGGAATAGTATCCAACATACTAGAACTCCGAGCAGCATTCCAAGCTCTTCGAGCATTTGCTCACCTGACAAAAGACCAACCTGTCATGCTGCGCCTGGACAACACCTCAGCAGTGGCATACATCAGGAAACAAGGGGGAACACGCAGCTGGTCCCTATTGAGGGAAGTGGAGCCGATTATGTCCTGGGCACAGAAAAATCTCTCGAATCTTTCAGCGGTTTATGTTCCAGGAGTCCAGAATGTCAAAGCAGACTTCTTGTCCAGAGTGGATCTGGACAACAACGAGTGGTCCCTTCACAAGGAAACGTTCAACTGGATCCTAACATTGGGGCTTTCTCCAGAGGTAGACCTCTTCGCCTCCCCCTGCAATCACAAACTGCCGAAGTACTACTCAAGATTCAGAGATCCACAAGCATCAGGGATAGATGCACTCTCGGATCAGTGGAGATTCCACAGGGCATACGCCTTCCCACCAATTCCGATTGTGTTGCAGTTCCTTCGGAGACTCAGGTCGGAGCCAGTGGAGGTAGTGGCGGTGATTCCCTTCTGGCCGAACAGGCCATGGTTTCCCCTTCTGACACTACTCAGTGTCCGAGACCCAATCCCGCTACCCTTCAGACCGGATCTGTTGTCCCAGGGGTCTGTACTCCATCCGTGCCCAGACCGTTTACATCTCAGGGTCTGGATGTTGAGAGGAGGAGGTTACAGGCTTTAGGCTGTCCAGAAACGGCAATCTTGACATTACTTAGTGCTAGAAGAAGCTCAACGAACAGGGTGTATCAGAGAATCTGGGAAAAATTTTCTGCACAACTGAATACAAGGCCTGATCCTCAATCTTCAATTAAGATCCAGGATGTATTGAGCTTTCTCCAATCAGGACTGGATTTGCCTCTATCAGTGAGTTCGCTCAGAGTCCAGGTCTCGGCTATTTCCGCTTTTACAGGGATCTCCTGGGCCACTCATGCCCTAATTCGTCAGTTCTTCCAAGGGGCAGTGAGAATCAGACCTCAGAGAAAACCCAGGTTTCCCAAGTGGGATCTGCCACTAGTTCTGGATTTCCTGGCGAGTCAGATTCAAGACATGTCTGATTCCTTGACCATAAGAGAGCTTACACTGATAACAGTGTTTCTGGTAGCTATAACCTCAGCAAAAAGAGTGTCGGAAATTGGGTCCTTTGGGACACAAGAGCCTTTCTTAACCTTTTTTCCTGACAGAGTGGTGCTCATCCCCATGCTGGATGCGAGACCAAAAAGGACCTCTGTCTTCCATGAAAACATAGAAACAGTATTACCAACCTTTAGACAGGAAGAGGAAGAATCTTCGGTTCATCCGCTGGATGTTGGAGAGTGTATTAAGAAATATTTAGATGCCACTTCCTCTTTCAGAAAATCAGAACATCTCTTTGTTACCTTCTATGGAAAAAACAAAGGTTCAAGAGCCTCGACGAGATCCATTTCCTCTTGGATCATCCAGACCATCCAGTGGGCTTATAGGGCTAAGGGCTTGACCCCTCCAGCAGTAGTTACAGCTCATTCGACGCGGAGCATCTCTACCTCCTGGGCAGTATCCAGACATGTGGCTCCTGAAGTCATTTGCAGAGCAGCGTCGTGGTCCTCTATTAACACTTTCTTATCCCATTACTGTGTTGAGCCAGCGGCTCTTTCTTCTGTGAATTTCGGTTTGCAAGTCCTGTCTGTTTGACAAAATGCATTAAACTTTTCTGTTCAGCACCTGCCCACCCTGTGTGTACGGCGAGTTATTTCCCGATACGTATGCTGCCATGGAGTCTGTCAGGAAAACGGAAAATTTATATCAAATACTTACCGTAATTTTCCTTTCCTGATGGACTCCATGGCAGCAGGAGTTCCCTCCCGGATTTCTGTGGAGGATAGTTACAGAACACGTGTGCTGAACAGGAGCAAAGATTTATGGGAGTGAGGTCCTATGGGTAGGTTTGGAGGCGGGGCCAAACCCGATACGTATGCTGCCATGGAGTCCATCAGGAAAGGAAAATTACGGTAAGTATTTGATATAAATTTTCCGTTTTTACTGAGATGTGTGTCAGGGGAATACCACTAAGGGTTATTGCCCCATACCAGTGTCTTGAAGTTGTGATAAGAAAACCCAATAAAAGGATGATGATCTAGAAGCTGTCACATCAGAGCATACAGGGTGGCTTTATAAGGGTGTGCTCTCACGTAGCTACGCAATAAGCCTTTTATTTTGGAACTCTCTCAGACTGAAGGATGATTATTTCAGATATCCCAAGGCTTGAGGAACTTGAATTAAAGAGGAAGTAAACCCTCCTCAGGAAGTTGTACCTATAGGTAAGCCTATATTAAGGCTTACCTATAGGTACTGTAAATATCTCCTAAACATGTACCGTTTAGGAGATATTTACCTTTAATGCAGCCAGTGACGTCACTGGCGCATGCGCTCTGAAGGAACGGCAGATCGTGCCGTTCCTTCAGAGCCCCGTGCCGTGACCGTCGGCTCCCGCGCGCGTGCGCGGGAGTGACGTCACCGCGGCTCCGGCCAATCAGAAGGCCGAATGCCGCGATCCCGGAAGACGGGCGACTATACATGTCGCCCGTCATACAGGTAAGCGGACGGCACGGCGGGGGCTCGTTCTAAGGTAAGTATTTCATAATGAGCTAGTATGCGATGCATACTAGCTCATTATGGGTTTCTCTTTCAGGTTGTAAAGAAGATAAAAAAAAAAATTCTTGGTGTACAACCTCTTTAAATTCTTTTGGCAACAATGACAAGGCCGTGTTCATGCTAGGAGTACTTGGGCTGCAGTTCCTCTAAGCTCCACAAGGTGGTGATCTCACTTATACTATGACAGGAAGTCTCTATGGAATACAGACAGGAAGTGATGTCAGATATAAATCCTGGGAGTCAGGAGGAAGTAGAGGAGACGTTGCTGGAAGTGGCTGCAGAAGAGGTAATAAGATCTTATTTTCTATTTACACCCAGTAACCCCCCGTCATGTCCGTCCTCTTCCTCCATAGTCACTGTGACGTCTTTTATCTCCAGCAGATGATGATACACACATACAGGGGCGTACCTAGAGCATTTGGCACCCGGGGCGGATCCTATATCTGGCACCCCCCCCAGGCGATGAACCGCTCATTGACGTGTCACGTGTAGCGCCTCCACGCACTGAAGCAAAATGTAGGAAGGCCCCCTTTACATGACACAGCCCCCGGACCCCTTTACATGACACAGCCCCCGGACCCCTTTACATGACACAGCCCCCTTTACATGACACAGCCCCCGTACCTCTGGAGCCCTTTACATTACACAGCCCCCGTACCTCTGGACCCCCCAATAGAACCCCTTTACAATACAACCCCCCCCAATAGAACCCCTTTACAATACAAAGCCCCCGCCAATAGAACCCCTTCACAATACAAAGCCACCCCATAGAACACCTTTACAATACATCCCCCCCCAATAGAACCCCCTTACAATGCAAGCGCCCCCCCCAATAGAACACCTTTACAATACATCCCCCTCCCCAATAGAACCCCCTTACAATGCAAGCGCTGCCCCCCATAAAACCCCTTTACAATACATCCCCCCCCCAATAGAAAACCTTTACAATGCAAGCCCCCACCCCCCCCCCAATAGAACCCCTTCACAATACATCCCCCCAATAGAACCCCCTTACAATGCAAGCGTCCCCCCCATAGAACCCCTTTACAATACATCCTCCCCCATAGAACCCCCTTACAATGCAAGCGCCCACCCCCCCAATAGAACCCCTTCACAATACATCCCCCCAATAGAACCCCCTCACAATGCAAGCACCCCCCCAATAGAACCCCTTCACACTACATCCCCCCCCAATAGAACCCCCTTACAATGAAAGCACCCCCCCCAATAGAACCCCTTCACACTACATCCCCCCCAATAGAACCCCCTTACAATGCAAGCCCCCACCCCCCCCCCCAATAGAACCCCTTCACAATACATCCCCCCCAATAGAACCCCCTTACAATGCAAGCGTCCCCCCCATAGAACCCCTTTACAATACATCCCCCCCATAGAACCCCCTTACAATGCAAGCGCCCACCCCCCCAATAGAAACCCTTCACAATACATCCCCCCAATAGAACCCCCTCACAATGCAAGCACCCCCCCAATAGAACCCCTTCACACTACATCCCCCCCCAATAGAACCCCCTTACAATGAAAGCACCCCCCCAATAGAACCCCTTCACACTACATCCCCCCCCAATAGAACCCCCTTACAATGCAAGCCCCCACCCCCCCCCCAATAGAACCCCTTCACAATACATCCCCCCCAATAGAACCCCCTTACAATGCAAGCGTCCCCCCCCATAGAACCCCTTTACAATACATCCCCCCCCATAGAACCCCCTTACAATGCAAGCGCCCACCCCCCCAATAGAACCCCTTCACAATACATCCCCCCAATAGAACCCCCTCACAATGCAAGCACCCCCCCCCCAATAGAACCCCTTCACACTACATCCCCCCCAATAGAACCCCCTTACAATGAAAGCACCCCCCCCCCAATAGAACCCCTTCACAATACATCCCCCCCCCCCTAGAGCAGAGGAGGAACTGTTGAAAGCAGTGAATGGGAGAGAGACTCACTGTCACTCACGAGCCCTGAATACACAGCAGTCAGCGGGAACTGCCGAAGTTGACTGTGTTAGTTAATGAGCACGTGATTGGTTGATAGGCGGTCCTAGCAACCAATCGCCTTCTCATTAACTAGCACAGTTAA
Source organism: Pelophylax lessonae (assembly GCF_965119305.1). Taxonomy (NCBI): domain Eukaryota; kingdom Metazoa; phylum Chordata; class Amphibia; order Anura; family Ranidae; genus Pelophylax; species Pelophylax lessonae. The sequence continues at coordinate 43,730,000 of NC_138770.1, forward strand.
CTCCGGCAGCGCCCGCTGTGTATTCAGGGCTCCGTGAGTGACGGTAATCTCTCTCTCTGATTCTCTGAACAGTTCCTCCTCCTCCGCGCTCCTGTGTCAGAGAGCGGCGGAGGCAGTCCGGCGGCCGGCCCCGGGTGTCACCCTGGTGTTCCCGGGTGCCCCCTAATGTGTGGCACCCGGGGCGGTGCGCCCCCCGCCCCCCCTGTTGGTACGCCACTGCACACATATATAGTGTGGAAACCTAGATTAACCCCTTCAGGGGAAGAACATTTCCCCACTTACAGGGCCGGAACATTCTCTTCATGTTAGAGATGTGTCACCTTCTCACTGGAGATGAGATGAACATTCCTGGGTTCCGTGTGAGACGGCTCCACAGAACATAATTAAAGTTCAGGTGCCAGATCTGAACCCCAATGAAGTCAATGGGAGCCGAATGTTGGTCGTTTTCTAGCCAAATAGTTAAGGGATTGTCAGACAAATGGTATGGAGGGGTTGGGCACTGCTCTGGGTGATATCGACCAAAGCAAACAGTTTTTTATAAATCCATTTGGCAGGGAGCAGCAATTTTAGTAATGCTTAAAATGTTAGTAAACCCAGGAGCCTGCATTCACTATATCTGGTCTCCCCAGGAGCCTGCATTTACTATATCTGGTCTCCCCAGGAGCCTGCATTCACTATATCTGGTCTCCCCAGGAGCCTGCATTCACTATATCTGGTCTCCCCAGGAGCCTGCATTCACTATATCTGGTCTCCCCAGGAGCCTGCATTCACTATATCTGGTCTCCCCAGGAGCCTGCATTCATTATATCAGGTCTCCCCAGGAGCCTGCATTCACTATATCTGGTCTCCCCAGGAGCCTGCATTCACTATATCTGGTCTCCCCAGGAGCCTGCATTCACTATATCTGGTCTCCCCAGGAGCCTGCATTCACTATATCTGGTCTCCCCGGGAGCCTGCATTCACTATATCAGGTCTCCCCGGGAGCCTGCATTCACTATATGTGGTCTCCCCGGGAGCCTGCATTCACTATATGTGGTCTCCCCGGGAGTCTGCATTCACTATATGTGGTCTCCCCAGGAGCCTGCATTCACTATATGTGGTTTCCCCAGGAGTCTGCATTCACTATATCTGATCTCCCCAGGAGCCTGCATTCACTATATCTGATCTCCCCAGGAGCCTGCATTCACTATATGTGGTCTCCCCAGGAGCTTGCATTCACTATATCTGGTCTCCCCAGGAGCCTGTATTCACTATATCTGGTCTCCCCAGGAGCCTGCATTCACTATATCTGGTCTCCCCAGGAGCCTGCATTCACTATATCTGGTCTCCCCAGGAGCCTGCATTCACTATATCTGGTCTCCCCAGGAGCCTGCATTCACTATATCTGGCCTCCCCAGGAGAATGCATTCACTATATCTGGCCTCACCAGGAGCCTGCATTCACTATATCTGATCTCCCCAGGAGCCTGCATTCACTATATCTGATCTCCCCAGGAGCCTGCATTCACTATATTCGATCTCCCCAGGAGCCTGCATTCACTATATCTGGCCTCCCCAGGAGCCTGCATTCACTATATCTGGCCTCCCCAGGAGCCTGCATTCACTATATCTGGCCTCCCCAGGAGCCTGCATTCACTATATCTGGTCTCCCCAGGAGCCTGCAGTCACTATATCTGGTCTCCCCAGGAGCCTGCAGTCACTATATCTGGTCTCCCCAGGAGCCTGCAGTCACTATATCTGGTCTCCCCAGGAGCCTGCAGTCACTATATCTGGTCTCCCCAGGAGCCTGCATTTTCTATATTTGGCCCCCCACAGTACACTGAACATGGAAATGCAGTTATTTTAGTAAATATAAACTGCTAAGTACCTTTTCTCATCGGCAGTATATAGCAGTCTTGTGACTATCAGTGTCCAGCCAAGCTTCTAGGTGAAGTTTTCATTATTTTCTGACTGTCCTAGGCGGCTGGATGACCCTTGACCCTCTGTCTGGATAGTGCTGATTGGCCCTGTGCTGATCACATGCAACCTTACAATAAATAGCTCTCCAGCAATACACATCAAACTGATCATGTGCAGAGTGCCTTCAAGGCTCTGAACTATCAGCAGATGGATTGGGGACTGTAAAAGAAGGGGGGGGGGGATCAGAGAAAAAAGGATCAAAACAGTCTTTTTACGCAATGCAGTACAGACAGCAAAAGTGTTCCTGATTGTCACCACCCCAGTCCCAGTGTCGCTAGTCCTCGATGTCACCAGACCAGTGCAGCTAGCAATGATGCCAATTCACCGCCAGGCCAGTGTTGTTGCCTCTGCCTGCTGCCTGTACTGTCCCTGGCCTGTTTATTGACTGTTTCTGTCTGCTGCCTGGACTGAAACTTTGCCTCTTTGCTGACCATGTCTCTGCCTGCTGCCTAAACCTACCCATCTGCATGTCTAACTGACTACATTCTTGCTAGTCCCCAGTCCCAGCCACCCCCTGCGGACAGCTCCACTCCTGGAACCACAGGAACTGTTTTCTTTTCTTCAGCCTCCTATACCTTCTGATCAGTGAACATTCACGGGGGCAACCACATACTAGAATCAGTCCAAACATTGAAAAGATCCCATACTTGGGAGGAGTAGTAGAATATGTTTTGGGGTGTAATTCGGGGGCAAACACATACCAGTAGGCTAGGCTTGCTTGGCCTTTAGAAACAGGGACTGCTATAGGTAAAGCTATAATCCCTGACCACTTGTAAAGACATGACCATGACCTTACAGGCGTGGTTGATATGTGGTGATGAATTGGTTGATATGTGTGATACACAAGATACAATGTCTGGTACATAATCCAATCATTGAAAAGATCCCATACTTGGGAGGAGTAGTAGAATATGTTTTGGGGTGTAATTCGGGGGCAAACACATACCAGTAGGCTAGGCTTGCTTGGCCTTTAGAAACAGGGACTGCTATAGGTAAAGCTATAATCCCTGACCACTTGTAAAGAGATGACCATGACCTTACAGGCGTGGTTGATATGTGGTGATGAATTGGTTGATATGTGTGATACACAAGATACAATGTCTGGTACATAATCCAATCATTGAAAAGGTCCCATACTTGGGAGGAGTAGTAGAATATGTTTTGGGGTGTAATTCGAAGCATGCCCATGCTCTGAGTGAAAATATTATATAAAATTAAAAAATTTGTGTGGAAAAAAAATAAATAAATAAATTTTACTTTTCATTACATTATATACTATTTTTCCAAAAACTTTTCGGCAAAAAAAAAAAAGTTTCCGAAGGAGTTTGCTTTCCAAAATGTGGTCATTTTGTGGGTGTTTCCATTCTCCTGGTGCTTCAGGGCCTCCAAAAATGTGATAGGTAGTCAGGAAGTTAGATGTATAATTTATGTCCCTAGAAAGGCTGAAGGTGCTTCTTGGATTTTGGGGCCTCCTATGTGTCTACACTGAAAATGTCACACGTGGTATCGCCATACTTAGGAGGTATAGCAGAATGTGTTATGGGATGTCATTCTTAGTATATCTATGATGTGTCTTATAAATATCTTATTACTTCACAGCTTTATGTAATCAATACACTTTTTTATTTGCTTTCCTGCATTTTTCAAAAGTTTCACTGTGTCTTTCAGAAAATACCTTGGGGTGTTTTCTTTCCAAAATTGGGTATTTTTGTGGGTGTTCTCCTGTCCTGGTATTTCAGGGATTCAAGAAATATTATAGGCAGATGGGTCAGTCGCGAATACAATGTTTCTTTTCTGAGTTTTTCTCTTAAGAGTGTTGTAGCAGTTTCAACACCACAATTTAACGAAAGCAGGGTAACTAAAGCTGTATGAAGATACAACAAGAACTCTGCCTCACTCTGGAAGGACAACAAGAAAACCAACATTTTGATATTTTTATTTCTTATTCCCACTCTCCTCCCGCTAATATTCTCCCTCTACTCTTCCTTCTCACATTAATGTTCTCTGTCTTTACTTTACCCCTTATCTCTACTCCACAGCTCACACATATCACCCCCACTCCTACTCTGCTTACTAGTGCACCCATCACCTCCTGCAAATACTGAACCCAAACACAACAAAATATGGAGCAAAGAGTGGGTTAAGGGACTCCCATTAATCAGTGAAAATGATGACAAGGAAATAAGCCTAAGTCCTGGACTAGTAAAATCACATAAAAATGGCAAAAGTTCATATAGTCCATGAGGAGTAATGTCACACGCTAGTGACAGCTGCCTTGAGAGTGAAGCAATTCTCTGGAAGGCAAATAGAAGATAACAAGGTGCAGCAAACTAAGTATAGCAGATAAAATCAAGAAGGACATTTATTAAAAGTTGTAAGCCAATTGACTACTCACATGATGTAAGAATAAACAAGGCATAAGTTAGAAAGGTAGTCCGTAGTCACTCAGGGTGTTCCGGGGTCTATATCAGCATCACAGGCAGTATACAAACAGGGCAGATGGACGAGCCGGTGTTCCGTGAAAAAAACCTACCCGTGAAAAATCCATACCCTCGTCACTTCCGGTGCACCTACGTCAGCACTACGTCATTGAACAGCTGAGGAGCTGACTAGTGCGCATACTTGGAAGGTATAGATTTTTCACGGCAGTGTGTGTAACGTTACACCGGCTCAGCTGTTGCGGCGGTTACATTAAAACAACTCGGCTGCGATATGAGTCATCTTCGCTCCTATCCCTGTCACTTCCCTGATCTCGGCTAGTAAATATAAAAGCGGCGGCGGGTGTATGAAAAGATAAATCACGGAGCCGAGATCTCTGTTCATTTACATTTCATACACCCGCCACCGCTTTTATATTAACTAGCCAAGATCAGGGAAGTGACAGGGATAGGAGTGGAGATGACTCGTATTGCAGCCGAGCTGTTTTAATGTAACCGCCGCAACAGCTGATGCGCTGTAACGTTACACACACTACCGTGATAATTTCATACCCTCCGAGCATGCGCACTAGTCCGCTCCTCAGCTGTTCAATGACGTATCCGGGGCTGTGAGCATGCGCACTGCTACGCTGCTCAGCTGTTCCTCTCAGGAAGTGACGTGGGTAGGCAATTCTCACGGAGTATGCTTTTCTAACGTTACACCGGCCGGGGATCCTGCTGTGCAGTGTGAGAACCAGTGTGGAACGTACTCGGAGCCGCGCCGGAAAGGATGACGGGACGTGTCAGATGACGCGTTTCAAAGCTTCTGCTTTTTCTTCAGACCTGGATGGCTTTGGGAGTTGTTAGTCTTAATAAATAAATAGGCTCAACAGAGCCGGAGGGACAATAAAACAGGTGTGGAATAGATTTCAGGAGCTGGATATAAGCGGACAATCAAATGTATATAATATGGCACCTTACAAGATGCAGGTGGTGAACTCTCAGAGGGTGGAACAAAAGTCCAAATTTCCATTTAGCAGCTGGGGCTGGGACTTTGTAACTGTCAGTTTTGCTGGACAGCTTTGCCTCTGCAGGGTGATGTAGTAGGGTCTTCAATCCATGATAGAACACGCTGGACCCAAGGGACCTCCTCCGATGAAGTCACACTCCCGTTATGATGATCCAGTCAATCATAACCATGTGCGGTGGCTCTACTTTTTCCTGCAGATGATTGCTCCGCATTACTTCCTTATCTTGGGGTCTCTAATTCTCATAAAAATGAATTTCAATAATACAGCAACTTTTCTCAGCACAGTAGCATCTGGTCAATCCTCCTGAGAGCCAATATTTTCCAACTCATTAGGATCATGTCGTTCTGTATGTTATCAACATTTGTGTTAGCCAAGCTACCTTTACTTACATAACTGCTAAACTATTAACCACTTAATGACCGCTCACTGTGCCTCTACTGCGGCACAGTGGCTCGTTATCGTCCAGCGACGTAGACCTACGTCGATGGACTCCTCCCCCTGTAGGCGGCGTTGGCAGGCCAGGGGAGGAGCGGCGGCGGTACTTTTGGTACTCCCAAAAGTGTCAAAAATGTCAGTCAAGGGTCCAATTTGTCCGCCGCAATGTCGCAGTCCCGCAAAAAAAATCGCAGATCGCCGCCATTACGCGTTTAAAAAAAAAGGCCAAAAATGACCGAAATCTTTCCCTTAGTAAACGCAATAACTTTTGCGCAAACCAATCAAAATAGGCTTATTGTGATTTTTTTTTTTTTTACCAAACATAGGTAGCAGAAAACAAATTGGCCAGAATTTTATAAAAAATTTGATTTTTACATATTTTTTGGGAGGAATTTCATATAAAAAAAATGTTAAAAATATTGTTATTTTTTCAAAATAAACGCTTTTTTTTTGTTTATAGCGCAAAAAGTAAAAATCGCACAGCTGATCAAATACCACCAAAAGAAAGCTCTATTTGTGGGAAAAAAAGGACGTAAATTTTGTTTGGGTACGGCGTCGCACGACCGCGCAATTGTCAGTTAAAGTTGCACAGCGCCGAATCGCAAAAAGTGGCCTGGACGTAAGACAGCAAAATCCTCCGGTGGTAAAGTGGTTAAATAGGTCTCTTGTGGAGTCAAATATTCCTCTTATTTTGTTGCTTGTGCTCCAGCAGGTCAAAGTCAGGTTATGGGGATTTCCAGGCAGCATCCAGGTCTCCTCACTCCAGAAAGTAGAACCGCCATCCACCTAGTGGATGGTGGAGAGTGAGTAGACAATTGGCTGACAACTTTTAATAAATGTCCTTCTTGATTTTATTTGCTACACTTAATTTGGCGCAACTTATCTTCCAAATACTGAACCCAAATGCTGACCTAAACACCAGGGCAGTAAGATATGTGGGCTCATATACATCCTGCTTCCATCCTAATTTTTTCGTCCTCCTAATCTGTGGGACATTTCCCACAATTCTCCATTTTCTAACTGCAACCCCCATATCCAGCACCCTTACTCTTCTGGCAATAGCCGCAATCCACTCAGTTTTAATTTCTATCCCCCTGCTTCCAAAAAACAGCCCTCTAATCTCATGTGCCTTCTGAAATGCCCACGCATTCTGTAACAAGCTCACATCTGTGCATGACCTTTTTATCTCCCATTGCTTTAACATACTTGCCATTACTGAAACCTTGCTTTAAAATTCTGACTCTGCTTCTCCTGCTGCCCTCTCCTGTGGTGGCCTCCACTGGACCCACTCAGCCAGACCCAGTGGATGGAAAGGAGATTGGATTCCTTCTATCCCCACAGAGCACCTTCCAAGTCCTTCCTAAACCTCCCTCTCTATCCCTCTCTTTTGAGATGCACTGTCATAGTCTGTTTTATCTAATTTCTCTGAGGATTGCATTGATTTATTGGCCTCCTTGACCAGTATTGCGCTTTTTTTGATGACTTTTCTGCTTGGCTACTCTACTTTCTCTTCTCTGAAATACCCACTAACATCCCCGCTACAGCTTACCTCCTCAACTTAACCTCTTCTTTTGACCTAACACAATGGCAGGTGTGGGGCATCCCCCTGTCAAAACACAACAGCTCAGCGGGGTTAGTACAGTGACTCCCACCAGAGATGACATCAACCCCCCGCTGGGTTGAACGAAAAAAAACTAGGAGTGTGTGCCCTACTTAGGGGTTATGTAGAAGGTATAACTTTGGAAAAATCGTCCAGTGACCCAACAGTTTGATGGCATAATTTGTGAGCTCCTCTGTATTGCAGCACACACACTGCATCATCATGGAAGATAAGTCAAAACGGAGTGCACAAAAACACTTCACACCTCTTTGCATTCCCCACTCCACCCGATCTCTCCAATTCTTTCAAATATTTTCCAGCTATAATCCCCAGTTATGGTTGGGTAGAAACTGTCCAGCAGAAGGACAACAATTTGAAGAGGCCCAGATAGGGAGAGATGAGGAAGGGGTTATTTAGCAATGAAAACTGGAGTGTAGCATCTGAGACAAAACTGACCAATGATAGGACAATATGTAGTCCTCTTGATTAGTGTTTTTAAATTTGGGGACACAAGGAAGGTGTTTTGCTGCTCTTAAACTTACAGATTGGCAGCTGAGATAAATAGAAACTTTTGAAAATGAGTGACCCTGATGATGACGATTGGTCAGGGGGTGGAGCATGTGAAGGTGTGTGTAGTTCCATGCTAAATGGTGGGTGTAGCCAAATGGTGAGTGTGGTTAAATAGGGGAAAACAACCATTTAACTCCTTACTTTACCATGCTAACATTGTACATCCAATACGATTCAGATAATTATTCGCTTACACAAAAGCCAGCATAGATCACATGACCACAACAATGAGGATGGATGAGGACCAGAGTCGCATGACTGAGAGGATACTAAACCTCACCCTGGAGATCATCTACCTGCTGACTGGAGAGGTGAGAAGGATTCTGGGAGGTCCTTTGACTAATCCCTATTAATAAAACTTAGACCTGACCGGGGAGATGAGGAGGATTCTAACATACTATTCCCATTGGTTTTCCAATACAGAGATTTCCTCTTCCGAAGTCAGGTGATCATATGACCATCACAGTGCCTCCATGTGACTCCCTAAAACCTGAGAGACACAACATGCAGAAGATTCTAGAAGTCACCAAGAAGATGATGGAGCTGCTGACAGGAGAGGTGAGCGGTGCTGGGAATTCTGGGACATTATCCAGTAACAGACAAGGGATGTGTCTGGATAGTGACTGTATCATTGTGTGTGTCAGGTTCCTATGAGGTGTCAGGATGTCACTGTCTATTTCTCCATGGAGGAGTGGGAGTATTTAGAAGGACACAAGGATCTCTACAAGGACGTCATGATGGAGAATCAGCCGCCCCTCACATCACCGGGTAAGAGGAGACTTAATTGTAAAGGAGAGAGAAGTACGGAGGGTCCACTTAGATCGTCCATTATCCGGTAAACACATAGAAACATTGTATTCAGTCAGTTTGTGTGTTTCCTACAGATGGATCCAGTAATAGAAACCCACCAGAGAGATGTCCCCAACCTCTGTATTCCCAGGATTCCACACAGGAAGGTCACACCATCCCTCACCATGATCAGGTAGGTGGAGTAAAGGTTCTGGAACATAAAGTGTTTGAACACGGCAGCGCTCTCTCCAGCAACTTGGTAGCAGTCTCAGTCAGTGTCAGTGATGATCCCAGGTACCAGGGTGTGTCCTGTATGGTGCCTCTGTCCATCTTAAATGCTCTGGTTAATCTCCTGCCAGTGACCGGATACACACATGCGCACACAGACACACACACACACCTCAGAACATTAATAAATCTGGGATCTTTAGTTGCTCTGGTCAGTCCACAAAGCAAGATTAGTCTGTATGGAACTATCTCTCCCACAATCAGCAGTTCCTTTCAGCATTCTCAGCAATTCAAGCAGTCCAAAACCTCTTCCTCTGTGTGGTGGGTGGACTTAACAGGCTGCACAAACCTCTGTAATACTAGAGTCCAATTACACCTGTGCCTGTCCCTCTGTAAACAGAAGCAGGGACAGCAGCAGAAATCATGAAACTGCAGCTGCCCATCTTTGCTAGCATTGCTGCCTGAGGCTATACACTCCCACCACCAAAGGTCTTTGGTCCCCGAAGAAACAGCAGGGCCCGGTAAAAGGTAAAAATGTAGCCACTCTTCTTTGCTGGCATTGCTGACCAGGGCTACAATTAGTCATTTAGTTATTAACAGGTTAAAAAATGCTATGAATAAGTGACTTCTGCATACTAAATTAAGAATTCATACTCCTAGAGAGCGATCGCTACATTGTGTTACGAGTGTCTGTATTTTCGGTGTATGGTCTATCATTATTCTGTTAATCGTGTGTGGGTGTGTTCCCGCTGTGTTCCTAGATATGAGTGCCACATCCCAATATGAGAAGCATATTTGGAGAATCCCCTTGGGGTGGGACTTTTAAGGCCACTCAAAACAAAAATATACAATTGAAAAAGTAATAATGATAAATATATATAAATTTTATTATACAAAAATATAGAAAATTAATATACAACAGTATATGATGAAAAATTGTAAAATTGGCAAAACTGATGTTTATAAAAAGATGTACATAACACTCAACCAACTATTCCATGCAAGATCCGACGTTTCAAGGTAAAAACCTCTTCTTCAGGGATTTTAGTGGAAATAGTTTTTCTGTAAGTATTAGAAAGATATATCATAGCAAACAATTAACAATACATTAACAAAATATGAGTATAGATAGATTTAGAGTATAGACATATACTTCATATGACAAAAACATTTAAATGCAAATATATATACACTTACATGGTTGAAGAACGTATGGACATCAAAATTGTTTCGCCATAGGATAAAAACATGGAGTATTAACGACACCCACAAAGATTATTGTCAGCTTTGTCTATAGGGAGAAGCTTGCTGTAGGCACTAAACCTTCTCCCTATAGACAAAGCTGACAATAATCTTTGTGGGTGTCGTTAATACTCCATGTTTTTATCCTATGGCGAAACAATTTTCATGTCCATACGTTCTTCAACCATGTAAGTGTATATATATTTGCATTTAAATGTTTTTGTCATATGAAGTATATGTCTATACTCTAAATCTATCTATACTCATATTTTGTTAATGTATTGTTAATTGTTTGCTATGATATATCTTTCTAATACTTACAGAAAAACTATTTCCACTAAAATCCCTGAAGAAGAGGTTTTTACCTTTGAAACGTTGGATCTTGCATGGAATAGTTGGTTGAGTGTTATGTACATCTTTTTATAAACATCAGTTTTGCCAATTTTACCATTTTTCATCATATACTGTTGTATATTAATTTTCTATATTTTTGTATAATAAAATTTATATATATTTATCATTATTACTTTTTCAATTGTATATTTTTGTTTTGAGTGGCCTTAAAAGTCCCACCCCAAGGGGATTCTCCAAATATATTATTCTGTTAATCGGTATGAAACTGCACGCAGATTAGAGTCAGTGTGTATAAGCTACTGTATTTGGAAGACAGGAATCTGGAAGTGTGTGGGTATGGCTCCCTAGCAAACCAGTTGGCTTACAAACTAAAGGTGGTGACAAACTACCCTACCTGTGTGGTGTGTGTGGGGGCAGTGGGAAAGTGAATGTCAAGATTCTAGGTTATAGTATAGCTTGGGGACTCTCGGAAGTGTTTCCACGACCCTTACACCAGATTGTATGCAAGATTTATATCTTCCTGTATGTGGCCAGGCTTTGGGTCAAGTTTCCCTTCAGTGGTTGCCATTGGTATTGCAGGCTGTGATAATGCTTTCACAGCACTTTTTTTTTTTTTTTTTTTTACCTTTTTAGAGTAAGCTCTCTCACCATTTCTCTTCCACTGACCTCAGTTAGTGAGTCTCTATGGCTGTGCTCCTTCACAATGGTATTTTCTGCCATTCTGTTGATTTAGGTTGAAGATCTGATGAACATGAATGTTGAGGGTCAAGTAGAGGAGGACACTCCTACAGAGATCAGCACAGGTAAGCCATAAAATATTCTTCTGTTATCTCTGCTGTGTTACTGCACACTGATTGGTCCAGAGTAGGGCGGGAGATAAGTGACATCATAGGTTGATTATAGTTACCTCCTTGTACTGATACCCATCCTGCACATTAGATCTACTTTTCTCCCAGATAAACCCCCTTCTCTGTGCTGCAGACACAATTTATTTATTCAGACCTGATTTATGTATAGCGATGAGCTGTATCTGGGTCCATTTCAGGGCGGGTTGGACGAACTTTATCGAAGTTCAGATCCTGAATCCAAAAGGCAATGGGAGTTGAATCTTTGAAATCAGTAATGGTCATTTTCTATGCTAATAGGCAAGGGATTGTCAAGTTGATGGAGGGGGGCTGTGCTCTCTGCCCTGGGGTACATGTACCAAAAAAAAAAAATGTAAAGTTTAATTTGGCCTGGAGCATTGATTGCAATAATGACTGTAGCGCCACCCCTGTGAGGGCCATTAAGAAATGACTGACTCCAGAGGTTGCCCTGACCCTGCAAGCCTTCTGACACCCTGGGTTCGGACATGTTTCAAAGTTAAGCCCCGTACACACGTACCGATTGTCGGCCGAACGATCGACCGCCTTTTGTCCAGGGCTGTCGTGTCTGTTGAAAACTGCAAAAGACTGCACACGAATTTTGTCGGCCAACAACAGCCGACTGCAGAAGTGATGTCATGTGATGGTTAACTTTCCTTGTCTTTTTTCTTTTCTGAGCATGCCCAGTCTTGCTAATCTGCTGTCTGTCGGCCGAAATCTGTACTGACTGGCGAACAATCGGCCGTTCTGGAGTTGGCCAACAAAAATTTTAATGCCTGCACGACATATTCTGTTCGGCCGAAAATGCGCTGTCGGCTGTCGGAAGCATCATACTAACAAGCCTACAATCGGTCGTCGGCCGAATATTTACGGCCGACAATCGGTACGTGTGTACGGGGCTTTAGTAATGCAATCACACAGACACCAAGCTGTGATAAAGTAACCAAGAGTACTGTAAAGTTCTTTAAGTATACAGTGAATCTGGAAAGTATTCACAGCGCTTCACTTTTTCCACATTTTGGTTATGTTACAGCCTTATTCCAAAATGGATTAAATTCATTAATTTCCTCAAAATTCTACAACCAGTACCACATAATGACAATGTGAAAGAAGTTTGTTTGAAGTCTTTGCAAATGTATTAAAAATAAAAAACGAAAACATCCCATGTACATAAGTATACACAGCCTTTGCTATGACACTCAACATTGAGCTCAGGTGCATCCTGTTTCCACTGATCATATTAGAGATGTTTCTACAACTTGATTGGAGTCCACCTGTAGAAAAATCAGTTGATTGGACGTGATTTGGAAAGGCACACACCTGTCTATATAAGGTCCCACAGTTAACAGTGCGTGTCAGAGCACAAACCAAGCCATGAAGTCCAAGGAATTGTCTGTAGAAAGGATTTGTATAGAGGCACAGATCTGGGGAAGAGTACAGCATTGAGCACAGTGACCTCCATCATCAGTAAGTGGAAGAAGTTTGGAACCACCAGGACTCTTCCTAGGCCAAACTGAGCGGGAATAGAGCCTTGGTGAGGGAGGCTACCAAGAACCCGATTGTCACTCTCACAGAGCTCCAGCGTTTCTCTGTGGAGAGAGGAGAACCTTCCAGAAGAACCATCTCTGCAGCACTCCACCAATCAGGCCTGTATGGTAGAGTGGCCAGATGGAATCCACTCCTCAGTAAAAGGCACATGATAGCCCACCTAGAGTTTGCCCAAAGGCACCTGAAGGACTCTCAGGCCATGATAAACAAAATTCTCTGGTCTGATAAAACAAAGATTGAACTCTTTGGCCTGTATGGCAAGTGTCATGTCTGGAGGAAACCAGGCACCGCTCATCACCTGGCCAATACCATCCCTACAGTGAAGCATAATGGTGGCAGCATCATGCTGTGGGACTGTTTTTTCAGCGGTAGGGAACTGGGAGGATAGTCAAGATCGAGGGAAAGATGAATGCAGCAATGTACAGAGACATCTGGATGAAAACCTGCTCTAGAGCGCTCTGGATCTCGGACTGGGGCGAAGGTTCAACTTCAAGCAGGACAACGACCCTAAGCACACAGCCAAGATAGCAAAGGAGTGGCTACGGGACAACCCTGTCAATGTCCTTGAGTGTCCCAGACTTGAACCCGATTTGAACATTTCTGGAGAGATCCGAAAGTGTACCGACACTCCCCATCCAACCTGATAAAAGCTTGAGAGGTCCTGCAAAGAAGAATGGGGGGAAACTGCCCAAAAATAGGTGTGCCAAGCTTGTAGCATCATACTCAAAAAGACTTGAGGCTGTAATTGGTGCCAAAGGTGCTTCACCAAAGTATTGAGCAAAGGCTGTGATACTTATGTACATGGGATTTATTTTTATTTTTATTTTTTTAATTAAATTTGCAAAGATTTCAAACTTCCTTCCTTCACGTTGTCATTATAGGGTATTGTTTGTAGAATTTTTGAAAAAAATAAAGAATTTAATCCATTTTGGAATAAGGCTGTAACATAACAAAATGTGGAAAAGAAGTGAAGCGCTGTGAATACTTTCTAGATGCACTTTATAGGGCAGTAATAGCTTAGGCAGATCTTATTTTCCAGTATAACACTATTACAATTAACACAGAGCTGCAATACATATAAAATTACATTAAGTTGAAAGAAGTAATCAGTCAAACCTGAGAGCGAGGCTATGACCACAGGTGTGAGAGGAAGGAGAGTGACCTTTTATATCGAAATGCTCTGCTCAACCACTGGTGCCACAGGTCTAATAAACTCTGTGACACAAATATAAAACCAACCAGAAAGGTACCAGTAGAACATTTGGAAAGGGCTCCCCTTAAATGGGTCTAGATACCGAGTCCATTAAAGGGGGGGGGGGGGTTGAGAAGTCTTTGTGGTATAGAGCTTCTGTCTACAGCTAGCTAAACAAGGTCCTAGAAAGAGATTCCTGCATAATTGCTCCAATGCTGTGTGTAGCAAGTGCAAGGTGTCTCCTTGTTGGAACTTTGATGCAACGCAATTGGATAAAGGTGTCTGCATGCAGTATCTCTAGGGTATATAGATGGTGGGCTTCTGGCTGATCACCAATCCAGATGATACCAGGCTCAGGGGAATAGGAAGGGACAGGTCCTAAAGCAGGCTCCTGAAGAATGTGCTCAGATTGAGGCTCTTGGCCGCACGCTTTGCTTTGCTGTGATGCAGTGGGATCTGTGCTGAGGGTGATAAATGTGACCCCAAACTGTCACTGAACTGACAGGAAGGTGAATGCATCTGCACACACACACACACCAGATGCTCTTTCGCTGCCCAGGCCGCAGTGCCATACCGTACTCCTCCGACCGTCCGGGGCTCTGCTTGCAGCTGAAGGCCATGTTCCCAAGAGAGCGACTCCTTCCCAGCATAGGCTATATATCACCTCCCCCAGCATTCTGTTCTCTCCCTCCAGATGGCTGGAACTTGTAGTCCACAACGGTCCGACCCCAGTGTAAACTTGGCTCTTCGGACTACATGTCCCAAGATAATTTGCTCCTGTCTTAAATCTCACTCGCTCTGCATTCGGGATGGGACAATACAGTGTATTGACTGAGTACTAGAGGGAACAGCCTCATTGTGGCTGGTGTTACAGTGTTTCCTCCAGGCAACAGGCAATTTAACCATCACCTGGCTACATGACATAATAACACGATTAAAGTATTTATGGAGAAAGACTCTATAGAAATATTTCATTAATGCAATGTATACTATTTACGAAAGAAAAAGATGTCGTTTTATTTGCGGGTAAATGATGGCTTAAGCCTACATCTGTTCCCTGGTCCTTTTATTTATACAAGACCCTTTTGGCCCTAGATGAGCATCAGGTAAAGATGTTAATAGGGATCACATGGGGGAAAAAAAGGGTGCCTCATAAAAATACATACAAGACCCTAAGGCTCGGTTCACACTGAGGCGACTTGTCAGTCGTGCTCCAGTGCAATTTAACCATTCTAATTGACTTAAAAAAAGGTTCCTGCACTACTTGGGGGCAACTTCAGAGCGCTGTGCATTGACTTCTATTAAAGAAGTAGTTTGCAAGCCACGCTAAAGTTGCGCTCTGCGGAGCAGCTTCAAAGTTGGACGACTTTGAAGCCACCCCAGTGTGAACCGAGCCTTGTCTGAACATGCAGCCTGGCAGGAAAGCAGGGAGAAGCGTGTGCCCCTCCCTTTCCCCCTCCTGAACAATACCTGGCCACATGCACTCAAAATGGGTGGGGGGAGTACTTTGTGTGAGTGCCCGCACCTGGCACAAAACCTCATCCTCATGTTGATGAGGACAAGATTATCTTTCCTACAGACCTGGCCCACTAGTTGTGGGGGTCTGTGGGCGAAGGCTGATCAGAGCCTGGAAGCCCCCCTTTAAAACATGGGGGCCCTCAGTTTCTGCCCCTCAGTGTGAATGACCAAGAGGTACATAGTAACCCTACTGTTCTGTTCCAAATGCAGCTTTATGTATTGACATACCCCCCTAGACCCAGTCAGCCTGAACAGTATGGTCACCTTCTGACTTGGCACCATCCACAGGCAGCATAAATCTTCAATCGGACACAGAAGTTGAATCCAACGCAACTTAAGCTAGCTGTGGTACAGATGGTGATTTTCCAGGCTTATAAAGGGCAAGAAATCAATCAGTTTTTAAGCCCTGTCTGTGAGCAGAACTAACACTAGCGTGGTCTAGGGAGGGTCTAGCTAGGACTGAACTAACTAGCACTAACTGTCTTGTTGAGATGAAAAGTAAGGAGTAACATAGGAAACTGAAACACTTCTATTTCCAACCGAAAATGCTTTTCCATACACCCTCCAGTGCTGCTTGTCACCAGAAGCCTAGGCCTTTGGCCACTTGTTCTATGCTAAAGTGTCTGCAAGTCTGAACTTTGAATCTCTTCATTATCAGCGGTCATTTGACCTAGTGCCTAGGTTTGTGGTTGCGGAAAAAGCATGCACCTCCCCTGTCCCCACTGGTTCCTGCTCTTCTGACAAGGCTGTGTAAATGTAGAAGGTATCTGCGAGGAGGACCAAAGGTCCTTTTACTATAGAGGGGAAGTCACAGCTGGATGAGACATCCACAGAGCATATCTACCTGTTTCAGATGGAATCTTGATTTTGAGGAACTCACCCTCTTGTATCTGTTGATCGTGTTTTTATATTTTTCCAGGACAGGCCATCAAGAAATCCTCAAAGGAACGTCTTACTTTATCTCTAAGCTGTAAAATAGCAGATGGGGACATCACAAGAGTATGTGCAGAAGAAAAGACAATGAGCTCCGCTATGGATGGTGAACTTCACAGTGTGGATAGACCATCGATTCCCTCTGACTCTGAGCAACCTCGTACTGTAAGGGATGGTGCGGGAAATAAGGGGAAGGAGAATATTCCTGGTCCAGAATGTGGGGAAAGTTGTAACTATAAATCAAGTCTTTCTATACATCAGTGTTCTCACACTGGTGGGAAGCTACATTCCTGTTCTGAATGCAGGAAAGGTGTTTTAAAAAATTTAGAACGCTTCATACATTCCAGATCTCATACAGGCAAAAAGTCGTATTCCTGTACCAAGTGCAAAAAATGTTTTTCACAATTGTCCCATCTTTACATACATCAGAGGTCCCACATGAGGGCAAAGCCATATTCTTGTCCTGAGTGTGGGAAATGTTTTTCAAGGAAATCAACCCTGGTTATACATCAAAGATCTCACGCAGTGGAGATGCTGTACTCCTGCCCTGAATGTGATAAAAGTTTTTCACGTAAGTCCAAACTTTACACACATCAGAAGATTCACACAGGAGAGAAGCCGCATTCCTGTCCAGAGTGTGGGAAGTGTTTTTCGGAGAAGTCTCATCTTTACACGCATCAGAGGATTCACAAAGGAGAGAAGCCGCATTCCTGTCCTGAGTGTGGGAAATGTTTCTCAGAGAAATCAAGCCTTGTTAGACATCAAAGATCTCACACAGGTGAGAAGCCGTATTCTTGTGCTGTGTGTGGGAAATGTTGTTCAAAGAAATCGCACCTTATTGTACATCAAAGATCTCACACAGGTGAGAAGCCGTATTCCTGTCCTGAATGTGAGAAATGTTTTACGCGGGCAACGCATCTTAACAGACATCAGTTTTCTCACACAGGGGAGAAGCCATATTGTTGTTCTGAGTGTGGGAAGTGTTTCTCAGAGAAATCAGGCCTTGTTAGACATCAAAGGTCTCACACAGGTGTAAAGCCTTATTCCTGTCCTGAGTGTGGGAAATGTTTCTCGATGAAATCGGAACTTGTTAGACATCAAAGATCTCACACAGGTGAGAAGGCGTATTCCTGTGCACAGTGTGGGAAATGTTTTTTGAGGAAATCAAAACTTGTTGTACATCAAAGAACTCACACCGGAGAGAAGCCATATTCCTGTCCTGAGTGTGGAAAATGTTTCACAGAAAAATCAAGCCTTGTTCGACATCAAACATCTCACACAGGTGAGAAGCCGTATTCCTGTCCTGAATGTGGAAAATGTTTTACGCGGGCAACGCATCTTAACAGACATCAGTTGTCTCACACAGGGGAGAAGCCATATCGTTGTCCTGAGTGTCGGAAGTGTTTCTCGATAAAATCAGAACTTGTTAGACATCAAAGATCTCACAAAGGTGAGAAGCCATATTCCTGTGCGGAGTGTAAGAAATGTTTTTCAAAGAAATCAAAACTTCTTGTACATCAAAGATCTCACACAGGGGAGAAGCCATATTCCTGTCCTGAGTGTGGGAAAAGTTTCCCAGAAAAATCAAGCCTTGTTAGACATCAAAGATCTCACACAGGTGAGAAGCCGTACTCCTGCCCTAAGTGTGGGAAATGTTACTCAGAGAAATCAAGTGTTGTTAGACATCAAACATCTCATAAAGGCAAGAAGCCGTATTCCCGAACTTAGTGTGGGAAATGTTTCTCAAAGAAATCACATTTGTTATACATCAAAGATCTCACTGAGGTAGGAAGCCAAAGTCCTTCCCTGAGTGAAGAAATTGTTTTCACTGGTGTCCCATCTTCACATTCATCAGAGGTTTCACACATGGAGAAGCAGTGTCCCTGCCCTGAGTGCAGAAATAGATTTTTTTTTTTTTTTTACAGAAATCAGACCTTGTTATACAATAAAGATCTTACACAGGTGAAAACCGTATTCCTGTCCTGATTGTGAGAAATCGCATCCACAGAAAACAAAACGTCTCACACAGGGAAAGCTTTATTCCTGTCCTGAATGTGAAATATCTATACATGGAAATCAGACTTTATTATACATCAGAGATCTTGCACAGAGAAGAAGACATATTTGTCTTAAATGTGGGAAATGTTTTCCTAATAACTCCATGGCACACCACACATGGGTTGGCTCTGTCCTCTGTTCAACTTCCTCAGGACCTAGCGCACTAAATCTGAGGTGGAAAGATTTGGTGATGGGCCTCTAATGGGGTCTCCTGAATAAAAGCTGATTGTGGGGAATTTTAACCAGATAAGTACCCATTTATACTGCTGGGGTGTCCTGCATTGGATATTGCGTCTTATGTGAAGTATGATCATACCTACTACTTGCTGCACTATATGGCATCAGAGTGTTGTCTGCCATTCAGCTGCCTCTCTCCCTGTGCAGTGCCTGTGTTGTTATTAGGGCTGCAACTAACGATTTTTTTCATAATTGATTAGTTGGCTGATTTATTGTTTCGATTAATCAGATAAAATTAAAAAAAAAACTCAGTGTGGCATATAATTTTAGTTATGTAAAGTTAAAAAAGGACAATTTATTCTTGAATATTTCTATGCAGTGGTAAATACAAATAACCAGCGCTATGATAAGAAAAGATATACCTGTGCTCAAATCCCAATAGCTTGTACATGTGGACCAAGCCTATTTCTGACACTTATTGTTTACAAGTTTAAAATAATTTTATTTTTTTTTTTGCTAGAAAATAATAAAAAAACATATTTTTTATATATATATATATATATATATATATATATATATTAGAAATCGACCGATATCGTTTTTTTACCACAGATACCGATATTTTGGTCATCGGATATCGGTATCTGCCGATCTTTTCGGACATTAAACATTTTTTATGTTTTTTTAAAATGTCTACAGGTACTGTGGTGGAGGGATCTGGGGGTCTAAAAGACCCCAAACTACTCCTCTGCACTTAAAAGCATTTAAAACGCCAAGTTTGGCTGTTTTGAATGCTGTACATTTTTTTTAATTCGGCGCCGCCAGTACCCGGAAGTGATGTCATGGCATGTCATCACATTACTTCCGGGTACGCAGGCGGTGCCAAATTCAAAGGAATGGAGACCTGGGTCAGACGGGGGCGGTGAAGGTAGGATTCCCGGTGCGACGGGAGACCCGGGCGAGCTGCGGAAGGTACATGCCCTCCCGCTCCTTGGAATGACAGCCGAGTGGCTTCTCAGCCGCATCGGATGTCATTACAAGACAGCCGACCGTCAGCTATGAACACCGGTACCGGGGTGATGCCTCTAGCTGCAGGCATCACCCCGTTACAAGTACTTTCCCAAAATATCGGTAATTTAAAAGCCGATTCCGATATATCGGGGAAAGTGCAGATCGGTCCCCGAGATATCTGTGTTGCCGATAATAGGTTGATCTTTAATATATATATATATATATATTGTGATATTTGGGGGTGATAGCTCCAAGGGATCACGTGCACAAGCCAGGTAAACTTAAACAAGACTTGGTTTATTTTCTTCCACAACAGAAAATAAAGCTTCCAGCAGCAAACAGTTCAGAAAACAGGTATAACTTAAAAGTCCACTTAACTCCAGCATAAATGGTAAATGAAAATATGATACCGGCTTTTGGCAGGGGCTTGTACCCCAAGTATGCAGTCCCAAGCAGCCGTCAAGTCTCCACCCACCATGCAGCAAACAAACACTTGTTTGTAGCAGTTCAGTCTCCCAGGTGTATCTCCAGCTCCTTACTCTCCCACACCCACTGACACTACTTCCTGTCTTTAGAGCTGTTCTCACTGGGAGAGGGCTTAACCCTCGCTTTCCTGAGATCCCATACTTCCCTTACAGGGACCACAGTCCAAATATTGGTGCAATGTAACATCCATCCAGGACCCAACCTCTATGACCTCCACAATATATATATATAATATATTTCTCTTGCGTCCTCCGACAGTCGCCGCCCACTCATACAGTCTTCACCAATGGGTATTGACCTCTTATCCATAGGAGCAAGCTAGGCATAAGACTTGTTAAAAACAAAGCATTTACATAGACACACCTATGGGGGCTGTCCCACTGGTCCAATACCCCCCTGCTATCAGCCAAGCCATTACAACTCAGTTTGTCTTCTGCCTAGTTAGAGTGAGATAGGCTCTTCCTTGTGCTGGGGCTACAGTCTCAGCCTTCTTCTGTTTCTTTATGATTTTATTTAAAGAAATGTGCTTTTTTCTTTTACATTACTAGCTGTTTATTTCTCAGCTTTTAGTTAGTCACTTCTTCAAGATGATGACGGCGTTGCGGAGCTGGGAGTCGGACTGGTCATCCTGGTTTTCCAGGACAGAGGGCCTTATGGAATCCCAGCCCGCCATCGAGCGTTTAGCAGGCTATGTGTTAGCCCTGGCCTCGCAAACGACCCATCCCTGTCCTCAGGGATGCAAGCCTGCGAGGTGGCTACCTCGCCTGGACGCCTCATCCACGGTTCTCCGTGCACTGCTAGCGTCCTGCATTTTTTGGCTGACAGCACCCCTCCCGTCTGAGGATGGGAGGTTTCCCGTCGATGAGAGGCACCCCACGCCATCGGGTACAGGTAAGTACATTCTGTGTGGGGCCTCTGTCTGGGGCTGGCAGTCCTGTGTGTCTGTGTTATCCCCTCATGTCTGTGCGTTTTTGGGCTCCCTGATCCCGGTCCCTGCGGGGGTTTTTTCTCACAGCTAGTTCGCTGTGTGGGTTTGTGGGGGTCCCTCTCCTGTGTCACTTTAGGGTGCTTTTTGGAGGTACAGACACGTGTGGCGACCGCTGCGGGGTTAAACACCGCCGGTCCGCCATTTTAGGTGTGGGCAGCATGGCTGGCTTCACTGTGGGCGCTTATACAGCATTGTATGTAGTGTGTTTTTGGCGCCTTACGTGTCTTGTGTGTGGCAAAATGTTCGTTCCGAGCACATGTCGGCGGCCATTTTTCCGAAGCCTCCCATTACTTTCTATGGGCAACCATTTTTTCTTGGCCTGGAGTCTCAGTTCAGTCTCTTGCGGTGACATCACTTCCTCTTTCTGCTCTGAAGAGATCGGCTGCGGTGGTAACACATTGTGGGGGTCTGTCTGCTGTCCTTTTTTTGTGGAAATACTTCTGGCTATCAGCTTATTCCTGCTTAGGGGTCTGTCTTTCACAGTCTTTATAGCGGTGTGCTGTGGGGGTCCGCGGCGCGCTTAACCACTTAACGTCTAGCCACGTATACCTACGTCGGCTGACTTTGCGGGGTTATACCGGGATGATGCCTCTAGCTAGAGGCATCATCCCGGTACCGTGGTTTGAAGCCGACGGTCGGCTTTCTGTCGGTAACGACCGATGCGGCTCGGGAGCCGCTCGATCGTTACCCCGGGGGGCGGGAGGGGACAACCCCCCCCCTCCCGCCGCCTTCCGTTGACGTGGACGGGAGCCCCGAGCACCAAGCCGGCACGTCCGCCGGCTGGATGGAGTCCCGATGAATGCCGGAAACGGCATCGATCGAGTCTCCGATGACGTAACCCGGAGGCGGCGTCCATGACGTCACTTCCGGGTTACTGTGCTGCAAAAGGCGGCAGATTTGAAAAACGGCTGTATGCAAAAATGCCATTTTCGGCGTTTTGCATACAGGGAAGTGTAGTGGAGGGGTCTAGGGTCTTTTAGACCCTCGATCCCTCCATAAAGTGTACCTGTCACTACAAATTGGTGTCACAAGGGATGTTTACATTGCTTGTGACAGCAATAAAAGTGATCAGTTTTTTTTTTTTTTTTTAAAAACATGTAATAAAGTTTAAAAAAAAAGAAAAAATAATTAGGAAAAAAAAAAAATTTAGCCGCCCCCGTCACCGTTAGCCGCGAATGAAATCACTGTTCAAACCACACATGTGAGGTATCGCCGCGATCGCCAGAGCGTGGGCAATAATTTAAAAAAAAGAGCTACACTCTAACTCTAAACTGGTAACCGTTAAATAAATTTAAAGCGTCGCAGATTGAGATCTCTATTGACCGTAGTTTGTCGCCATCCCACGGGGGGGCGCAATTTTAAACCGTAACATGTTGGGTATCTATTTACTCGGCGTGACATCATCTTTCACAATATAGAAAAAAAATGGACTAACTTTACTGTTTAGTATTTTTTAAATGCAGTGAAATGTGATTTTTCAATTTTTTTCCAAAAAAATGGCGTTTTAAAGACCGCTGCGCAAATACCGCGTGACAAAAAATTTTGCAATGACTGACATTTTATTCTCCAGAGTCTTTGCTAAAAAAATATATATAATGTTTGGGGGTTTTAAGTAGTTTTCTAGCAAAAAATACTGATTTAAACTTGTAAACAAAAAGTGTCAAAAATAGGCTTAGTGGTAAAGTGGTTAAAGGGCCAGTACCTTAAAAAAAAAAAAAAGTTTTTTCCCTATGGAGTCTCAGGACAGCAAATTTCCCCCAGCCTTGGTGGGTGATTCATGTTCCTCTGAATCCTCTGCTCTGACTACTTTGTCTGCTGCAGTGGCGACTTTGGTGTCCAAAGTGGACATTCTGATGACTGAACGGGCTGATAGAAAAAGGCCTAGGCTTTCCTTTTCTTCTGATTCTGAATCTGACATGGTTGCCATAGGTAGCGTGCCCCTTGAAGGGTCTCGCTCTTCTCAGTCTGAGGGGGAGGCGGAGGTTGCAGGGGTGGATGATCCCCCCCCCCCCCCTGGATCTGCCGAAGACCGCGCAGCTATGGATGCGCTGATTCTTGCCATTAAGGAAACACTACATTTAGAGGATGAGCCCAATCCTCCGGGCATTGTGTCCTCTTTTGGTACGCACAGGACCCGCAAGGCAGCACAGGTCTTTCCTTGTCCCGCTGAGTTTCACGCTACTGTGAATGATCAGTGGGGTAATTTAAAACGCACCTTTGTGGTGCCAAAGAAGTTTCAACTCCTTTACCCCTTTGCGTTTCCTACGGATTCGCACTGGTGTGTAGCTCCTCAGGTGGATCACACTGTGGCCAGATTGAACAAGGCTACTCTGGTACCCACCGAAGATTCTCCGGTGTTTAAGGATCCTACGGATAGGAGGCTGGAGTCTCTTGCCCGACATTCCTACATGGTGGCGGGTTCCATGCTTAAACCTATTTTCGCCTCTGTAATGGTGGCTCAAGCCGTGGCGGATTGGATCAAGGTGCTCAAACGCACCCTCGTGGCTGATTCTGCCCCCCCTACTACCTTGGAGATGGTGGACCAGATTTATCAAGGGGTCATGTATTTGTCCGATGCGGCCTTAAATGAGGCACCATTGGCTGCACGCCTGTCCAGTGTCGCGGGGATTAACCGTCGCCTGATATGGTTGAAAAGCTGGTCGGCTGACCAGACTTCCAGGAAAACGGTGACTGACATCCCCTATGTGGGGTCTCGCCTTTTTGGGGAATCCCTGGATGAATTGGTTAAAGGAGTCACTGGGGGCAAGAGTACTCTGCTGCCCCAGAATCCTAAGGGTAAGTCTTTCCGCGGTAAGAGGGGTCCTTCCTTTAAACCAAACCAGGGGTCCTTTCATGCCTTCAAGGCGCAGAACAAGGGGAAACCTTTCAAGGGCCAGGGTGGCCAGAGAAAGCCCTGGACGGGCAAACCTAAAGCCGCCCAGGCTGGTGCAGCGCCTCAGTCCGCCTCTGCCTGAAGGGGCGCCCTCACCCGTTTCAAGGGTGGGGGGACGTCTGCGCGGTTTCCTCCAACCTTGGCTGCTCCGAATTCTGGACAGGTGGGTTCAGGAAATCATTCGATCAGGATACAAGATCGAATTCCTTTGCCGACCAGCGGACAGATTCTTTCCCTCAAATCTTTATTTTACCCCTGGGCGGTTGCAAGACCTGCATCAGGCGGTGCAGGATCTCCTCGACCAGGGGGTAGTCATCCCGGTGCCTTCTCGGGACAGATTCCGGGGGTTTTACTCGAATCTGTTCACTGTGCCCAGAAAGGAGGGCAAGGTGCGTCCGATTCTGGACTTAAAAGCTCTGACCCGCTTCGTGCGCGTTCAAAAGTTCTGCATGGAATCTATCCACCTGAAGGATGTGTATCTGCACATCCCCATATTCAAGGGTCATCAGAGGAGCCTCCGATTCGCTATCGCGGAGGAACACTATCAGTTTGTGGCGTCACCTTTCGGTCTTGCTTTGGCTCCGAGGGTGTTTACCAAAGTGCTGGCTCCCGTTCTGGGCCTGTTACGGGCACAGGGCATTGCGGTCTTGGGATATCTGGACGATCTTCTGTTAAGATCGAGTGCCAGTCAGAGCCTGCTGCGCGATCTGTCCACTACGGTTCAGACGATCCAGGAGTTCGGATGGACCATCAACGTTCAGAAGTCGACCTTGTCTCCCATATTTGGGAATGGTTCTGGACTCTGCTCAAGCAAAGGTGTTCCTGCCGGAGGACAAGCTCCGGACCCTACAGAACGAGGTCAGGTCCCTCAGGGACAAGGAATCCTCGTCACTCAGGACCTGTATGCAGTTCCTGGGATTAATGGTGTCAGCCTTCGAGGCGATAGCATTTGCACAGTTTCACACAAGGTCTCTCCAAGCAGAGATCTTGGCCAGATGGGACAGAGTGCCTCAGAGGGTCGCCGAACCAGAGAGGATCTTCTGTGGTGGCTTCAGTCCCCGACTGTGACGGAAGGGAAATCCTTCCGGCCGGTACTGTGGACGGTAATTACCACGGATGCCAGCCTGTCGGGCTGGGGTGGCGCCCTGGGCAACCTGTCTGCCCAGGGCACTTGGTCGGTGGAGGAATCCTCCCTACCCATCAACATACTGGAATTGAGAGCGATAAGGCTGTGCCTGCTCCACTGGTTGGATCGTCTTCAGGGCCGTCCTGTACGGGTGCAGACGGACAATGCCACTGCGGTGGCTTATATCAACCACCAAGGGGGCACCAGGGGTGCCCGGGCGGTCCAGGAAGTGACCAGAATTCTGTCTTGGACCGAGACTCATGTCCCGGCGATCTCGGCAGTCCACATTCCGGGTGTGGAGAATTGGCAGGCCGATTATCTGAGCCGCCAGACCCTGGACCAGGGGGAATGGTCCCTGCACCCGGAGGTTTTTCAAATGCTGTGTGCGAGATAGGGATCCCCGGATGTGGATCTGTTCGCGTCCCGGCTAAACAACAAGGTGGGAAGGTTCGTGGCAAGGACGTGCAATCCTCTGGCAGACGCCTCGGATGCGCTGGTGATGCCTTGGCAACAGTATCATCTGATAAATGCCTTTCCCCCGATTCAGTTGTTGTCCAGGTTCCTTCGCAGGTTGGCCTCGGAACCAACATTGGTTATTCTGGTGGCGCCAGACTGGCCACGCCGGTTATGGTACGCGGACATCGTTCACCTGGCCGTCGAGCCTCCATGGCGGCTGCCAATGCGAGAAGATCTACTGTCTCAGGAACCAATCTTCCATCCTGCTTTACAGTCGCTGGCTTTAACGGCCTGGCTGTTGAAAGCCAGGTCCTGAGAGACAGGGGTCTTCCTTCAGAGGTAATTCCTACCTTGATCAAGGCTAGAAAAGCCTTGTCTGGTAAGATTTATTACCGTACATGGAAAGCTTATTTTGCCTGGTGTGAGTCCAGGGGCTTCTCTCCTCGTTCCTACTCGGTGGCGAGGGTGTTAGCTTTTCTACAGTCTAGTGTGGATCAGCGCCTTGCGTTGGCCACGATTAAGGGCCAGTTATCTGCACTGGCTATCCTTTTCCAGCGCCCCCTGGGCGTCTAACTCTTTAATTTGCACCTTCATTCAAGGTGTGCGTCACTTGGCCCCTCCTCGAAGGGCGCCTTTACCTCCATGGGACTTGAACTTGGTTCTGTCCGTGCTACAACGTTCTCCCTTTGAAAACATTAGGGAAATCTCGTTACCTCTGCTGTCAAAGAAGGTTGCCTTTCTAGTGGCGATCACCTCTGCTCACCTCTGTCATAAGGTTAAGGTGGTCTTGCGACCTAACCAGTCTTTTCTTCCAAAGGTGGTCTCTGATTTTCACCTTAATGGGTACATTGTGTTGCCTTCGCTCTGTGCGAATCCTAAGCATCCTAAGGAGGTTGCTTTGCATTCCTTGGATGTTGTCAGGGCGATCAGGGTTTACCTGTCGTCAACCGAATCCTTTCGGAAGTCGGATTCTCTTTTTGTCCTTCCTGAGGGACCTCAGCAGGGTATGGCTGCGTCTGCAGCGACCATTTCAAAATGGATCAGACAGACGATTGTACAGGTCTATTTGGTGCCTCCATTTCCTGTCAAGGCGCACTCTACCAGGGCGGTGAGTGCGTCCTGGGCTTTCCGACATCAGGCTTCGGTAGCCCTGGTGTGCAAGGCTGCGACTTGGTCGTCAGTGCACACCTTCTCAAAATTCTACAAAATTGATGTTCTGGCATCAGCTGATGCCTCCTTTGGCCGCAAAGTTCTCTGTGCGGCAGTACCATAAAGGGACCCTAGTTTTATTGCGGGTTTCTGGCTGTTGGGGTTGTTTATTCCCCTGGTTATTTGCTCTCCTGGGTTGTTGCTCCTGTTGAGCTTTTTCTGTTACCCAGAAGGTTACCTTTCTGTTCTCGTAAGGTTCCTTTCTCTGACGTGGGTACTGCGTTGCCTTTCTGACGGTTGCGTTTTCCCACCCCTCATGTCTACACTGCTTTGGGACATCCCATTGGTGAAGACTGTATGAGTGGGCGGCGACTGTTGGAGGATGTAAGAGAAAACTGAATTTTTGTAAAATCTTACCGTAAAATTCCTTTCTCCTCCGACAGTCGCCGCCCCTGCCCCTCTTTTTCGGGTTCTCTTGGACTCTAACTGCTTGCTACCAAACTGAGTTGGGAATGCTGATAGCAGGGGGGTATTGGACCAGTGGGACAGCCCCCATAGGTGTGTCTATGTAAATGCTTTGTTTTTAACAAGTCTTATGCCTAGCTTGCTCCTATGGATAAGAGGTCAATTCCCATTGGTGAAGACTGTATGAGTGGGTGGCGACTGTCGGAGGACTCAGAGAAAGGAATTTTACGGTAAGATTTTACAAAAATTCCGTTATTTATTTTTAGCAGACACCCTAGAGAATAAAATTGAGATTGTTGCAATATTTTTTATCACACCGTATTTGCGCAGCTGTCATACAAACGCAATTATTTTGGGAAAAAAATGCACTTTTTTTTATTAAAAAATAAGAAAACAGTAAAGTTAACCCAATTTTTTTCTATAATGTGAAAGATAATTTTACGCCAAGTAAATAGATACCCAACATGTCATGCTTCAAAATTGCGCATGCTCGTGGAATTGCGACAAACATTGTACTTAAAAATCCCCATATGCATCACTTTAAAAATTTCTACAGGTTACCAGTTCAGAGTTAAGCTCCTTTCACACAGGCGGTGCGCCCAACGGAGTCCATTTTGCTCATCAGGGGATCGATCCGCCGATCCCCGCTGAGCAGCCGGATGGCAGCTCCGTCTCCGCTCTGTGTGCAGAGACGGAGCTGTCAGAGCCCCGCTCTCCTCTATGGGAGATTGGATGAGAATGGACCGCCTGTCCGTTCTCATCCGATCTGATCAGATCCTCCAGACGGATGGAAAATAGGGTTTCCATCTGTCTGGATTTCCCGGACCGGATTGGATAGCAGCGGGTGTCAGTGGAGAGGTCTCCGCTGACATCCGCCGCTCCATAGGGCTGCATGGAGCATCCGATCCGGTCTGCCTGAAAAACTGACAGGCGGATCACATCGGAAAGCTCCTTGTAAAAAGGGGCTTTACAGAGGAGGGCTAGGGCTCAAATTATTGCTCTTGCTCTAATGATCGCGGCGATACCTCACATGTGTGGTTTGAACACCCTTTACATATGTGGGCGTGACTTGCATATGCATTTGCTTCTGTGAATGCATTTGCATCTGCGCACGAGCTAACGGGGATAGGGCACTTTTTTTTCTATTTATTTTATCTTTTTTTTTTTTTTTTTTTTTACACTGTCCTTTTTAAAAAAAAATAAATAAATACATTTTGATCACTTTTATTCCTATTACAAGGAATGTAAACATTCCATAGTTACATAGTTTGTGAGGTTGAAAAAAGACATCAATCCATCCAGTTCAACCTATGATGTGTGTGTGTGTTTGCTGTTAACCGTACATTGAATACCCTGTATGTTGTGGTCTTTAAGGTGCCCATCTAATAGTTTTTTGAAACTATCGATGCTCCCTGCTGATACGACTGCTTGTGGAAGAGAATTCCACATCCTTACTGCTCTGACAGTGAAGAACCCCTTACGTGTTTTAAGGTTAAACCGTTTCTCCTCTAGTTTTAGTGAGTGGCCACGTGTCTTATATTGCTTTTCTCTAAAAAGTTTGTTCTTTATGCTAGCGTCATCACCAGTACAGTATTTGTACATTGATATAATATCCCCCCTCAATCGTCTCTTCTTCAAAGAGAATAAGTTCAGTGCTTGTAGTCTTTCCTCATAGCTGATGTCCTCCATTCCCCTAATTATTTTTGTTGCCCTTCTCTGGACTCTCTCCAGTTCCAGCACATCTTTCCTGAGGACCGGTGCCCAGAACTGGACAGCATACTCCAGATGTGGCCGGACCAGAGTCTTGTAGAATGGGAGAATAATCTCTTTATTTCTGGAGTGAATCCCCTTTTTTATACATGCCAGTATTCTGTTGGCTTTGCTTGCAGCGGCTTGGCATTGCATGCCACTGCCAAGCCTGTTGTCCACCAGAACCCCCAGGTTCTTTTCCATCCTAGACTCACCCAGAGGTTCCCCCCCCCCCCCCCCCCCCAGTGCGTAGCTTGCTTTCGTGTTTCTGACGCCCAAGTGCATTACTTTACATTTTTCAACATTAAACCTCATCTGCCATGTAGTTGCCCACCCCATTATTTTGTTCAGATCCGCTTGTAAGGTTTCCACATCCTGCATAGAAGATATTGACAAGCTTAGTTTAGTATAATCCGCAAATACTGAGATTGTACTAGATATCCAAAACAAAAAACTATCAGCGCAACCAAAAACGTGACTACTAAAAGTGCATTAAATCAGTAGTGCAATAAATTAATAGTGCAACAAATAAATATAGAGACCGGCAGCACACACTTAATGTGCCAACACCTCACAATACAAACGAAATTACAAAATCATAGTGATGCGCCAGTCAAAAAAAAGTGTAAATCCATAACACAAATAGTGCACAATTGAATGATTCACAAACTTATAAATAAGTCTCCATAGATAGTGCAATCATCCCAAGTGTCCATACATAATGAATAAAATCAACTCCCAAGTGTCCAGAAAAGTGATCCTGTGTGAACTTAAATATACAACTCTGTGAGCTGTGCAATCCCACCACCACCAGGTCAATTGGCCTCTCACCTCCACCGAAGACCCAATCATGGGTCAATAACAGCCTTGTTCTAAACACAGGGATCCCCGGATCACATAGGCTATGGATAGCCTCTAACCTCCAGAGCGATTACCACATATGCAGGGAATAAATAAAGAGATCTAGTGCTCTCTGTTATAGTATAGTAAGCGGCTTTATTATTAATAGAAGATCGTACTCACAATGATGGCGCTCCACAGCGCATAGCAGTCAGCGTGTATAAGCAGGAAGAGAGACGGCATCCAGCACACAGGCTCCACCCCCTTTACCTGTTAGTCACACTACTGTACGGGTAAATTTAGTTGATAAAATGTCCAAACCTTGGTACAGTAGTGCAGAGGCCTACAGTATACTGACCATGTCAGATAACAGCAGTGGGGAAGCCTCACTGGCAGAATCAGGGTCAGTATATGAACCTGACAGATAGCTCAGACGACGGCTGGGTCCCTGCTAAGGTCAGGCGTACCCGACCCCATTCTGGAGTTGCTGAGAAGCAAGAACCGGATGTTTCTCGTATGGAGCAGAGTGCCAGTACTAGTGCCGCTCACACTTCTCGTGATCTGGCAAGCACGGGCGGCCTATTACACCCTGGACCTAGTACAACCAGCACTGCAGTAAGACTTGGTGACGTGGCGAGTCCCATAAGTGCAGTTGAAGCTGGTGCGGTGGCTAGCATGAGTAGTGGCCCGCAGCCACCGCGTATTCGAAGACAGGCCCGTAGAGCCCATAGTGTCCTCCCTGAAGCGCTGGCATATCCTAATTGGCAGCCCCCAGATTCTACAGCGCCAGTACTTCCCCCCCCCCCCCCCATGCACTGCCCAACCTGGAATTCGAGTGGAAACAGCTGGTTTTAATCCCCTTAACTTTTTTGAGCTGTTTTTCACTGAAGATCTTTTCAGATCTAATGTGGATCAAATTTATATTCACGTCAATTCATCGCCGTCAACCCAAATTCACCCCTTGCCAGACCATTCTCCTGGAATCCTATAATGATTCCCGATTTTTAAAATCTTTCTGGGCCTATCCTACAACATGGGCATTACAAAAAAGAATAAATTGCATTTATATTGGTCTACTTACCCAATTCATCAAATGCGCGTGTTCTCTGCTGTTCTGCTGCTATGTCCAGGGTTCGATACGGACAAATATTTTGGTTCATGCATTTCAACGACAATGAACTCAGTCGTCCTCAAGAGACCCTGAATATGATCGGCTCCACAAAATTCGGCCCCTCGTAGACCACTTCAGTCAGCGGTTTGCAGCCTTATTTACCCCCGAACAAGATGTCTGCGTTGACGAGTCCCTGATAAGGTTTACTGGCCGCCTTGCTATCAAACAGTATCTCGCCAGCAAGCGTGCCAGGTACGGGGTCAAACTGTACAAGCTCTGTGACAGGGCCACAGGCCCAGTTAGTTTCCGTGTCTACGGGGCAAAAGATAGAACTGTGGAGCCCCCAGACTGCCCAGACTACATAGGGAGCAGTGGTAAGGTAGTTTGGGACTTGGTGTCACCCTTATTTGGAAAGGGGTACCACTTATACATGGACAGTTTTTATTCATGCGTGCCACTTTTTAGACCCCTCTTTCAATTGCAAATTGGCGCTTGTGGCACCGTGCGATCTAATCGCCGGGGCTTCCCCCAACGGCTAGTAAATGCCCCACTGAGTCCGGGGGAGAGAGCCTGCTTGAGGTGCGGTGAATTGCTTGCAGTGAAGTGGAGGGACATACAGAACGTTTTCGTTCTGTCCTTCATTCACCCAGACACGGCAGTCAAAATTACTACGGTCACCGGTGTTGTTGTTGAGAAGCCCCTCTGTGTCCACGACTATAACCGTAAAATGGGATGGGTGGACTACAACGACCAGATGATGGGACCGTACTTAATTGCCCATAAGGCCAAACGCTGGTACAAAAAAGTGTCTGTATACCTATTTCAATTGGCTATTTACAACGCTTTTGTCTTATACAAAGCGTTTGCCGGAACATTATCCTTCTTTCAATTCCAAGAAGAGATAATCCGAGCCCTTCTGTATCCAGCTGGTGCTCCTGCCCAACTTCCCCAACCAGATGCAGTGAGCCGGCTGCATGAGAGGTATTTTCTGGAATTCCTCCCGAGTACCCCTACCCAAAGATACCCCCAAAAAAGAGGCCGTGTCTGCAGCACGAGCGGCTTTAGGCGTGACACCCGTAATTATTGTCCCGACTGTCCTGACCGACCTGGTCTTGTTTCAGTCGCTACCACACACTAGTGGATTATTAGCGTAGGGTACAGCACGGCACAGTTTAGTGCACATTTACACAGGGTCTCAAAAGATGTTTGATGGCTATCGTCATTTTGAGAGACCCTAACCTGGAACTCTAACGTTGAAGAAAAGAAAAAGTGTAAAAAAAAAAACATAAAAAAAAATAAATAAATAAAAAAGCCAAAAATAGTTGTCGTCTAAGTTATTTTTATGTTCTTCTACACTTCCTACTGTACTTTTACTGTACTTTGGTTTTCATTCTTTTGTTAACCTGTTTCTCTTGCAGGTACCCGTCGGCTGCCACACTGATTTTATATATTCTGACACAAACAGCGTTTGCGTCAGCATATATGGATACCTCTGATGGCAGCAGCTGTGGTAGGTTGATTTCACCACTGCAGTTAAAATATCTTTAGGTATACGTGGAATATTGTCATGTATACCCACCATTAAATCAGTGAGTTTGGTTGTTGGGCGGTTAATGGTGTGTATACTACACAAAATTCCTGTGGTGATTTCTGTTAGGTTCTCTTTTTTTCGTTCAGCCCACAGGCTGCATGAAAAAAAAAAAACCTACACTATATGCCAAACAAGGACCAGCAATGTACTGGTACGTTGCTGGACTTTGAGGGGTTATACCAGGATGATGCCTGAAGATTTAGGCATCACCTTGGTATCGTTTTTTACAGCCAGCGGTTGGCTTACATGTAAAAGCAATCCTAGCGGATAATTGGCCGCTAGACTGCTTTTACATGCAGTGGGAGGGGACTCCCACCGCCTTCCGCTGTTTTTCTCGTGCTTTCCTGTCCCTCGGTTAACCCGAGAGTGCAGTCGGTGGTTCAGTTATCTAACCATAGAGCTGATTGGAGATGAGAATGGCTCCAATCATCTCCTGCCTAAGATACCGGAAGCTACGAGCATTTCATGACTTCTGTTTCGCCAGAAATAAACAACGCCATTGGGAAAGCATTTTATCACACCAATTTTGGTGTGGTCAGATGCGTTAAGGTCAGAGGAGAGATCTAGAGTCTAAAAGACCCCAATTTTTTTTTAAAAAAGAGTACCTGTCACTACAAATTGCTATCACAGGGGATATTTTTTTTTAAATCAATAAAAGCTTTATTGAGAAAAATTCACACCATTACATTCAATAAAAGAGACACTATCGGATGGCAGCTTCAAACCATAAACATTACATAGTCCACACCATGCCACAGTCCCCCCAAGTTGATCACACATAGGTACAGTTCGATCCACAGAAAAGAGAACGTAGTATATGAAAATGCAGATGCAGGGAACTCCCCCACCCCAGACATTTGAGCCAGACAGCCACACCCAAAGAATTACAATAACAAACGGTCCAGAACGAGATCATCAGGGGCCATGCCCGGACTATTCAACCATACTCCCCATACCTTTGAGAATTTCTGGGGCACCCCCCGATGTTGGTATATAACCTTCTCCATACGTAAAGTGGAACCCATCTGTTCCAGCCACATCCTGTATGTAGGTGCTGCCTGCGCTATCCAGTGTCTCAAGATAATTAAACGGGCCTGAAAGAGCGCCCGAGCGGCGGCCTCTCTCAGAAACCCATCCTCCACTATCGACTCCAGTATCCCAAGAATACAGTGTCTGGGATCCCTAGGGATGTCCACCCCCAGAGCCCCATTAATGGCAGATATCACCGTGGACCAGTACCTGTGCAGCTTCGGACATCTCCACAACAAGTGAATCAAGTCCCCTTTCTCTCTTTGGCATCGTCCACAGAGGTCATCGTCGCGAAGACCCATAGCATGAAGCTTCAGGGGGGTGTGATGCACTCTAAGTAGGATGTACAGCTGCGACACCTGGTGGGAGACGTTGAGAGAGCAGCTATGAACTGCCTCCAAGGCCTCCTCCCACAATTCCCCCGGGATCTCCCCCACGTCCTCGCTCCAACGGTCACAAGCCGGGCTTGGGTATTTTTCCAAAAACGAACCCAGAAGAGAGGCGTAGCAGCCAGATATGAAGCCTTTGGTGTCCGTATATTGTTGCATAAGGAAGAAAACAGGAGTCAGGGACAGGAAGAGCTGTCCCCGGGCTGCCTGCACCCCCATCGCGTGTCGCAATTGAAAGTAATAAAACCGCATACTGTCCGGCAGTGAGAATCGCTCCTGAAGCTGCTCAAAAGTCAGGAGGGACCCCTCCCGCAAAACATGCGTAAGGTGAGTCACCCCATATACTCGCCACCTATCCGCCTGGTCCAACTTACATAATTCAGGATAAGTCTTATTTTCCCAAATCGGACTGAAATTAGTGTAGCCCATGGCTCCCTGAAGTTGTTTAGTTTTGTCCCATATTTTTTGTAATAATCTATATGTCGGGAAACGCTTGTTGGGTTTAGTAAAAAGCTGTGCCTCAAGACCTTCCGGCACCCCACGCGCACCTGCAAACCACTGCATAACCCCCAGTGCCGCGCCAGTATGCGTCCCGGACACCGCCCCCACCAGATGCTGCAACTGGGAGGACAGATAGTACAACCACGGATTGGGAAGAGCGAGGCCCCCCCCCTCGCGAGGTTTCTGTAATTGCTCCAAACGTACTCTAGCTGCCTTACCCCTCCACAGAAGGGTTCGGAATAGAGTATTAACTATGCGAAAGGTGTGCAGTGGAACTACAGCAGGAGAATTATGGAGGAAATATAATAATTGCGGCATCAATACCATCTTTATAAGGTTAACCCTACCGGCTAGTGAAAGCCAGAGTTTGTTCCAAGTCCTGATTTTGTCACGGAATCTGGTGAGAAGGGGACTAATATTAAGTGAGCCATACTGGGTTGGATCCGCAGAAATCACGACTCCCAGATATTTAAACTGCTGGACCACGGGGACCGGACAGTGGGGACCCGGGGAAGGGGCAACCTCCCCGTCTAACTGCAGAAGGGCCGATTTGGACCAGTTTATAGTGAGTCCGGAAAACCGTCCAAACTCAGTAATAACCGCCATAACAGTGCTCAGGGAAACATCAGTATCTCCCAACGTCAGGAGCATATCGTCCGCGTAGAGCAGGACTTTATCCTGATAGGGACCATAGCGGAACCCCACGATGGACTGCTGGGCCCTAATGCGCGCTGCAAGGGGCTCTATCGCTATGGCAAACAATAGGGGTGACAGCGGACACCCCTGCCTCGTCCCTCTTCCCAGAGAAAAGCATGCAGAGACCCTACCTCCCTCCCTAATGGAAGCCGTCGGTTGATAGTACAATAACTTCACCCAGGACAGGAAAATAGGGCCAAAACCAAAGGATTCCATGGTCGCCCAGAGGTATCGCCACTCAACGCTGTCAAATGCCTTGTTGGCATCCAGGGACAGCAGCGCCCTCTCCCCCGCGTTATCCGCCGGCGTCTGAATCGCAACAAACAGGCGACGCAGGTTAAGGGCCGTAGATCTATTGGGCATAAATCCCGCCTGGTCTTCATGTATGATGTGTGTTATAACCTTGTTAACTCTACGTGCCAAAACTTTAGCCAGTAACTTGACATCTGTTTGGAGCAAGGAGATGGGTCTGTAGGATCCCGGGTCCGTGGGGGGTTTATCTGGTTTAAGCAGTAATATGATGCTCGCCCTTGTCATAGACTCCGGAAGAGTCCCTACCTCCCTGGCCCTCTTAAACACCTCTAATAATTTCGGTAACAACAACCCAGAATAGTTTTGATAGATTTCAGCAGGAAGGCCATCATCCCCGGGAGCCTTAGATCCCGGAAAGAGGGCCACCGCTTCTAGCAACTCCTGTTCCGTAATTGGCGCTTCGAGCTGCATCCGTTGTTCCTCCGTCAACTGCGGTAGAGGAGTGGCACCTAAATATTCCTGCAGCTCTTCCGGGCTGTAATTAGCCCGCGAGGCATACAGGTCCTTGTAAAATCTCACCAGTTCAGTCATAATTGTATCCTGCGTATTAACCAAAGCTCCCCCAGGCAGGCGGAGAGCCCCTATGGGAGGAACTGAGGGGCGTGCCCCCACCATTCTCGACAACATGCGGCCCGTCCTTTCCCCCTCCTCATAAAATGCTGTTTTGGCAAAAAATCGCTTTTTGTCCGCCTTGGATCGAACTTCCCCAACCCATACCGATTGAGCCGAGAGCCATGCCGCCCTTGTATCATCAGTGGGATTGAGCAAGTATTCCTGCTCCAGCCGCTGCGCACACTGGGAGAGTTGTTCCTCAAAGCATTTAGACCTGTTCTGGACCTTCTTGACATTAGCTATAAGAATCCCACGGAGAAAACACTTAAAAGCCTCCCACCTCAGGAGCACATCCCCGAATCGTTCATGCTCCTCAAAAAAGCCGGCAATGGCAGCTGGAATGTCATTATCCGGCGGAAACAGTTTCAGCCAGAAGGCATTCAAACGCCAGGGAGCTCTACGTAAGTCCACCCGAGGGCGAACCTGTAGTCTGACCACCAACGGGGAGTGATCCGAGATTCCCCTACGGGCATACTCAATGTCCTCCACCATTGCAAGAGCCTCCCTATTTCCCACACATAAATCTATACGAGACAATGTAAAGTGTGTTTTGGAGAAACAGGAAAACTGCACCGCGTCAGGGTTTCTAAGGCGCCACGCCTCTGACCAATCCACCTCCACCAGAAAGCGGGAAAGAGCTGTGCCTCTTGCCACACCCACGAGGGAAGGTGGAGGGTGTCTGTCCCTGGCGGGGTCCAGCACCCCATTGAAATCCCCTATAATAAACAGTGGCAAACCAACTTTGTCCATAGTAAATTGGAGG
The DNA here is from genome assembly GCF_965119305.1 of Pelophylax lessonae. Lineage (NCBI taxonomy): Eukaryota > Metazoa > Chordata > Amphibia > Anura > Ranidae > Pelophylax > Pelophylax lessonae. The sequence goes on from NC_138770.1 coordinate 43,767,080, forward strand.
AGCTCCCTGAGCACCCCAGAAGAAAAAGGAGGTGGAATGTACACTATTGCTAAAACACACATAACTTGAAAAAGCATACAATGTATGAATACATACCTCCCCTCAGAGTCCACCTGAACCCCCAATTCCCGAAAGACCAGTGACCCATGAATCAGCACACTGACCCCCCGGGAATATGTGGAGTGGGTGGAGTGATATCCCCAACCCACCCATGAGTACCGAAGACAACCAACAGAGTCCCCCACCAGATGAGTCTCTTGTAAAGCAATTATGGCTGGGTGATACTTATGTAACTGATTGGCTACCATAGCCCGCTTGAGCGGGCAGCCCAAGCCGCGGACGTTCCAAGAGACTACCGGTACCCCCGCCATAAGGAAAAATAATAGAAGTACAGGGGTGGAGACCGGGGGCCCCCGTCAAAGTGGCCAAGGTCCAAACAGAAAAGATCCCCTGAGGGCTGCCGGTGTGGAGACATGGTATCCTGACAGTGTCCAGAAAAACGTGTGGTGCGAATCTTCCCAAAAACAAAACAGATGTCATATGAACTAGAACTCAGTAAGTCAAGGCACAACGGCACCCTGACAACAAACTGTCTGAAGACAGGCGATCCACTCCAGACGGACCCGGCTGCGGCCCAACCGTCCGGAAGGGACCTACCCGGCCAACATGCACAACGGTGCAAACACAAAAATAGGCCCCAGAACAGAGCCGTGTAGAAATACTTCATTGTTCGTCAACACTTGCCATAGTTGGAGCTGTAGATTCCAAACCAAAAATGGTAAACGACCCCGGCCGGGTCAAGAGCAAACAGCGTGTTAGCGCACTTGCAAAATGTAGAATGGCTCCCGTTCAGAAAAATCCGGTCACTGAGGAAGTCCTGGTCACTCTCCATGCTCATCCCTGTTTCTACGGCCGAGAGCCGGCTCGTGGACATCCAGCCAATTCACCGCGTCCGCTGCAGTGTCAAAGAAATGCGCCCTGCCTTCCGCCGTGACCCTCAAGCGTGCAGGGTAAAGCATAGCATACACCAGGCCAACTCGACGGAGTCTCTTCTTCACGTCAATGAATTTAGCTCTTTGTTTTTGTACATCCGCCGAAAAGTCTGGGTAGAAGGACACTCTGGCTCCATTATATCTGATATCAGCTTTTTCCCGAGCAAGGCGGAGCACCTTCTCCCTGTCCCTGTAGTGTAAGATCTTGGCGAGCATAGGCCTGGGAGCATTACCAGGTAGCGCCCTAGTGGGAACACGGTGTGCACGTTCCACCGCGTACAGAGAGGAGAATGACTCACGCCCGAAGATCTCGCAGAGCCATTTTTCTACAAAGTCCGTGGGGTCCCTGCCCTCCACCTTCTCCGGGAGCCCCACTATACGAACATTATTTCTGCGCAGGCGGTTCTCAATATCGTCCGTCTTGTTCTTGTTGGCCTGGGCTTGCCTGGCCGTTTCCCTGGATTCCGTAATTAATGTGGGTATCTGGTCTTCCAAGTCGCAGATGCGACTTTCAACAGCTGTGGTGCGTTCCCGCATTTTTTGTAAATCCTGGCGCAAAAGGGCCACTTCCTCCGTGAGACCCCCCAGTCTGTCCTTGACAGTGTTCACGGAAGCGGTGCATCTCTGTACAGCCAGGAGAATGTGTCCTAAGGTGGGCTGAGTCCCCTCCAGCATGCCCCCCTCCAGCTCAGCGCCACACTCGGGCTGTTCAGGTGGTTCCAAAGCCCCCAGGCCCTGCTGAAAGTCCCCGAGGGCCTGTGCTTCTGTCGGGGACGCAGACTCCACATCACTGGGGCCCGGGATGTCACACAGCTTTTTTGCATACAGCAGGATGTCACCATCACTGTCCTTTCCCCCCGTGCGCGCTGTTTTGGGCTTTGTACCTACGTCTTTCTGCCTGTCAGGGCCCCGGGATGAGTGCTGCGGAGTCCCCACGCCGGCACCATCCTGACTGGCCGAGCCAGGGACAGGGCCATCCTTCAGTTTGCTCCCCCGGGTCATAGCAGCACCCGATCGGGACATGTATGGTATAAACAGGGAGGGCCCAAAATAAGGATAAGTCTAGGGTGAATAGCGGGCAAAGGATGGGGTACAGCCGCTTACCAGGTCCACGTCCGCTGAGGCTCCGCCGCGATCGGCCGCCCGCTGCAGGAAAGGCCGAGGCTTCGGCCTGTAACTAGGCCCCGATCCGGATCTCCGTTCTTCGCGGTCCCCCGCAAAAACTATCGCAGGATTGCGTGGCAGGCCGGTAGGAGAGCCTCAGGGAGGCGAGCTGGGGCCCGATGTTGTGAGGCAGTGGCAGGATGGCGGTCCGGCGGAGCGGAGCGAAGCTGCGATCGGCCGCCCGCCGCAGGAAAGACCGCGGCTTCGGCCTGTAACTAGGCCCCGATCCGAATCTCCGTTTTTCGCGGTCCCCCGCAAAAACTACAGGCAGGATCGTGCGGCAGGCAGGGAAGAGAGCCCCCGGGAGGCGAGCTGGTGCCCGATGGCGTGAGGCAGAGGCAGGATGGCAAGGGATGGTGGTCCGGCGGAGCGGAGCTCTCGCCACGGTCCAGGACTGCAGGTAAGCAGGAGCAAGAGGCAGCTGAAGGCTCAGAGGGATCCCCTGAGAAAGATCAGACCACAAATTAAGGGAATCCGGCCGGGCAAAGGATAATATTAAAGGATTAATGTCGGGAGCTCCGTGAGCTATGTCTTCTCACATGCCCGGTCGGCCACGCCCCCATCCACAGGGGATATTTAAATTCACTGTGATAACAATAAAAATGTTAAAAAAAAAAAAATGAAAGGAAAGGTGTCAAAATAACATAAAAAAGCAAAATAAATAAAAATCAAGCCTCCCTGACCACCGTGCTTGCGCGCAAATGCGCACACAAGCGTTGGTCTAGTGTCATATGTAAACCGCAATTGCACCATGCATGTATCACCACGAACGCCAGGTCGAGTGCAGTAATTCTTGCAGTAGACCTCCTCTGTAAGCCCAAAGTGGTAACCTGTAAACACTTTTAAAACCGTACGTACGTAGTTTGTTGCCGCTGCACGGGCGTGCACAATTTTTAAAGCATGTCATGTTTGATGTCTATGTACTCGGCATAAGATCATCTTTTAAATTTTACCAAACAATTAGGAATTGTATAGTGTATTTCTGCATTAAATATAAAAAAGTGTTTTTTTTACGCAAAAAATGCGTTTAGAAAATATGTGCGCAAATACTGTGTGACAAGAAAAATTGCAACATCCACCATTTTGTTCTATAGGGCCTCTGCTTTAAAAATACATAATGTTTTGGGGTTCAAAGTAATTTTCTTGTCAAAAAAAATAGTTTTTCATGTAAACAAAAAGTCACAGAAAAGGCTTGGTCTTCAAGTGGTTAGAAGAGTGGGTGATGTGTGCTAAGATTGAGCATAAAATGCCAGGACAGTTTAAACACCCCACAAATGACCCCTTTTTGGAAAGTAGACACCCAAAGCTATTTGCTGAGAGGCATATTGAGTCCATGGAGTATTTTATATTTTGCCCTAAGTTTCAGGAAAATGACAATTTGTTTTTTTTTTTGTTTTTGTTTTTTTTACACAAAGTTGTCACTAAATGATATATTGCTCACGCATGCCATGGGTATATGTGAAATGACATCCCAAAAAACATTCTGCTGCTTCTCCTGAGTACAGGAATACCACATGTGGGAGACTTTTGGGGAGCCTAGCTGTGTATGGGACCCCGAAAACCAATCCCCACCTTCAGGTTTTCTAATGGCGTAAATTGCTTTTCTCTTACGTCCTCCGACAGTCGCCGCCTCTTCATATTCGTCACATATGGGGTATTAGACTTTGCTCCGAAGGAGTAGCTAGGCAACAGAATATGTTAACAATAAAGCTTTTAACATATCCCACCCTCAAGGGGTGGTCCCCTCAGTCAATACCCTCCTACTTCCTGCAACCACATCTCTGTTTTAATGTCTAGCTTGTCAGGAGTGGCTGGCTCTCTCTGTGCTGGGACTTTCTGCCCCAGACTCTTTCTTCTTTTTAAAATTTTGTTTGAGTTTTCTCTCTACCTTTACTTAGCTGTTATTTTGTCAGCGTTAGTTAGTTCTTCGGATGAAGAGGATCATGCGGACTGGGTCTCGGGCTGATCCCCCTGGTCGCAGGTCGTGGGTCAGTGGCTTCCCAGTCTGCCATCGAGCGTTCAGCCAGGTAACGCTCCTGGCACAGTGAACGACCCATCCCTGTTCGGTGCAGGGATGATTGGTGAGGTGGCTATCTCACTGGACGCTGTGCGGTTTCTTAACCTCCATTGTGTGCGTCTTGAATGCGACTCTCCCTGCCTCATGTGCAGCGGTTTGTTCGCCTGTGCGGGTCCCCCACGCCATGTGAGGTAAGTGTATTTATGTGGGGACCTGTCTGTCTGGGGGGGTGTCAGTCTGGGACTGTGTAACCTGCCTCTATTCACACTGCTTGTCTCCCTATCTCTCGGCTGCATGCTGTGGGCTGCAAGGGGGGGGGGGAGCTGTATGACACTGTGTGTGTCAGGCTGGTCAGTGTGAGAAGCTGTGTGCTGTGGGGCATGTTTTCTTGGCATGTTTGGGCATATACAGCGATCGCTGCGGCGATCTGACATGTATTCTGATTTTGGAATGTAATGTGTGTTTTAATGCACTGTGGAGCGGCGGTTTCGGCGCCAAACGACGCCATTTTGCCTACACTCGCTCCGGCCGCATGTTTTACATGCATGGCGGCCATTTTCTTGTAGCCTCCATAGGCTTACATAGAGCGCCCTGGCAGCATCACTTCCTCTTTCCAGGAACACCGATCGAGGCAGCGGCGAGGGTCTCCTCAGGTTTTATCCTTCTGTTCTTGCTATCCATTGCCTGTGTTCAGTTTGCATATTCCCTGTGGGGGTCTTATTGTGCTTGAGTGTGGTGCGGTGGGCTGCGCTTGCCGCGCTTGCTTAAAAGGGGCAGTTAACCCTTTGTTGTCTGGCATTACAGGGGCAATGGATTCTCAGGAGGGCAAATTTCCTACAGCATTGGTGGAAAGCCAGGGGACCGCTGTTTCCCCCCCAGGGGGGGATTTAGCCACTATTGTGGCTGGCCTTGCTGCTCAGGTGCAGATGCTGGTGGCTGCTCAATCTACTAAAAGGCCCAGAGTTGCTCTTTCCTCTGATTCTGAGGCTGAAGGTGATGGGGCTGTTATGGCGGGGGCCTCCTTATCGGGGTCCCGCTCCTCTCTTGATCTAGTGGGGTCTGAGGTGGAGGCTGAAGTTGAGGGGGTTGATAATTCTCCCCCTGGCTCGCCTGAAGAGCTTGCAATCATGGATGAGTTGATTGCTTCCATTAAGCAAACGCTGCGTTTGCAGGACGAAGTGTGTCCCCCCGCTGCCTTGGCGGCTTATGGGACGCAGAGAAAACGCAGGACGCCGCAGGTTTTTCCCTGCAATGATGATTTTCAGCGCGCTGTTAAGGATCAATGGCGCAATCTGCGCAAACCTTTTGCGGTACCAAGTAGATTCAAGCTGCGTTATCCTTTTTCGCCTTCCACTGATGAAAGGTGGTGTGTGCCTCCCCCAGTGGATCACGCAATTGCGGTTTTGAACAAAGCCACTGCGATTCCTGCAGAGGATTCCCCTGTGTTCCGTGATGCCACGGATAGGAGACTGGAGTCTCTTGCCCGTCATACTTATTCTGTTACGGGTTCTATGCTTAAGGCTCTGTTTGCTTCTCTCATGGCGGCCCAGGCGATCGCAAGTTGGACGCAGATGCTTAGGCGCCCCTGGATATGGTGGATCAAATCCACCAGGGTGTCATGTATCTGTGTGATGCGGACCTGGACCTGGTTCCGTTGGCTGCACGTGTGCACAGCGTGGCGGTGTTGTCTCGCCGCCTGGTTTGGTTAAAATGTTGGTCGGTGGACCAATCTTCACGTAAGACCTTAGCCAATCTACCTTATGATGGGTCTCGCCTTTTTGGGGAGTCCCTGGATGTGTTGATTAAGGGGATCACCGGGGGTAAGAGCACTCTCTTGCCCCATTTCCCCAAGGCTAAGGGGGCTTCTGGGAAGAAGCATGCTAATTTTCGGCCCCCTCAGGGGTCCTTTCGTGCCTTTCGGCCGCACTACAAGGGCAAACCGTTCAAAGGTCAAGGCTCTCAGAAGAAGCCCTGGTCTGGTAAACAGAAGTCCGGCCAATCCGGATCTGCAGCCCATAACAGTTCGGCCTGAAGGGGCGCCCTCACCCAGTTTTGGGGTGGGGGGACGCTTGCTCGGTTTTCTTCAGCCCTGGTTGGCCCGTGTGCGGGACAGATGGGTTCAGGAAATCGTTCGATCTGGTTACAAGATCGAGTTTCTCTCTCGGCCGGAGAGCAGATTTTTTCCCTCAAATCTTCAACTGTCTCCAGAGCGCTTGCGGGACCTGCACCTGGCGGTGCGGGACCTGAGGGCTCAGGGAGTGGTGGTTCCGGTGCCTCATCGGGACAGGTTTCGGGGGTTTTATTCCAATCTGTTCACCGTGCCCAGAAAGGAGGGCAAGGTTCGTCCAATTCTGGACTTGAAGGCTCTGAACCGCTCTGTGCGGGTTCGCAAGTTCCGCATGGAATCCCTGCGGTCGGTGGTGGCTGCCCTGGTTCCGGGGGAATTCATGGCCTCCATCGATTTGAAGGATGCGTATCTTCACATCCCCATTTTCGAGGGTCACCAGAAATACCTTCGATTTGCCATTGCGGAGGATCACTACCAGTTCGTGGCGTTGCCCTTTGGTCTCGCCTCGGCTCCGCGGGTCTTCACCAAGGTGCTTGCACCGGTTCTGGCATTATTGAGGGCCCAGGGCGTTTCTGTCCTGGGGTATCTGGACGACATTCTGGTTCGGTCTGCGACCAGCCAGGGTCTGGAGAAGGACCTGTCTGTCACGATGCAAACTCTGCAGGAGTTTGGTTGGACGATAAATTTTCCAAAGTCGACACTGAGTCCGTCGGTTCGTCTTCCCTATCTGGGAATGATTCTGGACTCAGTGCAGGCGAAGGTCTTCCTGCCGGAAGACAAACTCAGGACTCTCCAGGAGGAAGTCAGGTCCCTCAGGGACGTTCCGCACTCGTCTCTGCGGACGTGTATGAGATGTCTGGGATTGATGGTCTCGGCCTTCGAGGCGATTCCATTCGCCCAGTTTCACACGCGAGGTCTCCAAGCGGAGATCCTGTCCAGGTGGGACGGGCGAACTCAATCTCTGGATCTTCAAATCTCGTTGAGTCATCGCACCAGAGGAAACCTTCTGTGGTGGCTCCAGTCCCCGTTGGTGTCCGGGGGCAAGTCGTTTCGTCCGATCTCGTGGACGGTAATCACCACGGATGCCAGCCTGTCGGGCTGGGGTGGAGTTCTGGGCGTTCTGTCCGCCCAGGGGACTTGGTCGGAGGGGGAGTCTTCCCTTCCGATCAACATTCTGGAATTGCGTGCGATAAGTCTCTGTCTTCATCGCTGGACGGACCGGCTGCAGGGCTGCCCGGTTCGGGTGCAGACGGACAATGCCACGGCGGTGGCCTACATCAACCACCAAGGGGGCACCAGGAGTGCCCGTGCGGCTCGAGAAGTGGCCGACATTCTGTCTTGGGCCGAGACTCATGTCCCGGCGATAACGGCGGTTCACATTCCGGGGGTGGAGAACTGGCAGGCGGACTATCTGAGTCGCCAGACCCTGGATCAGGGGGAATGGTCTCTCCACCCGGCTGTCTTCCAGATGTTGTGCGCGAAGTGGGGTCTTCCAGATGTGGACCTGTTCGCGTCTCGTCTCAACAACAAGGTGAAGAGGTTCGTGGCAAGGACGCGCGACCCTCGGGCAGACGCGTCGGACGCGTTAGTGGCCCCGTGGCATCAGTACAGGCTGATGTACGCGTTTCCACCGATTCGGTTGCTGTCCAGGTTCCTTCGCAGGTTACACTCGGAACGCAGCACGGTGATTCTTGTGGCACCGGACTGGCCTCGCCGGTCCTGGTACGCAGACCTCGTGGATCTGGCGGTTGACGCCCCGTGGCGTCTGCCTCTTCGAGACGATCTACTGTCTCAAGGACCGATATACCATCCTGCTTTACAGTCGCTGACTTTGACGGCCTGGCTGTTGAGACCGAGGTCCTGAAGGAGAGGGGTCTCTCTCCAGAGGTCGTTCATACTTTAATCAACGCGAGGAAGTCTTCCTCAGGGAAGGTTTATTACCGTACTTGGAAGGCCTGTTTTGCCTGGTGTGAGTCCAGGGGGTTTTCACCCCGCACATACTCGGTTTCCCGTGTGCTGTCTTTCCTTCAAACGGGTGTTGATCAGCGTTTGGCGCTGGCTACGATAAAGGGTCAGGTGTCTGCACTGGCCGTTCTGTTTCAACGTCCCGTGGCTTCCAACTCCTTGGTTGGCACTTTTGTTCAGGGTGTGCGGCATCTGGTCCCCCCTAGGCGGGATCCTCTGCCCCCTTGGGACTTGAATCTCGTTCTATCTGTGTTACAACGTGCTCCTTTTGAACAGATCAGGGAGATCTCGTTGTCTATGTTGTCCAAAAAGGTCGCCTTTTTGGTGGCGATCACTTCGGCTCGCAGAGTGTCGGAGCTGGCGGCTTTGTCCTGCAAGTCTCCGTACCTGGTTATTCATTTGGATAAGGTGGTCTTGCGACCTAATCCTTCGTTTCTTCCGAAACGAGTTTCGGAATTCCATCTTAATGAGGATATTGTCTTGCCTTCGTTGTGCGCGAAGCCTAAACATCCAAAGGAGGTGAGATTGCATTCTCTGGATGTTGTTCGGGCGATAAGGGTTTACCTTAAATCGACTGAGTCTTTTCGAAAGACGGATTCCTTGTTTGTTCTTCCAGAGGGTCCTCGGAAGGGCATGGCGGCTTCGGCCTCTACCATCGCCAAATGGATCAGGCAGACCATTGAACAGGCCTATGCTTTGCAGGGGAAGGTTCCCCCTGTACCTGTGAAGGCGCACTCTACTAGATCTCTGAGTACGTCTTGGGCCTGTCGTCATGGGGCTTCTGTAGCCCAGGTGTGTAAGGCGGCGACTTGGTCGACCGTGCACACTTTCACAAACTTCTACAAAGTAGATGTTCAGGCATCGGCGGATGCTTCCTTTGGCCGCAAGGTTCTTAGTGCGGCTGTTCCCTAGGGTCCCTTGTTGGGGACTCCTGGCTGTTGGGATAAGTTTTGTATCCCCTGGTTTTTTGTCTTTTCCTGGGTTGTTGCTCCTGTTGAGCACTTGTTTTTTGCTGTTGCCCAGCTGGTTTCCTTCCTTTGGTAAGGTTCCTTTCTTTGATGCGGAGACTGCGTTGCCTTTCGGCGCGGATGCGTTTCCCACCCCTCATGTTTGCACTGCTTTGGGACGTCCCCATATGTGACGAATATGAAGAGGCGGCGACTGTCGGAGGACGTAAGAGAAAACGGAATTTTTGTAAAATCTTACCTGTAAAATTCCTTTCTCTGAGTCCTCCGACAGTCGCTGCCCCCGCCCCTCTTTTGGGGTTTGGTTGTATACTCTACTGCTATTCCACTAAAACTGAGATATGGTTGCAGGAAGTAGGAGGGTATTGACTGAGGGGACCACCCCTTGAGGGTGGGATATGTTAAAAGCTTTATTGTTAACATATTCTGTTGCCTAGCTACTCCTTCGGAGCAAAGTCTAATACCCCATATGTGACGAATATGAAGAGGCGGCGACTGTCGGAGGACTCAGAGAAAGGAATTTTACAGGTAAGATTTTACAAAAATTCTGTTATTTTACCTCTGCACTACCTGTCACAGTTTCAGAGGCCCTGAGATTTCAAGATAGCACAACCCCCCCCCCCCCCCCCCAAATGACCCCATTTTGCAAAGTAGACACTCCAAGCTATTTGCTGAGAGGCATGGTGAGCCCATGGAATATTTAATATTTTGCCACAATTTTCGGGAAAATTATTATTTTTTTGTTTTTTTTACACAAAGTTGTCAGTAAATGATATATTGCTCACACATGCCATGGGTATATGTGAAATGACACCCCAAAATACATTCTGCTGCTTCTCCTGAGTACAGGGATTCCCCATGTGTGAGACTTTTTGGCAGTCTAGACACGTACAGGACCCCGAAAACCAATCGCCACCTTCAGGCTTTCTAAGGGCGTAAATTGTTGATTTCACTCCTTACTACCTATCACAGTTTTGAAGGCCATAAAATGCCAAGATAGCACAAAACCCCCCCAAATGACCCCATTTTGCAAAGTAGACACTCCAAGCTATTTGGTGAGAGGCATGGTGAGTATTTTTCAGCTCTCATTTGTTTTGGAAAATGAAGTAAAAAAAGGAAAATGCATTTTTTTTTCCTCTTTTTTTCAATTTCCAAAACTTTGTGACAAAAAGTGAGATCTGCAAAACACTCAACATGCCTCTCACCAAATAGCTCGGAGTGTCTACTTTGCAAAATGGGGTCATTTGGGGGGGGGGTGTGCTATCTTGGCATTTCATGGCCTTCAAAACTGTGATAGGTAGTAAGGAGTGAAATCAACAATTTACGCACTTGGAAAGCCTGAAGGTGGCGATTGGTTTTTGGGGTCCTGTACGTGGCTAGACTGCAAAAAAGTCTCACACATGGGGTATCCCCATACTCAGGAGAAGCAGCATAATGTATTTTGGGGTGTCATTTCACATATACCCATGGCATGTGTGAGCAATATATGATTTAGTGACAACTTTGTGTAAAAAAAAAAAAAAATTAATTTTCCCAGAACTTGTGGCAAAATATAAAATATTCCATGGACTCACCGTGCCTCTCAGCAAATAGCTTGGAGTGTCTACTTTGAAAGTGGTACGGAGGTAAAATGCACAATTTACGCCATTAGAAAACCTGAAAGTGGTGGTTGGTTTTTGGGGTCCCGTACACAGCTTGGGGTGTCTACTTTCCAAAATAGGGTAATTTGGGGGGGGGGGGGGGGGTTGTGCTATATTGACATTTCAGGGCCTCCGAAACCGTTATAGGGAGTGAGAAAGTGCAATGAGAAATTTACGCCCTTTAAAATTCTGATGGTGGTGACTGATTATGGTTATCCAAAAGGTGACTGATTGTGTCCTCCAGGATGATCCAGCCCTCTTCATTTTACACTGTTCCTCTGTCCCTCCAGCCGGCTATAAGAAATCGGTCTTACGTCACCTATTAAACGCAGCCAAGGCATGCATAGGCTTGTGCTGGAAGTCCACAACCCCTCCGTCAATACAGCTTTGGCTGTCCAGAGTTAAGCTCATCAATGATTTTGAGGACCTGGTGCTAACCTCGCAGGGTAGGAGGGAGCTCTATACAGCGACTTGGGGCTGCTGGAATATGTTTGCTTATTCAGATGAAGGAATGGCACTCCATGGTATCACCTAATTTCTCAGGACTGGGAAGCTGACACACCGCACGAGATCCATCCGGTCTCCCCCGCTCTTTTCCTTCCCCCATTTCCCACTGTGTTCTATACCAGTCTAGAAATGGTGTTGCTTATATCCCTGCGCTGACTCCCTATCTCTTTCCCTCGGTACCGGGATGATGCCTGCAGCTGCAGATCATCCCGCTACAACGACTTCTCCGAGCCGACATACAGGTATGTCAATTTGCGGAAAGTGGTTAAACTATTAGGTGCTAAAGAATGTGAGCACATAATAACACTCCAAATGTTGGATAACCCTCTATACACTGCTACACCCTTTCCAGCAAACTTTGCAATGTAAAACAGGATATTTAGTTCTCATATATTGCAATACATGTTTAAGCGGACCAACTGCGTCAAAGTAATCACTTTCTGGCCAGTCCTACACTGCTCTGCCACTGCAAATGCTACAGTGGACACCATGCCAACATGGGGCATAAAGACACAAGATGAGGGAGAGCAATTAGGTTCAGGTCTGCTCACTGACCTGTGTTACAACAGAGAAAAGATACCTGTGCTTAAATCCCAAAAACTTGGCCATGTATATAATCTATCAGGTGCTAAAGGGGTGTGACCACAAAAGTGAGTACACCCCACACATTTTTGTAAATATTTTATTCTACCTTTTCATGTGACAACACTGAAGAAATTACACTTTGCTACAATGTAAAGTAGTGAGTGTACAGCTTGTATAACAGTGTAAATTTGCTGTCCCCTCAAAATAACTCAACACACAGCCATTAATGTCTAAACCGCTGGCAACAAAAGTGAGTACACCCCTAAGTGAAAATGTCCAAATTGGGCCCAATTAGCCATTTTCCCTCCTCAGTGTCATGTGACTCGTTAGTGTTACAAGGTCTCAGGTGTGAATGGGGAGCAGGTGTGTTAAATTTGGTGTTATTGCTCTCTCTCTCCTACTGGTCACTGGAAGTTCAACATGGCACCTCATGGCAAAGAATTCTCTGAGGATCTGAAAATAAAGAATTGTAAATAAAAAGATACCCAGGAGTGTATTGCAGTAACGGGACTCCCGAGAAAACTCCCTTTCTATGCAATCCACTATTACTGCAACCACCCATATTTCACTGAGTGACCTGGACTACACCCTGAGCAATATCTCAGATATGGACTACGGACATGGGATAACCCCAAGTCATCACACATCTACAGTTTTCCTGCAGCACACCCCCTGGACCATTCTGGGTATGTGATTGTAGTATTGAGTACTTGTGTATTTGATTGATTGATTGTTTATGATTTATTCATCAACATGTTATAAGAGTTCCTGGAATCCATGGAAGGATTGGAGGTTGTTTTCACTGGTTTGGACCTCGGGGGTTAACACCAGTGGAACCACACCCACTGGGGAGGAGTTATTTTGGCTCAAACCTAGGAGACATGGGACATGTGCTATAAAAATTTGCTGTCCCCTCACAATAACTCAACACACAGCCATTAATGTCTAAACCGCTGGCAAAAAAAGTGAGTACACCCCTAAATCAAAATGTCCAAATTGGGCCCAAAAGCACTGCCTTAACCCTCTTGGGCATGGAGTTCATCAGAGCTTCACAGGTTGCCACTGGAGTCCTCTTCCATTCCTCCATGATGAGCTGGTGGATGTTAGAGACCTTGCGCTCCTCCACCTTCCATTTGAGGATGCCCCACAGATGCTTAATAGAGTTTAGGTCTGGAGACATGCTTGGCCAGTCTGTCATCTTTATCCTCAGCTTCTTTAGCAACGAAGTGATTGTCTTGGAGGTGTGTTTGGGGTCGTTATCATGTTGGAATACTGCCCTGCAGCCCAGTCTCCGAAGGGAGGAGATCATGCTCTGCTTCAGTATGTCACAGTACATGTTGGAATTCATGGTTCCCTCAATGAACTGTAGCTCCCCAGTGCCGGCAGCACTAATGCAGCCCCAGACCATGACACTCCCACCACCATGCTTGACTGTAGGCAAGACACACTTTGTACTCCTCACACACGCTTGACACATCTGAACCAAATAAGTTTATCTTTGTCCCATCAGACCACAGGACATGGTTCCAGTAATCCATGTCCTTAGTCTGCTTGTATTCAGCAAACTGTTTGCGGGCTTTCTTGTGCATCTACTTTAGAAGAGGCTTCCTTCTGGGATGACAGCCATGCAGACCAATTTGATGCAGTGTGCGGCGTATGGTCTGAGCACTAACAGGCTGATCCCCCACCCCTTCAACCTCTGCAGCAATGCTGGCAGCACTCATACGTCTATTTCTGAAAGACAACCTCTGCATATGACGCTGAGCACGTGCACTCAACTTCTTCGACCATGTCGAGGCCTGTTCTGAGTGGAACCTGTCCTGTATGGTCTTGGCCATCGTGCTGCAGCTCAGTTTCAGGGTCTTGGCAATCTTCTTCTAGCCTAGGCCATCCTTATGTAGAGTAACTATTCTTTTTTCAGATCCTCAGAGAGTTCTTTGAAACGAGGTGCCATGTTGAACTTCCAGTGACCAGTATGAGAGAGTAAGAGGGATAACACCAAATGTAACACACCATCTCCCCATTCACACCTGAGATCTTGAAACACTAACGAGTCACATGACACCAGGGAAGGAAAATGGCTAATTGGGCCCAATTTTGACATTTTCAATTAGGGGTGTATTCAATTTTGTTGCCAGTGGTTTAGACATTATTGGCTGTGTGTTGAGTTATTTTGAGGGGACAGCAAATTTACACTGTTAAACAAGCTGTACACTCACTACTTTACATTGTAAGCAAAGTGTCATTTCTTCAGTGTTGTCACATGAAAAGATATAATAAAATATTTACAAAACTCGGCCGCGACTTGGCCCTCTCTCACACAGCTGACAGCAGTAGACGGCCCATTTGCACTTACTCTTTGGAAGGCGCTCCAGCTGCTTCACTTCTTCCGCGATTTGGGACCCCGCTCGTCCCTTTGAGAAACCACTGACACCCCTTGAAACTCTTATCTCTGGAGATACCCCCTTACCGCATGCACTATCTCAGATATACACCCTGCTTTCAGAGCCCCGGGGGGGACTTCGTTCTTCCCAGCATCCTGAAATGGGAAAGGGACCTGCAGAGGACCTTCACGGTGACCCAACGTAGGAACATTATCCGTTTCTCTATGAGATCCTCGATCTGTACTCGCCTCCAGGAGGTTAACTATAAATTGCTGACGTATTGGTACTATACCCCGGCGAGAATGGCCGGCTTCTTTCCAGCTGGCGGTGTCAAAGTGATCGGGGGTCCATGCTCCATATGTTCTGGAGCTGCCCGCTGCTGAGTGATTTCTGGAAAGAGGTGAGGAGGATCTCCCAAAAGGTGACTGATTATGTCCTCCAGGATGATCCAGCTCTCTTCATTTTACACTGTTCCTCTGTCCCTCCAGCCGGCTATAAGAAATCGGTCTTACGTCACCTATTAAATGCAGCCAAGGCGTGCATAGGCTTGTGCTGGAAGTCCACAACCCCTCCGTCGATACAGCTTTGGCTGTCCAGAGTTAAGCTCATCAATGATTTTGAGGACCTGGTGCTGACCTCGCAGGGTAGGAGGGAGCTCTATACAGCGACTTGGGGCTGCTGGAATATGTTTGCTTATTCGGATGAAGGAAGGGCACTCCATAGTATCACCTAATTTCTCAGGACTGGGAAGCTGACACACCGCACGGGATCCATCCGGTCTCCCCCTGCTCTTTTCCTTCCCCCATTTCCCACTGTGTTCTATACCAGTCGAGATAACGGTGTTGCTTATACCCCTGCGCTGACTCCCTACCTCTTTCCCTCTCTATCCTCTCCCCCTGTTTCCCTCCCTCTTTCCCGCCTCCCCCCCCTCCTGTCTTCATCTCCCCCCTCTTCTCAGGAAACCTATCCCCCCCGACTTCCCCCCACCGGTTCTTTTATCCCATTGTCCCCCTATGTGTTGAAAGCCCTCTCCCTCTCTATCTCTAGTGAGAAATGTTCTTCAGTTACCTTTCCTTCCACAACAAATGGTGACATAACTCTCTTAGTACATTTCATCATGCGCACCTGATGACCTGTTGCACCTGAGTCCCCACGTCACTGAATATTGTTTCATTATTCCACGAAGTGTCATGTTGATGGTTTTCAATTGCTCCTTGGGTTATGTACTTTAATAATTTGATGATGCCTTTCTCACTTGTTTATTGTACCTCAAGATACATGCTACAACACTGTAATGCCTTAATTTTTATACACCTTGTTGATGTTACTTATGTTGTCCTAAATAAATAATTTGAAAAAAAAATATTTACAAAAATGTGAGGGGTGTACTCACTTTCATGAGATACTGTATACCTGGGCATATGTGCTAAATCCCACCAGGACTTTCAGTGTACAAGGTGTGTCCAAAAAGTGAACAGTCTGAAACCCCAATGCTAACTTGGGCCAGGTGCGCACACATGCCCATCTATCCAGAAACACGTCGAGAAGCACCACCTAGCATGGAGTACACGTGACTGTCAGGGTAAATCTGCTGTGGGCAGTCGGACGTAGTCAGTGTGAGAAGTAGGGTCACAGTGCAAGTTCTGCTACAAATTGGGGAAAACGGTGACAGAGACACATGAAATGTTGGTGCAAGTGTACAGGACAGAAGCTGTGAGCAGAAAATCTGTTTACAACTGGTTCAAGCACTTTCGCGACAGGAAGGATACAACTGAGGATTAACCATGTTCGGGTCAGCCGTCGACAAATAGAACCCCAGATATGACTGAGCAAGTACGCAGTGGCGGAGCCAGAGGGCTAGCTGGGGTGGCAATTGCCACCCCAGATGAAGTCCTTGCCACCCCGCTGAAAACACCCTCGTGCAGTGCTTCTGCCATGGTCGCCGCCGCTGTGTCTGCTGCTCTCTGCCCCTGGCCGCTCAGCTCCCGAACCAAATCCTGTTGGCGCCGCCCACTGTAGACTGGTGGGGGAGGCGTGCGGTGCGGAGACTGAGAGGGGCTGTCTGGGGGAGGAACTAGCCTGTGCCGCACAGCGCGGGAGAGAACCAGGCAGTGAGCAATCAAGAAGCCGGCATGGCGAGGAGCGGAGGAGGAGTCGGACGACAGGAGTCCAGTCAGGACTCAGCATCAGCAGCATCGCCAATCGCCATCAATTATTCAGGCTCAGCAAAGAAGGCGGCGGGGGAGAGGTCAGAGAGCTGGTGTCTGTCTGTGGTGCTGCAGGAAAAACCTCGCCTGGGGAGTCGGGACAGGTGAAAAAAAGGTAGGTAAGAGACTACTACTGTAGTACTGTCTGACTGTACTAGTGACTGACTGAGTAGTGAGAAGTCTGTAAAGGAAAGGGGATCTATCTTATGGGGAACCTGCCCTTGCCCAATGCCTGGCCTGCTGACTGTAAGGTGAGGTCCCCCATTAAGATCCCCCCTTAAAGCAGGCCAGGGTGAGGTGAGGTTCCGTCCCCCATATAGATCTCCCCCCTTACAGCAGGCCAGGGTGAGGTGAGGTCCCCCATATAGATCCCCCACTTACAGTAGACCAGGGTGAGGTGAGGTCCTGTCCCCCATATAGATCTCCCCCCGTACAGTAGGCCAGGGTGAGGTGAGGTCCCCGGACCTCACCTCACCCTGGCCTGCTGTAAGGGGGGATCTATATGGGGCACGGGACCTCACCTCACCCTGGCCTGCTGTAAGGGGGAATCTATATGGGGGACCTCACCCTGGCCTGCTGTAAAGGAGGATCTATGGGGGACCTGCTCTAAAGGGGGATATATGGGGATCATGCTCTAAAGGGGATCTATGCCATATACATTTTGTGGGAAATAACTTATTTTTAGTGTAATTGAACACTTTCTATATTGACCCCCCAAAATAATACCTTGCCACCCCTGTTTTAAAAGTCTAGCTCCACCACTGCAAGTACGACAAATGCTGGCACGAGATCGGTGACTGACTCTACGATTGATGGCGAACATTAGCAAGGAGACAGCGTGCACCATTGTGCACGAAGATTTGGGTAAGCGGAAGATCTGTTATTGGTTTGTGCTGCACAAGCTGACAGACGAACAGAAAGAAAAATGGATAAAAACCTCTGAAGATTACATTACCATGTGTGACCAGGATCCATCCTTTCTGCCAACTATCATCATAGGGGATGAGACCTGGTGCTACCAGTTTGACACGGAATCCAAGCGGCAATCGATGGAATGGCATTCACCGTCTTCTCTGCAACCCTGCTGACTTCTTTCTGTTTCCCCTCCTGAAGAGCAGCATGAAAGGCGCACGTTTTGCGGGCGTGGCGGCAATCTAAGAATGTGTGACAGCGGTTCTGTGATGGATTCCTAAAGAGGCCTTTGCTGACAATTTCCAGAAGCTTTATGAACGTTGCCAAAAGTGTGTTGTGATTGTGAATGATGGTGATTATTTTGAAGGCCAATAACTGTAATTTGTTTGTATCTTCTGTTTCGTTTGTTTTCTGATACCATTCCCCAAACTTTTTTAAACACACCTCGTAATACTATTAGTGCTATTACTCATATTAATACTGCTACTATTAATAATACAATTAGTAATTTTCCTTATATAAAGCTTGTAATATTTCCATCCAGGTGTCCGCTGCAAACTATACCAAGCCACAGGCCCTCAGGATGGAGGCACCGTGCCAGGAGAGATGCCCCGGACAAAGCATATTGTCCCCATGTTAATGAGGACAAAGGCCTATTCCCCACAACCCTGATCCAGTGTTTGTAGGTGTCTGCAGGTGGGAGGCCTATGGGAATTTAGAAACCCCCCTTAAAGCAGAATTCCGGGCACAAAAGCAAAATTTCAATAAACATACCCCCGGGACAGTCAGGGCTAGTACATTCCACAATGGTTAGCCTCTAATCTGTCCCGGTTCGCACTTACCTGCAAGAAGAAATACTCACTTTTAAAATTTCTTCTCCAGCGTTGCCATCTCTGTTGTGGGCAGCTGCAGCCGGCGCGATCCAATTCTGCGTCCTCTTCCGCGTCTTCTTCTCCCAGAATGCGCCTTCACCGGCTCCTCTCGTTACTTCCGGTGCGGCGCCGCATTCCTCCACAGCTTCTGGGCATGCCCAGAAGCTGTTTAGTAGGGAATGCGGCGTCGCCCTGGAAGTGACGAGCGGGGCCGGTGCCGTCGCATTGATTCCGGGGAGCTATGACGTTCAGCTCCCAGGAATCATTGCAAACCGGAAGTGACGGCGTGGCCCGCGGCCACAGAGGGAGGAAGTGACGAAAGGTGAGTATTTCTTTCTACAATTACAAGGTAAGTAAAAAAAAAAAAAACCTAACTATCCAATTCCTTTTCAGGTGAAGGAGACCAAGCGGATGGGCACAAAAAAAAAAGGTTGATTTTGTGCCCGGAACTCCGCTTTAAAAATAGCAGAGTCCCCAGAAACCAACCTTCCGTGTGTGGATAAGTAAGGGCTATATTGTAATAAGAAAAAAAAAAAGCTAACAGTAAATAAACACAGACAACTTTAAGTCCTTTAATGGAAAAAAAAAAATCACACAAATGTCCCACAATGTAAATCAATTACACCGATCGATCAAAGGGGAATCCATCCGGAGTAGGATCCTCATCTGGGGGATCGATTGACCAACTTTGATCCAAGAGAGGTGACCCGGAAAGGGTATAATGCACATTAGACCAGGCTTAATTGCTTGGTCACTGGAGCTGAGGTGAGGACCCATTCACACAGGGTGCTTGAGGTAAAAGTGCGATTCACCAAGGTGTGATTAACCACGGAGGATTTGCTCTGATACACTTTTTCACTTTGAAAGTGAACTGTTTATTTGATCACTCTTTTCACTTTGAATAATTTATTCAATCACGGAGGTGATCGTTCACACCACTATTGTCAGTTTTTATGAGTGTATGTTGTTTACCTAATTATATGAAATATTTGAAATTATATATGAATTTTGGCACTTTATATATTTATATTTCACTATTTTGGTCACAATTTTGCCTGATTTTTTAACACCTGATAATCCAGAACTTTTATATATTCATTTGATTAATTGAAGATTAGCACATGATAATTTATTTATTTATTTATTTGCATTTACATATTTATTTATACATTGGAAGCACTTTAGGCTGCATTCACATGTCAGCGTATGATCGCAGGCAGAACCGCCGCGGTTCCGCCCGCAATTCGGAGATTTATTGCAAATCGCGGGACGCCTAGCGTTGCCCGTTGATTTGCAATAGCCCCCCAAACGCCGAGCGATGTTGCCGCGATTTACGCCCGCCGAATCGCGGCAATATCGCGCAAACAAAATCGCGGGATGCAATACGCTCCAAAAAAGTACAAGAGCTTCTTTGGAGCGTATTGCGTCCCGCGATTTTGTTTGCGCGATGTTGCCGCGATTCGGCGGGCGTAAATCGCGGCAACATCGCTCGGCGTTTGGGGGGCTATTGCAAAATCAACGGGCAACGCTAGGCGTCCCGCGATTTGCAATAAATCTCCGAATCGCGGGCGGAACCGCGGCGGTTCTGCCTGCGATCATACGCTGACATGTGAATGCAGCCTTAGGCTACGTTCACATCTTGGCGTTGCTAATTACAGGCGTTTTTTTGGGCATTTTGTCAGGCATTTTACAGGCGTTTTACAGACTTTTTTGTGCAGGCGTTTTTTTAGGTTGACTAGTGACCAATGGAAAAAAATAAAAACGCTTGTAATCTGCCCAAAAAGAAGCTCATGTACTTTTTTGAGCATTGGGCGTTTTGCTTAAAACGTCAAAACGCTCAGATGTGAACAGGGGCTTTTGAAATTAATAGGATTTGTCTTGTTGGGCGTTTTTTGAGCTGATCATACAGCAGAAAAACTCCCCAAAAACACCCCAAAACGCCTACATGTGAACTTAGCCTTAATTGCGTGGCACTAGTGATTTATTTATTTAAGCTATACTTACACCTACACTTTATGAAAGAGTGCTGTGCTCGCTGCAATTATAAATAGTGCTTAAACCTGTTTGCTTGCAGGATTATTTATTTAGATTCAATCATCAAACACATTGTCCAGTAATATAGATCCACATCAACAACAATGAATAACATCTGATGCTGCTGAAAGAAAAAACCCACCAATCGATGACCTCAATATAATCCTGTCACTTACTGACCACGAATGAGCCCCCTCCATTAAAAGTAAACTAAGTGATTTAATTGCCCTTTATTTCCCCTGTGTCTGGAAAGTCCCCGAAGCTATCTTTGGTGGCGTATTAAGGGCCTAACGACAGTTCGGTCTCTTCTGTCTTCCTGAAGCATTTTCTCCTTTCAATGTCTCAGGAATACATACAACATTCCATACTCTGAGAGATTTCACAATCTCCAAATTCGTCATCTGCTGGAATCCCTGAGAAAAAGTCCACGACTGCGACGGCATTTGAAATTAGATGCCGAACGTCTCCCACAACTCAAGGTCTTCTCTCCCTATTATAATCTTCCATACTAAACAACTCCAACTCAGGAGCCCTGCCATAGTGTATGATAATAATACATTTATAACACATTTATAATGAAACTTATATAGTATTAATGTTAAAATATATTGATAAATTAGGGTGATATATATACACCAATGTATTATTCATATATATAAAGGGTGAGGGGAATAAAATGGATAATAAGAAAGATATTATGGGATCGGCATATTGGGTAGAATAATAAAATGAAATATAATATATTGAATTATAGGTGTAGTTCATGACATGATATCGGTATTATTCTTAAAAAGCCGATACCCGACATATTAGGTAGGTAAAACGGGAAAGGGGGGAACAAACGGGACTTTGTATGAGGTGTGTGGAGTCGGTGGACATAATACATTGGTACAGAAACCCAATATAGGGTAAAAGATTTAATATGCATCATATAATAGATATCATATATAGCATGAACAAAAATGTGCATGGTACATCAGAGTTACATACATGTGATAATACAGTCAGGAGACAGTAGGGAACATCCTAAATGCAGAATCATACAAAATTGATGGGATGTACATTGGGAAAGAAAGGTCATTGAGGATAAACATGTGTAAAATCCAAATAAAATTATTGCTATTAATGGGGAGTACATCCATATTGAGCTCGACGCGTTTCATGGATGAATTCCACTCATCAGGAGCAGATGCATCCCAGATCAGCATTCAAGGTAGAGTTAATATAAGGGAAGGTAGTGTAAACAGTATTCCAAAAGTCGAAACGGGTCACCTCTATGCACTTTGGAATGTCCATTTGGTATGCCTCGGGCCGTGGTATTTGGGCTCCTACAGCTCCCGGAGCAGACGTTTCGACTTTTGGAATCATCAATTTTGTGTGATTCTGCATTTAGGATGTTCCCTACTGTCACCTGACTGTATTATCACATGTATGTAACTCTGACGTACCATGCACATTTTTGTTCATGCTATATATGATATCTATTATATGATACATATTAAATCTTTTACCCTATATTGGGTTTCTGTACCAATGTATTATGTCCACCGACTCCACACACCTCATACAAAGTCCCGTTTGTTCCCCCCTTTCCCGTTTTACCTACCTAATATGTCGGGTATCGGCTTTTTAAGAATAATACCGATATCATGTCATGAACTATACCTATAATTCAATATATTATATTTCATTTTATTATTCTACCCAATATGCCGATCCCATAATATCTTTCTTATTATCCATTTTATTCCCCTCCCCCTTTATATATACCAAATTAGGGATGGAGGCAGCTGGCCCTGGATGGGCATTGCCTCATTTAAAGTCCCAACTGTCTTGTTTCTATGTCTGTTTTGTTTTTGTTTGTCCTTTGTCCCTTTTGACAATGTATTATTCATATTTATTAGTGAAGCTAAAATGGCGCTTGTGAGTTTGTTAAAACATGTTTTTACTGAGATGTGTGTCAGGGGAATACCACTAAGGCCCCTTTCACACATACCGTCCGTTTGCCCGTTTTTCATCCATATGTTGACAGATAAAAACGGACATCAATGCATCTCTATGAAAAAACGGATAATCATCCGTTAACATTTTTATCTGCTTCCGTCAATGTCCGTTTTTTTGGAACGGATGAATGCCCTATTTTACATCCGTGAAAAAAATGGATCGAACGAAAAACGGATATAAACGGACAAATGGTCCGTTTTTCATCCGTTTTTGCATTGGTAATGGATGTAAAAAAAAACGGTTGAAAAACGGATGAAAAAAAAAACGAATGAATGAACGGATGAAAAACTGATACATTTTGACGTGACTGAACTGATGAACTGAACGGACCGTATGTGTGAAAGGGGCCTGAGGGCTATTGCCCGATACCAGTGTCTTGAAGTTGTGATAAGAAAACCCTATAAAAGATGATGATCTAGAAGCTGTCATATCAGAGCATACAGGGTGGCTTTATAAGGGTGTGCTCTCACGTAGCTACGTAATAAACCTTTTATTTTGGAACTCTCTCAGTCTGGAGGTTGATTAATTTTAGGTATCCGAAGGCTTGAGGAACTTGAATTAAAGCGGAGTTCTGGGCACAAAATCAATACGATATTTTTTTTTTGTGCCCGTCCGCTAGTTCTGCATCACCTGGAAAGGAATTGGATAGTTAGGTTTTTTTTTTTTTTAAAACTCACCTTGTAATTGAAGATCGTAAATACTCACCTCAGTGTACTTCCTCCCTCAGCGCCGCGGCTCCGCTGTCACTTCCTATCTCGCGATGATTCCTGGGAGCTGAACGTCATCGCTCCCAGGAATCAATGCGACGGCACCGGCCCCGCTCGTCACTTCCGGGCGGTGCCGCATTCCCCTGCTAAACAGCTTCTGGGCATGCCCAGAAGCTGTTTAGGAATGCGGCGCCGCACCGGAAGTGACGAGAGGGGCCGGTGCAGGCGCATTCTGGGAGAAGAAGACGCGGAAGAAGACGCAGAAGAGGACCGCGCCGGCTTCAGCTGCCCACAAGAGAGATGGAAACGCTGTGGAAGAAATTTTATAAGTATTTCTTCTAAAAGGTAAGTGCGAACCGGGACAGATCAGAGGCTAGCCATTGTGGAATGTACTAGCCCTGACTGTCCCGGGGGTATGTTTGTTAAAAAATGACTTCTGTGCCCGGAACTCCGCTTTAAATCCGCTATTCATTTTGCAACAATGACAAGGCCGTGTTCATGCTATGAGAACTTGGGCTGCAGTTCCTCTGAGCTCCACAAGGTGGTGATCTCACTTATACTATGACAGGAAGTCTCTATGAAATACAGACAAGAAGTGATGTCACATACAGACAGGAAGTTCTAGGTGACTCAGAAGGCAGTAGGGAGGAGACGTTGCTGGAAGTGGCAGCAAAGGAGGTAATAAGATCTTATTTTCTATTTACACAGAGTAACCCCCCGTCATGTCTGTCCTCTTCCTCCATAGTCACTGTGACGTCTTTTATCTCCAGCAGATGATGATACACACATATATAGTGTGGAAACCTAGATTAAACCCTTCAGGGTCCTAACATTTCCCCACTTATGGGGCCGGAACATTCTCTTCATGTTAGAGATGCGTCAGGTGCCGAATCTGAACCCCAATGAAGTCAATGGGAGCCGAATGTTAAAAAATAGTAATGGCCGTTTTCTAGCCAAATAGTCAAGGGATTGTCAGACAAACGGTATGGAGGGGTTGGGCACTGCTCTGGGTGATCCTGACCAAAGCAAACAGATTTTGTTTGTATAAATCCATTTGGCAGGGAGCAGCAATATCAGTAATGCTTAAAGTGTTAGTAAACCCAGGAGCCTGCATTCACTATATCTGATCTCCCAGGAGCCTGCATTCACTATATCTGGTCTCCCCAGGAGCCTGCATTCACTATATCTGGTCTCCCCAGGAGCCTGCAGTCACTATATCTGGTCTCCACAGGAGCCTGCATTCACTATATCTGGTCTCCCCAGGAGCCTGCAGTCACTATATCTTGTCTCCCCAGGAGCCTGCATTCACTATATCTGGCCTCCCCAGGAGCCTGCATTCACTATATCTGGTCTCCCCAGGAGCCTGCATTCACTATATCTGGCCTCCCCAGGAGCCTGCATTCACTATATCTGGCCTCCCCAGGAGCCTGCATTCACTATATCTGGTCTCCCCAGGAGCCTGCATTCACTATATCTGGTCTCCCCAGGAGCCTGCATTCACTATATCTGGTCTCCCCAGGAGCCTGCATTCACTATATCTGGTCTCCCCAGGAGCCTGCATTCACTATATCTGGCCTCCCCAGGAGCCTGCATTCACTATATCTGGCCTCCCCAGGAGCCTGCATTCACTATATCTGGTCTCCCCAGGAGCCTGCATTCACTATATCTGGTCTCCCCAGGAGCCTGCATTCACTATATCTGGTCTCCCCAGGAGCCTGCATTCACTATATCTGGTCTCCCCAGGAGCCTGCATTCACTATATCTGGTCTCCCCAGGAGCCTGCATTCACTATATCTGGCCTCCCCAGGAGCCTGCATTCACTATATCTGGCCTCCCCAGGAGCCTGCATTCACTATATCTGGCCTCCCCAGGAGCCTGCATTCACTATATCTGGTCTCCCCAGGAGCCTGCATTCACTATATCTGGTCTCCCCAGGAGCCTGCATTCACTATATCTGGTCTCCCCAGGAGCCTGCATTCACTATATCTGGTCTCCCCAGGAGCCTGCAGTCACTGTATCTGGTCTCCCCAGGAGCCTGCAGTCACTGTATCTGGTCTCCCCAGGAGCCTGCAGTCACTGTATCTGGTCTTCCCAGGAGCCTGCATTCACTATATCTGGTCTCCCCAGGAGCCTGCATTCACTATATCTGGTCTCCCCAGGAGCCTGCATTCACTATATCTGGTCTCCCCAGGAGCCTGCATTCACTATATCTGGTCTCCCCAGGAGCCTGCATTCACTATATCTGGTCTCCCCAGGAGCCTGCAGTCACTATATCTGGTCTCCCCAGGAGCCTGCATTCACTATATATGGTCTCCCCAGGAGCCTGCATTCACTATATCTGGCCTTCCCAGGAGCCTGCATTCACTATATCTGGCCTCCCCAGGAGCCTGCATTCACTATATGTGGCCTCCCCAGGAGCCTGCATTCACTATATGTGGTCTCCCCAGGAGCCTGCATTCACTATATCTGGTCTCCCCAGGAGCCTGCAGTCACTGTATCTGGTCTCCCCAGGAGCCTGCAGTCACTGTATCTGGTCTCCCCAGGAGCCTGCAGTCACTGTATCTGGTCTTCCCAGGAGCCTGCATTCACTATATCTGG
Organism: Pelophylax lessonae; assembly: GCF_965119305.1. Classification (NCBI taxonomy): domain Eukaryota; kingdom Metazoa; phylum Chordata; class Amphibia; order Anura; family Ranidae; genus Pelophylax; species Pelophylax lessonae. The sequence goes on from NC_138770.1 coordinate 43,792,701, forward strand.
TCTCCCCAGGAGCCTGCATTCACTATATCTGGTCTCCCCAGGAGCCTGCATTCACTATATCTGGTCTCCCCAGGAGCCTGCATTCACTATATCTGGTCTCCCCAGGAGCCTGCAGTCACTATATCTGGTCTCCCCAGGAGCCTGCATTCACTATATATGGTCTCCCCAGGAGCCTGCATTCACTATATCTGGCCTTCCCAGGAGCCTGCATTCACTATATGTGGCCTCCCCAGGAGCCTGCATTCACTATATGTGGCCTCCCCAGGAGCCTGCATTCACTATATGTGGCCTCCCCAGGAGCCTGCATTCAATATATGTGGCCTCTCCAGGAGCCTGCATTCACTATATGTGGCCTCTCCAGGAGCCTGCATTCACTATATGTGGCCTCTCCAGGAGCCTGCATTCACTATATGTGGCCTCCCTAGGAGCCTGCATTCACTATATGTGGCCTCCCCAGGAGCCTGCATTCACTATATCTGGTCTCCCCAGGAGCCTGCATTCACTATATCTGGTCTCCCCAGGAGCCTGCAGTCACTATATCTGGTCTCCACAGGAGCCTGCATTCACTATATCTGGTCTCCCCAGGAGCCTGCAGTCACTATATCTTGTCTCCCCAGGAGCCTGCATTCACTATATCTGGTCTCCCCAGGAGCCTGCATTCACTATATCTGGTCTCCCCAGGAGCCTGCATTCACTATATCTGGCCTCCCCAGGAGCCTGCATTCACTATATCTGGTCTCCCCAGGAGCCTGCAGTCACTATATCTGGTCTCCCCAGGAGCCTGCATTCACTATATCTGGTCTCCCCAGGAGCCTGCATTCACTATATCTGGTCTCCCCAGGAGCCTGCATTCACTATATCTGGTCTCCCCAGGAGCCTGCATTCACTATATCTGGTCTCCCCAGGAGCCTGCATTCACTATATCTGGTCTCCCCAGGAGCCTGCATTCACTATATCTGGTCTCCCCAGGAGCCTGCAGTCACTATATCTGGTCTCCCCAGGAGCCTGCATTCACTATATATGGTCTCCCCAGGAGCCTGCATTCACTATATCTGGCCTTCCCAGGAGCCTGCATTCACTATATCTGGCCTCCCCAGGAGCCTGCATTCACTATATGTGGCCTCCCCAGGAGCCTGCATTCACTATATGTGGTCTCCCCAGGAGCCTGCATTCACTATATCTGGTCTCCCCAGGAGCCTGCAGTCACTGTATCTGGTCTCCCCAGGAGCCTGCAGTCACTGTATCTGGTCTCCCCAGGAGCCTGCAGTCACTGTATCTGGTCTTCCCAGGAGCCTGCATTCACTATATCTGGTCTCCCCAGGAGCCTGCATTCACTATATCTGGTCTCCCCAGGAGCCTGCATTCACTATATCTGGTCTCCCCAGGAGCCTGCATTCACTATATCTGGTCTCCCCAGGAGCCTGCAGTCACTATATCTGGTCTCCCCAGGAGCCTGCATTCACTATATATGGTCTCCCCAGGAGCCTGCATTCACTATATCTGGCCTTCCCAGGAGCCTGCATTCACTATATGTGGCCTCCCCAGGAGCCTGCATTCACTATATGTGGCCTCCCCAGGAGCCTGCATTCACTATATGTGGCCTCCCCAGGAGCCTGCATTCAATATATGTGGCCTCTCCAGGAGCCTGCATTCACTATATGTGGCCTCTCCAGGAGCCTGCATTCACTATATGTGGCCTCTCCAGGAGCCTGCATTCACTATATGTGGCCTCCCTAGGAGCCTGCATTCACTATATGTGGCCTCCCCAGGAGCCTGCATTCACTATATCTGGTCTCCCCAGGAGCCTGCATTCACTATATCTGGTCTCCCCAGGAGCCTGCAGTCACTATATCTGGTCTCCACAGGAGCCTGCATTCACTATATCTGGTCTCCCCAGGAGCCTGCAGTCACTATATCTTGTCTCCCCAGGAGCCTGCATTCACTATATCTGGTCTCCCCAGGAGCCTGCATTCACTATATCTGGTCTCCCCAGGAGCCTGCATTCACTATATCTGGCCTCCCCAGGAGCCTGCATTCACTATATCTGGCCTCCCCAGGAGCCTGCATTCACTATATCTGGTCTCCCCAGGAGCCTGCATTCACTATATCTGGTCTCCCCAGGAGCCTGCATTCACTATATCTGGTCTCCCCAGGAGCCTGCATTCACTATATCTGGTCTCCCCAGGAGCCTGCATTCACTATATCTGGTCTCCCCAGGAGCCTGCATTCACTATATCTGGCCTCCCCAGGAGCCTGCATTCACTATATCTGGCCTCCCCAGGAGCCTGCATTCACTATATCTGGCCTCCCCAGGAGCCTGCATTCACTATATCTGGTCTCCCCAGGAGCCTGCATTCACTATATCTGGTCTCCCCAGGAGCCTGCATTCACTATATCTGGTCTCCCCAGGAGCCTGCATTCACTATATCTGGTCTCCCCAGGAGCCTGCATTCACTATATCTGGTCTCCCCAGGAGCCTGCAGTCACTGTATCTGGTCTCCCCAGGAGCCTGCAGTCACTGTATCTGGTCTTCCCAGGAGCCTGCATTCACTATATCTGGTCTCCCCAGGAGCCTGCATTCACTATATCTGGTCTCCCCAGGAGCCTGCATTCACTATATCTGGTCTCCCCAGGAGCCTGCATTCACTATATCTGGTCTCCCCAGGAGCCTGCATTCACTATATCTGGTCTCCCCAGGAGCCTGCAGTCACTATATCTGGTCTCCCCAGGAGCCTGCATTCACTATATATGGTCTCCCCAGGAGCCTGCATTCACTATATCTGGCCTTCCCAGGAGCCTGCATTCACTATATCTGGCCTCCCCAGGAGCCTGCATTCACTATATGTGGCCTCCCCAGGAGCCTGCATTCACTATATGTGGTCTCCCCAGGAGCCTGCATTCACTATATCTGGTCTCCCCAGGAGCCTGCAGTCACTGTATCTGGTCTCCCCAGGAGCCTGCAGTCACTGTATCTGGTCTCCCCAGGAGCCTGCAGTCACTGTATCTGGTCTTCCCAGGAGCCTGCATTCACTATATCTGGTCTCCCCAGGAGCCTGCATTCACTATATCTGGTCTCCCCAGGAGCCTGCATTCACTATATCTGGTCTCCCCAGGAGCCTGCATTCACTATATCTGGTCTCCCCAGGAGCCTGCAGTCACTATATCTGGTCTCCCCAGGAGCCTGCAGTCACTATATATGGTCTCCCCAGGAGCCTGCATTCACTATATCTGGCCTTCCCAGGAGCCTGCATTCACTATATCTGGCCTCCCCAGGAGCCTGCATTCACTATATGTGGCCTCCCCAGGAGCCTGCATTCACTATATGTGGCCTCCCCAGGAGCCTGCATTCAATATATGTGGTCTCCCCAGGAGCCTGCATTCACTATATGTGGCCTCTCCAGGAGCCTGCATTCACTATATGTGGCCTCTCCAGGAGCCTGCATTCACTATATGTGGCCTCCCTAGGAGCCTGCATTCACTATATGTGGCCTCCCCAGGAGCCTGCATTCACTATATCTGGTCTCCCCAGGAGCCTGCATTCACTATATCTGGTCTCCCCAGGAGCCTGCATTCACTATATCTGGTCTCCCCAGGAGCCTGCATTCACTATATCTGGTCTCCCCAGGAGCCTGCATTCACTATATCTGGTCTCCCCAGGAGCCCGCATTCACTATATCTGGTCTCCCACAGTACACTGAACATGGAAATGCAATTATTTTAGTAAATATAAATTGCTAAACCTTTTCTCATCAGCAGTATATAGCAGTCTTGTGACTATCAGTGTCCAGCCAAGCACTGGTTAAAGCTTGTAGGAGGAGTTTTTATTATGTTCTGACTGTCCTATGCGGCTGCATGACCCTTGACCCTCTGTCTGGGCAGTGCTGATTGGCCCTGTGCTGATCATGCACCCTTCCAATTAATAACTCTCTAGCAATACACACCAAACTGATCATGTGCCTTCAAGGCAGATGGATTGGGGAGTGTAAAAGAAGGGGAGGATCAGAGAAAACAGGACAAACCGTCTTTTTACACAATGCAGTGTACAGCCAGCAACAGTGTTCCTGATTGTCACCACACCAGTCCCAGTGTCACTAGATCAATGTATGCCAGCAACAGTTTTCCTGATTGCTGCCTTGCTAGTCCTCAATGTCACCTGACCAGTGCAGCTAGCAATGATGCCGATTCACCACCACACCAGGCGAGTGTTGTGTTGCCTCTGCCTGCTGCCTGTACTGTCCCTGGCCTGTTTGACTGTTTCTGTCTGCTGCCTGGACTGATCCTTTGCCTCTTTGTTGACCATGTCTCGGCCTGCTGCCTAAACCTACCCATCTGCATGTCTAACTGACTACTTTCCTGCTAGTTCCCAGCCATCCCCTACGGACCGCTCCACTCCTGGAACCACAGGAACTCTTTTTCTTCATTTCTTCATCCTCCTATGCCTTCTGCAGCAATATTTCCAGGCATTGGGCCTGACGTGGGTCTGCCATGGTCACCGGTAACACCGACAGCACATTTAAACTGATTTCCCAAGTGTGAGATCTGAGACCAAGAAGAGTCTGGGATCTTTGGTTTGTTTTGTTTATTTGATATAGGGATGGGAGAAGAAAATGAGTGGGATACTCCTCTGGCTCAACTAGGTACAAATTGGGTCACTTGAGAAAAAATGCCTTTCAGCTCTGACTTGATGCCGGCTGGATGCCGACCAACGCTTGCTGGTGCTTGAGATCACTGACTTGCTTGCACTGTCCTGAAGACTGACTTCTGACACTCAGGTTAGCTCAAAAGTCCTTGATACTACTCCCTCCAGTCCTTCCTGACTGAGGTAGCCTTTGGTAATGCTGCTGCTCTCAACACTGTACACTGAATACTTCAGGGCCCAACAATTGACACCCCCTTTACTCTTAGGGTCAACACTGGCACCCCCCCCCCCTTCCTTTGCTCCTGCACTGTCTAGCTAGCTCCTGGATCCCTCTGACCTTCTCCAGAGTGGTCCCCTCTCACTAGGCAGACCCCCAGGGGCAGTTTGCAGTACTCACGACGGGGAATGCTTTCCTAAAACTCGACCCCTCTCAGCTCTGCTGGTCCTCAGCAAACCGGATCCTCTCTGCAGCTCAGCTCAGCCCTCTGTCCCCTCAGGCAAGCCGCCTGGGACACCCGACTCCTCTTGACAGGAGGAGAGACAGCCGTACTCTTCCTCCTGGGACTCTGCTTCCTGCCAAAGACCTGCGTCATGTGCTCCCCTTAAACTTATACCCACTCCCAGAATGCTGTGTGGCAGAATCTGCCTTTCTGTGGTAGATACAAGACTGGGTGTGCCATTGGCTGGGTTTCCTCCACTGCCCAATGAGAGCCCTCATTGAGCACAGTGGGGAGACTCCCCAGTCTTAACAGCCACACCTGGGAACCATGACGACCTAGCTGAAAATCATGGCCCTGCTGATAAGCAGACAAGGCCTACTATACTTTACCTAGCACCTACCTTGTAGGGTGCTACACTTCTGATCAGTGAACATTCATGGGGGCAACCACATACTAGTAGGCTAGGCTTGCTTGGTCTATAGAAACAGGGACTGCTATTGGTGATTCTATAGCACCTGACCACTCGTAAAGAGGTGACCATGACCTTACAGGCTTGGTTGATATGTGGTGATGAATTGGTTGATATGTGTGATACACAAGATACAATTTCTGGTACATAATCAGTCCAAACATTGAAAAGATCCCATACGTGGGAGGAGTAGTAGAATATGTTTTGGGGTTTAATTCAAAGCATGCCCATGCTCTGATTGAAAATATTATATAAAATTGAAAACTTTGTGTAAAAAAAAAAAAATACATTTTACTTTTTATTACATTATATCCTTTTTTTCCAAAAACATTTCGGCAAAAAAAAAAAAAAAAGTTTCTGAAGGTGTTTGCTTTCCAAAATATGGTCATTTTGTGGGTGTTTCCATTCTCCTGGTGCTTCAGGGCCTCCAAAAATGTGATGGGTAGTCAGGAAGTTAGATGTACAGTGGAACCTTGGTTTACGAGTATAATTCGTTCCAGCAGCTTGCTTGTAATCCAAAACACTCGTATATCAAAGCAAGTTTTCCCATAGGAAAGCATTGAAACTCAGATGATTCGTTCCACAAGCATTTATAGTAATATAAAGATATGCTGATATATATAAAGTAGTACATTACTGTACAGTATAAGTATGCCATCTCCTTTGTTAAACATTGTGTCCCTGTGTTCGTGCTGTACTACATAACAGATGCCGATTATACTGTATTAGTGCTTGTCTGGCTGTTCACTCACTTCACTGCAGCCCTCTACTTCCTCCTCCCCTCCTCCTGAGATGACGTCAGAAGGAGTGATCGGCCCCTCCTGCAGGGTAGAGCACAGAGCCGAGGTGAGAGAGAGGCAGAGAAACGAGGAGACACATACATACAGTAAGTGCAGGGACACTCTGAAACAATATAAATCGGCATGTTTATACACTGTACAAGCACTGGGACACATAATGGTATGTGAGAGAGTGCATTTACAGAGGGGATGGCATGCTTTTAGAGTATAAAACTGCTCGTATATCAAGACAGTGCTCGTATACCAAGACAGTTTTTTTAAAAAAAATGTTGCTCGTCTTTCAAAACGCTCGTAAATAAAGGCACTCGTAAACCAAGGTTCCACTGTATAATTTATGTCCCTAGAAAGGCTGAAGGTGCTTCTTGGATTTTGGGGCCTCCTATGTGTCTACACTGAAAAAGTGTCACATGTGGTATCGCCATACTTAGGAGGTATAGCAGAATGTGTTATGGCAGGTAGTTCTTAGTATATCTATGATGTGTCTTAGAAATATCTTATTACTTTACAGCTTTATGTAATCAATACACCTTCTTTTTTTTTTTTTTTTTTTGCTTTCCTGCATTTTCCCACAGCTTGGCATTTTCAAACGTTTCATTGTGTCTTTCAGAAAATACCTTTGGGTGTTTTCTTTCCAAAATTGGGTATTTTTGTGGGTGTTCTCCTGTCCTGGTATTTCAGGGATTTAAGAAATATCATAGGCAGACGGGTCAGTCGCGAATACAATGTTTCTTTTCTGAGTTTTTCTCTGAAGAGTGTTGTAGCAGTTTCAACTCTGCAGTTTAACGAAAGCAGGGTAACTAAAGCTGTATAAAGATACAACAAGAACTCTGCCCCACTCTGGAAGGACAACAAGCCAACCAACATTTGATATTTTATTTCTTATTCCCACTCTCCTCCTGCTAATATTCTCCCTCTACTCTTCCTTCTCACCAGTGGCGGCTAGTGCTCCATGGGCCGGGGGGGCGGCAGATGGACCACACCAGACCCCCGCCCCTAGACCACACCAGCTCACACACCATACCATCCCCACCCCATTGCCGGCTCACTCATCCTGGACTGACGTGGAGGGCAGGCGGCGGTGGCTTCCCCCAGCTGTGGCGATGACTTCCCGTGCATCTCTTCCCTCCTCGGCCAATAGCATGGCCTCTCCTTTCGGCCAATCGGGAAACGGGACCCGCTTCCTGATTGGCTGGGAGGAGGATCCGTGTGATGATAGCAAATATTCATTTGCTATTGTCACACAACTGGGTGGGCTCAGGGCGCTGTTTACTAGTGCACCCATCACCTCTTGCAAATACTGAACCCAAACGCAACAAAATATGGAGCAAAGAGTGGGTTAAGGGACTCCCAGTAATTAGTGAAAATGATGACGAGGAAATAAGCCTAAGTCCTGGACTAGTAAAATCACATAAAAATGGCAAAAGTTCACATAGTCCATGAGGAGTAATGTCACACGCTAGTGACCGCTACCTTGAGAGTGAAGCAATTCACTGGAAGGCAAATGGAAGATAACAAGGTGCGCCAAATTAAGTAGCAGATGAAATCAAGAAGGACATTTATTAACAGTTGTCAGCCAATTGACTACTCACATGATGTAAGAACAAACAAGGCATAAATTAGACAGGTAGTCCGTAGTCAGTCAGGGGGTTCCGGGGTCTATGTCAGCATCACAGGCAGCGTACAAACAGGGCAGATGGACGAGCCGGCCCGGGGATCCTGCTGTGCAGTGTGAGACCCAGCATGGAACGTACTCGGAGCCACGCCGGGAAGGGAAGTCGGAATGTGGCTTTGATGCGTTTCAAAGCTTCAGTTTTTTCTTCCGACCTAGATGGCTTTGGGAGCTGTCAGTCTTAAATTGGCTCAACAGAGCCAGAGGGACAATAAAACAGGTGTGGAATAGATTTCGGGAGCCGGATATGAGCGGACAATCAAATGTATATAATATGGCACCTTACAAGATGCAGGTGGTGAACTCAGAGGCAGTGGCGGAGCTAGACTTTTAAAACGGGTGGCAAAGGGATGGCAAGGTATTATTTTGGGGGGTCAAAGTGTTCAATTAAACTAAAAATAAGTTATTTTCCACAAAATATATATAGATTAAATTAAAGTTGTTTATTTTCCAAAATGTACACAATTATATATGTATTAAGTATACAGCAAAAATAGAACAACAAGTATTCAAAGTGCTCCTTGGACTAATCAAGTCCAGTAGTAAACAAAAACTGAGGTAAACTTGGACCTGTCAAAACAGAGCAGGACAAGGCAGTTGTACACATTCAAATATGTACCACAAGAATAATAATAGAACAACAATACAAAAAAACATAGAGCCCTTTAACACTGACTCTAATGATAAACTCCAATAGTTCCCCCTTTAGAGCAGGGTCCCCCATAGATCCCCCTTTAGAGCAGGGTCCCCCATAGATCCCCTTTAGAGCAGGCCAGGGTCCCCATAGATCCCCCTTTAGAGCAGGGCTCCCCATAGAACCTCCTTTAGAGAAGGCTCCCCATAGATCACCTTTTAGAGCAGGGTCCCCATAGATCCCCCTTTAGAGAAGGGTCCCCATATAATCTATGGGGACACTTCTCAAAAGGGGGAATCTATGGGGACCCTGCTTTAAAGGGGGATCTATGGAGAGCCTGCTTTAAAGGGGGATCTATGGGGACCCTGGCCTGCTCTAAAGGGGGATCTATGGCATAGATCCCCTTTAGAGCAGGATCCCCACATATCCCCCTTTAGAGCAGACCAGGGCAGGTCCCCCATAGATCCTCCTTTACAGCAGGCCAGGGTGAGGTGAGGTCCCCCATCAATGTAGTGACCAGCGTACCCCCCCATCAATGTAGTGACCAGCATGCCCCCCATCAATGTAGTGACCAGCGTACCCCCCATCAATGTAGTGACCAGCGTACCCCCCCATCAATGTAGTGACCAGCGTACCCCCCCATCAATGTAGTGACCAGCATGCCCCCCATCAATGTAGTGACCAGCATGCCGTGTCCCCTTCAATGTAGAGAGACTTGCCTAAGGTAGAAGAACACAGCCTGACATGCATCCCACGTGTTCAGTCTGCCCCGCAGCTAGTTCTCTTGACCGAGCGGTGAGCGCGGCACAGCAAGCCAATCGCGTCATGAGAAGCGGCACAGCGAACCAATCAGGTGTGCAGGCACGCGTGATTGGTTAGCTGTGCAGCTGCTCACGGCGCCGCTGCTCACCGCTCAGTCAGGAGAACTAGCTGCAGGCAGACAGACGGAACATGTGGGATGGATGTCGGGCTCTGTTCTGCTACAACCACTGAGTATCGTATGTTCGGCGATGTGACTATTGCCAACGCTCTATCGTTCAGCCCTACCTATGAGTGTAATGTTTTCAGCGGGGTAGCAACAGGGGTGGCAAGGACTTCGTCTGGGGTGGCAATTGCCACCCCAGCTAGCCCTCTGGCTCCGCTACTGACTCAAAGGGTGGAACAAAAGTCCAAATTTCCATTTAGCAGCTGGGGCTGGGACTTTGTAACTGTGTAACTGTCAAGTTTTGCTGGACAGCTTTGCCTCTGCAGGGTGATTTAGTAGGGTCTTCAATCCATGATAGAACACGCTGGACCCAAGGGACCTCCTCCGATGAAGTCACACTCCCGTTATGATGATCCAGTCAACCATAACCATGTGCGGTGGCTCTACTTTTTCCTGCAGATGATTCCTCCGCATTGCTTCCTTATCTTGGGGTCTCTAATTCTCATAAAAATGAAATTCAATAATACAGCAACTTTTCTCAGCACAGTATCATCTGGTCAATCCTCCTGAGAGCCAATATTTTCCAACTCATTAGTATCATGTTGTTCCTTATGTTGTCAGCATTTGGGTTAGCCAAGCTACCTTTACTTACATAACCGCTAAACTATTAAATAGGTCTCTTGTGGGGTGAAGTCAAATATTCCTCTTATTTTGTTGCTTGTGCTCCAGCAGGTCAAAGTCAGGTTATGGAGACGTCCAGGCAGCATCCAGGATTCTCCTCACTCCAGAAAGTAGAACTGCCATCCACCTAGTGGATGGTGGAGAGTGAGTAGCCAATTGGCTGACAACTTTAATAAATGACCTTCTTGATTTTATTTGCTACACTTACTTTGGTGCACCTTGTTATCTTCCAAATACTGAACCCAAATGCTGACCTAAACACCAGGGCAGTAAGATATGTGGGCTCATATGCATCCTGCTTCCATCCTAATTTTTTCATCCTCCTAATCTGTGGGACATTTCCCACAATTCTCCATTTTCTAACTGCAACCCCCATATCCAGCACCCTTACTCTTCTGGCAATAGCCACAATCCACTCAGTTTTAATTTCTATCCCCCTGCTTCCAAAAACCAGCCCTCCAATCTCATGTGCCCTCTGGAATGCCCACGCATTCTGTAACAAGCTCACATCTGTGCATGACCATTTTATCTCCCATTTCTTTAACATACTTGCCATTACTGAAACCTGGCTTTGAAATTCTGACTCTGCTTCTCCTACTGCCCTCTCCTATGGTGGCCTCCACTGGACCCACTCAGCCAGACCCAGTGGATGGAAAGGAGATGGAGTTGGATTCCTTCTATCCCCACAGAGCACCTTCCAAGTCCTTCCTAAACCTCCCTCTCTATCCCTCTCCTTTGAGATGCACTGTCATAGTCTGTTTTATCTAATTTCTCTGAGGATTGCATTGATTTATTGGCCTCCTGGACCAGTATTTTTGATGACTTTTCTGCTTGACTACTCTATTTTCTATTCTCTGAAATACCCACTATCATTCTTAGTGACTTTTACATTCCTGTTAATGTTAACATCCCCGCTACAGCTCACCTCCTCAACCTAACCTCTTCTTTTGACCTAACAGAATGGACACCCACTTCCACCCATTCCGATGGTAAATAAATACCCTTGACCTTGTATTCTCCCATCTCTGCACTCCTGGCAACCTCGCCAACACCCCCTTTATTCTCTCTGATCACAACCTCATCGGTTTCACAGTATCCTTGTCTTCAACCATCTATCTCTCCAAGCAGCAAACAATTATTGCAGAAACATTCACCACTTTAACCCTTTTTCTTCTCTTCTCTGTTCTGCTACTGACCAGCTCTGTGATAAAAAAAATCTCTCCTTTTTCCTGTCCTAACCTGGCCACCTCTGTCTACAACAACTCATTTCCATTCCTCACTGTCTTGGTTTTATTCCCATCGAACATGTTCCTGGATTGAAGGCTCCTCTGTAGTGGGTGCTTCAGCAATCACCAGCTGAACACTGGACATATCACAGATAAATATATGTTCACCGGCACACCGTGGATCATGACTTGCAGTCCAAAACTTTTATTGCAGAAAGATCACATCTCATCCTCACTGGACGCACTTGCTTCTCTAACTACACGCAGAATCGCACCCCGACCGTTACAACCCTGGCAAACTGACAACACCAAAAATCTTAAGAGACCTTGCTGTGTTCTTGAGTGACTGTGAGGTAAAACCAAATCCCTGCAGGACTTCACCCTATATAAATCTACCCTCCTAAAATACAGTTTCTACCTCCATGCTGCCTAACAATCCTACTTTGTCACTCCTAATAATACTCTGTCATCCATTCCTCCTTGTCCTCTTCTCTACCCTAACTCTGTTTTGTCCCCTTCCCCCTCTACCCATTAACTCACTCACTGCCCAAGAGATTGCCAATCACCTCAAAAAACACGATTAATGCAAACTATGAGGACACCTCCACTATACAGATATCTTCTCTGTTTAGCATACCTCTTCTATCAGCCCATTCAACACTTTCCTCGTTTGAGCCTGCTACTACTGAAGAGGTTACGAAAATTTTCTCAGATGCCCACCTAACCAATTGTCCCCCTGATTCTGTTCCCTCACAACTACTACGGTCACCCTCTTATTCTATCCTATGTCCCCTCACTCACATCTTCAATCTCTCCCTCTTAACTGGCTCCTTTTCCCTCCCCACTAAAGTATGCACAGATCACTCCCAACCTTCAAAAGCCTTCTCTGGACCCCACCAACCTGAACAACTTAAGACCCATCTCGTTACTTCGATTTACCTCTAAACTACTAGAATGCTTAGTCTACAATCGTCTTAGCTCTTACCTCACTGAAAACCTTCTTGACCCCCTATAGTCTGGCTTTCACTCGCAGCACTCCACAGAAACAGCCCTACTAAAACTTACTAATGATTTACTACCTGCTAAAATCAATGCCCAAAACTCCTACTACTAGACCTCTCTGTGACCACCCGCTCCTTCTCAATAAACTCCACTGCCTTGACCTCCAAGTCTCTGCTCTATCCTGGTTCTTCTCCTATCTATCACAGCGCTCCTTTAGTGTTACCTATAATTTTCTCTTCTCCTCTCAACTTCCTCTTTCTGTAGGGGGTCCCCCAAGGCTCTGTTCTTGGACCCCTTCTCTTCTCCATCTACACCTCCTCTTGATAACCTCCTATGACTTCCAATACCTCCCGTACACAGATGACACCCAAATCTATCTCTACTCCTCACCTCACCCCTTCGGTTACCTTTCTCATTACTAACTATCGGCATTGATGATAATATTCCCGCCTGTGCCCCCCTCCATTACTTTTTCATCAAGATCAATCATTCAACGATCAAACCCTCCCCTCATGTCATTGTACTAGGTGTAATAATAGAAGAAAGATTTATTTGCAAATTTGTTTAACAAACACTAAGAAAATGTTTTTTTATCATTTTTATAGCCAAATACTATATAAAAACCAGCGGTGATTAAATACTATTAAAAAAAAAAAAAAAAAAAAAAAGCTTTATCTTTATAAAAAAAAAAAAAATGATTTAAAATTTATTTGGATACAGCATTACATGACTGAGTAATAAAGTCATTATAAACTAAATTGGTGGTAAATGACAGCTCCCAGCTACTTCCTTCTTTCTGTAAACAAAGTGGTCAGGGATTCCCTTCATCTATACCAGACCCTTATCCTAGATGAGGGACTAGTATAGATGGCATTGGGGGGACAAAAAACAGTGTGAGGTTCGTCTTACAAATACATACCAGAACCTTATCGATCACGAGGATCTGGTATGGATGCCAAGGCTGACTCTTTTTTTTTTTTCAATGTGGAATGCTCTCTAAATTAAATAAGACGTTTCTGGGTCGGTTTGAACTTTAATTGGACACTTCCCCGCCCCCAAAAAAACAAAAACAAAATAGGGTTACCCCAAAGATCAGGTACTGGGGGGTATGAGATTTTGGCCCCCTCCTCCTGAAGCCTTCCATGCCACATACCCTTAACATGGGGTAAAGGACTTGTTAATGAGGAGAATAGCCTTATCCCCTAAATCCTGACCTGGGGGTTGTGGGGGTCTGTAGGATCAGGAAGCCCCCTTTACCAATTAAGGAGACAACCAGATACTGCCTTCCCATGTGAAAGAGTTAAGGCCCCTTATACACGGGCAGAATGTTGGGAGACTTTTGCTGGTTCAATTAAAAAACAGGCCGATGTTCGGCCTGTGTATGGCCGGCTTCTGTCAGATGTACATGCTGGAAAACCAGCATCCGACCGACTCCAGATCAGCTCTCCCAGCCAATGCCAGGGAGTGCTGATCGGAGTGTTCTGGCAGGTGTGGGGCATCCCCCTGTCAAATCACAACAGCTCAGCGGGGTTAGTACAGTGACTCCCACCATAGATGACCTCAACCCCCCGTGGGGTTGATTGAAAAAAAACTAGGAGTGTGTGCCCTGCTTAGGGGTTATGTAGAAGGTATAGCTTTGGAAAAATCATCCAGTGACCCAACAGTTTGATGGCATAATTTGTGAGCTCCTCTGTATTGCCGCACCCACACTGCATCATCTTGGAAGATAAAAAAAAGTCAAAGTGGAGTGCACAAAAACACTTCACACCTCTTTGCATTCCCCACTCCACCCGATCTCTCCAATTCTTTCAAATATTTTCCAGCTATAATCCCCAGTTATGGTTGGGTAGAAACTGTCCAGCAGGAGGACAGCAATTAGAAGAGGCCCAGATAGGGAGAGATGCGGAAGGGGTTATTTAGCAATGAAAACTGGAGTGTAGCATCTGAGACAAAACTGACCAATGCTAGGACAATATGTAGTCCTCCTGATTAGTGTTTACATTCGGGGACACAAGGAAGGTGTTTTGCTGCTCTTAAACTTACACATTGGCAGCTGAGATAAATAGAAACTTTTGAACATTAGTGGCCCTGAGAATGAGGGTGGGTCAGGGGGTGGAGCTTGTGAAGGGGAGTGTAGTGCCATGCCAAATGGTGGGTGTAGCCAAATGGTGGGCGTGGTTAAATAGGGGGAAAACAACCTTTTAACTCCTTACATCACCATCCGAATATTGTACATCCAATACCATTCATATAATTATTCGCTTACAGAAAAGCCAGCATAGATCACATGATCACATCAATGAGGATGGATGAGGACCAGAGTCGCATGACTGAGAGGATACTAAACCTCACAATGGAGATCATCTACCTGCTGACCGGAGAGGTGAGAAGGATTCTGGGAGGTCCTTTGATATCTTATCCCTATTAATAAAACACAGACCTGACCGGAAAGGTGAGGAGGATTCTAACATAGTATTCCCATTGGTTTTCCAATACAGAGATTTCCTCTTCCGAAGTCAGGTGATCATATGACCATCACAGTGCCTCCATCTGACTCCCTAAAACCTGAGAGACACAACATGCAGAAGATTCTAGAAGTCACCAAGAAGATGATGGAGCTGCTGACAGGAGAGGTGAGCGGTGCTGGGAATTCTGGGACATTATCCAGTAACAGACAAGGGATGTGTCTGGATGGTGACTGTATCATTGTGTGTGTCAGGTTCCTATAAGGTGTCAGGATGTCACTGTCTATTTCTCCATGGAGGAGTGGGAGTATTTAGAAGGATACAAGGATCTCTATAAGGATGTCATGATGGAGAATCAGCCGCCCCTCACATCACCGGGTAAGAGGAGACTTTATTGTAAAGGAGAGAGAAGTACGGAGGCTCCACTTACATCCTCCATTATCTGATAAACACTTAGGAAAATTGTATTCAGTCAGTTTGTGTGTTTCCTACAGATGGATCCAGTAATGGGAACCCAGCAGAGAGATGTCCCATTCCTATGTATTCCCGGGATTCCACACAGGAAGGTCACACCATCCCTCGCCATGATCAGGTAGGGGGATTAGAGGTTCTGGACCATAAAGTGTTTGAACATGGCAGTGCTCTCTCCAGCAACTTGGTAGCAGTCTCAGTCAGTGTCAGTGATGATCCCAGGTACCAGGGTGTGTCCTGTATGGTGCCTCTGTCCATCTTAAATGCTCTGGTTAATCTCCTGCCAGTGACCGGATACACACATGCGCACACAGACACACACACCCCTCAGAACATTAATAAATCTGGGATCTTTAGTTGCTCTGGTCAGTCCACAAAGCAAGATTAGTCTGTATGGAACTATCTCTCCCACAATCAGCAGTTCCTTTCAGCATTCTCAACAATTTCCAAAACCTCTTCCTCTGTGTGGTGGGTGGACTTAACAGGCTGCACAAACCTCTGTAATACTAGAGTCCAATTACACCTGTGCCCGTCCCTCTGTAAATAGAAGCAGGGACAGCAGCAGAAATAATGAAACTGCACCTGCCCCTCTCTGCTAGAATTGCTGCCTGAGGCTATACACTCCCACCACCAAAGGTCTTTGGTCCCCGAAGAAACAGCAGGGCCCAGTAAAAGGTAAAAATGTAGCCGCTCTTCTTTGCTAGCATTGCTGACCAGGGCTACAATTAGTCATTTAGTTATTAACAGGTTAAAAAATGCTATGAATAAGTGACTTCTGCATACTAAACTAAAAATTCATACTCCTATAGAGAGATTGCTGCATTGTGCTACCAGTGTCTGTATTCTCGGTGTATGGTCTGTTATTATTCTGTTAATTGGTATGAAACTGGACGCAGATTAGAGTCAGTGTGTATAAGCTACTGTATCTGGAAGACAGGAATCTGGAAGTGTGTGTATGGTTCCCTAGCAAACCAGTTGGCTTAAAAACTAAAGGTGCAGACAAACTACCCTACCTGTCTGTGTGTGGGGGCAGTGGGAAAATGCATATGTCAAGATTCTAGGTTATAGTATAGCTTGTAAGGCATACCCTTACACCAGTTTGTATGCAAGATTTATATCTTCATGTATGTGGCCTGGCTTTGGGTCAAGTTTCCCTTCAGTTGTTGCCAGTGGTATTGCAGGCTGTGATAATGCTTTCACAGCACTTTTTTTTTTTTTTTTTTTTTTTTTTTTTTTACCTGTTTAGAGTAAGCGCTCTCCTCATTTCTCTTCCACTGACCTCAGTTAGTGAGTCTCTATGGGTGTGCTCCTTCACAATGGTATTTTCTGCTATTCTGTTGGTTTAGGTTGAAGATCTGATGAACATGAAAGTTGAGGATCAAGTAGAAGAGACGTCTGTGAGGGATGATCAGCAATATACGGAGGAGGTTGGAATGACGAGGACATTCAAAGAGGAGGACACTCCTACAGAGATCACCACAGGTAAGCCATAATATATTCTTCTGTTATTTCTGCTGTGTTACTGCACACTGATTGGTCCAGAGTAGGGTGGGAGATAAGTGATGTCATAGGTTGATTATAGTTACCTCCTTGTACTGATACCCATCCTGCACATTAGATCTACTTTTCTCCCAGATAAACACCCTTCTCTGTACTGCAGACACAATTTATTTATTCAGACACGATTTATGTATAGCGATGAGCTGTATCTGGGTCCATTTCAGGGTGGGTTGGACGAACTTTATCGAAGTTCAGATCCTGAATCCAAAAGGCAATGGGGGTTGAATCTTAGAAATCAGTAATGATCATTTTCTATGCTAATAGGCAAGTGATTGTCAAGTTGAAGGGGGGCTGGGCTCTGCCATGGGTAACATGTACCAACAAAAAAAAATGTAACGTTTAATTTGGCCTGGAGCATTGATTGCAATAATGACTGTAGCGCCACCCCCATGAGGGCCGCTAAGAAATGACTGACCCCAAAGTTTGCCCTGACCCTGCAAGCCTCCCGACACCACTGACACCCTGGGTTCGGACATGTTTCAAAGTTAGTAATGCAATCACACAGACACCAAGCTGCGATAAAGTAACCAAGTGTATTTACTGTAAAGTTTTTTAAGTATGCAGTGCATCTGAAAAGTATTCACAGCGCTTCACTTTTTCCACATTTGGTTATGGTATAGCCTTATTCCAAAATTGATTAAATTCATTAATTTCCTCAAAATTCTACAACCAGTACCCCATAATGACCATGTGAAAAGTTTGTTTGAAGTCTTTGCAAATTAATTGAAAATAAAAAACGAAAAAAATCACATGTACATAAGCCTTTGCCATGACACTCAAAATTGAGCTCAGATGCATCTTGTTTCCACTGATCATCTTAGAGATGTTTCTAAAACTTGATTGGAGTCCACCTGTAGAAAAATCAGTTGATTGGACATAGTTTGGAAAGGCACACACCTGTCTATATAAGGTCCCACAGTCAGAGCACAAATCACGCCATGAAGTCCAAGAAATTGTCTGTAGTTAGGATTAGTGATGGACGAACATCGGCCGGGGCAGTTCGCGAACGTCAGCCGCAGATTTTCTCAAATGTCCGCGAACCGCAAGTTCGCGGCGAGCCCCATTGACTTTAATGGGAGGCGAACTTTAAAAACCTTTTATTTTTTTACAGCAAAAAATATATATATTTTTTTTCATAAATCAGCCAGAACTGACAGCAGCCGGTAAATACATGTCAAATACATATAGAGTCCATTCACACATCTGTAAAATGGGTCCGCATCCATTCCACAATTTGGCGGAGCGTTTACAGACCCATTGATTTTCAATTCCAATCTGAAAAATTAGGCATCAACAGGATAAAGAAGTAAGTGTCGGCCAGTACAGGCGCCAAAAATTAGCCCACATGCGTTTACCTGACAGCTAAGAACGTTGTATTCTGTGGCTGAAGGTACATTAGGCATTCACAGGATAAAGAAGTAAGTGTCGCCCATTCCAGGCCCCGAAAATTAGCCCACATGGGTTTACCTGACGGCTAAGAACGTTATATTCTGTGGCTGGAGGTACATTAGACATTCGCAGGATACAGAAGTAAGTGTCGGCCACTATAGGCCCCAAAAATTAGCTCACATGGGTTTACCTGACAGCTACGAACGTTGTGTTCTGTGGCTGAAGGTACATTAGGCATTCACAGGATACGGAAGTAAGTGTCGGCCAGTATAGGCCCCAAAAATTAGCCCACATGGGTTTACCTGACAGCTAAGAGCGTTGTATTCTGTGGCTGCCTGGAGGTACATTAGGCATTGACAGGAAAAATAATTGTCGGGCATGAAAGGCCCCAAAAATTAGGCATTCAATGGACATGAAATGCCTTTTATGCCACTGTATTTACCGAAGACAAGGACCATGAATTGTGGGTGGATGGCGGTCTGGCGGATATTTGTGGCCTGTCATGAGGAATTTAAATGAAACATTGTCTACTGGTCACGTGTTGAATTACTCAGAGATCCATGCCTCATTCATTTTTATAAATGTGAGGTAGTCTACACTGTCATGAGCTAGGCGAGTGTGCTTATCGGTCACGATCCCCCCCTGCTGCGCTGAACGTCCTTTCGGACAGGACACTGGACGGGGGGAAGCCAACAGTTCCATTGCAAATTGTGCAAGCTCTGGCCAGAGGTCAAGCCTGCCCACCCAGTAGTCCAGGGGTTCATCACTCCTCAGGGCCGTTAACCCGATGCAGAGGCGTGACTAGAACCTTCAGGGCCCCGATGCAAGAAACCATGAAGGGCCCCCCAGACCCCTGGACGGGGCCCTTCCCTTCAAGCCCAGGGCTCTTCCCACTAATCCTGGGGCTCTTTACTCTCATTGCACGGCCTTTTATTATGGTCCCGCATCAGGATCCTTTCACAAGTTCTGCAGTGGGCCCCCTTCCTGCAATCTTGGGGCCTCCCCACACTGGTGAAATGCCAGGGCCCGGTCGCAAGTGTGACCTTTGAGATCCTAGAAGTTCACCCACTGGTTTGCTACCGGGCCCCCTGGAGCATGGGGCCCGGTAGCGATTGCAACCCCTGTAGTTACGCCCCTGACCCGATGTAGTCGGGACACCTGTCGGTCTAGGCGTTCCCTGATGCTGGATCCGAAGTACAGCTGTCGATGGGTCGGCTGAAAGAAGGATCTCATATCTGAAGTGACCAACACATCTTCAAACCGCCCTCTTCTTGCAGGCGCTGTTGGATTGCTACCCGCAACTGTCTCTTTGTGGCTGGAAATTCCTCTGCCAGCGCATGCAAAAGCAGAATGCAGCATTTCTCGCAGCAAGGCCTGGAAGTGCTGCATTCTGACTGCCCTCTGTGATGGTGGTAACATTTCCGCCATTTTTTGTTTGTACCGGGGGTCTAAGTACGTTGTCACCAAGTACTGGTCCTTGCCCTTTATGCTTTTTAATACGGGGGTCACCCTTAAAACACTGGAGCATGAAGGCCCCCATTTGCACTAAACTGGAAGCGGTGTAGTGGCCTGGCTCCAGCTCATTATCCAGGTTAATGTCGTCCTTGTTCTCCTCCCCCCACCCCATCCACGGATAACACCAGGGATCCCAAATAGGTTTAAAGCATGCTCTTCTTGCTCCTCATCCGCCCCGGCACCATCCTCTTCCGACTCCTCTTCAGACTCCTGTTGTTGACTTGTCTCAGATGGAGTAGCACCCCCTGGGAATTCATCCAACATTGCGACTTCCTCATCTTCCTGCTTCTCGATGGCTTGATCAATGACACGACGCAATGCACGCTCCAGAAAGAAGGCGTAAGGTACGATGTCACTGATGGCGCTCTGGCCGTGACTGACCAGTTTGGTGATCTCATCAAATGGCCGCAGAAGCCTGCATGATTTGCGCATGAGCCGCCACTGGCGAAGTGAAAAAAACCCAAGCTCCCCCAAGGTAGTCGTTAGGGCACTCCAGCAGAAACGTGCAGTTATCAAGCATATGCAACGTTGAGTTCCATTGCGTCGGGCAGTCACAAATAAGATGCCTGTCGAGCAGGTTGTGTCGCCGCTGCATGCCAGCAAGGCAAGCCATGGCTGTGTAAGATCTTCTGAAATGGCCCGAGATTTTCCTGGCCTGCAGCAAGACGTCCTGGATCCCAGGGTATTTGGCAACAAATCGCTTCACGACCAAGTTCAGGACGTGTGCCATTCATGGCTCGTGTGTTATTTTGCCCTATTTCAATGCGCTCAGCAGATTGGCACCGTTCTCGCACACCACTTTACCAACTGTCAAAGTGAGCGGTGTCAGCCACTGATCTGCCTGTGAACGCAAAGCTGAAAGGAGAGCAGGACCAGTGTGGCTCTTGGCTTCCAGGCACAACAGACGCAGCACAGCATGGCAACGTCTCATCTGGCATGTGGAATAGGTCCTGGGGATCTGGGGCGGCGCAGCGGAAGAGACATAGTTACATAGTTACATAGTTAGATAGTAGGTGAGGTTGAATAAAGACAATAGTCCATCCAGTTCAACCTGTGTAGGTGTGTGTGGCTGTAATCATCTCTCATACCCCTGAATGTTCTGATCCTTGAGATGCACGTCCAATAGTCTTTTGAAAGCCACCATACTACCCGCAGAAACCACCTCTTGTGGTAGAGAATTCCACAATCTTGTAGCCCTAACAGTAAAGAACCCCCCACGTTGCCTGAGGTTAAAATGCTTCTCCTCTAATCGCCCCCGAGTCCGCATGCAATCCCTTCGACTAAACAGCTTTTTTTCTAAGCTGAGATCCCCATTGAGATATTTAAAAATTGCTATCATGTCCCCCCTCAGGCGTCTCTTCTCCAGGGAGAATAAATCAAGCGATTGCAGACGCTCTTCATAATCAAGGTCCTCCAATCCCCTAATTAGTTTAGTTGCCCTTCTCTGGACTCTCTCCAGCTCCAACACATCCCTCCTGAGGACTGGCGACCAGAACTGGACAGAATACTCCAGATGCGGTCGGACCAGAGATTTATAAAGTGGAAGGATTATAGTCTTATCTCTGGAAAACATCCCTTTCTTTATGCATGCTAATATTCTGCTAGCTTTGGCAGCTGCCGCCTGACATTGCATGCTGTTGCCTAATCTATCATCAACCAAGACTCCCAGATCCTTCTCCATTTTTGATTCCTCCAAGGGTTCCCCTCCTAACGTGTAATGTGCTTTTATGCTTCTAGTCCCCAAGTGCAAAACCTTACCCTTCTCTACGTTAAACCTCATTTGCCAAGTCGTTGCCCACTCCGTTATTTTGTCCAGGTCATTCTGTAGGATATCTGCTTCATGCTGTGTGGTTATTGCCCTGCCCAATTTTGTGTCATCTGCAAAAACTGCTATTGTACTACTGACCCCGTCCTCAATGCTGTTTATGAATAATTTGAACAAGGTTGGTCCCAGGACTGAGCCCTGGGGCACCCCGCTTACTACCTCAGACCAGTCTGAGTATGCGCTGTTTATTACCACCCTTTGGACACGCCCTTTTAGCCAGTTCCGTATCCAAAAGCACACCCTGCTGTCGATACCTGCAGACCTTATTTTATAAATTAAGCGCTTGTGGGGAACTGTATCAAACGCCTTAGCGAAATCTAGGTACACCACATCCACTGGTCTGCCCCTATCTAGCTCACAGCTCACCTCCTCGTAGAATGCTAATAGATTGGTTTGACAAGAATGCCCATTTGTAAACCCGTGCTGGTTACTGCTGATGATGTTGTTGTCTTTAGCAAACTCTACGATATAGTCCCTTATCATCCCCTCCAGAAGTTTACATACTATCGATGTCAAACTGACAGGCCTATAATTTCCCGGGACATGCCTCTGACCCTTTTTGAATATCGGAATCACGTTAGCTTTCCTCCAATCTCCTGGTACTTACGTACTGACCTAATACTGTCCGCAAAGATCAGGAACAGTGGTCTGGATATAACCTTACTGAGTTCCTTGAGTACTCTCGGATGCACGCCATCCGGACCTGGTGATTTGTTTGTGTTAAGTTTATCCAGCCTTTCCCTGATTTCACCCTCTGTTAGCCATAGTGGCAAGTCCTGTGTATTACTACTAACTTCCTGTGTATTACTACTAACTTCCTGTGTAAATACTGACGAGAAAAAAGCATTCAGCACGGTTGCTTTTTCAGTGTCCTCTGTAACCATCCTCCCATCATTGTTAATTATGTGTGCAATATGCTCTGCCCTAGTTTTTTTGCTATTGATATACTTAAAGAATTTCTTTGTTTTTTTTTTTACTATCCTCCGCTATTTGTCTCTCAAAGTCTATTTTAGCCATCTTGATTTCGTGTTTACACTTCTTATTTGCCTCCTTGTATTGGTCGAAAGCCAATACTGTGCCTTCTAAATTATATATTTCCTGAAGGCCAATTTTTTTCCCCTAATAAGGTTTTTTTATGCTATGGTTTAGCCAGCCAGGTTTGGCTTTGTCTCTTCTAAATTTATTTCCCATAGGAATGCACTGCAAGATGCCTTTGCTTAATATGTTCCTAAAGCATTCCCATTTTTCCTCTGTGGTCAGGGATCCTAGGGTTCGGTCCCAGTTTACCTTTTCCATCAATGAGAACAATTTTGGAAAGTTTGCCCTTCTGAAGTTAAGGGTTCTTATGTTCCCCACTTGCCTTTTTCTATTGTTATTTACACTAAATGTGATCATCCTGTGATCGCTAGAGCCCAGGTTGTCCTGGACTCCTACCTCCAAGATTATGTCTGGGTCATTGGTGATCAATAGATCCAGGACTGCATTTTCTCTAGTCGGAGAGTCCACCAACTGTGACATGAAGTTGTCCTGTAAGGTTTCCGTGAATAGACGGGCCTTCTGTGAGTGTGTAGTCCCCTCTCCCCAGTCAACGGTAGCAGCGGAAAAGGAGGATTCAGCAGAGGAGGAGAGGGAGGATGGAGGAGGAGGAGAAGAAGAGGCAGGCCTGCATGCAACCTGCATGCACAGTGCACAATACAAATCCACTATAATATGCTTAATAATATTAGAAAGTATATTGTACGTGGATTACGCCCCTATATAGTGCACTGCACACCTATACCAAATACCAGTCCCTTAAAAGGACTTTTGTGGATCTTGACAGCTATTTGTGTCACTGGCAATCTGTCCCTGGTGCACTCAGCAAACCTCTCCCTACACTGACAAAAAGCAGAATGTGAAATGGCCGCCATCTCAGGTCTATTTATAAGGTAGGGGGTATGTCCATGTGCTGAAATGTTTCAATTGGCTGTCCGTTCCACCTGACGGCTGTGTCATGGGTCAAAGTTCTCCCCAATGTAAACTAATATGGCTGCCACAAACAACGCCATGTGTTCGCAAAATCTGTGGGCTCCTAACGAGCAAAGTTCGCCGTGAACCGACCGCCGGGCGAACCGCAAGGCCATCCCTAGTCAGGATTGTATAGAGGCACAGATCTGGGGAACAGTACAGCATTGAAGGTCAAAATGAGCACAGTGGCCACCATCATCTGTAAGTGGAAGAAGTTTGGAACCACCAGGACTCTTCCTAGGCCAAACTGAGCGATTGGTGGGAATAGAGCCTTAGTGAGGGAGGCTACCAAGAACCAGATGGTCACTCTCACAGAGCTCCAGCGTTTCTCTGTGGTGAGAGGAGAACCTTCCAGAAGAACATCCATCTCTACAGAACTTCACCAATCAGGCCTGTATGGTAGAGTGGCCAGATGGAATCCACTCCTCAGTAAAAGGCACATGACGGCCCACCTAGAGTTTGCTAAAAGGCACCTGAAGGACTCTCAGACCATGAGAAACAATATTCTCTGGTCTGATGAAACAAAGATTGAACTCTTTGGCCTGAATGGCAAGTGTCATGTCTGGAGGAAACCAGGCACCGCTCATCACCTGGCCAATAACATCCCTACAGTGAAGCATGATGGTGGCAGCATCATGCTGTGGGGCTGTTTTTCAGCGGTAGGGAACTGGGAGGATAGTCAAGATCCAGGGAAAGATGATTGCAGCAATGTACAGAGACATCTGGATGAAAACTTTGATCTAGAGCGCTCTGGACCTCAGAGTGGGGCGAAGGTTCATCTTCCAACAGGACAACGACCCTAGGCACACAGCCAAGATAACAAAGGAGCGGCTACGGGACAACCCTGTGAATGTCCTTGAGTGGCCCAGCCAGAGCCCAGACTTGAACCCGATTGAACATCTCTGGAGAGATCAATAAGTGTATTGACAATCCCCATCCAACCTGATGAAGGTTGAGAGCTCCTGCAAAGAAGAATGGGAGAAACTGCCCAAAAATAGATGTGCCAAGCTTATGGCATCATACTCAAAAAGACTTGAGGCTGTAATTGGTGCCAATGGTGCTTCAACAAGGTATTGAGCAAAGGGTGTGATACTTCTGTACATGGGATTTATTTTGTTTTTAATTAAATTTGCAAAGATTTCAAACAAACTTCCTTCACATTGTCATTATGGGGTATTGTTTGTAGAATTTTTGAAGAAAATGAATTTAATCCATTTTGGAAAAAGGCTGTAAAATAACAAAATGTGGGAAAAGTGAAGTGCTGTGAATACTTTCTGGATGCACTGTATAGGGCAGTAATAGCTTAGGCAGATATTATTTTCCAGTATAACACTATTACAATTAACACAAAACTGCAATGCATATAAAATTTACATTAAGTTGAAAGAGCGAGGCTATGACCACAGTGTGAAAGGAAGGAGAGTGACCTTTTATATCAAACTGCTCCCCTCAACCCCTGGTGCCACAAGTCTAATAAACTCTGTGACACAAATTTAAAACCAACCAGAAAGGTACCAGTAGAACATTTAGTAAGAGCTCCTCTTAAATGGCTCTAGGCATTGTGCACCGAGTCCTTTGAAGGGGGAGGGGGGGGAGGGTTGAGAAGTCCTTGTGGTGTAGAGCTTCTGTCTTCAGCTAGCGTAACAAGGGCCCAGAAAGAGATTCCTGCATAATTGCTCCAGTGCTGTGTAGCAAGTGCACAGTGTCTCCTTGTTAGAACTAGGGATGAGCTTCGAGTTCTAGTCGAGGCTACGTTAGATTCGAACATCGGTCGTTCGATCGTTCGTCGAAAGACGAACAAATGTGCTTCTTCGCAGGAAATTCGAGTTTCCCATAATGCACTGCACGCGCACCGCATTATGTGATTGGCCAAAGCATGCACCCTGACCTCATGCTTTGGCCAATCAAATGATCTCTGCCATGATTGGACTAAAGGCAGGCTGCCTTTAGCCAATCATGGCTTAGGGGCCAAGTACACGCCCCACACTACATAAAGGCTGCTCGTGCAGCCGCAGTGTGTAGTGTCATTGTGCGGGCGGTCAGACGGGAACAGGCACGTGATTCAAGCAGGGAGAGAGTCATTTTTTTTAGTCAGACAGTGCAGAGAGACATTTCTAGCAGTGTAGGGAGGGTGAGGTTCCTGTGTGAGGTAGGGATAGATTGATTTCTTTACATCATATCAGACAGTATAGCGCCAGTGAGTGAGTAGCAGTGTAGGGAGGACCAAGGTTCCTTTGTGAGGTAGGGAGAGCTTTCTTTCTTAACATCAGAAACCAGTACCAGTATTGTTCATCGGTCAGTTTCTGCAACATTATAAAATATTTATAGAACTGTAGGAATAGAGATCACTGCAGATATCAGCCATCAGCCACAGTAACCTTTGCTCAGTTGTGTATTTTTCTATAGGGGGTCACATACCTGTAGGAATAGAGATCACTACATATATCAGCCACAGTAAACTTTGCTCAGTTGTGGATCTTTCTATAGGGGTCACAGATCATCCATCTATAGGATTATGGATTACATCAGATATCAGTGAGAGTATTGATAATTGGTCACTTGCGTACATCTGTAACCACCACAGCTCATCTATAGGGCTATCAATTACATCATATCAGGTCATTGAGTATCTATTGGTCAGTTGCGTATACCCTATATTGATCTGTATCAACATCATGTCCGAAAGGCCGACAAGGAGAGGCCGACTCTCACAGGCCACGAAAAGAGGGCAAGCAGCCTCTGCGTCCATTGTGAAAAGTGGTGGTCACATTCGACATAGTGCATCCTCTGCAGGCGGGGCATGCCCGTCCTTTATTTCCGGTGCTGCCCGTGCTATTCATCCACAACATGTGGAACAGTTGGTGGAGTGGGTCAATAAGCCACCCTCATCCTTCTCTTCCTCTGACACCCACGCTCCCAGTAGTTTGCCTTCCACCGCAGTTGCCAAAGCGGCCCATTCCACAGACTCCTTCTCCACAGCTACTCCATGAGTTGCCCCACCATCATGCATGGAGGAGTCACCTGAACTATTCGATCATAGCGTCAGTGATATGCTTCTGGAGGAAGCACAGCAATTTGAAAGCTTTGATGTTTCCCAGGTTGATGAAGGGAATAACATGAGCCTACAGAGAGGGGGTGACGATGGACAAGAGACCAGCAGTCATGTTGCCACAGCTGAAGCATATTGCCAAGTTTGCTCCAGTGACGAGGAGGGAGGGGATGATGAGGTCACTGACCGTACTTGGGTGCCTGACAGGATAGAGGACGATGAGGAGAATGCACAACTGGAACGAGGCAGGATGTGCTCCATGGGCCAGCCATGCAGTAGCCAACCTATTGCGTCACAGCACATAGCTCCACAGGTGCAGGGTGCTGCAAAATCCCAGCGGACTCCAAAAAGTTCATTAGTGTGGGCTTTTTTCAGCACCTGTGCAGTAGACTGCAGCGTTGCTGTTTGCAGCATCTGTCTAAAGCAGATCAAGCGTGGACAGAACACCAGCCGCTTGACAAGGCATATGACTACCTATATGACCAAATTAACACAGCGCTTGCATAAAAACATGTTAACTGAACTGTGAATAAAAAGTTGACAAAGTGCACAACGTGTCCCCAAAAAAATATATATGCATATAATAAATGTCCAAAAAATATAATCAATCAGAACATATTCCAAAACAGTGTCCAAATAAGTGGTCAAACCATAAGGTGCAAGGTGCTCCAGTGCAGACATAAAACATTTGTGCTCCAGGTGACTGTGACCCCTCCAGGAACCCTACTCACCAGAACGAATGGATCCTGACTAGGGTCAAGAAAGCCTGTGTATAAGTGAATGATTTTATGCACCAAAACTTCTCCTTAGAAATGGAAAACTAATGTGGATATTCTTGATAAAGGTGGTCCTGAATGGCTCCAAAGGGTAAATACCAAAACAAGAGACCAGGGATAGTGAAGCCCGTTTAAAAAATTTGAATTATATCAGCCAAAAAACATACTCCCAAACGTAATGTAATAGAATGCGAGACAGATCTGCAGAAGCTTCCGGGAACGCCGATATCGGCGTGCGTTCCATGGGCAGCCAAGAAGTGAACCGGAAGTGACGAATCCAAGGTGCCGTACCGGAAATATGTCAACGCGTTTTGCCCTCCCACTTGGGCGTCATCATAGACATCATTTCCTGTACACGGATGCAAATTTATACTGTGTGCTGGGAGCGTACCTCGTATCCGGTGCTCATCCTGCAACAAGTGTATTACGGCATCATATACAGAGAAAAGTCACTTCTTACCAATGATTAAATTCATAAATGTCATGCTATTAAAATTATTTTATTATTTGGGCAATTGATTATTGGTCTTAGTGAATGGAGATAATGGATATCTGACCATTTAAATCAATGCATATTCCGGTATCACTTCATGTTTACATCAAGTAAAACAAACTTTATTCGTTTTTACATACAATTTGCCATATCTATAAAAACTATATATTGTAAGAACAGTTAAAACACCTGACTAAAATAAAAAAATATAAATATATATAAATAAAAATATGTGTGACAAGATCGTGATGGGTGAATATAATAAAATGTGGAGGAATAAATTTTAACCTAGAAATGGTGATGGAATAATACGTTAATATTAATTAATTAGTATCTAATATACGCAAATTCAAATTAATTTAATAGTTTGAACCTAACAGATGTGAGCAAAAATTATAAATATATTAATAATAAATATTAGTGAATGTGAATATTATTAAATATGAAGGAATACATTTTGTACCTAGAAATGGTGATGAAATAATATATTGATATTAAATAATTAATATCTTATATTCGCAAATACAAATTAGTTTGATATATTTAAATATAAAATAAGATATGTGATGTGTAGAAATAGTGTGGACTAAATTAATAACCATGAATAGGTGACCTGTAAAAACAATTTAATATTTTATTAAATTTGAAAACTAAAATTTATTGGCTAAATATAATATATCATAAAATTGTTATATATATATTAATCAATTAAGGAATAAAAATAAAAATTCACCAATTGGAAAGGAAACTATTTAAATCTAAATCTATATTTAACCTCATAGGTTTGAGGGTACCTAAACGGTGGATCCCCTGGGTTTCATTTTGGGGAAATGGACTTTTTTAAGTCAGCCCCCTTTCAGTGTGCCTCCACTCTATCGATCCCACAAAACTACCTGCCATGCAGTCCGTTGGCAACAGCACCTGAAATGGGACCCAGATCAAAACAAGCATACATCACCTTGCTCCTCATCTGCGATCTCTAACCCCACTATACCTCATGCCTTCTCAAATACCAGCATTGAGAGGGATGATGGTATAGCAATGAGTGGCACAGAGAGTTGCTAGCAGTACACCACCGCTTGATTTGAGAAGCAAGCAAATTTCACTACCCCAGTGTTTGAACCTTAAAATACTGTCCCAGCCATCCACATGCTCAGCGTCTTAATGGTAGCTTGGCCAAATTGCTAGCATTACAGTTGCTGCCTCTTCAGCTGGTAGACTCAGCTCCCTTTCACGAAATTGTGGAATGTGCTGCACCACAGTGGCAGGTCCCAAAAAGGCATTACTTTTCACGTAAGGCCATTCCGGCTCTCTATCGTCATGTGGAAGGTAGTGTTTTGGCCTCATTGGACACAGCGGTCAGCAGGAAGGTGCACATTACTGCTGACTCTTGGTCCAGCAGGCATGGACAGGGATGTTACATTTCTTTCACGGCGCACTGGGCAACTCTGCTGGCAGCTGGGAAGGATGCAGGAAAGGGTTCGATCTTGCAGTTGTTTTGCCACCGCGCCTCCAAAAAGCTGTTGCTGGTTCTGCCACATCTGGCTACTCCACCACCACCACCTCCTCCTCCTCCTCCTCCTCTTCCTCCATGTTCTCTTCTGCGCATTTCTCCTCTGCAGCAGCAGTGCTCCCTAAGCGTGCAAGGGACTACGCAAGCAGTCAATCTAAAAGATGCCATGCTGTGCTTCAGTTGGTCTGTCTAGGGGATAGGAATCACACCGGTGCAGAGATTCTGTCAGCTCTGCAAGGACAGGCTCAGAGATGGTTGACGCCACAACAGCTTGAGCCAGGAATGGTTGTATGCGATAATGGCACCAACCTTCTCTCCGCCCTCTGACAGGGACACTTGACACATGTTCCATGCTTGGCACATGTTCTGAATCTGGTGGTGCAGCGTTTCTTGAGCAGATACCCGGGCTTCCAAGATCTCCTGAGGCAGGCCAGGAAAGTCTGTGGCCATTTCCGCCATTCGTTCAATGCCAGTGCTCGCTTATCTGACATTCAACGGGAATTCAACCTGCCCGCCAACTGCCTCATTTGTGACATGCCCACCAGGTGGAACTCAAGTTGGCAATGCTGCAGCGGCTGCACACGCAGCAGAGGGCCATCAATCAGTACCTGTGTGAGTATGGCACAAGGACAGGGTCAGGGGAGCTTGGCTTTTTTTCGCCACGCCAGTGGCTTTTGATTAAGGATGCATGCATCGTCCTGTCACCATTTGAGGAGGCCACTCGGATGGTGAGCCGGGATGATGCATGCATCAGTGACACTATCCCGCTAGTCTACCTGCTGGAGCACACACTGCGTAGAATCATGGACAGGGCACTTGAGGCAGAACAGCGGCAGGAAGAGGAGGACTTCCTTTCCTCACAAGGCCCCCTTTATGCAGATGTCATTCCTGCAGGGCCACAAAACACACAGGAGGAAGAGGAGGAGGAGGATGAGGATTTTGGCAACATGGATGTAGAGGAAGAGGATAGGATACAGCAGTCTTCAAGGGATGGTTTTGATTCCCCAGAGACCCCAAGAATTGTACATGGTTGGGGAGAGGTTGCTCCTACTGACAATGTCATCCTTAGTGACCCAGAGGACTCAGAAGCTCATGCCTCATCCAACTTACGTTGCATGGGCTCCCTTATTCTGCATAGCCTGTGAAAGGGCCTGAGGATTTGTGCTATCAAAGAGAAGGATAATTTACTGGTTGGCAACCCTTCTTGATCCACATCACAAGGGTAAAGTTGCAGAGCTCATCCAGCCTTCGCAGAGGGAGCAGAGGATGAAACATCTTGAGGAGGCCTTGAAAAAAAAAATTGTGTACCGCCTTTCCAGACACTGGGAGGTCAACATTCTCCAGACGTGTTTCTGAGGCATCGTTCAGCCAAAAGAGGAGCGGTGGAGAAGGCAGCCGGCTGACCGATGCCTTTAAACAGTTCTTTTGTCCTTAGCAGCACCCAGGGCTGTTAGTTTTAAGCACCCATCGCCAGCGTCTCCATCATATGGTGCATGATTAGCTAGGCGCAAGAGCAGACTTGGAGACCTTTCCAGCTGCCTATCCACTGGCTTACTGGGTCTTGAGGATGGACCATTGGCCAGAACTTGTTCAATATGCAATGGAGCTACTGGCCTGTTCTGCTTCCAGCGTGCTTTCCGAACGGACGTTCAGTGCCGCTGGAGGTTTTGTGATGGACAAAAGAGTGCGTCTGTCCACAGACTCTGTTGATCAGCTGACTTTCATCAAAATGAACCAGTCCTGGATCAACAAGAGCTATCAGGCCCCTGATGCTGATGTAACAGATTGAATTTGCTAGGGGTCTCCCATCCCTTGAAGACTGCATATGCTGCCTATCCTATTCCTCTACCTTGATTCTGCTAGCTTCCAACAATGTTTTTGGTTTAGGTCACTACCAACCCCCAAGGCCTAATTTTTCTGCACTTGTATGACAGGTGCATACAATTTAAATGTCGTGTGTCATTTTTAACAGCAGGCCCTGTCCCTGTGCCCTGCTAACTGTAAGGGGTTATGGTGTTCAGGCACCAACAACACCAAAGGCCCAATTTTTGGTACTTGTGTAGCACATGCGATTTCAAACTTGCTTGGAATTCTTACCAGCAGGTCCCATTCCTGCACCAAGCAAGATTAACTGAGAGGCCTTGGTTACGGTGTTCAGGCACCACCATCCGCAAAGGCCCAATTTTTGGCACTTGTATAGCACATGCGATTTCAAATTTGTATGGAATTCTTACCAGTGGGTCCCGTTCCTGCACCCAGCAAGAGTAACTGTGAAGGGTTGGTTACAATGTTCAGGCACCAGCACCACCAAAGGCCCAATTTTTGGCACCTGTATGACAGGTACATGCGATTTCATATTTGTGTGGATTTTTTAGCAGCAGGGCCAGTTCCTGCACCCAGCAAGAGTAACTGCGAGGGGTTACAGTGTTCAGGCACCATCAACAAGCAAGGCCCAGTTTTTCTGCACCTGTATGACCAGCACATGTGATTTGAAACTTGTATGTATATTTGTAAATGACATTTTTTGCTTTAGAAATGTCAGTATAGCTGCAGCAGGCTACATACATCATAGAGATGCACTACTTTACAGGCACCCCCCCCCCCCCCAAGGCACGAGATTTGAAGGAATTCTTCATTTTTATAGTTTAACTACCTCCCACCCGGGCCATAGTGGATATACGGCCGGGCGGGAGTCTCGTCCTTCTGAATGGACATTCCGGAACGTCCTTCAGAAGGAGAGAGATCGCGCCACCGCGGGCACGCGCAGCGGCACGATCTCGATGTGCCTGTGTCCCTCGGACACAGAGCAACATCATTCTGCAGGAGGGCCCTGTGATTGGCCCTCCTGATCACATGACGGCTGTGTCCAATCACAGCCGTCATGTAATGTAAATAGAGCCGTTGTAACGGCTTCGATCTCTTCTCCTCCTGACAGATCCTGTCAGTGAGGAGAAGAGAAGAGGATCGGTGCTGCTGCGGGGGTGATCAGTGAGTATTTCTAATTACTCACTGATCACAG
Organism: Pelophylax lessonae; assembly: GCF_965119305.1. Lineage (NCBI taxonomy): Eukaryota > Metazoa > Chordata > Amphibia > Anura > Ranidae > Pelophylax > Pelophylax lessonae. Next base: position 43,825,268 of record NC_138770.1, read on the forward strand.
GGGGGGTCTGTGCTGGTAATCAGAACATTGATTACCAGTGCAGCCCTGGGGGGGGGAGGGGTGCCACTAAGCCACCAGGGATGCCCACCCATGACCACCAGGGGTGCCCACTATGGCCACCAGGGATGGCAAACAGGGCTCAGAGAGCCCCCCAGTGCCCTCCCTATCAGTGTTGCCCACCAATGCCATCTATCAGTGCTGCCCACCAGTGCCGTTATTGCCATCTATCAGTGCCGCCCACCAGTGCCCATTATTGCCCACCAGTGCTGCCTATCAGTGCCCATCAGCGCTGCCTATCAGTGCCCACCAATGCTGCATATCAGTGCTATCTATCAGTGCCACATATCAGTGCCCATCAGTGCTGCATATCAGTGCTACCTATCAGTGCCCATCAGTGCTGCATATCAGTGCCACCCCATCAGTGTGTCCTCATCAGTGCATGTCAGTGTGGCATCATCAGTGCTCATCAGTGCAGGAAAAAACATATCTATTTACAAAATTTTATAACCTAAACAAAAAAACTTTTTTTTTTTTTTTTTTTCAAACTTTTCAGTCTTTTTTTATTTGTGCACCAAAAAAGAAAAAACCTGGCGGTGATCAAATACCACCAAAAGAAAGCTCTATTTGTGGGGAAAAAATGACACAAATTTGGTTTAGGTACAGCGTTGCATGACCGCGCAATTGTCATTCAAATTGCAACAGCGCTAAAAGCTGAAAATTGGTCTGGGAAGGAAGGGGGTTTAAGTGCCCAGTATTGAGGTAGTTAACTTAATCCTCATTAAAATCAGTAAATCACTGCTCCTTTAAAAACTATCCTTTTTAAAAACTTTTTTTTCATTGCTACATGTTCCCCAGGTCAGGACCCGGACCCCCCATACACTTTTTTGGGACAATAACTTGCATTGAAGCCTTCAAAATGAGGCTGTTTGATTTTCGAGGTTTGAGTCCCGTAGACTTCAATGGGGTTTGTTTGTTCGAACAATATAAAGGTGTCTGCATGCAGTATCTCTAGGGTATATAGAGGGTGGGCTTCTGGCTGATCACCAATCCAGATGATACCAGGCTCAGGGGAATAGGAAGGGACAGGTCCTGAAGCAGGCTCCTGAAGAATATGTGCTCAGATGGAGGCTCTTGGCCGCAGGCTTTGCTGTGATTCGGTGGGATCTGGCTGAGGGTGATAAACGTCACCCGCAACTGTCGCTGAACCGACAGGAAGCTGGTGAGGATGGATGCATCCACACACACACGCCAGATGCTCTCCCACTGCCCAGGCTGCAGTGCCATCCCGTAATCTTCCGACTATCCGGGGCTCTGCTTGCAGCTGAAGGGCGTGGTCTCAAGAGAGCGACTCCTTCCCAGCACAGGCTATATATCACCTCCCCCAGCATTCTGTTTTCTCCCTCCAGACGACTGGAACTTGTAGTCCACAACGGTCCGAGTCCAGTGTAAACTTGGCTCTTTGGACTACATGTCCCAAGATTCTTTGCTCCTCTCTTAAATCTCACTCTGCATTCGGGATGTGACAATACAGTGTCTAGGCTGAGTACTAGAGGGAACAGCCCCATTGTGGCTGGTGTTATAGTGTGTCCTCCTCCGATGACCCAGGCAATTTAGCCATCACCTGGCTACATGACATAATAACATGATTAAAGTTTTAATGGAGAAAAACGCTATAGAAATATTTCATTAATACAATGTATACAAAGAAAAAGATGCCGTTTTATTTCTGGCTAAATGATGGCTTAAGCCTACAGCTGTTCTCTGGTCCTTTTATTTATACAAGACCCTTTTGGCCCTAGATGAGCATCGGGTAAAGATGTTAATAGGGATCACATGGGGAAAAAAAAGGGTGCCTCCTAAAAATACATACAAGACCCTAAGGCTCGGTTCACACTGAGGCGACTTGTCAGGTGACTTGGTAGTCGCGCTCCATTCAGTGCAATTTAACCATTCTAATTGACTTAAAAAAAGGTTCCTGCACTACTTGGGGGCAACTTCAGAGCGCTGTGCATTGACTTCTATTGAAGAAGTAGTTTGCAAGCTGCGCTAAAGTCGCGCTCTGCGGAGCAGCTTCAAAGTTGGACGACTTTGAAGCCACCTCAGTGTGAACCGAACCTTATCTGAACATGCAGCCTGGCAGGAAAGCAGGGAGAAGCGTGTGCCCCTCCCTTTCCCCCTTCTGAACAATACCTGGCCACATGCACTCAAAATGGGTGGGGGGATTACTTTGTGTGAGTGCCCGTACCTGGCACAAAACCTCATCCTCATGTTGATGAAGACAAGATTCTCTTTCCTACAAACCTGGCCCGCTAGTTTTGGGGGTCTGTGGGAAAAGGCTGATCAGAACCTGGAAGCCCCCTTTTAAAACATGGGGGCCCTCAGTTTCTGCCCCTCATTGTGTTCCAAATGTAGCTTTATGTATTGACATACTTCCCTAGACCCAGTCGGCCAGAACAGTATGGTCACCTTCTGACTTCGCAGCATAAATCTTCAATCGGACACAGAAGTTGAATCCAACACAACTTAAGCTAGCTGTGGTACAGATGGTGATTTTCCAGGCTTATAAAGGGCAAGAAAACAATCCGTTTTTAAGCCCTGTCTGTGAGCAGAAATGACACTAGGGTGGTCTAGGGAGGGTCTAGCTAGGACTGAACTAACTAGCACAACTGTCTTGTTGGGATGAAAAGTAAGGAGTAACATAGGAAACTGAAACACTTCTATTTGCAACCGAAAATTCTTTTTCAAACACCCTCCAGTGCTGCTTGTCACCAGAAGCCTAGGCCTTTGGGCACTTGTTCTATGCTAAAGAGTCTGAAAGTCTGAACTTTGATTCTCTTCGTTATCAGCAGTCATTTGACCTTGTGCCTAGGTTTGTGGTTGCGGAAAGAGCATGCACCTTCCCCGTCCCCAGTGGTTCCTGCTCTTCTGACAAGGCTGTGTAAATGTAGAAGATATCTGCGAGGAGGACCAAAGGTCCTTTTACTATAGAGGGGAAGTCACAGTTGGATGAGACATCCACAGAGTATATCTACCTGTTTCAGATGGAATCTTGATTTTGAGGAACTCACCCTCTTGTATCTGTTGATCGTGTTTTTATATTTTTCCAGGACAGGACATCAAGAAACCCTCAAAGGATCGTCTCACTTTATCTCCGGGTTGTAAAATGGAAGATGAGGATATCACAAGAGTATGTGCAGAAGAAAAGACAATGAGCTCAGCTGTGAATGGTGGACTTCATAGTGTGGATAGACCATCGATTCCCTCTGACTCTGAGCAACCTCATGCTGTAAGAGATGGTGTCAGAAATAAGGGGAAGGAGAAAATTCCTGGTCCAGAATGTTGGGAAAGTTGTAACTATGAATCAAGTCTTACTGTACATCAGTGTTCTCACACTGGTGGGAATCTACATTCCTGTTCTGAATGCAGGAAAAGTTGTTTTAAAAATTTAGATCTCTTCATACATTCCAAATTTCATACAGGCAAGAAGTCGTATTCCTGTCCCAAGTGCAGAAAATGTTTTTCACAATTGTCCCATCTTTACATACATCAGAGGTCCCACATGAGGACAAAGCCATATTCTTGTACTGAGTGTGAGAAATGTTTTTCAAGGAACTCAACCCTTGTCATGCATCAAAGATCTCACACAGGTGAGAAGCCGCATTCCTGTCCTGAGTGTGGGAAGTGTTTTTCAAGGAACTCAACCCTTGTCATACATCAAAGATCTCACACAGGTGAGAAGCTGCATTCCTGTCCTGAGTGTGGGAAGTGTTTTTTACATGTAGCCCAGCTTAACAGACATCAGTGGTTTCACACAGGGGAGAAGCCATATTGCTGTACTGAGTGTGGGAAGTGTTTTTCAGATAAGACTAATCTTTACACACATCAGAGGATTCACACAGGAGAGAAGCCATATTTTTGTCTTGAGTGTGGGAAATGTTTCTCAGAAAAATCAGGCCTTGTTAGACATCAAAGATCTCACACGGGTGAGAAGCCGTATTCTTGTGCTGTGTGTGGGAAATGTTTTAGGCGGCTAACACATCTTAAAAGACATCAGTTGTCTCACACAGGGGAGAAGCCATATTGTTGTCCTGAGTGTGGGAAGTGTTTCTTTGAAAAATCAGGCCTTGTTAAACATCAAAGATCTCACACAGGTGAGAAGCCATATTCCTGTCCTGAGTGTGGGAAATGTTTCTCGATTAAATGGGAACTTGTTAAACATCAAAGAATTCACACAGGTGAGAAGCCGTATTCCTGTGCAGAGTGTGGGAAATGTTTCTCGATTAAATCTGAACTTGTTAGACATCAAAGAATTCACACAGGTGAGAATTCCTGTGCAGAGTGTGGAAAATGTTTTTCAAGGAAATCAGACCTTGTTGTACATCAAAGATCTCACACAGGGGAGAAGCCATATTCTTGTCCTGAGTGTGGGAAATGTGTTTCAACTAAATCAAACCTTGTTGTACATCAAAGATCTCACACAGGGGAGAAGCCATATTCCTGTCCTGAGTGTGGGAAATGTTTCTCACAAAAATCAAGCGTTGTTGTACATCAAAGATCTCACACACGTGAGAAGCTGGATTCCCGCCCTTAGTGGGGGAAATGTTTCTTAAAGAAATGAACATTTGTTATACATCACAGATCTCACTGAGGTAGGAAGCCAAATCCCTTCCCTGAATGAAGAAAATGTTTTTATTGGTGTCCTATCTTCACATTCATCAGAGGTTTTACACATGGAGAAGCAGTGTCCCTGCCCTGAGTGCAGAAATAGATTTTTTTTTTTTTTACAGAAATCAGACCTTGTTATACAATAAAGATCTTACACAGGTGAGAACCGTATTCCTGTCCTGACTGAGAAATCTTATCCACAGAAAACAAAATGTCACACAAAGACCTCACACAGGGAAAGCTTTATTCCTGTCCTGAATGTGAAAATTCTATACATGGAAATCAGACTTTATTATACATCAGAGATCTTACGCAGAGAAGAAGCCATATTTCTGTCTTAAATGTGGGAAATGTTTTCCTAATAACTCCATGGCACACCACACATGGGTTGGCTCTGTCCTCTGCTCAACTTCCTCAGGACCGTATGAATAAATATATAGAATTGAGTCCACCTGATGGGTTTCTTTTTTCATCCTCCTTTCTCCACAAGGAAGTCTTGCCTAGCGCACTAAGTGCCGTTTCACACTACTCCGACTTGTCAGGCGACTTGGTCGCCTGACAAGTCATGCTCCATTCTGTGCAATGGGAACCGTTCTAATAGGAGCGACTCAAGTCGCTCCGACTTGCAAAAAGGTTCCTGCACTACTTTTGGCCGAAGTCGGAGCGACTTGCATTGACTTCCATTATGTGAAGTCAGTGCAAGCCGCGCCGAGGTCGCGGTGCACGGCGACTTGTTCAAGTCGCCCCGAAGTCGTGTCGCCATAGTGTAAACCGACTCTTAATCTGAGGTGGAAAGATTTGGTGATGGGCCTCTAATGTGGTCTCCTGAATAAAAGCTGATTGTGGGGCATTTTAACCAGATAAGTACCCATTTATACTGCCGGGGTGTCCTGCATTGGATATGGCGTCCTATGTGACTATATACTGCGGCAGTCAGCCCCCTACAGGCAAAGTGACGTAGGGGTATGTCGCTCGCCCACGCCCCTGCTCGTTCCCTGCCTAGCCATCGCGTGTGACTGCCACGCCCCCTAATAGTTAGAATCACGCCCCTAGGGACACACACAACCCCTTGATCACCCATACTGTTAACCCCTTCCCTGCCAGTGTCCTTTTTACAGTAACAGTGCATATTTATAGCAATGATTACTGTAGTAATGTCACTGGTACCCCCAAAAGTGTCAAAAATGTCAGTCAGGGGTCCGATCCGTCTGCCACAATGTTGCAGTCCCGTAAAAAAAAAAATCGCAGATCGCCGCCATTACTAGTTAAAAAAAAAAAAAAAAAAAAAAACAATAAAAATGACATAAATATTTCCCGTAGTTAGTAGACGCAATAACTTTTGCGCAAACCAATCAAAGTACGCTTATTGCGTCTCATGCCAACTGGTGGTTCCACCCAGAGGCGAACAATGCCACAGCAGCTTTGGAGGCGGCCCTTCTAACTTCCTTTGAATCACTGCAAAATTTACTTTATCGTTGCTCTACTATGGGTAGACCGAATACTACTATATTATCTGTGACTTTGAGAGTTTTTGCGGCCGCGGACCTGGATGGGTCCCTGTCCTTTGAGATCTATTCTCCTAACGCTCCCCTATGGCATAATCCGAGATTACATTTTCCTTTTGTCGGGATGATGGTCTCCTTTGGGCCAGACATGGAGTAAAATCAATCTGCCATTTATATTTGCACTGTGTTTTTAGGTCAATCCTCCTTCGTTACTTACAGCTGAGACATACGGCGGCCGCGCAATTTGGCCTCCGCAATGTCTTACTGGAATCTACAACACTGGAGAATCTTCTCTCCGATTTATTACATGAGAAGCTGCTCTCTACGTATTACTCTAGGTTACTGCATTCTAAATCTAAGAGATTAATGGCGGTTGAGTCTCAGTGGAGGGAGAACATTCCGGCCCTGTCGGAAGAGGTGTGGCACAATATTCTTCCTGAACAAATTCCAGTAGTTTTTTTCTTCTAGGGATAAAGTTATACAATTGAAGTTTCTATACAGAGTTTACTTTACTCCTACATTTTTGCATAAAGTAGGTAAATTGCTATCTCCTCTATGCTCAAAGTGTGATGTTGCTGAGGGTACTTTTTTCCATATGTTCTGGGAATGTCCGTCTATTCGTAACTTTTGGTCCGCTGTCATAGCTTTTATTGCCAATCTCACCCAGCTACCTAATATTTGTAGCCCCTTTCGCTGTCTATTGTATTGTCTATGTAGATGAGGAAGACGCCCCCGCCCGCACTAAATTGTTCTTACGCCTGACCTTCTATGCTAGGAAGACTATAGCATTACAATGGAAATCTGATATTCCCCCTGACGTTCCATTTTGGATTTCCCTTATTAATCAAGTGCTGCCTCTCTATAAAATGACCTACGAGGCTAGAGGTTTCGTAAAATCTGGTCCCTTTGGGTAGATCCTGACCTCACTACTTCTCCGGTCACAGATTCTACTTAAGAGGTGTCATTGCAGTTTTTCAAATTTTATACGATATGCATGCTCTCCCTGTTGGTCTATCCATCACCCCAGTCCCCCCCCCCCCTTCCGGGTGATTTCTTATTGATCTTTACATGTTCCTTTTGTTCTTATTGTTGCATATGACTTGTATACATTGCGCCCTATGTGGGCATCTGATAAGAGACATTGTTTCTTTTTTCACTGTACTGGAATCGTGTGTTTTTTCTTTTTTTGTTATGTTCAAATAAAATTACCTTTAAAAAAAAAAAAATATGCTTATTGCAATTGATTTATTTATTAATTTATTTTAAAATATGTAGCAGAAAACAAATTGGCCTAGAGTGTTAAAAAATTTAGATTTTTACTTTTTTTTTTTTTTGAGAATTTCATATATAAAAATTTGAAAAATATTGTTATTTTTTCAAAATTGTCGCACTTTTTTTGGTTATAGCGCAAAAAATAAAAATCGCACAGGTGATCTAATACAACCAAAAGAAAGCTCTGTTTGTGGGGAAAAAAAGGATGTCCATTTAATTTGGGTACAGCGTCGCACGACCACGCAATTGTCCATTAAAGTCACGCAGTGCCGAATCGCAAAATAGGGCCTGGTCATTGAGCAGCCAAATCCTCTGGGGCTTAAGTGGTTAATCAGATACAATTTAAAAAAAAAACTCAAAAAAGTGTGGCATATCATTTTAGTTATGTAAAGTTTAAAAAAAGGACCATTTATTCTTGAATATTTCTATGCAGTGGTAAATACAAATAACCAGCGCTATGATAAGAAAAGATATACCTGTGCTCAAGTCCCAATAGCTTGTACATGTGGACCAAGCCTATTTATAACACTTGTTGTTTTACAAGTTAAATTCATTTTTTTTTTTTTGCTAGAAAATTACTTAGAACCCCCAAACATTATTTATATATTTATTTATATTATATATATTTTTTTTTTTTTAGCAGAGACCCTAGAGAATAAAATGGAGATCGTTGAAATACCGGTCTTACAAACGCAATTTTCTTTGGAAAAAATACACTTTTTTTAATTTAAAAAATAAGAAAACAGTAAAGTTAACCCAATTTATTTCTATATTGTGAAAGATAATGTTACACCGAGTAAATAGATACCCAACATATCATGCTTCAAAATTGCGCACGCTCGTGGCATGGCGACAAACATTGTACTTAAAAATCCCCATATGCTGCACTTTAAAAGTTTCTACAAGTTACCAGTTTAGTTAGGTTCCTTTTACATGGGCGGTGCGCCCGACGGAGTCCGTTTTGTTCAGCGGGGGATCGATCTGCCGAGCAGGCGGATGACAGCTCCATCTCCGCTCTGTGTGCAGAGACGGAACTGTCAGAGCCCGCTCTCCTCAATGGGAGATCGGATGAGAACCGACCACCTGTCCGTTCTCATCTGATCCCATTCGATCCTCCAGACGGATGGAAAATAGGGTTTCCATCCATACAGATTTCACGGATCGGATAGCAGCGGGTGTCAGCGGACATGTCTCAGCTGACATCCGCCGCTGCATGGAGCATCCTAACCGGTCTGCCTGAAAAACTGACAAGTGGATCGGATCGGAAAGACCGTGTGAAAGGGGCCTTACAGAGGAGGTCTAGGGCTCAAATTATTGCTCTTGCTCTAATGATCGCGGCGATACCCGCTGTGTGGTTTGAACACCGTTAACATATGTGGGCGTGACTTGCGTATGCGTTCGCTTCTGCGCCCAAGCTATTTATTTTACCTTTTATTTTTACACAGTCCTTTAAAAAAAAAAAAAAAAAAAATTACATCCCTTGTAATAGAAATAATCATGACAGGACCTCTTTAATGTGAGATCTGGGGTCAAAAACACCTCACATCTACACTAAAAAAGAAAAAAAAAATGGGCTCTTTAAAGCCGTTGCTAGGAAGCGAGGTATGACGTCGCTCTGATCCTCCAAGGCCATAGAGTGGAGTGGGGGCTCGACTTCCTGGCTGAGAGGAGAGCAGATTGGATCGTTTTCCCTGCTACCGATGGCTCTGGTAAGCGGGAAAAACTACCGGGAAGGGGGGGGCACCTCTCGAATCAGCCACTGGGACCACCCTTATAATAAAGCGGACTGCCTACCATTTAAAAAAATGCGGGGTTATGGCTATCTGCTGCCATAACCCCGGTATTTAACATCAAAGTACCAACGTAAATACATGGACCAAGCCTATTTCTGACACATGTTGTTTACAAGTTAAAATCTGTATTTTTAGCTAGAAAACGGAAAATTTATATCAAATACTTACAGTAATTTTCCTTTCCTGATGGACTCCATGGCAGCATACGTATCGGGTTTAGCCCCGCCTCCAAACCTACCCTATAGGACACCACTCCCATAAATGTTTGCACCTGTTCAGCACACGTGTTCTGTAACTATCCTCCACAGAATCTGGGAGGGAACTCCTGCTGCCATGGAGTCCATCAGGAAAGGAAAATTACGGTAAGTATTTGATATAAATTTTCAGTTTTCCTGACAGACTCCATGGCAGCATATGTATTGGGAAATAACTCGCCGTACACAACAGGGTGGGCAGGTGCTGAACAAAAGTTTAATTTACTCTGTCAACTGACAAGACTTGTAAACCAAAATTAACAGAAGAAAGAGCCGCTCGCTCAACACAATAGTGGGACAAAAAGATATTAATGGAAGACCACGATGCTGCTCTACAGATAACATCAGGAGCGACGTGTCTGGAGACTGCCCAAGAAGTGGAAACACTCCTAGTCGAGTGAGCCGTAACCGCCACTGGAGGGGTCAAGCCCTTTGCCCTGTAAGCCCATTGGATGGCCTGAATGATCCAGGAGGAGATTGATCTTGGAGAAGCTCTTGAGCCTTTATTTTTGCCATGAAAGGCGACAAAAAGGTATTCCGACTTTCGGAAGGGAGATGTGGCATCCAGATATTTTTTGATGCAGCTACCTATGTCCAGTGGGTGGACCGGAGAGCCTTCCTCCTGTCTGAAGGTAGGCAACACAATCTCAGCATTCTCATGAAAGACAGAAGTAACTTTCGGTCTTGCATCCAACATGGGAATGAGTACCACTCTGTCAGGAAAAAAGGTAAAAAAAGGCTCTTGTGCCCCCAGGGCCCCAATTTCAGATACTCTTTTTGCCGAAGTCACAGCTACTAGGAAGACTGTCACTAGAGTCAGCTCTCTGATAGTAAGAGACTCAGACATATCCTGAATACGATGTGCTAAGAAATCCAGCACCAAAGGAAGATCCCATTTGAGGAATCTTTGCTTTCTCTGAGGCCTGATTCTAACTGCTCCCTTAAAGAACTGGCATACCAAGGTATGACTAGCTCAGGAAATACCCATGAAGGCAGAAATAGCTGACACTTGGACTCTGAGAGAGCTCACTGAAAGAGGGAGATCCAAACTGGATTGTAGGAAACTCAGAATATCCTGGATTTTAATGGAAGACTGAGGATCAGGTCTTGCAGCCAGCTGTGAGGAAAATCTTGCCCAAATCCTTTGTTAAACCTTATTTATGGAGTCTCTTCTGGCACTCAGGAGCATAGAAATTGCCTCTTCGGGACAACCTAACGTTTGCAACCTTCTCCTCTCAACATCCACACTCTCAAGTGTAGCCAAGCAGGGCATGGATGGAACACAGACCCCTGGGATAGCAGATCCAGTCTGATGGGCAGCGGAATTGGATCTTGAACTCTGAGAAGTGTCAGAAGGGAGAACCATGGCCTGTTGGGCCAGAAAGGAATCACCGCCACTATCTCCACCGCCTCCGACCTGAGTCTCCGAAAAAATTGCAGTATTATCGGCACTGGTGGGAAGGCATACGCTCTGTGGAACCTCCATTGATCCGAGAGAGCATCCACCCCGAAAGCTTGGGGATCCCTGAACCTTGTGTAATATTTCCGTAACTTGTGGTTGCAGGGGGGAGGCGAAGAGGTCAACCTCTGGATGGAACCCCAACGACAGAATCCAGCTGAATACTGCTCTACACGGGACAGAAAATCGGCTTGGACATTTTGGATTCCTGGAACGTAGACTGCCGACAGATCTGATAGATTCTTCTGTGCCCAGGACATGATAGGCTCCACTTCTCTCAGTAAGGACCAGCTGCCTGTTCCCCACAGCCGTCTCACATAAGCAACTGCTTAGTGTTGTCCAGTCTGAGCATTGCTGGTAGACCCCTTGTCAGATGGAAGAACGCTTGCAGCGCTTGAAATGCTGCCTGAAGTTCCAGGACATTGGAAACTATCCCTTGAGTGGGGAAGCTCCACTTGCCTTGAGCCATTTCAGTGAGACAGTGGGCGCCCCAGCCTATATTGCTGGCGTCTTAAGTCACTACTACCCAAGGAGTTGGTCTCAGTGAATGGCAGTTCAGCAGGTGATCTCTGCACAGCCACCAAGGAAGGCTCGCTCTCATGGCTGGAGTCAGAAAAATAGGCTGATCTAGGTGCCATGCGTCCCATTGTTGCAGGAATCCCTTCTGAAAAGGCCTCATCCTCCACAGGGCCCACTTCACCATGGGGACTACTGCGACCATAGTCCCAATCACCTTCAAGCATTGGTGTGCTTGAAGATGGGAAGATGAGAGGGTGTGGCGAACTCTGTCCCTGACTATACCGACTTTCTCCTCTGGAAAAGAGAGTGTCGCCCTTGCTGTGTCGAACAGAGCACCGAGGTAAACAAGGGAGTTGGGGTCAAATGGCTTTTCTCTTCGTTCAAGAGCCAACCGAACCACTGGAGGGTAGACACGACCTGATTTAGATGAACTACCAACTGGCCTTTGTCTTGAGATAGAAGGAGGAGGTCATCCAGATAATGATGGAGTCGAATCCCTCTTGTTCTCAACAGAGCTACCACAGCCAACAAGACTTTTGGAAAGGTCCGTGGAGATGTGGAAAGCCCGATTGGGAGACAGGTAAATTGCAGGTGTGAGTCGCCTACGGCGAACCGGAGATACTTCTGAAACCCCTCTGCCACAGGAACATGGAAATACGCGTCCTTTAGGTCGATGGACACCATCCAGTCGTCCGGCTGTACTGTTTGTTGTATAGATAGCAGGGTCTCCATTTTGAATCTTTCTTTCTTTATAAACTGGTTTAAGAAAGTCTAATCTATAACTGGTCTCCATGAACCGTTTTTCTTTTGGACCAAAAAAAGCGGGGAGTAAATTCCCTGGCCTCGCTCGGGCTCTGACATGGAAATAACAGCCCCTTGAGGCACCAGAGACTCTACGTAGGAAAGATGAACTTGTCGCTTCTCTCCTGAGGATGGTAGAGCTGTAGGCAGTAATCTTAACCTGGGGAAATCTTTGAAGACCCACTTGTGACCTGATGACACCGTCCTGACGGTCCATGGGTCCTGAATCGAGGCCGCCCAGACATGACGGAAGCAAAGTAGCCATGCCCCTACCCGACATGCCTGAGCGGGCCCAACTTCAAAAAGACTTAGTGGGCTCGCGGTCACCAGAGGAAACATTCTTTGAAGTCTTCCTGGAAGATTGCCTTGACCTCCAATTACGGCCAAATTCACCACCAGGCCTATAGGTACGTGCTTCCCTGGCCCGATCTGGGACATACTTCCTGTTAGGTTGCCCTTTCTTCACATTGAACGGGTGCCGATCCTGGGGAAGGAAACCAGACTTCCCGCCTGTAGCTCGAGTTATGGCCTCATCAAGCGTATTCCCAAAGAGGGAGGAACTCTTAAAGGGAATACGACACCAAACCTGTTTGGATGCCGGGTCAGCGACCCAAGGACGGAGCCATAAAGCCCGTTTTGTCGTGACTGAGGAAAGCATAACCCTAGCCAGCAGACGGATTAGGTCTATAGAAGCCTCCCTTAGTTCCTGGATCGGGGAACTTCTGGCCACTTCCTCCGACACTCCTCTGACGGATTCGTCAACCACATCAGCCCATGACTCCATACACTTGGAAAGGGCTGCTAAGGCCAAAGCCGGTTTGGAGGCCATACCTGCCGTCAAATAAATCCTCTTCAGATCCGAATCCATTCTACGGTCTAAAGGATCTTTGAAAGATACCGTATCTTCTAAAGGGAGGGTCACATGCTTGACCAGCCTCATGACCGCTGCATCCACTAGAGGAGGAGATTCTAGATTTTTGACATCTTCCTCTTTAAACGGATACAATCTGGACATATTGGAGGTCATGGAGTTCTTTCTCTCCACCTTACTCTGTTCCTCTGAGATGATCTCCCCCAATTCACCCAGGAAGGGGAAGTTAAGACGCTCCTTATTGAGCTGTTTAAAAAATATTTTTTTGTTTTGGAGGAGTTACAGCTGAATCTTCCCAGTTTAAGGTCTCCCTGACCGCCTTTACAAGGGAAGGGACCAAAGCGAATTCAAAGCCCAGACAAGGGTGCTCTACCTCAGAGTCGCTACCCGACAGGAGCACTAAATGATGACTTGGATGAGTAGAATCAAAGTCCTCCTGAGGCTGTACCCTCACAGGGGAAGGGCTTGGAGGAACCGCTTCAGAGCACTGAGGCTGACCGACACCCAATTTGGCTAGAGAATCCTTCACGACCCTCTTCACAAGGGCTTCAAGGCGCTGGTCGGAAATGTCCCTTTCTCCCGCAGCCTGGGAAAAATACTTGTCACATAGGGACTTAGTTTCAGGGACCCGGGTGCCACAACACCAACAACCCACTTTGTCAGGTTTTCGTGAGGGGCCAGCTGATGTGGACGCTTTCTTGCTGGGAACCCGATGGGGACCTCCGAGCAGATCTTGAAGAGTGCCGGTGGTGAGAGCTTGACCGACGTTCGCTCCTTTAAGAGGAGTGACGAGTATCCGAACGAGAAGGGCTGAAAAAACAAGGGAAACAAAGAAACACAAACTGGAAGCTAGGCTCCACAGGTAATCCTTTGGAGGACAAAAAAGGAACACGTGTGCTGAACAGGTGCAAAGATTTATGGGAGTGATGTCCTATAGGGTAGGTTTGGAGGCGGGGCTAAACCCGATACGTATGCTGCCATGGAGTCTGTCAGGAAAATTACTTAGAACCCCCAAACATTATATTTATTTTTTTAGCAAAGACTCTGGAGAATAAAATGGCGGTCTTTGAAATATTTTTTGTTGTGCGGTATTTACGCAGCAGTCTTTCAAATGCAATTTTTTGGGAAAAAATATATTTCACTGCATTTTAAAGAATGAAACAGTAAAATTAGCCTAATTTTTTTATATATTGTGAAAGATGATTTCACACCGAGTAAATAGATACCTAACATGTTACAGTTTAAAATTGCGTACACTCGTGGAATGGCGACAAACTACGGTACTTAAAAATCTCCATAGGCGACGCTTTAAAAAAATGTTAACAGTTACCATTTTAGAGTTACAGCATTGTTTTTTTTTTTTTTTTGTTTTGTTTTTTTTAGAATTATTTCTCTCGCTCTGTCGATCACTGCGATACCTCACGTGTGGTTTGAACACTGTTTTCATTTGCGGGCGCGACTTACGTATACGTTTTCTTTCGTGTGCAAGCTCATGGCGATGGGGGTGCTTTGAAATTTTTATTTTCCTATTTATTTTATTTAAGTTTTTTTTTTTTTTTTTTAGCACTGTTTTAAAAAAAAAAAAAAAATCTGATTACTTTTATTGCTGTCACAAGGAATGTAAACATCCCTTGTGACAGTAATAGGCAGTGACAGGTACTCCTTATGGAGGGACAGGGGGTCTAAAAGACCCCAGACCCCTCCTCTACACTTAAAAGTATTCAAAAAGCCAAAATCGGCATTTTGGAATACTGGCAGTTTTTTAAATTTGGCGCCGTTAACCGCCGAGTAAACGATTATGACAGGCTTCTGACCAGGCAGAGACAGGGCGGCTAGCATGTCCGTCTGCTTTGTTTATGATAAAAGTGTCAGTGACACTAATTGAGGTGAGGTGGGGGTGAATGAGTGTCTTTTGGTTCCACTGATTAGCGAAAGGTGGGGGCTACTTTCGCTCAAGAAGCCTGGGTCACTAAACAAAATGGATGCCGAGAGGACAAGATGGTGTCCAAATGCTCAACACCATTACAACCCCCTCCAGGACAGTACAGTGTCACTATGGTGAAACTGCACTGCTCTGGTGACAGTATGTAAAAAAAAAAAAAATTAAAGCAAAACCGGTGTGACTATGGTGACACTATAATGCTGCCGCAGACATCATATACAATGGCTCACATGTATGTTAGTGCCACCAGCCATTATTTCTGATCACAACCACAGCAGTACTATGTCACCAGACCAGTGCTGTCAGTCACTACAGTGTCCCTGACCACTGCCATACCAGCCACAGTGTCCCTGACCACTGCAATACCAGCTACAGTGTCCTTGACCACTGCCATACCAGCCACAATGTCCCTGACCACTGCCATACTAGCCACAGTGTCCCTGACCACTACCACACCAGTCATACAGTAAGTCACCATGAGGATTTTTTCACCTGTGCAATGCACCCTGAAGAGCTATTTATGTTGAATCACTCTCCAGAGAGAATTTGTCCCTGATCACTTTTCTCACCAGTCACAGTATCACTAATGACCGCCAAACAAGTACCAGTGCCCCTGACCACCGCCACACCAGTCCCAGTGTCCCTGACCACCGACCGCACCAGTCCCAGTTTCCCTGACTGCCGACCACACCAGTCCCAGTGTCCCCAACCACATCCACACCAATCCCAGTGTCCTTGACCGCCGACCACACCAGTCCCAGTGTCCCCGACCACATCCACACCAGTCCCAGTGTCCCTGACCACATCCACACCAGTCCCATGGTCTCTGACCACTGCCACACCAGTCCCAGTGTCTCTGACCCCTGCCACACCAGTCCCAGGCAGTGACTCTGACCACTGACCACACCAGTCCCAGTGTCTCTGACCACCGACCACAGCAGTCCCAGTGTGCCTGACCACAGACCACACTAGTCCCAGTGTCCCTGACCACCGTCCACACCAGTCCTAGTGTCCCTGACCACCGTCCACACCAGTCCCAGTGTCCCTGACCACCGTCCATACCATCCCAGTGTCCCTGACCACCGTCCACACCAGTTCCATTGTCCCTGACCACCGTCCACACCAGTCCCAGTGTCCCTGACCACCGTCCACACCAGTTACAGTGTCCCTGGCCACCGTCCACACCAGTCCCAGTGTCCCTGGCCACCGTCCACACCAGTCCCAGTGTCCCTGACCACCGCCCACACCAGTCCCAGTGTCCCTGACCACCGCCCACACCAGTCCCAGTGTCCCTGACCACCGACCACACCAGTCATATCATAATGTCACCATACAGTAAGTCAGCATAAGGACTTGTTCAGATGTGTAATGAAGAGCCATTTGTGTTAGTATCGCTCTTCAGAGAGTTTTTGATGGTCAATGAGGGAGGTGTTGTATCACTTCTCACTGCCTGCTCAAACCCTTTGAAACCCACACAACAACCCCCTTTCACTTAAATGGGTTGCAATTGGTGCGGGTAGAAGGGGTATAATCCCTGCTACAGCTGCAATGCAACACATTTATGGCAACTGTACACTGCTGCCTCTGCAACTAAAAGGGGGTAGCATTTGCAGACACAGTTTTACCCCCCACCCCACAATAAGGTATTAACAAGCTCCCCCCACAATTAAGGTATCAACAAGCCCTAATAGTACAACCAGTCACAGTGTCAACAGAGCAGTGTAACTAGAATCAGTATAACTGATTGCCACCACACCAGATCAGTGCAGCCAGCAACCATTTTCCTGATTACTGCTACATCAGTCCCAGTGTCACCAGTCCAGTGTAAGACAGCAACAGTCTTCCCGATTGCTGCTTCACTAGTCCTCGGTGTTACTAGACCAGTGTAAGCCAGCATCAGTGTCCTTGATTGTCGCCACACCAGTCCCAGTGTCACTAGACTAGTGTAAGCCAGCAACAGGTTCCTGAGTGCTGCCACACTAGTCCTCAGCGTCACTAGACCAGTGTAACTAGAATCAGTATACCTGATTGCCACCACACCAGATCAGTGCAGCCAGCAACCATTTTCCTGATTACTGCTACACCAGTCCCAGTGTCACCAGTCCAGTGTAAGACAGCAACAGTGTTCCCGATTGCTGCTTCACTAGTCCTCTGTGTTACTAGACCAGTGTAAGCCAGCATCAGTGTCCTTGATTATCGCCACACCAGTCCCAGTGTCACTAGACTAGTGTAAGCCAGCAACAGGTTCCTGAGTGCTGCCACACTAGTCCTCAGCGTCACTAGACCAGTGTAACTAGAATCAGTATACCTGATTGCCACCACACCAGATCAGTGCAGCCAGCAACCGTTTTCCTGATTACCGCTACACCAGTCCCAGTGTCACCAGACCAGTGTTCCTGATTGCTGCCACACTAGTCCTTGGTGTCGCCATACCAGTGTAAGCCAGCATCAGTGTTCTCAATTGTTACCACACTAGTCCCAAGTTCACTACTAATTATGTTTTTCCAAAAAATTGTGACAAAAAATTAAAGTGCTCCTTGGATTTTGGGTCTCTCTCTGTGGCTACACTGTAAACTAGTCTCACACCTGTGGTATTGCCATACTTAGGAGTAGCATAATGTGTTTTGAGATTTATTTCTAAGTATGCCTATGATGTGTCTTAGTAATATCTTATTCACTCACATCCTTATGTAAAAAAATATATATTTTCATTTTCTTTCTTGCATTTGTCTTTCAGAAAATACATTGGGCTGTTTTCTTTCCAAAATTGGGTCATTTTTGGGTGTTTCTCCTGTCCTGGCACTTCAGGGACTCAAAAAATATGATAGGTAGTCAGGAAATTAGACGCAGAATTTGCGTTCCATGAAACCCCAAAGGTGCTTCTTGGATTCTGGGCATCTCTATGTGTCTTGGCTGTGAAAAAGTCTCACGCATGTGGTATCCCCATACTTGTAAGGCATAGTAGAAAGTGTTTTGTTGTGTAATTGTAAATATGTCTATGCCGTGAGTGATAAAGAATGCGTTAGAATGACAACAGTAGTTCATTTTTATTTTTCAAAAAATTGGGACAAAAAAAAGTTACAACTTAAAAAACTCAGCATGCCTCTTACTAAACACTTTGGATAGTCTACTTTCCAAAAAGTATGATGTTCAGATAATTCTTCGCTTACAGAAAAACTTGCATAAATTTCATGACCACAACAATGAGGATGGACGAGGACCAGAATCACATGACTGAGAAGATACTAAAACTCACCCTAAAGATCATCTACCTGCTGACCGGAGAGGTGAGGAGGATTCTGGGAGGTCACATGACATCACTCTTATCTCTATTATTAAAGCGGTAGTATACTTAAAAAAAAAAAAAAAAAACCCTGCAAGACAAAGGCATAATGAGCTAGTATGCAATGCATACTAGCTCATTATGAAATACTTACCTTAGAACGAAGCCCCGACACGGACCCCCGGACACCGCTGTGGGAGCTGACATGATCCCTCGGCGTCTCTTCCAGGTTCGGCGGTTCTGGCGCTGTGAGTGGCCGGAGCCGCGATGACGTCACTCCCGCGCATGCACGCGGGAGTAATTTTCCGGCACTTCCCGGCAAGGAACTCTGAAGGTCCCCCCGGACCTTCAGAGCGCATGCGCCGCTTGCGTCAGCGGCTGCATGCAGTGCAAATATCTCCTAAACCATGCAGGTTTAGGAGATATTAATTGTACCTACAGGTAAGCCTTATTATAGGCTTACCTGTAGTTAAAAGTCACAAAAACCGGTATACTACCGCTTTAAAACCCAGACCTGACCAGAGAGGGGAGGAGAATTCTGGGATTCTCACATGATATTCCCATTGGTTTTTCAATGCAGGGTTTTCCTCCTGTGAAATCAGTTGACCATCACAGTGCCTCTATGTGACTCCCTAAAACCTGAGAGACACAACATGCAGAAGATTCTAGAAGTCACCAAGAAGATGATGGAGCTGCTGACAGAAGATGTGAGCGGTGCTGGGAATTCTGGGACATTATCCAGTAACAGACAAGGGATGTGTCTGGATGGTGACTGTATCATTGTGTGTGTGTCAGGTTCCTATAAGGTGTCAGGATGTCACTGTCTATTTCTCAATGGAGGAGTGGGAGTATTTAGAAGGACACAAGGATCTCTACAAGGACGTCATGATGGACAATCAGCCGCCCCTCACCTCACCGGGTAAGAGGAGACTTTATTGTAAAGGAAAAAGCAGAACGGAGGGTCCACCTAGATCCCCCATCATCTGATAAACACATAGAAGCAATGTATTCATTCAAAGTGTGTGTTTCCTGCAGATGGATCCAGTAATGGGAACCCACCAGCGAAATTTCCCCATCCTCTGTTTTCCTGGGATTCCACACAAGAAGGTCACACTATCTTTTACCATCATTAGGTAGACGAGGAACAATCACTGATAGTATCATTAGGATCTGTATATTATCTGCATTGTTAGAATTTCTGTAATTTTTTTTTATATATTCAGAGTGGAAACCTGAGAGATTCTAAAATTGATATTAAAGAAAAGATAAAAGAGGAGGTTAATGAGGATGGGGTGATGGAAGAGTTGAAGTCTCTAAAAAGACACAATGATCAGGATACCATGGTGGAGTCATCCAGAAACCCACTAGAAAGCAGTCCCCCATCTTCTATATTCCCGGGATTCCACACAGGAAGGTCACACCATCATCAGGTAGGTGGAGTTGAGGGTCTGGAATATAAAGTGATTTAACACTCGGACATGTGGAGAGGATGTCTGGACTATACAAGATGATATTTTCTATGTGATCTCATAGTTACATAGTAGTTGAGGTTGAATAAAGACAACAGTCCATCCAGTTCAACCTATGCAGGTGTGTGTCAGTGACGTCTCACATCACAAATACTTTTATTTTACAGATGATTGTGACATTAGAATGTAGAGATGAGGTGATAATACGGATATTGTCACTTAGGGGTGTACTCACTTTTGTTGCCCGCGGTTTAGACATTAATGGCTGTATGTTGAGTTATTTTGAGGGGACAGCAAATTTACACTGTTATACAAGCTGTACACTCACTACTTTACATTGTAGCAAAGTGTCATTTCTTTAGTGTTGTCACATGAAGAGCCGGTTCAAACTGGGGCGACTTGTCAGGCAAATTGGTCGCCTGACAAGTCGCCGTGGGTCGCCTGCCATAGATTAGCACAGGACCCGTTCTAATAGGAGCGACACAAGTCGCTCCGACTTAGAAAAAGGGTCCTGTACTACTTTGGGGCGACCTGGAGCGACCTGCATTGACTTCAATGATATGAAGTCCGTGCATGTCGCTCCGAGGTCGCGGTGCGCGCTGTGCACCGCGACTTCACAGGTCGCCCCGGCAAGTCGGGTCACCTGTATGTGAACCAGCTCGAAAAGATAGAATAAAATATTTACAAAAATGTGAGGGGTGTATGTGTGAGACTTTTTTACAGCTTAGCTACATAGAGAGCCGCAACATCCAAGGAATACCTTCAGGCATTATCCACTTTAAGACCAGACCTTCTTCCAACACTTTTTGTTTACAAGTAAAAATCTGTATTTTTGCTAGAAAATGACTTAGAACCCCCAAACATAATCTATTTTTGTAGCAGAGGTCCTAGAGAATAAAATTGTGAGTTTTGTAAATTTTTATGTCACACCGTATTTGTGCAGCAGTTTTTAAAACGCGATTTTACACACTAGCGCATAAATACATTCTAGTGAATTTGAATGCACACAAAGACAATATAATATCCACATTTTTGGTCAAATATAAAATATGTATGTATCATAGATAAAGAGGCGCTGGTAATCTTTTTTTTAGGATGTCACGTATTATAAATATTAAATAATAAAATATCAAATTATTAAAATAATGAAAAATATACGTGGTTATAAAGTGCGAGAAATGTGATTAATAATTATAAAAGTGCTTCAAGTATTGAGATTGTAGATATTGATCTACTATTGGTGCAACAAGCAAAGAAAGTGCATACCAGTGCAAATTCAATAAAAAATGCAAGTGCTTATTATGATAAATCACTCCACAGAAGTGTAGACAGGTGAATATACCAATAAATAAGTAAAATCACATACAAAAGAAATATATATAGTATATAAATAAATGTGCTCCAAATTAGTGTCTCTAAAATCCGGACAATTTCGTGCAATCAAATTGTGCCTAGTGAATCCTTGGTTTTCTCATTCACAGTGCTCCAGGTGCTGGGGTGTAACAAACGTGGCCTCTTACCAGCTAGCAGCAGGTCACAAGGACCCCCAACGCCTGTGATCCCTTTAACTGGGTGGATCAAACCTCTCCTCGATTGCTTGGATCTCTTGCTCCTATATTACTCGAGTTGGACCATATAGTCCCCCCATATTATTTGTTGTGCCCTCCTGGCACTGGGCAATTCGGCAGTACAAATTCGTTTTGGGTCTTAAGAAGATATTCTCCGGGGATCTTCAGCACCCTGTATCTCCTTTCCCCTCCTTTGTATTGCGGCGGTCGGTAAGCGTCTCAGCCTCTGCTACGAATGCCTGTATTACTATTTCCGGGTTAGCAATGACCACAATGCATTTCGCTCTTGTGCGTCATCAGGCGGTCTATGCTAGCCCAGTTTGTCATGCACTAAATATCGCTGCCTCTGTTATGATTGGCCGGTGTTTGGTTTCACTCTCATATCGCCATTCATTTCATTTTTGCTGACACTAAGTACCGATCTCTTCACTTATTTAAATAGCATCGGTTGATTAAGTGACCCTTTTGTTTTTGCGTGTATTTAGAGTTTGCTGCAAATCACCCGGGTATATTCCTATTACCCGCATTATCTAAACAGCAATTATCACTCTATAATTTACAAACGTAATTCTTTAAAACACATATATTTTTATCATAAGTATATAAAAACTATTTATGTTTAATAATAAAATCTTTATTACTATTAAAACCATATATTTTAAATTAGATTATTTTCGGTGCTAATAAGTAGTCATCGCCATCTAGTGGACATATATTTTATATTTTTGTTGGATTCTTTTCAATGTTATTCGGGACAATATCGCCATCTAATGGACATATATAGGAACAATTTGTTCTTATCATTCTTATGGACGTAGATGTTAATATTATTTCATGGGGACATAATATTAATGTTAAAATGTTATATAAAATCATCAATAATATATATTAACATAATATTACTCTGTTATGAGTAGTAAAATTTATAAAATTTATTCTCGGTTAAAATTTAACATTTAAAATGCAAGGGATACATTTATTACAACTATAAAATCCTAAAAATTATTTAAAAAGCAATTGAGATCTATGTCAGCATTTAACCCCATAGGTTTTAATGTTTTTAATCTATGTATCCATGCGGTTTCATTCTGTGATATCATTTTTCGCATATCTGAGCCTCTCCAATGACTAAATATTTTGTCAATTCCACAAAACCAAAGGAGGGAAGGGTCCTGGTTGTGGCAAATTCTAAAGTGGTTGGATAGGCTGTGCTTTTTGAAACCTTTCTTTATGTTATCGACATGTTCTCCTATTCTAATTGCTAAGGTGCGAGTCGTGCGTCCGATGTATTTTAGTCCACAGGGGCAGGTACACATATATGTTACAAATCTGGTATCGCAGGTGATGAATTTTCTAATCTCAAATTCTCGATTATCTGCGGAAAAAAACTTGTGTTCAACCCTTTTCTTAAATCTGCTTGTCCTGCATGCTTTGCATCTTCTGCACCTGTAAAAGCCATTTTTTGCAAAGAACATTTGTGTTTTTTTTGGTGGGTCTGGAACATTTTTTGATAAAATATTGCGTAGTCCCGGGGCCCTTTTATAAATAAATTTCGGATTTTTTGGGAGGAGTGTTTTCAATGTGTCATCTCTTAATAAGATGTGCCAGTTTTTCTTTATACAGTTTTCAACTTCTTTGTATTGGGTATTGAATCCCGTGATGAAAGCTAATTCAAAGTTTGAGTTTTCTTTCTTCTTTTTCTTCTTATTTTTTAGGAGGTCTTCTCTCTTCACTTCGGATATTTTCTTTTGTGTAATTCTCAGGTCTTTCTCTTTATTTCCCTTTTCTTTGAATCTTTCTATTAATTTATCTGTCTGTGTATTGTAATCTTTCAGATATGTACAATTCCTTCTTATTCGGGTAAAAACAGGCATTCGTAGCAGAGGCTGAGACGCTTACTGACCGCCGCAATACAAAGGAGGGGAAAGGAGATACAGGGTGCTGCAGATCCCCGGAGAATATCTTTTTAAGACCCAAAACGAATTTGTACTGCCGAATTGCCCAGTGCC
This sequence comes from Pelophylax lessonae, assembly GCF_965119305.1. Taxonomy (NCBI): domain Eukaryota; kingdom Metazoa; phylum Chordata; class Amphibia; order Anura; family Ranidae; genus Pelophylax; species Pelophylax lessonae. The sequence continues at coordinate 43,848,678 of NC_138770.1, forward strand.
AGGAGGGCACAACAAATAATATGGGGGGACTATATGGTCCAACTCGAGTAATATAGGAGCAAGAGATCCAAGCAATCGAGGAGAGGTTTGATCCACCCAGTTAAAGGGATCACAGGCGTTGGGGGTCCTTGTGACCTGCTGCTAGCTGGTAAGAGGCCACGTTTGTTACACCCCAGCACCTGGAGCACTGTGAATGAGAAAACCAAGGATTCACTAGGCACAATTTGATTGCACGAAATTGTCCGGATTTTAGAGACACTAATTTGGAGCACATTTATTTATATACTATATATATTTCTTTTGTATGTGATTTTACTTATTTATTGGTATATTCACCTGTCTACACTTCTGTGGAGTGATTTATCATAATAAGCACTTGCATTTTTTATTGAATTTGCACTGGTATGCACTTTCTTTGCTTGTTGCACCAATAGTAGATCAATATCTACAATCTCAATACTTGAAGCACTTTTATAATTATTAATCACATTTCTCGCACTTTATAACCACGTATATTTTTCATTATTTTAATAATTTGATATTTTATTATTTAATATTTATAATACGTGACATCCTAAAAAAAAGATTACCAGCACCTCTTTATCTATGATACATACTTATTTATTGTTTTAATACAATTAAAGGGGCAGCAGGTTTTAAATTATCTTTCGTCCTAAAGAGCCAGGCGCCTTCGCTATTTTATTTATAAATATAAAATATGGTTTTGAGCCAGGTAAATAGATATGTCACACTTTAAAATTGCACAAACTTGTGAAGTGGCGCCAAACTTCAGTATTTAAAAATCTTCATTGGCAATGTTTTATAAGCCTTTATTGGTTAACAATTTAAAGTTACACAAGAGATCTTCCGTTTTATGTATGCGCATGGGACCAACGTGTGGCCTTGCCTTTGCATGAGGGGACAGAGGCACTTGACGTTTTTTATTGATTGGACATGGTACACTGACAGATGTTTTTGTGCACTTGTACTGTGACAGATGTTTTTGTGCACTTGTACGATATGACAGATGTTGGTCATCCACCAGCAGACACTGGCAGATGTTGAATTGGGACACTATTGCAGATGTTTTTGTGCATTGGTACAGATGTTGATGGGACACTGATAGATGTTTTGTTCACTGATACAGATGTTCATGGGGACACTTGGACAGATGTTCATGGGGCAGGGACAGTGGTGCTTTGTGTACTGTCTGGGGAAGTCTGCAGTCTGTCTGTGTAAAATCATCACTTACACACAGAGCTGTCAGCAGAGGCTGCGGCATCCCCCGCTCCCCCTACACTGGGCTCTCATTAAGCTCAGGGAGATGAGCTGACACAGAGACACATGTCTCTGTTTACACTGTAAAGGCTGTGATTGGACACAGCCATCACATGATTAGGAGGGCCAATTGCAGTGTCCATATCCCAATCTGTGATGGGCTGTATCCAAAGATCACAGCCATCACCGGATCGCGCCACTGCCCGGCCTCCCGTGCTGAGGGACATACGGGTACATCCACTTAGAACGGAGAAGCTCGCACCCAGCCGTTTATGTACAATGGCTAGGTGGGAAGCCATTCAGGTCTGTATTGCTCACAGCTTCTACTGGTCACACATTGGAGCGATGTTGCTAATTATTTGCGGTCCTGTGTTGCATGTTGGCAGATGGGAGACACAGCTGAAGCCTTTGCCCAATTTTGAGGAGACCTTTCAGAGGGTGGCGGTAGATACTATTGGGTCCTATGCATAGTGAACAATTCAGGGAAACATTTCATACTTTGCTAGATTATGCTACCTGGTACCCAGAGGCAGTAAGCCTGAGCTCTTCTTGGGCAAACAAGGTTGTGGGTGCATTGTTGAGCATCTTTGCTTGAGTCATGTTTTCCCCCAGAAATGTTCACAGATCACGGCATGCAGTTTGTCTCGCTTGATGCAATGTCTGTGTCAGAAGATGCAGGTGCATGGCCACTCCCTACCACCCACAGACCAATGGGCTGTGTGAGCAATTCAACGGCACTTTAAAGCAGATGCTCAGTGTTTGTGGAATCTTAAGCCCCGTACACACGTACCGATTGTCAGCCGTAAATATTCGGCCAACGACCGTTCGGCCGATTGTAGGCTTGTTAGTATGATGCTTCCAACACCCGACAGCGCATTTTCGGCTGAACAGAATCGGGTGTGCAGGCATTAAAATTTTTGTTGGCCGACACCAGAACGGCCGATTGTTCACCAGTCAGTACAGATTTCGGCCGACAGACAGCAGATTAGCAAGACTGGGCATGCTCAGAAAAGAAAAAAGACAAGGAAAGTTAACCATCACATGACATCACTTCTGCAGTCTGCTGTTGTTGGCCGACAAAATTCGTGTGCAGTCTTTTGCAGTTTTCAGCAGACACGACAGCCCTGGACAAAAGACGGCCGATCGTTTGGCCGACGATCAGTACGTGTGTACGGGGCTTTAGGGAAGGGGGCTGGGCATGGTATCTACCTCATCTGCTCTTTGCCTATCATTTTGTGCCCCAGGCATCAATCTAGAAACCCCCTTAAAAATAATAGGGTGCCCAGATATCACCATCCCATATGTGGATGTGTAAGGGGGACATTGTAAAGAAAGAAAAAAAGCCAACAGTAAATAAACACAGTGAACATTTTTTACAAGTCCTTTAATGGAAAAAAAAAAATCACACAAATGTCTCACAATGTAAATTATCAAACAAATTATCCAGCAATACAGATTCAGATCAATCACAATGAATGACGTCTGATACTGCTGAAAGAAAAAACAACTGACTGATGGACTCAATCTGTTCTTGTCACTCACTCACCATGAAAGAGACCCCCCCATTAAAAAGTAAGTGGCAGAGTCTTCCGGGTGGATAAAATAATTCCCACTGTTGGTGTCAGAGGGACAAAATAAGTCTCATTGGTGGTGTCGGTATGATAAAATAACCACTCTATCAATGCGCAACTCTTTACTCCCCCAAACTTACTCAACAACACATAGCTAAAATTACTACACCCCCCTTCAGTCCCCACATTTATGGGACAAAATCAAGTGCTTTTGATTGCTCACACGCCTATTTTGCTGTCCCACTCTACCACTCTCGGAGTTTCACCCTCATACTCGTTCATCTGCATGAGTTTTGAGTTACAGCTTTTTGGATAAGTTTTTGGCATTTTACCTGTTCAAAACTACAACATTTTTTTTTACTATGTTTGTATTTTTCCGAACTGTTAACTTGGACCGTACGTATTTACTATTACAATGTATCTGTACTCCTTTATCTTTTCTTCCCAATAAACCTTATGGAATAAAAAAAAAAGATAAAATAAGCCCCATTGTTGAGAAAAAAAAAAAACAATCAATGAGAACAAAGTCTAACTCCAACCAAGTATTAGTCTGATATACAGTATCTCACAAAAGTGTGAGGCATAACTTGTAAAAATGAAATTTTTAAGAGCAAAAAAATAAAAAACAAATTGTAATTGAAAAGAAAAAATGCAGAGGGCGCACCAGCCTAGCGCATTACCTTTAAAACTATTGTTTAAAAACATATGTATATCATACTCACAAAATGGATAAAGAATAGGCACAAAGTACAATGGTAAGTCCACTGGGCGTAGTTCGCTGATACAGACCGTGAAAAGATAGTAAACCTCGAAATAAGCTTACGCGTTTTGAGGGTATCCCCCCTTCCTCAGAGCCTATTTTCATTGTTATACTGTAATTGCAGTGCCTGTTGATGGAACCCAGAGTGTGTTCCAGCAGTCATCGCCTCACTGCCACTCTGCACAGTGTCCCAGAACCTGTGGGATGAGGAACGCAATAAGACAGTAGCCAATCCCCTCTGCTGTTTCCTCTTATCTTCCTTTATTTTTGTGATCAATAACACGTGTGGTATTCACTTACTACACTCTCCTTTCTCTTTGACCTGGGCATTAGCAACTAGCCTCTCGACACCTTCATACCATGGTTATTCTGTTACCTGGGTCTGCGTTCAGTGCTCCCCCCAAAAGGGCATACCTGTACTGGACCCCTCGGTGTTTATCCTGGTGCTCTGGGATTCTGGGGTGGTATATTCCGTCCCCCTGATACCGGCCCTAAGTTGGATGCCGGTGGGACGGGTGGACTTCCCTAGATATGCCCGACGAGCTCCTATGTCAATCGTTAGTCATCGTTAGTTTTCCGAATGCTGTAGAACAGGGGTGTCAAACTCAACTTCATCGAGGGCCGTACCTTCCACCGTTGGGGTCCCTTGATAATCTATATATCTGATAAGGTCTCCGATGCAGTCCTATTTTTTACACCATTGCTCGATATTGGATATATTGTTTCTGCTGAAAAAATGGATCACTGTTATATATATATTTTTTTTTTCTGTGAATGTACTCTTTCCACTCACGTCCACTATTGCCTTGTTGTATGCCTTCGCGTTTGACTGTTTTATTGAATAAATAAAGAATTAAAAAAAAAAAGACAGTAGCCAAAATCCTGAGACTGTTCTACAGCACATGTGTCAAACACAAGGCCCGCGGGCCAAATCTGGCCCTCCAGGCCATTTCATGTGGCCCTCACACCTCTCCTGGAGCTGAAGTAGAGCTCCAGCCCTCCTTTGAGCCTCCTCCAGACCTGCACTTTCTGTTTCCCAGCTCTGCCACCAGCTTCTTCCCAGCAGCAACACAAGGTAAGGGGATTCACTTTGATGTAAGGGAGGGTGGGGTTGGACTCTTAACATCTGATATAAGGGGTTTGGGATGCTCTGGACATCTAGTATTACAGATGCAACTGGCCCTTTGAGGGTAATCATAATGCTGATGCGGCCCTCGATGAAGTTGAGTTTGACACCCCTGTTCTACAGCATTCGGAAAACTTGGCAACACTGACGAGGTCGTGTTCACCTTATGAGAACTTTCTTAAATCTGCAGTTCCTCTAAGCTCCACAAGGTGGTGATCTCACTTATAGTATGACAGGAAGTCTCTATGGAATACAGACAGGAAGTGATGTCAGGTATAAATTCTGGGTTAGTCGGACGAAGTAGAGAGGCGACAAACTGGCAGCAGAGGAGGTAATAAGATCTTTTTTTCTATTTACACCCAGTAATCCCCCGCCCCCCCCCCCCCCCCGTCATGTCCGTCCTCTTCCTCCATAGTCACTGTGATGTCTTTTATCTCCAGCAGATGATGATACACACATATATAGTGTAGAAACCTAGATTAACCCCCTTCATGGTCAGAACGTTTCCTCACTTACAGGGCCGGAACATTCTCTTCATGTTAGAGATGCGTCACCTTCTCACATACCTGGGTTCCGTGTGAGACGGGTCCACAGAACATAACTAAGGCTAAGTTCTCATGTAGGCGTTTTGGGGCGTTTTTCTGCACTAAGGATCAGCTCAAAAAACGTCCAACAAGACAAATCCTATTCATTTCAATGTCTCCTGTTCACATCCGAGCGTTTTGACGTTTTAAGCAAAACGCCCAACGCTCAAAAGTACATGAGCTTCTTTTTTGGGCAAATTACAGGCGTTTTTATTTTTTTCCATTGGACACTTTCAACCTAAAAACGCCCGAAAAAACGCCCATAAAAACACCTGATAAAACGCCTGTAAATAGCAACGCCAAGATGTGAACGTAGTCTTAACCACTTGCTGACTGCCACACGACTATATACTGCGGCAGTCAGCCCCCTACAGGCAAGTGACGTATGGGTACGTTTCTTGCCCACGAGTCTGTAGATGGCGAGTGTACGCCGCCGGCGGCGCTCTTCCGCCCCCGCTCTTTCCCTGCCTTTCACTCGCTTTCACTTTCACTCGCAATCTCCCTCAGGAGAGGGAGAAAGACAGATGGCTGATGTAAACACATCCGTCTGTCATTCTCCCTTAGATCATGACGGAGGCTATGCGATCCTGCTATGTAGGATCGTATGTCTCTGTGATTATCTAAAAAGCCACCCCCCATGATAGTTAGAATCACGCCCCTAGGGACACACTTAACCCCTTGATCACCAATAAAGTTAACCCCTTCCCTGCCAGTGTCATTTTTACAGTAACAGTGCATATGTATAGCACTGATTACTGTAGTAATGTCACTGGTACCCCCAAAAGTGTCAAAAATGTCAGTTAGGGGTCCGATCTGTCTGCCGCAATGTCGCAGTCCCGCAAAAAAAAATCGCAGATCACCGCCATTACTATTTAAAAAAAAAAAAAACAATAAAAATGACAAAAATCTTTCCTGTAGTTAGTAAACGCAATAACTTTTGCGCAAACCAATCAAAATACACTTATTGCGATTTTATTTTATTGCGATTTTATTTTATTTTTTTGTACCAAAAATATGTAGCAGAAAACAAATTGGCCTAAAATGTTAAAAAAAATTGATTTTTACATTTTTTTTTTGAGAATTTCATATAAAAAAAAGATGTGAAAAATATTGTTATTTTTTCAAAATTGTCGCTCTTTTTTTGTTTATAGCGCAAAAAGTAAAAATCGCACAGGTGATCAAATACCACCAAAAGAAAGCTCTGTTTGTGGGAAAAAAGGACATCAATTTAATTTGGGTACATGGTCACACGACCGCGCAATTGTCCGTTAAAGTCATGCAGTGCCGAATCGCAAAATAGGGCCTGGTCATTTAGCAGCCAAATCCTCTGGGGCTTAAGTGGTTAAGTTCAGGTGCCGAATCTGAACCCCATTGAAGACAATGGTAGCTGAACAGTAATGGTCATCTTTTAGGCTAAAAGGAAAGAGATTGTCAGACAGATGACATGGGGGGCTGGGCACTGCCCTAGGGGACATGTACCGAAAAAATTGTTTTAATAAAAAAAAATCCACTTGGCAGAGAGCAGCAATTTTAGTCATGCTTTAAAGGTCAACATTAAAAAATGCAAAACTCCAAAAATAACATGGCTAGGGATGCGCTGCTGACTGGCCTGTGAAGTGGCCCATATGTACGATGTATAGAACCTACTACAGCAACACTGACATTTACTAAGAAAACTAAACGTTTAGCTGTTTCCTGCCCAGTCACTGTGCCATTTGCCCTCCAGAAGACTTACCCCCCCTTCATGACCAGGCCATTTTTTGCGTTACGGCACTGCGTTACTCTGACAATTGCGCGGTCCTGCAGCGTTGTACGCAAATTAGTTTTTTGTCATTTTTTTTTTCCCCCACAAATACTTCCCACAGACTTTCTTTTGGTGGTATTGATCACCACTGGGTTTTGTTATTTTTTTGCGCTATAAACAAAACCGACAATTTTTTGAAAAAAAACAGAAGCAATATTTTTTTCATTTCTATTATAAAACATATCCAATTAATAATTTAAAAAATCTAATTTCTTCATACATTTAAGCCAACGTGTATTTGGCTACATATTTTTGGTAAAAAAAAAAAATCAAATCCCAATAAGCGTATAGTGTTTGGTTTGCTTAAAAGTTATTGTGTCTACAAACTACAGGAGATATTCTGGAAATTTTTTTTTTTTTATACCAGTAATGGCAACGATCAGCAACTTATAGTGGGACTGCGATATTGCGGCGGACAGTCTGACACTAACTGACACTTTGTGTGAACCAGTGGCACTAATAACAGTGATTAGTGCTAAACATATGCACTGTACTAATGCCACTGACTGGGAAGGCGTTAAAAGAAAAGTATGTTTTTTTTTTTTTTGTAGACTCATACTTATATAGGTGGGTGCAGCATCTGTCCCCCCTGGCTCTAATGCTGAGAACCGAGCGATCAAACACTGAAGATCGCTCAGTTCTCAGAACTTCCTGAGCGCTGGTGACTGTCAGTCACTGCTGTCTGCACTGCCCACCACACGCTCACTGGAGTGCTGGGCTGTGGAAGGGGCGGGAGCGGCCGGGTCAGGCTCTTAGCAGCTCGCTGAAAGGCTGAGCCGGTTACCGGTCCAGGCATCTTGGCGGATCCCGACCATATGGTTGTGATCTTTCCCGAGCCTGGATCGGCTCTGTGACGTCAGCAGACTTCAGCCTGCTGTCTGCTGAAAATGGGTCACAGGAGTGCAGAACGAAATTTTTTTTGGCTGTACTTATTTCTAAACATCTAGGGTGATCAAAGGGTTAAAGGTGTGCCTAACCAGTGTTTGTTTACTATGCATGCTACTTTTACTAAGGGAAGTGATGAATTTTATTCCCTGCTTTGCAGGGACACAAAATCCAAAACTTCCCCCGTCAGAACGGAGTTCTACCCTGTCTACATAGGCAGAGCTCAATTCTGTGTCTCTCCTCGCCGATCAGGACGACATATTTTGTGCCGCGTGTGCGCCCCATGCCCAGAAGTGTTGGATCACGTACTAGGTACATGATCCGGTGCAGGAGAGCCGCTCTGCCGTGCTATAACTAAGTTATGCGGTCGGCAAGCAGATAATCGGCCAGGCAGGACAAATATCCTTCTGGGAGGACATCTAGGGTGCGTAGCTGTGCGATATGTGATCGGGAGCCACGGTGGATTACAGATCGGAGTACAAGGCAACGGTCATTGGCCCTGTACCATGTGATTGCTGTGACCAAACGCAGCAATCACAGTGCTTGTAGTAAACAAAGGCTGTTATTCATACAGCCGTTGTTTACTGCTGTGATTGGTCACAGTGATCACAGTAGCTGCCTGAAATAGCAGACAAACATTATGAAAATGATTGCTTATACATTCATTATGACTGTATAAGTAATCGCAGTGTAAAAAAAAATGTTTGCCCCCTCCAGAATGTGTCACTATGGCACAAAATTTGTAAAAAATACAAACATTTTGTATATGTGGTCACCAAAGCAAGAGCTGTGGCAATGATCACGTACAATGACTCGCAGCTCTGATATCACTGTATGAGTGCCACCAGCCCTTGTTTCTGATTATTGCCACAGCGGTACAATGTCACTAGACCAGTGCTGCCAGTCACTACAGTGTTCCTAATCGCCCCCCACTACAGTCACACCATTCCCAGTGCCGCTGATCCCTGACACACCATTCCCAGTGCCTCTGATCCCTGACACACCATTCCCAGTGCCCCTGACCCCCGCCCACAGCAGTGAGAGTGTCGCTGACCCCCGCCCACAGCAGTGAGAGTGTCGCTGACCCCCGCCCACAGCAGTGAGAGTGTCGCTGACCCCCGCCCACAGCAGTGACGGTGTCCCTGACCCCCCCCCCAAAACCAGTGACGGTGTCCCTGACCCCAAGAAACCAGTGACAGTGTCCCTGACCCCTGCCACAGCAGTGATAATGTCCCTGATGACTGCCAAACCAGTCCCAATATTCATGATCACCACAATACCAATCATAGTGTCACCATACAGTAAGTCACTATAAGGACTTGATCACATGTGCGATGCACTCTGAAGAGCCACCCATGTTTGGATAGCTCTTCAGAGAGCATTTGACAGGCAGTGAGAAGGTGTTATATCAACTCTCACTACCTGCTTTAACTCCTAGAACTCTGCAAGTGTCCCTTCTGCGAGGATGCACATGTACACCCTCAAGGGCATGCAGCTGTGCATACTTTCACTAAAACAAGAAGAGTCACTATGGTGACACTGTAACGCTGTGGCGGTCATCCTGTACAAACGCTCACAGCTCTGATATCACTGTACGTCAGTGCCACCAGTTTCTAAACACTCCCACAGCAGTACAATGTCACTAGACCTGTGCTGCCAGTTACCACAGTGTTCCTAATCAGCACCACACCATTCCAAATGTCCCTGATCACCGCCACACCATTCCAGTCCCAGTGTCCCTGACCACTGCCACACCATTCCCAGTGTCCATGATCACTGCCACACCATTCCCAGTGTCCGTGATTACTGCCAAACCATTCCCAGTGTCCCCGATCACTGCCACACCATTCTCAGTGTCCCTGATTACCGCGACACCATTCCTAGTGTATCTTATAACTGCCACACCAGCCACAGTATCCCTGATCACTACCACACAAGCCGCAGTGTCACTATACAGTCACCATGAGGACTTTTTCATATGTGCAATGCACTCCAAAGAGTTATCCATGTTTGGATTGCTCTACAGAGAGCATTTGTCCCCAATCACTGCCACACCAGTCACCGTGTCCCTGATCACTGCCACACCAGTCACAGTGTCCCCAATCACTGCCAAAACAGTCCCATTCTCCCCATACCAGTGTAAGCCGGAAACAGTGTTCCTGATTGCTGCCACACTAGTCCTCAGTGTCATCAGACCAGTGCAGCCAGCAATGATGTTCCTGATCGCCACCACACCAGTGCTGTATTGCCTCTGCTTGCCACCTGTAGTGACTCTGGCCTGTTTCCTGACCATGTTTCTGTCTGCTGCCTGGGCCAATCCTTTGCCTGTTTGCTTACCATGTCTCTGCCTGCCCCCTGAACTGATCCATCTGCATGACTGACTACATTCCTTCTAGTCCCCAGTCCCAGCCATGCCCTGCTGACAACTCCACTCCTGGAACCACAGGAACTCTTTTGTTCTTCCTTTCTTCAGCCTTCTATATCTCCTGACTTGTGCACATGGCATTCAAGGGGGCAATCACATACTAGTAGGCTAGGCTTGCTTGGCTTATAGGAACAGGGACTGCTATAGGTGATGCTACTCTAAGCTATACTCTCTGACCTTTCATATAAAGGCAACCATGACAGCACAGGTTTTGATACAATCGGTTGATATGTGTAATGCACAAGATACAATCTGTCTGGTACATAATCAGTCCAAACATTAAAAAAAGTATCATACATGTAGGATTGCCAAATGTGGGGGGAGTAGTAGAATATGTTTTGGGGTGTAATTTTAAGCATGCCCATGCTCTAAGTGAAAATACTCTATAAAATTGAAAACTTTGTGTTAAAAAAAAAAATAATACATTTTACTTTTCATTACATTATATCATAATTTTCCAAAAACGTGTGGCAAAAAAACTGAGGGATTCAAAAGGTGTTTGCTTTCCAAAATATGGTCATTTTGAGGGTGTTTCCACTGTCCTGGTGCTTCAGGGCCTCCAAACATGTGGTAGTAGTCAGAAAATTAGATGTGTAATTTAGAAAACCTGAAAGTGCTCCTTGGATTTTGGGTCTCCCTATACAGTTACAAAGTTAGGTTAAAAAAAATACACAAGTCCATCTGGCCCAACCAATAAAAAACAAAAAACAGTAAAGAAAACACAACCATACAATCCCATATACACAATCCTATACCTGCAGTTGATCCATAGGAAGGCGAAAAACCTCAGCAAAGCTTGATCCAATTTGCTACATACAGCAGGGAAAAAAATTCCTTCCTCATCCCCCGAGAGGCAATCCGATATTCCCTGGATCAACTTTTAACTATAAATGTTAGTACCCAGTTATATTATTTACACCTAGGAAAGAATCCAGGCTTTTTTATAAAAGCAATCTAATGAGCTGACCAGAACCACCTCTGGAGGGAGTCTATTCCACATTTTCACAGCTCTTACTGTAAAGGAACCTTTCAGGTTTTGGAGACGAAATCTCTTTTCCTCTAGATGTAAAGAATGCCCCCTTGTCCTCTGTGGTGACCTTAAATTGAATAACTCAACAACAAGTTCACTATATATGGACCCCTTATGTATTTATACATGTTGATCATATCCCCCTTTAATCTCCTCTTCTCTAGAGAGAATAAATTCAGTTCCTCCAATCTTTCCTCATAGCTGAGCTCTCCATGCCTCTTATCAGTTTGGTTGCCCTTCTCTGCACTTTCTCCAGCTTCCGATATACTTTTTGAGAACTGGTGCCCAAAACTGAACTGCATATTCCAGATGAGGTCTTACTAATGATTTGTACAGGGGCATAATTATGTCTCGCTCTCTGAAGTCCATGCCTCTGTTAATACAAGAAAGGGCTTTGCTTGCTTTGGAAACCGCAGCTTGGCATTGCATGATCTACCAGAACCCCCAGATCCTTCTCCGTTATGGATTCATGCATATTCTTAGCCCCCAAATGCATAACTTTACATTTATCAACATTCAACCTCATTTGCCACAAAGTTGCCCAATGAGGTAGGCTGCAAACCCTGAAATGGTACTTTAAATCCCAAACCCTATATCATTTATAAAGATATTAAAAAGTAAGGGTCCCAACACTGAACCTTGGGGTAAACCACTGTTAACCTTAGACCATTCAGAGTAAGAAATTAAATTATTTGCAGGGATGGGGTTCCGCTCCTTTCACACCTATATGTGTGTGTGTGTGTGTATATATACATATATGTGTGTGTGTGTATATATACCCCTACACAGAAGTTCAGATGTCATGCCTGCCTCCAAAGACTCCCAAAAAATGCCCGATAAACGCCCAGGTGTGAAAGGAGCGGAGCCCCATCCCTGTGCTACTAAAAATTCTAAGAAAAATTATCTTTTTTTTTCTGGTTCTGGACATGCTACAGAGCTGAAATTTCACAGGTACACTTTTTAGACCCCCCAGACAGTAAATCCAAAGAAATCTCTTTTTTTTTTTTTTCAATAATTGGCTCTCTATCAAAAAACGACAATTTTTAAGAACTTTTTTTTGTGTGATTGAGCATGACCCAGAACCATCATATTCTGATTGGCCAAACACAAAGTCGTCTTATCATACAAGTCGCGCTGAAGTCATGCTAACAAGTCACCCCTTATGAGGCGACTTTCTGGTCACGGCAGTGTGAATGGGGTCTAGATTTATGAAGAAAGATTTATTTGCATATTTTTAAACAAACACTAAAAATGTTTTTTTTTTTTTTTTCTAAATTGTATTTTACTTCTATACAACAAAATATAAAAAAAAAACAGTAGTTATTAAATACATCAAAAGAAAGCTCTATTACGAAGTAATGGCCTTCCGTTATGGCCTTGCCCTCTTCGCTATTTTTAGGCAGTTCACCTTGCTAGACCACTCTCCTGGTTCAGAGATAAAGGTCTCAAATAGTGGCTTGATCTTGAACAATCTTCCACAGACATTTCCCCACAATGTCTGCCCTGGCTTGAACCTTGCATGTTCTCAGTAGTCCTCCTTCTATAGGAGCTACTCTGGGGGTCTTAAAACGGTGCAAGGGTGCAGTCATCTCATCAGTCGCAATTATACCCAGTGCTTGGGAACCCTACTATTCTTCCAGGGTTAACAGATGTGAGATTCAAGCAACTCATACTATATTTCGTAGTATTTTTGACTTCGAGATTTCATGTCTGGTGGGGAGTTGGTCATTCGGGAGCTGTTTTCGCTATCCCTAGACAACTGGCAGCTACAACTTATCCACTTTCTTACCACCCTATCTCATTGTGGAATTAACGATCGCCCTAATGCTCCCTTTGAGGATCTCTGTTTGGTCCTGGACCCCACATTATGAATGGTTTCAGATACTTACAGTATAAACTTCTAAGGCGACCTGCTGAATCTTTTGTACATCTGAATCTGCTTAAATGGGAGAGGGATCTGGGTAGGGAATTCTCAACAGAACAACAGGACCATATTATGTACTTTTCTCACTCCTTCATTGCAAGCAAATACCAGGAGTTGGGGTATAAAATGCTCACCCGTTGATAAAGGGTCCCAACCCTGTTTGGGAAACTCTACCCAGAAGCGACTTATATTTGCTGGCATTGAAAAGATGAGGCTACTATTCTCCATGTTTTTTGATCATGTAGCAAGGTGACCAACTTTTGGTCACAAGTCAGGGAGACTGTCATACAGCTGATGGATGCTGACCTAGGGTTGACCCAGCCAGGCACCCCCTACACCACTCTGACCTCTGTAGGATATGCAATAAAATTTCTCTGTTAATCCACCTGTTGAATGCTGCCTGGTCCTGCATATCGTTACTCTGGAAACCGGATACCTCCCTGTTGCTCTCCATGTGGTCTAATACAATTTCTGAAATTCACTCAATGGAAAATATCACTGCCTCACTTTGGGGCAATGAGGAAAAATTCAGCCGTAGGTGGTTCTATTGGACTATTTTACCTGTTCAAGGGAATATGCATCCACATCAATCATGCATTTTGGGTAGTGAGATTTCCCTTTTTCCTTCCTCCAATTCCTCTCCCTCCTTTTATCCTCCACCCCTCCCCCTTTTCTCGTTTTTGTTTTATTTTTGTAATTTTTTTAAATTATATCCCTCCATTCACCCCGCCCCCCCTTGCTGGTTTCTTCTTTATTTTTTCTATCTGTTGATGACTTAGTCTTATTTAATGCTATGCTGAAACTTTGTCTATATACACTATATTACCAAAAGTATTGGGACGTCTGCCTTTATACGCACATGACCTTTAATGGCATCCCAGTTTTAGTCCCTGGGGTTCAGTCTTAGTCCCTGGGATTGGCCCACCTTTTTCAGCTATAACAGTTTCAACTATTTTGTGAGGTCAGGCACTGATATTGGACAAGAAGGCCTGCCTTGCAATCTTCGCTCTAATTCATCCCAAAGGTGTTCTGTGGGTCAGGACTCTGTGCAGGCCAGTCAAGTTCCTTCACCGCAAACTCGCTAATCAATGTCTTTATGGACCTTGCTTTGTGCACTGGTGTGCACTCATTTTGGAACAGGAAGGGGCCATCCCCAAACTGTTCACACAAAGTTGGGAGCATGAAATTGTCCAAAATGTCTTGGTATGCTGACGCCTTAAGAGTTCCCTTCACTGGAACTAAGGGGCCAACTCAACACCTAAAAAAACAACCCCACACCATAATCCCCAATCCACCAAATGATTTGGACCAGAGTTCAGGTAAGGGGGTAGTTTTTTGGCCCCACTTCTTCAAGGCCACATACCCACAGCATGAGGGGATCCCCTGGCAAAGCACCTTGTCACCCATGTTGGTGAGGCGAAAGGCCTTATCCCCTAAATCCTGGCTTGGTGGTGGTAGGAGTCTGCAGGATCTGGAAGCCTCCTTTAACAATAAGATGACAACCAGATACCCCAATCCCATATGAAAGAGTATGGGGTAATGTAGCAGGTATAGCTTGGTAAAAACTGTCCAGTGACACAATAGTTTTATGGCATAATTTGTGAGCTCCTTTGTTTTGCATCATCACACAGCATCATCATAGAAGATTGCACAAAAAACACTTCACACCTCTCTGCATTCCCCACACCACCCAATCTCCCTAATATTTTCAAAATTATTCCAGCAATAGCCCTCAGGAAAGGTTGGGTAGAAACTGTCCAGCAGGAGGACAGCTAATAGAAGGTGCCCAGTTTGGGAGAGATGAGAAAAGGGTTATCTAGCAAGGAATATTACAATGTAGCATCTGACACAAACCTGACCAATGTTAGGACAGTATTTAGTCACTTTAATTGGACTTTAAATTTAGGGACACAAGGCAAGTGTTTTCCTGCTCTAAAAATTACAGATTGGCAGCTGAGAAAAATGGATACTTTTGAAGATTAGTGGTCCTGAGAATAAGGCAGTGGAGTATGGGGCGGGGTGTATAGTGCCATGCCAAATGGTGGGTGTAGCCAAATTGTGCTAAAGTGGGAGGGGCATAAAGTGGTGTGAATAAATAGGGGGAAGCAAACCTTTTAACTCCTTACATCACCATCCTAATATTGTACATCCAATACCATTCAGATAATTCTTCACTTACAGAAAAACCCGGCATAGATTGCATGACCACAACAATTAGGATGGACGAGGACCAGAGTCACGTGTCTGAGAAGATACTAAACCTCACCCTTGAAATCCTCTACCTGCTGATAGGAAAGGTGAGGAGGATTCTGGGAGGTCACATGACATCACGCTTATCTCTAATAATAAAACAAATATCTCACTAGAGAGGTGAGGAGAATTCTGGGAATTTGGCATGATATTACTGTTTTTGCTTGAATACAGAGATTTCATTTTGTGAAGTCAGGAGATAACATGACCATCACAGTGCCTTCATGTGACTTCCTGACACCTGAGAGACACAACATGCAGAAGATACTAGAAGTCACCAAGAAGATGATGGAGCTGCTAACTGGAGAGGTGAGCGGTGCTGGGAATTCTGGGACATTATCAAGGACAAGGGATGTGTCTGGATGGTGACTGTATCATTGTGTGTGTCAGGTTCCTATAAGGTGTCAGGATGTCACTGTCTATTTCTCCATGGAGGAGTGGGAGTATTTAGAAGGACACAAGGATCTCTACAAGGACGTCATGATGGAGAATCAGCTGTCCCTCACATCACCGGGTAAGAGGAGACTTTACTGCAAAGTAGATAGCAGTACGGAGGGTCCACCTAAATCCCTCATCTGTTAAACACATAGAAACAATGTATTCAGTCAGTGTGTGTGTTTCCTACAGATGGATCCAGTAATGGGAACCCACCAGAAAGATGTCCCCGTCCTCTGTATTCCTGGTATTCCACACAGGAAGGTCACACCATCCCTCACCATCATCAGGTAGATGAGGGACAATCACTGATAGTATCATTAGGATCTGTACATTATCTGCAATGTTACAATTGATGTCATTTGAATTATATATATTTATATTTTCAGAATGGAAACCTTAAAGATTATCAAGTTCATATTAAAGAAGAGATAAAAGAGGAGGATGATAAGGATGGGGTGATGAAAGAGTTGGAGTCTCTAAAAGGACACAAAGATCTTTACAAGGACACCTTGGTGGAGTCATCCAGCTACAGAAACCCACCAGAGAGATGTCCCCATCCTCTGTATTCCTGGGATTCCACACAGGAAGGTCACACCATCCCTCACCATCATCAGGTGGGTGGAGTTGAGGATCTGGAACATAAAGTGATTGAACACTGACGTGGAGACGATGTGTGGATTCTACAAGATAATATTTTCTTTGTGATCTCACATCATAAATACTTCTATTTTACAGATGATTGGGGCATGTAGAGGTGAGGTGATATCACAGATATTTTCCTAATTCAGTGGTAATCCAAATGCTATGCAACAGAATCGGTGAAATGATAACAATGAGAGCTGATGGTGGAAGTAAGGGATAATTTAGGGAAGAGTGATCACAGGACAAGTACCATCACTGTAAGGCACAGGAAAAGCAGACACGAGGATGGGACAAATGCAATCCATTTCAACAGAGCCAACTTTACCAAACTGAGCTCCATACTTCAGGACACTAAATGGGAAGATATTCTAGAAACCAAAAAAAAGGAGGAAAAGTGGGATTGCTTGAAGGACTTTAGGTAATGGTATTAGCCAGTGTATTTCAAAGGCCAACAAATATAAAATAACTAAGGCTAAACCTGGGTGGCTGAATTCAAGTGTGAAAAGGCACATTAAAGGAAAGAAAACTGTCCTTTAAAAAATATAAGGCTGAGGGGACACCATCAAAATTTTAGAACTACAAAGAATGCCATAAGAACTGAAAGCGTGTAATCCGGGCAGCAAAATTAGACCACAAGAGACAGATAGAGTAAAAAGAATCCCAAAACATTTTATAAATAATATTAATAATAACAAAGCTAAGTCACAGCATATTGGCCCCATTAAGGATGATCAAGAGATGTTGGTTAAAAGTGACAAGGAGAAGGCAACTGTAGTAAATAATTTATTTTCCTCAGTCTTTGCTATGGAAAAGGAGGATAATGATAGACAAGATGATAGGGTGCCCTTGTGGTTAACAGAAGACAGCGTTCTAAAAAGACTAGGAAAACTTAATATGAACAAATCTCCCAGACCAGATGTCTTTCACCCAAGAGTCCTCAAAGAACTTAGCCAGGTCATTGCCAGACCATTTTCCCTTATCTTTAGAGAAAGAATTTTGACTAGAATGGTACCAGCTGATTGGCGTAAAGCTAACGTGGTACCAATATTCAAGAAAAGGCTAAAAATACATACCTGGAAACTACAGGCCAGTCAGCCTTACATCAACTGTTTTTTAAACTTTTGGAGGGGACGATTAGGGTCATTTATCAAGGAACTTGCACCTAAGACTAGTATACAGTAATTAGTAGTAACCAGCATGGATTTATGAAAGCTTATGCTTGCCAGACCAATCTATTAACATTCCTTGAGGACATGAGCTGTAATCTGGATAAGGGAAGGCCTGTGGATGTAGTATATCTAGATTTCGTTAAAGCATTTGACACGTTACCCCATAAACACTTAATCCAAAAATTTTGCTCTTTGAGTATCGACGATAGTATATGCACCTGGATGGAAAACTGGTTGCAGGGGGCGTGGTTAAAGGGTTAAACTGGTTAAAGGGTGGTGATAACCTATTCTCTGAATGGTCTGCAGTTATAAGTGGAGCACCCTAGAGCTCTGTCCTGGGAACAATTCTGTGACTAGTTCAATCTCAGTGAACAAAAAAAGAGGATAGGAAAAGAATAGGACTTTTAAGGTTGCCATCAATAATCCCATCTGGAAACACACATGCTCAACATAATAGTAAAAAAATATATATACATTTATTGTGACCACATAATAATCGTGTTGAATATTAAAATTGTATCATGCCACAGATTATTTTATAGATCCAAAAACAATATGCCCCAAATGAGGTAGGTATACATAACATGAAACCTGTTGCAAGCCAGTCTCAGACTAAAATCTGGTATGTGGTGCATAACACATTGAGTTTGTGATGATCTTTGAGATAGTCCAGGCCGAACAGAGGTTTCAAGTATCCTATGCCAAAGGATCGCTAGACGTTTCGCATATAGCTTCCTCAGGAAATCCAATTGATATCCAATCCCAAAGGGGGAAAGGAAAAGTACATGGAGCACCCAACCAATACGGTGATGTAGGAGAGGTCCCACAGTTCCAAATACAGCCAAAATGAATGGGAGTCTGGTCTTCAGAATGGGAATCAATGCATCCCGAGCTCTCCAGTCGAAGGGGTACTTTATAAAGAGAGGATTGGCACCAAGGGAAGCAGTGGCTCCATACCCTATAAGAGAGGAGCCATGATATGGGAAAAACCCCAATTTTTAAGGAACGACACATTATTTGTTGGACAGATTCTTATCTTTCATTTGCGGCAGTTCTTGAAATGTATATGGCCCCGAGATCCCTATTGTTTTTGGCTGTAGAGTGTGGGGTACACGTCGTCCTTTGGAACTGATATATGTGGGAACCTTTCCTACATGACCATATTGGTTGGGTACCCCTTGTACTTTTCCTTTCTCCCTTTGGGATTGGGTACCAATAGGATCTCCTGAGGAAGTTATATGGGAAACGCGTAGCGATCCATTGGCGTAGGATACTTGAAACCTCTGTTCGGCCCGGACTATCTCAAAGATCATCGTAAATTCAATGTGTTATCCACCACCGCATACCAGATTTTAGTCTGAGATGGGCTTGCAACAGGTTCCATGTTATGTATACCTACCTCACTTGGGGGGATCTTGTTTTTGTATCTATAAAACAATCTGTCACATGATACAGTTTTAATATTCAACACAATTATTATGTTGTCACAATAAATTTATACATATTTTTTTACTATTATGTTGAGTATGTGTGTTTCCTGGTGGGATTATTGATAGCAACCTTAAAAGTCCTATTCTTTTCCTATCCTGTTTTTTTTTTATTCAGTATGAGCTGGATGTGATGCCAAATATCTTTGAGTCATGTCTCAAATCTGCTATATAGTTCAATCTCGGTGTTTGCTGAAGATATGGGGTAATCACTTCACAATAGGATATTGAAACACTACAAGAAGACCTCAATAAATTGTAGGAGTGGGAAAATACATGCCAAATGAGGTTTAATGTAGGGAACTGTAAATGGGAGTTAAAAATAAGAATGCAAGTTACATGCTAAGGGGAGAACCTCAGGGGTAATCAAGGATGGAAAAAGATCTGAAGGTCCTAGTTAATGACAAACTCGGCAAAAGCATTCGATGCCAAACTACAGTAAGCAAGGCCATCAAAACATTAGCATGCTTTTAAAAAGGTATTTACTCAAGAGATAAAACTGCGATTGTACCACTTTATAAAACTCTGGTTCAGTCACATCTTGAATATGTCGTCCAGTTCTGGTCACCAGACCTCAGGAAAGATGTACTAGAATTGGAAAGAGTCCAGAGAAGGGCAACAAAGTTAATAAGAGGGCTGGAGAACCTCAGTTATGAAGAAAGACTACAGGTATTAAACCTATTCTCCCTGAAGAAGAAACGCTGAAAAGGGGATATGATAGTGATACCCAAATATCTTAATAGCGATTCCAGCATTGTGAGGAAACTATTCAGTCTAAGGTCACTCATGAAGACACGTGGCCACTCAATGAGGTTGGACGAGAAAAGGTTCAACCTTAAACGGCGTTAGGGGTTTTTCACTGTTAGAGCGGTAAGGATGTGGAACTGCATTCCACAATTGGTGGTTGCAGCGGGAAATGTAGCTAATTTAAAAATGAAAACACAAAAGAAAGGAGGCGCCTAGTGCATTACCCTTGGACACCTTCTAATATTTTATTGAATGCCAAAAACATACTCCCAAACATGAAGAGTAAAATCGCATAAAACAAGTCCACCTCAAATGAAAAGGATGTGTCCCTGTGTTAGGACCACTGATGCATTTCGGGAGGCATGCTCCCTTCCTCAGAGCTAGTCCATCATCCTCAAGGCTCAAATTTATACAAAAAATGCCAGTATGAATCCCTCCCTCCTGACCCA
Organism: Pelophylax lessonae; assembly: GCF_965119305.1. Lineage (NCBI taxonomy): Eukaryota > Metazoa > Chordata > Amphibia > Anura > Ranidae > Pelophylax > Pelophylax lessonae. The sequence continues at coordinate 43,869,247 of NC_138770.1, forward strand.
TGTGCACTGGGCGGGGCCATAGGGCACGTGTGTGGACCAACAGTATAAACACGGGATCTATAGTAATCACCAGCAATCTATAAATTGCCGTAAAATCATCATAAATAGGTGCTGGCTGTAGCCCCGCATACCATTGGGATCCGCATCTCTACAGCTTCTCTTACCATAACAGGCATACTGACCCCTGGCCATCTCACTACATCCCTCATTGCCTTAGTAATTTAATTTAGTAATTTAAAAATAACCTTTAGATGGACATTTTATTGAACACTATATTCAGGGATATGAAAAATGTTAGGGGCATCATACTTAAACACACCCACACAGGTTGAACTGGTTGGACTGATGATGTCTTTATTCAACCTTAACAACTATGAAACTGCAGCTACTTCTTTCCACTAGCATTGCAGACCAGGGCTACAAACTCCCACCACCAAAAAACTTTGGTCCCCGAAGAACATCAGGGCCCGGGAAAAGTAGCAAATATGTAGCCACTTTTCACTGCTAGCATTGCTGAATGGAGCTACAGTTGTTCATTCAGTAAATAAAAGGTTAAACAAATGTTTAGAATAAGCGATTTCTTTGAACTAAACTAAGAATTCCTACTCCTAGAGAGAGATTGCTGCATTGTGTTACCAGTGTCTGTATTCTCCGTTTTAAGGTATTGTTATTCTGTATGAAACTGCAAGCAGATTAGAGTCAGTGTGTATAAGCTACAGTATATGGCAGACAGGAATCAGTGTGTATAGTTCCCTAGCAAAACAGTCATCTTACAAACTGAAGGTGGTGGCAAGCTACTCTAAATCATGTTTTCTGGTGTGTGTGATCAGTGAGAAAAGTGATTATGCCAAGATTATAGGTCATAGTATAGCTTAAGGACTTACAGTAGTGTAAGGGATTTAATAAGTGGCTCCAAAACTCTTACACTAGATTGTATGCAATATTTGTATCTTCCTGTGTGTGACCAGGCTTTGGGTGAAGTTTCCCTTCAGTGGCTGCCAGTGGTATTGCAGGCTGTGATAATTAATAACTTTGTTTTACCTGCTCAGAGTAAGCTCTCTCCTCATTCCTATTTCACCAAACAAGGTCCTCACCTCAGTCAGTGAGTCTCCATGGATGTGTGTCCTTGACAGTGTTATTTTCTGCCATTCTGTTGGTTTAGGGTGACGATCTGATGAACATGAAAGTTGAGGGTGAAGTAGAAGAGACGTATGTGAGGGATGATCAGCAATATACAGAGGAGGATGGAATGACGAGGACATTTAAAGAGGAGGACACTCCTACAGAGATCACCACAGGTGAGCCATAATATATTCTTCTGTTATCTCTGCTCTGTTACTGCACACTGATTGGTCCAGAGTATGACAGGAGATGAGTGACGTAATAGGCTGATAATAGTCACCTTCTTGTACTGATTTCCATCCTGCACATTAGATCTTCTTTTCTCTCAGATTCTCAGATAAACCGCCTTTTCTGTGCTTCAAACACAATTCATTTATTCAGACACAATTTATTTATTCAGACACGATTTATGTATAGTGATGAGTAGGGATGGGCTGAACACCCCCCTGTTTGGTTCGCAGCAGAACGGGAAATGTTCTAACTTGAACGGCGAACCCCATTTAAGTCTATGGGAGCCAAACAGGAGAAATCAAAAGTGCCCATTTAGAAGGCTTACATGCAAGTAATTGGCAATAAAAGTGGTATGGGGGTCTGGGTACTCCCCTGGGGGACATGTATCAATAAAAAAAAAAAATTCAAAATTATCGTTTTTTTTTTAGGAGCAGTGATTTTAATTATGCTTAAAGTTCAACAACAAAAATGAAAAATTCCTTTAAATATAGTGCCTGTGGGATCCACTTTGTCTGCCTGTAAAGTGGCCCACCTGTAGCATGCATAAAACATGCTACAACAAAAATGACATTTCTAAAGTAAAAAAAAAACGAGTCAAATCCTATTTAAAATGACTCGCGGATACAACTGCCGCCACTCTTTTTTTTTTTTAAATGGCGTGGAGTCCCCCCCCAAGACCCATACCAGACCCTTATCTGGGCATGCAGCCTGGCAGGTCAGGAAAGGGAGGGGCCCACCTGAACCATACCAGGCCACATGCCCTCAACATAGGGGGTGCTTTGGGGCAGGGGGGCTCTGCCCCCCAACCCCAAAGCACCTTGTCCCCATGTCAATGGGGACAAGAGCCTCTTCCCGATAACCCTGGGCTGTGGTTGTGGGGGTTTGCAGGCAGGGGGCTTGTCGCAATCTGAAAGCCCCCTTTCAACAAGGTGGCCCCCAGGTCCCAGCCCCCCACCATGTGAATGGGTATCGGGTACATTGTACCCTTACCCATTCACCAAAAAAAAAGTGTCAAAAAGTAATAAAAACAAGAGACAGTTTTTTGACAAGTCCTTCATTAAAAAATAAAAAAAATAGTGACCCTCGATGTAAATCCTTCGTCAATCACGCCGCCCGCCAGACCCGAAAAAAATTATAATACAAAACGCTCCCGTCCCCTGGGAGGCCTCCCACCATATGCCACCACTGTGTTTTGTTCTATATAGGCAAGAGGTGAAGCCACCTGGCTACGTCAGCCAGTGTTACCGTCCCCTTCTGACGTCACGGACTGGTTCATGCTGGGCATGTGACGTCACAAGGGGGAGTGACGTAGCCAGGTGGCCCTGCCCCTTGCCTATTTAAGAAATGTCAAATCGCAGAGCGGGCATATGCCTGCATATCCCAGGAGGGGAGAGCGTTTTTTTTTTTTTTTCTGGGTCCAGTGGACGACGTGCTTGACGATAGATTTACATCGAGGGACAATATTATTATTATTTTTTTTTTAATCAAGGATTTGTCAAAAACTGTCTCTTGTGTTTATTACTTTTTGACACTTTTGGTGAATGGGTAGGGGTACTATGTACCCGATACTCATTCACATGGGGGGAGCCGGGATCTGGGGACCCCCTTGTTAATGGGGGCTTCCAGATTAGATAAGCCCCCCCTACCCGCAGACCCCCCACAACCACAGTCTAGGTTGTCAATCCCGTGTCAGTCCCGTGTTAAGGGAATGTGGCCTGGTATGGTTCATACCTCTGTTCCTGACCTGCCAGGCTACATGCCTGGATAAGAGCCTGGTATAGATATTTAGGGGGACACCACACAGTTTTTTAATTTTGGTGTGGGGTTTCCCTCCAAATCCACGCCAGACCCTAAGGGGGTCCACGCCATTTTTTTTTTTGTTTTTTTATTCAGCTGTCAGCGAGGAAATCCATTGAGAGCTGATTATTCATCAGTTGGTAAGGATGCTGCGGCCGGCTTCCCAGCCCCGCTCCTTTACAACCAGCATACACTGCTTCCTGATTGGGCAAAGCTTTGCCTAATCAGAGCGCAGAATGCACTGTGCAGCGCTCAGTGCAAATTTGGGTGTTCGGCGAACGGCCGAACAAGCAAATGTTCAGCCCAAACTCATGCAAAAGGGGTGCCCTAAAAATACATACAAGACCCTTATCTGAACATGCAGCCTTGCAGGAAAGGAAACAAGGGATGAGAGTGTGCCCCTCCCTTCCCCCTACTAAACAATACCAGACCACATGCCCTCAGCATGGGGGTACTTTGAGTGCTCGCCCTGGCACCAAACCTCGTTCCCCCAAGTTGATGAGGGCAAGGTCGTCTTCCTCACAAACATGGGCTGTGTGTTGTTGGGTCTGTGAGCAAAGGCTTATCAAAACCTGAAAGCACCCTTTAAAAAATATGGGGACCCTCAGTTCCTGCTCCACCCTACATAAGCATCTGATATAGATGTTAATTGGGGGATCACAAAAAAAAAAGGATGCCTTGCAGGAAGCTTCTCCCCTCCCATCCCTGAACAGGCCACATGCCCTCAACATGGGGGGAGGGTACTTTGTGTGAGGGACCACCCTGGCACAAAACCTCATCCCCATGTTGATGAGGACAAGGTCCTCTTCCCCCCCATAAACCAGGCCTGCTGGTTGTGGGGGTCTGTGGGCAAAGGCTTATCAGAACCTGGTAGCCCTCTTTAAAAAATATGGGGTCCCCCAGTTCCTGCCCCCCAGTGTGAATCACGAAGGGGGTACATAGTAACCCTACTGTTGTGTTCCAAATGCAGCCTTATGTATTGACATACCTCCCTAGACCTAGTCTGCCTGGACAGTATGGTCACCTGCTGACTTGGCACCATCCAAAGGCAGCTTAAATCTTCAATAAGACACAGAAGTTGAATCCAATGCAACATAGGCTATCTGCAGTGATGTTGCAGTCTTTTGAAGGGCAAGAAAACAATCAGTTTCCTAAGCTGTATCTGTGAGCAGAACTAACACACACTGAGGGAACGTGGAAAAAACAGGGAGGGTCTAGCTAGAACTGAACTAACTCGCACCAACTGTCTTATTGAGATAAAAAGTAGGGAGGAACATAGAAAGCTGAAACAGTTATATTTTCAACAGAAAATACTTCTCCAAACACCCTCCGGTACTGCTTATCACCAACAGCCTAAACCTATGGCCACTTGTTCTATGGCAATCGCTTTACAAGTCTGAACTTCCTCATTATTAGAGATCACATATTCCAGTGCCTAGGCTTGTGGTTGTGTGAAAAGCATGCACCTCCCAGTCCCCATTGGTTCCCGCTCTTCTGACAAGACTGTGTAAATGTAGAAGTGATCTGGGAGGAGGAACAAAGGACATTTTACTGAAGAGGGGAAGTCGCAGCTGGTTGGGACATACAATGAGAACATCTGCTCATGAAAATCTGCCTGATCCAGATGGAATCCTGATTTAGGTGAACTCACCCTCTTGTATCTATTGATCATGTTTTTATATTTTTCCAGAACATGCCATTAAGAGACCCTCAAAGGATCATCTCACTTTATATCTAAGCTGTAAAATGGAAGATGAGGACATCACAAGAGAGTGTGAAGGAGAAAAGACAACGAGCTCAGCTATAGATGGTGGACTTTACAGTGTGGATAGACCATCAAATCCCTCTGATTCTGAGCAACCTCATTTTGTCAGGGATGGTAGTGAAAATAAGGGGGAGGAGAAATTTTCCTGTCCTAAATGTGGGGAAAGCTTTAGCTCTGGATCAAGTCTTATGGTACATCAGAGATCTCACACGGGTGGGAAGCCACATTCCTGTTCTGAATGCGGGAAATGTTTTTTAAAAAAATCAGAACTCGTCATACATTACAGATCTCATAAAGGCAAGAAGCCGTATTTCTGTACCAAGTGCAGGAAATGTTTTTCACAACTGTCCCATCTTTACATACATCAGAGGTCCCACATGAAGACAAAGCCCTGTTCTTGTCCTGAGTGCGGGAAATGTTTTTCAAAAAAATCAACCCTTGTGATACATCAAAGATCTCACACAGGGGAGAGGCCGTACTCCTGCGCTAAATGTGATAAAAGTTTTTCACGTAGGTCCAATCTTTACACACATCAGAGGATTCACACAGGGGAGAAGCCGTATTCCTGTCCAGAGTGTGGGAAATGTTTTTTACAGAAATCACACCTTGTTAGTCATAAAAGATCTCACACAGGAGAGAAACCATATTCCTGTTCTGAGTGTGGGAAATGTTTTTCACATGTGTCCCATCTTTACAGACATCAGCAGTCTCATACAGGGGAGAGACCGTTTCCCTGCCCTCAGTGTGGGAAATGTTTTTCACTGAAATCAGGCCTTATTCGTCATCAAACATCTCATACAGGAGAAAAACCATATTCCTGTTCTGAGTGCGGGAAATGTTATAGACGGAAATCAAACTTTGTTATGCATCAAAGATCTCACACAGTAGAGAGCCTGAAATCAAACTTTGTTGAACATCAAAGATCTCACATGGGGGAGATGCCATACTCCTGCCCTGAATGTGAGAAAAGTTTTACACATAAGTCCAAACTTTACACACATCAGAAGATTCACACAGGAGAGAAGCCATATTCCTGCCTTGAGTGTGGTAATTGTTTTTCACGGGCAGCCCATCTTTACAGACATCAGATGTCTCACACGGGGTTGAAGCCGTATTGCTGTCCTGAGTGTGGGAAATGTTTTTTAGAGAAGTCTCATCTTTACACACATCAGAGAATTCACACAGGAGAGAAGCCATATTCCTGCCCTGAGTGTGGGAAATGTTTCTCAAAGAAATCGGACCTTGTTAGACATCAAAGATCTCACACAGGTGAAAAGCCACATTCCTGTGTGGAGTGTGGGAAATGTTTTTCAAAGAAGTCAAACCTTGTTGTACATCAAAGATGTCACACAGGAGAAAAGCCGTATTTCTGTCCTGAGTGTGGGAAATGTTTCTCAGACAGATCAAGCTTTGTTAGACATCAAAGATCTCACACAGGTGAGAAGCCATATTCCTGTTCTTTGTGTGGTAAATGTTTCTCAAAGGAATCAGCCCTTGTTATACATCAAAGATCTCACACAGCTGAGAAGCCGCATTCCTGTCCTGAGTGTGGGAAAAGTTTTACAAAGAAATCAGTCCTTGTTATACATCAAAGATCTCACACAGGTGAGAAACCGTTTCCCTGTCCAGAGTGTGGGAAATGTTTCTCAACTAAATCAGCCCTTGTTAGACATAAAAGATCTCACACAGGTGAGAAGCCATATTCCTGCCCTGAGTGTGAAAAATGTTTCTCAAAGAAATCAGCCTTTGTTAAACATCAAAGATCTCACGGAGGCGGGAAGCTGAATTCCTTCCCTGAGTGAGGAAAATGTTTTCATCGGTGACCAATCTTCACACTCATCAAAGTGCAGTAATTGTTTTTTACAGAAATCAGAGCTTGCTTTGCATCAAAGATCTTACACAGGTAAGAAGCTGTATTTTAAAAATTGTCCATGAAATTATTGATGGTTTAAATCCTGCCTGGTGCCCTGGGACTTGTAGCTGCAGCGGGTTCAATCATTTAGTTATTTGGGTGTAGTGATTTCTCGTGATGATAAATCTTATGTAGACCTGAATCTAATCCCAGTGTTCTCTGAGGTTGGGTTACAGCTGAAGACATTGAGGAACTCTCTAATTGATCATATAAATTTGTTCAAAATGAAGGTCCTTCTAAAGTTTTTATACTTGTTTTGAAATTCACTCACCTTGATCCCCAAATCCTTCTTCAAAGATCTTACCCAATCCCTACTCTGGTTCCCCAAGTCCCACACTACAAACTCTCCACACTTACTAGACCAACCTCACAGGGTGGCTAAGACACAACAGATTTCTACAAATATTTTATTGTCACACAACTTGTTACTGTCCATCGGTGGCTAAAGCTGAACCTGAGCAATTCCTCTGTCATGCTAGAAGCAGCTATACTAAATTTCCTGGAAGCATTAAAGCTCCCTATTCCCTGACCCCCCCCCCCCCCTTATGAAGACCACTAGTAAAGCTTGGTCAATGGGATCTAAGTGGGAACAGCAGGCTCCTCCTGCCCTTTCCCCTTTTACCCATTGGGTAATAACCCCACCCTGACTTATTTTTACATGATTCCTGGCCCCCACAGCTGGATCAAGTTCAAAATAAAAACGGGGAATGTCCTTGCATTCATTAGATCTAAATGTAACTTACCACTGCACTGCCACTTTAGTCAATTTCCTCATCAGGACTTGTACCTAGCCTGCTGCCCCTTGGAAAATCTGCTACACATTGACCACCTCTTAAAACCAGCCTTGTCTCCTTATCAAACAACTAATCTTCAATACTTTGGATCTTTCTGTCCTTCAGAATAAGTGACTGAGGGATATACAAGATTTTGATAATGACGACTGGTCTAATGTCTAGGAAACCCCATTTAAACAACTAGTCTCTGCTAAGGAAAGGCTGATCCAATTCAAAGTCCTCCATAGGGCGTACAGCACTTTGTCTAGGCTTCCCAAGTTGAACTCAGCCTTGCTCTCAACATGCTGGCAATGTCCTCAATCTGAGGGTGATTTATTCCACATTTCATGGATGTGCCCCCTCATTTCACAGTTTTGGGCAGAGGTGGATGTCATCAACGCAATTGCTTCATCTGACCTTACCCTGGATCCAAAGCTTTGTCTGCTGGGCCTATTGGAACAAATGGCCCCCTCGGCTGCTAAGCGAACACTCTTGGGCCTATTATTCTATTAAGCCGGGAAATCAATTATGATGAACTGGAAAAAAGCTGCCCCTCCCCCTGTTATCTTTTGTAAAATTAAGGAACATAAGATATGGATGGGGGAAAAACATGAAGCAAGTTCATAACCCGTGAATTGTAACTTTCTGGCATGCTTCCGCCACAAGATAAATCTCAGTACAGTTTATTTCTGGTTTTATCCTCTTTCCTTATTTTCACAGCTAATAGCCAATCTGTGTATGTTGTTTTTGTCTTTTTTGTAGTTCTTTTCTTTGTATATATTTTATCCACTGCCCACATTCAGTATAAAAAATTAACAAATTAATAAGTGGCTTATTTGTGCTAAGCTTGGATTTATATCACTAGAGAGATTGTTGCATTGTAGTATCTGTGTGCTCAGTTCCTTGCTAATCTATATGCAATAGTACTGTGTGTTGGCAGATTGCATGCAGATTGTAAACTAGCCGATCTGCCAAAAGCAGTTCTGTGTGTGTATGGTTGCCTAGAAGAACAGTCAGCGGACAAACTGCTAGGCGGTGGCAAGCTACCATGAGTTGCGTGTTTGGTGTTGGGGTGTGTGTGGACAGTGGAAAGAGTGATTAACACAAGGGTTCTAGCTTGGGGGAAAGCTTGAGGAAGTGTATCTGACTGTGTGTGGTCAGGCAGCTAGATTGCAGTGGAATGTTATGAGAATACCTGTAAAGAGTGGAGACCAATGGCCAAAAACATCACGCTAAGCCCCGTTCTCATTCCTTAAAAAATCAAATTGTCTAAACTGTTAGACATGATCAGTTTCAGAGTTACAAGCCTAGAGAAGAGTTTCCTAGTTGGGGTCACAAGCCAAGGTCAATTCTAAGTAGCAATAGAGGTAGCTCGAGGTAACTTCAACAGAATAATGCATGGAGCACAATAATCTGGCAAACAGGAAGTGCAGAGGCATGTCTTAAATCAGGAAGTTCATTGAAGGAGTAAAGCGTTCAAGGCTCAAGACAAAACAGGGTTCAAGACAGGATCATCCAAGGAATTGTTCAAGGAAATGTCCAACATCTTAAGTGGCTCAACAAGAAGAGACATCGCCCAACACAGCAGAGGTCCCAGGTTCAAATCCAGTCCCTGACATAGGATGTCATATGTCTCCGGACATAGAGTCTCTTTCTAGTGATGGCCAGAGGTAGTGCAGAGTTGTGAAAAGAGTATCACAGCCAGTCTTACTTGCCCAAAGTAAGCTCCCCCTCATTACCTCCTATCTCAGTCAAGGTCCTCACCTCGGTTAGCCAGTCGCTGCAGGCTTGTGTCCTTGACAGTGAGGCTAGTAGGTCATCAGATAGGCTAGTAGGTCATCAGCGCCACCGTAGATGGTTTCACCATCCATCAAGGTACTGTGTGCGCCCATCTACATCTTCACATGGACATTCCACTAAAAGATGCTGCTGGGCCGGTCCGAATGCCTCACTGCAGGGTAAAACCATGTGTGAAACGTGCCTTATAGAAGCTCCCTTTTATCAGACGAGTTATGCAAGAGTCTAAACTTCCTGCAGTGGAGCCAGCACTATTGCAACCAGTTGGACAAGTAAGAGCTTTATCAGACAGCTCCTATTGAGAGGAGACTGAGACCCATGGGACGCTTTGACTACGTCCTCATGCAGCCTTATGTCAAGGCTGTAAGGCAGGTCCTTTAGTAATAAGAAACTGTGAAAGCTCCAGCTAAAAAGAGGTTTGATAATTATCTCAAGAGGGAGACAATCTCACTTCCGTTTGTGGATGAGATTAAAGATCTGGTGTGGGAAGAGTGTAGCAAAGTGGATTGGAAGCAATCCTTCCATAGTCATCAATGCAACTTCTATCCACTAAATGCTGAGGTGAAGCACCTTTATACTGCTTCGCTGGTCAACACTTCACTTATGTGTCATGTCAAACCTTTAAAGTGGTTCTAAAACCTAAATATTTTTACCTTAATGCATTCCCTGCATTAAGGTAAAAAAATGTTTAGGCATCAATGTCTCCCCCTCATATCTTTTTAACCACTTTACCACCGGAGGATTTTGCTGTCTTACGTCTGGGCCACTTTTTGCGATTCGGCACTGTGCGTCTTTAAGTGACAATTGCGCGGTCATGCAACGCTGTACCCAAATTAAATTTACGTCCTTTTTTTTCCCCCAAACAGAGCTTTCTTTTGGTGGTATTTAATCACCTGTGCGATTTTTACTTTTTGCGCTATAAACAAAAAAAGAGCGACAATTTTGAAAAAATAACAATATTTTTCACATTTTTTATATGAAATTCCCCCCCCAAAAATGTAAAAATCAAAATTTTTTATCATTTTAGGCCAATTTGTTTTCTGCTACATATTTTTGGTAAAAAAAATAGCAATAAGCGTATTTTGATTGGTTTGCGCAAAAGTTATTGTGTTTACTAACTAAGGGAAAGATTTCTGTCGTTTTTGGTGTATTTTTTTTTAACGAGTAATGGCGGCGATCTGCGTTTTTTGCGGGACTGCGACATTGCGGCGGACAGATCGGACCCTTGACTGACATTTTTGACACTTTTTGCGGTTACCAGTGACATTACTACAGTAATCTGTGCTATAAATATGCACTGTTACTGTAAAAATGACACTGGTAGGGAAGGGGTTAATTTTATTGGAGAGGGAGGGGTTAATGTATGCCTGGTGCTTACTGACGGGTGTGTGGGGGGGAGGTGACTGAGTGACACAGGGACAGATCGCATTTTCAGCTATGCTGAACCCTGCAATCTGTCACTGCCTGTCACTTAGGAGATCCGCCCGCTTGTGTTTACACAAGCGGGCGGATCTCCACACTAGATCCCCGACAATCGGGGAAGAGCAGCGATCGCCGCTGCTCCTCCCCTGGCCCGACTCCCGCTGTGACTGAATACAGCGGGAGCGAGCCTCCGGTGGCGCGCGCGCACCGCCTAGAAGGGGGAGTGTCTGCCGACGTAGGTCTACGTCGTCAGACCTACAAGAGCCACTTTGCCGCAGTACAGCTCTAGTGAGCAGACGGCAAGTGGTTAAGCTTACAGTACTTGATTGTAATGCTCTCCCCATCTGCAGTGGCTCTGTCTTCTCTCCCCGCTCTAACAGGACAGACTGAGAGGAATGGGAGCCATTAACTCCTGCTGCTGTCAGTCAAATTCTGTGAAGAGCGAGACTGAGCTATCCAGTCTGTGTCTATGGACACAGACAGCATGGCTCTGGATTGAGTTCCCCCATAGCAAATTGCTTGCTGTGGGGACACTTGCAGAGGAGAAGGAGCCAGGAGAATGGGCAGAGGAACCGAAAAGGGAAGGTTCGGGTTTCCATTGCACAAAGCAGGTAAGTATACGCTTGTTTCTTATTTAAAAAAAAAAAAGAAAGTAAAATTTTACTATCACTTTAAAGGGTGAAATGGTCACCCTGGATAAAGTGATAGGTCTATATAATTACCTTGGTGGTGTTCATTTTCAGGTCATTACAGAAGACAAGGGGATGTTCTTTACTGGAGGAAAAGGGATTTATTCTCCACATATTGAAAGGCTGTGAAAATGTGGAATAGACCCCCTCAGAAACTGGTTTTGGCTAGCTCAGTAGATTGTTTTAAAAAAAAAAGAGCTGGTCAGGAAGGATTTTTGTTCCCCGCTGGAGCAAATTGGATCATGCTTTATTGGGGGTTTTTCCTTCCTACATGGATGAATTCTGGATATAGAATAGGTATATGGAGGGTTTCTATTTTCTTTCCTGTTGGTTGAACTAGATGGGCTTGTCTTTTTTTTTTTTTTGTCTTTTGACTAACTATTTAACTCTGATTATTCAGAATCATTTAGGTATGTTCTGGATAGACACATCAACTTGGATTTAGAGGTCATTAACCTACCTTCAGTCTGTCATCCGGTAAAAGCCCTGACAGTCTTTGTGAAGGTCCATAATGTGTGGGTTAAGAACGGGGAAGGCACAGAACTGTGGAAGCCACAGTACAGATTTACCTAGTCAAAGAGCATTATCTCAACAATAGAAGAAATAAAAGTGTTCCGACTATATTGTCAAGGCAGAAATATATGTCATCAGGACTTCTGGCTACATGCCATATAGGATCCATGCTACATACAATTACAGCAAATAGGGCATTGTGGGCTTTGCCCATGGGTGGCCGACCACAAACAAGGGTGGTGCAGAATATATTATGAAGGCCAGTCACTATTCAGTGACCGCTTTGATAAAGTCATATCTAAAGCAGCCAGTGGGTAGTCACGGAACGTGCTACAGGATAGGCAATTTCTTATAGAAGATTTCAACCATGCTAGATGCTTCCAGAACATTCAAGAGAGGCAAAAGCTTAAAGAACGGGGAGAAAATTCAGTAGAATATGGCATGGATTGTCCTTCACCAAGGGAACTAAGAAGGCTTCAATGCAAAGTAAAGGGAAGTCTTTTTGAGCTTTGCTCCTGACAACCGTAAGTCAAGGCTACAGATGGCCATTTTGGCAAACCCCAAAAGAGTCCTACGTTCATACACACTTTATAAGACAGTAAGGCAAGAAAGACAATCCTGTTCAAATATATCTGGGACCTTCTCTTGGGTGGCGGGATCCTTCCAATGCCCAAGTTTCATAGATTCAAAGGAATGAATTCCTCAATCCCCCTAATGCAGAAGAAACCTGGGAATCAACTGCCAGAAATCAATCTTGGGAGATTCAACAAGGACTTCTTCAAATACTATATCAAGATAAAGTCACTTCAGACCATCTCACGTTTAGTTCTTCTCAATGACTGGATGTTGTCCATCAACTTAAAGAATGAAAATCTTTACATCCCCAAAGAAAATAAAAATTCCAGTTAAATGTCTGCTTTTAATGGCCTTCAAAGCACTGTTGAGCGAACAAGATATCAGAATCCACCACTATCTTGACAATGTGCTTCTTCTAGCACAAAATAGATATTAGTTGCTTCATCAAAAAACAGTTTTGATTGGATCATATATTTTGCAAAAAGTCATCTAAACTTCAGACTCTGCCTTACCTAGTGGCACAGTGCCTTAAGATCATTGGAACACTGACTGCTACAATCTCTATGGTCAAATGGGCCCAATGGTATGTCTGACCCTTCCAACAAGGATTTCTTCAGCATTATCCAGCAGATTTTTGAAACAACAGATTTCTATTACTCGCCTCATGAAGACCAGCATGCAGTGGTGGATTTGCCATTCTATTCACAATGCAAAGTGGGTTACACTTGACATAGATGCGAACCTGACTGGCTACAGGGCACACTGTGAAGGATTGATGATACAGGGTCACTGGGACTACAACACCTTTTAAGCCCCGTACACACGAGTCGAAATTCGGCCGGGAATTTTTTCGTCCGACCGATCTGCCGATTTTCAGCTTGTTAGTATGGTGCTTCCGACAACCGACTCCGACTTTTCGGCCCAAAAAATTCTGGTGTGCAGGCTATATAACTTTTGTCGACCATCAAAACACGTCCGATTTTCGTCTCATTAGTACAGATTTCGGAAAAATCTTTTTTTTTTTTTTCCAATAAAAAGCTTTATTGCATAAGTTATCAAGAAACAAACAATATCTTCAGTATCATAAAAGAAAATAATTGAACAATGCAAGTCAGAGCATCTTGGAACATGGATATATCATATAAATGTATACGGTATAGGTCAGATAGGTGCAATACATAACAATACAGAAGAAATAACAGAACTGCAATGACCAGACCATAAAAAAAAAACATAGACAATCCAATAAGATAAAGGCCGCAAATCCGCGGCCACGGCAAGGAAGCCGTAAAGAAAAAAGATGGGGGAAGAAAGAGAAAGAGCAAAGCAAGGAGCAAGAAGGGGGTCAGAAAGGGAAAAAGGGGAGTGTGCAATATCAAGACGATTATATGCGGGGGGATTCATTAATCGTCCTCCGAGTCACGAATCATATCACTCAATTTAAGTTATCAGTAAAAGTAAGGTTCAGGCTTAATGGGTAACAAATCTTTTGAAGGTGTCAGAGAATGTAAATTCCAACCAGGGTCGCCAGACTCTGTGGAATGAAGAGTCGGTTTCTTTCTTTATGGCAATTATCTCCTCCATTTCATAAAAAGTTTTGGTTCTATCAATCCATTCTTTTATAGAAGGCCCAGACTGGGCATTCCAATGTAGAGGGATGACTGCCTTTGCAGCATTGAGCAAGTGTCTAGTAAGTGATCGCTTATATTTCCTATAAGATTCGTTGTGCACATGTAAAAGACAGCAAGCAGCATCTAGCGGTATTTTAGTGTTAGTAATGAGCTTTATCAGGTGTATAACCTCTCTCCAGAATTCCTGTATGATGGGGCACTCCCACCACAGATGCAAGAAGGTCCCTCTCTCCTTTAGACATCTCCAACATCTGTCCGAGATCTGCGCAGACCACACCTTAAGTTGCACTGGGGTGATGTACCAATGTGTCAGAATTTTATAGGAAGTCTCTTGCACTTTTGTGCTTAAAGAGCATTTATGTGTGAAGACACACGCTTTTTCCCATTGCTTGTCTGTAATTGTACAATTTAAATCTTTCTCCCATAACGATTTGTTTTTGTCAGACAAGACTCCACAAGACAGAGATAGCCATTGATATGCCTGTGAGGTAGTTTTGGTGCGCGGTGCCTGTCCAAGGCAGATCTCCTCCAGAGCCGTTAGAGGGGCGGTCAATTGCAATTTGGATTTTGCGTTTCGAAAAAAGTTATGAAGCTGCACGTAGTTCCAAAAGGAAAGATGAAAATCCTTGGGTTTACTATTATTAAATTCTTCGAGAGAGATCAACCTGCTGCCAGAAATGCAGTCAGCAACTCGCAACTGCTCCCTGTGGCGGTCCCCCTCGCCTGATTCAGACTTAAAATCAAGGCCTGGGGTAAAATCCGGGTTGTTTGAAACTGAGGTCATCAACCCAAATTTGGTAATCAGATAATGTTTGGTTGTGACACGGTTGATGATGTCCAGGGTAGTGGATATTAAAGGATGCTGTTTAATTTCTAAAGGGTAATTTTCGGGGCTTGACCAAAGGAGATTTTGTGTAAGGAAATTAGTACAGTCTCTTTCTAGGGCAACCCAATCTTTTTGTGAAGCATGGCAGTGCCAGTCCACAACTCTCGTGATGTGAGTGGCTTGATGGTATTTAGCAAAGTTTGGCAGACCTATACCTCCACTGTGCTTAGAACGTTGTAGAGTCTGAAGGTTAATTCTCGGTCTCTTATGTGCCCATAAAAATTGTCTCTGAATGGTATTAAGTTTACGGAAAAAGCATGGCGGGATCTTGATCGGCAGAGCATGGAAAAGATATAGTAGGCGTGGAAGGATTACCATCTTCAAAATAGCCGCCCTCCCGAACCAAGAAAATTTCTTTGTGTTCCAGCTCTTAAGATCTCTGCTAATGTCCGCTAACAGAGGAGTGAAATTTGCGTCATAAATCATGTCAGTTTTGGGAGTTAAATGGATACCCAAATACTTCAAAGATCTAGGCACCCATCTATAGGGACAATTGGCACGGGTTAAAGATTTAGTATTTTCAGATAATGAGATGTCCAGAGCCTCAGACTTTGAGTGATTCACCTTAAAGTTTGATAAGAACCTGAATTTTTGAAAGTGTAAGTTAAGGCTGGGGATAGATATATGCGGTTGGGTAATATAAAACAATAGGTCATCGGCATAAGCCGCAACCTTGAATTCTCTGTCCCCCACCCTAAAACCATGAATAGCATTATCTGCTTTGATATGTCTAATTAGCGGTTCCAACGCCAAGATGAATAGAATGGGTGACAGGGGGCAGCCCTGTCTCGTTCCATTTTTTAAGTGTAAGGGCGTAGAAAAAACATTATTGACCTTAACCCTAGCCATTGGATTAGTATAGAGTGAACCTATCCATCCCATCATGTTGTCCCCCAACCCGAGATGTCGACAGGTGGCAAGGAGGTAATCCCACGCCACCCTGTCGAAAGCTTTCTCAGCGTCGGTGGACAACATCAGACCCTGCAATCCCCGGGTCTTAGCCGCATGGAGTAGATTAAGGGATTTGATAATATTATCGCGAGCCTCGCGTCCCGGCATAAAGCCAACCTGTTCTGGACCTACGATGTTGTGTAGTAGGGGCCTAAGTCTATTTGCGAGAATTTTCGCCAGAAGTTTAACGTCCAAATTGAGTAACGAAATCGGTCTGTAACTAGGGCAGAGAGTCGGGTCTTTGTCTTTCTTGGGAATAACCGTTATGTGAGCGGTCAGAAAATCAGGTGAGGGACGTGACAATTTGGAGAGGACGTTCAGAGCCTTGGTGAGAGGGCCCACCAATAAAGGATGCAATATTTTATAATATTGGGAAGTTAGGCCATCCGGTCCCGGGCTCTTACCAGATTTCAAAGAATCAATCGCTTGTAGAACCTCCTCTCGAGAGATGTCTTTTTCTAGAAGGGTAACATCTGCTTCCGAAATACACGGGAGCCCACTATCTTCAATGTATTGGGAGATTAGTTGTTCTCTAGGGCCTAAAAGATTAGCTGGGCGTGTCTGTTGGGGAAGATTGTACAAGGTTTCATAATATGAACGGAACGATTCTGCGATGAATCTGGGGTCGTGTATTTTGATGTTTTTCCTATTCCTCATAAACGGGATATGTGAAGCCGATTGTAGGTCCTTAAGGGCTCTAGCAAGAAATTTACTGCCTTTATCACCGTGTTCGTAATAGATAGCTTTGCTGAGGTAGATTGATCTTTTAGTTTTATTATTAAGTAAGTCTCTCAAATTTTTCCTGGATTCCGTTAGCTCCTCCAGGATGGAACTGGCCGCAGAGAACTTATGTTGCGCCTCTAATTTAGCGATTTTGGAGACCAAATCGTCCAGCAACCTCTCTCTCTCTCTCTCTCTCTTTTTTCTTGCTCCAAATTTAATGAATTCACCTCTGATAACGCTCTTGTGAGCTTCCCAAATTGTCATAGAAGACATCTCAGGGGAGGAATTCTCTCTAAAATAATTAGAAATAGCCTCTTCAATCTCTTTTTTAATAACTGGGTCAAGAAGAAGCGAAGGATTCAGTCTCCAATTAAAATCTGGTTTACACTTAGAATCAGTGTTGAAGGTGATGGAAACAGGTGCATGATCAGACAAAACTATATGCCCTATCTTTGCCTCCACTAGATCGGGTAAGTCCCTTTGTGAAACCATAATCATATCTATTCTAGCATATTTATTATGCGGGGCAGAATAGTGGGTATAATCTTTGTCTGTCGGGTGTAATGCCCGCCATGAATCCACGAGGTTAAGGGATCTCAAAAGATCTTTTATTTTTTTAAGTTTTCCATATGCCATACTCGTGGAAGTATCCCTCAGCGGTTCCAGGGGAACGTTAAAATCTCCCCCAAGAATAATACATCCAGAAGCAAAACTTTTGAGTTCATTTATCAATTTCGTACAAAAGGTGACCTGGGCCCTATTCGGGAAGTAAACATTTGCTAATGTTAAGGGGCGACCATTCAAGGATCCCGCCAGGAAAATAAATCTTCCCTCAGGGTCCGCCAATTCCCTGTCGACTACAAATGAAGAGTTTTTACTGAGCAAAATTGCCACTCCCTTGGTTTTTGCCAACTTGTTGGAAGCTGTGTATGCTTTGGTAAAGTGTCTGTCAGTGAACTTGGGGATGTGATTTACTTTAAAATGTGTCTCTTGAATAAAAGCAATGTGAGCCTTACTTTTCTTCAGTTCGCCCAATAATTTTCTTCTCTTCTCAGGTATGTTGAGTCCGTTGGCGTTGAATGAGACGACCAATGGTTTCTTGCCTAGGTGGGCGAAAGCCATCCTGAAACTGCACACTTGGAAGGGTGGGAAGGGAGGTTAGTGGGAAGGGGAGGGACAACAAAAATAGGTATAGAGAAAGAGAGAATAAAGAAAGACAAAATATGACCAGTCGACTAGAGATCAAACTCCCCGTCAACCAAAAAAAAAAAGGCTAAACCGTTGGATCAATTTACACCCAAACGGTATGGAAGCCTGGTGGGAGCACTGGAAGAAGCACAACGTGAAATGTAAAAATTGAGTATTTGGGTCAAGGAATACCCCAACCCGAGTGATGCGGCAATATTGTAAAAATGCAGTAATATAAACCTTATAACAGCTCTACAGCATAATAACAAATAAAAAAAAAAAAAAAAAACCAGTTACAGAATTTGAGATAGATTATAAGAACCATGGCTGTTCAGTTAGAGATGCGTGTTAGGGCCACAAAATTTGGCAACAAAAATAGGTAGATTTTAATATAAATACGAAGTGGATGACAAGTATCGGAGCAGACCAGGGATTCTGCCACCACTCGATGTCCGAAAACTTTGTTTGCCTACAGCCTTCTATGATTGAATTTAACTCGTGTTATCACAGTACCTTAGAAAATCTGACGCGGTGGTATCAGTCCCTGTGTGTCGCAGCTCAGTCTGAAGAATTTTCTTAAATGACCTCTTGAGCATAATGTGAGGAGGAATGAGGTTAATTGATGATATCTGAAAGTAGAACAAAGTCAGCATGCAAAACATTCAAATAAGAACTGAATTTGAGAGAAAGTGTCCTTCAAAGCAATTCTAGTTCTCTCTCTCAAAGCAAAGGTGACCTCCAGTGGCAAAAAAAGGAATTGTTCCTCAAAAGGTGACTTGGAATCCAGAGCCTCAGTTCTGCAGAACTAGAATTACACTCAACACGTGACCCCACGAGGGAGGTAAGACTGCTAACACGTGGCAACGGCCAAAGTCAAACAGAGTCAAAAGCCATGTAAACGAAAAAAACAAAAACCGGCCAAACAATCAGGAACACTGGTGAAGCCCACAAAAAGGAGAACTCAGAAAAAGTGAGGGCAGGTCCAGGACAGTTTATTTCAAGTCTCTCATCCTCGGAGTTTTGGGGGGAGAAGCAAAAGGCAATTGTTGATTTTTAAATTTTGTCTTAGTCCCCCCTTTGGGAAAAGGCGATTTGTGAGCAGAGGTTGAAGGGGAACTTTCGTATGCGTGGTGATTGACAGGTGAAGAGGGCAATAGGAATTCTGCGTACCAGTCTGGCAGACTTATAGGATCTAAATGCAAACTTGTACAGAAGGATTGTAGATCCTCGGGTGTTCGCAGAAGATAATTCTTACCCCTAAAGGTAGCCTGTAGCGCGAAGGGAAATTTCCATTTGTAAGGAATATTTCTTTCCTTCAGAATCTCTAACAAAGGCCTAACCGCTCTTCTATTCTTTAGGGTGATTGGTGACAAGTCCTGAAAGAGTAAAATTGGGACCTCATTGAAAAGGATCTGTTCACTTTGCCTTGCTTTGGTTAGTATCTCCTCCTTGAGAACATGGCTAGTGAGACAGCAAATGACATCTCTTGGCGGCATAGTGTCAGGAGCCCTCTGTCTAAGAGCCCTGTGGGCTCTATCCATTTCTATGGGGGACTCAGGTGGTCTTTCCAGCAAATTGTTGAATATAGATGAAAGTGCTGCTCTGATGTCACCCCCCTCCACAGATTCAGGCAGGCCCCGCACTCTTATGTTATTTCTTCTGCCACGATTATCCAAATCCTCGAGGTGGCGATTCATAGAAATTAAGTGGTTAGCGTGGGTACAAGTCACCTCTTCTAGTCTTTTAATTGCCTTGTCTCTGTACCTGCCAGCTTTCTCTACCCCCGCCATCTGGTCGGTTAGTCTCACCACATCTGCCTTCAGATCGGTGATGGCAGCTCCCAGGGAGCCTTTTATATCGGCTGCGATAGCCATCATATCACTTAAAGTCACCTGTCTGTCCCTGGGGGAGGCTGAACTTACATTGTCCTCAGACGCTGTTATGGAGTCATTATCGATTTCTTCTTCATCAGAGGCCGGTCTCCACGCCATCTTGTGCCCAGTGGTTTGCTTCCTGGAGAGAGCGGCCTGGGCCTTGAATATATCGGCGATGATTTTGCCTTGATTCGTTTTGGAGGGCTTCACACTTTTGGCCGAGGGATTCACCTTGCCGATCCTGCCCATAATGTAACCCAAATCAGCTTATAAAATGCCGTAGAGCTGGTGTACTGCCGCCTCGGGTCCGGAGCTCAGGGATCAGGCAGCCATCCACGCTGCGCGCCAAGCCACGCCCCCGGAAAAATCTTATGAGCAAGACTAGGCATGCTCAGAGATAAAAGAACACATACAAAGAAATCCAACACATGACATCACTTCTGAAGTAGAATTCTGTCGTACGGGAAAATTCATGTGCAGTCTAGAGCACATTCCAACCAACAGACACCACTCTGGACAAAAGACGGACGACCGGTCGGCGGAAATTCATCGCGTGTGTACTAGGCTTTAGATTGCAGACTGAACAAAAGAAAGGAGATTCCTCTATCCGTGCTAAAAAGCATGGTTGGAGAAATTCCCTCGCTGGGCTATTGTATTCCCACAGCCAACTGCAGTAGCTATCAAAACAGCCAAACAAAGGCTACACGTTATTGCATTTCCTGTTCAGCCAAAAGTTTTCCAGCAGGCTCTTTTGATGAATGTCAATTGAATGATCGAATTTTGTCAAACTGAGCAGGGCCTCCCACTGTGCAAGAATTCCCCTATTGTATGGCTGGTTTACCAACCTTGACCACAACAAGCGATTGTCAAGTTCATCATCTCAATGTTGAGTTTAAATCTTAACTTTAGACTATGGTGGAGTCAAGAACGTCGGAACAAATGTTCACGATACCTACAGAAAGAAATGGGAGTATGAAGAACACTTTTGGCATGGATCACCAAGGTCATCAACCAGAACTATATGGTTCATTGACTTTTGGCGCCTTAACAAGTGACTGCTCACTTGACATATAATGACAACATATAGATGTCAACATCTTGGGTGGTGTCACAGATGGTATCAATTAAAGCCACAATATCTGCAAGGTAGCAACAGAACTGTCACCAAATGCATGCAATAAACCTCTTACTCAGGGCTTATTGATATCATAAAGACATTTAAGCAGATCTATACTGATAGTCTGGGTTTTTTGACCTGCAAACAGCCCCTTTTAAACTTAGTGTTCTAAAACTCTACTCACAATTCATAATCACTGATACAATAAAGTTAAAAACAAGTCTATAGCTGAAAATATTATAATTTCAAGAGTAGAGTGATACCAATCACATTAGGGCTATCATATACAGAAGGTGGAATAGATACCTTCCACCCGCTGTATGATCTGAGCATCTGAGGTATAGAATTCTTAGTAACTATGGAAAGTTAATTTAATGCTGCACAACAATGCAGGTTATCAAATTGTGCCATGCGGTATAAGAAAAATATGACCTAGTTTAGGAATCTGGACATGGTGAAGACAACTTGCTGAAATTCAAACCAAGCATCAGAATCGGGTAAAATAATTGGATTTAAGTTACTTTGAACATGGCATGGTTGTTGGTGCCAGAGTGGCTGGTCTGAGTATTTCAAAAACTGCTGATCTACTGGGATTTTCACACACATCCATCTCTCCGGTTTACAGGGAATGGTCCAAAAAAGAGAAAATATCCAGTGAGCAGAGGTTGTGTGGAGGAAAATGCCTTGTTGATGTCAGAGGAGTACGGGCAGACTGGTTCCAGATGATAGAAAGGAAACAGTAACTCAAATAACCACTCGTTACAACCAAGGTATGCAGAATACCATCTCTGAATGCACAACACATCGAACTTTGAAGCAGATGGGCTACATCAGCAAAAGACCACACCAGGTGCCACTCCTGTCAGCTAAGAACAGGAAACTGAGGCTACAATTCGCACAGGATCACCAAAATTGGACAATAGAAGATTGGAAAAACGTTGCCTGATCTGATGAGTTTCGATTTCAGCTGCGAGATTCAGATGGTAGGGTCAGAATTTGGCATAAACCTCATGAAAGCATGGATCCATCCTGCCTTGTATCAACAGTTCAGTCTGGTGGTGGTGATGTAATGGTGTGGGGGGATATGTTGTTGGCATATTTTGCACCCCTTAGTACCAATTGAGAATGGTTTATATGCCATCCCTTCGTACCAAAAACGCCATGGCCTACCTGAGTATTGTTGCTGACCATGTCCATCCCTTTATGACTGCAGTGTACCCATCTTCTGATGCCTCCTTCCAGCAGGATAATGCACCATTTCACAAAGCTCCAATCATCTCACCACTGTAGTCTTGAACATGACAATGAGGTCACTGTACTCCAATGGCCTCTACACTCACCACATCTCATCCAATAGAGCACCTTTGGAATGTGATGGAAGGGGAGATTCGCATCATGAATGTGCAGCCGACAAATCTGCTGCAACTGCGTGATGCTATCATGTCACTATGGACCAAAATCTCTGAGGAATGTTTCCAACACCGTGTTGAATCTATGCCACAAAGAATGAAGGCAGTTCTGAAGACAAAAGGGGGTCCAACCTGGTACTAGCAAGGTGTACCTAATAAAGTGGTCGGTGACTGTATATCAGACCCTTTTTCTACGTGAGGGTCTCATATAGGTGTTAATAGGGAATCCCACATAACAAATGGCAAAGGATTACCCCTAAAAATATATACCAGACCATTATCCTTTATGAGGGTCTGGTATTGATGTCAAAAGTGACCCCACTTGACAAAAACATCTAAAACTTCCGAAAGGACAAAAAAAAAAAAAAACACCGACTGATGGACTCAATCCACTCTTGTGAATAGGGCCCCACTATTAAAAGTAATGTGAGTGGCAGGATCTCCCAGGTGGATAAAATAATTCCCATTGTTAGTGTCAGAGGGACAAAATAAGTCTCATTTTGTTGTGAGTGGGATGAAATAGACCCCATCATTGGTGTCAGTGAGATAAAATAAGTCACATGCATAAACCCCTGCGCTTAGTGAAAGATATGTGTCTAAACAAATAAACTGAAAATAAAGTGCCCAAAATAAATGAAATATAATAAATGAGAAAGCCGCAATCCACAATGTGCCTCAACACAAACACTAACAACAGATTAAAAAAGTTGATGCGCTCCATCAATATTAGATCAAAAACAAATTTAAAAAGTAAATAACATTCAATACATTAACTAGTTGAAGACCAGACATTTTCTGACACTTTTTATTTACATGTAAAAAATTAGTTTTTTTTTGTGTTTTTTTTTTTTCTGCTAAAAAATTACTTAGAACCCCCAAACAGTATATATATATATTTTTAAAGCAGAGGCCCTAGAGAATAAATTGGTGGGTTTTGAAGTTTTTTATGTCACGCGGTATTTGCGCAGCGGTTTTTCAAGTGCAGTTTTTGGGGAAATTTTTTTTTAAAAATACACATTTTTCAATTTCTAATGCAAAAAAAAAAAAAAAAAACCACAATAAAACACCCGATTTTTAAAATTTTTTTTTTGTAAAATATAAAAGATGATGTCACGCCGAGTAAAAAAATACCAAACATGTCATGCTTTAAAATTGTGCACGCCCACACAATGGCGACAAATGACGTAAAGTTTACTATCCATACTTTAAAAGCCTTTACAGGGAACCACTTTAGATGTACACAGGAGGTCTAGAATTACTGCGCATGATCTGACGTTCGCCGTGATACCTCACATGTGTGGGATGATCGTGGTTTGTGTGCATTCAGGACCAACGCACGCATTCGCCTTTGCACAAAAGCACAGGCGACGGGGCACTTTAATTCTTTAATTATTAATATATATAGATATATATTTTTTATTTATATATTATTTATAAATTTACACTGTTATACAAGCTGTACACTAACTACTTTACAGTGTAGCAAAGTGTCATTTCAACAGTGTTGTCACATGAAAAGATAGAATAAAGTATTTACAAAAATGTAAGGGGTGTACTCACTTTTGTGAGATACTGTGTGTGTATATATATATATATTCTTATTTTGCACTGTTTCTTTATTTTATTTAATTTTTTTTATCACTTTTATTACTGTCACAGTGAAAGTAAACATCCCTTATGACAGTAATAGGCAGTCACAGATAATCTTATGAAGGGATCCTAAATCCCTCCTTTGCACTTGAAAGCATTCAAAACGCCAAGATCTGCGTTTTTGAGCACTTTACTTTTTTTAAACTGGCGCCTTTAAAACTCAATTTATTACTACATCCAAGACCCAATCAAAGCCGATCCCGGCTTTGTTCAACTCTCCGGCCAGCTGGCAGACGTGCCGGCTGGTTGCTCGGGTATCCTGGTGGGAAGGGAGAGTCCAGGCAGAGCCACGAAAGGCGGCGGGAGGGGGGGGGGGATGGATGTCCCCTCTCGCTGCTTACAATAATAGCTGAGCGGCTGATATGCCTCATCGGTTTGTTTTACAAGAGAGCCGAACATCTAAAGTTGCCACCTCATCCCTTTAAACCAGGGGTCTTTAAACTATGGCCATCCAGTTGTTCAGGAACTACAATTCCCATCATGCCTAGTCATGTCTGTGAAAGTCAAAATTTTACAATGCCTCATGGGATGTGTAGTTCCGCAGCAGCTGGAGGGCCGTAGTTTGAGGATCCCTGCTTTAAACCATGACACTTGTTAATTACACAGGTTCTGAGGCTAATATAATGCACATAAGGTGTTAAGTGAGTTTAATTACCGCCTTAATCAACCTCAGAACCTGTGTAATTAATATGTGTCCTGGTTTAAAGGGATGAGTTGGCAACAGTGGTGTATTTTGGTTTTGTGCTGCCCTAGGCAAGACTGAAATTGGACGCCCCCCCCCCCCCCCTCTCCCATGTAAATTTGCCCCACTCCATTTTTGACGGATGTGACTTCTCTAAAACTGAAGGACTACAAGTCCCAGCATCAACCCCTGAGATCTCACAGGGGGGGCGGGGCTGAGAGGGGGTGGGAGAGGAAGAGGGTGGTGGGTGAGGGAGAGAGAGAGGGGGTGGGTGAGGAAGAGAGAGGGGGTGGGTGAGGGAGAGAGAGAGGGGGTGGGTGAGGGAGGGAGAGAGAGAATGAGGGGGGATGAAAGAGAGAGGGGTGAGAGAGTGGATGAAAGAGAGAGGGGGTGAGAGAGAGGGGGATCAAATAGAAAGAGAGATAGAGTGGGGATGAGAGAGAGAGAGATGAGAGAGGGGGGTGAGAAAGAGAGAGGGGGGTGAGAGTGAGAGAGGGAGGTTGAGGGAGAGAGGGATTAGAGAGAGAGAGAGGGGGGGATGAGAGAGGAGGTGTGAGAGAGAGAGAGGGGGTGAGTGAGAGAGAGAGAGGGGGGTGAGAGAGGCGGCTCTAGCAACCAGTGGCCAAAAGAGTCTCAGGTAGAGGGGGGTGGCTTTTTTGCTGCCCCCCTGCAAAGTGCCGCCCTAGGCCTGGGCCTTGTTGGCCTAGGCCAAAATACAGCACTGGTTGGCAACCCTACGGCACCATCGGCTCTAAACAACGGAACCAGGGTGATGCCTGCAGCTGCATAGACCGGGAAATTTCTCACTGCCTGTGATTAGCGGTGTACAGTGTCAGCTTCCTGGCGGGATCAGGTAGGTGGGATAGGACTAGGATCTAAACACGCCTGAGCCCTGTTGCAGAGTGCGATCACTGGGTGCAGCGGAGTCCATTCAGATTAGACATTGTGGAGTAAACAGGAACTGGCTTCTTTATTGGAACATAACACAGAAAGCAAAGATGTCACCTCTTTGTAATAAGAACAACAGACAGGAAGAGATAACCAACAAGTTCAGTACAGTGTACAGGAAATTACAACACATCATAGAAATGCATAGCATATCACTGAGCATTAGCGACATCTAGTGTCCTATATGTGAACTGCAATAGGCTAAGCTTAAAGTTGTTGTATCTCCAACAAGCCCATCACTAAGGATAACACTTTAGCCAAAATCCTGAGACTGTCCTGCAGCATTCAGGAAACTTGCCAACAATGACATGAACTTTCAATGGGCTGTAGTATCTCTGAGCTCCAGAAGGTGGTGATCTACTTCTACTGTGACAGGAAGTATCTATTGAATACAGACAGGAAGTGATGTCAGATACAGACAGGAAGTGATGTCAGGTATAGACAAGAAGTAATGTCAGGTACAGACAGGAAGTGATATCTCATACAGACAGGAAATTCTGGTGG
This sequence comes from Pelophylax lessonae, assembly GCF_965119305.1. Classification (NCBI taxonomy): domain Eukaryota; kingdom Metazoa; phylum Chordata; class Amphibia; order Anura; family Ranidae; genus Pelophylax; species Pelophylax lessonae. The sequence continues at coordinate 43,895,407 of NC_138770.1, forward strand.
AGAGGTGAGTCAGGAAGAGGTAGAGAGGAGACATTGCTGGATGTGGCAGCAGAGGAGGTAATAAGATCTTATTTTCTATTTATACCCAGTAACCCCCCCCCCCCCCGTCATGTCCGTCCTCTTCCTCCATAGTCACTGTGACGTCTTTTATCTCCAGCAGATGATGATACACACATATATAGTGTGGAAACCTAGATTACCCCTTCAGGGGGCAGAACATTTCCCCACTTACGGGGCCGGAACATTCTCTTCATGTTAGAGATGTGTCACCTTCTCACTGGAGATGAGATGAACATACCTGGGTTCCGTGTGAGACGGCTCCACAGAACTTTGGAAGAAGTTCTGAACCAGGTTAAAGTCAATGGGAGATTCATATTTAAAAAACCCGTACCAGTCCCTGATCACTGCCACACCAGTCCCGGTGTCCCTGATTGCCGCCACACCAGTCCCAGTGTCCCTGATCACTGCCATACCATTCCCAGTGTCCCTGATCACCGCCACACCATTCCCAGTCCCTGATCACTGCAACACCAGCTTCGGCTCCATGTATCGGGCCACCTACCACAGGCAGACGGTGGCCCTGAAGAAAGTGAAGCATTGCAGCAAGAACATGCTGGCACCCCAGCAGACTTTCTGGGCCGAGCTGAACGTGTAAAACCAAGTGTGACAGCCTGACCAGGAAGCCACATGGGCCCCCTGGACCTTGGCCGGGCTCGCCATTGCGACTCCTGTTGCTACACCTATGGTTAACAGCTTTAATGAAGCTTCAGCAACACAGTTTAACAGTACAGATTAAACACAGCCCAATCCTAACTAGCTAATGCAGGCTGCCCAGGTTCATTCCTTCTATCTAGAGGAGCAAAGTCCATTCAGCAAGAGCCCAGTAATAGTGATTTCTAGTCCAGGGAGAATCCCAGCAGGGTGACCCAGAAGGAAGCCACATGCTCCAGGAGGACTACATGTTGCAGCATACCTTTCTCTGGAAATCCCATGTGGAAGAGAGCGTGCTCTGAGCCCTCCCCTTCCCATTATGGGCAGCCTGTAACTGTCTCTATAAATATACAGTGCAATCAGTACAACAGCAGAAATGCATTTAATGGCATCCCACACTCCATTATCATAAAAGATACAAAAAAGTCAAAACAGAGTGCACAAAAACACTTCACACCCCTCTGCATTCCCCACACCGCCCATTCTCCCCAGTTCTTCCAACATTTTTCCAGAAATAGCCCTCAGGAATGGTTGAGTAGAAACTGTCCAGCAGCAGGACAGCAAATAGAAGAGGCCCAAATTGGGAGAGATGATGAAGGTTTTTTTTAGCAATGAAAATTTAAAATGTAGTGTCTGAGACAAAACTGACCAGTGTTAGGACAGTATGTAGTCACCTTGATTAGACTTGAAATTTCGGGAAACAAGGCAAATATTTTCCTGCACTAAATATTACAGATTGGCAGCTGAGATAAGTGGAAACCTTTGAAAATGAGTGGCCCTGAGAATGGGGGGAGAATGGAATGGGTTGTGTAGTGCCATGCCAAATGGTGGGGGTGGCCAAATTGTACTAAATTGTAAGGGGCTTAAATGGGATATGATTAAATAGGGGGGGGGGGTCCTCATTTTAAATCCTTATCCTGATATTGTACAACCAATACAGTCCAGATAATTCTTCACTTACAGAAAAACAGGCATAGATCACATGACCACAACAATGAGGATGGAGGAGAACCGGAGTCACATGACTGAGAAGATACTTAACCTCACCCTGGAGATCATCTACCTGCTGACCGGAGAGGTGAGGAGGATTCTGGGAGGTCACATGACATCACTCTTATCTTTATTGATAAAACACAGACCTGATCGGAGAGGTGAGAAGGATTCTGGGCTTCTAACATGATATTCCTATTTGTTTTCCAATACAGAGATTTCCTCTTGTGAAGTCAGGTGATCATATGACCATCACAGTGCCTCCATGTGACTCCCTAAAACCCGAGAGACACAACATGGAGAAGATTCTAGAAGTCACCAAGAAGATGATGGAGCTGCTGACAGGAGAGGTGAGCGGTGCTGGAAATTCTGGGACATTATCCAGTAACAGACAAGGGATGTGTCTGGATGGTGACTGTATCATTGTGTGTGTCAGGTTCCTATAAGGTGTCAGGATGTCACTGTCTATTTCTCCATGGAGGAGTGGGAGTATTTAGAAGGACACAAGGATCTCTACAAGGACGTCATGATGGAGAATCAGCCGCCCCTCACATCACCGGGTAAGAGGAGACTTTATTGTAAAGGAGAGAGCAGTACGGAGGCTCCACCTAGATCCCCCATCATCTGATAAACACATAGAAACAATGTATTCAGTCAGTGTGTGTGTTTCCTACAGATGGACCCACTTCCTCTTGTCTGTAAAAAAAAAAAGGCAGAGGATCCCTTTATACCAGTAAAACAAATAAAAGTAAACCTTGCAAGCTGCTATGTGTGTTCACAAAAGGCTAAAAAGACGCTGCTGACACTGTTCACAATGCCATATTAGTGCGCATAAACCAAAATAAATCAATATATATGCCATGCTGTGCTTGATATAAATATATACTGGGTACCATTGATAACAACTAATACAATGTGAAGACAATCCTCAGTATTAAAAACCAAAATAGTACAAATTAATAAACATGCAATTAATAGTGATTGTATAGAGTCCTCTTATAAACAGTCCATGTGATTCTTGTGTGGCTAATCACCATCTTTATCTCCTTAAGGTGTTCCAAAATCAAATTAGGATGTGCCACCACGCTTATGCTCCCCCCCACCTTCTTCGGGTGTACTCTCACCTCAATGTGTGTGACCTCACAATTATGTTTGGTCAAACAGCGCATATGAGCCCCTCCTGGGCTCATGTATAAGGATCTAGATCTCCCTGCTCTTTTATTCGTCTATGGGGTATCCTTCCCTTCCTCCAATATCATCAAAGTGCATATGGGTGGAATAAAATTCCAATAGTGCTTTTACCCTTTAAAAACACTGACTTTAGTAAAACGTATGCTGAATGAATACTGACACTTTCCTGGTGCTTCCAGCGCACAAGGCTATGACAGGCAAAATTGTTATTTTACTACCCCCTCGTAGGGTTTAGAAGCTGTCACTGTCTTCGCCCCTCCCCAACGCGTGTTGACACTGGATTACGTGGGGGATTCCTGATTCGCATATATGTGAACCGAGCCTTACTCTTCAATAACATACAGAAGTTAAACCCAATGCAATTTTATTCTGCTTATTGCAGTTTAGAGGGTATTTTTCCAGTTTTTTTAAGTTTAGGAAGACCATGCGTTTCCTAAGCCCTGTCTTTGAGCAGAACTAACACTAACAGAGAGAACGTAAAAGAAACTAGGAGGGTCTAGCTGTGACTGAACTAACTTGCCCTAAACATGGAAATACAGAAAGGTTTCTTCACAGTAAGAGCTGTGAAAATGTAGAATAGACTCCCTCCAGAGGTGGTTCTGACCAGCTCACTAGATTGCTTTAAAAAAAGACCTGGATTATTTCATAAATGTACATAATACATAATATAACTGGATACTAACATTTATAGATAAAGTTGATCCAGGGAAAATCCAATTGCCTCTCGGGGGATCAGGAAGGAGTTTTTTTTTCCCCCTGCTGTAGCAAATTGGATCATGCTTTGCTGGGGTTTTTCACCTTTCCTCTGGATCAACTGTGGGTATAGGATTGTGTATATGGGATTGTATGATTTATTTATTTTTTTATTGGTTGAACAAGATGGACTTGTATCTTTTTTTTCAACCTGACTAACTATGTAACTAAACAGAAGGGAATCGTAAAGTTACATAGTTACATAGTAGGTGAGGTTGAATAAAGACAATAGTCCATCCAGTTCAACCTGTGTAGGTGTGTGTGGCTGTAATCATCTCTCATACCCCTGAATGTTCTGATCCTTGAGATGTACGTCTAAGAGTCTTTTGAAAGCCACCATACTTCCCGCAGAAACCACCTCTTGTGGTAGAGAATTCCACAATCTTGTAGCCCTAACAGTAAAGCACCCCCCACGTTGCCTGAGGTTAAAACGCTTCTCTTCTAATCGCATTGTATGCCCTCGAGTCCTCATGCAATCACTTTGACTGAATAGCTTTATTTCTAAGCTGAGATCCCCATTCAGATATTTATAAATTGCTATCATGTCCCCCCTCAGACGTCTCTTCTCCAGGGAGAATAAATCAAGCGATTGCAGACGCTCTTCATAATTAAGGTCCTCCAATCCCCTAATCAGTTTAGTTGCCCTTCTCTGGACTCTCTCCAGCTCCAGCACATCCTTCCTGAGGACCGGCGACCAGAACTGGACAGAATACTCCAGATGTGGTCGGACCAGAGTTTTATAAAGTGGAAGGATTATAGTCTTATCTCTGGAATACATCCCTTTATGTAAATCCCTCTATTTATGTAAATCCCTCAAGTAAATGAGTTGAAGTGACCAAAAACCACTGCTAGTAGTCAGCATACATTAAACAATAGTAACCTGATGCAGGTGGAACAGAACATCTACTCATTTACTTTCTCCTCTCTTTTATGTAGATTCTGGGGTTTAGCTGGCACTTTGAGGTTGTGTTTTATTTCTAGTTATAGTAGCATTTTCTCAGAATGATTCATCTTCTTTGAGCTTACGTTTGGCTAGATGTTAAAATAAAACTCTTATTACCAGTCTTGTTGGAATGAAAAGTAAGGAGGAACATAGAAAACTAAAACACTTATATTTCCAACAGAAAATGCTTCTCCAAGAACCCCCTAGCGCTGCTTGTCACCAGAACCATAGGCCTATGATCACTTGTTCTATGCTAAAGGGTCTGCAGGTCTGAACTTTGAACATTTCCATTATCAGAGATCATATGACCCAGTGCCTAGGCTTGTGGTTGTGTGAAGAGCATGCACCTCCCATTCCTCATTGGTTCAGAAGTGACAAGGCTGTGTAAATGTAGAAGTGGCAATTATTATTGAGGAGCCTAGTGTAGAGACCAATGTGACCAATTGATATATTCAAAAGGTCACCTACCAACCATAGACCAAGAAGGAATTCCCAATTGGTCATGTACTAATGCAGGGAGCCACCGCAATCTAGTAAATTAGTACGTAAAGAAGAAAAGTGAGGAGCCAAAGAACAGTTCCCCAAAAGTGGATGCATAAAAGGGATGCTCACAACTGCTATGTTCAAAAAATAGAAAACTTTATTGAGAAACAAGGCATATCATGATTAAAAAAAACCCTTAGGTAGGGGAGAGTGATGGTACACAAAATGGAATCAATGGCGATGTACAATTGCATATGACAACATAAAAACAATACAATGACAAACACACATATAGCTGGCCACACACCCTCTTGGATTAATGGATACACTATATCACTAGCCTACAGTATTTAGCTCAAAGCGAGCCCTTTAATACTGACATGACTACTGAAAGTGTATCGGCATGCCACATGATCCCACAAAATGCAGAGGAATATTCAAACGAATTTTAGGTCATATACCAAAAACAATGTAGTATAGATATCATCAAGTGCAAAGACTGTCACATAGGATATGTTGAAGGGTAGAATTAATATGCAATGTTATCTCTGATCTGTAATAAAGTCAAGTGATCATCCAGAGAACTAACTATCAACTAGAATTGTGTCCTAAATCGTGACTGGAATGCAATCAGGACTTTTCTCTCAATTATAAACAACTGAAGTCCTTCCGGTCATGTTGATACACAGACTGCTGAATATATTTTGGAATCAAAGGATGACATAGGGTGAGGGGAGGTAATCAAGCATTGGATGGAATAATTATGTTGCCGATCTCAAATTGATATAGAAGGTAACAGATATGGCCTGACTCAAATCAGAGGCGTTTTGTCATGATGGCAGCCATCCATACTGATCATCCAGGGACATGGATAGTACTCTCAATGGTGTATAGATTGTTACATATTTACATAGTTAGTGAGGTTGAAAAAAGACATAAGTCCATCCAGTTCAACCTATGATGTGTGTGTGTGTTTGCTTTTAACCGTACATTGTATACCCCTGAATGTTGTGGTCTTTAAGGTGTCCATCCAATAGTTTTTTGAAACTATCAATGCTCCCCGCTGATACGACTGCTTGTGGAAGAGAATTCCACATCCTTACCGCTCTTACAGTGAAGAACCCCTTACGCACTTTAAGGTTAAACCGCCTTTCCTCAAGTTTTAGTGAGTGGCCACGTGTCTTATTGTATCTCCTTTCTCTGAATAGTTTGTTCCTTATGCTAGGGTCGCCAGTACAGTATTTGTACATTGATATCATATCCCCCCTCAATCGTCTCTTCTCCAGAGAGAATAGGTTCAGTGCTTGTAGTCTTTCCTCATAGCTGATGTCCTCCATTCCCCTAATTATTTTTGTTGCCCTTCTCTGGACTTTCTCCAGTTCCAGCACATCCTTCCTGAGGACCGGTGCCCAGAACTGGACAGCATACTCCAGATGTGGCCGGACCAGAGTCTTGTAGAGTGGAAGAATAATCTCTTTATTTCTGGAGTGAATCCCCTTTTTTATACAACCCAGTATTCTGTTGGCTTTGCTTGCGGCGGCTTGGCAGTGCATGCCACTGCCAAGCCTGTTGTCTACCAGTACCCCCAGGTCCCTTTCCATCCTAGACTCACCCAGAGGTTCCCCCCCTAGTGAGTAGCTTGCTTTCCGGTTTCTGGCCCCCAAGTGCATTACTTTACATTTTTCTACATTAAATCTCATCTGCCATGTAGTTGCCCACCCCGTTATTTTGTTCAGGTCTGCTTGCAAGATTTCCACATCCTGCATAGAAGATATTGGCATGCCTAATTTAGTATCATCTGCAAATACTGAGATTGTACTAGATATCCCCTCCTCTAGATCATTTATGAATAAATTAAACAGGATTGGTCCCAGGACAGAACCCTGGGGGACCCCACTTTCCACACCCGCCCAATCCGAGTACTCCTCATTAATCACCACCCTCTGTACTCTCCCCTGGAGCCAGTTCTCTATCCAGGTACTCACCTTATGGTCCATACCTACCTTCCTTAGTTTGTACAGTAAGCGTTTGTGGGGAACGGTGTCAAAGGCCTTTGCAAAGTCCAGATACACCACATCCACAGGCTTACCTTTATCTAAGTGGCAGCTCACTTCATCGTAGAAGGTTAATAGATTGGTTTGGCACGAACGATTTTTCATGAATCCATGCTGATTACTACTTATAATACCGTTTTCATTACTAAAGTCTTGTATGGGGTCCTTATCATCCCCTCCAAAATTGTTGCAGGAGAATAAGGGAGAGACGCCAAGTTCGAGTTGAACTGCGCAGGCTCGCACCAGTTAGGGTACACGGTTGGCGGTTAATTAGGATAATAATCAAGGTGTATCACATCAGTGAATTTCAACCATAATGCCTACCGCTATACCAGAGTCCCATATTGTAGGAAAATACCTGGTGTTCACTGCCTTTTCTCTATCCTCAATGATTTCCTTGAGGATTTCCTTGAGGTCTCCTAGCAGTAGACTATTTCTCAGAAATGGACGGCTGGATCCAAACACGAGGCGAACCGGCATCAGTAATGTCCGCATCAAAATGTCTCCTGGTGTTGTTTTGCTGCAGTCAGCCCCTCTGAAACACCCGTTCTCAGTGGCGTCCGCCGCACATAGCAGTTTGAATGCCTGGGCGGCTAAGGCAGCGGCCAATAGACTGCTCCAATGGGTGTGCGGCCAGTGTGTGACGTCAACGCGCTTCGCGTGCCTGACGAACGCTTCTTTAGGACGATCTATACTACATTGTTTTTGGTATATGACCTAAAATTCGTTTGAATATTCCTCTGCATTTTGTGGGATCATGTGGCATGCCGATACACTTTCAGTAGTCATGGCAGTATTAAAGGGCTCGCTTTGAGCTAAATACTGTAGGCTACTGATATAGTGTATCCATTAATCTAAGAGGGTGTGTGGCCAGCTATATGTGTGTTTGTCATTGTATTGTTTTTATGTTGTCACATGCAATTGTTCATCGCCATTGATTCCATTTTGTGTACCATCACTCTCCCCTACCTAAGGGTTTTTTTTAATCATGATATGCCTTGTTTCTCAATAAGGTTTTTTATTTTTTGAACATTGCAGTTGTGAGCATCCCTTTTATGCAACCACTTTTGGGGAACTGTTCTTTGGCTCCTCACTTTTCTTCTTTACGTACTAAATGTAGAAGTGACCTGGGAGGAGGACCAAAGGCCCTTTTACTAAAGAGGGGAAGTTACAGCTGCTTGGGACATCCACAGAGAACATCTGCTCACTAAAATCTACCTGATTCAGATGGAATCTTGATTTAAGTGAACTAACCATTTTGTATTACTGATCGTGTTTTTCCAGGACACGCCATTGAGGAACCTTCAAGGGATCGTCTCACTTTATCTCTAAGCTGTGAAATGGAAGATGAAGACATCACAAGAGATTGTGCAGGAGAAAAGAGAATGAGCTCAGCTACGGATGATGGACTTCACAGTGTGGATGGACCATCAAATCCCTCTGACTCTGAGCAACCCCATATTTTGAGGGATGATGCCGGAATTCAGGGGGAGGAGAAAATTTCCTGTCCTGAATGTGGGGAAAATTTTAGCTCTGAATCAAGTCTTGCTGTACATCAGAGATCTCACACGGGTGGGAAGCATCATTCATGTATAAAATGCTTCAAATGTTTTCCTGAAAAATCAGAACTCATCATACATTACAGATTCCATAGGGGCAAGAAGTTGTATTCCTGTACTAAGTGCCGGAAATGTTTTTCACAACTGTCCCATCTTCACAAACATCAGAGGGCCCACAGGGGGAAAAAGTTGTATCCATGTTCCGAGTGTGGGAAATCTTTTACATGGAAATCAGAACTAATTGTGCATCAAAGATTTCACACAGGGAAAAAGCCTTATCCCTGCTCTGAGTGCGGGAAACGTTTTCCACAGAAGTCCAAACTTTCCAGACATCAGAGGATTCACACAGGGGAGAAACCCTATTTCTCTTCTGAGTGTGGGAAATCTTTTTCACAGATATCCCATCTTAGCGAGCATCAGAGGTCTCACGAGGGAAAAAAGTTGTATTCCTGTCCTGAGTGTGGTAAATGTTTTACACGAAATATAGGACTTGTTGTACATCAAAGATCTCACACGGGGGAGAAGCCTTATTCTTGCTCTGAGTGTGATAAATCTTTTTCACAGGCATCCTATCTTTACATACATCAGAAGTCTCACACAGGGGAAAATCTGTATTCCTGCCCTGAATGCAATAAATGTTTTTCAGAGAAGTCCAGACTTGAAAGACATCAGAGGATTCACACAGGGGAGAAACCGTATTTCTGTTCTGAGTGTGGGAAATGTTTTTCACAGAAATCTGACCTTGTTAGACATCAAATGTCTCACACAGGAAATAAGCCATATTCATGCACCAAGTGTGGGAAATGTTATATACGGAAATCAGATTTTATTATACATCAAAGATCTCACACAGGGGAGAAGCTGTTTTCCTGCCCTGAGTGCGGTAAAGGTTTTTTAGCTAAGTCTGATCTTTACAGACATCAGAGGATTCACACAGGGGAGAAGCCGTATTCCTGTCCCGAGTGCGGTAAAGGTTTTTTAGCTAAGTCTGATCTTTACAGACATCAGAGGATTCACACAGGGGAGAAGCCATATTCCTGTCCTGTGTGTGGGAAATGTTTTTCACAGGTGTCTAATCTTCACACACATCAGCGGCTTCACGCAGGGGAGATTCTGCATTCTGGTCCTGAGTGCGGGAAAAGTTTTTCAAAAAAAACATTAAGAAAATATTCCTGTCCTAAATGCAGAAAATGTTTTTCTCAGAAAGCAGACCTTGATCGACATCAAAGATCTCATACTGGGGAGAAGCCATACTCCTGTCCTGTGTGCGGGAAATGTTTTTCACAGAAATCAAACGTTGTTAGACATCAAATGTCTCACACAGGTGAGAAGCCATATTCTTGTCCTGAGTGTAAGAAATGTTTTTCAAAGAAATCAAACCTTGTTAGACATCAAAGATCTCAAACACATAAGAGACCACATGACTGCAGAAAACGTTCTTCAAAAAAATTAGATCTTGTTAAACATGAAAGATCCCACAGTGGGGAGAAGTCGTATTCTTGTCCTCAATGTAAGAAAGGTTTTACTCAGAAAGAGGGCCTTGTTAGACATGAAAGATCTCACACAGGAGAGAAGCCGTATTCTTGTCCCGAATGCGGAAAATGTTTTTCACAGAAATCAAATGTTGCAAGACATCAAAAATCTCACACACATGAGAAGCCGCATTCCTTGCCTCAGTGAGGAAAATGTGTTTCACAAGTCCCAGCTTCACACACATCAGACTTTGTTATACATCAAGGATTTCACACCTGGAAGAAAATGTATTCCTGCCCTGAGTGGGGAAAATGTTTTTTTTTTTTCCCCAGTCTTTACAGCCATCAGAGGATTCACACAGGGGAGAAGCCACATTCCTGTCCTGAGTGTGAAAACGCTATACATAGAAATCAGATACAAGGGAGAAGCCATATTTCTCTCTTGAGTGTGGGAAATGTTTTCCCTGATAACTCCATGGCATCTTGCATTGATTGACTCTCATTTCTGCTTAAATTCCTCAGGACAGTATGAATAAATAAAAAATTGAATCCCACCCTATTAGCGATGTTGTTTTTTTTAATCTTCCTTTTTTTCCAGAAAACTTTTCCTTACTCAGTAAATCTGAGATGCAGAGATTTGGTGATGGGCCTCTTAAGGGGGTCACCAAAATTACATCTGAACTTGAGGTATTTTAACTGGCTATTTTTACCAACAGCGTTACCTTTTTTCGATTGTGGGCAGCAGGATGGTTATCTGGTGAGCACTTCTGCCTAGCATCACTGGGTCGTCCGTTCAAATCCCAACCACAAAAATACCTGCTTGGAGTTTGCATGTTCTTCCTGTACTTGCGTGTGTTTCCTCCTGGTAGTCCTCCCAGACTCCGAAGACACGCTGGTAGGATAACCATTTCAGTCTCTGCCGCATACCAGTACATCCCCAGGTTGAAGTGAAAAAACCAGGATGATACTTGCAGCTACAGGAATCATCCTGGTATTTTCTTTCAGCCGGCGGCAGGCTTTAACCACTAACCAACCACCCACGTAAGTCTACGTCGGCTGACTTTAAGTCCCGGTTCACACTTGTGCGATGCGGGAAGGCTGCGAATACGCAGCCTGTTCCCGCATCGCAAACGCACAAGAGGCAGTTCACAATGCCATATGCGATACGCAGGGGGTGTCAATTAAATGTTAACGACACCCCCAGTTTGATCGCATATCGCAGTGCGATCTGACAGTTCGCAGAGGATCGGATCGCACAAGTGTGAACCACTGTGCGATCCGATTCTGATGCGGCTGGAAAAAAGGGTCATGTGCGAGTTTGGTGCGGATACAGTGCAAATTCAGCCATACAAAGTGTATGGCTGAATTCGCATCCGCACATCCGATCGCATGTAATGAAGGAGCAGTGCGCTCCGAATTCAATGCGATCGCCGCACTTGCAATAATGTGAACCGGCCCTAAGTGGTTGTACCGGGGTGATGCCTCTAGCTAGAGGCATCCCCCGGTACCGTTTTTTAGAGCCGCCGGTCGGCTTTCCGGCGGTAATGACCGATGCTCGATCGTTACCTCAGCTAGCGGGATGGGACGCCCCCCTCCCGTTGCCTTCCATGGCTCTGCCCAGTTCTTCCGTCCCACCGGGAAACCCGAGCAACCAGTCGGCGCGTCCGCCGGCTGGATGGAGTCCTGATCAAAGCCGGATGTGGCTTTGATCGGGTCTCCAATGACGTAACCCGGAGCCGGCGTCCATGACGTCACATCTGGGTTACTCGGCTGCTAAAGGCCCTGGATTTAAAAAGTGAATGTATTCAAAAATGCAGTTTTCGACGTTTTGAATACATGGAAGTGCAGAGGAGGGGTCTAGGGTCTTTTAGACCCCGATCCCTCCATAAAGAGTACCTGTCACTGCTTATTGCTGTCACAAGGGATTTTTACATATCTTGTGACAGCAATAAAAGTGATCAGATTTTTTTTTTAAAAAAACCTGTGCTAAAATAAATAAAAAATAAAAAGGAAAAAAAAAATAATACATTTTAGCCGCCCCCGTCGCCGTGAGCTCGCGCATGAAAGAAAACGTATACGGAAGTCGCGTCGCAAATGAAATCGCCGTTCAAACCACAACTGTGAAGTATCGCCGCGATCACCAGAGCGAGAGCAATCATTTAAAAAAAAGAGCTACACTCTAACTCTAAACCGTTAACCGTTAAAAATGTTTAAACCGTCGACTATGGAGATTTTTATTGACCGTAGTTTGTCACCATTCCGCGGGTGTGCGCAATCTTAAACCGTAACATGTTGGGTATCTATCTATATCAGGTACATGATTTGGCGCAGGAGGGTCACCCTGCCGCTGATTGACTCCTGCTGTGTCCAATCACAGCAGATGCGGGTCACCGGCAGCGTGCACGCACGCCCCGGACCCAGTGCACGAAATTACGTACAGGTACGTGATTTGGCGCAGGAGGGCCACCCTACCGCAGTATATCTGTGTGGTGCGGTCCATAACTGGGTAAACCGATCTTGATTTGATCAGATGATTTAAGGGCAGAGGAGAGATCTGGGGTCTAATAGACCTTAGATCTCTCCATAAAGTGGATCTGTCACTGCTCCAGCTATGTTGTTTATATCTTGTAATAACAATAAAATTTATTAAAAATAAATAAAGTTACAATCTAAAAATAAATAAAATCAAATAAATTTAAAAAATTCATTTTTAAAGCACCCCCCCCCCCCCCAACCATGCTCTCCTGTCAGTCCCACTCACATATGTAAACGGCAATCGCAACCCACATGTAAGGTACAACCGTGAACGTCAGATTGAGTGCAATAATTCTAGCACCAGACCTTCTGTGTAACTCTAAACTGGCAACCTGTAATGGCTTTTAAAGCATCGTCTATGGGGATTTATATGTACCGTTGTTTGTGGCCATTCCACGAGCCTGCGCAATTCTAACCACTTCAGCTCCAGAAGGTTTTACCCTCTTAATGACCAGGTTATTTTTTGCAATACGGCACTGGGTTACTTTAATAAAAAATTGCGCGGTCGTGCGACATTGTACCCAAATACAACCAATGTCCTTTTTTTCCCCACAAATAGAGCTTTCTTTTGGTGGTATTTGATCAACTCTGCGGTTTTTGGATTTTGCGCTATAAACAAAAGAAAGAGCGACAATTTTGAAAAAAAAAAAAAACACCATATTTTTTACTTTCTGCTATAAAACATTACCTATAAAAAAATTTGGAAAAATCTAATTTCCTGACAGACTCCATGGCAGCATTCGTTCGGGTAGCCCCGCCTCCTCTCCTACCCTATAGGACCCCACTCCCATAAATCTTTGCTCCCTTTCAGCATCGGTGTTCCTTTTTTGTCCTCCTCAGCATACGTCCTACCAAAGCAGTCCCATACATATACTGGAAGCAAGGATTTGGTCAGCATGGAGCCTCCGCTAAGCCCTTTGCTCTTAGGGTATGGAGGGGGCAATCGAAGAAGACCACCGGGCAGGAGCTCGGTGGTCCGGCCGAGAGAGCCCAGCTGCTGCGGGTGGCCTGCTATTGCCCGAAGAGAAGCCCGGTGTTGTGTCTCCATGGACCTGTCCCTGCTCCAGGACGCAGGGTGGTAAGCCCTGTTATGGGACCTTTTGTTATTATTTCTCATAGTGATTGATTTCTTCTGTGTGTTTTCTTTTATTTCTCATGTACAGCTGTCCTCACTAGTAGGTATTCTATTGTGGGACTGGGGGGTGTGCTGGTATTTGGTCCGGGTGGCTGTTTCCTGTGTTAGCTCCGTGACTCACCTCCCAGGCGTCTGCTGCTCCCTGTCTGGCCGCGGGTTGCGCGGTGATCTGCGCATGCGCAGTAGGGCTGAGTATCGGTATTCGGCGCACATGCGCGGGAGAGACGTATGACGTCACTTGCGCATGCGCAGTGCGTCCAAACGGCGCCGTATTTAAATCATCTTACTGCCTGGAGCTGGTGGGAAGGTCGGCTTTGTGAATAGCCTCCCCCAGCTCCGTGGCTTGTGTCTTTAAGGTAAGTGACACTGGCCTGCCTTTCCCCTGTGTCTTACCTTGTTGCATTATGTTTATACGGGGTCTTCTCTGTTCCTTGGTTTAGTCAGCAAGACTGTCATTGTGCCGTGTATTATGGATTCGTCTCCGCCCCCTGGTGGCCAGCCCGCTCGTGCCAGGTAGGTGTAGGGCTGAGAGGGGGCGGGGAAGGTCTCTTTTCTTTTCTGCTGGTACTATGTTTGCATATCTGTCTCTGACTCTTTTAGGTCCGATCCGCAGCACAATTCACGCAGCGATGATCAGTGTTCTAAATCGCAACACCGGCACTCATCGTCCAGATCCAGACGCAGGTCTCCCCATAGTCCGGGACGCGAGGGCCAGTCCTCTTCCGCGAAAAGTCATGGCCGCTCAGAGCGTCCTCATGGAAGAAAATGCTGGGGATGTGATATACCGGTCCCGGACGGTACGTCCCTATGCAACCGCTCTTATGCCCAAGCAACGGGCGAGCGGGAAAACTCAGACCAGCGCATAGAGGAAGTAGTGCGCAAAGTCCTTAAAGACTCTCTGGCTGACCTGCACCGTCCAAGTACATCTGCTGGGCCCTCTCGCTCGCCAGGGAGAGACATTCTGGATCAAGACCCCTTTGAGGCTTCTCAGCCCAGCCATCCTTCCGTCGGACTCAGTCAGAAGCGGAGGACTCCGCTCTGGGGTTTGAATTTCATCTTGTGTCTCCCTTGGTTAAAGCTGTAAGAGAAGCTCTTGATTGGGAGGACCCTGCAGTCTCCCCCCCCCCCCCCCGAAACAGAAGAAATTCTTCAAACAACTGTGTAAAGAACGTTTGAATTTTCTGTTCTTAGGGGAGTTGGGAGACATTCTTACCGAGGAGTGGAGTAGAGTTAAGAGAAAAAACTCTATGATTACTAAAATGGCAAAACTATACCCCTTTAAACAGGAGGAAGTCAAGCATTTAGAGTCTCCACCCCTGGTAGACGCCGCGGTGATGCGACTTGTGAAGCATGTCACCTTACCTATAGAGGATACCGTATCCTTTAGAGAGCCCCTGGAGAGGAGAATTGATGCTGACCTCAAGCGGGCGTATCTTACAGCGGGTATGGCTTGCAAACCAGCTTTAGCCTTGTCTACAGTTTCAAAAGCCATGGAGGTCTTGATCAACGGCATTGATGAGACCCTATCGGAAGAAACAGCAAACAGCTCTCCAATCCAGGAGCTAAGGATGGCTGCGGGGTTCTTGGGGGAGGCCTCCATTACCATCATTCGCCTCTTGGCCCGGGTGATGTTATCCTCGGTCACCGCTAAACGCGCCCTCTGGCTCTGGCCTTGGGCGGCTGATGCCGCGTCAAAACAGGCATGGTGCCGGATTCCCTTTGAGGGTTCTTCCCTCTTTGGGAATAAATTGGACGCGGCCATTACTCGGGCCACGGGTGGTAGATCTGGCTTCCTCCCCCAGGACAGGCGCGCAGGTGCCCAGAAGCGGGCTCCTCCGAGAAAGCAGAACTCAGGTCGCGCCAGAGAAGCACGCAGCTATAGACCGGGCAAGACCTTTGGGAGAGGTTGGAAATCCAGGCAGTCCACCTTCCAGAAGGGCTCCAAGGCTACATCGTCTGGAGACCGGGAGGCCACGAAATCCTTTTGAAAGTGGGCCCGCCCAGGCATTCCCAGTGGGAGCTCGCTTGCTCCGCTTTCAGGATGTTTGGGCGGCCTCAATTCAAGATCCCTGGGTCCTCAACACAGTATCTCAAGGACACTCCTGGGCTTTCAACAGCGCCCCCAGGGCCAGGTTCGTTGCTACGTCTCGTCCTTCCTCCATAGACAAGAAGCAGATCCTTCTCTCTTACCTAGACTCTCTAGTGGCCCAGGAGGCCGTGATTCCAGTTCCAGATTCGGAAAGAGGTCAGGGGGTCTATTCACCCCTCTTCCTAGTTCAAAAGAAGAACGGCACCTGGAGGCCCGTAATAGATTTGACGTACCTCAAAAAGTTCATCTGCAGGGAAAAATTCAAGATGGAGTCTTTAGTCACAATTCAGCACTCCATACATCCAGGAGATTGGCTAGCGTCCATAGACTTAAAGGACGCTTATTTTCACGTGCCAGTAGCGGGAAAGTTCCAGCGGTTTCTCCGCTTCGCCATCGGAAAAGCCCACATGCAATTCACCTGTCTCCCCTTCGGGCTTTCAACATCGCCTCGCACATTTTCCAAAACCTTATTGGCTGTAGTGGCCCTTATCAGGATCAGAGGCATCAGGTTACACCACTATCTAGACGACCTGCTTCTCCTGTCGCAAGACAGGGCTCAGTTGCTAGTACATCTGGAGCAAGTGATTTCCATTCTCCAAGATTTCGGGTGGATCTTGAACTTCGAGAAGAGTCACCTGGTGCCCACACAATCGCTTGTGTTTCTAGGAGCTCTTTTCGACACGGTGAAATGTACCATCTCCCTGCCCGAAGAGAAAATCCCGGTAGTTTGGGACAGAGTCGCGCTCGCCCTCGCTTCATCCCACCTTACCTCTTGGCAGTGCCTGAGGATAGTGGGTACCTTGGTGGCTACAGCCCCCATGGTGAAATGGGCCTTGTGGAAACTGAGGCCGTTCCAAAGAGGCTTTCTCCAACAGTGGACTTCGAAGCGCATGTCTCACCGTATCCGTCTGACTTCATCCATGAAGAGTTGTCTTCCCTGGTGGCTAATTCGAGGGAATCTGGTCAACTGCCACTCCATAGCTACAGTCACATGGATCACAGTAACCTCGGATGCCAGCAGTACAGGTTGGGGAGCACACTGCCAGTCGGAAGTGGCACAAGGCAGATGGTGTTTTCCCGCCCACGGCGTAGTCTCCAATGTCCTGGAGCTGAGGGCCGCCTTCAAAGCTCTACAAGCCTTTCACCATCTAATCCGAGGAGCTTCGGTCATGCTCAGGTTGGACAATACAACAGCAGTGGCGTATGTGAAGAGGCAGGGAGGGACCCGCAGCCTGTCTCTACTCCAGGAAACAGAGCCGATTATGTCCTGGGCTCAGAGGCACTTGTCCAATCTCTCGGCAGCCTATGTCCCAGGGACACTAAATGTAGAAGCGGACTTTCTTTCCAGGTTCAAACTCGACAACAACGAGTGGTCTCTCCATCAAGAGGTGTTCGAATAGATCCTGTCTCTGGGGTTCTGTCCGGAGGTAGACCTCTTTGCGGCCCCCCGCAACAAGAAGCTCCCAAGGTATTACGCGAGATTCCGGGATCCTCGGGCATTCAGGGTTCCCGCCAGTACCCATAATTCTCCAGTTCTTGTGGAGACTGAAGATGGAGACGGTGAAAGTTCTGGCAGTAATTCCTTATTGGCCCAACAGACCCTGGTTTCCGCTCTTGTCTCTTCTCAGCTACCAGGATCCGATCCCTCTGCCTCTCAGACCGGACCTGTTGTCGCAAAGGTCCTACACTACATCCATGCCCAGCACGCCTGCATCTCAAGGCTTGGTTCTTGAGAGAGGGAGGTTGGAGGCCCTAGGATGTCCAGTCGAAGTGTTCCCTACGCTTATGAACGCCAGGAGAAGTAGCACCAACAGGGTCTATGAGAGAATTTGGGCAAAATTCGTGAGTCATCAGAACTCTAGAGCTGGCTCAGTGGACGCACCTTCGGTCCAGGATATATTAGGATTTCTACAGTCTGGCCTGGATCTCTCCCTGTCAGTCAGCTCGCTCCGTGTACAAGTTTCAGCCATCTCAGCTTTTTCAGGAGTATCATGGGCTAAACATCAGCTGGTCCAGCAGTTTTTCAGGGGCGCAGTTAGGCTCAGGCCCCAAAGAAGACCAAGGTTTCCCAAGTGGGATTTGCCTCTAGTGTTGGACTTCTTCTCTTCACTCAATACAGCTTCTCTCTCAGTCAAAGAACTTACTCTTAAGACGACATTCTTAGTGGCTATTACTTCGGCCAAGAGAGTCTCCGAGATTCAAAACTTAGGGTCAAAGGAGCCTTTCCTAACCTTCTTCTCGGATAGGGTGGTCCTGATTCCCATGCTGGGGTCGAACCCCAAAGCGACCTCCGTCTTCCACGAGAACACAGAGATAGTCCTTCCCACCTTTAAGACTGGTGTAGATTCTTCAGTTCATCCCTTGGATGTTGGTGGCACCCTGAAGCAATATCTGGCGGCCACTTCCTCTTTTCGTCAGTCGGATTTCCTGTTCGTCCTTCTCCAAGGGAAAAAGAGAGGTATGCGTGCTTCCTCTAGAGCAGTGGCTGCGTGGATCGTCCAGGCTATCCAGTGGGCATACAGAGCGAAGGGCTTGGCTCCCCCAGAGGCGGTCACGGCACACTCAACTCGTAGCATTTCCACGTCTTGGGCGGTCTCTAGACACGTTGCGCCTGATGTGATCTGCAAGGCAGCATCCTGGTCGTCTATCAACACGTTTCTTTCTCATTATTGTGTTGAACCAGCTGCCTTATCTTCTGTTAATTTCGGTGTTCAAGTGCTGTCAGTAGATGGCAATAATTAAAGTTTTTGTTCAGCATCTTCCCACCTGGGAGTGTATAGCGAGTTATTTCCCGAACGTATGCTGCCATGGAGTCTGTCAGGAAAACGGAAAATTGATATCAAATACTTACCGTAATTTTCCTTTCCTGATGGACTCCATGGCAGCAGGAGTCCCCTCCTGATTCCTGAGTAGGCTAGTTACAGAACACAGATGCTGAAAGGGAGCAAAGATTTATGGGAGTGGGGTCCTATAAGGTAGGAGAGAAGGCGGGGCTACCCGAACGTATGCTGCTATGGAGTCCATCAGGAAAGGAAAATTACGGTAAGTATTTGATATCAATTTTCCGTTTTTTTTATCAGTTTAGGCCAATTTGTTTTCTGCTACATATTTTTGGGTAAAAAAAATCTCAAAAAACGTATTTTAACTGGTTTGCGCAAAAGTTATAGCGTTTACAAACTACGGGATAGATTTTTGGACTTTTTTTTTGTTTTTATTAGTAATGGCGGCAATCTGCGATTTATAATGGGAATGCAACATTGCGGCAGACAGATCGGACCCCTAACTGACATTTTTGACACTTTTTGAGGACCAGTGACAGTAATGAGTGCTAAATAATATGCATTGTTACTGTATAAATGACACTGGCAGGGAAGGGGTTAACACTAGAGGTGATCAAAGGGGTTCATGTATGCCTAACTGCGCTTACTCATTGTGGGGGGGGGGGGAGGGCTCTGTGACAGGCACACAGAGATCGGGGTTTCAGCTGAAACTCCTGATTTCTCTCTGCCTGTGTGACAGAAGACTCGCCTGCTTTATTTACATAAGGGTCTTCTGTCAGTTTCTCTAACGATCGTGGGAGGCCGGCGGCAATCGCCGCCGCTCCTCCTGCGGCCTTCCTCCCACTGTGTCTAAACAGTGGGAGCTCAGCTCCGGCAGCGCGTGCGCAGTGCCGAGACCACGTGCGAAAAATCATGTAGACCTGCTGCAGTATATTTGCGTGGGGCGGTCGGCAAGCGGTTAAAGCATGGCATTATGGGTATCTATTTACTCAGTGTAACAATATATTTTATATTTTACCAAACAACTGGGTATTGTATTGTTTTTTGTGCATTAAAATTAATTAACGTGAATTTTCTCCAAAAAGGATTGCATTTGAAAAACTATTGTGCAAATACCTTGTGACATTAAAAATTGCAACACCCACCAATTTATTGTCCAGGTCCTCTACTTAAAACAATATGTAGCACCCTCTCGCGTGTTAAATGTACATAGTTAGAAGTTAGTGTAGGTAAATTCAGCTTGGCTTAGGGCCAGGCTGAAGTTGAATCTGGGTCAAGGCTGAGTGACTTGGGTAGGCTGGATGACCCAGAAAGCAGAATCTCTGGTGCCTCCTCCTGCTCTCTGGAACAGTGGTTCTCAACTCCAGTCCTCAGGACCCACTAACAGGCCAGATTTTAAGGATTACCTTGGAGGGATGCAGACTAAAATGCTGCAATCACTCAGCAGCAAATAATATCACCTGTGACGTATTTCAGTTATCTAGCAAACCTGGCCTGTTGGTGGGTCCTGAGGACAGGAGTTGAGAACCACTGCTCTAGAACCTTGCAGAAGCTTCTAAAAGTAGCGGGCGGAAGCTAGGAGGAGCTGCCTGGAGTATTTACAGTCAGGTCCATAAATATTGGGACATGGACACAATTCTAATCTTTTTTGGCTCTATGCACCACCACAATGGATTTGAAATGAAACGAACAAGATGTGCTTTAACTGCAGACGTTCAGCTTTAATTTGGGGGTATTTACATCCAAATCAGGTGACCGGTGTAGGAATTACAACAGTTTGTATATGGGACCAAAAGTAATGGGATAATTGGCTGCTCAGCTGTTCCATGGCCAGGTGTGTGTTATTCCTTCAATATCCCATTTACAAGAAGAAGATAAAGGGTCCAGAGTTCATTTAAAGTGTGCTATTTGCATTTGGAATCTTGCTGTCAACTCTCAATATGAGATCCAAAGAGCTGTCACCATCAGTGAAGCAAGCCATCATTAGGCTGAAAAAACAAAACAAACCCATTAGAGAGATAGCAAAAACATTAGGTGTGGCCAAATCAACTGTTTGGAACATCCTTAAAAAGAAAGAACTCACCGGTGAGCTCAGCAACACCAAAAGACCCTGAAGACCACGGAAAACAACTGTGGTGGATGACGGAAGAATTCTTTCCCTGGTGAAGAAAACACCCTTCACAACAGTTGGCCAGATCAAGAACACTCTCCAGGAGGTAGGTGTATGTCAAAGTCTCCAGGAGGTAGGTGTATGTAGGTCAAAGTCAACAATCAAGACTTCACCAGAGTGAATACAGAGGGTTCACCACAAGATGTAAACCATTGGTGAGCCTCAAAAACAGGAAGGCCAGATTAGAGTTTGCCAAACATTTAAAAAAGCCTTCACAGTTCTGGAACAACATCCTATGGACAGATGAGACCAAGATCAACTTGTACCAGAGTGATGGGAAGACAAGAGTATGGAGAAGGAAAGGAACTGCTCATGATCCAAAGCATACCACCTCATCAGTGAAGCATGGTGGTGGTAGTGTCATGGCGTGGGCATGTATGACTGCCAATGGAACTGGTACTCTTGTATTTATTGATGATGTGACTGCTGACAAAAGCAGCAGGGTGAATTCTGAAGTGTTTCGGGCAATATTATCTGCTCATATTCAGCCAAATGCTTCAGAACTCATTGGACGGCACTTCACAGTGCAGATGGACAATGACCCGAAGCATACTGCGAAAGCAACCAAAGAGTTTTTTAAGGGAAAGAAGTGGAATGTTATGCAATGGCCAAGTCAATCACCTGACCTGAATCCGATTGAGCATGCATTTCACTTGCTGAAGAAAAAACTGAAGGGAAAATGCCCCAAGAACAAGCAGGAACTGAAGACAGTTGCAGTAGAGGCCTGGCAGAGCATCACCAGGGATGAAACCCAGCGTCTGGTGATGTCTATGCCTTCCAGACTTCAGGCTGTAATTGACTGCAAAGGATTTGCAACCAAGTATTAAAAAGTGAAAGTTTGATTTATGATTGTTAATCTGTCCCATTACTTTTGGTCCCTTAAAAGTGGGAGGCACATATACAAACTGTTGTAATTCCTACACGTTAACCTGATTTGGATGTAAATACCCTCAAATTGAAGCTGAAAGTCTGCAGTTAATTAGATTTCAAATCCATTGTGGTGGTGTATAGAGCCAAAAAGATTAGAATTGTGTCCATGTCCCAATATTTATGGACCTGACTTTATGAGGGCCCCCGCCAATCCCCAGCAAAATGAGCTGGCAGGGGGCAGGCAATCTCATAAATACTCATGGGTACTGCCAGCAGGGGCAGGTGGGTGGAAGATGGAGTGTTGAGGCTGTCAGTGGACATTTGAGAACGCCCCCTAGTCGGGGGGGATGACCTTGGGATTGGGGCTCGGGTGCTGGAAGGACCCTCTATGACACACAGAGGACAGGACACCCCTTCCTGGAGGCATGAGAGCAAGGAAAGGACAGTCAGCACATCTGGTAGATCGCCTGAGAAGGCATGCTGGCTGGGCTAGTGAGTCAGTCTGGAGAAGTAAGCCAGGAGGGCTAGACAAGGGGGCAACTGCATCCAGGTGGGCTGGCAGTGCCTGAAGAGGTGGTGCTGGTATTAGTAGCCAAAGGGATGTATGCTGGACACTGAATTTGCTACACACTTAAAGGGGAACCTCGGGTTCCTGCTGCTCTAAATCTGAGTGCTTTTTGTCAGATTAAACACTTTACCACCGGAGGATTTTGCTGTCTTACGTCCAGACCACTTTTTGCGATTCGGCGCTGTGCGATTTTAACTGACAATTGCGCGGTCGTACGACGCCATACCCAAACGAAATTTACGTCCTTTTTTTCCCACAAACAGAGCTTTCTTTTGGTGGTATTTGATCACCTGGGCGATTTTTACTTTTTGCGCTATAAACAAAAAAATAGCGTTTATTTTGAAAAAATAACAATATTTTTCACATTTTTTTATATGAAATTCCCCCCCAAAAAAATGTAAAAATCAAACTTTTTTTAAATTTTTGGCCAATTTGTTTTCTGCTACATATGTTTGGTAAAAAAAATCACAATAAGCGTATTTTGATTGGTTTGCGCAAAAGTTATTGCGTTTACTAACTAAGGGAAAGATTTCTGTAATTTTTGGTGGTTTTTTTTTAACGCGTAATGGCGGCGATCTGCGATTGTTTTTGCGGGACTGCGACATTCCGGCGGACAGATCGGACCCTTGACTGACATTTTTGACACTTTTGGGGGTACCAGTGAAATTACTGCAGTAATCAGTGCTATAAATATGCACTGTTACTGTAAAAATGACATTGGCAGGGAAGGGGTTAATTTTATTGGAGAGGGAGGGGTTAATGTATGCCTGGTGCTTACTAACGTGTGTGGGGGGAGGTGACTGAGTGACAGAAGGACAGATCGAGGGTTCAACTATGCTGAACCCTGCTATCTGTCCCTGCCTGTCACTTAGGAGATCCGCCCGCTCTGTTTACACAAGCGGGCGGATCTCCAAACTCGATTCCCCGACGATCGTGGGAAGAGCAGCGGCGATCGCCGCCACTCCTCCCCTGGCCCGACTCCCGCTGTGACTGAACACAGCGGGAGCGAGCCTCCGGAGACGCGCGAGCGTCGCCCACAAGGGGCGGAGTCCAGCGACGTAGGTCTACGTCGCTGGACGATAACGAGCCACATTGCTGCAGTAGCAGCAATGTGACTGGAGGTAAAGTGGTTAAACATCAATGTGCCACTGGAGTTCTGAAAGCAAGTTAGTGCTGGAGAAAGGAAAGGAGTGTATATAGACTGTGTGCATAGGAGAGTTGTCCCTAGAATTGTTTTAAAGGCAAGTGGGCATCCCATAGTTTTCCCAATCCCCATCCAAGTTGAATCCCTCAATAAATTAAAAAAAAAGAAAAACGGACTGTTCTCTGACTCAGAGCTGACTGTGAAGATGCGGTGATCTTGGCTGTGCAGGGTGGGGGATCTCTTTCTACTTGCGGCTCCTTAGGGGGGTGTGCTACAAAGCAAATAAATGCTGATTTTTACACGTAGGAGAGGAGTGTCAGAGTAGGCTTGGGACTGAAGTAGTTAATCACTTGCCAATGGCCTACTGCAGATATACTGCGGCAGGCTGGCTTGGTTGCGCAAACCGCCGAACCTGTATGGCGGTTCACGGGAATGCGCGCACGCCCGCCCCCTTTAGGAAGTGGGGAAACTGATCTATGGGGTCGGTGGCCGCGATTGCCTCTGGAATGGACACAGAGGGGCGAGGAGGAGCTGACGATCTTTCCTCCCTCCCTGCACTGACGCCAGAGGAGAGATCGTCAGCTCCTCCTCGCCCCGCCCCTTCTCCTCCTCCCGCCCGCCCACACTCCCGGGGATGTGTGGGCACTGGGCAGGAAGTCATCGTGGATTCCGTGGAAGGATCGGAGGCTGAGCTGTGTGAGAGATACACAGCTCGCCTCACTGCAGCAATAGGTGATCGAGGCACGGCTGCACAGCGGGAGGTAAGCGGCGGCCGCGGCCTGTGTTAACCCTGTCCAGGCCGCAGTCGCCGCTCACCTCCCGCTGTGCAGCCGTGCCTCGATCACCTATTGTTGCAGTGAGGCGAGCTGTGTATCTCTCACACAGCTCAGCCTGATCCTCTGCGAGCTGTGATGGCCGCACGGCGCCCTTGTTGCCCATGGCGCCCTGTGCGGCCGCACAGCTCGCACACCCCAAAGGCCGGCCCTGGCCGTGAATGGTGCGGGAGTGATGTCATTGCGTCTCCGGCCAATCTGGACACGAACCAGGATGCAGGACGCCCGAACATGTCGGCCGTGTCACCGGTGAGCGGGTGGCACTGCAGGGGCTTCGTTCTAACGTAAGTATTACATAATGAGCTAGTATGCGATGCATACTAGCTCATTATACCTTTATCTTACAAGGTTTTTTTTTTTTCTTTTTTTTGGGGGTTTACAACCTCTTTAATTGGCTCTGGTCTAAATTGGCCCTAATATGTGTATGTATAAATGTGAGTTAGGGACCTTAGATTGTAATCTCCTTGAGGGCAGGGACTAGAGCTGCACGATTCTGGATAAAATGGGAATCACAATTTTTTTGCTTAGAATAAAAATTGTGATTCTCGGTGTAATATCATCTTTCACATTATACTAAAAAATTGGTCTAACTTTACTGCTTAGTTTTTTTTACTAATTCATTTAAGTGTATTTTTTCCCCAAAAATTGCATTTGAAAGAAGGCTGTGCAAATGAGGTGTGACAAAAAATATTGCAACGATCGCCATTTTATTCTCTAGGGCAGTGATGGTGAACCTTGGCACCCCAGATGTTTTGGAACTACATTTCCCATGATGCTTCACTATACTGCAGAGTGCATGAGCATCATGGGAAATGTAGTTCCAAAACATCTGGGATGCTAAGGTTCACCATCAGTGGTCTAGGGTCTCTGCTAAAAAAAAATATGTATAATGTTTGGGGGTTCTAAGTAATTTTCTAGCAAAAAATACAGATTTTAACTTGTAAGCAGTGTTAATTTTGGCATCAAATTTTGATTTAGTTTTAGTTATAGTCTTTTGACTAAAATGCCATTTTAGTTTTAGTCGTATTTTAGTCATATTTAAGTTGACTAAAACCTCCAGTACATTTTAGTTGACTAAAACCTCCAGTACATTTTAGTTGACTAAAACCTCCAGTACATTTTAGTCGACTAAAATCTCATACATTTTAGTTAACTACAAATCGAATGGGTTTTGGTAAATTGTACTGCATTATTTAAACATTTCTCTAGAATTTTCAAACAAATTATATATTCCTGGAGTGAAAAATCTAATATGGTATTATTTATGCTATTAAGGTTTGAACACCCACTGCAGACACAGATTTAGCCATTGTGATAAATAACGTCTTTTATGAATAAAACCAAGTTTCATAAACAAACAAAATGCTTTCAGTCCGCGCTCACTGAGAGGAGGCGGGGCGGAGCGCGGACTCAAAGCAATACATTCCGTAGAGCTCACTGAGAGGAGGCGGGCGGAGGCGGAGCGGTGCACGGACTCAATGCAATACATCCCATAGAGCTCACTGAGAGGAGGCGGGGCGGAGCACGGACTCAATGCAATACATTCGAGTACAGCTGGTGCCGGTGTAATAATGCGAGATTTCGTCACTAGGCGATCCCAGCAGCCCTTGCAAATCGCCAAGTGACGTAATCGCCTATAGGCGGCCGGACCCGGAAGTGCGGAGGAATAAAAGAAAAAAAGGTATTTCCTTAGAAAAACAAATTGTTTCCATTGGTAAAAGTATTTTTAAAGGGGATTACATACATCTAAACTTATTAAAATGGGTGGAACTCCACTTTAATGGCAATATGGTACAATAACTAGCCCAAGTCCACGAGGGGGAATCCAGGGAGAACAAGGGACAAGCAGTGGTGATGCACAGTAATAAGCACAGAATAACAGTCATGGGTAGCCATTTACAAGGCAGCAAAAAAAGGAAATGGTTCATAGGGCAGGAATCAGAGGGTACTACTCACACTGATGGCTTCTGAAGATCATGGAGTGAAGGTTCAAAATGGGCACAGGAGAGTTCTGCATCCAGATACAGCTTAGAATGCACACAGGGCAGCACAAAGGTCAGAGGACAAAGAGCAGGGTCATCCACAGAGAAAGGGCTTGCAGAGTCCTGCCGGGGGAGGTTGGTGGGTCCAGGTAAAGGTGGAAGTCTAGGGTGACCTTGCCACAGCATCAGGTTCACAGCTGAGTGGCACTGGGAAGAGGATCCTGGGACAAGGCAGGCAAATGGGAAGATCCTGGAGTCCCGAATGCAGTCTGTGGTCCCCACAGGTTATGGCAGCAAGTGGCTCCCACAAAAAAGGGTCTACAAACTAGGGGAAAAGGGCAATCCCAGTGACGGAAAAGCAGCACAGACAAAACAGAGCTAAAAGCCCCAACAGTGTCAGGGTCCAGAAAGCAGCTCACAGCTATCTAGGCATCTTCTACTCTCCTTCTAATGAGAACCATGAGTTCCTCTGTGTCCATCATTGGAGCGAAAACTGAATAGTCTGACATTTGTCTCTCAGCATAGGGATATTATGTGGTACTTTGAATTCAGCCAAGCTACCTGCTGAGAGAAGCCTCATTTCATACCGTCTGTGTGGACACAGGAGCTCACAGATTAATTATGCAGATAAACTGACTTTTTACACACTGCCTTTGCATTAATGGTTGTTAATTTCACAAAAATCTAATATTTCTGATCTACAGTACAATGGGCATTGTTCACTGCTAACTGGTGGTCAGGTCTCGGTCACTACCCACTTCCAGGTAATCAGCTGTGGCTAGAGGGCAATGCACAGTGAATGATGTGCTGTTCATTGTAGTCAGGAGACTTGGCACCTCTGAAGAAGCCTGGTGCACATCCACTGAGGTATGGCGTATGCTCAGCAGCTCTAGACTGTGCAATATGGTAAGGATGCTCTGAGGAATTTTCAAACACAGCACTGAACAAGCCTGGCCAGGTGGCAATAACATGACATCCAACGTGTAGAGAGGTGTAGTCTACTTTTACCACTGTGGGTGACGCTCGTACAAGAGGAAGTCAAGAGGAACATGGTTCCTCTATGGTTTCCTTAGTCACTGAGAAAGCTATCCAATTGGATGCTGCCACCCCATGTGACTCTAGCAGCCATCTTGGTTCAGGCAGAGCCTATTTAAGCCATAGTAGGGACAGGTACCCTATCTGGTAGGGACAGATCTAGCGGCAGGGAAAGTTTGCTGAGGAGGAGGGAAAGCATAGGGCTCGCAACTTCCCTGGACATCTTCCTGCTTGGGAACAAGATGGTCAGGCTGCATTCTGCGCCTCCTAACAGGTACTGTCAGTTCGGCTGAAACCTGCTCTCTACACGCAGCTGGAATGTTCTCTGTTGGGCTGTCTTCCCCCGGGGTTTATTGTGAACTGTCTTTGCATAATTTCAATACAAGCTCTTTATCGCACTTGGCCTGTGTGTGGCCGTACCACGCTGCACCCCACCTACACTTGGCGGCAGTCAGCAGGATTTGTACTTTGCAGCGGGCGCGGAAAGAGGACTGGGTTCCATTAGGATCGGTCTTAGCCCTAATATCGGAGTTCAATGGCTCTGTGGGAAAGTTCCGTGCGCCTGTACCGGGTTCCGGCTGGCTGATGGGTGAGCTGGCTATTAACACTCTACAGCAGGGTTGGGGAACCTTTTTTCTGCCAAGGGCCATTTGGGTATTTGTAAAATCATTCGGGGGCCGTACAAAATGATTAACTTAAAAATGTGCCTGTTATATTTGGTCAAACATTTAAATTAACTTACCCCTAATGTGATGGCTGCAACTGCTTCTCTTTGGTGAGGTGTGTGAGGTTAGCTGGTATTGATGATGTTGCTACTCGCAACTGGTTTTCCAGGTTTGCGTCGGTCAGTCTGGAGCGCAGTCGACTCTTTGTGGTGGTAAGTTTTGCTGGCTGGTACTGCTGGTGAGTACAGCTGGCTGGTACTGCTGGCTCAGGCTGGTATTGCTGGCTTATACTGTGCTGTGGGTACGGCTGGCTGGTACTGCTGGCTCAGGCTGGTACTGCTGTGGGTACTGCTGACTCAGGCTGGTACTGTGCTGTAGGTACTGCTGGCTGGTACTGCTGCCTCAGGCTGGTACTGTGCTGTGGGTACTTACTGCTGGCTCAGGCTGGTACTTCTGGCTGGTTCTGTGCTGTGGGTACTGCTGGCTCAGGCTGGTACTGCTGTGGGTACTGCTGGCTCAGGCTGGTACTGCTGTCTGGTATTACTGTGGGTACTGCTGGTTCTGGCTGGTAATGCTGTGAGTACTGCTGGCTCTGGCTAGTACTGCTGTGGGTACTGCTGGTTCTGGCTGGTACTGCTGTGGGTACTGCTGGTTCTGGCTGGTACTGCTGTGGGTACTGCTGGTTCTGGCTGGTACTGCTGGCTCTGACTGGTACTGCTGTGAGTACTGCTGGCTCTGGCTGGTACTGCTGTGAGTACTGCTGTGTGTGCTGCTGGCGGGAAATGCTGGCTAGGAGAAGTGTAGCGGCACCGCGCTGGAGGAAGAGGCGATGTTTCCTGTATTGGTCACAGGCAGAGTGCATTGGATATCACTCCGCCTGTGACTTACTCAGACTGTCAGAACGGAGCCGGAACTATACAGGAAGCATCGGCTCCATTCTGACAGATCAGCTGAGAGACACAGACTCAGGTGCACAGGGGGCCTGACCAGATTACTTTGGGGGCCGCATACGGCCCACGGGCCGTAGGTTCCCCACCTCTGCTCTACAGGTTGACGCCTGCCAAGCGGTAAAGGCACTGCCACAGGAAAAGCGAGCTACTCTAGAACAGATTTTGTCTTACTTGGAGGGTCTGTTTGGGGAGAAGATACTGCTTCCAAAAGTGCAGCGAAGGTTCTTCTTACGGAAAAAGCAGGAAAACAAGAACCTTGCCCATTATGCGGTAGCCATGCAGAACCTCTGGATGTACCTAGAAAAGAGGGATGTGCGCGGCTGCGCTGGCATTACTGATTCAGACTATATACTAAGGGACCATTCAAAGCTTGCCTGTCAGAACTATATACATTGGCGGTGTGTAGGTGCAGGGAAAAATGGGTGGAGGAGGTGCCTGACTTGGGAGGAGAAGACTGGGATGATATGTGGAGTTCCCCGTTTACTCACCTGGTTTCAGCCAGGGATCGTTTAAACTACTTTAAATTCTTGCATAGAATTTACTATACGCCCGCCAGGCTTGCTCGCATTTACCCGGGGTCTTCGGCTGAATGCTGGCGATGCTCTCATGCTCCGGCTGATTTTGGGCATATCTTCTGGCAGTGCCCGGTGGTTCAGGAATTCTGGACTGCTGTGCTGCGCTGTATTGAAGAGGTACCGACTATACAGGTTCCTAGAACCGTGGACATTTGTCTGCTAGGTTTAATTGAAAATCTGGTGCCGACCAGGGCCCTCCACACATTATTGCGTTTGTTGCTATTTTATGCTTCTAAGGCCCTGCTCCTACACGGGAAAAGACTGGTGGCTCCGACTGTCTTAATAGGTTGGTGATAAGAGTGTACTGCTGACTGATTTCCCGTATTCTTATAGTAATATTGTGAACCTGTAAACGTGTTTGGAATCTGCTGAGGTCTATAGCCTCTTTAAGAGGCTCATCCGTCCATTGTGATGGGCCTGCTGGGTAGAGCCTGGTTGTTGGGTGGGGGGAGGGGGGGTTTACTAGCTTATTACTAGGGTACTATTTTTCCCACTGATACCAGTTATGGAGCACTATACTCCCCCCTGCCACCAATGATTGGGCACTACTTCTGCCACTAACACTAATAATGTAAATGGTATACACCCACTGACCTCCAAACCTATAGCATCATTTTATTCCACTGATGCCAGGGCATTTTCTACTCCCATTAGCCACAGTCAGGCCCCCTAAAGTTTGACAGGCAGTAAACTGGTCCTCTGTTTCGAAAGTTTGGAGACCCCTGCCTTAGAAACATAGAATGTGTCGGCAGATAAGAACCATTTGGCCCATCTAGTCTGCCCAATATATCTGAATCCTATGAATAGTCCCTGGCCCTATCTTATATGAAGGATAGCCTTATGCCTATCCCATGCATGCTTAAACTCCTTCACTGTATTTGCAGCTACCACTTCTGCAGGAAGGTTATTCCATGCATCCACTACTCTCTCAGTAAAGTAATACTTCCTCATATTACTTTTAAACCTTTGCCCCTCTAATTTAAAACTGTGTCCTCTTGTGGTAGTTTTTCCTCTTTTAGATATGCTCTCCTCCTTTACCGAGTTGATACCCTTTATGTATTTAAAAGTTTCTATCATATCCCCTCTGTCTCTTCTTTCTTCCAAGCTATACATGTTAAGGTCCTTTAACCTTTCCTGGTAAGTTTTTTCCTGCAATCCATGTACTAGTTTAGTAGCTCTTCTCTGAACTCTCTCTAGAGTATCTATATCCATCTGGAGATATGGCCTCCAGTACTGCGCACAATACTCCAAGTGAGGTCTCACCAGTGTTCTGTACAGCGGCATAAGCACTTCTCTCTTTCTACTGCTTATACCTCTCCCTATACATCCAAGCATTCTGCTGGCATTTCATGCTGCTCTATTACATTGTCTTCCCACCTTTAAGTCTTTTGAAATAATTACTCCTAAATCCCTTTCCTCAGACACTGAGGTCAGGACTGTGTCAAATATTCTATATTCTGCCCTTGGGTTTTTACGCCCCAGGTGCATTATCTTGCACTTATCCACATTAAATTTCAGTTGCCAGAGTTCTGACCATTCTTCTAGTTTTCCTAAATCCTTTTCCATTTGGCGTTTCCCTCCAGGAACATCAACCCTGTTACATATCTTTGTGTCATCAGCAAAAAGACAAACCTTACCATCGAGGCCTTTTGTAATATCACTTATGAAGATATTTAACAAAATTGGTCCCAGTACAGATCCCTGAGGTACCCCACTGGAAACATGACCTTGTTCTGAATGTTCTCCATTGACTACAACCCTCTGTTGTCTGTCACTCAGCCACTGCCTAATCCACTCAACAATATTGGGAGTCCATGCTCAATGACTGCAGTTTATTGATAAGTCTTCTATGTGGGACAGTGTCAAAAGCCTTACTAAAATCTAGATATGCAATGTCTACTGCACCTCCACCGTCTATTATTTTAGTCACCCAGTCAAAAAATCTATAAGATTTGTTTGACATGATCTCCCTGAAGTAAACCCATGTTGGTTTTCATCTTGCAATCCATGGGATTTAAGATGTTCCACAATCCTATCCTTTAATAGGGTTTCCATTAATTTGCCTACTATTGATGTCAGACTCACTGGTCTATAGTTGCTCGATTCCTCCCTACTACCTTTCTTGTGAATGGGCACGACATTTGCCAATTTCCAATCTTCCGGGACGACTCCTGTTACTAATGATTGGTTAAATAAATCTGTTAACGGTTTTGCAAGCTCACCACTAAGCTCTTTTAATAATTTTGGGTGTATCTCATCAGGAACCTGTGACTTATTTGTCTTCACTTTAGACAGCAATCTTAGAACGTCTTCCTCTGTAAAGACACATGCATCAAATGATTCATTAGTCATCCTTTCAAGTGGAGGTCCTTCTCCTTCTTTTTCTTCTGTAAAAACTGAACAGAAGTATTCATTAAGGCAGTCGGCTAGCCCTTTATTCTCTTCTACATACCTTCCGTCCTTTGTTTTTAATTTAGTTATTCCTTGTTTTAATTTCCTTTTTTCATTTATATGAAATACTTCTTAATACATAAGTTTTGAAAGTGTTGAATTTAAATGCTTTGCACATTTTGTCCAAACATACGTCACTCGCCATTACCTAGCCTAGATCAAGTCTTAGTGCATGTGGGACATCGTCAGGACCATTGCACTGCTGGCACACCTCATGTACTTTGAAAATGTCTCTTCCCATAAACACTAAGATTTCAGCATTCATGTCCATAGCAGGAGTTTTATCAGCCAGGTGCCTTAGGTGGGGATGGTGATATGCAGTTTCCAGAGTAGGAATTTCTTTGTCCTATTGTCACCTTTAAATAATGTTGGCAAAGGTATGTGCATACAGTATTTCCCTTGATCCACTGGCCCTTCTGCTAAAAGTCTTTTTACAACCAGAATAGCTGTTGAGAGTATATGGTGTTGTACGTCCTTTTATGCCAAAGATCTCAGAGATCTGTTGCTTTGTTCATACATCCTGGTAGCTTTCTCTGGTTGTTCCTCTAGGTATTTCTCAATTAGACATACCTTGGCACAGCATCTGCAACTGGAGCCTTTACCACAGACTTCAGTACTTGAAGAGACAAATTATGTGGTTGGCACATAATCTTGTGTCCCCCCACCAAGGTGTTAGGCAGGGAGGAGGTAGGATGTATAACTAACATGCTTGTCACTGTTGCATTCTGTGCACTTAATTTCCTCTTTTCATTATTTAGCAACATGGTAATGGTTTGAGGAGGCGCAGCACCTATAGCATATTCCAAATTTCAGGACAAGCTCCTTATTTTCTTGCAAAGTCTTTGCCCCAGGTCCACAGCATTTTTTAAGAGGGTGATTTTTTTGTGAATCGGGATCTTTATCTCTTTCACCAGAAATGTTCTGATCAGTAGATGTTGTGGCAGGTGGAATGTCTGTCTTTTTAACAGATACTCTTCTCCATTAATCTCTATGTTTAGTTACTGTATTGTACTGTACTATATTTGCTGGTAAGGCTGGCAAGTTCAGCTCACTCAAGCTGAAGTTGGGATCATTCCTTGTCCAGGCTTGATCACTAATGAACTTGCAAAAAAATGAGAATGAAGGGAAGAATACATTATTGTCTCTTTTGCACTTTTAGCCCTGTGCTGTCCATTTCTCTTGCAGGTTGTATGGCAGATTTGAGACCACTGGATCTACATAATGAGCTTTGTCCACAAAGCTTCATCCTTGAAGACCAGGTTCTACCTTCGCCAACTCTAGCTTCCTCAAGAGGTTGCTTGGTGTCAGGGCTGGGCTCGCAGCAGCTCTCTTCTCTGTGCTCAGGATGCTCAGCTGCCGGTTAATTGTCAGCACTCATTGTTTTCTCAGTGGCTTACCTGGTTATCATTATCTGCTCGTCAGTCCCACCTATAGCCAGCCCATTCTGGCTATTAAAGCTGCCCTGTTCATTTCTTTCCTGCCTTCGCCTTGTCAACATATCGGGAAGTTTCTCTGCTATGTTCCTGTGAAAGACTTTGCCCGGCTGACGTCCCTTCTGGTTCCTGATCCTGTTCCTCTGCCTCAGACTATGCTGATTTTTGGTTTTCTGATCACTGATTCAACTGACTTCCCGTTTTGGCTTCCGACCCCTGGCTTATGTTTTGACTACGTTTACAGTTCTGTACTATTACATTAAAGGTGTGATTTTACTGCATTTTCTGTCTCAGTCTGATTCATGGTTCCTGATACTCAGATAGTGGAGCTTGTGATGATACTTGTTGGTTATTTCCGGAAAGATTTGAAGTCTCCTAAATAAAGCACATTCTATGGCTTTAGAACCACCATAAGTTTACTCGAGCCTGGCCCGCACCTGGAATGTGATTTGCAGGTTGAGATCAACGTTTGCAGCTTTAAAGGTTGATCTCTATGCCCTGTAGATCTTTGGACAGTTGTCGAACCTTGAGAGACTAAAATTAACAGGCTCACAATGTATCATATACCTGGTGGAGTAAAAAAGATCTGATTTCACACCCTTTGGTGCCAAAGTAACGTGTGGGATCCCTTGGGCATGTAAGTTCTCTGGTGCATAAAGGTAAAATCTACCAGGATAAAAATAATGTTGCAAGAGCTTTAAGCTGTGGTTTAGTCTCTAGGGCTTCTGCTGGCGGTAACTTGAACTGTGGCTTGTCACTGAAATTCACGTTGTTAATTGTAGGAGGCGATTTTTTTTTTTGCTGTGGCAGACTTTTGCAGCTTGGAGATTTTGGTATTAAGTCAGAACTGTGTTGCTAGTAAGAGGTGCAAAGGACAGCTCTGTATTCCTGTTTCTACTTGTGTTGAAACATGAGACTTGTGGCATGGCATTGCACAGGTTAATGCATAGGCATGCGCAGGGGATGTGCCAGGTGTACCCTAGGTGTCCCGGGCTTCCCCTCCTCCTTGTTGGCTGACCTGCAGTGCTGCTGTCTTCCCTCCTCTCCCCCCAACTGCTCTGAGGTTGGTGAGTGGGGGGGAAGGGGCTAGTAACTAGTTTCTTTGCTAAATGAACACAGTGAACACACTCACAATGTCCATTCATAACGGAAGCATAGTAAACTGTGTTTGTGAATG
This sequence comes from Pelophylax lessonae, assembly GCF_965119305.1. Taxonomy (NCBI): domain Eukaryota; kingdom Metazoa; phylum Chordata; class Amphibia; order Anura; family Ranidae; genus Pelophylax; species Pelophylax lessonae. The sequence continues at coordinate 43,929,955 of NC_138770.1, forward strand.
AACAAGAAGCCACTCAGCACAGAGCACTTCCCATTTATTCACTGCCTCGTTCAGCTGAGGCTGCAGAGAAAGGCATGTGTGTTTGAGCTTTGGGGTGCACATCCTAATGCAATAGGCTGCACACACCTATGGGTTAATGCATGATTTCTGTAAATAAGTAGATATAGTGCTACAACCCAGTAATGCATACCAATCCGTCTGAGCCGATGGGTGTGTGATAGACAGTCACATAGCTGTGAGCATATTCTTACAGGAAAAGAATCCACAACTCTGTGCATGCTCTTAAAATTCTTGAATGTGTTGATTCTCCACAGAAGACAAACTTTCAATACAGCAGTTGATGCGTTTCAGCCTTGTTGGCCTTATTCATAACCAACGCATGATTTCTGTCTATAGTGTGAGAACTGACATTTCCTGTAAAGACACTACATATCCCACAATCCCTTGGTCTCCAAGTCCAGCACTGATGATGCAGGTGAGAGCTAAATAGTAATTAGGTCTGACACAGACACATACAGGCATTCACAGACACACAGGAGCTCACTATACAGCTGGCAGATGTTTTTTTTATTGCGTTAGGACTCCCACATTTGTGTTGCAACACAGAGTTGGACAACAAGGCATGCACTGCATACTGTGTGACCCTGAACAAGAAGTTGCCAAATAGGGACAAGCAAAGTGAATGAATACATGGACATAGGGGGAATTGATCAGCCATGACATGTGAGACTATCATTACAAGGTAAGGCAGGCAAACAAACAACACAGGGAATTTAACTACACCTCGTTATTACAATAATGCCTTTAACTGACAACAGCTCGCTCCAGTAGCATGGACCATAGGACAAGGTAAAGGATGCTACCAGTACAGGAGCGCAACAATTACCAGTGTTACTTCTGTCTGCATACAGTTTCAACATCTGAATAAAAGGACTGTTTTCTTATGTGAGACAACCTGTAAAACACCAAAGAAAAAAATACAAGAAGGTGCAGCTTCCATTTTATCAGTTTCTTGCAATGACTGGCGTGTATTCAAGTCTCTTTTCCTTTGAGCTTGACTGAAGCGGGTGTAATCAACTACACACAATATGGGCTGTCATATCCTGGGTCCAGACTCCCTCTGACGTGTTTATTTATCACGTTTATCAACCGGCTTTAATTTGCAAAAACGTGCAAATGGGTTTTTGGTAATTGCTTTTGGAGGGTGGCCACATAACCTGTAGGATCTGACCAAGACCTGTGGGAAAAAAGGTAATGTTCAGGAAACATTTCCAAAAAAGTATTTTATAAGGTGAGACCTTTTTTTTTTTGAGGGTTTATCCTTATGGCTTTCCCAATATCTGCTCTTATTTTGGCAATTTTTATGTTCAGAGATCCATTAACCACTTTACCACCGGAGGATTTTGCTGTCTTCCGTCCAGGCCACTTTTTGCGATTCGGCGCTGTGCGACTTCAACTGACAATTGCGCGGTCGTGCGACGCCGTACCCAAACGAAATTTACGTCCTTTTTTTCCCACAAACAGAGCTTTCTTTTGGTGGTATTTGATCACCTGTGCGATTTTTACTTTTTGCGCTATAAACAAAAAAAGAGCGTTTATTTTGAAAAAATAACAATATTTTTAACATTTTTTTATATGAAATTCCCCCCAAAAAAGATGTAAAAACCAATTTTTTAAAAAATTTTTGGCCAATTTGTTTTATGCTACATATGTTTGGTAAAAAAAATCGCAATAAGCGTATTTTGATTGGTTTGCGCAAAAGTTATTGCGTTTACTAACAAAGGGAAAGATTTCTGTCATTTTTGGTGTTTTTTTTTAAACGCGTAATGGCGGCGATCTGCGATTTTTTTTGCGGGACTGCGACATTGCGGCGGACAGACCGGACCCCTGACTGACATTTTTGACACTTTTGGGGGTACCAGTGACATTACTGCAGTAATCAGTGCTATAAATATGCACTGTTACTGTAAAAATGACACTGGCAGGGAAGGGGTTAATTTTATTGGAGAGGGAGGGGTTAATGTATGCCTGGTGCTTACTGACGTGTAGGGGGGGAGGTGACTGAGTGAGTCATGGACAGATCGGATGTCCAGCTATGCTGAACAGTCCGATCTGTCACTCCCTGTCACTATGGAGATCCGCCCGCTGTGTTTACACACAGCGGGCGGATCTCCAGACTCGATCCCCGACGATCGGGTAAGAGCAGCGGCGATCGCCGCTGCTCCTCCCCTGGCCCGACTCCCGCTGTGAATGAAAACAGCGGGAGTGTCCAATCACGTTAATACTACGTGGCTGGACGATAACGAACCACTCTGCCGCAGTAGTATTACTGTGAGCGGTTGTAGAGTGGTTAAGCTGTTCAACCTTTTTACTACTCTGAGGGTGATTATAGATGAGGAATGCCTATAGTAGTGGTGCACCAAAATTAAAAATTCTAGACCAAAACTGAAAATTCAGGATGCACTTGGCTGAAAACAGAAACCGAAATGGACAGTTTAAAAAAAAAAAAAAAAATATATATATATATATATATATATATATATATATATATATATATATATAGATATAGAAATTCATATTCATTTAAATTCATGATAATAATTAAAAAGTCGAATAAAGTACAATTTTATATATATATATATATATATATATATATATATATATATATAAAAAATTGTATTCGACTTTTTAATTATTATCATGAATTTAAATGAATATGAATTTATTTTTGGACGTTATCAGCAGGGGAGGACTGAGGCAGGGGGGCAATTGCCCTATGGGCCACTCTGATGCCCCCCTAAAAAGGCTGCACTGCTTCTGCCACAGACATGCCTAAAGGATTCCAAGTGAAGAAAAATAAAGTCTCCACCGCTGACCTACTAAGTGCGGGATAAAGACAAGGACAGAGTGCAGGAGTTCGTCCCCCGTCCCCCCCCAGCATGGATGGTGTAAACTGTGCCTGAGCAGAGGCCAGTTTCATGCACCACTGGAGACTCTCCTCCCCCGGCCAGTCCCTGACCGAGCTGTCCCAGCTCCCCCCAAACGCCCCCTGCTTGCCAGGTCAGGAACCCAGGTTCGGCTAGTGAGTAGAGAGTACCTGGAGCAGAGCTTAAGCCTGGAATGGGGGTCAGGAGGAGGCTGGGAAGAGGGAGAGTGGGAGGTGAGCCGAGTCGCTGCACCATGGGCTTCTGGTTTATACCTGCCCCCTGGATCAAAAGTTGCCAGTCAGCCCCTGGTTATCAGCATATTTCGGCACTTTTTTTTCCTATCGCCAAAATGCCGATAACCCTATTTTCGCCGATACATATAACGGTGCATCTCTAGCCTGTAGAATAGCTACGTCTCCTGTAAAGTGACAACCTATGTCATTCTCAATGACCTCATATCTACACATTTTGTGCTGTAGCTGTTCCCACAAAAAATATGTCAACACAGACTAAAATGCATAAGGTCCTGGGTCAGGCAGTTAAAGTGTTAGTTCACCTTTGCAGAAAAAATTAAAAGATGAACTTACACCAGAACACCCTTCTCCACCCCCCTTGTCCCCAGTTTTGCTTTTTTTGTTGTTCTAGGATCTTTCACTGCCTAGAATCACTGTTACATCTAACTCTCCATTTTAATTATAAGTTCACCTTTGTTCTACATGTTGAAAAAGTCAAGGCGGGAACCTTCTCCCCACACCCACTGTCACAATTATAAAAACAGCGTGGCCAGCCGCGTCATTCAGCTACGTGTATCATAAGACTGGTAGTGTGCGCCAGGTCATTGGGATGAATTTACAACTAGGGAGATTTTAGGGGATGTTTTAATGTTTTTAACCACTTCAATACTGGGCACTTTTACCCCCTTCCTGCCCAGGCCAATTTTCAGCTTTCCGAGCTGTCGCACTTTGAATGACAATTGCGCGGTCATGAAACACTGTACCCAAACAAAATTTTTATAATTTTTGAGACAAATATAGCTTTTGTTTTGGTGGTATTTAATCATCACTGTTTTTTTTATATTTTGCCAAACTAAAAAAGACTGAACATTTTGAAAAGAGGTATTTTTCTGCTGCACCAATAGACACAGAGGAGGCGGCACCGATGGACACAGAGGAGGCTGCACCAATGGACACCGATGAGGCTGAGGGCAGTAGTTTTTCAAAATTGTCAAAAACTGATGTGGAGGGGCGGCGATGTGATGTGGAGGGGCGGCAATGTGACGTGGAGGGGCGGCAATGTGACGTGGAGGGGCGGCAATGTGACGTGGTGGGGCAGCAATGACTGCCTCTACACTGCCAAAAAGTAGAAAAGTGCAGGGGAGGCTTACATTTAAAGGAGCGCTGGGATGTGGAGGAGCAGCACTGTGATGTGGAGGGGCAGCAATGAGAGGTGGAGGGGCAGCAATGAGAGGTGGAGGGGCAGCAATGAGACGTGGAGGGGCAGCGCTGTGACGTGAAGGGGCAGCAATGTGATGTGGAGGGGCACTGTGACATAAAAAGGCACTGTGTTTTAAAGGGGCACTGTAATGTGAAGTGCACTTCAATGGAAAGGGAGACTATGGACACTGATGTAAAGAGGGGGGGGACCGTGATGTTTAGAGGGGTTGTGATGTGAAGGGGACAGGCGGTGAGGATACTAATGTAAAGAGAGGGCTGTAATGTAAAGGGCGCTATGATGTTAAGGGTAGGCTAAAGACATTGATGTAAAGGGGGGGCGGTTGGGGCTGTGATGTGTTTTGCTGCAAACATGATGTTCGGATTTCTGCCAAAAGAAAACTTTACTGACTGGACCTCCGTAAATTTTAATTCTAGACCCCTGATCTAGGTGGACCGTCTGTACTGCTCTCTCTTACCCAGTGATGTGAGGAGCGGCTGATTCTCCATCATGACGTCGTTGAAGAAATCCCGTCATCTGATTCTGAAAAGCTCCTTCATCACATCATAATCCTCATCCCCCTCTTTAAACTTCTTTTGTTTTAGCAACAATGTAATAATCCCTGAAGTTTTCACTCTGAGTATATAAGAAGACATTCATTGTAATAAACAATAAACTACCAATGATTGTCAATCATCTACCTGATGATGGTAAGGGATGGTGTGATCTTCCTGTGTGGAATCCCGGGAATACAGAGGGGCAGGGTCATCTTTCTGGTAGTCTTTTGATGATGGATCCATCTGTAGGAGTAAGGCCTTTATGCTGCCTACCGCTAGCCTTCAGGTGCTGCTCCCACTGAGCTGCGTGGTGAGAAGCCATGTGTCTCTTCATGCACGTGGTACCCAAATGGCTGACGTTACTGCCACGCTTGACACGCTTTAGGCAGACACTGCAAATGACTACGGTGCGGTCTTCAGTGCATGTGTTGAAAAAGGCCCACGCAGCTGAGCTCTGGGGAGTAGACCGGGGGATAACTGTGGCCCGCTCCAAGCAACTGGCTCTGTGCTGAAATAATGGATGACGGGGGGTCCTATATAGAGGGGAAGAAGTAGAAAGGGAGGCGCTGGATGGATGATGACAAGTGTGGCATTTTTGCTGCCAACCGCTAGCATTCAGGTGTTGTTCCCACAGAGCTGTGTGATAAGCACTCATATGTCTTTTCATACACGTGGTACCCAAACGACTGATGCTACTGCCACGCTTGAGGCGCTTCTGACAGAGACTGCATATGACTGCAGTGCGGTCTTCAGGGCATGTGTTGAAAAAGGCCCATACAGCTGAGGTTTGGGGAGTGGCCCGGGGGAGAACGGTGGCTTGCTCCAGTAGAGTTCTGCCATCTGGTGGACGGAGGTGTGTGCTTCCTCTGCTCTTCTGCAAGTTGCTCCTGGATGGCGTCCTGCCTCTCTGATCATCTACCGCTCCCTCACTTCCTGACTCTACTATATCTGGCACCCAGGTAGGGTGGGAGATTTCACTATTATCCCCGACCTCCCCGTCACTTAAGGCAACTTGGCAGCAAGCTAAAGGAACAATTGGTTCTCCTTGCCTATTGCCTCCTCCTTCTATGCTACCGTTGTTCTCCTCCCTAACCTCAGAAGGAAATAGCTGCTGAATATGCTCTTTCAAATAGTAGCCAGAGCTGTGTTCAATTAACTCAGCCGACTCCTCCAGGCCAGTCTGCTGGGCAGAGACTTTCCCCTCAAATATCATGTTCCTCAGATCTTCACCCTAAATCAACAGAATGGCAGAAAATAACATCTGTAAAATAGAAGTATTTATGATGTGAGATCACATAGAAAATATCATCTTGTAAAGTTCCACACATCGTCTCCACATGTCACTTTATGTTCCAGACCCTCAACTCCACCTACCTGATGACGGTGAGGGATGGTGTGATCTTCCTGTGTGGAATCCCGGGAATACAGAGGACGGGGACATCTCTCTGGTGGGTTCCCATTACTGGATCCATCTGTAGGAAACACACACACTGACTGAATACATTGTTTCTATGTGTTTATCAGATGATGGGGGATCTAGGTGGAGCCTCCGTACTGCTCTCTCCTTTACAATAAAGTCTCCTCTTACCCGGTGATGTGAGGGGCGGCTGATTCTCCATCATGACGTCCTTGTAGAGATCCTTGTGTCCTTCAGAAAGCTCCTTCATCACTCCATACTTCTCATCCTCCTTTTTAAACTCTTCCTTAACAACATTATAATCGCCAAGGTTTCCACTCTGAATATATAAAAACATTTATTGTAACAAATATGCTTCTCTGTAAATCATAACTATCAGTAAATGTTATTCATCTACCTGATGATGGTGAGGGATGGTGTGACCTTTCAGTGTGGAAACCTGGGAATACAGAGGACGGGGACATCTCTCTGGTGGGTTCCCATTAATGGATCCATCTGTAGGAAACACACACACTGACTGAATACATTGTTTCTATGTGTTTATCAGATGATGGGGGATCTAGGTGGATCCTCCGTACTGCTCTCTCCTTTACAATAAAGTCTCCTCTTACCCGGTGATGTGAGGGGCGGCTGATTCTCCATCATGACGTCCTTGTAGAGATCCTTGTGTCCTTCTAAATACTCCCACTCCTCCATGGAGAAATAGACAGTGACATCCTGACACCTTATAGGAACCTGACACACACAATGATACAGTCACCATCCAGACACATCCCTTGTCTGTTACTGGATAATGTCCCAGAATTCCCAGCACCACTCACCTCTCCTGTCAGCAGCTCCAGCATCTTCTTGGTGACTTCTAGAATCTTCCCATTGCTGTTTAACTCAGGTATCAGGGAGTGAGGTGGAGGCACTGTGATGGTGATATGATCTCCAGACTTCACAGGAGAAAAACTCTATTCAAGCAAAAACAGTAATATGTCACATTCCCAGAATCCTCCACAGCTTTCCGGTCAGGTCTGTCTTTTGTTAAGAGATAAGAGTGATGTCATTTGACCTCCCAGAATCTTCCTCACCTCTCTGGTCAGGTTTGTGTTGTTTTTTTTCTTGTACAAAAGTTTTTATTTTGAAAATAAGAGCAGTAACATACATCAAAAACACGATACATGTGTACAATTGCATAAGAAAAACTGGAACGCAGAGAAATAGATATTGGCAGAACATGTTACAGACACAGTACGTGCGCCAACCGGGAAACAGCACGGACCAAACAATAACCATTGTCAGGAAAAGGTTCATTACGTTCCAACGAGCAAACAAAGGCTGGGCCTGAGAGTACCAAGCCAGAGAGGGAAACATCAGTACGAGACAAAGAAAAGGAAAAAAAAGGGGGAAGAGTGAAAAGGTAGGACAAACAATAAGAGAGACGACAAGGAGAGAAGCTGAAGAAAAGAGGGGGAAGAGGGAGGGGGGGGGGAGAGGGGAGTAGGTCCTGCGGGGTGCGCGCCCAGGAGGCATTTAGAGAGAGAGAAGGGCGGTCTGGAATCTAGAAGGGGCCACTGTCGAGATCCAGGGGTCCCATACCTTAAGAAACTTAGCGTGAGTGTCAGAAACTATCGCAGTCAACTTTTCGTTAACAAGAATATCATTCATACGGTTTTTGGCCGCCTCAAAACTAAGCGACGGGGTCTACCAAGATCGGGCAATGGTCAATTTCGTAGCCGTAAACAAGTGCTGAGCCAACTGTCGCTGTGCACGAGTCAAATCAGGTATAGGCTTACACAAGAGAGCCTCATACGGGTCCTTCTTCAGGGTGACTTGAAAAATATTACGGAGCAAGGCATAAATCCTAATCCACAGTCTGCGCACCTTGGGACATGTCCACCAAATATGTGCCATAGTCCCCTCCTGAGCGCATTCTCGGAAGCACAGGGGGGAATAGGCGGGTATAAATTTAGCCAGTCTGGCCGGAGTATAGTACCATCGGTAAAATACCTTATATGCATTTTCCAGAATCAAGACATTGCGGGAACACTTAGAGAGAGCCGCCGTCATGTGCTGCCAATCTTCCCTGTCTAAACTGCCCCCCAGTTCTAGTTCCCAGTTAGAATGATAGGCCGTGAAGGGGGGTGTATCGCAGGCGATAATGGAGGCATATAGAAGGGATATAAGTCCCGGCGAGTGGGGCCGTGCCCTACAGATGCTTTCAAATGGCGTAAGCGTATAGGGTAAGGGTCTATGCCTAATGAGTTGCTGAAGAAAATGATGGAGTTGCATATAACGAAAATGCTCTCGCAAAGGTATGTCATGTGAGGAACGAAGGGCCCCAAAGGGAAGTATCTTCGTGGGAGTAAATAACGGGTGGACATCCACAAAGCCATGGTCAGTCCACCAGGAAAACACTCGCGGATTAGCGAGACCAGGTGGAAACCTAGGGCAAGGGAAGAGACGTAGTAAAGGCAAGTGGGGTGAGATCAAGTTAGCGGAGTACTTGACGGAGTCCCATAGGCGGAGAGAATGAAGGAGGCAAGGGCGCAAGTCCGGCGGTCGAAATTTAGGAGGGAGCCAAGGAATAGAAGAAAGGGGGACTGGGCTAGCATCTGCCAGGTCAATCGTGGCCCATAGTGGTAACTGAAACGTGTCATGCAAGTGAGAGAGAGGGGCTATCGACGCCGCAGTGTAGTATGCCTTCAAGTTCGGTACCGAGAACCCCCCAGAAATCCTCCGAGCATACAGAACGCACCTATTAATACGGGGTCTGGAAGAACCCCAAACAAATTTCAAAATCTTTCGTTGATGAATACGTAAGATGTGAGAGGGGATCGGAACCGGCAACACCCGGAAATAGTACAATAGTTTAGGAAGATAGGTCATACGAACGGCTGTGATCCTGCCAAACCAGGACAAGAAAAGGTGAGACCAAGAAGAAAGCAAGGATGTCAAATGGCGAAAGAGAGACGGATAATTAACCGCATAAAGACCTTTATACGTAGGAGATAGTTTAACACCCAAATAGGGTAAAGCAGGGTGCCATTTGAAAGGAAAGGCTGCTTGAAGGGCCGCCACCTCATCAGGAGGCAAAGTAACTGACATCGCATTCGATTTGGCAGGGTTAATATGCAGGCCAGAGAAAACAGCAAACTCATCCAACAAAGCCAGAAGATTAGGCAGCGAAATCCTAGGTGAAGTAAGAGACAACAAGATATCGTCCGCAAATAACGAAATTTTATGCGGGGAGCCTGCCACCTCAATGCCCGAGATGTCATGATGGGTACGTATTGCTTCAGCTAAAGGTTCCAAGGCCAGGACAAACAGCAGGGGGGACAACGGGCACCCCTGCCGCGTACCCCGGCCAATGGAAAAAGGGAGCGACTCGAATCCGTAATATTTGATATGGGCCTGAGGGGAATCGTAGAGGGCAGCAAGCCAGGACAGAAAAGAGGGGCCGAAGCCAAAGTGGCGGAGAACAGCCATGAGATAAGGCCAAGACAGGGTATCAAAAGCCTTAGTCACGTCTAGGGATAAAAGCATAGTGGGTATACGTCGTTGAAGGGCAAAATGCTGTAGTTGAATAATCCGCCGAATGGCGTCCCCTGCCTGTCGGCTGGGCACGAAGCCAACCTGGTCCTTCTTGATCAGGCTAGGAAGGAAGGAATTCAGGCGGGTAGCCAGTATTTTGGTTAATAGCTTCATATCAATATTGATAAGCGAAATTGGACGAAAATTAGCCCATGAAGAGTGATCCCGATCCGGTTTGGGTAGCATGACAATGTTGGCTGTCAACAAGTCCGGAGTAAGGGATTGGCCGTTTTTAACAGCGTTGAACATCGCTGTCAGATGAGGGGCTAGGACAGTGGCAAACTTCCGATAAAACAATGCGGTAAAGCCATCTGGGCCAGGTTTCTTCCCTATCTTCAGCTCCTTGATGCATTGTAAAACTTCGGACTCCTGAATATCGCGGTCCATAAGAGTTGCATGAGAAGCCGAAAGCGTAGGCAAAGAAACGCGTTGCAAAAAGGCATCCGCAGGGTCAGCCTGTGCCGGGGCCGAATACAGTCCAGCAAGGCGACTACGGAATTCTTCCAGTACTCGAAGAGGGATACTAGTGAGCACATTATGGCGAGTGCGCAAAGTGACGGGGGTAATTGTGTTGTTTTTTTTTAATAGAGTTAGGTGTGATGTCATGTGACCTCCCAGAATCCTCTGCAGCTCTCCGGGCAGGTCTGTGTTTTGTTAAGAGATAAGAGTTATGTAATGTGACCTCCCAGAATCCTCCTCACCTCTCCGGTCAGGTCTGTGTTTTATTAATAGAGATAAGAGTGATGTCATGTGACCTCCCAGAATCCTCCTCACCTCTCCGGTCAGGTCTGTGTTTTATTAATAGAGATAAGAGTGATGTCATGTGACCTCCCAGAATCCTCCTCACCTCTCTGGTCAGGTCTGTGTTTTGTTAAGAGATAAAAGTTATGTCATGTTGATTCCCAGAATCCTCCTCACCTCTCCGGTCAGGTCTGTGTTTTATTAATGGAGATAAGAGTGATGTCATGTGACTTCCCAGAATCCTCCTCACCTCTCCGGTCAGGTCTGTGTTTTATTAATAGAGATAAGAGTGATGTCATGTGACCTCCCAGAATCCTCCTTACCTCTCCAATCAGAAGGCAGATGATCTCTAGGGTAAGGTTTAGTATCCTCTCAGTCATGTGACTCCGGTCCTCCTCCATCCTCACTGATGTGGTCATGTGATCTTTGTAGGTTTCCCTGTAGATTGAGAATTATCTAGACTGTATTGGCTGTACAATATTAGGTTTGGGTTGTAAGCGGTTAACACACTGGCACATGTAGTTTGGGTTACTTTATGTTTGTTGAATTTTTGGCACCCTGCACACCTATTGTATTCTGTCCCACCTGCATTATCAGAAATGACATTTATGCAAAGTCTAGGGATGGGCAAACGGTACAAATTGGCAAACTTATGCTCGGCCCGAACATTGCCCGTTCTGTGTGCTTGACGGGATGTTTGCCCGTCGAGTGCACAGTCAATAGGTAGGCTGTTGAGGAGCTTCCCCGGTAACAGCTAAATGGAAAAAAAAAACATTGCAGAGTTTGTCGGCAAAAGAAAAAAAGAAAAACGGCGTGGATGCCCCCCCAATCCATACAAGGCCCTTATCCGAGCATACAGCTTGGCAGGCCAGGAAAGTGTGTGTGTGTGTGGGGGGGGGGGCCGAGTAAGCGCTCCCCTTCTCCTGAACCATACTGCATGCCCTCAACATGGGGGCGGGGCTTTGGGACAGGGGGCTCCCTCTCAACATAGGGGGGGGGGGGGTTTGGGGCAGGGGCCCCCCAGATCCTGGCCCCCCCACTCATTCTCCAATAAAAAAAGTCACAAGTAAAGACAGGAGGCAGTTTTTGACAATTCCTTTATTAAAAGAATTAAAAAACAATCTCCCCTGATGTAGATCAATTGTCAATCACAAGGCCCGCCGTACCACCAGACCTGAAAAAAAAAACACTCCACCCGCGACAAAGGCTAACCACCGTCTGCCTGCTCTGCCGTGTGACAATTCTAGAATAGGTAAGGGCGAGGCCACCTGGTGATGTCATCTGGTAGCAATTCCCCCAAGTGACGTCACCGACCGCTACATGCAGGCGGAGCATTTTTTTTTTTTTTTGGGTCCTGCAGGAGTCAGATGGATCTACATTGGTGGACATTTTTTTAATAAAGGAATTATCAAAAACGACCTCCTGTCTTTATTTTTACACTTTGTTGGTGAGTGGATAGGGATACTATTTACCCCATACTCATTCACATGAGGGGGGCCCCCTCATTAAAGGGGGCTTCCAGATTCTGATAAGCGCCCTGCCTGGGCGACCTAAGCTTTGAGGAGACCATGGGGAATACACAAATCCTTCAAATGGCAGGTTTGGGCAATACTTTAAAGCTGTACATGGTGTACAGGGACCAGCATGAATTTCAGGGACGACATTAGTAGCAGTATACTTAGTGAGTACTGGAGTCAGGTCAGAGACAGACCTAAAAACAGAATCAGAGTCAGAATCTTCAGACATTACAGGCTACGTCCCCAAACCCAGAGGGGGGGGGGGTCTGAGAGCAGCCATATTGTCAGTGTGTTGGATCTGGTTAATCCCACTTTACACCGTGAGACCTATAGCCTGTTGCCATGAAGTCTGTGACTCCTAAATAATCAAAGCAATGCTTAGGTGTGTATTCCATGTACTTCAATGTAGGATATGGACAGATGGTCACTGGCAGGCTCTCCCTATTGTCTATTGAGCTGTGACGTGGATTGTGTTAAGTCTGTCTGTTTCATTGTTAAATGTTAATGACCTCACATTGTTTCTGTCCAGATGGCTAGGTAATTAGTTCAGGTTAATTCTATTTCTGTATACAATTTCATCTGCATAGGATAATGTAATTAGGCAACCCCTGACCTGTGTGTGATAATCTGATCAGGAGGGGGAGGTCCATGCTGTATATAAATTCTGTGTGACTGTTCAATAAAGATAGATTCCAGTACAAGCTATGTTGTCGGCAAGCTTTGTATGGGGGCGGCTGGGAAAATCTGATATCTATGTTCACGACTGGGAGGAAGCCGTATACTGATGGAAGTCCACAAGTACAGTGTGGGTTGAGGTTCCATTACAGATGGGGAGAGCTCGTTCAATAAGGACACATCAGTGGAGGTGATCTATAAAGGGCAAGATTCAGATTCACCTCAACCTTGGGGTTTTGTGCACTATACCAATAAACTGTTGTGGCAATGGAGAGTTTTACCAAGCTATACCTGCTTTAGCTGTATTTTGTTTTTTTAACCTCCTCACATCCGCGCTACAGCCTATATACGGCTGCAGCGCGGACTCGAATTTTCGGGAGGCCGTTTTTAAACGGCCTCCAGTGACACGCCCCCCCGCGCGCTCCTGCGAGCGCGCAGCGGGGAGAATCTGTGTCGGCCGTGTCCAAGGGACGCAGCCGATCACAGATCGTGGTGAATGGCCAATCACAGCGGCCATTCACCACGTGATCAAGCCGTCCAATGAGAGATAATCTCATATGTAAACATATGAGATCATCTCTCATCGCCGGCGCTCCTTCCTCACACAGACACTGCAGTGTGAGGAAGGAGGGGGAGCCGACAGCCGCTGGGGACACAGAGACATGTAATCAGGGCACTGATCACCAGTGCCCTGATTACTGAAGGTAAAAAAAACACACACATTGCCCCCCCATCAGTGCCCACAGTGCCCGCCATCAGTGCCCCCATCAATGCCCACAATCAGTGCCCATAGTGCTGCCAGTCAGTGCCCATCAGTGCCTGCTCATCTAGGCACTGATGAGCACTGACTGGCAGCACTATGGGCACTGAGTGTGGGCACTGATGGTGCTGCCCATCAGTGCTCATCAGTGCCGCCCATCAGTGCCACCCGTCAGTGTCCATCAGTGCCACCCGTTAGTGTCCATCAGTGCCGCCTATCAGTGCCCATCAGTGCCACCCGTCAGTGCCACCTCTCAGTGCCCAGCAGTGCCACCTCTCAGTACCCAGCAGTGCCACCTCTCAGTACCCAGCAGTGCCGCCTATCAGTGCCACCTATCAGTGCCGCCTATCAGTGCGGCATATTAGTACCTCCTCATCAGTGCCCATAAGTGCCACCTCATCAGTGCCCATAAGTGCAGCCTATCAGTGCCCATAAGTGCAGCCTATCAGTGCCCATCAGTGCCGCCTCATCAGCGCACATCAGTGAGGGAGAAAAATTTATTTTCAAAATTTACTCGCAGAAAATAAGAAAAACTTTTTTTTTTTTTTCAAAATTTTCTGTCTTTTTTCTTTTTTTTTGTAAAAAATAAAAAACCCAGAGATGATTAAATACCACCAAAAGAAATCTCTATTTGTGTGAAAAAAATGATAAAAATTTCATATGGGTACAGTGTAGCATGACCGCGCAATTGTCATTCAAAGTGTGCGAGCGCTGAAAGCTGAAAATTGGCCTGGATGGGAAGGGTGTTTAAGTGCACAGAAGGCAAGTGGTTAAGAGGACTTCTTCCTATGGCTTTCAGATCTGACGCAGGTGCTGCTGATCCAACCAGTCTTAGTGACCGCATGTATCACTGCTAAAACTGTTATGTAACAGTATCAGTCAAATGATTAGGCAAACAGCAATGATGCCTTGGTGTTTACTGAATGAACTCAGGATGAATTCACGATCCAGATATAGAATGATAGGAAGGTATGCAATAGTGCTGAACAAAGAATAACAGTCAATGAAGCTATACAGGTAACAGGGATGCATAGGAAGAGTCTCCTCCCTAGACCACTAGGCGGAAGCCTAATACAATATAAGAGTATCAGCAAAGTTCAAAGCAAAGATTAAAACAAATATATAGTTACTAGCAGTTCCCTATAAATGGAGTGTAACACCTCTCTCACTAGGAAGCAGAAAGTAGCTGTTAGTTCAGGTAGTGGTTCACAGGGATCCACATGCAGGCTCCACAAATGTAAGGTTGGAGCGGTCTTTAGTCTGGAGGTTCAGGTGGCTGAAGGTAATGCCACCCCACTGAAAGGCAGTATTTTAGAGTCAGCACAGCGTGTAGGCGGGTGCAATTAGCTAATCTGCCACTAGGTGGCGCTGTTCCAGATTAGTGTCTGGTTACAGAAGACAGTGCCATAAGCTGCTAAACCCATTTTAGTTAGAGCCCTCCTATGGTATGTAATGGGTGAGTCAGTGCCCACATATAAGTCAGGTTAAGAGGAACCCTAGTGGGGCATGGGAGCCAAACACCCCACACCAGTACAGTTGTAACCAGCATATGGAGACCCTGGACAGAGCTGGAGGCTGGGGGGAGTAGAGCTGCACCCAGGAGAGCCGACTTTAAACTTCCTGACCCTCATGGAGGTGGGGCGTAGGACAGTTTGCAAAAGGCCTTTTAGACTAGGCCAAGAGTTCTCTAAATGAGGCTATTCCCCTGGGAAGTCCCAGGAGAGGTGTACCTAGGGGGAGGTGACTGCAGAGATCCCATTCAAGTGAGTACTAATGACCCCAGGCGGACAGAGACTGTTAACATAGCTCCCAACTGCCACTGATTTCAGGGGAGTGTCCCGGATTTGGAGGGACTGACCCTTATTTGGAACAAAGTCCCTCTGTCCCTTTCCCCGCCTCACTTGTCCCTCATTTTGGTCTGATCTATACAGTTGTATATAAAATTCACTTTTTTATCTTTCAAAATGTGTTTCCTGGTGCTAAACCATTCATCCAATTTCTAAATTGCTGCATCTAAAAATGTCAAAAGGTCAGGACTCTGTGCAGCTCAAAGGTGTTCTATGGGGGTTGAGGTCAGGACTCTGTGCAGGCCAGTCAAGTTCCTCCACCCCAAACTCGCTCATCCCTGTCTTTATGGACCTTGCTTTGTGCACTGGTGTGCAGTCATGTTGGAACAGGAAGGGGCCATCCTCAAACTCTTCCCACAAAGTTGGGAGCATGAAATTGTCCAAAATGTCTTGGTATGCTGATGCCTTAAGAGTTCCCTTCACTGGAACTAAGGGGTCAAGCCCAACCCCTGAAAAACAACCCCACACCATAGTCCTATACCAAATGATTTGGACCAGTGCATAAAGACATGGATGAGCGAGTTTGGGGTGGAGGAATTTCACTGGCCTGCATTGTGCCAAGCGTAAAGTTTGATGGAGGGGGAATTATGGTGTGGGGTTGTTTTTCAGGGGTTGGGTTGGCCCTCTAGTTCCAGTGAAGAGAACTCCTAAGGCATCAGCATACCAAGACATTTTGGACAATTTCATGCTCCCAACTTTGTGGGTGGTCCCTTCCTGTTCCAACATGACTTTGAAGCAAGGTTCATAAAGACATAGATGAGCAAGTTTGGGTTGAAGGAACTTGACTGGCCTGCACAGAGTCCTGACCTTGGCCCAACAGAACACCTTTGGGATGAATTAGAGCAGAGACTGCGAGCCAGGCCTTCTTGTCCAACTTCAGTGCCTGACTTCACAAATACGCTTCTGGAAGAATGGTCAAACATTCCCATAGACACACTCCTAAACCTTGTGGACAGCCTTCCCAGAAGAGTTGAAGCTGTTATGGCTGCAAAGGGTGGGCCAACTCAATATTGGACCCTACGGACTAAGACTGGGATGCCATTAAAGTTCATGTAGCAGGCATCCCAATACTTTTGTGTGTTAAGGAATGATGGCGCCTTACGGTGCTGCATAATGCTTTCACATGTGACTGCTGTGGACCGTCCACTAAACTCTATTGACATGTATTGTCAAGTGACTCCGGAATTTATGTCTATGTGATTTTTTTGTGTGTAAGTGCCACCAGTAAAGTGCAGTAACCCTATTTATGTGTGGACATTATTTCCTTTAGGGATATAAAGGTCAACAGCCAGGAATGTCACGTGGAGGTCTCTGGCATTGAGTGGGGCACAACATGGCGGAGGGCTTGGCCTTAGCAGGGCAGGACAATTTTCCAGCAAACACCGAAGCGGGTCAGGAACTTGTGCTTTTGGCTCCAACATCCAGCCAATCGCAACCCCCTTAAAATTGTCCACCGTGACTGGAAAGTTGGAAACTGCATGCTCTTGTGCTCGTCAGCAGCCCCCCGCGGGCCATATCAAAAGTTTTTTTTTTAATGGCAAACAAAGGCAATTATTATTATTATTCTATTAACCGCTTGCCGATTACGCACAGTATATTTACTGTGGCAGTCAGCCCCTCACAGGCAGAGCGACCTAGGTCTACGTCGCTAGCCTGTGAGGCTCTGGGGAGCGAGCGCCGCCGGAGGCGCGCTCCCACGCGGTCACGGACCCCCCCGCGCGTGTGACCGGCGGACCCGATGTCCGCCGGTCACTCGACGATCGTCGGGGGAGAGGGAGAAAGTCAGGCGGCTGATGTAAACAAGCCACCTGTCATTCTCCCCGATGAAGAAACACCGATCACACGGTTCTACAATGTACAACCGTTGATCATTGTTCCTACACGTCAAGCCACAGCCAATCACAGTAAGAATCACTCCCCTAGGGACACACACAGCCCCTCCCTCTCAAATAAAGTTAACCCCTTCACTACCAGTGTATTTTTACAGTATCAGTACATATGTATAGCACTGATTACTGTAGAAATGTCACTGGTAACCCCAAAAGTGTCAAAAATGTCAGTCAAGGGTCCGATCTGTCCGCCCCAATGTCGCAGTACCGCAAAAAAAAAAAAAAATCGCAGATCGCCGCCATTACGCGTTAAAAAAAAAAAAAACAACAAAAATCTTTCCCTTTGTTAGTAAACGCGATAACTTTTGCGCAAACCAATAAAAATACGCTTTTTGCGATTTTTTTTTACCAAACATAGGTAGCATAAAACAAATTGGCCGAAAATGTTAAAAAAATTTTGATTTTTACATTTTTTTGGGGGGGAATTTCATATAAAAAATGTGAAAAATATTGTTATTTTTGCAAAATTGACACCCTTTTTTTGCTTATAGCGCAAAAAATAAAAATCGCACAGGTGATCAAATACCACCAAAAGAAAGCTCTGTTTGTGGGAAAAAAAGGACGCCAAATTCGTTTGGGTACAGCGTCGCACGACTGCGCAATTGTCCGTTAAAGTCACGCAGTGCCGAATCGCAAAATACCCCCTGGTCTTTTAGCAGCCAAATCCTCCGGGGCTTAAGTGGTTAATAACCAAGGCAAAAGTTTTGAGGTTCCTCATAAGGCTCCATTTAGACTTTAGCCTTTCATGAATGTCGCGTGTAGTTACAAAATGTGCAATAAAACCCATGCCGCGCACCTAAACGTGCGTTTGTTCACGAAGAAAAAAAAAAAAAACACGTGAAAAACAGCAAAGTGCTCGAAGCTCAAAAGGTAAAAAAGTTATGCGAGCTTCTTTGCGTCATTCATGGAGCGTAGGGTAGCCCGTTAATAGACATGTGTTGTGCAACGACGCATGCAGGTACACGCACGTGTGTGACTGAGGCCTAAGACTTCTCATAGCTAAAAAGAACTATATTACCTCCTCTGATGCCAGTTCCAGCAATGTCTGCCCTCTACTTCCTCCCAACTCACCTCTCACCCAGAACTTCCTGTCTGTGCCTGACATCGCTTCCTGTCTGTATTCCATAGAGACTTCCTGTCTGTATTCCATAGAGACTTCCTGTCTGAGTATAACTGAGATCACCATCTTGTGGGGCTCAGAGGAACTGCAGTCCAGAGAAAGGTCTCTAGTGTGCATTCTTCTTCCTCTTATGATAATTATTATTATTTTACAGGATTTATATAGCCGAAACAGGTTGCGCGTTCCTTTACAATTGTAACAGGGTTTTGAGGGTGCCCCCTAGTGTCTTTGGGGTCCCTAACCCTAGTTAACTCACTATGCCTGACAGGCGTATCCTGAGCCTCCGCTATCTGGGAGCTGGGGTACATGTCTGCGGCAGTGCCTCCACCCAGTGGGGCATCCGGGGTAAGGATGTGGGGTCCCACTGGGAACATACTTGGTGCAATGAGACTGACACAGCCTAACTGAAACTAACTTTATATAGTAAGTAGCAAATGAACCAACATACATAGGAAAATACAATAGAGTAACACAGATAACAATGCAATGTGGATTTTCCTCACCCACCCACTAGCACACCTGCGTCCCACCCCCTTATCTTCACCCTAATGGCCCTTGGTGCACATAGGAGAGTTGGGGCCTTTATAAGTCCTGCTCCGCAGGGTCACTGAAGGAGCCTGAGCTGTGCAATGTCCACTCTGGACCTCAGAGTCTTTACTGTGAGTGAGGAGACAGGTGCCCTGTGGTGATACAGGGAGAGGCTTGGCTTACCCTCACAATGCAATTTACCAGATCAGTCCGCTGCAGTCTCCTCTCACTGGATTCACCAGACGTCTGGACTCAGTGCTTATCTTTGCCAGGGGTCCCTCTCTCAGCTGGTGTGGTCTTGGGTGAAGTAAGTTCTCTCATCAGGGTTCTATCTCTGTGCTGCAGTCTTTCACAGCTAGTCACATGTCCTTTCTCTGGCTGAGCATGTGGTAACTTCTAGAAGTCTTCCATGACCTCCTTCCTCAGAGCTGTGCAGGAAGTCCTCCCAGGACATTAATAGGTGATAAAACCTGAGCAGAAGGATAAGAAGTCATCCAGAGCTGGTGTCTATCTCCCTCAGTCTTTCCTCACACACCACTTCCTGGTCACACTGTGATGATGCCACAATCATGTGACTGAAAAGGCCAAGTCCTGTGTTCAATGCTCAATGTTTTATTAACTGCATACTGAGTCCATCTGCCATCTACTGGGCATTTCAGATAATACAGCCTGTGTAACTCAATTAGGGTTACACAATATAAAGAGAGGGCTGTGAAGTTGGAAGCTGTAATTGCCTATTTGTTTTCTGCTGTTTTGTACATTACAACTTTGCATTCTTTTGTGAGTGTTTATGGAACATTTATGCTGGAATGTGTTCAAATAAAACTTTCTTCTGAAATAAAAAAAAATTAAAAAATTGCATATATACTATATATATATATATATATATATATATATATATATATATATATAAATAAAGGAAGACAGTACAGTTCCAATACATTTAAATACAGAAGGAATAAGAGGATCCTGCTCGTGGAGCTTACAATCTAATATGGAGGGGAAGGTGGTACAGAAGGTAATAGCTATGGGGGATGATCTGTTGGAGGTGGTCAACGTACTGTTTTTAGGTGGAGGTAGGTTTTGGCTTCCCTCAATAAATGAGTTTTCAGAGGTTGCCTAAAGGTGGAATGTTTGGGGTAGAGAGTGCCAGAGGATGGGAGAGGCTCTGGAGAAGTTCTGGAGACCAACATAGGAGGAGAAGACGAGGGAGCCAAAGAACAGGAGGTCTTGGGAGGAACGATGTAGGCAATATGCTGGGATGAGGATGGTGATGTAACTGGGGGCAGTCAATATGTCAATATTGCTAAGTGTCCTGGATGCTGCAGGACAGTCCCAGGATTTAGTCCAGTCTCCTCATCCTGCAGGTTCCAGGCAGGCCCAGACTGGGACAAAAAACAGGCCAGGGCATTCCAGACCGAGCAGCCAATTTCTGCAGGGATTTGGGGGGGGGGGGGGTGGACACCCACAGACCCAGTCCCTTGTACTGCGACCTATAGAGGCACTGCCACACAAAGAGGACTGCACTGCAAATGGACACCGCAATGGTTACATTGCCCCCCCCCCACAGAGCAGCCCCCCTCCACCACAGTGCACCCCCAGCAATCACAGCCCCCCACCACAGTGCCCCCCCACACCACAGCACCCCCAGTACTCACGGCCCCCCCATACATCACAGAACCCCCAGCAATCACAGCCCTCCCACACATCACAGCCCCCCACCACAGTGCCCCCCTGCACCACAGCACCCGCAGTACTCACAGCCCCCCCACACACACATCACAGAACCAACAGCAATCACAGCCCCCCACCACAGTCCCCCCCCGCCCCCTCCACACCACAGAACCTCCAGCAATCACAGCCCTACCACACATCACAGCAATCACAGCCCCCCACCACAGTGCCCCCCTGTACCACAGCACCCCCAGTACTCACAGCCCCCCCACACGTCACAGAACCAACAGCAATCACAGCCCCCCGCCACAGTGCCCCCCCCTCCACACCACAGTACCCCCAGCAATTACAGCCCTCCCACACATCACAGCAATCACAGCCCCCCACCACAGTGCCCCCCCACACACCCCAGCACCCTCAGTACTCACCACCCCCCACACACATAACAGAACCCCCAGCAATCACAGCCCCTCACCACAGTGCCCCCCCCCACACCACAGCACCTTCAGTTCTCACAGGCCCCCCCCCCCACACACACATCACATATACCCAAGCAATCACAGCCCCCACCACAGTGCCCCCCCCACACCACAGCACCTCCAGCAATCACAGCCCCCCACCACAGTGCCCCTCCTCACACCACAGCCCTTCCAACAATCACAGACCGCCCCCATACACATTACAGTACCCCCAGAAATTAAAGCACCCCCAGCAATTACAGCACCCCCAGCAATCACAGCCCTCCAAGAAATTACAGCCCCCCACCACAGTGCCCCCCCCCCACATCACAGCACCCCCAGAAATCACAGCCCCCAAAGCAATTAGAGCCCCCCCACCAAGTGCCCCCCACATCACAGCCCCCCAAGCACCACAGTGCCCCCCCCCCCCACATCACAGGACCCCCAGTAATCACAGCCCCCACACACATGACAGCACCGCCAGCTGTAACATAAATATCAGATATGGAATAGCTTTGCATTAGCTAAATATGAAGTGATCTGTAGAAATATGTAGTGAATTGTAGATGTAATGTCATTTTGGGTTAATGAATGTATTATCACACACATGTCCTGTTAGTAGCATTTGAAAGGACACAGCTGGGATAGAGTTGACACCTACATGCCAATGAAGTCCCCCATGCCGGTAAACAAGAGAATTGTCACCTTCTGGAGGCTTCAAAGAAGACTGCTGGTCACCTTGGCTGCAGAAATCAGCAGGAGGGTGACAATAGGTTCCGAACCGTCTGTGAGCTGTTGCTGCTTTTATCAGATCAAAGGCAGGGCCGTCGTTTCCACTGGGCATGCCCGGCGGTTGCCCGGGGGCCCCACTTGCCAAGGGGCCCCACATGGATGGTGGCACTGGCAATTACTGTCCCTGGGGGTCTAGGGCCCCCCCGTTCCGTTGTCCGCCCGCCGGCGGCGGCCGTGGCTCAAGTCTGCACTGCACAGACACTGGTTGCTAAGGCCAGCCTGATTGGCATCTAGCAACCAGTGACGTTAGCAGAGCAGACCCAGGGGTGAACGCCGTTCCCATTAGCTGCCGATCCCTGCAAGACTGACCTTTGTCCTCCCCTCCCTCTGTCTTCCTCCTCCTCCATCGGCTGCTATAGCAAAGTCCCGCCTCCTAGACTGGCTCCAGTGATACACTGATCCAATGCCGGAAAATTGAATCAGTGTGACGTGTATTGTAGGAGCCGGTCTAGGAGGCGGGACTTTGTCCTCTCCCCCTCCCTCCCTGCAATCTTCTGGGACATGTCAGAGGTCCCAGAAGATTGCCGGCCAATCACGACGCGTAGCGCAACTCGCGCATGCGCAGTGCGTACCCGGCTGTGAAGCCGCAAACTGTCACAGCCGGGTGCCCACACCAGTGATGCCGGCGCCGCAGACAGAGAGGGAGAAGAGCGAAGCTTCGGGCGGCCGCATCGCTGGACCGTTGGACAGGTGAGTGTGTTAGGCTGGAACTCCGCTTTAACAGATATATGTCCCATTATATTTACATCAGCTTTTCTATGAAAAAAGGCACAGGGGGTGTTCCAGCATTACAAAAAGACATGGCTGGCTGTGTTCCTCTCTGCATCTAAAGACATTATTTTAATTTTTGATTGTTAGGATACTAACTTATTTTTATTACCTTCAAAACCATTTTGTCTGCATCTAATGCTTCACAGTGCTAGTAAAATGTTAATGTAAACAGGTTTTAAGAAATGTTTTGTGATATACTGTGTGTGTGTATATGTGTGTGTGTATATACTGTATATAAATATATATATATATATATATACACAAACACACACACTTTTTTCTTTTTTTGAGGTGGGGGGGCGGAATCTTGGGTGAGTTCCCCACTTTTTTTTCTCAGGACTTGACCCCTGAGCAGACCCATGATGCACAACGGAGGAGGATCCCTCCTCCTCGTCGGCTCGTCATCCTCTCCTCCGTCTCCCTGCCTAGAAGACTGGCTCCGCCTCCACCCACCTTCTCCCATGTGCAGCCGTTGTGAAAAAGGTAAGGCAGCCAGCCAGCCCAGCTGCCAGGCTGCTTGATATTCTTTTTTTTAACTCTCTCCATGGCATGATGATGATCGACACAAGAGACAACTACCTGTCCTGGACGATATACCTTACTATATATTGGTCCCTGTAATATGTATATAGTAAGGTATATATCCTCCAGGCAGTAGTTGTACTACTCTCTCGTAGTATAGTGTTCCCTGTAATGTGTATATAGTCTATATACATATTACAGGGACCGATTATATACTACAAGAGAGTACAACTACTACCTGGAGTATATACCTTACTATATACATATTACAGGGACCAATATATACTACAAGAGACAACTACCTGGAGTATATACCTTACTATATACATATTACAGGGACCAATATATACTGCAAGAGAGTACAACTACTACCTGGAGTATATACCTTACTATATACATATTACAGGGAACACTATATACAAGAGAGTACAACTACTACCTGGAGTATATACCTTACTATATACATATTACAGGGACCAATATATACTACAAGAGAGTACAACTACTACCTGGAGTATATACCTTACTATATACATATTACAGGGACCAATATATACTACAAGAGACAACTACCTGGAGTATATACCTTACTATATACATATTACAGGGAACACTATATACAAGAGAGTACAACTACTACCTGGAGTATATACCTTACTATATACATATTACAGGGACCAATATATACTACAAGAGACAACTACCTGGAGTATATACCTTACTATATAAATATTACAGGGAACACTATATACTACAAGAGACTCTTTTAGTATATAGTAAGGTATATACTCCAGCCTAGTTGTATTCTCTTGCAGTATATATTGGTCCCTGTAATATGTATATAGTAAGGTATATACTCCAGGTAGTTGTGCTCTCTTGCCATGATGAATGCATGTCCTCGCTCACCTCCTCCGGACTCCTCTCCGCCCTGCCATTTTTATTCTCGTGGGTGATTGTGTAGGCAGGGGGCCCCAGTGCACTGCATTGCCCAGGGGCCTATAAGGCTCTTAAGATTGCACTGATCAAAGGAATGTATTTTATCTTTCATAAAAGTTAAAATATTAGTGGTAGAGAGATGAAAATAATTCCTTCTTATGGCTCACATGTGGGGCGACACGTACATGTAAATCTGTGTCTGTGGCATGTGTGGGGTCCGGGAAAATTGCACAAAACCGTTGTATGGCGCCTGATTGCGGCAGGCAGGCAGTGTTTGGTACTGTCGCGATCAGACCGATGCACTGGTGTCAGAACTCCTATCCCTGACCCAGCGGTCAGCGCCATTCTGGGCCAATTCCACTCTGGTCAGTTCAGAACACAGAACATCGGGTGGGCTGAGCAGGGCACAACCCACTGGGGGTTGATTGGGTAAGGGCTAAAGTCCAGCCCACATCAATATTCCAATAAATTGGGAAACCAGAGATTTGCACATTGTTCTTCCTTGAAGCCAGTTCTGAACTGAGGAGTTCCTGCACGATTTCCGGTATGCTTCTGCCAAAGAGATAAGCTTAGGTGAAATTTATTTCTGTTTTATTCCCTTTTATTTTCATAGCAAATTGCCAATTGTGTGTCTTTTTATCTTTTTGTATTTTTTGTAACTGCTTCTGTTTGTATATATTTTTTATGCACTGCCCACTTTCGGGATATTAAATTATAAAATTAATAAGTGACTTCTGTGTACTAAGCTGGGACTCATACCTCTAGAGAGATTGTTTGCATATTAGTGCCTAAATCGCTTGATATACGCTACATGCCAATCTGTATGCAATTGCACTGTGTGTTGGCAGATTGCATGCAGATTGTACACCAGAAGGAGATCTGTGTGTGTGTGGTTTCCCAACAGACCAGTCTGCGGACAAACTGTTGGGTGGTGGCAGGCTATTGTTTGTGGTGTGTGGGTTTGGGGACAGTGGAAAGAGTGATTAGCACAGGGGTTCTGGCTTGTAGGATAGCTGGAGAAATCCAAGTAGTGTGTGGTAATTGCTAGACTGCTCCCCAACCCTTAGAGTGCACCAGATTGTATGTAAGATTTGTATCTGCCTGTGTGTGGTCAGCCAGCTGGATTGGAGTGGAGTCTCCCTCTAGTGGTGACCAAAGGCAGTGTAGGCTGTGAAAGTATTGCAGCTAATCGAATTACTTAGTAGGAATTTTCTTTATTTCCGTTATCCCCTTATACTCCCCAGTCACGATTCATCACGTCTCAGTAAGCTAGTCGCCGTGGGCGTGGTCGAATTGTGACACCAGCAATCACAGCCCCCCCACCACAGTGCCCCCCCACACACAGCACCCCCATCAATCACAGCCCCCCAAAAACAAATGGATAATCGCAATTTTTTTTTCACTTACCTGGTTTAGAAGAAAATATACTTACCTTACTTCCTCTTCCTCCCCTCGGCGGCCATGGCGATTCGTCACTTCCTGGCTTGCAATGATTCCTGGGAGCTGAACGTCATCGCTCCCAGGAATCAATGCACCTGCACTGGCCCCGACGTCAGTTCCGGTGCAGGCGCCGTCATACCTTGCTAAACAGCTTCTGGGCATGCCCAGAAGCTGTGCAGGGATGACGCTGCAGACCCGGAAGTGACGGCGGGGCCGTTGCAGTGCATCGTGGGACCGAAGAAGACGGAAGAGGACGCAGAAGAGGATCGCGCTGGCTTCAAGCTGCCCACACCTGAGATGGCAGCGCTGGACAATACATTTTCAAGGTAAGTATTTCTTGCAGGTAAGTGCGACCCGGGACAGATCAGAGGCTAGCCATTGTGGAATGCACTAGCCCTGACTGTCCCGGGGGTATTTTTATTAAAAAAAATGTCCCAGGGTGGAACTCCGCTTTAATGTAGGCTTACCTGTAGGTAAAAGTTAAAAAGCGGAATATACTACCACTTTAAGAAGGTAAAATCTTCCGGTCCTTAAGTGGTTAAGGTGGCAATTAAACTCACTTTGCGCCTTATCTGCATTAAATTTGCCTCAGAACCTGCGTAAATAATGAGTGTTCGAGTTTAAAGTGATGAGGTGGCAACCCTACGCCCACCTCCCGCCACAGGGCCCGGTCACCAACAGGCCGCTGGTGCCAGAACATTCAGCCCTGGCCCACTGAGCAGATGCCAAGTGTGCCCTATGGCCAGTCCTGGCCTGGTCCCAGGACATTGTGCACAGTGGCAATGAGGTGATGACTGCTAGAACACTCTCTGGGTTCCATCACACTAACAGCCAAATCCAATGGACACTATTCTGTAGTTCTACTCCTGGACCTTTCTGCTGCCTTTGATACGGTTGACCATCCCCTCCTCCTCAAAAAACCCCACACCTTTGGTCTCCGTGACTGTACTCTTCACTGGTTCTCTTCCTACTTATCCAACCGCACCTTTAGCGTTATTTACAATTCTACTTCCTCCTCTCCTCTTCCCTTCTCTGTTGGGGTCCCCCAAGGCTCTGTTCTCTGACCCCTCCTATTTTCAATCTACACCTCCTCTCTGGGTCAGCTGATAGCTTCCCACGACTTCCAATACCAGCTCTGCGCTGACGATACCCAAATCTATCTATTCACCCCTCAGCTCTCTCCCTCAGTCTCCTCACGTATCACTAATTTACTATCAGATATATCAGTCTGTGTAACTGTCCGCTTATCACTTTAAACCTTTGTTCAGTACTTACTGCCAGGTGGAACCTTTCTGCCTTCCTCTTATTTCCCTGGGGAATGTTTAATCAGCAGAACCACCAGATTACTCCTTCTTCCTGCTTTAGAGGGAAGGCCTTTCTTGTGACTCAGATTTCACATTCAGATGCATGCCAGCAGCACCTCATGGGAAGATGATTGCTAGAGAGGATTCCTAAGGCTTAAAGTTTGCACCCCTTGGCAAGCGGAGCGATGTATGCAGTAAAAGTGCATTATATATAAAGTATATATGTTGTTAGACATAAATTGTGTCCATGCTGATAGTTTAAAATATGCTATAGATAATCCAAAGCATTTTACATGTAGTCATGTTTCCTCAGATGTTTAATGTCATTTAGATATGTGTGCAAACAACTGAAATTCACATTGTAATTTCACATTTGTAATTAACCTTGTAACCCCCTTTTTGGTGATCACTGTAAACAATTGTATTGTATGTCGTTTTATACAGTTTTCACGGTGTTTATGGTTTACGGTGCTCAAGGTGTTAAAGATATTAACGTTGGTGGTGTTCAACCCTCCTGCACACCTTTGATGCAAAAGAATAAAAGTACTGCACCCGTCAGAAGCTCTCCTCTCGTTATTTACTCGATGCCAAAGGGGCCGCTACAGTCTGGATGTCACACCACTTCCTCAAACTCAGTCCATCCAAAACCGAACTTATAATTTTTCCTCCACCACGTGCCCCTTCCCCCGATCTCTCTGTCAAAATCCATGGCACTACTATCAGCCCATCCCTGCATGCCAAGGTCCTAGGTGTTTTCCTGCACGCTGAACTCTCCTTCATGCCCCACATCCATTCGCTGTCCAAATCTTGCCGCCTCAACCTCCGCAACATCTCCAAAATACGACCCTTTCCAACCAATGACACAAGAAAGCTCCTAGTTCACTCCCTGGTCATTTCTCGCCTCGTCTACTGCAATTCCTTCTCCATTGTCTTACCTCTACATAGGCTATCCCCCCTTCAATCCACCATGAATGCTGCTGCCAGACTCATCCACCTCACCAATCGCTCAGTGTCCTCTGCTCCTCTCTGTCAATCCCTCCACTGGCTTCCGCTCACCCAACGAATGAAATTCAAAATACTAACAATATCTTACAAAGCCATCCACAACTCGGCCCCCAGCTACATCACCAACCTAGTCTCAAAATACCAACCTAATCTTTATTCTTCTCAAAACCTCCTGCTCTCTAGCTCTCTCGTCACCTCCTCCCATACTCACCTCCAGGACTTTTCTAGAGCCTCTCCAATCCTATGGAACTCCTTACCCCAATCTGTCCCATTATCTCCTACTCTATTAGCTTTTAGACAATCCCTGAAAACCCTCCTCTTCAGAGAAGCCTATCCTACCCACACCTAACAACCGTACTTCCATATTCATCAGCCCATCCCCCACAGCTATTGCCTTTTGTTTCACTTGACCCTCCCTTCTAGATTGTAAGCTCTAACGAGCAGGGCCCTCCAATTCCTCCTGTATTGAATTGTATTGTAACTGTCTTCCCTCATATTGTAAAGCGCTGCGCAAACTGTTGGCGCTATATAAATCCTGTATAATAATAATGATATAAATAATAATAAATATTCACCAGGCACTGCAATTATATCAGACTGTCGGGAGCAGTGAAACAGGTGCATCCGAGCTACTACCTCCTATGCAATGTCTGGTGAGCCTCAAACACACAGCACCCAGCCTGTGAGGTCTCTGTAAACCTTCATGTAATCCATACAAAAAAGGAGAAAGGCTGGTGCTATGGACGTCGGCTAAAACGTTGTTTATTTTAGCATATGAACAACAGTCAAAAAAAATAATCCTACGTGTTTCGGCCATCAGGCCTTACTCATGCCTTAATCATTGATGGCCGAAACGCGTAGGATTTCTTGTTTGACTGTTGTTCGTATGCTAAAATAAACAATGTTTTAGCCGACGTCCATAGCATCAGCCTGTCTCTTTTTTTGTCAGGAGCAGTGATCTCCTTTCTGACAGAGAAAGTATAACTCTGACATCAGCAGAGAGGCATTGCTAGGATTGCAAAAGACTTGGGCACTCCAAGGAGCGTTATTATGTAGCATGTTATGGCAAACAGGGGGTGTGACCTAATTGTATTACCAGTGGGAATGGCACTCAAATATCTGAGCTTCCTTGTACCTATGAAATTTGCTTTGATTGCTGTGCCACAAGCAAGAGTCACACAGACATGGATAAACCTCCGATACCATTATCGCAGCCTGCAGTATCGCTAGCCACCACTGGAGGGAGACTCAGTCACATTTAGCTAGCTGGACACACACAGGCAGATGCAAATCTTGCATACAGTCTGATGCAATCTACCCTGTGATTCCCACAGGCCACATAGTCTGTCATTTAACCCTTTCTATGCTAGGGGTTTCCTCTTTTTAATGCTCTCATTGCTGCCATGCCCTGGTGACTCTGGGGTCGGAGGACACGGGACACTATAGAAAAAAGCCCAAGGACATTAAGGAATTATACAGGTCTATCCAGTCCAACCTTTGTGTGTGTGTGTGGTTTTTATTCTCTAAGACTTTCAGTTATTACCACTTCCTAAGGGAAGGAGTTCCACATTTTTACTGTCCTAACAGTAGAGAATCCTTTCCTAAATCTAAGGTTGAACCTCCATTCTTCTAACCTCAAATCCAGTCCACGTGTCCTCTTCAAGGACCTTAGAGTAAAGAGTTTATTACAGCACCGGAGTCATCGCTATTATATCTGTACAGTGTAATCATATCCCCTCTTAAGCATCTCTTCTCCAGAGTGAATAACTTTAATCTGTTCAATGTCATTGATTCCTTATATGGGCTCCTCCACTGCCCATAGCTGAGCTCATCCACCGCCCATAGCTGAGCTCCTCCACTGCCCATAGCTGAGCTCCTCCACCGCCCATAGCTGAGCTCCTCCACCGCCCATAGCTGAGCTCCTCCACTGCCCATAGCTGAGCTCATCCACCGCCCATAGCTGAGCTCCTCCATCCCCCCATAGCTGAGCTCTTCCATCCCCCCCATAGCTGAGCTCCTCCACCGCCCATAGCTGAGCTCCTCCACTGCCCATAGCTGAGCTCCTCCACTGCCCATAGCTGAGCTCCTCCACCGCCCATAGCTGAGCTCCTCCACCGCCCATAGCTGAGCTCCTCCACTGCCCATAGCTGAGCTCCTCCACTGCCCATAGCTGAGCTCCTCCACTGCCCATAGCTGAGCTCATCCACCGCCCATAGCTGAGCTCCTCCATCCCCCCATAGCTGAGCTCTTCCATCCCCCCCATAGCTGAGCTCCTCCACCCCCACGTAGCTGAGCTCCTTCACCCCCCCCCCATAGCTGAGCTCCTCCACCCCCATAGCTGAGCTCCTCCACCCCCATAGCTGAGCTCCTCCACCCCCATAGCTGAGCTCCTCCATCCCCCATAGCTGAGCTCCTCCACCCCCATAGCTGAGCTCCTCCACCCCCATAGCTGAGCTCCTCCATCCCCCCATAGCTGAGCTCCTCTATCCCCCCATAGCTGAGCTCCTCCACCCCCCCATAGGTAAGTGCCTCTATCCCCCCATAGCTGAGCTCCTCAACCCCCAACCATAGGTAAGTGCCTCCATCCCCCCATAGCTGAGCTCCTCCCCCCCATAGGTAAGTGCCTCCATCCCCCCATAGCTGAGCTCCTCCATCCCCCCCATAGCTGAGCTCCTCCATCCCCCCATAGCTGAGCTCCTCCATCCCCCCATAGCTGAGCTCCTCCATCCCCCCATAGCTGAGCTCCTCCATCCTCCCATAGCTGAGCTCCTTCATCCCCCCATAGCTGAGCTCCTCCATCCCCCCATAGCTGAGCTCCTCCACCCCCCATAGCTGAGCTCCTCCATCCCCCCCATAGCTGAGCTCCTCCATCCCCCCCATAGCTGAGCTCCTCCATCCCCCCATAGCTGAGCTCCTCCACCGCCCATAGCTGAGCTCCTCCACCCCCCATAGCTAAGCTCCTCCATCCCCCCATAGCTGAGCTCCTCCATCCCCCCATAACTGAGCTCCTCCATCCCCCCATAGCTGAGCTCCTCCACCCCCCATAAGGTAAATGCCTCCATCCACCCATAGCTGAGCTCCTCCACCCCCCCCCATAGGTAAGTGCCTCCATCCCCCCATAGCTGAGCTCCTCCACCCCCCCATAGGTAAGTGCCTCCATCCCCCCATAGCTGAGCTCCTCCACCCCCCCCCCCCATAGGTAAGTGCCTCCATCCCCCCATAGCTGAGCTCCTCCATCCCCCCATAGCTGAGCTCCTCCATCCCCCATAGCTGAGCTCCTCCATCCCCCATAGCTGAGCTCCTCCATCCCCCCATAGCTGAGCTCCTCCACCCCCCATAGCTGAGCTCCTCCACCCCCCATAGCTGAGCTCCTCCATCCCCCATAGCTGAGCTCCTCCATCCCCCCATAGCTGAGCTCCTCCATCCCCCCATAGCTGAGCTCCTCCATCCCCCATAGCTGAGCTCCTCCACCCCCCATAGCTGAGCTCCTCCATCCCTCCATAGCTGAGCTCCTCCATCCCTCCATAGCTGAGCTCCTCCATCCCTCCATAGCTGAGCTCCTCCATCCCCCCATAGCTGAGCTCCTTCATCCCCACATAGCTGAGCTCCTCCACCGCCCATAGCTGAGCTCCTCCATCCCCCCATAGCTGAGCTCCTCCATCCCTCCATAGCTGAGCTCCTCCATCCCCCCATAGCTGAGCTCCTCCACCCCCCCCCCATAGCTGAGCTCCTCCACCCCCCATAGCTGAGCTCCTCCACCCCCCATAGCTGAGCTCCTCCATCCCCATAGCTGAGCTCCTCCATCCCCCCATAGCTGAGCTCCTCCATCCCCCCATAGCTGAGCTCCTCCATCCCCCATAGCTGAGCTCCTCCACCCCCCATAGCTGAGCTCCTCCATCCCTCCATAGCTGAGCTCCTCCATCCCTCCATAGCTGAGCTCCTCCATCCCTCCATAGCTGAGCTCCTCCATCCCCCCATAGCTGAGCTCCTTCATCCCCACATAGCTGAGCTCCTCCACCGCCCATAGCTGAGCTCCTCCATCCCCCCCATAGCTGAGCTCCTCCATCCCCCCATAGCTGAGCTCCTCCATCCCTCCATAGCTGAGCTCCTCCATCCCTCCATAGCTGAGCTCCTCCATCCCTCCATAGCTGAGCTCCTCCATCCCTCCATAACTGAGCTCCTCCATCCCCCCATAGCTGAGCTCCTTCATCCCCCCATAGCTGAGCTCCTCCATCCCCCCATAGCTGAGCTCCTCCATCCCCCATAGCTGAGCTCCTCCATCCCCCCATAGCTGAGCTCCTCCATCCCTCCATAGCTGAGCTCCTCCATCCCCCCATAGCTGAGCTCCTTCATCCCCCCATAGCTGAGCTCCTCCATCCCTCCATAGCTGAGCTCCTCCATCCCCCATAGCTGAGCTCCTCCATCCCCCATAGCTGAGCTCCTCCACCCCTCCATAGCTGAGCTCCTCCATCCCTCCATAGCTGAGCTCCTCCATCCCCCCATAGCTGAGCTCCTTCATCCCCCCATAGCTGAGCTCCTCCATCCCCCATAGCTGAGCTCCTCCATCCCTCCATAGCTGAGCTCCTCCATCCCTCCATAGCTGAGCTCCTCCATCCCTCCATAGCTGAGCTCCTCCATCCCCCATAGCTGAGCTCCTCCACCCCCCCATAGCTGAGCTCCTCCATCCCCCATAGCTGAGCTCCTCCATCCCCCATAGCTGAGCTCCTCCACCGCCCATAGCTGAGCTCCTCCATCCCCCATAGCTGAGCTCCTCCACCCCTCCATAGCTGAGCTCCTCCATCCCTCCATAGCTGAGCTCCTCCATCCCCCCATAGCTGAGCTCCTCCACCCCCCATAGCTAAGCTCCTCCATCCCCCCCATAGCTGAGCTCCTCCATCCCCCCATAGCTGAGCTCCTCCATCCCCCCATAGCTGAGCTCCTCCACCCCCCCATAAGGTAAATGCCTCCATCCCCCCATAGCTGAGCTCCTCCACCCCCCCCATAGGTAAGTGCCTCCATCCCCCCATAGCTGAGCTCCTCCACCCCCCCCATAGGTAAGTGCCTCCATCCCCCCATAGCTGAGCTCCTCCACCCCCCCCCCATAGGTAAGTGCCTCCATCCCCCCATAGCTGAGCTCCTCCACCCCCCCATAGGTAAGTGCCTCCATCCCCCCATAGCTGAGCTCCTCCACCCCCCCCCATAGGTAAGTGCCTCCATCCCCCCATAGCTGAGCTCCTCCATCCCCCCATAGCTGAGCTCCTCCATCCCCCATAGCTGAGCTCCTCCATCCCCCATAGCTGAGCTCCTCCATCCCCCCATAGCTGAGCTCCTCCACCCCCCATAGCTGAGCTCCTCCACCCCCCATAGCTGAGCTCCTCCATCCCCCATAGCTGAGCTCCTCCATCCCCCATAGCTGAGCTCCTCCATCCCCCCATAGCTGAGCTCCTCCATCCCCCCATAGCTGAGCTCCTCCATCCCCCATAGCTGAGCTCCTCCATCCCCCATAGCTGAGCTCCTCCACCCCCCATAGCTGAGCTCCTCCACCCCCCATAGCTGAGCTCCTCCATCCCTCCATAGCTGAGCTCCTCCATCCCTCCATAGCTAAGCTCCTCCATCCCCCCCATAGCTGAGCTCCTCCATCCCCCCATAGCTGAGCTCCTCCATCCCCCCATAGCTGAGCTCCTCCACCCCCCCATAAGGTAAATGCCTCCATCCCCCCATAGCTGAGCTCCTCCACCCCCCCCCCATAGGTAAGTGCCTCCATCCCCCCATAGCTGAGCTCCTCCACCCCCCCCATAGGTAAGTGCCTCCATCCCCCCATAGCTGAGCTCCTCCACCCCCCCCCCCCATAGGTAAGTGCCTCCATCCCCCCATAGCTGAGCTCCTCCACCCCCCCATAGGTAAGTGCCTCCATCCCCCCATAGCTGAGCTCCTCCACCCCCCCCCATAGGTAAGTGCCTCCATCCCCCCATAGCTGAGCTCCTCCATCCCCCCATAGCTGAGCTCCTCCATCCCCCCATAGCTGAGCTCCTCCATCCCCCATAGCTGAGCTCCTCCATCCCCCCATAGCTGAGCTCCTCCACCCCCCATAGCTGAGCTCCTCCACCCCCCATAGCTGAGCTCCTCCATCCCCCATAGCTGAGCTCCTCCATCCCCCATAGCTGAGCTCCTCCATCCCCCATAGCTGAGCTCCTCCATCCCCCATAGCTGAGCTCCTCCATCCCCCATAGCTGAGCTCCTCCATCCCCCATAGCTGAGCTCCTCCACCCCCCATAGCTGAGCTCCTCCATCCCTCCATAGCTGAGCTCCTCCATCCCTCCATAGCTGAGCTCCTACATCCCCCCATAGCTGAGCTCCTTCATCCCCACATAGCTGAGCTCCTCCACCGCCCATAGCTGAGCTCCTCCATCCCTCCATAGCTGAGCTCCTCCATCCTCCATAGCTGAGCTCCTCCATCCCTCCATAGCTGAGCTCCTCCATCCCTCCATAGCTGAGCTCCTCCATCCCCCCATAGCTGAGCTCCTTCATCCCCCCATAGCTGAGCTCCTCCATCCCCCCATAGCTGAGCTCCTCCATCCCCCATAGCTGAGCTCCTCCATCCCCCCATAGCTGAGCTCCTCCATCCCTCCATAGCTGAGCTCCTCCATCCCCCCATAGCTGAGCTCCTTCATCCCCCCATAGCTGAGCTCCTCCATCCCCCCATAGCTGAGCTCCTCCACCCCCCCCCCATAGCTGAGCTCCTCCACCCCCCCCCCCCCCCCCAATAGCTGAGCTCCTCCACCCCCCATAGCTGAGCTCCTCCATCCCCCCATAGCTGAGCTCCTCCACCCCCCATAGCTGAGCTCCTCCACCCCCATAGCTGAGCTCCTCCATCCCCCCATAGCTGAGCTCCTCCATCCCCCCATAGCTGAGCTCCTCCATCCCCCCATAGCTGAGCTCCTCCAACCCCCCATAGCTGAGCTCCTCCACCCCCCATAGCTGAGCTCCTCCATCCCCCCATAGCTGAGCTCCTCCATCCCTCCATAGCTGAGCTCCTCCATTCCTCCATAGCTGAGCTCCTCCATCCCCCCATAGCTGAGCTCCTTCATCCCACATACCTCCTGCTGAGCTCCTCCACCCGCCCATAGCTGAGCTCCTCCATCCCCCCCATAGCTGAGCTCCTCCATCCCCCCATAGCTGAGCTCCTCCATCCCTCCATAGCTGAGCTCCTCCATCCCTCCATAGCTGAGCTCCTCCATCCCTCCATAGCTGAGCTCCTCCATCCCCCATAGCTGAGCTCCTTCATCCCCCCATAGCTGAGCTCCTCCATCCCCCCATAGCTGAGCTCCTCCATCCCCCCATAGCTGAGCTCCTCCATCCCCCCATAGCTGAGCTCCTCCATCCCTCCATAGCTGAGCTCCTCCATCCCCCCATAGCTGAGCTCCTCCATCCCCCCATAGCTGAGCTCCTCCATCCTCCATAGCTGAGCTCCTCCATCCCCCCATAGCTGAGCTCCTCCATCCCCCCATAGCTGAGCTCCTCCATCCCTCCATAGCTGAGCTCCTCCATCCCCCATAGCTGAGCTCCTCCATCCCCCATAGCTGAGCTCCTCCATCCCCCCATAGCTGAGCTCCTCCATCCTCCATAGCTGAGCTCCTCCATCCCTCCATAGCTGAGCTCCTCCATCCCTCCATAGCTGAGCTCCTCCATCCCCCCATAGCTGAGCTCCTCCATCCCCCATAGCTGAGCTCCTCCACCCGC